>NC_134568.1:82770058-83970058 GCF_050947875.1 Dermacentor variabilis
CTTTAACAGATTGATGGTAAAAAATCAGCCTGCCTTGATAATTAATGCTTCGAATGTATTCCTGAAACAACAGGTGGATCAGCTATTGTCATTTCTACATGAAATATTTACTGTGTGAGTAAATGACGGACACCCATAGGGGGGCTGTTGCCATCGCTCAAATGTAATACCAATTCGCAAATGTGGTAGTAAACATTTGGTAGACACTTAACAACTTAGAGCTTTAACAAATTGTTGCCGCAAAATGTTGGAACATGTGATTAACAAATAACTTTTCACTTAGAAGAAAACAACCTGATTTACAGTGGAAAACACAGGTAAAGGACTACCCGTCGTCAGAACCTTTTTGATAGAAACAACGCGTGATTTTGCTATGGTAAACAATTCTAGTCTTCAGTCGGACAAAATAATCATAGATTCTGCAGAAAATTATGACCGTGTCCCATACAACCAGCTAATTGAGAAGCCCAAATCAACATGCATTGACCCCAAGATACTGACATGTATTCTAAAGTACCTTTACAAGTGAGCATAGTATGCTTCAGTTTCTGCACGTCTTAACGCCTTAACAGGAATTCCACACAAATGTACGTTATAGTCCGCTGCTTTTTATCATGTATGCTAACGATACTCTTTATCTGTGTGGTTGAAATATTATTATGCTTCGATGATTGTCTATGTATGCCACTGGGAAAGACTCTATAAGGACGAGCAAAGACTGACTGCTTGACTGCATAAAATTTCTCACAGGTGGGCGACATTACATTTAACAAACAAAAGATCATCGACATTAGGGGAGAAACGTATTTCTCGCATTTAATTATGACAGATTATATTACAACATAATCAGGCTAGGAAAACTGAAGTCATTGATAGCCATAATTACGCCGCACTTAAAAGACACGCGCCTGTCAGCAACAAAATGTGCCATTGTGTTCGAACATTTTGGATCTATCCGTTGCGTACATCAGCAATGGCACAACCTTAGCAGGCCTATTCTCGAGTACGGAACTACAATGTGGAATTCTGTAGCCGATTATATTTTGCTAAACATTTAGATAAACTGCGTCAGGAAGTACTCGGGGTCACAAATACTTGCGCCACATCAGTATGCCTGCATTGCGCATGCGAGCGCGTATATCCCAACCTTGATCTTCCGGCGGTGCACCGCTACAATAAACCTGGTTGTCTTTCCTAAAGAAAAAAATCTTTGCCGCAGTAAAACAAAGCTCAACGTGGAAGACTGCCTTAAGTTACGGCGCTGATATTCTCGCAGGAAGAACCATGACAAATATATCCGGGGCTATTTATCACGCGGTGCGACACGCTTCTAAACTCTCGTTTTTTCGTACCCCGCGGGGTACTGCAAACGTCAGGGCGTGGGAGGATCGTATGACCAGGTTCCACGACATCACGACACACTACCAGTTACAAATACGCGTGTACCCATTCCCTCACGCTAGGTTAGACGGCGCGCAAGCGGTACACTTTAGACAATTACAAACGGATTCTTACAGAAACTCCAGACTCATGCACGCCATGTATCCAGGCATGTACACTACAAACAGATGCACATCGTGTGGCGAGGTTGCCACACTTAATAACATGTTATGGGAGTGTCAGGACTTAACAAACAAATCGGGCAGTGCCGACCCCTCCGTCTCTTCCACCGCCAGCCTCCGCTCGCGCTGGAAGACCGCACTGCTCAGCTCGAACCTGACAGCACAACTCTGGGCCCTCCAGCGAGCCGAGGAAGCCGCTTCGAGACAAGGTCTCGGAACCGCGTCCGCGGTGGGTGCCCAGACCCACTAAAAGGGCGCCGGACTCGAATCTCTTTGATTTGAAAATAAAGTTTACGTTCTTCTTCTTCGTATGTGAATAGACATGTCGATAGCGGCAATGGAGTTTATCTGCCTATACCTTTACTGACAGCCACCTTCCATACAAAGGTGCTGCGGCAGCTCAGTGGCAGCCACATACCGATGGTGGTGAAAATCACTCGTGTACCGGACATTAGGCACACGTTGAAAGAACCTCAGGTAATCAAAATTAATCCGCAGCTCCACTATGGCGTGCCTCATAATCAGATCGTGAATTTGGTGCATAGCACCCAAGAATTTATTTTCATATAACGTCACTTTTTTTTTCTCGAGACTTCAAATAGCTGAACAGTCTGGTTAACGTGAACCTAAATGGCCACACAAAATAGGCCAGGAGTCGAACCCGCGACCGTGTGTTCTGTAGCGCAGGGTCTACCCCGGCATATGTGCTGCGTGTAATGTGACCAGCGCGTAAGCAAACTTCGCCTCTGGGATGACGGCGTGTAACGGCTCGAGTGCTTCCGCTGTTACTCTGCGCGGAGTGTTTACGGAAAATTTACGAATGCGGATTTCGGTAACGTGCAGTGCTCGCGCTGTCGCCAGGCTGCTCAGCGAGACATTGTCGCAGCCCAGTGGCCTGACTGCAGCGTCAAGCTGGGCGCGCCGATGCAGCCGCTGCATTCGGACTTCAAGCCGGCTCTCCCTGCTATTTCGGGACGGGGTGCTAGCAGCCAGAGATCGCTGGAAACAAAGTGACTGCCATGTGCGAACAAAAGACAAGACACCACAACACACAACGTACACGTACCGCGGCGGGAGGGGCTGCGTGTCTCTTTAGCCCGCGGCAGTCGAGCACACTCCACCCACGTTTTGTTAAGCCGAGTCTCCTAATTGCCGCTCGTTATGGGAGCCCCCGGACGGGACTTCGCGGACATTTGTGGCCTCCTTCCTCGGTTTCGGCAGCTGTCTTCAGCGGTTGCCCCCTCTTTTTTTTTTTTCTTGCTCCTTCTTTCAATTTCCCCTTTTTCGTGCATGTGTGCGGGCCCGGTAAGCGCGTACGACCAGGCGCCTGCGGCGCAGGTTTCTTGCTGTTTTTTTTTTTTCGTTCAGTTTCTTTTTGTCTATTGCCTTCACAGCAGACCCACTGCTGCTGCTGTTTCTCCCGCGCTCCCTCCGCTGGGCATACGTGTCGATTCTTAATTCCCCCTCAGCGGGAATTGTGCGGATCGCATTTAGCTCGGCTTCATTGCGGCGTCTCTTCTCCGCGGGAGGTGAGGTTGAGTGGGCTCGACGTATTGCTGCGTGAGCGCGCGTGGGTATTTTGCGTACTGTTTTGCTTTTCTACAAGACCGACGTAGATAGAAGGCAAAGAAATCAACAACTGATGCTGATATGGTGCTGCTACCTAGGTTTTAGCTTGTTTTTTTTATCTTCTTGTTGCTGTGAATGCGGTGGCAGGAATTGCCAGAAAACTGGCCGAGGTTTACTTGTTTGGCTGAAATTTATTGTGCATCTTTTTTCTCGTCCTCGTTTCCCAAATGTGTGTGTTTCTCGCGTTTTCTCTTCCTCTTTATTATTTTGCTGGCTGTTTAGTAAGGTGGGAATTGAGGCTGTTGATATTGTGGGCTGGCGATAATTAGGCTTCGCGCGTATGGCTTACAGATCGTTTATTGTTTCCTGAAAACCGAGTTAAGCTTAAATCCCCTCGAGGGCTGCTTACCTCGCATCGGACCTGTGATCGCTCGCTGAGTCATAAACTGACGTGTGATAGAACCTTGTGCCGCTGGCATTAATACCTTCATGAAGCAAAGCTGTGGATAGAGATCTGTCGTGCCGCGTAAGGTATACTAGCAAAAAAAGAAGAAGAAAAAAGAAAATTTTGGCAAGTGCTTATGTTTCACAGTGTCGTACGAAGGAAAACAAACATCTCGAGAGTCAGGCGCCCCATTTTCTGAAGGCGTTAGCTGGTTTGCGTGTTGAGAGCGCCAAAAGGCTCGTAATGCTGGAAAAAGCTAGCATACTGCGCTGCTTCCATGAAGCATACAGTGGTGCGATCAAATGGCCGAACGAATAATAACTGCTTCAAGAGAGAGAGAGAAGAGGAAAGGCAGGAAGGTTAACCAGATGTGCGTCCAGGTTGCTATCCTGCAAAGGGGGAAGTTGATATTGAGACGAAAAGAGTGAGAATGAAGGGGAGTGAAAGAGCAACAGTTGCACGCATACATAAAGATGTGCAGCAAGACTACGAACGGTCGCAGATGCCTCTCGACTTGACGCACTGCAGTTGCTCTCGTCGCTTTGCGCACAAGCGACGCGCACGCCGTAGTCCAAGGATGTTCGTATCGGAAAGCGCTTTTGAGTTGGCCGTTGACCGCATCGGGATCTTTACAGACGTGTAAATCAGAGTACACGAACGTTTTATCGCACCGCCCGAACAGCAAAGAGGCCGCCGCGAAGGGAATTCCCGGTGTTGCGTACTCCAGGGTAGCGTACGGTACTGCTGCCGAGAAGTAGCGACGCCTGCCTATCGAAGCTCGACCGACATTACTTATTGGGTAGCGTGGCGTTGTCGGCGGGCTGCAGGCATCCGGTAGATCATGGCGACCAAGCAGGGGCGAGACGATTTGCTAGTGCGAAACTTGCACGGTTTATTCAAAGGTAGTTGAAAGAAAATAAGAAAAGCATGAAGTATGAAGTCTCAAGTAAGAAGTCTCTCAAAAGTACATTTCGGAGCCCCTTAAATAGGCTCTCTGCAAGTGTGGGTGGGATCTTGCTTCCGGCGAAGGACACGTGACAGACACGGAGAGAAGGCCCCTCCTCCTGCAATACCAAACACGGGAAGAAGAGGTCGATCCTCTCATCGACGAATCCGGGGAGAAGGTCGGGTGAATGACCTCTCCGGCGTCGTGGGGTCCAGCAAAGAGAAGGTGGTGGGATGAAGTAAGCACACACGATGCCACGACCATGAGAGGAGTGGAAGAGGTCCCCGTGGGCTTCGGCTCAGGGGGTAGGCTGAATGACCTCTCCGGTGCACGTGGGCTCCGGCTCAGAAGTAGGGTGAATGACCTGTCGCCACGTGGTGTCAGACGCCAACCCTAACAGCATCTCCGGCGGGGGAGGAAGATCCCGACGTGTAGGGGCCAGCAGCCGCTGTACCAGGGATCGGCGTTTCGGTATCAGGATTCCCCGTAGAGGTCACGAACCCTTCGTTCGTAGCAGGTAGATTCCGGGGAGTGGTCTTCCGTCCTCGTGGCGCTCTTGACTTTTCTCCTTGGTCCGGTCGGTGAAATTGGTCTTTGCAAGCAGGTCTCGCAACTTTTCGTATCCTGCGTGGGCAAGCAATCACCCCAGAACAGTGCCGTACCCACAACCACAAAGCAGCGAGCACAAGGCCACTCTGCCCATAGAAACACCCGGCTTTTAACAAAAAAGGAAAACCCGCTACACCTTTCCCATTTCCTACGCGCGTCCTCCCCCCCCCCCCCTTAACACTAAAAACAGCCATTTCTTGAAAGCGCTAAGACGTGGTTATTAAAATCAGCTAACAATCGGCTTCACTTCGGAAAAACATATGAATGTACGAAAAATATGCCACGGAAACCCGGATGAGCATCAGGCTTTCGATACTCTAGGGGCAACGACTTAAACCGTCGGCATTGCCGTTAAGCTTACCCTTCTTGTAGCGAATATCGAAGGTGTACTGTTGAAGAGCCAAGCTCCAGCGCAAAAGACGACCGTTTTTCGTAGACATGGACTGCAGCCATGTGAGGGGACAGTGGTCAGTCTCTATGGTGAATCTTGAGCCAGCGATATAGCAAGCTAGCTTCTGTACCGCCCAAACTACGCAGGCGCATTCCTTTTCTGATGCACTGTATGCTTCCTCACGAACTGAAAGCTTTCTACTGGCGTACAGTACAGGATGTTCGTTCTCGTCATCTTTCTTTTCACAGAGCACCACCCCCATACCCCTGTCACTGGCATCACACTGAAGAATGAATGGCTTAGAGTAGTCGGGCGCGTTCAACACTGGCTGACTCGTCAGTGCGTTCTTCAGCATACTAAAAGCCTTTTCTTTCGCGTCATCCCACTTTACCGTTTGTGGTTCTGTTTTTCTGAGAGCATCCGTTAAAGGACTCGCAATCTCGGAATACCGCGGAATATATCTTTGGTAATAACCCGCCAAGCCAAGGAATGATCTGATATCCCGCTTGGTGCGTGGTTGCGGGAAGTTGTCTATCGCGGTCAGTTTAACCTCGGAAGGCCGACGATGGCCTTGTCGTATTACATGACCTAGCTAAGCTACCTCCGCGCGCCCTAATTGGCATTTGGGAGCCTTAATAGTTAAGTTGGCCTCTCGTAGCCGACACAACACGGTTCGCAGGTGTTGCATATGGTCCGCCCATGATGAAGAAAAGATAGCTATGTCATCGAGATAGGGAAGTGCAAAGTCCTCCATTCCTCGTAGCACCTGGTCCATAAGGCTAGAGAAGCAATATGGCGCATTCTTTAATCCAAAACTCTGGACTTTCGGACGAAAGGTTCCCATCGGGGAAATAAACGCTGCAAGCCTGCTTGCCCTCTCGGTCAACGGAACCTGCCAATACCCTCTGACTAAATCGAGCGTAGAAATGAAATTAGCACTGCTCACTTTCTCAAGCCTTTCCTCGATATGCGGTATTGGATAAGTCTGGTCCTTCGTGATTAAATTGAGCCTGTGGTAGTCGATACATGGCCGCGGTTCTTTCCCTGGGACCTCAACTAAGATAAGAGGCGAGGTATAATCACTCTCTCCTGGCTCGATTACACCTAGCTCTAACATCTTGTTTATTTCAGCGGTCATGACTTCACGTTGACGAGGCGAAACGCGATAAGCTTTCGAACGAACCGGGTCCGACGAGGTTAACTCGATATCGTGAACGATCGCAGTCGTCCTGCCCGGTGTGTCTGAAAATACGTCTTTAAATTCAAACACGAGTTCCCTCAGTTCGGCCCTTTGATTGGGATTCAATTCCGCCTGTTCTACTAACTTATCAATGGTCTCGTCAATGTCTTTTGTCTCCTTCACTGCTGCTAACTCTGGAAAGTCGACAGGCATTTCCTCAGATTGGTTATTCAACGAGGGTTTCACGATCATTCGATTTTCCCCAACTTCAAAGCGTCGCGTGCGAGCCGTCCTGTCATAGTAATGCTCAGCATTGTTTTGTGATTTACGCATTTCCTGCTCGGCAATCATTGTGGCAGGGCTTACGTTTAACAAATTTCTCCTACATTCTGCCTCTCGCGACATTTCAGGCTCCGTTGCTTTCCTGGTTTTTTCATTAGCTGGCGTACTTTCCGCCTCATCCCCTATAGGGCTATCCTGTTCAGTACTAGTTGACCAATCAGCTGTCAAACCGGTTTCTTTCACCACTGGACTTTCATCCACTGCTTCAGCCGCGAGCTCCTTTGCCTTGGAACGAGTTAGGTCTTGCACTGTTCGCTCACTAAACCCGATTCCCTTGCGTCGTAGCAAGTCCTCTGATTTGTTAGAAAACAAATACGGATACTGCGGCGGGAGATGTGCCGAGACGGCGGCTTCAGTGTCCAGTACTCCGAAAGGGCCTTCAATACGAATTTTGGCCACCGGGAGACAAACACTGGAGGCCTCTACGGCTTGCCTTATCGAAGCACATTCCCCCGTGAACTGGCCTGCCTCTACGTACGACGGATGCACTACGTCCATTGTGGCTGCCGAGTCGCGAAGCACTCTACACGGTTTGCCGTTTACCACGAGGTCTCGAATGTACGGTTCGAGCAAGTTCAGATTCTCTGCGTTACTACTTAGTGACATCAACACTAGTTTGGGATTTCTGCATCCCACGGAGATATGCCCCGTTTGCCGGCAGTTGTAGCAAACTACTGGTTTCTTGGCCTCGAAAGCCTTTTTCTTTTGCTTTTCTGCCCTCTGTTCGGGTGACTCCTTTTCTCCTTTGCTGTCCTCGTAACTACTTTTCCCTGAATCTGATCTTTCCTTTGTTTTATACAGACTCGACTTTGACCATTGTTTTGGCTTGTCGGGTCTGCATTTATTGATCTCCTCCTTAGGAGCTTCGCTGCCTTCGTCCGCACGGCAAGTTACGTACTCCTCAGCGAGATCGGCCGCTCTCGAAACAGTGTCTACGCCTGGCCTATCCTGAACCCAATGCTTGATGTTTACTGGCAGCCGGCGGTAGAACTGTTCTAAAGCAACGCACTGCATTGTCTTTTCGGCATCGCCGAGTGCACCCTCTTCTCTGAGCCATTCCTTCAGGTTTACCTCCAAGGTGTATGCAAAATCTGAATATGACTCACTTTTGGTCTTCTCGACTTCCCTGAACTTTCGCCTGAATGCTTCAGCTGATAATCTATACTTTTTAAGCAGATTTGCTTTGACTTCATCGAAGTCCTCTGCTTCTTCTTTCCCCATGCGGGCGATAATATCAGCTACCTCACGTGGCAGTAATGTAAGCAAGCGTTGCGGCCACGTGTTTCTCGCGAATTTTGCCTTCTCACACGTGCGCTCAAACTGTACCAGAAAAAGACCTATGTCCCCTCCTACTGCGTAGGGTGCCATCAAGTCTGTCATTCTGCGTTCATTATCGCGTGCCTCTGTGCTAGGTCTTTCAGAATTTTGTGCTTTCAAGAGCTCAATCTCTAGGCGCTTCATTTCGTGGTCGCGCTCTTCTTTGGCCTCACGTGCTGCCAGCTCGCGCTCCTCCTTTTCCTCAAGGCGCTTACGCTCTTCTTTTTCCTCTAGGCGCTTACGCTCTTCTTTTTCCTCTTTCTCGAGGCGCTTACGCTCTTCTTTTTCTTTAATGCTCTCGAGGCATTCCGTCAGTTCCTCGTCGTCTGCCCCGGTCGCTTCGATCGCCTCAATGATCTCCGGCTTTCTCTTTGATTCGGCAATTTGGAGGCCCAACTCTTTGGCCAAGCTCAACAATTCCGGCTTCTTTAGCGCCTTCAAATTCATGGCTGCCCTTAGTGCTGCTAAACCTTCACTCTATACAACCTTGACGTACTCAAACTTCCGTCCACGGTTTAAAGAAAAATCACTGCTATGTACTTTCCAAAAAATACGTAAAAGCCAAGTGATATCTCAGTGAAGAAAAGCCGTGCACTCACCATATGCAGTCATGATCCGGACACCTTCTTTCCGAACGTTGTTGCCAGGACGAAGAGGCTACGAACTCGTAGTTGTCGTCCAAGTTGGGGTCTCCAGGATTCCGTATCCCAATCGCTGCCAACCAGTTTGTTGCGTACTCCAATGTAGTGTACCGTACTGCTGCCGAGAAGTAGCGACGCCTGCCTATCGAAGCTCGACCGACATTACTTATTGGGTAGCGTGGCGTTGTCGGCGGGCTGCAGGCATCCGGTAAATCATGGCGACCAAGCAGGGGCGAGACGATTTGCTAGTGCGAAACTTGCACGGTTTATTCAAAGGTAGTTGAAAGAAAATAAGAAAAGCATGAAATATGAAGTCTCAAGTAAGAAGTCTCTCAAAAGTACATTTCGGAGCCCCTTAAATAGGCTCTCTACAAGTGTGGGCGGGAAATGCTTCCGGCGAAGGACAAGTGACAGGCACGGAGAGAAGGCCCCTCCTCCTGCAATACCAAACACGGGAAGAAGAGGTCGATCCTCTCATCGACGAATCCGGGGAGAAGGTCGGGTGAATGACCTCTCTGGCGTCGTGGGGTCCGGCCAAGAGAAGGTGGGGGGATGAGGTAAGCACACACGATGCCACGACCATGAGAGGAGTGGAAGAGGTCCCCGTGGGCTTCGGCTCAGAGGGTAGGGTGAATGACCTCTCCGGTGCACGTCGGCTCTGGCTCAGGGGTAGGGTGAATGACCTGTCGCCACGTGGTGTCAGACGCCAACCCTAACACCGGCCAATGCGCACGAGCAAAACACCAGCGCCACTGAGAAGCCACGGCGGGTGTGACTGAACGAGTGACGCCAGCAGCAGTGATTTATACAAACCCCTCTAAGGCCCCCCCCTCCCTCCCCCAGGAAGAGCAAGACACCCCCACAAAATTTTCCGAAGAAGCCCTCCCGTCCCATTTCTTATTTCTCCTGCGCAGAAGGTATTGCTATATGCCAGATGCACGGTAACAGACACAAAAATAGATAAAAAAAATATTGCGCGCTGTACTGCAGTGGATGTCTACGTAATGTGAAGCATGGGATAGCGTAACCGTTGTGAAGCGAACGGTTGTGTAGAGATTATATGCTGTAACGTTTATATCTATAATAAATGGGATAGAATGTTTTTACCGCAAGACATAAAATGGAAAGCAAACTAAAACCCATTGGCACATAACCAGTGGCTCCAGGGGCACATGCCCGATGGCCTGATACCCGTTAACAATACAAGGCAACGTTCAGGCTGACAATGCTACGAAAGCTGGACACGACACGCCGAGGGAAATTGCCCTGATACCCGTCTCGAGAACAGACGCGACGACAATAGTATCTGCATATGCCTGGTGTTTCCAGCGATCCCTCTGGACACACGCAAGCCGTCAGTACGGACCCCTATGCAAAATTGACCGATCGTGTGACTTCTACATGCCGCGAGGCTTCAATAGACCAGACAAAACATGCCTACACTGCATCAGACTGAACATGGCCTACGCGAACTATTTCAAGTGCAAGATTCAACTGACGGACTCGCCAACGTGCTTTGAATGCAACGCCCCTGAGGACCTGCAGCACGTTCTGTTTGACTGCTGCTGCTGCTACGCGTCCGAGAGACAGTCTTTCTCAAGGCGGCGTTGCAACTTCAACGGGACTCGAGCTTGGAACTGCGGCCCATTCTCGGCCCATGGCGAAGCACCACCTGCGCTTTACGCGCCACGAAAGCGCTGCTGACTTTCTTGCGGGCAACGAAACTGAACGATACTTTATAAATATCCCTGTAGTATATATATATATATATATATATATATATATATATATATATATATGTGTGTGTGTGTGTGTGTGTGTGTGTGTGTGTGTGTGTGTGTGTGTGTGTGTGTGTGTGTGTGTGTGTTAAGTGTTTATCACTGTATACATCATAATCATCACCCAGAACCTGGAATAGCATGTCAGGCGAACAGCCAGGCTATCATTAAAGCTTGTTTCTCTCTCTCTCTCTCTCCCGTTGACAATCCCAGTGGCATTACAATGTGACAAAAGCAGTCAACGGCAAACTGAGCCTATACATAGTAAGAATTGCGGTTGCCGGCCTGAATTCTATGTATGTGAAGTGTGAACAAAGAACAACAACCAACTTCAGCAACCAACGTAACAACAAATAGCTTCTCTTCAAGTCCTTTGCAACTTCAGGCGTTCCGCAAGGTTCACTTCTTGGACCCCTCATTTCTCTTATCTATGAACAACCTTGCTAACTGCGTCAGTTTTTCGTCTATTGAAAGGTTTGCTGATGACTGCGTTCTATATCATAATGTTACTGACTAGACATTAGCAGGCTTCAAAACGATAATAATAATATGCCACAGTGGTGTTCTAAATGATTCATGACATTAAACACCAAAAAATGTAAATTCATGCATGTGACTCATTATTCTAAGATCATTCCTGCGCGCAACTATATTGTTAACGATCATCCTTTGTCACCCGTCACATGCAAAAATACCGTGGAGTTCACATCGCTAACAATATGTCATGGCGCGTCACGTAGACTAGATTACTAATAACGCTAACCGCACGTTTGGCTGTATCTGTATAGAAATTTCAACTCTGCACCATCTTCTCTTAAGCTCTCTCCTCATAGAACACTTGTTAGACCGAAATTGGGATAGGCTTCCACGATTTGGAACTCCCGTCAGATCACACTTGTTAACACACTTGAATGTATTCAATAGAGAGCCGCTCGTTTCATTCTTTCTAATCATTCACACCATACCAGCGTCACGCCAACAACGACAAATTGAAACCTGCCAGATTTTTCAATGCCCCCCCCCCCCCCGTAATTGTTCCCGTCCTTGCATCTTCCTTCAAATTTACCATTATAATCCTGTTTTTAAAGAAGCTGTTTTTGCTCCAGTCATCTACACTTTCGACCATAAGTATAAAGTAGAAGTTCCTGCCTCCCTTACGAATACGTTTAGTGACTCTTTCAACCTTAGTACTTGCGCCCAATGGAACCACATTCTTGCCACCATCGCTTTTATCCCGCACCCTGCCGAATTCAAATCGGCTGTTTACAATGCCTTTTCTTGAACAAAGTGCATATGTATTTTTTTCCTCCCACGCCTCTTTGTAACGCCACCTTGCCTTGAGAGTACTTGAAATGAATAAATAAAGAAACTGACGTGGGAAATTATCGAAGCCCATAGAATATCAGCATTGAACGAGAAATGGGTCAGTGCGCCATCTGTATTGCTATCCACAAAGTAATTGCATATTGATCTGCCAACCTATGACCAAATGCATTTACCGCGAGCTTGAACCATGTTCTAAGGATGACCAAGCACTGCGTCTCGTAATGTTTTTTGTGTTCCCTTGACGAGCCTCGCTCTAGCATGTTTAAATGATTGTCTGTAGAAATTACAAATCAGTTGATAGACAGCGCACCAGCACGACGTTTTCAATGGGCCTTCGCCTGTGTTCATGTCTTTCGTGCTATTCCCACATGAAAATGAATAACCACATAGCAGATGCTTTTACATTAATTAACCTCGTATAGCCATTTCTACAGCAATATACAGGGTGTCCCAACTATCACGCACCAAGATTAAAAAATATACAAGTGCCACGTAGCTGGAAAGAACCAAGGTAATGTTGTTTGCCGTCGCTTGGAGATAGTCAGATTATTTTTGCATTCCGCCTTATTAAATAGTCAGTCTTAATCAGTAAATCGGCTTCTCAAATATTATAATCAGATGAAAAGTGTCACTGAGAAAATTATGGAGCAACATGAAAAGCTCCCCGATAGAGCTTTCTGTCGCTCTACACGTGCTACGCAAAAGTGCTTTTTTCCGAGCGTGAAAGAAGCCCGCGAATACACGCAAAATTACCGCGCGACTGCCGCTCAAGGCACTGTACAATATATAATACGCCCAGTATCGGGATGGGCTGGAATTTGCTCTTGCGAACAACTCTAGCGTAGGAGCTTTTCGTAAATACCGGCTCATTTGGCCAGCCTGCACTAGTATACGCGACGAACATTGCTTTGTATAATTTTACCTGCTCTAGGAACAAGCAGCGCGGAATTCAGCTTTTTTTCACGCGCACTGCATCCTGGAAGCTAATCATGGCACATGCCGATGCTACAGGGACAGTCACATCCAGCGCTGTCCTAAGCTCACTCAGAGCTCGTCACGTAACATGGGCTTCTATGCCCGTTCCGTGACGCTGTCTTTTGATTTGTGAGCGCGACACACCTCGTGTCGACGAGGGCTGTAAATTTATGGTTACGCTGCAACTCGGCACACCTGTGAAAGGCCTGTACGTAAAAAGCAGTGCCGAGCTGCTCTGTACATGCAACTGCACCTTTGCTTCCCATCTCTGCGCGAGCAGAAATACTTTGGAAATCGGAGGTAAACAAAAATGCCTTCGGTGGAAACACAGAGAAGTAGTTCATCATTGAACCTACTTCTGGACAATAGCATTTCTTTTACACATCGGTAGTGGTGTTTTCTGATTTAATATGCGAGTGACACTCCAGCAGCAAGAGCGTAAAGGCGCCCATGCATGCGTAGCTTCGAAGCACGGAGATCGTGAAGCTCCTTCAATTCTTCTTCGCACACATGTACCTGCGTTTTTTCATCTTCTATTATGGGTCTTTCCCTTTTGGGTTACTTGTCCAGTCCGTAGCAATCCTAGGAAAGAACTGCAATTTATTAAAATTGTTGCGTTGGTATTTTTACTCCATTTCTTGTTTCATCGCTGGCTTCTGCGCCTTCTTCATAGGTCTTCTCAACCCTTCAGGCCTGTCTTGTGTACTGTGACTGTGAAGTATTAGTTGTGTATTGGCGCAGCAGTCTTTCTTTTTTTTGCCATCAAAAATATCTCATTCAGCCCAAAAAGTTTTTTCCTCGCTTTAGAGCTCATCGAAAGTTTTGGGTGCACCGCAAGAATAGTACAGCCGACCGCCAAGCGGCTGCCGACACCTTCTGCGATGAACTCTCGCGGACGTACCGCCGTTTGCTCTCTTGTCCATAAACTTCCTTCGCTCACTCGGCGCGCATTTTCACAATGGAATAGGGGGCAGACTTACGCACCCTGCGCAATCCATCTTTCTTGCGTCTGCGCCGACGTTGAAGTGGTGGTGCAAGGTTTTCGCGATTTTTCGACCGAGTCAGACCGTTCTTCCGCACGAACATCGTTCCCTGATTTATTTTTTTCGTCAGTGAAAGCGTGGATAAAGGATGCGAATAAAGTAGCCCACTGCCGGGTTTTCTTGTTTTGTGAACACAGATGATCGTGAGAAACTGAATCTTAAAAAAGAACAAGTAAACACTTTCCTTTTCTTTTCTCCGTTTCGTTCATTTTGTGTATTCAGTTTGGAGTACCTGTCCGAATAAAGAAAACAACAACAAAAGAAAGATAATCGAGAATAAAGTTGTTCCGCTAAACTTTCTTTCTTTTTTTTTTTCACTGTACACTGAAACTGCTAATACGCTCGTGCAGTTTCACGGTTTTCTCTTGTCTGAAGGAGACAGTTATCGCGGTGGCAGTTATTTGTTGGCACTCATTGCGGTGATCTCTGAGCCTGGCGTCGCCACACATCCTTCTGTTTGAACCGCTGTGACCCTAAGCATTAGGCCATAGCAGCACGCGCCCGTCTCTCGTGCCAATGCCAAGTACAGCTCTTCCACACGGTTGCCCGTGTGCGCCAAGTCGCGCAGCACGTGCGCGTGCCAGCTTCCATTTGGCTACAGACGCTGGAACGAAGCGGGCGAATAATAGCCAACTTTGCCATCTGTCTTTCGTGCCTCTGCATACGCCTCTCCTCACCAATTCTGCCTCGAGAAACATCGCCTTCGTCCTCGTCACATCACTCCGTCAACGTCTGGCAGTGTGCGTTCGCGGGACAGGCTGTCAGCGACTCGACGCATCTTGTGAACGGTGTATAGCCCATGAAAGAGGATAGGGCGGATAAACTTTATCGAAAGAATAATGAGAATAATAGCTAATGGTCGGGCCCCCTAGTGCCGGGGCTCCGCTGGCTCTTGTCATCTTCTCGGCTCTCTGGACCAGCTTGAGCTGGTCGTCGGGGGCCGAGCTGGACAGCAGTGCCTCCCATTGCTCCCTCGTGGTGTTCGTGTCGGGGTGTTCTATGTTGTGTAGCGTGCACCCCCACGTGGTGTGGTATACAAAACATTGAATCAGAATAAAACTGTGACAGGTGTGGTGCACAAACATAAACATTGCACCAGATTGCACGTTGCGCAGGATGACAATAAATAAACTCGTACGCATCGCATTAATTTTTATACCATTTAATTAACCGCTTCACGAAAACTTCGCTTCACATAGATTCCAGCACGTGCGTTGGATCTGCATAATCTTTTTTCAGGCTCTTTTCTGGTAATAACAATGTGTGGTATGCTGCCGTCGCCTATGTGAAGTACACTTTGCGCGTCACATAGCGTAAAGGGGATCGTCATGTGGTGTATCTTAAAAACAGATACCAAATAAGTTCCATGGCAACTGCATCGCAGTCATGCAGACCAGAACGTCCTGGATACTCGACTACGTCGTTGACGTTATTTGTGATGTATGTACCAGGGGCTTGATGTCATATTGCGAAGTTAGCGACAATCCTTCATCACTTGTAACACCTGCTAGGATCCTAAAAATCTGTTCTCAAAATAATATATAATAATTATCAAAATAAAAGAAGCGCTGTAAGTGCATCTTGATGAGGTCACATGTAAATACTATTTCTAGGGTTCAACCAACAAAGTTGAAAGGTCGCAAAAATAAAAAAAAACGCTTAATCTAAAAGAGAGAGTAAGAAAAAGAAAGAAAGAAATAAAGCAACTGTTAATGCAGGCGCAAGCATAGTAGGTCTACCGGCTTCATTAAGCGTAGCTATGAAGAGCCAGCTACCCGCCGTTGTTGCTTAGCGGCTATGGTGTTGGGCTGCTGCGCACGAGGTCGCGGGATTGAATCCTGCGGCCACGGCGGCCGCATTTCGATGGAGGCGAAATGCGAAAACACCCGTGTACTTAGATTTAGGTGCATGTTAGAACCCTTCGTGGTCCAAATTATTCCGGAGCCCCCCACAACGACGTGTCTCGTAATGAAATCGTGGTTTTGGCCCGTAAAACCCCATAACCTCTAATCGAAGTGGCCTGCGTATGTGTAACACCAGCCGCATCTAGGTGCACAGATCCCAGCACTGCGTCTCTCTACTGACACCTATTTCCTCTACTCTGTCGCTTTTGCGCAGAGGTCTTAAATTTTCCTTTTCTTTATTCCTTTTTCTTTTTCTCACAGACGAGCGTGCGCTGCTCGGTAGCCCATTCGGCATTCCTTCTCGAACTCCTGCGTGTTAAATCAGAGGTGTACTTCTAGTGACAAGTCCGCCGTACGAAGCTGAAACGACCGCATCGTCATGCGTTGCAAACGACGGCAGGCTCAATTTTAAGACGCACCATATATTATGATGGGCGAAAGGAAGGCCAGGTTATGATGAAAATGCCGACACAGATGCGGTTGTACACCGGCGGGTATGAGGCAACGGCTGCGTTGCATCGAGTGCATAGCAGGAAACATCGAACTCGGCGGCCTGAGACTTTACGACTACGCGCTCACCGTTTCGCACGAGTTGGCGCGAGGTACACTTTACTTTAAGGGGAGAGGCTCCTGGCAGTAAGGGCGTCGATAATGAGGCCGTGTGAGTAGCACATATTCAGCTTCCTTTGGTTAGCTTCGTTTTCTTTCGACGGTAGGCATGCAAGAGCCCTTCCATACACCAAATCCTTAAGGACTTCTCTAAACATCCGAACACCGAAGGCCATGAGCTGAAGCAAGCGCAGAAGCTTGCGGGCGCATCAGCGAATGAATGAATGTTTGATGTTTGATGGCGCAAGGGCCAGGAATGACCAAAGAACGGCGAAGAAGGGTAGGTTGCAAATGTCTGGCAACTCCTCGTCGTAAACCATTCCTTGACATAATCGCGTACCTTAGTAAAAGAATTCGTTCAGTATCCTTATAATGAAATACTTGCGCAATGCATAAATGCTCTTATAAGGCAAATTTATTTATTTTTTATTCCAGAATACTGCAGGCCATTGCTTGGCCTAAGCAGGAAAGAATTTACATTGTTGCATAACCAAGAGAATAAAATTTATACAATATTAGCAGCACACAGATACAAAAAGAATAAACTAAAAGAACGAAATTATGCAATATTAGCAGCACACGGATACAAAACATACATATTAACAGGTAAGTAGACGATGTAACGTATCAGAAAAATTTTTTGAAGCAAAAACAGATGCCGGTAACGAATTCCAATCTTGCACTGTTCTAGGGAAAAAAAACTGTATTTAAAACTGTTAGTTATGGCAAAAAGGGGAGCAAGTGAAATGCTCATGAACGCTCCGAGTCCTTCTCACTAGAGGACGCTTAATGCACTCTGGAAGCTTCAGTTTATTTTCTCCTGTTAAACTATTAAACAAGAATATCAATCTATTAATCTTTCTGCGGTTTTCTAGTGTATGAATGTTATTTTAGATCATTAACTGCGCGGGAGAGTCTCCCCTTTTGTATTTTCCGTATATAAACCTAACCGCTTTCCTCTTGACTTTTTCAAGGATCATTATGTCTTTCTTCGTGTATGTTTTTTCATCTATGGGCAAAGGCTCAATTTATCTTAACTAGATTTCTCTCTTGAAGCTATAGCAGGCAGCAATATTATTTTTTTAAGTTCTGTATTTTCACAATGCCAAACATCGCAAAATTTCGTATTATTTGAAGCACGATGTTTGCAACTCGGTAACAAAAGTAAATAAAGCAATTCTACCAATTGCACCTGATGAAGCGTCTAAATAAAAAAAATATACCGAAGCGCTTGTTTTTAGCTTATTTAACATTTTTGCATTGACTGCTTGAGTTTTTCGAAATTTTCTGCGCAAGGAAATTTACAACATTGGCTTCATCAGTTTCAATATTCACATTTCTTGCCCTGTGATAGCGCAGTGAGCAGTAATCCTATAGCCTCTAGCATCGCCAAAATTGACTAAATTGCTTATTAACGACCTTGTCACACGTTAAGGTTTTTAATATAGCTCGCCGAAAGACTAAACCCGGCGTCTATGAAAAACGTGTAGTGGTCGGCAGCGTGCAGTCGTAAGCAATATGAGAGGGAACAGTGTTTTATTTTTTAACGACGATAACTCGTGATGCGTGGGTTCAAATCTTGGAACTTGGTATACAAAGCAATTAGTTTTTCTGTTGAGCATTTAGTCTCATCGAACACTTTTATAAAGGGCATGTCTGTATGGCCCTTGCGGGCGTTTATAAAAAAATGCTGTTCCGTTTCATATTGCTCAAGACTGTAGCTATATATGTGGTACTAAAATTCGGACTCTAAAACCATGCCACTTGACGATACCGAGTGACAAAGGCACCGAAGAGCAACTTTGTGTGGCTTGGACACTGTTGTTCATCCCTTGTTAGAGCCTGCAATCAGAGAGCGGCACACCTCTCTTCAGGCATTGCTAGTGTGAGACGGTCACTTCTTACACAGCGACTCTGAGACGACACTCACAGAGTTTGATACAAAGCCTGCGCCCACTGTGGTGACTTCAACGAGCATCCAAAAGCGTGGCGCATGGGCGGCGGCTGCAACTGCTACTGCTCAATGCATGGCTAGCATTTTGCTTAGATGACACTCGTAAAAAAAAAAAAAAATCAGACTTCAGGTTCTCTGCTCCTTAGGGGCCAAAAGCCTTTGCTGAAACCAGGACATTAGTGTACAGTTAGTTAGTTGGTTAGTTAGTTAGTTAATTAGTTGCAGGCTTAACAAAAGCGCTTACTTTACACAGGAAAGCGAAATAGGCACAGGACACGCGCTATTTAGTTACTCAAGTGACTTCCTCGGTAAATAGCTCCTCCTTGCTTGATCGCTTGTCGATTCTGAAGCTTGTAGGCGTTGTATAGCTATAGCATAAACCAGTCGGTAAGATATAATACATTAAGGAATATAGCCTGCACAAGAAAAAAATGCTGACAAAGAAACGCAAATTAATTTAATGGACGTGAAGTTCAACGCAAAATGAGGACTTAAAGGGAAGTGCGTGAGGCTTTCCATATCATAACGAATGTGTAGTGAATCAACATGTGCCAGTATAGCATCGCTGTCTGTCTTCGATAAAGAAATTCTTTTCTTTTTTCTTTTTTTTTTTGAAGTTTGCGAAAGGAAGCGTTTTCGGTTACCAAAATTTATGTTGTTGTTGGTCTTGTAAAAGTTGTTCTTGAACAGTTGTTCGTGCAGTGTTTCGTATCACGCGAGAAATGGAGTGATAAGTGACTGTCCTTCAAAAACTAAAATCGGCCGGTAGCATGCACTCGTTCTATTGATGCGTGTTCCCTCGTTCGCGTGTTTAACGCTATATTCATTATTTGCACGCCTCACATGGCAAGGTCTTTTCGCCGTTGCTAGTTAAGCGGATTGAAATGAATCTACATGTGAAGCCAAATATTACGAAGAGACCGGCATATTTATTTATTTATATCCGTATTCATTACTGGTAATCGGTAATGAATACGCACAGCGTTTCAATGCTATCTAAGTTTTGCAACGTGTTCGAGTTTCGCTTTAATTTAATGCGATTAGCATTCTTAGGATACTTGACGTACTATCCGGTTTGTTCGTTTCAGCGCTCTAACTGTTGTCTCTCCCTCCCCTCCTTCCTGTCTTCTATTCCTATGTTTCTGTCCGCTCCTTTCTGAAGAGTAGGCAGTAGTAGCGCTCCTTCCGGTGGCAGTTGCCAGCCTGCTCCTCGCTTTCCCTTTCCTGTTAAATGTATATATGTTTTCAAAACAAATAATGAATAATAAAGAACTTGGGTCACTGAGCAGTCATGGTCTAATGGGCAGAGCATCGGGGCTGCTGTGCGGAGGGAACCGTGCTCGAAACCACCCGTTGCACCAGCTTGGATCAATGAGTATGCCGTGACACTGGCTATGTGTCCCTCTTCAATGAATCGATTTCACGCTAATTTTGGTCACCCAGTATGTGCCAGTGGGCATGTGCCACTCATCAATCACACGCAAAATGGAAAAGAAAAAGGAAATCATTTCAATTTCTCCGGTGCTGGGCGCAATCGAACGCGCGTCGTGTACATTCAGACAGCCCTTGCGTGAATATGCAATTAAGCGCGCACCACGCGCGGACTTGGCGGCCAGCTGGCGCAGCGTGCCCAGAGCAATGCGCCACAGAGCAGCTCGGCTGCATGCACGCCTCATGATACAGTGACGCGTTTCTGTGGTGTGTCAACACGGGGTCCCGCTACATTGCTTCAACGCTAATCGCATTATAACGTCGAGTGTAATCGCGAGATCGGTTGTACCGTAATTCCTTTGGCCGCATCGCGCGACCACAAGCCCTCCTCTAATACTGGCCGCTTCTGCGCAGAATAATTCCCGCGCGTACAAAGCTCATTGGCACTGACCAGCTTTGGAGCCTCTATTCTAAAGCTCACTAAGTGTAACCACCTGCATTATAAAGCTTAAGGAGCGCGAGTGATGCCCGGCAGGCTCCGGTTGTGCAACCAATGGCATATGTTATACCTGCTGCAGTATCCCAGTGGCTATAGGCGTTGCGCTGCTGAGGTCGTGGGCTGAATTGCCGGCCGTGGCGGCTGAATTTCGATGAGAGCGAAATTTATGTGAAAAAGGGCTCGCGTACTTGGGACTTAGGTGCACGTTAAGGAAACCCAAGTGATCAAAATCATTCTCGAGTCCCCCACTCATAATGATATCGTGGTCTTGGCACGTAAAGACGCATACTTTAATTTAAGTAATCGCTCAAGTGTGGAATACTGAAAAAAAAAAAAGTCATACATTGTGCGCGAAATATTGTTGGAAGTGATTTGTACTTGCTATCGTTTTACTACCGCGAAGCGGAAAGCATGCGTGTATCCGGCTAGCACGGTCGGAAAGAGACAAGACGTGGTCGCTGTCATCCGTGCAAACCCGAATTCGCTTTATATTGCACCATCACCTCTGTTCACACGCCGTGAGCCAATTTAAGTTCTCTCATACACTCTAGAGCGTGTACTCTGTTTTAAGTTGTTCTGCGGCTAGGGACGGCGAGTTAATTGGGCAGCATTTATTGGCGCTCACAAGTGCAGAGCCCAAACGCTTCACCCGCCCGCTTCATTTCGTCCTCTAATTATGGCCACAGTGTGCTGATGCAAAAAATTCGCCTGCTCCGTGGCCTCCGCGCTAGAATACAAAATAAGAGAGAGAGAGAGAGAGACGTTTGGGTGACCAACTCTGCTTCGGCAAGTTCGTTTTTCCGTGTTATAAGAAAACCCAAAAGAGACAAATGGTCGAAAGGACCGATACTTTTTTTTTATTTGCTTTCACAGCGCCTACAGAATAAAGAAAATATAGCTTGCATAAACTCTTGGCAATATTTATTCACACTTCTGTAGGGGCAATTATTCCGGTAAATTCACTGCCCCCCCCCCCCTAACTGCCCTCCGTGATGCGGTTTCGTTTTTCTTTTATCGCGAGTTCTTTCTGCGCACATGAGAAAAGCTGTTCTCCATGCGGAAGAAGACGTAAGATTGGAGGATTCACAACGTTAAAGTAGAGAGCTCAGAGTTCTTGCAGAAGCGCCGCTACCAACTGCAGCCGCGGCAAGGTGAAATAATTTTTTCTTCTTTTTTTGAATTGGAAAAAAAGTCAAGCCTATAGCGGGTCAGCTCTTTCTGCAATTGTGACCCCCAGTGCGAATAACGCATTGCTCCCGTTACAGCTTCCCTTTGTTAGCACTGAAGCGCACGTCTCCGCTTCCTCCTTTTCTGCACTCGAAATTTCTCGTCGTAGAAATTTCTCGTCGAGCCTGTAAGCGTGTTTTCTTTCGCGACTTTTATCCCGTTCCGTACGACAGCCTCTCCTCTCGCCGTTCCAGATTGTAGGAGGCCATACAAGCGCGGCAGGAAGGCGGGGCTTTGTCCATCAAAGTGCCGCTCCGCGCCTGTCGCTGACGTGAAGGATACTTATGCGTCGGAAATGCGCGCGTGCACTTTACGCGGATTTGTAAGGCATTGCGGTGTGCGTCACTCGCGTCGATCGGCAGTAAAAACATATGCAAAGGAAGCGAGACGTGTCAGTGGAAGTATTCGTCGTGCATCTCGCATATCAGCCCCTCATAAGCACGTCGGCGCTCAACGATTACCCCTTCACCTTTTTTCTGCTCTCTCTTTAAATAAAAGAATGGCAGCAACACCATCAGCAACACCGTTCTTTTATCCCAGCCCCCTGTGATTTTGTCACCTGCGCCGGAGTCCTCTTGTTTCTGTTTCTTTTTTTCAATTAAAAAAAAAAGTTCGTTTTCGTAGATCTCGACGCAGATCTTACAGCGAGGGGCGTTTTCTTTCCGCGTAGAAACGCCCATTGAAATGCTGAAAAGAGCTAGCTTGACGTTTCCAGTCGGTGCTTCTGTCAAAGCCGAAGTGGAACCGTAAGTGACAGGCGGCGACACAATCTCCCGAGAAAAGTGCGCAAGCGGGGGAAAAAAATTGAGGAGGAGACAGAGAGCGATGGAAGAAAAAAATATATCCGAGGTGACGAGTGTCAAACACAAGCTACGTATGCTGCGGAAAACTTTGTTAGGGGAGTCTTGGGGGAAATCACTCGGTGCACTTGACGTGCGTCAACGACAGAGAAGCAAGGAACAAAAACGAAATAAAAGAAAGAATAAACGAATTGAGAAACCTAGAGAAACGCAACAACGATATGTAGGGTCAACTTGCGCTCGAGTGTTACTTATATTTGTTGTTGATGACACTTTGACAATATTGTAGAAATGATTCTCTGATTTAGATGTAGGTCTAACTGAAAAATATGACTAGAACATTTAAGTAGCGCTTGTAGAATAAGTGCTGAACCTGTTTTTTCTTACCATAGAAGACCGCACTGACGCAGTTATCTGCTTCCAGTTTCATAGAGGTTGCGTATCATACTTGCTATGTTGTTTTTTTCGTTGATCTGAGAACCATGCATTGTCGAATCGTATAGACTGCGTGTAACACTGTTCCTAATGGCCGTTCAGCTCGGGCAAGCCGTAACAGATGCATTTTCTTGTGCAGTTCATATACAGCACTAGGGGAAAAAAATGTTGCAGCAGCTAGCGCCATACCGACCAGCGCGACACTCCATTTTGTTTCTTTTCTATTTTTCGTTCTACAACATCGTGCTTGGAGAGCATTTAGTGCTTGATTACGAGGTCCATGAGATGATGAATGCAGTGTCAAGATAAAGAGAGAGAGAGGAAAAGAAAGAAAAGGAAATCCCGGGAGGTAAAACAAGTTGCACCTGGTTTTCTACCTTACACTGGGAGAAGGAAAAGCAGGCAGAAAAGGTACACGGAAATGCAAGAGGAAATTAATAACATCATAAATATATAAGGCAAACCTTGCAGAGGCATTATGGGTTTGACCTCGTCTTAGTTGTCAAAAAATCAGTGCGTAACGCTGAAAATGAGGTCTAAAAACGTTCACGGAGCTATCGGGCTGGAGTTCTGAAT
Source organism: Dermacentor variabilis (assembly GCF_050947875.1). Lineage (NCBI taxonomy): Eukaryota > Metazoa > Arthropoda > Arachnida > Ixodida > Ixodidae > Dermacentor > Dermacentor variabilis. The sequence continues at coordinate 82,793,618 of NC_134568.1, forward strand.
AAAACCCCTCTATCTCTAAAAGTAGCGTCAACAACTTCCCTTCTCCTCCGCTCCACTCCCTAGCTCGGCGCGGCCCCGACAGTGGCGCCGCCTACGCTGGCCCTGCCGTAGCAGACGACGGCTAACGCGCTACCGGAGGAAACGCGCTGAAAAGTTTGTTCGAGCCCTGCGGAGCAGTTTTAGAGGCGACATTTCGCTGCGTCCATCTGTAACTAGCCTTAATAATGTCGCGTTAGAATCGCGCAAACAAATAAAGGACCATTATTTAAGGCGTAAGACGCCCGCACGTTGAGATTTCGTGTTGCTGAAACACGACGCATGCACACGGTGTGCTCAAACACGCGCGTAATTACCTCAGTTTCAGCTTTTGACTGCGTGAAAGTATGTACGTGGTTTCATAGGTTCATTTACGTGCCTGCCGGATACTTTTGTTCGGCCGGTGCGTGAGAAATTCCAACTGTCTGGGGCCAGCAACGTCTAGCAACAGGGTCGCTTTTCATCCGCGCCTTTTACAGATGTGTGTACCTCATACATGGGTTGTGGCAGCCACGAGCAACGTTATCACACGTAGACGGTATTGATGATTTGAACAACATACCAGCGCATGAAATAGTGTTTATTTATTTATAACCGTGCAAGTGGTTGGAATTTGATAGCAAGAACGAACTTGATGGGACAACTGAACAGAGCTTCCGAAAATAATTATCCCCCACCCCCTCATTAGCACCAGTAACATTTTGTTGAAGTGGCTAATTTTATATCCCATTACTATGCGCGTCTGTATTCTTTTGCGTTGTAAGTTTTCGCAGAGAAGCAGTGTTGCTTTAACTGTAACACTTAAGGCACACAAGACTGAGAAAAAGATTGATTCCTAGGTTTTATATGCAAAAGCCAAGATCTGATTATAAGGCACGCCGTAATGGGGGACTCCGGCTTAATTTCGATAAGCTGGGGTTCTTTAACGTGCCCCCAACGCACGGTACACGGGCGTCTTTGCATATCGCCCCCATCGAAATGCGGCCGACGCGGCCGTGATTTGATCCGGCGATCTCCCGCGGTCAATCCGTCTGCGCGTAGTTTTGTCGCACTGGGCCGGCAATGGCGGTTGGAGTGCGCTGGAAAGAAAAAATATATATACAAAAGCGCGTCGCGCGCGCTTCCACGTGACACAGATTGGCCAATGGAGGAGCGGGGCAGGCTAGGGCGACAGGAGTCGTGGAGGAGGAAACGCCGGGGAGGGCGGGGTGGCGGAAAGATCTATGAATGGCGCTACTTTTGGAAAATTGAGGGGTTTTAGTTCTGAATTTAGTTGGATGGATGGATGTTATGAGCGCCCCCTTTGGAACGGGGCGTGGGTTGCGCCACCAAGCTCTTGCTATTATACTGCCTAATAATGTCAATCCTATGTTAAACAAGAAAAAAATAAACACTATAAACTCCCACAACCAAATTTTCTGATCCCCTATTGCGAACTTTGCTTTTCTACGTCTCAATTTTTTGTCGTTTCCCTACTTTTCTTCCACCAATCCTCCGATCGCCTCTTACTAATCCCTCTTGCGGGCATGCTTACTTTTTCACTGCTCTCGCTGAACCCAAGGGCTTCAAGGAGGCCAATGGTGCTTAAATTGACTGCTGGGCAGACGTCTTCACATTGTAATAAAACATGCTCCATAGTTTCCCTAGCTGTACCGCAGCAAGCACATGCTTCTTCTTCCTTCATATATCTCGCTTTATAGGTGCGTGGTCTAAGGCATCCCGATCTCGCTTCGAATAGTAATGAGCTTCCCTTTGAGTTATCAAAAATTGTTTCTTTCCTGATTTCGTTTTTTCCTCTTAGGTAGTTACTCATGGCGGGTTTCTTTTCCATTGCCGCCACCCATGAAATGATTTCAGCCTCTCTGAACGCACTGTGGCGCGACCTGGTGGCGAACAACGAAATTGGCTGGGTAGTAAAGAAAAGATTCCACCGAGTAAAACGGGTCTCGCTTGTTCTGTGCGTAGTTCTTGCATTGAAAAGTGCTTGAAACGTACGTTCAACGTAGAGCACTGCCGTTTGTAACACAAGTCATGGAAAGCGGGCTTTTTTTGTCCTGCAAACCTTGCCGAAAGCGTAGGGACCCATCGCCTATGCCGAGCAGCGCGTGGTCACCAAGCGTCGTCACCGCCTTTATTACAGCGGAGCTCTATATGCCCACTCTCCCATACATCTTTCAATGTCCGATCCTCAAAACACCCCTGCCCTTTAGGAGGAGGTAAAGCAAACCAGTAAGGCATGTGCTTACACCTGGCGTAGCAAGAGGAAAGCTAAGAAACCTCCCAATACACAGTTTCATACAATAACTACTTCAGGAGACTCTAGCGATAGTGTTTGTAAAGCCCCTTAAACTTCGTAAAGTACTGCCACGCTTTGAAGCATACCGCCTCCTCCTCGCGCGCTCTGGCCGAGGCCGCCGCCGTGTAGCTCTTGGCCTAATAGCATCCCGTGGGCCCTCGCGCCTTGCTTCAGCGCCATTTTTGCTCGAGAAGCGTCTACGGAGTGGTGAGGAGCGTACGTTGGCGCCGTTGCTACGCTCGAGCAGTGTAGGGGCGCCATGGTCGAGGAGGGAGCGTGAAAGTGAGGAGAAACGAGGAGGATTGAAGGCGGAGGAGGAGAGGTTCGCTACTTTACGAAGTTTAAGGCGCTTTAAGTGTTTGCGGGAGTGTTAGGAGCGAGCATCGCGCAACGCAATCCGCCTTTTTTTTCACGGCGCGACGGCGCATATGCCCTGCCCTAGCGGATTAGGCGCAAAACGTTTTGGAAGGAATGCACGTGCGGCCCCGCCGGCCTGACATCGAGGGAAAGTCTCTCGAAAAATGAAAATAAAGAAGAGCGCACGGACGCGCACGGCAGCAAACCATCGTACCGTGTACAGAGTTGGAACTTCACTAGTATTTAGCAGCTATACGTCGGTGCGTTGCCGAAAACGTGATAGCGTAAAACTGCAACTTCACTTTAAAACAGTAAGCGGCCAGGGCTTTGTCCAGACTGCCCCGAGAACCACGTCGTCTTCCATTGATGGCTAGCGAATTCATCGATAAACCCCTGCGTTACACTTAGGCGACACTTCAAAAACACTACGCTGCTGACGAAGTCTTCTTGCAGCATCGGCCCTCTCTGGCTGGTGGTGACAGCGCGTGCTCTTTTAAGGGGCGGGAACACCGGGCCGATACTAAACGAACAAAATGCTGACGCCAACGATTGGCCAACTACTCAGCAGAGTGCGTCGCTGAGAGCATTTTATTATAACAGGCGGGCAACAACGCATCTGAAGTGCGCGAGTTGTAGCGCGACAGGCTTTCTTGTCGACGGCACCGATAAAATCAGCGTGCCGACCATGATGGATCGACCGAACCCCACGCGATCGGCTGTCGAAGCGACAACGCGATAGCCGCAGCGCCTTCGCTTGTATATATAATTAATCGCGCTCAACATGGGTCGAAACCTGCCTTCGAAGTTGAAATGCACAAGCTTCCGTCCTCTCAAGCCGTGCACATGAAATTTGAGCCAATGTTGATCCTGTTTAGCGAAGCTTGGGTTAGGCCTGACCCATCGAGCTCGTGCACCCACTACCGGTGGGCATGTACTTTAGCATAAGCAGTTACGACGAAGGAACCTGCTCTTATAGTGAAGTTCTGGCCCTATAGCGATTTGATATCAACTACGGTTCACTTCGCACGGCGCGTGCACAATAAGTGACAAGCGATGAAGCGCTGTGCCAACACCTGTACGTCTCCGTTCGTGAAGGCTGCCGGTCGCATCCGCTACTTAGATGGGTGGGTCTTTGCGTGTTGTTATGCTGACACATTTCTTAATTCCAGAGAAGAACTGTTTGCCTATGTGCCAAACTGGAAGCAAGAGACAGTGAATTCGGTAAAGCAGCCTAAAGAACCACCTCGCTCCGTGACCAATGGTGTCAGTGATGGCATCCGCAATCTCGCAAGAGAACTACACGTCCTATGAGTGAGCGCTTATTTGTAAGCACTGTTTTCTCTAATAATACTTTATGGCAAGCGCGAGCTATAAGTATGATGAAGTTAGAGAAAAGTGCCAATCAGTGATAAGAGCCCGTAATATATGCGTTTAGATCACATGTTGCCCTTGTTTAAGTGGCTCGGCAGCTCATATTGACTCGTCTCAGGGTGGAATAACGCCGCTGATATGCGTAGACATGTATGTTTTGCCTGCGGCCGTGGTTTTGCTACGTTTTGACATTATTTTTTATGAGCGATGCGCTGTTTCCACAATATCAGGATAACAACGATTGCGGCTGTAAATGTCCATGTAAACAAGCGCACCGCTTTGGCAAATCCGACGCGGAATGCTGAGCTCGAACACTGTCTTCAATATGCGAAATGTCTAATGAATGTATAAAAAGAATACAAAGAATGAGGTGCAAGAGCAGAAAACAGCGACAACAAAACTGCATGGCAGCGGCGTCGGCAGATGGAACTCAGAGTGTCTTTATCGGCTGTACTGTTAGCACAACAGAGCACTAAGGCCTGCTCACACAGTAGCTAGTGAGGGCTGCATCACTGCCAGGAACGATATGCTGCCCCAGAGAAGCCAATAATAATTTATCGCGATCCGCAACACACACAACCGACGCACACTCAACAAGGGCGCAGGTACACAAATCAACTAGCGAAAGCCCCGGCACCCTTCCAAAACGTTTCCAGCGGCGTGCGGCAGAGTGCAGCACAGGAGCATGAAACGGTGGATTGAAGCCAAACCTGTCGGCCCAACACGTGATCGCACGTCAAAGTGCGAAGTTGGTTTTAGTATTCCCGCTCTGCAGTCAGAGCCACGGCAGGGCAGCCGAACAAGCACAGACCGAATAAAAACTATTGGCATAGCTAGTGGGAAGCAGACGCCTCAGCAAATCTCGATTCTTGCTCTGTGATCTCGGCCCAATAGGTCACGTGTTGGACCACCACTGTGGCTTCACGGCGCGTTCACTTGCGAAGCTTGGCTGCGTGACACAATGCTCTCTACTAACTTTTTCCTTCCTCAATAGGAGCTGCCGTAGGGGTGGTTCAGCCAGCATGGGAATTATGGGAGAAACATGGATTTGCCTAAACTTCGTCCTTCTCGCTTTAAACGTCTCTTCGACTTTGTAAATTCGTTAGTTTCAATAAAGTACTGTGTAATAAATAATCAAATAAACATTATTAAAATCACCCGCCGGCAGGATTCGAACACAGGCAGGACCTGTAGCTCAGAAGCCCGACATTGAAATGATTACGCCCCGCACGCATGCATCGACAAGTGGCATAGAACGCCCTTATTAATTTCTTGCGGGCAAACCAGCGTCTTGAGACGATTGGCGCGTTTCAATTTGGACACCTCCACAGGTGGAGGCGCTATTAGTAACGATTGTGCGTGTTCACAGAGTATTCTACAGGCGCGGAAGGGAAAATCGCCAGAAGAAGTAAACTTTTATACTCAGTGGTGTGCTTTTCCTTTTTTACAGCTCCGTTGGTAGTCAATATTCACAGAGTGGAATGGCTGCGATTTTCCTTTCCAAGTCCATTGTCATGAGGGTCATGGGCCTGACACGCTGGAGTTTTGAACGCACCGTGCTCTGCGACTTGGTGGCGAGCGACGAAATTGGTTGGTTGGTACAATTATGTCGCAGCACTCCGCATTGAGTGACGCTGTCACCGGGCTGTAGAGAAGTCTCACTCGCTTTGTTTGTGTGTTCAGGTTCTGTGTAATTAAGTGACAGTTGATAGAGTGATTGAAAGTGTTTCAGAACACATACTGGGAGGACAAAAGAACAAAAAGTCGCAGTTTCGCCCTAAAGGCGAATCATCGATTGCGATAGCAAATTAGTAGATAGCTATACGAAGTAAGGATAGTAGTTTTGTCAGCCGTTTAAACTTGGAAACATTCGCTTACTAATGGAATTAACAAGCATGATGTCAGCGCGCACAAGCAAACATGAGCACATCACACTCGATGAGCGCGGACACTCGCTGTCAAAACACTCGTGTGAGCAATCCCGGCAGCAGCAGCGAGGGAAATGACCTTCGTACGGTCTGTCGCTTCAATGCAAAAGCGGCGAGGAAACAGCGGGCACAAAGGTATGAATCCTCTGCAGAATCCTTTCAAGATACGGTGCGCGCGACCCCACCTGGCCGTGCGAAGTACGCACTTGTTTGCGGAGTCAAAGCCGCCCCCTCCCCTTGCCTCCCGCGCTACCTCGCGCTTTTCTCTCTAGGGCGTGAGGTTGGGCCGCGATTGTTGCTCTCCTCTGAGACCAGTCGAGAAATACGCACTTGTAGCCGGAGCACAACGCCGCCCCCCCCCCTCCCTCCCATCCACCCGCGGCCTTTCGCGCGACGGAAGACGGCGCGTTTGCTCTCCGCTTTCTTCCTTCGCGCGCGCCAGACTGATCCGCGATCGTCGACTTACCTCGCGCGCTTTCACTCGCACATACAGCATTCGACGCGCGGTAACGATGTTATCGCCCTTGGACTTTATACGGAACATCATGGCGACGGCAACGGCAAAAATGCGCCGGGAGCGTTTATATGATTGTTATCGCAATTAAAAGGCCAATACTCTGACGTGGTACAGACAGTCAGTTACACAGCATGAAGTTCGGGGACTATACATAAAAAGTGCTTTAACAAATTAAGGACAGCAAACGAGACTGTTGCTGCTGCATCGCTGTTCTTCTCCAAACAAAAGTACTGCGCGTGTGCGCTATAGGCAACGACACTAAATCGCGGCATTTTCGGCAGAAGCATGTATGTGGCCAGCAGTCTCAGCCTCAACACGTACCAGAACTGGTCGAGCTCAGTCACTGTCCTAACGCGAGCAGCTTATTAATTCTGATATTAGTTTGATTAGTTGATTGCTTCATTGTTCAGGGGTCATGGTTCTGAGATCATGCGCGTTGAGCGAATAGACGCACATTAAAACATTCTTTCGTTGCATCTTGACAGCTTGTGTCTTGAGCAGTATACATACTCGATAGCGGCAGCGCAGCGAGACTGCATCTGCCATTTCTCGTGCGCAGTGCGCGCATTCCGCACAGCGCGTTGCTTTCTTGGCGACGGAAGGCGTATGCTATACAAAACGTCCCACGCACGAAATTTTGCTAAATTTCCGCCTCAGCGCAGGTGAGACGAGCAGATCTGGCGCAGCGCCTTGCATTCAGCAGAGAAAGAGAGAGAGAAAGAAACATTGAATAAAATAAACAGGAGCAGCAGTGCTTCGCGTTTTGTACTACCCGAAACGAATCAGCGCGGCATGGAGGCTCTGTTCGCAGGCGTTTCCACAGCGCCGCCTCAGCATCCCCTCACGCCTATCGAGGTAGCTATGTACACGGTCGCTTTTATCTATCGCCTTTAAGGACTGAAGTGAATTTGATGATGATTGATCGAGTGTCACGTCCCAAAGCAGCACAGGGGCTATGACAGGCGCTGATGTGGAGGGCTCCGGAAAATATTTACCGCCGGAGGTTCTCTAATGTGCCCTGAAAATCCGGTGCACGAGCGCGTTTGCATTCCGCTCCCCTCAGAATGCGGCCGCCAGGAACGCAACACGCGATATCGTGCTCAGCACCAGAATTATAAAGGTGGATGAAGTGAATTCCAGCGTTTAAACATAAACTGAATTGAATAGTGCTGTTAAACATTTCTTGCTTTCTCATTATCACACATAATAATGGTTGCTTAGAGCAAGAAAAAAATATTCTTTTGCAATATGAGTTATTATTACCGTTCACGGCTGTCACAATTCTGTTCACTTCGAGCGCTTCTGCACAAAAAGCTACCATGCGCTATGGTGGTCTGCAATTATTTCAAGTCTGTTCAGGAGAGATAAACAATTATAAACGGCCCCAGAAGGGGCCGTTATGAGCAGGGTGCTTTCTTTTTTCCCCCTGATTTTCCAGCTGCTTTATGCTCCTACATAGCGAAAGAAATTGCGCGGGGACGTAACCGAAGTGGCTGCTAGAATAATTTTTCAATCGGACGGGAACCGCGGTTAAACACACGAAAGTCTCCATGAGACTTGCCACACTACGGTGAACTCGTAGGGTAAACATTTGCTCAATGAAGGGGCCAGAGAGTACTATCATTCATTTTATAGTTTCGATTAGCAAAGTGAATGACTCAACATAACTTGGCCACTGCCTCTTTCCGGGGCCTCGTTTAATAATGGTTACGTGGACGATAAAGAGAACAATAGTACATATATATGAGGAATTCCTATTTTACCGGGTTCTAAATTTATAGCTTCGACAACACTTAAATATGGTAGAACAATATTTGCAAATCAGTATAAATGCTGTTTTTCGGAAGGCACTACGGCACAGGAGCTTCATTTTACCCTAGGAAGAATTTTTAAATGGCGGAACCTCAAAGATACGCGAAAAAAAATAAACGCACAGGGTCAAATAGCGAGCTTTAGTTCACATTGGCAATCGGTGAACTTGCCTGTAACGATAAAGACGCACCGACGACGAAGGGCGAGCAAAGCACTGCAGCATACTTATTCTCTATGCGTATGACCCACAGGACGAAGCTTTGAGGAGGTAATCACACTTGACTACACGAAGGAGCAGTACTGAATTTAACTGTGCACTGGCCAACCCTATACTTGTTGTAAAAGAGAAACAAAATATTTATGCATAAGTACTCTCGAAATTTCTATAGGCTTACAAGTAAGAGCTGGAAAATCGCAAAGCTGACTCGCAAGAAGTAGCATTGCTGCAAAATAGATAAACACAGTTTCTTTCCTGCAAAATACGGTGCGCGCACTCATATATAAGATCAACTTTAGCCCGAAAAAAGAAAAAAAGGGAGAGCGTCGTCTCGAAACAGAGCAGTGCTCGTTATAAGAATCTCAATTTTTTTCCCCTGCGTTCGACCGGCATCCGTGCCTCCAACCGACACGCTGACGAAGAGGCCCCAGGAGATCGAAAACACTGAGCGGCGCTGTAGACGAAACACGTGCCACCCGGGTGTCCACTACCAATCGATCTTTATTCGAAGGTAATACACATTGTAGGGGTTGTCGGACAACCTCGCCGCTGCCACCAATTGTAAGGATTGGAGGTCGTAGAGAGGAACTTGGGAGGACAGGACTAGGCGGGCTGGATTTATTTACATATTTACATTAGAACAAGATACATTCGACAGTCTAGCGTGGCTCCCAAATTGAGCACGCAAGACGAAGCATACAGCATACAGCTTACGAGCGCGCTCACGAGCACATTGATGAGCACCTTGACGAGCACACCCTAGCAGCGACCAACAGCTGCTTATAAACACTCCGTGCTCCCTGGGTGAGGGAAACGGCAGTTCACCGCCAATTCGTAGCGTCCAACGCCATCGAAGTTGACCCGCCTTTTGGAGGAGGAGGGCTCACACGCACACGCACGCGCTTTGTATTCCCAGAACCCGAGTTCAGCGCGTCCTCGTAGCCAAGTGGTCACGCCTGACCCCAGCCCGCGCCTCTAAATTCCAGAGCTGCCTTTCTCCTGTAGTCGCCACGAGTGTCCGCAGACTGCGACGAATCCTGGGGCCCTAGGAAAACGTACCTCAAAGCACCCTTTTGTTAGGGGAGCTCTTCTTGCTACAGAGAGACCATGAAGACCTGGCAAATCAACTAACAATACACGGGGCGTCAAACGTGGCCAGCCCTGCTGCCGTCGCCGATTCTCCGAATGAGGCGCATGGTGGATTAACGCTGCCGTAGTCTCGAGTTCTTCGAAGGAAGTTCATGGTCGGCTAGCGCTGTCGTCCTCGCTGGTTCTCTGAAGGGCGCCACCACCGCGGATCGATCGAAGTACCTGCAGTGGGCTGAGATAGTTTTGCAGAGCACTACTCCTGCAGGCCGATCCTAACAACATGCATCTGTGTGTCCCAGCTAATGTTATCCAAGCTGTTGAAGGGAAAAAAAACAGTACATGATACAATTTTATGACCTACGGTGTTCAGTCGTCAGACACCGTAGGTAATAAGATTGCTTCTTGCGCCACGTTTTTTTAACCTTTTTTTTTCTAAGAACAGCTTGGTTAACGTTAGCTGGGACACTAGCTGTATACCGGGCTTCTCGACTATCATGCACCAAGATTTAAAATATGCAAATACCGCGTAGCTGGGCACAACCAAGGTGTTGTCCTTTGCCGTCGCTTAGAGATATCCAGTTTTTTTGCATTCCACCTAATCGAATAATTAGTCTTCATTAATTAATCACCTTCTCAAATATTATAATTAGATTATAAGTATCAGCGAGAAAATTGCAGAGCGACATGAAAAACTCCCGATACAGCTTTCTGTTGCTGGATACGTGCGACATATAAGTGCTTTTCCGAGCGTGAAAGAGGCCCGCGAACACACGCATAGTGCTTCGAGCGGCCAGTAGCCCGGAAATTTTGCGTGCATTTGCAGGCTACTTTCACGCTCGGAAAAACACTTTTATGCAGCACGTATGTAGCAAACGAAAGCTGTATCGGGAGTTTTTCATGTTGCTCTACAATATTCTCGCTGACAATCTTCATCTGATTATATTATTTGAGAAGTTGATTAATTATTAAATACTAATTATCTGATTAGGCGGAATGCAAAAAAAAATCTGAATATCTCCAAGGAAGGGCAAACAACATTACCTTGCACTGTCCACCAACGCGAAATTTGCATATATTAAAATCTTGGTGCATGACAGTTGAGACGCCCGATACATGCGCATTCTGCTTGCCTAGTGAGCGTAATCGTCGTGACACAGAAAAGCATAAGAAACTGAGGACTGGCGCACGTTATCATCTCGAACTGAGAAAGCCGCCTAAGAACACCAATTATTTTTCTTGAAAAGACAAAGATGCCATGATGACGCACTTTTCAGTTTTACGTTTTATGTCACATGGGGTTTTATGTGGTGTCGTTGGATCCACGTCAGCGCTTATCTCAGATATGGAGAACCATGCGTGGACTTCGCGTATCACAGCAACAGCGTGTTCCTTTCAAATCTCTCGCTTTGCACGAAGGTCGAAGAGAAATTGAAATTGCTGAAGAATTTTGCTCAAGACTTGCCAGCGTGCAGCCCCAACGCGCACTTACATCATGTGCCACTCCTGTGACACGGACTTTCAGGCACTTTTCGTCATCTGGGCCGGACGGCGTTACCTCGGAAATCTTGGGCAGAAAGCACGACTCATGCTGCCAAACCATTAGAACGAGTCTTGGCGCAATGGTTTGGTTCCACGTGAATGGAAATGCAGCCGCTTGGTTCCACTTCTCAAACCTGGTAAATCACCGTTAGATTTCTCATCACACCACCCCATCGCTCTGATCAGTTGTATCGGAAAAATAATGGAAAGAATGATTTTGACGAGCCTGGATAGGTATCTGGAAAATTACGTGTACCTAGATGCTATGGCTGGCTTCCGGCGTGGGCGCTCATCCATAGATAAAGTCATCGATTTGGTCACGTTTGTTCAACATCAAAAACGTCTGAGACGACTCACTACGGCATTATTCCTTGAGATAAAAGGCGTCTATGATAATGTAGCACATTATGCCATTATAGAGGCCCTGATTGATGCAGGAATCGGTGGCCGCACTTTTCAGTGGCTGTGCAGTTATTTGACTGACAGGCATTTCTTCGTGGTGACCGAGGATGGCGCCACGACTCAACACCAAACATTCCGTGGAGTACCGCAAGGCGGGGTGTTGGAGCCCGACGCTATTCAACATAGTGCTCGTTACCTTAGTCAGACGCTTGCCAACACAGTTCAATTATTAATCTATGCTAACGACATCTGCATCTGGGCGCCTGCTGTAACGCGACTGTGGGTACAAGCAAGGCTACAAAAGGCAGCTACGTTAACATCACTGTACTTGAGAAAACAGAACTTAGAGCTGTCTTCAGAGAAATGCTGCCCTGTTACATTCACTCGGAAGGCAATGAAGCCTTACTCTGTAAGTGTGAGTGGGCAAGGAATTGCAAATGCACGGAAACACCGTTTTTATATAGGGTAATTATCGACCGCGACCTATCATGGAGCCCGCACGTTTCATACCTAAATAGGAGGTTAGTGACAATAATATATCTCAAATTTCTCGGCGGAAAATCATGGGGCACATTGGTTCGGTCAATGCTGCAGCTTTATAACGCCTTGTTCCTCGGTTTCGCAAGATACAGCCTCCCTGTGCTTGGTAACACCTGCACAACAAACTTGCGTGTACTCCAGGGACTGCAAGCTCAAGCCCTAAGGATGTGTGTCGGTCTTCCGAATGTGCGTCTACAGCGGCAACGATTGTTCGAGCTCGAGATCAGCCAAAATCAACGTACTTAGCCACTTACGCTCTCAAAGCGCATATTCGGCACGTTGCCCGACTACCTTCTCACCATCTTAGTGCTTTACCTACAGAAAGGCCACACACAACTTTCAGTCGTATAATTGTTGCTAATCGTACCTCGTTGTCATCGAACTACATGCCTGCAGCAAGACCATCCTCACCCTTATGGTGCCTGCACAAACCTGAAATACGCCTCACTATCCCAGGAATCACGAAAAAAGCTAACATGCCGTCGTTTGCCCTGAAGCAGGCCACATTAGGACTTTTACATAAGGTGCACAGTGGCCGCGTACATGTCTACATCGATGGCTCAGTCACATTTACAAGTTCAGCTGCCGCTGTGATGATACCGGCAAGATCCGTCAAAATACAGCTAAAAACATCACATGGGTCATCAACGACAGCTGCTGAACTGGTGGCCCTGCGTGCGGCTCTTCATTTCATCCAGGAGGAACCACTCCATGCGTGGTCAATCTTCTGTGATTCCAAGGCAGCCCTACAGAGTGTACTCTCAGCAATGCGCCACGGATCACATGAGCAGCTCGTCGCAGAGATCAGCGAAGTCCACCAACGCATAGTTAACGAAGAACACGATATAATATATCAGTGGTTGCCTAGTCGCTGTGGCATACATGGCAATGATCGAGTGGATGCAGCTGCCCGAACTGCCCATGAAGGTGTCAACTGCGTTGCGATTCCTCTTTTAAGAGCCGACGCAGTGAAAGAAGCTTTCCGCACTTGCGCGCGATTTAACATTAGCTCAATGGAATTCGCCCGAATTAACAAGTGCACGCTTTCATACCCTGGACCTTAATTTACAGCTCCGTATTCCGCCCGACTTTCCACGACGTAACTGCACCCTTCTAGTCCGTCTATGGCTTGGAGTAGCATTTTCAAATTCTTATCCTTTCTTATCGGAATGGCCAACAGCCAACTTAGTGACTTCTGTGGATGCAACGGAACGATCGCGCACCTTCTTTGTGAGTGCCCTCGTTTCAACCCGCAAAGAGCAGCCCTCTCAGCCACCCTAGACAAACTAGACAAGCGCCCACGAACGGAAAACAACATCCTTGGAGTGGCCTACGTGAACATCAGCGCGATCCGCTATGAAGGCGCTGCTGCGTTACTTAAGAGACACGGGACTTTGTGACAAATTGTGACTGCACACTGTGTGACGTAGGATTGGACGGTGACATTGAGTAACACTAGGAATGCCTTCGAAGACTGCGTGACAGTGCCCACAGAAACAGTTCTGTATCGTTTGTGTGTGTGTGTGTTTAAGGTTTCTTAAAATTATTTTTCTCTCTCACCTATCGCATCCATTTGCCCCTCCCGGTACAGGGTAACGAACCGGGGATAATTTCTGGTTAACCTCCCTGTCATTCCTTCCGCCTCTATCTATCTATCTATCTATCTATCTATCTATCTATCTATCTATCTATCTATCTATCTATCTATCTATCTATCTATCTATCTATCTATCTATCTATCTATCTATCTATCTATCTATCTATCTATCTATCTATCTATCTATCTATCTATCTATCTATCTATCTATCTATCTATCTATCTATCTATCTATCTATCTATCTATCTTCGTCCCTCTCCGTTTTGTCTAGTTTTCTTTAGTCCTCTCACGATGAACTCAGGCGTAAAAAAAAGAAAAACGGGAAAAAGCCACCTTTCTTGCAGTGCGTTGCCATTAAATTGCCCTATGCATTCTTAACATTTATTATCTGTTAAATGTTATGTCTCTAGCACCGTAAACCGTTTTCGATGTGCGTGACCAACAAGCTCAATTAAAGATTGGAATCTTTTGCAAAGTGCTGTCCAGGAGGCAGCACTTTGCAAATCGTTGTATTAAGCCCTTCGTTGCAAGCTATGCTCAAATCTTCTTCGTGTTCTTCAATCGTCCAACTCTCAACCTTACATAAGAACTTTTTGATTAGTTTTTCCACTTGGCCTTGTCAGTATTCGCTCCCCTAACCGGTTTTTTTTTGGGGGGGGGGGGGGGCTTTCAAGGCCCCTAACCAGGCGCCATGGGAGAAGGAGAGAGGAGTGTAAGGGAAAGGCAGGGAAGTTAACCAGGCTGGGCACCATTGGCTACTCCGCAATGAGGACGGGGCAAAGGAGTCTGAAACATTAGGCGCTGTTGGAAATTTCGGTTATACACTGGCTAGTTGTTATTAAGGGACGTGCAGGAAGCTTTCTACCACAAAACATTCCAAAGATGGGTTTTGCAGACCCCGCGGTAGGAGCAAAGAAATGTCGTATAGCAGTGATGCAGCGAGGCTAGCTACACTCCCTGCACCGAGGCTCCCTGCAGTTGCTTGTACAATCCAGTAGGATGATGACAATTTTCCCTTTCATGAACCTCCCTCCACCTTGCGAGCTTTCGCAGAACTGATTCGCCATGTTCAGTGTCCTTGTGCTTCGAGTTGTTGACATATTCGGCCTTGCTCTGCGTCGGCCCTGGTTAGCTCAGACGGTAGAGCGACCGTACTGTAAAAGCGTTGGTCCCGGTTTCAGTCGCCGGACCAGGACGAATTTTTTTTTAAATTTCAACTGCGAAGCTTCCTTTACGCACATTCCGCATGAGTTTTCGCAGCTTCGTGCTACAGTTGGGTAGATGACAACCATTCACGGACCGCGTCAAACCGAGGGGGGAGGGGGGTGGGGGCTGCTGCGATGCAGATGTCAACGGCTCAGTCATACAGTCGACGGAGGATGTGGGCTTCAGCGTTCGATTATGGCCGCCATACCTAGAAAACAGTGTAGAAGAGGTGTCAAGAGTCCGAGAACGCACCCCGCGCCACACAAGGGAGTCGTTAGGGCATGCAGGCGTGGGTATAGTCGCCGTCAAGCGCGTCTTTATGGTTTTTCTGGGCACAAGACGTTAAGGTGCGCGATAGCTGACGAGATTTATGATCCCGTCTTGCAACTTCGCAGACATGCCCCCTGAGACATCAAGTATAAGGCTATCGATGTTATCACAAGACTGAAAGCAATAAAGGGCCAAAGAAACGTCAAATAAAAAAAGGAAATTGACTGTCATTCCACGAAGCGAACCCGTATTTCGCGTAAGCGTACTTCCTCTCATTTCTGCCATCATTGTTTATGTAATTACTCTCTTGTTGTTTGTCTAATTGTTGATCTTACTGTTTCTCTAATCATTCCTCTCATTTTATCCCACTTCAAGACAGCACCATTACGTACTTTACTAAATGACTATTTTCGTTCACATCTCATTCACTATGATCCGCTGCTGTTATTGGTATGGTATGGTATGGTAGTCCTTATGCGATGGCGCACATCCACTGTGGGGGATTGGCCAAGATTTGGATGGAATTAGGCTATCTTTATTAAAAACTGAAAATGGTAAAGCTAACTGGAGGAAATGAACAAAAATAAAATGTTTAAGAATTCAAGACAATCTCTTTGTAGCAATTATAAAATCCTCCACGGTTGAGCAAATATCCCTGTGGCACTGTCCAAGAGAGGAGGCTCCTAGAGAAAGGATATTTATAATTGAAAAGCTCAAACCAAGCTGTGTAAATCTTGATTCTAGATTTTTTCTTAAAGAAGTGAAACGGCGGCAGAATAAGAAAAAATGCTCTATTGTTTCATCGTCTCCACAGACTTGGCACAGAGGGGCGGGCACCAGACCAGCCCTGTGACGATAGAAGTTTAATTTTGGTATTCGACAACGTAATCGGGTAAAGATGACTTCAGTTTTTCTGGTGTGAAAAGAATTTTTAGGCCAAGGGAATAGGAGGTGTCGATATTCTGAAAAATTTGCTACAGCTGGGTTGCTCTACAGGCCCTCGAAACAAGGCATGAGGAATTTGACGCCGATCGATCAAATACCAATCAAATTACACACGAGTGACGGCCAGCCGATCCCCAGAGTGGACACTATAAGAATCCTGGGGCTGCTAATTGAGGCTAAAGGCGGTAACACCCAAACTGTCATGAGTCTCACGTCCAAAACGGAGAACATGCTCCGGCTGATCCTCAGGGTGACCAACCGCAGGGGAGGGCTCAGCGAGAGCAATCTCATCAGACTTTACCACGCCTTCCTCATGAGTCACGTAAATTACGTAGCCTCGGCACTAAAATGGACCAAGAGAGACGCGGCCAAGATAGACACACTGATGCGCAAGAGCATCAAGAGGGTGCTAGGTCTTCCGATCAGTACAAGCACGGAGCGGCTCGATCGGCTAGGGGTCCACAATTCGCTAGCAGAAATAATCGAAGCACAGAACAAGGCACAGGTCGTGCGGCTGTCGACCACCAGGGCCGGCAGACGCATCCTAGAAGACGCAGGAATAAATGCCGAGGCAGAGTGCACCGCACGCAGCGTCGCGCTCAGCGCGGCGGTCAGGGGCACTTTCAAGGTAGAACCGCTTCCGAGAAACGTCCACCCGCAATTCAACGAGGGGCGCCGAAGGGCGAGGGCCCGAGCACTGCTGAAATCAACCGCCAGCTGTCCGGGACTGGCGGCATTTGTAGACGCGGCCCAGTACGGGCGCCGCGACCGGTACGCGGCCGTCTCGATACGCTGGGATGGCACGATCATCAACGCAGCATCGGTCAAGGGGGTAACGTCCGACGTGGCCGAGCAGGTGGCAATAGCCATGGCAATGAGGGACCCCGAACGTCCTTACGTATACACAGATTCGCGATCGGCGGCCAGAGCATTCGCCTCGGGCTCGATATCGCAGAAAGCGGCGGCCATCCTCGGCAGTGCGGGAGCCGCGGGTCATCACATCGTCGAAAGGTTTCCAGCCCACATGGGGGCCGATGTGCACCCCGACTTTCCCAACGCCAACGAGCTGGCGCACGGACGCGCGCGAGGACTCACGCACCGCGGCGATCGTGGCGAGCGAAGTGGCGGGGAGGGAGGGGAGCACCGAGACCCGCTGCTCACCTTCAACGAAATAACCACGCATTATCAGCTGTCGAGGAGGACCTTCCCGCTCCCCCACGCTAAACTTACTAGACCACAGTCATCTATATTCAGAATGTTGCAAACAAGGTCGTTCCCCTCGAGAGGCAGAAGGAGCCTTTATTCATCGGACGTAGTGCCGCAATGTCCGGATTGCGGCGAATCGTACTGCTCGCTATCGCACATGCTTTGGCAATGCTCCGCGTTAAGCGGCACCGTGTTCAGCAAAGAAGAAGACTGGATGGACGCCCTGCGAAGCGACGACCACCAGACCCAGCTCCGGGCCGTCCAGAGGGCTCACGAAAGGGCGGAGGCTCACGGGCTTCCCGTCCCAACGTGGGTGCGGCCCGCGACCCCTGCCGACCACTAAACCAAGAATGGGTGGGAAGGGGTTCCTCAGGACCCAATAAAGTTCTTTCCTCCTCCTCCTCCTCCTCCTCCTGAATCTAGTAGTCGTCAGGTAAGCTATTGTAGGAAGTAATGGTAATACAGGGCCACTGAGGGCCGCTCTCGCGAGACTGTCAGCCATTTCGTTCATGACTAATCCTTTATGCCCAGGCACCCAAAGCAATCTAATTAAATTTATGTGGGCAGGCACTAGAAAATGAAATGTACGTAAAAGGTTAGTGACACCATTTGCTGTGAGTGAGGAAAATAAGGATAAAGAATCTGTTATAATTACTACCGCCGATGTTGACAAATTTAGTTTGCGTAAGGCTAGGACCACAGCTAGAAATTCAGCCAAAAATACGGAATAAAAGTCCGGAATCCTGATTGCAAATGACCAGTTTAGAGCGGGAGAGAAAATGCCAATTCCAGATTTTTCTTCACACTGTGAGGCGTCTGTCGCAATGACCGTACTTATAGATAAACTCAATAAATGGTCCTGTAATAGGCCGTTTAATATATTATAAGAGAGATGTTTTGCATTATTTGGGTAGATGTCATCATATATAATTTGTAGGTTCTCTCGCACATCACAAATAGGCGGTACCTCCCAGAGACGTACATTTAAGGGATTTATCAATGTTTGTACGAAGACCACCTGTGGTGTATGAAAACGATGCCAGTGTACTCCGAAGAAAAGTGCAGGCTGGGAAATGAATATGTATTTCAATCTTGTAATAGGGGATTCATACAATTTCAAGACTGTTTGCACCGTCAGTTATTGTTTCTTCTACTTCTTCTTCTTCGTCTTCCGGCCCACACAGCTCCACCTACACTTCTTCCTCTTCTCCCGATCCCGATCTTTCTCCGTCTGTCAACACCTCTTCTTCATCTTCTTATACTGACCCACTATTAATCCTACCTCGTGACTCGCACGCCTCCTCCACTTCTATTTCCGCGAACCCGGACCTTCCTCTTCCTCCGTTCATCGATTCGTCATCCACCTATTTTCCATCCGTTTCTTTCACGTCGTCCGACGAGCAGAATCTATCTTTGACACGTTCCGCAGTCGGTCTCCAAGTCAGACCAAGTACGGCCATGTGCATCAGCGTTTTGTGGTCCGTGAAGTAGTTGGATATGTAACGGGCCTGGTCTACTACACATCTAGGGCGCTATAACGTAAAGCTATTCCAAACTTTTCTATTCTTATTCTGGAGAAGCCAATCGGCTTTATCACAGAATCCTTGGTTCGTGTGCTTATGCGCGCCAAAGTGATGACAAATAGGAGGAAGTTTAAGAGAGAGTGCAGGGTAGTAAAAGCAGCATCGCATATGAGGCCACAACGACAGCTCGCAGGAGGTACCGAGAACTTGTGCTAGAGGCAATCTGACTGACGCAAGCTTTACTGATGCAACATGACTGACTAAGGAAATATGAGCGAAGTCCGACATAACTTAAAAGTGCCCTCAGAGTCGTTGGCTTAGCGAACTCGTTGAAGGGAACAGCTTTTTTCTAAGCTAGGATGAATCCCATCCTTCAGCACGATGTGACCTTCTCAGCTATGCGCGGCGCAAAATGACACTGCTTTATGTTGAGTTACAGGCCACCGCCAATTAGGCTTGTCAACTCGGGTTGAAGACGATGGAATGTGCGTGGTACGAAGCCGACGACGTCGTTGAAGTAACAAAGACAAGTGTTTGACTTGAAGCCGCGCATGTTGTTATCCATTATCGTTTCTAATGTAGCGTATGCATTACAAAGTCCGGAGGTCATTACGCTGAGTACTTGCGAGCAATCTAACTCCATCTCAGTAGTTTCCCACAGTACGATGGAGGGTAAGACCGTTGCTCGCCGATAGCGAGGGCGAACGCCATAGAAATGTGCTAATCCGCGTCTTAGTCTGCTCTTGCCTATGGCGGTCTACTGTGACTGACGCCAATTTGCACAATACGATGCATTGCCAAGCTTTGTTTTTCTCCATATTACAATATAGACTTTGCAAATAAATAATGCTGACTTTCTGTTGCCAGAGTCAGGCCTTGGTCATTTTATCAGGCCATATGTCTAGATATGTTAAGTAGGGGACGGCTTTCTGGCGTATTTCTCTGGCATTATGGAAAAACACGGAACTATTTTCATGGTGCACGCAAAAGAAATGAACATATATAGAACACAAATCGATCAAAACATTCTCTCTGTAGCTTGTAAAAGCTTATTGCTGCATTACTATGCATTTCAATGCAAGCTCGCATCTCAATAAAAAAATGTTTGTTACGCCAAGTGCGCCACGCAACAAAGCATCGGAATCTTTCGCAGCCTGTGCAGTGTTGTGGTGAACTACTGAGATGGCGAATAGAACAACGAATGCGGCCTCTGTACTATCACTTTCCTTCATTAGTATATATCATTAAACGGATCGTAAATCTAATAAAAATAATTGCGTGCATAAGAAGCTGCCCAGAGCGAGGTCAACCGGGGAGGAGGGTTGACATCTTTACAGGTGATCTTAACGACGCGGCTGTAGTCACTACAGAAGCGTATAGAACCGCGTTTACTTTTGCTAAAGACAACGGATGACGCCCATGCGCTGTGGGAATGTCGAATGACGGCGTGGCAAAACCCATTGTTGAACTTTTTGCTATTCTTTGGGTGTAGGGTGGCAGAAACACGGCATGGCTGTTCGCGTAAAGGCTGCGTGGAATCTAGCGTCCGCGAGGGAAACGCGCCTAAAAGAAGGCTGCGCGACGTTCAAACGAAACTGTTCAAGTATGTGAAGCGTGTAAGCGCTGTACTGGTGTGCGGCTATGAGCAATAGAAAGGCTTAAGATGTTCGCGTAGAGAGCGCCTTTGCTGCTGCCGATGGTACCAGATGCACATTGTAAGCTCTACGAAATGTGCATTACATGGCGCGTCAACAATGAATAGTGTGATAAAGATGCAATCTTTAATGAAAGCTGGAGGTACCTAGATCTAGTGGATGACAGAAACGGCAGCACAGTTCTTCACCAGCGTGAGCGTAGCACGAGTGAGCGACAATAGTTTCAATAGTGTGTGCAGGTAGCATGTGAGGATATTGGAATTCCCGCAAGAATGCTGCCCTTCCTCAGGAACTGCGGCACTCAGTTTTCCGATACCGCTGGCGCAGGGCGACGATGCGTTGGATGAGTGACGACGCGGGGATGGTGGTGAAAGGAAGACAGACGTCGGAGATGCAGAGGTCTTGTGACGCAGACATATACTTTGAGGAGCAACTTCCTCACCGACGACTGCTTTGATCTCAGTAAGAAGCGGCCACTGATCGGGGATGAGAGCTGGACCGGAGAGCGTGGATATACAGCCGGCATATATATTCACTTGCATATAGTCACTTGTAAATATGCGCCTGGTTCAAAGCATGGTGCTTGCACAGCTCTTCGTAGCTTTGCCAAAGTTATATAACTTCGGTTACTGTTTCCGGGCTCTCAGTAAGGGGCATAGGAAAAACGTCGTCGTCGTTTAAATTTATATAAAGGAAACATTAAAGTCAGTTTAATTTGGCGATAGCTCAATGGCTAGTATTTCTCGTATGTGCAGGCTGCCACATGAGCTGTTCGAATCTCTCTGTTATATGAGCTGTCTTTTGCATTTCACGCAACCTGAAATGCAGTTTTGTCATGGACGTCAGAGTTTTGTCAACTTTAGCCAGAATTTACAAATATGCTAATACCACGTAGCTGGACAGAACAGAGGTAATGTTTGCCGTCGCTTAGAGATAAACTATCTTTTGCATTCTTCCTAATTAGATCATTATTCTTAATTAATCAACTTCTCAAATATTATAATTAGATTAAAAGTGTCAATGAGAAAACTGTAGAGCGACATGAGAAACTGTCGAATACGCGCAAAGTACCTCGAGCGGCCAGTCGCGCGGCAATTTCGCGTGAATTTGCGAGCTTCTTTCATGCTCGAAAAAACACTTTTATGTAGCACGTATTGAGCAACAGAAAGCTCTATCAGGAGTTTTTCATGTCGCTTACGATTTTCTCATTGACAATTTTAATCTAGTTATACTATTTGAGAAGTTGATTAATAATGAATAATGATCTAATTAGGCAACTGCAAAAAATAGAGTATTTCCAAGCGTTGACATCAAGAGAAAAAAAATGGAGCTGGGCAGGTCATTTAATGCGCCGTTTAGATAACCGTTGGGCCATTAGGGTTACAGAATGCATACCAAGAGAAGGGAAACGCAGTCGAGGACGGCAGAAGAATGGGTGGAGCAAGGAAATTAGGAAATTCGCGGGCACTAGTTGGAATCGGTTGGCGAAGGACAGGGGTAATTGGAGATCGCAGGGAGAGGCCTTCGGCCTACAGTGTACATAAAACAGGTTGATTATTATTATTATTATTATTATTATTATTTCCAAGCTACGGCAAACAACATTACTTTTGTTCTCTCCAGCTACGTGGTCTTTGCATATTTTTAAACTCTGGCTAAAGTTAGCTGGGACACCCTGTATGACCGCTTGTGATGAACTGGACGATGAACGTTTCGTTGCGTGTGTGTGTTTGTACGGGAGGGGGAGGGAGGGCTATCATAAGATTAAACTTCCATTGCTTCCGACTGAGTGTTATCCACTCTTTATACACCTCATCTACTTTACGGAATTGATTAGTCAGGAACGACCGCAACAATGTACAGTTTTCATCGACTTCAAGGTAGCTTTAAATTGCACACAAAACGCATTGAACGACGAACCCAATGAACAACTGGTATCGCACATTCGACAGACCTATCATCACAGCCATGACAAAGGACATGACATAATTTTTCAGTGACTTTAAGGGACACTGTAATATTAGTGGGAATGATTACGCGGTGAAACCACCCGACCTGCACACGACAGTGGTCGATGTGTTTTCATTCCGCTTTAGCGAACTGACGTGGTGGCTGGGCTGCGCTCGATGTCCCGTGAATGTAAATATTGCCCTTGCGAATCTTGGACATTTTCACGATGTATCGTTTAGGTTCTTTGTCCCCGAATATACAGCTACATTTACCGCTTGGATTACCTGGCTACGAAGACGAAGGCGAAGACGAAGAAGACGAGACGAGTTCTTGATCAGCTGCTAATCCTGCTTCGCTCTGGTTTTTCAGTTAAATTTGTGCGTACCGACGCCCCCGTGGCGGGTACGATATCAAAAGCAATGAGGGACGTTCCGCCCCCTCTGCCGCCAAGGTTGGGGGCTGGCCTCCAAGCTGCAAGTCGGTCTGCTGCGCCCGACCACCTTAACGCGACTCTGCCAAGGTCATCGAACTGCTCAAACGTCGACGACATGGATTCTGACGGTGGATATACCGAGGTCACAAATCGTCGATTGAAGAGGAAACTTCATAGGACATTAAGCGTGAGTGAGCTTAACTACAATAAGCCGCCCTCACAGCAAGCGTGCACAATCGCCTACATCCCCGTCGCTGCTGCAGGCAACCTCAATTCCCTCAATAGGCAAACTCTCACTGCCTATCTCGAGAGGCTGGCTCCAGGGCAAATCAGAGAGGTCCAAATTAATCCCACAAGAAACATACTTACTGTTGATGTGACTACAGGAACCATCCTCGACACTATGGAAGCTGTAACTCAGCTAGGAAATATACCTGTCGGCTCATTCATCGTACATGGAGGCAGCACCACCGCCGGTGTTATCTACGATGTGGATACAGATATTGATAATGACGATCTCCCAACGCTAATCTCCTCAACTGTCCATATCACAGACATACACCGTTTCGGACGGTCGAGGTGCATAAAACTCATTTTTGAGGGTGAGACCTTACCAACACATGTAAAAGTGCGTTATGTGCGACATCCTGCCGTCCATACATCCCTAGGCCCTTGCAGTGTCGTAAATGCCAGAAAATCGGACATGTAAGTGCTGTGTGCGTGAACAAGATGACATGTCCCCGCTGTAGTGGTGATCACGATGAATTGACGTGTGCTGGCTCTGACTTGGCAGTGCCCTAACTGCGATGGGCCGCACAAGGCAACGTCGAAGGACTGTCCAAAATTAAAGATTGAAATGTCCGTGCTAAGGAAAATGGTACGAGATCGATCTACACACAGAAAAGTGGCTACCAAGGTCCACCGCCGCCAGAGGCGCTCACGTAATCGCAGAAGATCAGCATCGACAACAGGACAACCTGTACTCCAGGAAAAGTCGTCGCGCGCTCCTGCTATTCCTCAAACGTGAGAGCCACCTTTAACCATGTCTAATCTTCTGAACACCATGGACACTACTATATGGCCTTCCCTGCCATCTCGGAGTACAGAAGTGAAGCCGGAACGCCAGCGTGAACATGAACCTTCATCGTCGGATGGGCAAATCAATGCAGTGCTTGCACAGTTGATTCGTTTCTTGCGAATCCTGCTCATAGGAGTTAAGACGCCCGTTGCCAAGGCTGCGGTGCAAATTCTCGACGCACTAGAACCAGTGCTTGCTGCTGTATAAAAGCTAGCAAACGCCATGGCATCATCAACTTCAAGATTGTCACTACAGGAAAGGATGAGCGGTTCCGTAATATTCCAGTGGAACGCACTTGGTCTACGGGGTCGCCTGGGAGATTTTAAACACAGAGTGCTCAAGCATCGGTTTCCAGTTATCGTAATATGCGAGCCAAATATGATATCGCCATTTAGACTCTCTGGATACGAACAATTCGCGTCTGGGACAAGTGGAAATCCTAGCAAAGTTTTACTATGTGTGCGATGTGACCTCACGTATTCGCTAAACCAAGTTCCGGTGCATAACAGCAACAAGTACGTCTCTATAACACAAACTAAAGCGCCCGATAATCTCGATCATCGGTGGCTATATTTCTCCCAGGGGAGATTTGACTCTGGACACCTGAAACTTGTTCTTGATTCTTGCCAAGGACCTTATATTATTGTAGGTGATTTCAACGCGCACCACCATCTTTGGGGTGGTAGGATCACAAATCTTGAGGAAGACAACTTCTTAACTTCACAAGCAGCAATGGTCTTGACATCCTGAACGACGGCTCACAAACATTTTTTTCATGGCACAACGTACAGCAGCTGTCTCGATTAAGCTATCGCTTCACGATGCCTTTCGTCTTCTGCTGCCTGGTGCACAGATGCTGAAACGTATGGCAGTGATCACCTACCTACTCATGTGCAATTGAGATGGCTTACGAGACTTCCAAGTTCTCATACGCTACGCACTGACTGGGATGCTTTTCAGAACAAGCTAGAAGAATCCTACAACTGTATAATTTCACCGAAAGAGAGTGAAGAGCGCATTACAGCAGCAATGCACGCAACAACACGCATCATCCAAACATCAAATTCAAGATCATCCGTTGACGTTATATATCAAGAGCTGCGGGCAGTCCGACGTCGCGCCGAGAGGAAATACAGGCGAACTAAATTGATATCAGACTTGAGGACGTCATGCCGTTTGCAAAAGTAAATTCAAAGATACTTAGACAAGCTCGACAGACAACGTTGGAGGTCCTTTTGCACCAGCCTGGACCCAAGAAAGCCGTTGTCCACAATATGGCATGTTGTACGAGGACTACCATCTTCTCCACAACAGCTACGTCCCTTCCGAGCTTTGGCTATCATCCAGACGTGCAGTGAGAAGGAAATCGCGGAAGATTTCTGCGTACACCTCTGCGGATCTGCAACATCGGTAGATTCAGTGCTTAGGTGTGCTCCTCCAACAATGGGCGATCGTCTCGACCTCCCATTCACGCTGCAAGATCTGCGAGCAGCGATTTCCTCTTCAAGACACTCAAGTGCGCCTGGTCCTGATGGCATTACCTATTCTACCTTGCGCCATCTAGCCCCTCGAGCTACTGAAGAGATTCTGGCTTTATACAATCCCTCTTGGTCCTCGGGAACTGTGCCTGCACACTGGAAGACAAGCAAAATCGTGGCATTATTAAAACCAGGCAAGACACCCCATGCTAGGCTTTCCTACACACCTGTGGTGCTTGCCAGTTGCATAGGTAAAACCATGGAACGCATGGTTTTGACGCGCCTGGAGTGGTTTTTGGAGAAGCGTAATATATATCCAGACGCAATAACAGGTTTCCGAAAGGGTAGGTCGTCAATCGACAGCGTCATTGACCTAGTAACAACTGTTGAACATCAGAAACGTCGCCGTCGATTAACGGCTGCTGTCTTTCTAGATATCAAGGGTGCTTTTGACAACGTTGTACATGATTCAATTTTAAATGCCCTAGAAGAATGTGGCATCGGGGGACGTATGCATCAGTGGATAGCCAGCTATCTTCAAGAGAGAACTATATTCTTGACAACTCCAGACGGTGAAACAAAGAAACACCCCGTCTATCGTGGAGTGCCTTAAGGAGGTGTATTGAGCCCAACCTTATTTAATGTCGTTCTCATTGGACTGGTCAAAGAATACGCAAGCACAGTCTCGGTCTCTGTGTACGCAGACGACATCTGTATATGAACCACGAGCTCAACGCGCTTGCAAGTACAACGAAGCTGCAGCGCGCGGTGTCAATAACGTCGACATACCTTAACAGTCGCGGACTGCAGCTCTCACCGGAAAAAAGTGTAACCATGGCATTTACACAGAAGCCAATGGCCTGCTACCCCGTTATGATTGATGAGAAGGTTATACCTTCAGTGACCCACTACAAGTTTCTCAGAGTCATCATCGACCATGACCTATCTTGGTCGAAGCACCTCTCTGGATTAAGAAAAAAGCTGGGCAGCTTTACTCAGATCATTCGACATATGTCTGGAAAACCATGGGGGCCACCCAAATCATCTCTTCTGCAGCCCTACCAGGCACTTTTTTTGGCTACTTCCGCTACAGTGCGCCTGTACTTTCTCGGGTTAGTACAACTGCGGTATGCACACTTGAAAAGTGCTCAGGCTCGCCCACTGAGAATTTGCCTAGGGCTACCAGGATGTGCGTCTCTATGGGGCACTATTGCAGAGGCACGTGCATGCCCAGCTCGAGTTTATCTGCAACATGAGGCATTGCGAGTGCATCTAAGGCTACTGACTAGACACAGGAATCATCCACTCACGAACGTCACAAGCGTACGGACTGTGGCCGCCTACTCAGA
The DNA here is from genome assembly GCF_050947875.1 of Dermacentor variabilis. Classification (NCBI taxonomy): domain Eukaryota; kingdom Metazoa; phylum Arthropoda; class Arachnida; order Ixodida; family Ixodidae; genus Dermacentor; species Dermacentor variabilis. Next base: position 82,820,413 of record NC_134568.1, read on the forward strand.
AGCCGTGTTGTCGCAGCAAGACTTATTGCCGTCGGACTTCGAACCGTATGACATACCCGAAGTTCCACTCTAGACGATGGCAAAGCCAACGGTGAGACTCTCAAGCCCTGGAATAACGAAGAAGTCGACAATGCCGCTTGCTGGGCTCAAGCATTTCGCGCTATCATACATTGCTTACATGTATGGATATTACGAACATGTTTTTACAGATGTTTCTGTGACACAGACCTCTTCCGCGGCGGCCTACACGGTACCAGGAATGGGGATAGCACAACGGTTCAAGATAGGATACAGGACGTCGTCTACAGCAGCTGAGTCGACCGGAGTTCGAGAAGCAGTTCGCTGCATACTGCAACAGAGTCTCGAGAAGTGGACAGTGTTCTGTGACTCAAAACCAGCGCTGCAACTCATCAGCAGTTGTACTTGAGTGACAGAACCGCATACAGTCCTCTGATTTATGAAATCATGTCTCTGTTTGCTGAGGCGTCTCATTACGGGCATACCATCGTGCTGCAGTGGATTGCTGGCCATTGTGGAATAGCTGGAAATGAACAGGCTGACGCGGAAGCAAAAAAGGCGCACACTGATGGAAGCATTATAAAAATTCATTTTTCCTGGTATGACATTAACGCCTTGCTCCATATCTTCATCAAAACTTCTATGGCGCGACATTGGGACAGCCCCGAACATCGACAAGAGCGCCTCCATAGACTTGACGCTGGCTTACAATTCCGGCTTCCACTTCGGTTGCGGAGAGGCCAGGAAACACTCATGCTTTTGGGCGCGTGGAAGAGTGTTGACTCTGCCCAACGTGCCATAAGATCACTTTTGAATTGTTTAAGTGAGACTGGTTTAGACGATCGTCGCTAGAAGCTGTGAGACGTGCAGTCAGTGCGAAATGGGTTGGCGCAATAACTTTTTGTGACAAGATTACTTTTTGCGTGGACAAGGTTACACTTACGTGTATTGCGTTTACAGTGCGCATCCGCATATTGGACAACGTGTATATAGTATCTCATTGTACCATAACATAATCACCCGCCACCTACTTTTCCCTGTATTTCCCACTTCCCCTTACCCCGGTGAGGAGTAGCAGGCTAGAGACACGCTCTCCAGGCCGACCTCTCCTCCTTTCTCTTCATTAAAATGTACTCCTCCTGTATACGCGAGCAGACCATGTTGCGCCATTTGTGGCTCGTCGTCGCATTTACTTACTTCTATGGCTTTCTCATTGAAATGGCCAACAGCCCCACGTGTGACCCATGCAGCTGTGATGCGACACTCACACGTATTATAGGTGTGTGCCCGCACTGTAGTGCTCAGAGGCAAGTGGCGTGTACTGTGAGGGACGAAGTGGATAAGCGTCCTCTATCAGTGCCGAAATTCATTGGCCAGTGCTCATAGTGAAACTCCACATAGAAGGCTTTATTCGCACCACTCAGGTTTGTGCGGTCTACGGGCCTTCATGATAGACTGTAAGAGCATCGCCTGCTACCGCTCTATAGCGTACATGGTTACTTTAGTTGTGCTCATCTTTCTTTCTCTTTGCTCCTGATCTATTCATCTTTTCAACCCCGTACCACTTGGCACTGTGCAGTGCAGCCAACGGGAACTACCTCTGCTTACCCTCCCTGCCTTCGCATCCATCCTTTCTGTCTGTCTTGGCTTTCGTCGTTTCTCTGTTCCTCCGACTGAATTTCTAATTTGTAACTAAACTTATGCATAAATGACCTCTTTTTATCAAAAAAGCTTCATAAGAAATGTAAGTTATTTTTATTGGTCGAAATTTGCTGTAATATTGTTCCCTGTTTTATTGAATCTGGATAAAAGATCGTCATCTTTATCGACGGGAAGAAAGGGAGCGACAGGAATCATACCAGTACTAATGTGATCCTCATTTCCTATTTATACCTGCAACCATGCCTTAGGTTTTTTAGCCAATACGAAAAATGTTCTGCCGTAATAAAAGCAAATAAAACCGTATATGGGCTTTGACAACAAGCAAGACGTTTTGGCTACACAAAATCTGAGAGCATTTTATTAAGTACGCTTGCATTTATTTTCTTGCAAGCCTATAAAAGCTGCGATAATTATGAAATGTCGTTTTTTCATAATTTACGACGTTCTTTCCTAAAACTGACGCATATAAGTCAGTTTCCGGAAGCAAACACTAGGAATGATCAAAATAATTACGCTGCGTGATCTGTAATGACTGATGCGCTGACTCCTTAAATTATGGGGTTTTAGGTGCCAAAACCCATTTCTTATTATGAGGCACGCCGTAGTGGAGGACTCCGGAAATTTTGACCTCCTAAATCGTGCACCTAAATCTAAGTACACGGGTGTTTTCGCATTTCGCCCCCGTCGGAATGCGGCCACCGTGGCCGGAATTCGATCTCGCGACCTCGTGCTCAGCAGCCCAACACCATAGCCACTCAGCAACCACGGCAGGTTGTTAACTCCTTCTCTAAGTTTGTCTATGAATACATAATTAACATCAAAATAAGCAGACAAAAATGACAATGTAATCATTTTGGCAAGACCCTTTATTTCAAAATGGCGTATACTAAGTAAAGTAAAACAGCATGATCTCTCTTTATTTATTAAAAAATAGAAATGTTGCTGTACAAGAAACCTACAGCGTTTAATTTTGTGACGTACGTTCTTACTAGGGGCGACATATTGGGCTATTAATAGCGAAATTTCAAGGGAATCGCTCACTAAAGCTCGGTGAGTGATTGCTTTGCCATCTTCACTCTGGACGAACATCGTTTTTCATATATTTACAGAGCTTATCATTGTAATAATATGCAACATTCAAGAAGTGCCATAAAGCAATCGCAACTTTCACGTAAAACGTAGCTACTTGACAAAAACAAACAACGAAAAAAAAACATTGTGCAGGGTGCCAGTTGATTCTTTTCACACAGGGGATTTACGCACACGGAATTAACACACGCACTTACGCACAGGAGGGCAAAATGAAAACATAAGAGTAGCATAACGCAAGCACGTGCATTGCGCGTACGAAGGATTCAGGGGGGAGTTAAACAGTGGGGCCAGTATTCACGAAAATTTCTCACGCTAGAATTGTTCGCAAGAGAAAATTTGAGTCACTCCTCAGGCTGAACATTTCGTTAAAACGGAGGCGGCCACCCAATGGCAAAGAACACTTACGAAGGGAAAGCTTTGTGAATTCCGCCGCGGATTTTTTAAAGCGTGTTTACTTCACTCTGGAGCTGAGCCAGCGACGGTTGCCTAACGCACATGTCGCCGTTTCTCTTGATTAGGAAAACTACCACTATCTCGAATGTTAGTTGGTCACCATGCTTAAATACAACCGAGGCGTTTGATGAAACTGGGGCGCTATAACGTAAAACTATTCCAAACTTTTCTATTCCATTTCTGCTATCAGCCCTCCACGATTGATCAAAAACTTTTTTCGACCACGCCCACTTCACGTGTCTGTTACGCGACGTCACGAAAACCGCGATACCTCTCCATCTGATATGATGTGTACTCACTGATTATGCATGATTTGACAGAAAAAAGAAAAACAGTTATTTCTGATTTGACCCCATTTCGCCATTAGCCCTCGGCTATTGGTAAAAAGTTTTCGGGCTGCACCCACTTCATCTGCCTGTCTCGCGACGTCACAAAACCGCACAATCTCACCGCGTCCAAGTGAAGTGTACGCGATAAAGATGCATTAATATGCCGAACAAAACTGAATTTTCTTCGGAATAGCCGCAGGCTGCCCCGTTCTGAAAGGAATAAAAGATGGCTGCAGCCGATCGCTGAGACACTGGCTACTCGCACTTGCCGGAGAGCATGGGTGCACTCACGTATAATAAAACTTCTTGCGTAGCCGTGTAACGTTTTCGAGCCTTTTCGGCACGTTGACCACCTCATTCTGCCAACTCTTCTTCGCTGAGGGTCAGTTTTAGCGTCATTCTTAAGCTTCCGTTGCATGCCGGCGTGATTTTCGACCAGCCACCACAAGCTAAGTAAGGGAAAGCCGACCAATCGCAGACGCCGGCACCACCCTCTTCATCCGGTTATCGATTTTCAGTGCACTGGCTCTGCCCCAGTGAATCCCTCTCCACTTGAGCGTTCTCCTCGCTTCTTGTCAGCCAATTAGATACGACAAGCCGCTCAGTGTAGGCAATGTTATTCGTTTTTCAAGCAAACAAAAGTGACCTCCTATGAACGAGGAGAGCGTTTGATTGGTCTGTGCAGACAACGCTGCGGGTGACCGCCCGGTGCTTGCGTCGGTGGTTACGCAAATTTCACGTCAGGAGATTGGAATACAAACATATTGGAATAGTTTTACGTTATAGGGCCCCTGGTTCGCACCCGCATTCACGGCAGTGCAACCCAAGATGAGAAGAAGCGGCTCCCTCTAGCGAGCTGTTGTGTTCTCTGAGCCGAACGCTAATTTAAACAACCGACTCCTAATACGCGTCTTTAGTCGACGTTCTCTGCAAACAGTGCGACACACTTGTTATGAGAGCTGAGCGCTTTGCCCGACGATGACGCAAGAAACGGTGCGCGTGTCCTTGAAGCGGTCGACGCTCGATCGACTCTTTTCGCTGGCGTTGCGTCAATAATGTCGACCGAAGGAGGCTGATAGTGACGCGTTAATTCGTGCTTGAATTCTCTACGACGCTGAATGCGCCGCGCCTAAAACATGCCTGACCTTTCGGGCTGAAACTTCGCCCTCGACAATGTGTGGTGTCACCACCAGCAGTTGCTTTCTTAGTTGTCAAGCTACATAATGTTGTAGCAGGAGGCAGCGCTTCTTGGTAAGCATAGCGACCTAGTTTCTATGTATCAGTGTATTCAAAAGTGGCTGCTGCGTTCTGGAGCCTACTGAGCAGTCTGTTCCAGCTCATTGCTGGATTTTGTACCTGGAGCTAGAAAATCGGGTTGTGGCGACACTGCATCGATAGTTTAACCCTAATTAAGTTACCAGCTTTCGAATCACTCGCGTATACCTTTTTATCCGGCTGTGTGACGAGACGCAGACGATCAAATACGCAATTTTTCATCACGACAGTGTAATGCTGGGCGTCGACACCAGCGTCATTATTGATTTATTATGCGCTACATCAGGTTTCCGTAAGTATTCTGCGCTGAATTTGCCAAGGTGATTCGGTATGCGGTCGTATCCAGGCTAATTATGCAGCTCGCTAATATATCAGCTATGAAGCCGCCAGGTGATATCGGATCGTTTTGACAGTATATATAGTTCGCACATATTGTCGTCCTGTCAGGATGGTCGAGCGGTCCAAGGCACATATTCTTTCTGCGGTATTCTGCAAGCTACTCTAGCGCTAGTTGCGTTCGACATTTGAGGATATTATTTTGTGAGAGTGTGTGTATTTTCAGCGAAATACTTATGGAGATCAGAAGTGAATCACTTTAAAACCGCACATAAATTTAACTGGATTGGATGAACTCACTCAGTGGTGAATACATGGCAGCGATATATAAAATCTTACTGCGACAGTTAGAAGAAGGACGATTATGGTGGGGTCAACTGCCATCACTACAGCTTATCCCCGTCATTTGTTTGAAATATGCGAATTAACAAATCAGCAATTTTACCGACTAGTGCCGCTACGTTTTTTTTTTTTCGCTCGTTAAAAACCTCTGTTCCTGGAAGAAGTCAGAAAAAAGGAGCAAACCTAGTTCCTGGTGATTTCACCGTGCCCATAGTCAGGTAAAATTTAGATAACTTTTATTATTATTATAATATATTAATTTTTGAAAACGAGAGGCAGGGGGAGGAAACTACATTTTCCTCCCCCTGGAAAATAAACGCATATGCTCCCTCAGTTAGCAAGTCCTCGCTTATGCTGATAGTAAAGGCAAGACGCCAAAGGTGGTAAACGCTGAGCTATTGGCCAATTTATAATAAAAAGACAAGTTTGGCACTGTTTGCAAAAATTGCATCTCATTTTAACCAAAAGAATGCAAAATTCATACTCAGGTTAGAAGCAAGCAAACGCTCCCCTCATTTGCACAAACACAACAGCTTAGGATGCGTTGCCGACCGCATGTATGCAATGGCAAGCCTATTGAACAGACGGTTTCCCCTCGAAATATAGCTGAGCTCGTAGCGTTAAACAATTCAACGAAAGAAAGAATACAGTGGAAGTGAAAAACACATTTCCTTCCTAAGATCTTCCACCAAAGTGAAATAGCGCTGCAGATGCGTACATAAAGGCACCAGAAGGAAGAGTGGACACACACACAGAGACCCTCCACTCTTGCGGTGGCTGACACACTAATTGGCCAAGCTATCTCAAGTGTACCGGTGCGCTGTCAGAACATTTGAGCTTCTTGGGTAGAAGCACAACAAGCATAGTGGCACCTCGTGCACTCGTTACTTTGTGCACGCAAGCCTCGCTCGCTTTTGCACGCACCTACATGCATTACGCACGCCCCTAGTCCGGAGCTCAGCGTGGTGCAGGCAGATATCTATAAAAGCGAGTGGTAAGCATCTCCAGTGGCTAAGGAATGCTAAGTTAATCGTATGAAGGAGAAAAGGATAAAAACAAGTCCCTCCCCCCCCCCCCCCCCCCCAAAAAAAGGCAATAAGAATGCCGTGAGAAGGTGCAGTGGAAGTATGACTATAGTGCACATTGTCAGTGGGCCGGGGATATACGCTGCGACGTCCACGGCGCACAGTGTGCCGAGAAGGGACGTCAGCAACGATGGCCGAAACCATCGATGACGCCGGGAAGCGCTTCGCTGGGGACTCGCAGTGTTTGTCTCTTCTCATGCTCGCTTCCTTTCGAACATCCATTTTCTCGAGCTCTCTCGTGCTGCTCTTGCCTTCGCAGAGCTCTGCAATTGGGGTGGGCATGCAAGAGGCCGAAGTTGCTCTGCGTGCCGAGCACTCGCTTCGCATTTAAGCGCCATCTTGAAAGTGGGACGTAACCTTTCGAAAACGACGCTTCTTCGCTCTTTTGTGAGGCGAAACAATCGCGCTTGTTTACCCTGCTAGCAGGTGATGCTATTTCCGCGCATTATGGATCCAGTCGGCTCGAACAAAAGCGCCTACGAAGCTTGGTGTTTACAGATACAGAGGCGCGCAGATGGCACAATTATTACGTGGAAAATACGTTGTTTTCTCTTGACTTATCATTTTCTCAACAGATGGACAAACCTACTGTTGCTCCAGAGAACAGCTGCAATTTTATCTGGCGGACAAATCCTATTTGCTACGTTTATTGGTAATGGAATTATGCCTTAATAAATATACAAAGGGAAAATCGAGTTGCAGAACACGCTGCATTTTTAAATCTCAATCGCAGCAGCGCTTGCTTCACATTTGAGCGGCCTCTGGAAACTTGGGCGCAACCTTTCGAAATTGAGACATCGCTCCTTTGTGAGGAGCTACACCTAGGCCTGCTATTGTGATAATGCACGAGGCTACATTAACGTGTTAATAAGTTCCTCCCGCTGACCCTTCCGCGTTTCTCGCATTAAACTTTCCCCTCTCAGAAGGTATGAAAACGTACTGCAGATATTAATATTTACGTGTAATTAATACAATAATTGAGTGTTAATACAATATTAATTACTACAATTGTATTATCGTATTAATACAGCAACAATTAACTATGTATACAATATTAAACTAATATTGTAAGTGTATTTAGGAAAAGCCCTGTAACTCGTATGAGCGTGGTGATTTAACCTTCCCAGCCTCTAGATATTACATTGTACACAATTTGTTTTTTTATGTGAGACTCCACAACGATGCATGGCCATTGAGGGTCGACGCGACAACTAAAATGAATTGAATAAGTATTTTATGAGTGATTTAAAATGAAACCTATTTAATAAATTACAAGTAATTTTTAACATTGTAAGTGTATTTAAGAAAAGCCCTGTAACTCGTATGAGCCTGCTGATTTAACCTTCCCAGCCTCTAGATATTACAGTCATAAGCAGAGCATGAAGCTTACAATTTGGCCCGAAGGTTTACTCGTTCTTCACTACTGTGTTTGAAGGTGGGGCGACACTTTGTTTGGCCTAAAATATCAATTTTGTGACCTTGCGTTCATTCGATAGCGCCACGCCTATAGCTTTTAAAAAGAGAGAGAAAATAATGCAGAGAAAGGCAGGGAGGTTAACCAGAGGTAGTTCCGGTTGGCTACCCTGCGCAGGGAGACCACTTGGCTGTGGGCGACTTCTAGAATACTTATTTTATTTCAGTTGTCCCTTCGACCCTAAGTGGGCATGCTCCGTTGTCAAATCTCTCATAAAAAGAACTTGAGTAGAACACAACGTTTGCTGTTGGTTTCGTGACTTTCTGTGTAGTGCGTCTTACAGTCACTATAGTTGTCTCCGTGGCTCTCTCGCGCTTCTCTTTCTTTTCTTTATGCTGGCGCACGCTCTTCAGAGATCTCGTACGTCGCGTCAGTGAAGGACCTAGTGCATGCCTTTTCTGGTGTTGCTGATGGGGAGGACGCGATGACTGACACGAAATTGAAAGCAGTGGGCTATCTTTGGGTGTTTCTAAAAAGAAATAGCTAATAGTGCCACAAAGCAGGGGTGGGTTTTCTTTCGGGGATGGACATATCTAGGAATATCATGGTGCGCTAGTGCCACTTGTGTAGCGTACCATCCATTTGCAGATGTGGAAAGGCCTGCGCCTAATAGTTATGACAAAAATGGTACATTTAAGGAAAATAAAAAAATACCAATAAAATATTATAAGGTTTCTCAAAAATTCTGTGATTTCTAGACAACCCCAACTATAAGTGACATCATATGAACAACTTAAAAAGCCCAATCACCCGCCGTGGCGGCATAGTGGCTGTCGTGTTGCGCTGTTAAGCACGAGGTCGTGGGATCCTAATCCCGGCCGCGGCAGCTACATTTCGTTGAGGGCGAAATGCAAAAATGCCCGTGTCCCTTGCATTGGGGCACGTTAAAAATCCACTGCTGGACAAAATTATTCGGAGTCCCCCACTACGGCGTGCCTCATAATCAAATCGTGGTTTTGGCACGTAAATCTCCAGAATTCAATTCGAAAAGCCCAATCACGTTCACGACTCCTATGATTGGATTTCTTCCCTACCACCTTTCAAAGCTCTCTTTGCAGCCAACCACATAGCCGGATCAGGCGCGTGACACTGAAGCAGCAGCATGTCGTTTATCGTTGCCCATCTTCCACAGATTTATTCAAAATCCACAAATGTGACAAAACACTAACTTTCGCCTGAGTAACGTATGGACTAGTCGGCGATGTAAATCCATGTTTTCTTTACGCGCCGTGCAAGAGACGATGCGCGTGGTTCAGCGCTATTCTGACGCATGTATTAGGATTTGTAGCTTTGTCGCTTCGCTGATACACAATGCCTCGGGCAAAAACTCGTGAGAGCCGATTCGTGTCGGAGGTGCCCTTGAATGAAAAGAGTATTTTAAACGTTTTGAACGTTAAAAGTTTTGAGAATGTTGACATAAATTGCTAGATGTGAGGGCTTAAATAGGACGTGAAGGATGACACACGCGCATGCAAACGCACGCGCTCAAACGAGCACGCTCAACAAACGCGCATGCACGTGTCCCCTTTTCTGGCAAATTCCGGTGGAAACCGTCTCGAGATGTGTGTCGGGCTCTGGATGACTTTCGGAGGCTCCTCTCTCTTGTTCCCCTATGGAAAAGTCAGCGCGGGGCGCGCATGTCTAAATATATATTGTCTATATATAAACTGTCTAAATATATGACGTGCATATGTCGTGAGTTCTATTCCGCCCATCACCGGAGAAATTTAAAGGATTTTGTGTGTGTCTGTGTGTGATATATATATATATATATATATAGACGGGTGGGAAACGCAGGGAGCTTAACCAGAGAAGATTCTGGTTTTCTACCCGGCACTGCGGAAGGGTAAGGGGAAATAAAAGAAGGTAAGAATACGGGAGAGAAAAAGCAACGGCAGGAAAAATAAATAGAGGAGGTTGGGCACATCCGTAAGAACTAGAGTCTCTCTAATAGAACGAGAAGAAAGGGGGCTAACCGAGGGGCCCGATTTTTATTAGTCATATCAGAAGAAGCCAACAAACATTGCCATCAAGGACAACATAGAGGAAATTACCTGCGCTTAAAAAACGAAATAAAGAAACGATAAATTATTGTAAGCCAAAGTGGATTGAAAAACAACTTACCGCAGGTGGAGAACGATCCCACAGCTTTCGCATTGGAAGGTTGTGGGATCGTTCCCCAGTGGTATCGGGTACAATTCCCCGCTGTATCGGGGACGATGGCAAAGGACGAGTTTCCTCGTTGCCGATGTGGTCACACGCAGCACTGTCTTCCCTTTTGATCCGGAAGCGATACCAAGCCACAGTCGGTAAAGAACCGTGCTCTCGGGTCGGTAGAGTCCAGGTGGTGGGCGATGTTGAAGACAGGGGTCCAGTCGGCGCAGTGCGTGTTTGAAGAGCGCGACATGCCCAGTGGCACATACCCAGTGACCCAAGTTGGCGTGAAAGAGGTTAGCTACAGACACACATGCCGCAAACTGGGTGAAGTTCCTCAAGAATGCTAATCGCATTGCTAGGGTCCGTACTTCTAAGTCTAAAAGTGGAGGACAATAAAGGTATCAGTAGACAAATACACACAACAAGACTGTTCCAGAACGTGTCTCATGTTGGCTCCTTTTAAGATGTGTCTCTATTCACAAAAATAAATGTTCTTTCTTGTCTGTCAAACATTATCGGTCAAAAGCCTTCTGCGAGACATATGGGAAGGGCTGCTTCAGTATGGGATGCATGAATAAGCGATGCGCAAATGGTGCACTGGGCACTGCAGCTACTTAGCTATCAGAGCGTTGCCAGAATGCGGTCCCTCGCGTTGTCTTCAAGCCATTCTGGTCATACTCACTTTTGTAAAGACTACTGAAGTTTATGCAGGGCTAAAGAACATCAAAATTAAGTGCTAAATTAAGCAGAGTTCTTGACAAACTGCTCGCAAGATTTTGTCTGCCCTCGCGTTAGGCAAGAAAGAAAAAAAAAAGAAAAAGGAGGCCAGCGATGTAATACGTCAGTAATGCAGGTCGGCGACGGTGTGATCAATGATGGAGAATCCCTGTTCCCTGATGACGGCAGTATACGGGACGACACTCTTGGCGAATGCTCCTCCGTCCCCACAGCGCCGAAGCGAGAAGCTCCCCAGGTTCACCCGGGACCGTCCGGGTGCTCCTCTCAATCATAGCTCGGTTCCACCGCGTTGCGCGGCGGGCTCTTCGGGAATCGAGTGGTGGCGCGACTCAGCAGCGGTACACGCTGTTTCAGCCGCCTCGACGAAGGCCCACTTTCAATCGAGACGACGTCTCGGTTCGGCGCACGCCGCGAGCGACAGGCAGTATGGCATCGCCACTGCTAGAAGCTAAGTGAGGTGACGAGGAAGCTGGCGGCCGGCGCAGCTACTTAATCAGGCCACCTGCCCTGTGTCAAGTGATTGACGAGAAACAGAGCCGCCATGTAATGAGTTTGACCGTACATGCCCAACCGAAATGCTTTAGGCGTAGGTAAACCTTTCGCAGTGCTTCTTGAATGGAATATTCCTCCAAGGCAGTAATCCCGTACGTATTTCTTGCCATTTTATGCCTGTGTGTGTTAAAGCCGCTATAACTGTGTAAAGAGAAGATACCAACGGTTACAACATTAGGACAGAAAGAAAAAGAAATTAATATTATTTTATCACTGTCTCTTCTTTTCGTCTCTTCCCGATTTTCGTCTGAAATTCAAGGAACATGAACAAAAACGTGGTCCAGTACCCTGTCTCTCAAGCAGTATGTGAGTTCCTCGAAAGAAGTGATTGCTTTGACGTCGTTTTAAGCCCTGTACAGGCGAAATCGGATGAGCGGCATGCAAATTCCAAATGCGTCCTTTACTGAAATGGGCTGACGGTGTCAATCCGCAAACAATAATTGATACAGATACCCGCCGCGGTAGCTCATTGGCTATTGCACTGTGATGCTAAGCTCAACTCACGGGCTCAAACCAGGCTACACCGACCGCATTTCGATGGTAGTGGTGTGCAAAAAACGCTCGTGTACCGTCCCCTGGGCGCACATTAAAGAACACCAGGTGGTCAAAATTAATCAGGAGACCGCAGCACTACGGCGTGGCTCATAATCAGATCATGATTTTGGCACGTAAAACCTCGAAATATTTAATCGATAGAGATGGCCCCTGAACAGGGCTCAGAATAAAACGCTCAGGTTTGTTTCCTTTGCGCATGACAGATATGTTTCGGTAACTGATACCCATGTGAGGTGTGCATGCAAAAATAACGTGAATGGTAAATTATGCCGCCTCAATATGCCTTCTACCATGCTAATAACGATGCGAAAATAAATTTCGACACATTTTGGTACAATACAACGTGTCTGGACCTGCTCGAGCACAGCAGGGTAAGACTATCGTCACACCCCAGGTTACAGCAACGTACGACAAGGTTTTCATGTTGCTAATCGGTGCGATTGCATCGTTCTCTTCAGCGGTACGGCGTCATATGTGAGTGAGTCGCGAAATAATCCCGGCGTCACTCTACCCATACGACTGAGAATGGATTTAGATTTGTTATTTGCCCACCCTCTACGCTCATATCTGCTGGTATACAGGGATCACTAATTGCTTTAACCTGATGTGCCACAGTGCCATACATGATGTCTTGTTAGGAGGTGCTACTCGCTCTGTGGCTTCGAGATGGTAGCCCAGAAGTATTTCGCGAGAAACAAACTTATTCTAAATTGCTGTAATCTTTTCAATATTGATGTTATCTGTACTTCTTAACTTCTTTTATAAGTAGGGAAATAAACTGAAAGAATTAGAAGACGAAAATTGCGACGACACGTACAAAGACAATATAGTGACACATCCTATTGCCACCGTCGAAACGAGTTATGTAGGAGTCGTGTTCTGCAGCGGTACTCCTATTTCGCACTTCCATAAGAACACTTGCTGCGATCTGGCACCGCCACTGCGAAGCCTGCGTGTGGCCTCCGAAATGCATGGCACGCCGGTGCGTGCGAACGCTGAGGAATGCATCATTCGGCAACCAGACCCCTCTCTTGCGGTTCTTTCTGGGCGCGCTGCGTCATCTAGCGGCACTGCAGAGAAGTCCGCGCGTGACCTCCGAGACGACAAGCGTGGCGCGCCGGTGTCTGGAAACGCCGAGAATTCTTCCCTTGCCTGCCACACACTCAGTGGCGCATACTCAGTGATCCCAGTGACCCACGTTGGCGAAAGGTTTATTCAAGAGCGGCACATACCCAGTTCGATCATGGCCAAAAACGCCCTGCTCTGCCTATGGAAGGGTCAAAGGCTCAATCGCAGACTCCGAAAGAAGATTTCGGAGCTCAACAAGTTCATCGATGACCACTGCAAGGTGCTATGCCAGCAGCAGTGGGATGAGCTCTGCGAATCCATCGACGGACAGATGCGCAACGGCAAATCCTGGGGTATGCTGAAGCACCTTCTCAACGAAAGCGGCTCGAAGTCGAATCAAAGCCATGCGTTGGCCCGTGCCCTTCACGAAGCCACCAGGTCTCACACGGTCGATGAACTCGTCGCAAAACTCATACAGAAGTACCTGCCTGTCCGTCGCGACGGGGATCCGTCGACCCAACTCCCGGACTACCGATGCCCTCCACGCCCCGAGCTGGACGAAGACTTCTCCATTGCTGAGGTCAGACAGGCCATCTTCGCGCTTAACCGCAAGTCTGCGCCGGGTCCGGACGAAGTCACCAACAGAATGTTCAGAAACCTTGACGACACGTCGATTGTCTTTCTGACCGACAAGATAACCGAGTCCTGGAAGAGCGGCATTGTACCTGCAGAATGGAAGACGGCCTGCACCGTGCTCATTCCCAAGCCCGGCAAGGCCCCAAACATCAAGAATTTGAGGCCGATTTCTCTAACCTCCTGCGTCGGCAAGGTCATGGAGCGCGTCGTCCTCAACAGGTTTTACGGGTACCTCGAAGACAACGAGGTTTACACGTACAACATGATCGGCTTCTGCGCCGGACTCTCGACGCAGGATGCCATGAAACTAACCAAGGATCAGATTGGGGATGGCCGTTCCGGAGACGTCAAGGCTCTGCTCGGTCTCGACCTCGAGAAGGCTTTCGACAACATGCTCCACACCTTCATCGTCAAGACCATTTCAGACCTGGGTCTCGGTTCCAAATTCCACAGCTACGTCAGCTCTTTTCTAACTGACAGAAAGGCCAAGCTTCGCATTGGAGACTTCCGCTCCGAAGATGTGCCCCTCGGAGGGCGGGGCACTCCTCAGGGCGCCGTCATCTCCCCAACACTGTTTAACATCTGTATGATTGGTCTTTCCGAGAGGTTGTCGTGTGTCGAGGACGTCAAGCACACCATCTACGCCGACGACATCACCATATGGTGCTCCGGCGGCTGCGAGGGCAGAGTCCAAGAAGCCATGCAGGAGGCGATCGACGTGATCGAGGAGTATCTCGGCACCACCGGACTTCGATGCTCCCTGTTGGAACCTCAGCGCTGACGCCCGTTGTTGCAGCTGGGTCGCAAGCCCCAAGGGTAGCGTTGGCCTGGCGGCCTGGGGCACAACTGGAAGCATTCGAAGGTCCCGGCAAAGCATGAGTCGACAGGTAACAGAACAACTAGTTTATTCTAGCATCGCAAAGAGCGGGCGGTCAGGTCGACCGAAGTGGAGAGACGGGAGAGCACGTTACTCAACAGAAGAAATCGGAGCCTCTCTCGGCGTCCGGGAGCAGCTGCTCTTATACTCTCGGAGTCGAGGGCAAGAAGGAACGTCTCTGGAAGGGGGCGCACGTGACGGCGCCGCTCGGGCACGTTGGGACGAGTAGGTGACGCATCCGCCGGGCCGGCGCCGCTCGGCACGTTGGGATGAGTGGGTGACGCATCCGCCGGGCCGGCGCCGCTCGGGCACGTTGGGACGAGTAGGTGACGCATCCGCCGGGCCGGCGCCGCTCGGCCACGTTGGGACGAGTAGGTGACGCATCCGCCGGGCCGGCGCCGCTCGGGAACGTTGGGATGAGTGGGTGACGCATCCGCCGGGCCGGCGCCGCTCGGGCACGTTGGGACGAGTAGGTGACGCATCCGCCGGGCCGGCGCCGCTCAGACCTCCTCGCTTCACAGTTGGGGGAGCTCCTCTCCCCGGCTGCCGCGCTTCGACAAGCGTGGGCACCAACATGCACACACACACACACACACGCACACGAAGACACGTGGTATGGGAACATGCCTGGACGCGCTTGGCGGGGAGGCGTAGCAGCGGCGCCGAACGGGCCAAAATGTCTGCCGCTTTGAACGAAGCCCCAGCGTCCGTTGCCTCCGCGCCGGCTATACCGCGCGTCGTAGGCGAAACGTAACAGACCGCCCCGCCGGGGGAAGGAGATCCCGATGGTCAGGGGACTGCATCCGCTGTCCGGAGGGATGTCGCTCGATGATGCTCATAACCGAAGTCGGCCTCGACGTTTCTTGAGCGCAGCGCACAGAGAAGGCCTCGTTCTCTTGTTCAGGTTCACACAGGACACTGCAAAGTGACTTCGGGAGAGTTGACATTTTTGTTCTCGTTCCCGGCAAGCGTTAGAACTACGCTGAAACTCAACCGGTCAGTCAGCAAGCACGGCACAACCTTCACTAAGCCCTGCCAGGCTCTTTCCCCTTTTATACCACTGCCTAGTTCCTTACAGTAGTCTGGCAGCACTCAGAACGCGTCCACAAATTGGAAAATTGCACTAGAAAGCACATCATCACTTTGAAACACTACACAAAAGCAATATGTTAAAAATCCTGCCTCAGGAAGAAAAACATCAGTAACAATCAACTTTGAGGCTGATTCCTACGTTAGGGGCTTCGACTTAAGCCATCGGCGTTACCGTTGAGACTCCCCTTTTTGTAACGCACCTCAAAGGAATATTGTTGCAAAGCGAGGCTCCAGCGCAGGAGGCGGCCATTTTTGGGAGAGATGATCTGCAGCCATTGGAGAGGGCAGTGATCCGTCTCAATGATAAACCTCGAGCCGGCTAGATAGCATGACAATTTCTGAACGGCCCACACGAGACACGCACACTCTTTCTCGGTGGCGCTGTACGCCTGCTCACGACTGGTCAGCTTACGACTAGCATACAGGACGGGGTGTTCCACTTCTCCATTTTCCCGTTGGCACAGTACAACGCCCATGCCTCGCTAACTAGCATCGCACTGAACAACGAACCCTTTTGTGTAGTCGGGCGATCGTAGCACAGGCTGGCTTGTTAGGGCGCTCTTCAGGGCGCTAAAAGCTCTTTCCTTTGTCTCGTCCCAGACGACTGTTTGCGGCTCTGTCTTTCTTAGAGCATCCGTCAGGGGAGCCGCGATATCAGAGTACCTGGGGATGTACCTCTGATAGTAGCCGGCGACACCTAAGAACGACCGAATATCGGTCTTCGTGCGCGGTTGCGGGAAGTCTCGCACAGCGGCCACCTTTATTTCAGAGGGGCGGCGACGACCCCGACCAATCACGTGACCGAGGTAGACAACCTCGGCCTGTGCTAACTGGCACTTGGGAGCCTTGACTGTCAAGCCCGCTTCGCGCAGGCGGGTTAGCACTGCCCGCAAGTATGCCATATGCTCAGACCAGGATGCGGAGAATATCGCTACGTCGTCTAAATACGGTAAAGCGAATTCTTGCTGTCCCCGCAACACTTTATCCATGAGGCTTGAAAAACAGTATGGCGCGTTCTTCAAACCAAAACTCAACACTTTAGGACGGAATGTTCCCATTGGTGAAATGAACGCCGCATACCTACTAGCCTCTTCTGTAAGTGGAACCTGCCAATAACCCCTGACAAGATCTAGGGTGGAAATAAACTGAGCGCTACTAACTTTCTCAAGGCGCTCCTCGATGTTAGGGATCGGATAAATTTGATCCTTAGTGATGGAATTAAGCCTGCGGTAGTCGACGCAAGGACGAGGTTCCTTGCCCGGTACCTCAACTAAAATCAAAGGGGAGGTATAATCACTCTCACCAGCCTCAATAACACCGACCTGTAGCATTTTCTTTACCTCAGCCTCCATAATATCGCTCTGGCGGGGTGACACCCGGTACGCCTTGGATCGTACTGGCTCTGGGGAGGTAAGTTCTATATCATGAGTAAGGACAGAAGTCCTACCAGGCCTCTCAGAGAACAGACCTTGAAACTCTTGTAAGAGCTGGTGTAGTTCGACTTTCTGCTCAGGCGACAGCGATGCTCTACTGATTAAGTCACTAATGACTTGATCGGTGTCTTTCCTGTTCGTCACTGAGCCTAGTCCCGGAAGCTCGACCGGAAGCTCTTCAGGAACGTTTACCATCATGCACACCACTGCTTCCCGTTGTTTATAGGGTTTGAGCAGATTACAGTGGTAAACTTGCTGTGCTTTCCGCTTTCCTGGCAGACTCACCACGTAGTTGACGTCCGACAGTTTTTGAACAATTCGTGCTGGGCCCTCCCACTGCACGTCTAGTTTGTTTTTTAGCGATGTGCGCAATATCATGACCTCATCGCCCACCTCAAAACGACGGGCCCTGGCTGTCCGATCATAATAAACCTTGGCCCTCTGCTGGGCCTTTTCCATTGCTTCACCTGACAACTCCTGTGCCCTTCTTAAGCGTTCGAGGAGCTTAAGCACGTACTCCACCACGACTGGGTCGTCGCCCCTGCCTTCCCACGATTCTCGAAGCATGCGAAGCGGAGATCGCAGCGAGTGACCGTACACCAGCTCAGCTGGCGAAAACCCCGTAGCCGCATGCGGCGCGGTCCGTAATGCAAACATCACCCCAGGCAGACACAGCTCCCAGTCAGTTTCATGTTCAAAACACAAT
Organism: Dermacentor variabilis; assembly: GCF_050947875.1. NCBI lineage: Eukaryota > Metazoa > Arthropoda > Arachnida > Ixodida > Ixodidae > Dermacentor > Dermacentor variabilis. The sequence goes on from NC_134568.1 coordinate 82,838,293, forward strand.
GCTCTCAACACGCGCTTCATGACGGAGTGGAGCTTCTCAACGGAATTCGACTGGGGGTGGTACACTGAGCTGTGTAACAGCTTTACCCTGCACCTTTCGAGAAAGGCTGTCGTCAAAGCGCTAGTAAACACTGTGCCCTGATCTGATTGGATTTCCGCCGGAAAACCAACTCGCGCAAATATGGACAGTAGTGCATTGACTATCTCAACTGAGCTGAGTTCTTTAAGCGGCACTGCTTCAGGGAACTTTGTCGCTGGGCAGATCACAGTCAAAATGTGTCTGTACCCCGTGGCTGTTACCGGCAGAGGTCCCACTGTATCAATAACGAGCCGTCTAAAAGGCTCCGTAATGATAGGTACCAATTTCAACGGCGCCCTCGATTTGTCCCCTGGTTTGCCCACCCGCTGACAGGTGTCACATGACCTCACGAAGTGGTCTGCGTCCCGAAAACACCCCGGCCAATAGTACTCTTGCAAGAGACGGTCCTTAGTTTTCTTAACTCCTACGTGTCCGGACCACGAACACCCATGCGACAAGCGCAACAGATCCTGACGATAGCATTGAGGCACGATCAGCTGTTCGAACTCCACTCCCCTGCGGTCTAGATACTTCCGGTACAGGACCCCACCTCTTTCCACAAAGCGAGCATTTTTCTTTGCGATACCTTCCTTGACAATGCAGCGTATGTTTTCTAGGCTGCCATCCTTCTTTTGCTCGGCTATCAAAGCCGACCGGCTGACTTTTAGCAACCTATTAAGTCCGTCTGACGTAGGCGCGATGAGCAAATCTGCAGATAGCTCTTCTAACTTTCCCGCATCGGGAATTTCCTCTCCAGTATCTGGTGCCTTTAACGTTACAGACTCAATTTTATTCAGTTCGGGCGTGCTCTGAATATCAGCTTGCTGCGCCTCTGACCCTTTCTCATTGTTCGACAACGTCGGCGCCGCAACTACCGCCTTTTCAGCGAGCTCCCGAACCTTCGATCTGGTTAAGGCCTGAACGCTAGCCTCACCAAACAAAAGCCCCTTCTCGCGCAGGAGGTGATTGGACCTGTTCGAAAATAGGTACGGGTACTGGGGGGGCAGCATAGATGACACTGCGGCCTCCGTCTCAAGTGCTCCGAAAGGTCCTTCAATAAGCACTTTGGCTACGGGCAGACACACGCTATGAGCTTTCACGGCTTGCTTGATCCATGCGCACTCGCCCGTGAACATATCGGGTTCTACGTAAGACGGGTGAACTACATCCATCGTAGCTGCGGAATCGCGAAGCACTCGGCACTCTTTCCCGTTCACGAGGAGGTCTCGCATGTAAGGCTCGAGAAGCTTCATGTTCTCGTCAGTGCTGCATAATGACAAAAACACAACTTTTGTTTTTGTTTCCGGACACTGCGCCGAAAAGTGACCCGGCTTCTGGCACGTATAACAAACGCGCGCTTGCCTCGTCTCGAACCGCTTTCTGCGTTCGGCTTCGGCTGCCGCCGTCTCCTTACGTTCGGTCGGACTGCTTTCACTCGCATCCGCACTACGTGTGTCGCTCCTTGCTCTCATGGGTGTGAACTTTGGCCTCTCAAACTTGGAGCCAAATTCACACTTTTGACCGTCCTTAGCTCCGCAAGCCCGACGCGTCACAAACTCCTCGGCTAGCTCAGCGGCTTTAGCCACCGTACAAACGTCTGGCCTATCCAATACCCAGTACCGCACGTTCTCAGGTAACGGACTATAAAACTGTTCTAGCCCGAAACACTGCAGAACTTTCTCGTGGTCACCAAACGCTTTCTCTTCTTTGAGCCACTCCTGCATGTTTGACATAAGCCTGTAGGCAAACTCTGTATAGGACTCACTTTTGCCTTTCTCATTTTCCCGAAACTTCCGACGGAACGCCTCCGCTGACAGCCTGTACTTTTTTAGCAGACTCGATTTCACTTTGTCGAAATCCTCTGCCTCCTCTCTATTCAAGCGAGCGACTACGTCGGCCGCCTCGCCGGGTAACAAAGTGAGCAAGCGCTGTGGCCACGTTTCCCGAGAGAACCCCTGCTTCTCGCACGTTCGCTCAAAGTTAACCAGGAACAAACCAATGTCCTCTCCAAGCTTAAACGGCCGCATCAGGTCAGTCATTTTGAACAATACGCGTTCTCCTGCACCGTGTGCCTGACTTCCATTACGAGCGCGTTCCATCTCTACCTCGAGACGCTTCATTTCCAAAGCGTGTTGACGGTCGCGCTCTTGTTGCTCTCGCTCTTTCTGTTCTTTACGTTCACGCTCTTCTTTTTCTTTCTGTTCTTTTCGTTCACGCTCATCTTTCTCTTTCTGTTCTTTAATTTCGCGCTCCTGTCTTTTTGCCGTCTCCCTCTCCTCAATGGTCTCAAGGCATTCCGACAGATCGTCATCCTCAGCTTCTAACTCAAGAATAGCCCTTAGCAGTTCTGGTTTTCTGAGTTTGTCTGAGACATCCAGACCCAACTCTCTTGCAAGCTCCAGCAATTTCGGTTTGCGCAACGACTTCAAATCCATGGCTGCTCTGAATGCTGCTTTCTCTACTGCCTATTATTGTCTTGCCGCAAACTAACCCGGCAGCAACGACAACCACAATTACCAGCTCTGTTTCTGACACTAACAAAAGCCTGGCAAAACTCAGAAGAAGAAAGTCCCGCACTCACCAAACCTCGCAGCCAAGAATTCAGCGCAGTCGTTTCGCTGCAGGCAACCAGTCATCACACAGGGCTCGTTGCACTGCTCCCGGATGGTCGTTGTGCTGCTCAGCATACAGTCAACTGCATATCTTCGCTGCTGGCCTCCGTTGTCGCGATCTCACCGCTGGCAGACAGTTGTTGGAACCTCAGCGCTGACGCCCGTTGTTGCAGCTGGGTCGCAAGCCCCAAGGGTAGCGTTGGCCTGGCGGCCTGGGGCACAACTGGAAGCATTCGAAGGTCCCGGCAAAGCATGAGTCGACAGGTAACAGAACAACTTGTTTATTCTAGCATCGCAAAGAGCGGGCGGTCAGGTCGACCGAAGTGGAGAGACGGGAGAGCACGTTACTCAACAGAAGAAATCGGAGCCTCTCTCGGCGTCCGGGAGCAGCTGCTCTTATACTCTCGGAGTCGAGGGCAAGAAGGAACGTCTCTGGAAGGGGGCGCACGTGACGGCGCCGCTCGGGCACGTTGGGACGAGTAGGTGACGCATCCGCCGTGCCGGCGCCGCTCGGGCACGTTGGGATGAGTGGGTGACGCATCCGCCGGGCCGGCGCCGCTCGGGCACGTTGGGACGAGTAGGTGACGCATCCGCCGGGCCGGCGCCGCTCGGGCACGTTGGGATGAGTAGGTGACGCATCCGCCGGGCCGGCGCCGCTCGGGCACGTTGGGATGAGTGGGTGACGCATCCGCCGGGCCGGCGCCGCTCGGGCACGTTGGGACGAGTAGGTGACGCATCCGCCGGGCCGGCGCCGCGCGGGCACGTTGGGATGAGTAGGTGACGCATCCGCCGGGCCGGCGCCGCTCAGACCTCCTCGCTTCACAGTTGGGGGAGCTCCTCTCCCCGGCTGCCGCGCTTCGACAAGCGTGGGCACCAACATGCACACAAACACACACACGCACACGAAGACACGTGGTATGGGAACATGCCTGGACGCGCTTGGCGGGGAGGCGCAGCAGCGGCGCCGAACGGGCCAAAATGTCTGCCGCTTTGAACGAAGCCCCAGCGTCCGTTGCCTCCGCGCCGGCTATACCGCGCGTCGTAGGCGAAACGTAACATCCCCCGCCAAGTCGGAGCTTCTCCTTTACAGAAAAGAGAAGGGAGGCAGACCCAAAGATTGGAAGCCAGTCTCCGAAAGCAGCATCAGACTTCGCACTTGTGACGGGGGGGTGATACCCAGGGTCGACGTTATTCGGGTCCTGGGCATGTTTGTGGAATTCAACGGCAGGAACGGAACTGCTCTCCGCAAGATCATCGTGAAGACGAACAATGCTTTCCGCCTCGTTCCGCAAACCGGCATCGAGGCATGAAGGAAAACAATCTTCTCAGGCTGATCAATGCCTTCGTACTCTGCCACCTCACGTACACGATTTCTATGCACAACTAGCTCAGAGCGGAGCGAGACAAACTCAACGTTCTCATCTGCAAAGTAGTGAAGAGGGTTCTTGGGTTACCCATCAGGACCCATACCGAGGATTTCTTGAAGCTGGGGGTACATAACAATGCCGAGGAGATTACCGAAGCCCAAGAACGCGCGCAACTCAGTCGCCTGACCACCACAGTGGCAGGTAAACACATCCTCGAAGAGCTGCGTTACCACCCTGCGGAATTCCCGATGGTCAGTACCCCGATCTCTAGGTGCATTCGAGACAAGTTCGTAGTGGCCTCTGTGGCCCGAAACGTCCATCCCGTCCACAACGAGTGCAGACGCAAGGCCAGAGCAGCAGCCATCCTCAAACAGATCAAGCAACACGACATTAGAGCAAGCTTTGTCGACACCGCGGAGTACAGGGACGGGAAGACCTTTGCCGTCGTTGTGGTCGACTCGAGCGGCAAGATTTCCAATGGCGCCTCGATTCGCACTTCAGACCCCGGAGTCGCCCAGCAAGTCGCCATCGCCCTCGCCCTGCTAGACGGTCGTGGGTCCGAAATCTATAGTTATTTTAAAACGGCAGTTAGGGCTTTTCAGAAGGGTTGCATCGCCAAGGAAGCTGTTCGTCTTCTTAGTGGCTCGAGTCCATATGCTCTCAGAAACCATTCAATTCGCTGGTTTCCCGCTCACGTAGGGTCGGTCGAGGGTGCTCCCCCGAACCTCAATGAGTCTGCTCACGAGGCTGCGCGTGACCTCACCGACCGCACTTCCTCTATAAGGAGCACTGACTCCCCTCCTCTCTACGGTCACAGGGACGCTCCCGCTACTCACAACGAGATTATTAAATATTTCTGCATGGCCAGAACGGTCTTTCCACTCCCTCACCCCAAGTTGAATAGGGCGAAAGCCGTGTCGCTTAGGCTTCTACAGACCAGCACATATCCGTGTCTGTCCGCTCTCCACGAGGCTTACCCCGACGTGTATCGCGACGACGCCTGCCCGTCCTGCGGGCAGACCTCCATTCTAGCTCACATGCTCTGGGAGTGCGAGTCGACATACCCCAAGTTCATCAAGGAGGAGTGGGACTCGCTTCTGCGTAGTCCCGCTCTAGAAAAGCAAATCCTGGCTGTCCGGCGTGCCCGCGACCGGGCCGGTGGGCTAGACGTGCCGGTCCCGACGTGGGACTAGCCGGGTGCGCGACGAGTTAGCGCCCTCGCTGGACCTGCAATAAAGTTTCTTCACTCACTCACTCATGTCACAGCTTGCTATAGCGTTGGCGTGAAAGGCGTTCATTGAAAAGCCGCACATACCCACTGCATTTGTGGCGCATCCTGCTAATTCGTCGGCTTGCTGTCCTGAAAGAGCCCTTGTGATGTCAATTCGATTCCGCTCAGCATCGAAGAAATTCAAGGGGTATTTTTCGCCATTTTAAAGTGACTCATTCCCAGTGGCACATATCTAGATACCCAAGTTGGCATCAAACAGGTTTATTGAAGACCAGCAGAGACCGAGTGTCACAAACGCAGTACTCAAAGTCGGCGTCAAAGAGTTTCTTCGAACAGCGGTGCCGATCCGTCCCGCATCTACAGTGACCTATGTCGGCGGGGAAGAGGTTTTTTGAAGAGCGGCACGTATGACATATACTCAGTGGCGGAAGTTGGTTCAATGGTTGGTTTCGAACCCTGTTACCTCAGCAGAGCAGTTCGATGCGCTAACCATTCGACCACGGACTAGCCAGTGACCCCAGGTAGGTGGGAAAACGGTTTCGTAAGAACATAGATAGATAGATAGATAGATAGATAGATAGATAGATAGATAGATAGATAGATAGATAGATAGATAGATAGATAGATAGACAGACAGATAGATAGATAGATAGATAGATAGATAGATAGATAGATAGATAGATAGATAGATAGATAGATAGATAGATAGATAGATAGATAGATAGATAGATAGATAGATAGACAGACCACGAAATGGGCGTGAAGTTCCCTAATATTGCTGAAGCATTAAAAAGTTAACTGCTGCGAAAGTTTGTGCACGGCGCAATTAGGCGTACGAATGAGAGGTAGAAATATTTTGCACTCTAAGCATAAAACAAGGAAAAAAGACACAGGTGACATTTTAAAGAAAAATCTGCCAGGACGACCTGAGGACTGTCGACGGAAATGCGATTAGCATTGAACCAAAGCAGCGACACAACGTATTGCTATCGCCGAAACGCGTTTTGAATAAAGCGTGTACTTCAGCGGGGACTCGTCTCTCAAGCTTCTCTTTGGACACGATACGCCATCTGGCGGTGCCACCCCCAAGTCCGCACAATCTTTTGCGTGGTCTCTGAGATCTCGCAGGTGGCGCGGTGTATTGCAGCTGGGTAGTGTCCCTGTATTGGGGGCGGGGACTTACGGAGTCGTCATCTGTCGGAAGCACTTCCCTTGCGTAATATGAGGGATTACGCGGCGCGCTGCTCGTAGGTTTCGCTTACGGCGCTCAATAAAAACACCACGCGGCAGCCTTCCTGCACATTTCTGTAAGCACTCTCGAAACGATGGAAGTTCTTTACTGTCGAAATAATAATCTTGGACAAACTGAAAGCATAGAATCGTTTACAGACGCCATCGCTTTACCGAATATGTACAGTGAACGCCACTGCTTGCGGCTGCCGCGATGGAGACTCCCGAACCAGCTTCTTGCGTGAAAGGTAGGCAAACGCTGAGAGCAGACTATGTGAAATATGTTCTAATAGTGGGCTGTCTATAACGAAATGGAGCATAACAGAATGAAGCCTCACTGCAGTGATCGCACGAGTGCGCAACAACCGAATGCGCGTCTGTATGCATGTTGGCGCTATACAATGTTTCGTTTTCGCTGTAGCCTAAAGCTCACCGTGCCGTGAGCTTTAGGCCGCAGAATATGAGCATTTGACAGTACACAAGCAAATATTTTTGCGTGAACGCTATCACAGTTCAAAAATAATTTCGTTATAGAGACTTCGACGCCTACGGCGACTGTGATGTGCCGTCGCGACGATTCAATCTTTTTGTTTCTTCTTCTGAATTCTTGGTCGTTTCAATATTATTGCTCAAGTTGAGTCACACTGTATGTTCATCGGTCTTCTCAGCCTGTGATTTCCCGCTGTTTCTTTTTCGTAATCCAGTCCATTAATTCATAACACAAACATGACCATATGCCCTGAACTTTTTTTAATGTGCTTCTTACTGCTCCCTTTCCATTCCAGTGAACTTGCCAGTATATAGCATCAACAAGTTCATAGACCAAAGCTTCATGACATTAGCCCGGGTAGCGCGCGGGAGCGAGCGTCTCAGTGCGCGTTTTCTGCTACTCACGGAACATCGCAGTCCCGGCGCCGTAGCAGAAATATTCCTCGCGTATGTGCTTGCTGCATACCCGACTTGTAGCTGATGGCTGCCTGCCGGTTATAAGTTTCACCTAGCCAAGCTTAACGCCGCTTCTTGTCTTGTATACGTGTGAGTGAGGCTGACACAGGGCTCCGTTGCGTACGTCCGTGACTGCGGCACCAAGCAGTAGCCTACCATGCTGCACGCATCCAAAGGCAGCCACTACCTATTATAGTACTTTCAAATGTTGTCAGGCGGACACCTAAGGCGGTAAAGCCTCACCACTTCATCAGAACCGCAGCGCAGCTGGGACTTTAAACTTTCGGTTTCAGCTCTCTTCGGCCCTTCCGAAGGACCTGCTGTGTCCACGTGATCCCTCATGCCACGTCACGCCGCCGGTGGCGCCAGCTTTTCCAGTGGTCGAGCTCGCCCCCATGTTGGAACTGTGCAGTGAAGTCACTCCTCGCGCGTGCAGGAGGCAAATGCCGCGCGTGTTCTATCTGCTTTTTTTTGCCTGCTGGTCGCGAGCTACATGTGCTGTTAGATACGGTACCTTTTCCTGAGCCTCCTTCGAGTTCACCAGACCACATCGAATCGCGCCACAACTAATTAAGGAGCGCAGAAGCACATCTAAACTGTTCCCGAGGCGCTGCACGTGCAAACGAGTTGGCGTCTCCCACCTCGTGCGCCGCAGGTGGAGCTAGTCACTGCTTGACTCTTCCCGAAAGTGTAGCGGGAGCCTGGCACGGTTCCAGGTAACGCAGGGCCCGAGCAAAGCTGCTTTGTAGCACTGAAACGTTGCCCCCATCCGCCTTTGTGACGGCGCTTGCAAGTCAGAATGGCAATACCGCAGAGAGAAGTAAGCGCTCGGACAATTGGGGCCCAAGGAACGACCCTGTGCGCCGGGTGTGACACAATCGCACGGGCGCCTACCATTGACCGAAAATGACGACACCTGAGCGGGCTCGCCGATTGGCCGAAAATGGCGTCACCTGAGCGGGCTCAGGTGACGCCATGACGCCAGAGAAAAGCATATAATAGCTGTGTCTTACCAGTACTCACCTACGGGGCAGAAGCCTGGAGGCTTACTAAAAGGGTTCTACTCAAATTGAGGACGACACAACGAGCTATGGAAAGAAGAATGATAGGTGTAACGTTAAGGGATAAGAAACGAGCAGATTGGGTGAGGGAACAAACGCGAGTTAATGACATCTTAGTTGAAATCAAGAAAAAGAAATGGGCATGGGCAGGACATGTAATGAGGAGGGAAGATAACCGATGGTCATTAAGGGTTACGGACTGGATCCCAAGGGAAGGGAAGCGTAGCAGGGGGCGGCAGAAAGTTAGGTGGGCGGATGAGATTAAGAAGTTTGCAGGGACGGCATGGCCACAATTAGTACATGACCGGGGTTGTTGGAGAAGTATGGGAGAGGCCTTTGCCCTGCAGTGGGCGTAACCAGGCTGATGATGATGTTGATGATGAGCGGGCTCGCCGATTGGCCGAACGTGATGTGTCTTCGAGACACCGAAGGGCTTAAAAGCCAGAGACCGGGAGCAGCAAGAGAGCATTCCTTCATTCATCTCTTTCGAGCTCCTTGCCACGGGCCGCAGCGTCCGAGTTGCTGCCGGCCCGTAATGACTCTATGACTGTTAATTTCTTGGTCCTCTCACTGTAAATAATGTAAATAACCCTCCAGTTTTTATCCCGACGTCCTGCTCAAACTCGGCCAACTGCCGCACCCAACGGCAAGGTCCAAATATCTGGGGGACAGTGATTATGATCCACTTATTTCCTGCAGTTGATATTGGGAATGGGCCCAAAAGGTCCATCCCTATTTGTGCAAACGGTGTTTCCGGCACTTGAACGGGATGTAATAGTCCGGCAGGTTTCGTAGGTGGCACTTTTCGTCGCTGACAGTCAAGGCACGTCGAACGTAGTGCTTCACCTGTGTTGCGAGCCGTGGCCAGTAGTATTTCTCTTTGATCCGTGCTAATGTTCTTGTGTAGCCTAGGTGGCCCGAGGTAGCTTCATCGTGACAGGCCTGCAAGATTTCACTGCGGAGAGTTTTAGGGATGACCAGTAGATATCTCTTCCCTGTTGAAAAGAAGTTCCTCTTAAAAAGAACACTGTTTCGTATGCAGAATGATGACAAGTTCCTTGAGAACAATCTGGGCTTGTTTGTGGTGCGGCCTTCTAAGAAATCAATTAGTGAAGCGAGCTCGTGGTCATCTTGCTGTTGTTGAGAGATGGTAGCTGCACCAACAACTCCTAAAAAGCCTGCGGATTCGTCATCATCTCGGCCTGACGACTCGATCGGTGATCTGGAAAGGCAGTCAGCGTCTAAGTGCTGTCTTCCCGATTTATAGACCTCTGTCATGTCGTACTCTTGAAGCCGTAGGCTCCAGCGTGCCAAACGTGCAGATGGATCTTTCATGTTGGTCAACCAACAGAGAGAATGATGGTCACTTATGACTTGAAATGGGCGGCCATATATGTACGGGCGGAACTTGGTAACGGCCCATACTACAGCCAAGCATTCCTTCTCTGTGGTGGAGTAGTTCGACTCGGCACGTGACAGTGTTCTACTCGCGTAAGCGATAACTCGCTCAGCGCCGTCTTGCCGCTGAACAAGGACGGCACCTAGACCCACATTGCTGGCGTCGGTGTGGATCATTGTCGGCGCATCCACGTCAAAGTGGGCAAGAACAGGCGGAGTTTGTAGACGGTGCCGCAACTCGTTAAATGCCGCCTCCTGCTCCGCGCCCCACATAAACGTGACATCTTCTCTGGTTAGGCAGGTGAGCGGTGAGGCGATGCGTGCAAAACCCGCAATAAATCGCCGGTAATATGAGCATAGGCCCAGGAAGCGTCTGACTGCCTTCTTGTGCGTAGGCCTTGAAAACTTTGCGGCGGCTGCGATTTTCTCAGGATCAGGTCCTACTCCTGTGTGACTTACAATGTGGCCCAAAAACTGTAGTTCTTCATAGCCAAAGTGGCACTTTTCAGGTTTTAAGGTAAGCCCAGCGGACCGTATGGCTTGAAGAACTGACCGTAGCCGACTGAGATGTTCATCAAATGTGGCAGAATAAACAATCACATCGTCTAGGTACACTAAGCAAGTCTTCCACTTAAGGTCTGAGAGAACAGTATCCATTAGCCTTTGGAACGTGGCTGGGGCGGAGCACAAACAAAAAGGAAGAACTTTGAATTCATAGAGCCCATCAGGCGTCACAAACGCAGTCTTTTCGCGATCCCGCTCATCGACCTCTATTTGCCAGTATCCACTTTTTAAGTCCATCGATGAGAAGTAACGTGCATGCCGTAGCCTGTCGAGGGAATCGTCGATGCGTGGTAAGGGATACACATCTTTTTTCGTAACCCGATTGAGCTTGCGATAGTCGATACAAAACCTCAGGCTGCCATCCTTCTTCTTAACGAGTACCACGGGCGATGCCCAAGGGCTTTTCGACGGCTGGATAACATCATCGTCCAGCATTTTCTTGACTTGCTGCTGCATTGCTTCACGCTCTTTCTCAGCCACGCGATACGGATGTTGTCGGATGGGTATTGCTGTTTCCTCCGTAATGATGCGGTGTTTCGTCAGTGGTGTTTGACGCACTCGGGACGTTGTAGAGAAGCAGTCTTTAAAATGGTCAATCAGTTCTCTGAGCCCTTGTTTCTGTTGCGGCGCTAAACCTGCGTCAACGTCGACGACGGGTGTAGATGGCATCGTATCGGTGGTTGATTCCTCTGTTACAGCAAAGCAGTGTTGAACGTGGTCAATTTCGTCAAAGTACGCCACAGCGGTGCCTTTACTGATGTGTCGGCGTTCATTGGTAAAATTTGTCAGTAGTACCTCTGTGCGACCGCCGATTAGGCTGACGATACCCCGAGCGATGGCAATACCTTGATGGAACAGAAGTGCAGTTAGTTGTTCGGCTACACCGTCCTTGGCAAACTGTTCTCCGCAACTTACGGAGACAAGACTGCATGATATGCACGACTGCATGTCCCAATCCTGACAGTGCCAATTGTTCGCAAGCGCTGAGTAAGGTGGCACTTTTTAATGTAGGCTACGCTCGAACCATTGGCGTAGCTGGAATGGGGCAGGGTTCTAACCCCCCGAAATTTCGTTTGTATCTACATATATACGCAAATATACAAACACATGCACGAACGTACATATAGATTGGGGGTAGGGCCTCCCTCGATCCCCCGAAATAAAATCCTGACTATGGCCGTGGCTTGAACAGCTCAAAAGTTCGCGTGCAAACGCGCTGTGCCTTGCAACAAAAAGCGGTGCAATGTTTTTCGGCATGCATATGAAGTTTTCTCACCGAGGCCGGAAGGCAAGAAATGTTTTAAAGGGTGTTTAAAGAAAACTTCACAAACGTAAGGTGGAAAATTATGTGAGAGCATTTTAGCTGCCGAAACCAGCTGATTAATGATCGTTGCCAAGAGAACTATCGTGCCTTCAGTTATATGTCAGAGACCGTTAACAGAGCGTCATTTATCACTAACCGTCGTTCACGGCAGCTACACGTTTTCAATATATGCGGTGCCGACAGGTAGATTTACACGCATTTCAAATGTTCACGTGTGCACATTTTATGCAAAGCCCATTTTACGATTCATTCACACCACAGACTTACCAGCTGCTTCGTAGCAGCAAATCTTCGCATTCACCAATGCATTTACGTTTTTGATTGGAATGAGTGATAGCGCCGACTGTAATGCCTGCGGTGCCGAGGAAACTATAGAACATCTACTGTGCTACTGCCCATCTTTTCAAAACGAAAGACATGACCTCTGCACAGCTCTCAATCAGCTAGGTAGAACACCGTTCACCTTGAAGAAGATCTTGGGACCATGGCCTCGCATATCGCAGCTACAAAAGGCCACAAAAGCTCTGATGCGATATTTGAAGGCTACTGGATTGAATCAGCGTCTGTCATCTGGACTGAGTGACCGAATGATACCCAGTAGACTTTCCTTTAATCTTTCCGTCCCCTTTTCCCTTTCCCCAGTGTAGGGTAGCCAACCGGGCTCAGTCTTGGTTAACCTCTCTATCTTTATCATTTGCTCTCTCTCTCTCTCAAGTGGAAAAAATATTAAAGATGGACGAGCGTCTAGATCAAATTTATTTCGTACAAGGGAATGGATCTTCCTACTCCCACTCATTGGTAGTCGTTGAGGTGGGGCTAGCCGAGGGTCGGTCCGTCTAATGACCAGCTTTCACGAAATTACACAACACCATAGATTGCAGAGGCGTACATTGCCGCCGCCGCACCTAAAATTAAGCAAAAAACAGTCTGTAGAATGGCGGCAGTTACAGACCAGATCCTATCCCAGTCCAGCTATTATGCACCTAATACACCCAGATTTATACACGACGGACAAGTGCAGACATTGCGACTCTAGAGCCACCCTGGAGCATATACTATGGGAATGTAAGGCTGTAATACAGGATAACGGTGATGCAGCCTCAAACAGCGACAGCCTCCGCGCGCGCTGGGAGTCTCCGTTGCTCAGCTCGGACCTCCAGCACCAACTCCGGGCCGTCCAGCGAGCCGAGGAAGCCGCAAAGGGCCAACAACCCTTGGCCCGAAACCTAGGCGGGGTCCAGGCCCACCCCACCAAATCGCGGGGCACTGAATAAAGTTATTTGAATGAATGAAGGGAATGGATGACCAATGGCTGCTAGCAGAAGGGCAAGAGTGCTGGTTCTTGTAGCCTTCGGGAGCAGAATTCAAGTTGGCTACTAAGAGTAACGAAAGCTATTTTTATTGCACTAATCACGTCAAGATGTCGAACTTGGAAAGTAGTTATTCACACATTGCAGGCTGTAGTATGACATATTTTTCTTTATCTTTTCATACTACTCGGGTCAATTTGCTATAACACAGTGCTTATTAAACGTACAGGCATAATTTTACATTGCTGACGTCGACTAAGGCCGATCGGACAAGCAAAATATTGCGGGCGATAAATGCTGAAGCTATCACAGCTGTCTCGTAAGCGGGAGCGCTCGAGGTTTTTCTCTTACTACAAAACAATGAGCACTAGCACATCAATCAACGTTACATGAAAAATCAGAACGCCGAGAAAAAAATTTAAAAAGAAAACAGGAGGGAAAAACCAGGATGCAGCGGGCAAATTGTATCCGCTAGTATTTACTCTGTTTTGAAAACACTGTTCTAGAGCCGCATAGTCAGAACAGTCGCACAAGCAACACCGCGAATTGGGCGAGTTGGTAGGTTAACATTCTTGGCGCATATGCGCAGCGCGACACAGACGTGTCATTTATTCTTTGTCCCGCTTCTGTGTCGCGCTTCACATACACGCCAAAGATCGTACTAGTGAACAACCTTTCATGTCACCCGTGCGCATCTCAGCGTTAACAGGGGTTTTACTCTAGATAAATGTTGCTATATAGTGTGAACAAGGCAAACTGATCTCTGTAAACAAGGCGAACGGCATCTCGCGTATGCTGGTCCCTTTCGGAGCCGGTTGGCCTCGGCTCGTACGCCATAGCCACGCTAGTCACCGGCGGGCGTCTGCCCGTCCGCGCGGCACCGCATCTAGAGATTTGCCTCCTTCCGTGCGGTTTGTGCAGTTTAGTGCGCTGCGCACCACGCGGTTCTGGAGTACAAGTGTCGATATGATGTGTTTCGTATCACTTCACCCAGATCCTTGGTTTAATATCGTCGAATAACGTACCTACAGCCCGGAGCCAATGAATGCGACGCGCGCTCGACAGTCCGCCGATTGCAATGTCGATGGCACTGACGGAAACGACGAGTCGGCATCGCGCCCGTAAAGTTGGCTTCGCAGCGGGGCAGTTGAACATTTCACGTCATATTGCGCCACGTGACAGCTCCCTGTGTGTGCGCAACTCCCTGTGTGTGCTCCCTGCGGGAGTATGTACAGGAACACTACAGCCGGGCTTCTCTCTCGCACTGCGCCATGATGATGATGATGATGGTGATTTATTGGCATCTCCTTGGAAACGGGGCGGTGACAAATAGTCACCCAGCTTGCTTGAGTTAATCAGGTACGCTATACATGCTTTTTCATTCTAGAATTTTCGTATACATTTCTTTAATCTTTTTTGCCACCCTTGAAAACTTCTCTGTCTACCTTGTACCGCTACCTATGGATGTAACGGATCCGGTCGTGGGAATGCATTAGCGTTCCAGTTACTTTTCTTAAAAAGAAAATGCTGTTTTATTCATTGAAGCGCAAAAGTAACTGAAACACCAACGTATTTCGTCTGACACTTTGAAAATTAATATCTCGAAGCTGGTGCAGTCCTGAGAATTCGTTCCAAGTGCATACGCCTCGCGAACTCACCGCCTATAATTTTTAGATTGAAATAATGGCCGTAATGTTCATAATTAAAAGTCAATTAACGCAACTGTGGTAATTATTTAATTAAGTATTTTGATTTCTCGTAGGAGTCATCGCCGCCTGATCGAGTAATTTAGATCAAGGATTACAACTCTGCAACTGTGCAACAGGCAATTTTTTTAAAATGTGGGGCAGCTAAAACAAACACCCTGTATAACCAATAAATATACAAGCCTAAAACATGGTCTCGCTGTAGTTTTCACTCGAGAGCGCGTTAAATTATTTAGCGTTTCGTGTTTTTTTCTCTCTCTCTCTATTTTTTTCCTTCTTTTGTATTTTTATTTTCTTTTGCTAGGCATTCACGGTTTCATTGTATAGTTTTGCCTTCCATCCTACCCAGAGAGCGCTGCAGAAGCTTCCCTGCTGGTCATCTTAAATATTTAACGTGGATGAACAAGGAGACGCGCTCTTCTTGGGGTTTTCTACCGAGGAGAAGAACCTTCAGAGAAGAGCTCTGTTTTAAAGCGCCATACGTCCCTTGCGGCCTCGCTTTATCTTCAAATTGCACCACTTTTTGCACCTATGCGCACGGTGTCTTCCCCTATAGCTGCCTGGAAGAAAGGTGGGCTCGAGCTCTTATCCATATTAATGAACAGACACCGCGATACGTCTTCGCTGTTAAAGCCGCTTTCCAGACTCCTCGGACCTCCTAGAGGGCTTCGTGAAAAGAAATCACTCCCCACGCTTCAGAGCGGACGCTTTCGCCTGTTAGGTCGAAACACGACGACATGCGCCCAGCTTAGGAGACGAGCTTGGCGTTCAGCCAGAGCGCTTCCGTATTGCGGGTTTTTCTTTCTACGTTCTGCCTTTCTTTATCCCACATTTCTTGCTCTCACATCGCCCCGATTATTAATATGCCTCGCTCGTTCATGCGCCGTTTGTAAGACGCAGCCCTTCTGGCTGTAGCGGAACTCCTCCGCCCTTTCTTCCACGCTGATATTTCGTTCGTTCGCCCGAATACCCTTTTCGTTGGCTTTGTTTTTTCCCTCTCCGACCATGACGTTATGAATTACCCCCGTGCTAAAATGCTATCAAGTTAAAACGTGCTCTAAAAGGGCCATCCGCATTTCGCCTCCTGTTGCGTGTATGCAATGCCCGCGCACCCGTTTGCATCGGCTCATATCTTCCAGGTTAGTTGCGGGCTCACACGAACCAGCTGTCGACCGCCCGTCGTTCCTCCTCCTATGAAGCGCCAAGGCCACGGTGGTGCTTTATTTTTATGATAAACAAAAAACAAAAACGCCGCCGCCAAGAATATTGCTCAGATGGCTTAAACGTTGCACACGCAAGGTAGAACGGCTATCAGTCATGCTTTCCTTAACACCGCCGTCGAAGATGAAGCCTGGCGCCCACCTCTTAGCTGACCCGTTCCAAAGAAACCCTCTATTTTGTGTCTGTCGGTTTAGTTATTGGCGGAATTCTTGCGTCTCATATGCATGCTCGGAGTATTTGACAGTGAAGCGCGTGTAAGCGATACGTCAGCGATTCTGCTGGTTGTTTCCGTGTTGTATTAGCCGTCACGAATACCGCTATAGCACGTCGCCTCTAAGTGCTTTTCGTGATGACCATGCAATGCAAGAAATACGTGCGCAATATTTCATCGCTCCAATACTAGTTGCACTTGTTGTGAGGCGCATTACGCAAGTGCGCCAGTGTACGGAATGAAAGCGTAACCGCTGTTGATCTTGTGACTTCCCTCTGTGTGCCGCGAATATTAATATTCTTCATTAGTCATCATCTAATGAAAACTATTTATGGCAGCTGAAATGCCTACGCGATGATCAATAATAAGGAGGAATTTCGCTTTCGGCAGCCTATAAGCTACACTAGTGCTGTCACGTACAAACTTACTGTTCTATTCTAAGCAGCGGACAGACGCTTCGGTGGCAGCAACGCAAAAAGCCCTTTATTCAAGGCAGCAGCGTACTTCTATAGATAACGCTGCATGCCGGTCAGGCGCACGTCATTCACGGTACAATCTTATCATACCGCCTGGCCGATACAGAACACTTACGATGTCTTAATTGCTGCCAAGCAAGTGCAGCCTGGGCTCAGTAGCTGCTGATAGAAGACATCGAAGCGAAAGTATGCCACAAAAGGATGACACGAGGGGACTTCATTGCGGCGTCATCTTTCATAAGGCTCAGCGGCACCAGTCTGACAGTTCCAGTTTAGGGCGCTTGCTACTGACCGCTAAGAAATAGCCAATAACTCTTTCTCAATTTTGCTGAATTGTAATACTATAAGCGTGTCAATGTTCTTCGTAACTTGGAGTAAGATTCAGATGGATATATATATGGGGCTGATACTGCGTCTATCTAAAACAATGTGTGCAGCGCTGTGGATGCTTGCGTCAGCTAATAATGAGCCCGTCTTCTCACTGCACTTGTGTATTACTCACGATTGGTCGCCGTTTTCGCGCTGTCGAACAAAGGTAGCCAGATACATGGCATTTGGCCAATCGCAGTGCAAACAGCTTTGTGCACTCTATGTACTCTGATTAGCTGACACCTGGTGCCGTATGGTTGTATTGAGACACGGTACGGCGTATATCGCCACAACCTGTGCAACAACGTGCTTTCCTCTTTTTTTCATCGGCAGCCGAGGGCGACGAGGAGGACGTGCGCGAGGGCTGCCCGCAGAACCGGGAGGAAGCGGCCGCGCTGGGCCGCCGCTGCCTGCGCAAGTGCAAGACCGACGAGGACTGCATCAGCTCCAAGAAGAAGTGCCTCTGCGACGGACGCTGCGGCTGGAGTTGCGTCAGGCCAGGTCGGTGCACTTTGCGTACCGCGGGTGTGCCAGTCGACAGACGCACTGTTCCGAGACTAACCTCTAGTCGACATAAGGCCGCCAGCCTTGTCTCGTCTAAAGGTTGTGTTGGTCACTGGAACTATTCATCGCGCGTAGTTCGAAAGGAAGGGCGCTATAGGGCGACATAGGACAGCATACAGCTTGTCGCTGTGAGTGCGCATTGTGCAAGAAATAAAGCACGCGCACCTACTATACTTTGACTTGTCTGCACGAAAATTTCGCTTGCTGACTTTACTCTGCGGAATCTTGTCATAAAATCAGCTGCGAGGAACACATTGGTATATAGTTATGTTAAAATAACTTCTGAGGCCTTCTGTTGCGTTTCGTGTAGTGCCCAGTGCGGTCTAGGTAATTGAGAAACGCATTTGTACTCGCGAAGCGCGAATAAGCTTTGGTCGGCTGCTCATGCTGTTAAATGTCTCCGTAGTTTTCGACCTTGTGCTTCGCATTTGCGGTCAACGTAAAAGACTTTTGACTGAGGCTACTATTTTTGCAGCGTAGCGTCGCCTTGTGGTGTTCTGTCGTCCCTGTTAGCATCGTCCTTTTTGCTTTCTTTCTTTCCTTCCTTTCTTTCAGGTGCCATTTAATTGTGCTAGAAAGCAGGCCGATTTCCTCTTCTTTATCACGTCAGCAGCTACTTCTACAGTCTCCTAGAGGAGGGGAAGGCCCGTGAGCGACGTTGTTGTTATTGCGTAAAAAGCGTCGTCAGACGTCTTGCACAGCCGGGCTACTCGATCGATGCCAGTTGAGGACTCCTTTGCGACGTGGGGGGCCAATTCGCCACGGCCATAGAACATTGCTCGCGACCCGTTTTCGGCAGATCAACTCGCGTTTCTCTACAGCGGGCTTTGCTGCAGCTCCCGCAGACCTGCTCAGGTTAACCGATTGGAACAGATCCGAACCCGTAACGATCCTTTATTCTGGCGCAACCAAAACTGGTATCACTGCGGCGGGACCCAAAGGCGGCTTCCGGGTCACTTACCGTAATCGCGCGACAGGCAACGCAAGGCGCAATAAAGACAGCGACTGCATTGAGCAAGTTGCTCTACCCAACTGATTGCGCATCGAAGGCAGTGTATGAAGGAAGAGTGTCGTTACTACGACGCCCCCCCCCCCCTCCGGTAGATCTTGCCTCGCTTCTGTCGTCTTGGATAGGAGTCAGTGTTTCGTGAACCGCGCAGGAAGTCAAGCCCTGTGCGCTCGCTGCTCCTTAGTGACGATAAAAGGGAGAAAAATAAATGAAAGGAAGTGAACATATATGAAAGGACACAAGGGCAAGTCACGCTGTCAGTACATCCGCCATATAAGCCGTTTCTTTATCAGCTAATAGCCTTTATTCCGTGTCTTTTCAGCCGTATTTGTGGGTGACGTGTTTGATTAACGCGTTTCTTCAAAAAAGAAAGAAGAAACAGAAAAGGAGAGAGGGAGAGCATCACGACGAATTTGGCTCTTCGTTTTAAATACCAATTCGTACCGTGTGCGGTTTTTGTAGCGCTTTTGATTGCGGTAGAGTTGGCTCTCCCTGATGGCTCCTGATACTTTGCCGACGACTTCAAAGCGACGGAATGACTTTGAGCGAAGCACTTCTTTTCCCCGATTGCTCTCTACATCATTGCTTCGTGGGGGTCACTGGTCTGCAGGGATCTCCCCTTCGAGTTAACAATGCATTAGGCATCTCGGAAAGTCAAGACTTCCTGCCCCCTCCCCCCCCCTTCTTTTTTCATCGTGCTGCATCTTCTACCGGTGAAGAGTTACCCCCTTGCGTGTGAGTACGCACTGAAGGAAGCTAACGGAATTTCGCCCGAGCGCTCTGGAAAGAAGGCAGAAATCTAGTGTTTGGGTTCGCCTTTAACGTCACCGGCAGAAGTAAAGAGAACATCCGACTCGCGAAGTGCGCTGGCTTTTATGAACTCCTCCACTCTGGACGCGTACTTATCCCGTCGCGTGTGTATTACTTTAGCGTGAAACTAAAGGCCAAGCGAAACACGAATAATAATAATAATAATAATAATAATAATAATAATAATAAAGACGAAATACCAAAGGTTAGAATAAGGAAACGGTCGTAACGTACTTTCTTCTGCTTTAATTACTATTGCTTTTATTTTTAATACACAGACCGGAGCAGTTGCTCGCGCAAAGCCTGCATGTACATCTTGCCCGTTCCGCGCTGTTGCTCTCGCGCTGGTTGCGCAGCGCCCATTCCCGCCGACAGTAACCGCGTGCTCTCTGCTTTATTTGCCGTTCTTGCCTTTCGCGGACGCGATTCGAGTCGCTAAGCAAGTCACGTTTTCAATCACGCGTTTCCCTCTCGCTCCCTTCGCTCGCAGATCAAAGGGAGAGCGCTGTCGGTGGCAACTTCTCCCGCGCCGCTGCTCTGTCGCCCAGGCTAGGTTGTCCGAGGCCTCGTGTTTCCGAGATGGAAGCGCAAGGGACGCAATTGGCGCGCAGGAAACCGCAACCTGTGGCCAGGGGTTTCTTGTCTCCCCTATCAGGCGACCGCCAGTAACTCATTCCTCACGCACGCGGTGAGGTTTCGTAAACACAGGAACTGCATACGTGTCCTATCCTTCTCACACCCTTCGCTTCCCATGCTATTCCCCACGTTCCGCGCTCTCTTCCTTCTATAGCCCTCTTATTTATTCCCGTCTCTGCCGGCGGCCCATCGTATTCTGCGGTTCCTCTACTGCATTCTCATGAAACGCTCGCGTGTGCGTCAGTGCCAGTCAGGCTTCTACGTTTTGTTTTTATTGCCTTGGCTCATCTGGGCGTTATGGTATTTTTTTATGTGGCTCATTCCATTGCGACGCGGTGCACTGCCGAGCAAGTATAGACGGAGCTTCCGTGTTGCGTCAGTTCTAGAAAGCGGAATTGGGACGTGGTGCTCCTCAGTATGGGCTGAGCAGGCAGCTTGATCCGCCCGTTCATTGCCGATAATTCCACATTGACTTGGAAGCCGCTGGAAGGTTATTTCATGGCCTGCATCACTTATATAGTGTAACGTCTCTGTAATATGAAATATTATTTGTTCGTGCGCTCCGCGTCGTAAAGGTGACAGTAGAGACTGCAGTGCCGCCTTCAAATCGCAGAATACCGTCCACTTGTGTGGCGGTTCATCACCAATGTGATGAAGGACAGTAAATAGCGCTGCGAGCTCTGCTGCCGTCGATGTTGTCAGGTGGGTCGTCTTAAATTTGATCGTTGTAGCTTTCGCTGGTATGACCATTGCCGCCGCGGAGCTGTTTGGAAGGACAGATCCATCAGTGTAAATATGCGTAGAGTCACGGTAGTTCTCGTACAAACATAGTAGCCTGAGCTGTTTCAGGCCTGGTGATGATAGATCAGCTTTTTTCGAGATGCCAGGTATTGTGAGGTTGATTTTTGGCTAAGCGAGGCACCATGGCGGAATCGAAGGTCTCGCAGCCGGAGTGAAACAAGCTGGCAATGATTCATCATATGCGGTTATCGTTTGGCTGAAAGATGTGTGTGGTCTGTATGCTGGTAGAGAGGCTAAGCGGTGAAGAGGAGTCCTGGCTAGATGCCTTATATGGTTCCTGAGCACTTCAATTTCAATGTGGGTCTTGACAAGGTGGTCTCTAGCCATTGCTGTCGTAGCCACTGTTGAAGCACTCTGAGGCAGGCCTATACAGATCCGGAGCGCTTGAGCCTGAAGACGTTGTATTGTGCGTAGATTAGTTTTACCTGTGTTGGGTATTGCTGGCAAGCTGTATCGCAGAAATCCTAGAAAAATCACCCTGTACAGTTGTAACATGGCACTTCTCGACATTCCCCAAGTCTTGCCAGCGAGAAACTTGAACAGGTGGCAGATGCCTGTCAACCGTTTTTTCACGTAGGATACGTGAGAGCTCCATGACAAGTCCTTGTTGATTATGACACCTAGAAACTTGTAAGATCGGACCCTTTGTATTATTTGGCCATTTATCATTACGCTGTAGTTTGCCATGGGTTTGCGCGTAAATGGCACTATAGTGCGCATTTCTCGGAGGAAATTTCCAGGCCTCGATTACGGAGGTAGATAGCAGTTTATGGGGGCGGCTCTCTGAATTCTCACTCGCAACTGTGGGCGTGTTACTGCAGACGTCCATCTGCAGATGTCATCTGCGTACATTGATAGCCTGACTGTGGTTGGGACGTGCTCAACAAGAGCAATTAGCGTTAGATTAAATAACACAGGGCTAAGTACACCGCCCTGGGGGACGCCGCGGTAGCTATAATCTAGGCAAGTGTGGCCTTCCTCGGTGCTTACAAAAAAGGATCGCATGGAAAGATAGCTCCCTATCCATTGAAACATCCGACCGCCCACTCCTACCTCTGAGAGAGCAGAGAGGATGGCTTCATGCGTAACGTTGTCCTACGCCCCTTTAACGTCGAGGAATAAAGAAGCGCAGAGATGCTTACCCTCTTCAGACCCCACGTCCCTGTACGGGGACATTGGTTCTCAGGTTCTGACTTAAGACTGAGCTTTTATAGAACAGAGAACTGGTGTCCCTGTCGGAGGACAAGCATTGTAGCGCCATCTGTGAAGAGCGGGGAGAGTTTGTTTGCTTCGTCGAGAAGACAACATGGCTGCAATCTGCACGAGCACGTTTTACTCACGACGGCGACTTAAGAACATTTTGATCATTGATAACACACCTTATGGAAGCCTTATGCTATGTTTTTAGAATTGTCATGGTTGAGAGAACATATTAAGTGGTGTTCCTTGCGAAAATACATGGTTTTCTGTCCCGCGCTTCGCACTTAATGAAATGTCCCTGTAGAGCGACGCTGGGTCTCAGTGCTGACAGTTCTTGATTGGTTTCGTGTACTAAGATCTTTTCAACACACGTCCGGAAGCTAAAATATAAGTCAGTATTCTTGTTTATCAAAAATTACAATGACAAAATGGGAGGAGTCGACCTAGCTGACAGAATGCTAGCTCTGTACGCGCAGAGAAGCCGAACGAATCGGTGGACGCTTCGTACCATATTGCACATGTCAGATCTTGCTTGCGTCAATGGGTGGCTTCAGTACAGAGCGGACAAAAACGCCATGGGGCTGCCGAGGAAGAATATCTTGGACTACCTTGATTTCAAGAAGTATGTTGCGGAGGCGCTGATTTGTGGAAACATGGAACAAGTACATTCGGATGAAGACGAAATGGACATCCAACCCAGAAAGCGACCAAATGCTCTTCCCTCGCAAACATTCCGAAAACAAGGGGCTCTTCACCTACCACTCTAAGATGATCTCGCAGGCGGACAAAGATGCCGCAAAGCAGGTTGCGGGATGAAAACAAGCCACCGATGCGCCCAGTGCAACGTCTACCTCTGCATTGAAGTTGGGAGAAATTGCTTCTACAATTTTCACGCCTGACTTCACAGTTGCATTTTACTGCCCATTTCTAAATATCAATAAAGTTTTGCAGTTTCTTCCTCCTCTGAGGGGTGTCCCAATGCGCAGCCAATATATATAGAGAGACCCAGATGTCCCTGTAGGGGGACATGCATTATCACACAGCTCGAGATCGCTATGACTGCAATTGCTGTTAATTTGTATACTGGGGGTTACAACTGGAAACATCATATATGAAATAAACACTTTCTAATCAAACTTTCTTCTCGGGTCTGAGGAGGTTAAGGCATTTCTCATGCTGAATGTAAGTGACCAGGTCGGCAACGCTATCGATCGATGATCGACTACGTCGAAAGCCCGCCATGGCATCCGGGTAGGTGTTGTGGTACTCCAAGTACCACTCCAGGCGTCCTAGGACCATCGTCTCTATTACTTTGCCCACTCAGCTTGCCAAAGTGATCAGCCGATATTACGAGAGTTCCAACGGCGACTTGCCAGGCTTCAGCAGTGGAACAAGGCGACTTGTATTCCAGGTTGTTGGTAGCGTGCTATCTCTCCAATATTCATTGTACAACTCAAGGAGAAAACCTCTCGCTCGCTCCCCCAGGTGACACAGAGCTCGGTAGGAAATTCCGTCAGATCCTGGCGCTGATGTGCACCTACGCAAAGCTAATGCTGCCTTAAGTTCGTGGATTGAGAATGGTAGTTCCATGCGGTGATCACGTGGTGGGGGACAACTACTCGAAGGCGATGGAATGTTGGTAGCTGTGAGTTGGCCGGATAATCTGGCGCAGAAATCTTCTGCCACGTCAATCTCCGATCTCATTTGAGAGAGGGCAAGAGCCTTTAATGGGAATCGCTGTACGGAGAGTGTCCGGAGATCGCGCACCGTTCTTCATAGTTGCGACAAAGGTTTGCGTGGATCTAGCGACTCACAGAAGGCAGTCAAACGTTGCGATTCCAGCTTGTCCAACCGGCGCTGGATCTTTTTTTGCGTGCGTCTGGCGGTCCGTAAATCGTCCATTGTCTTCGTACGTCGGTATCTTCGTTCAGCACGTCCTCGGATTGCTCGAAGCCGTTCTAGTCTCCTCATCAAATTCCGTCACTATCGAAGAGCATGTGAGAGTGCACATAGTGTCTTGCAGCGTGCTCTTGATTGCCTCTTCCAAGTCGAAAGATGGATTGGCGTCGCAGTGTTCTCCCATGATAGACTGAAATTTAGACCACTCCTCTCCTGGATCGTATCCCGTATTTTGGAAGGGGACAATCATCTGATCTTGATGTACGTGGGGATATGGTCGCTGCAGTGCGTCTCTATGTCCGCAAACCACCCTGCATGTCTGAGAAGGCTTCGTGAGACGAAAGCCAAGTCAAGACAGCTGCTGCACGTGGAGACACGTAAGAATGTAGGACTTCCATCATTCAGCAGCCAAAGTATATTACCGGAGGCGAGAGATACCAGAGCTCTGACTCCAGCGTTGATCTTCGGACTTCCCCAGAGTGTATTATGGGCGTTGAAATCTCCAATAATGACCCAGGGATTGGGAGTTGAGGAAAGGATGTCTCGTAGCCTTTTGTGACCAAATCGAGTTGACGGAGATAGGTAGGCGCTCACAAAAGTAAAGGCCAAATTCTTTTTACGTTGAGGCATATATATTGATTATCGTCATTAGGTGGTACAGGCTGATGAATGTAGGTGAGGTCACGGCGAATAAACATCAGAACCTTACTGTTTTCACTAACAGTTGACAACATAAACGATTCATAT
Source organism: Dermacentor variabilis (assembly GCF_050947875.1). Classification (NCBI taxonomy): domain Eukaryota; kingdom Metazoa; phylum Arthropoda; class Arachnida; order Ixodida; family Ixodidae; genus Dermacentor; species Dermacentor variabilis. The sequence continues at coordinate 82,863,062 of NC_134568.1, forward strand.
CCCGAAAGATCGATCATGTTCGATAAGTTCGGCTCGCAAATGATGATAATGGGAAATATATTGGCTTACACAAAGCGACGGAAATCCGAAAGGCGCGCTCTCCATTACACTGAAAGAAAACTGCTTGTCGGACCTCATCCCTAAAAGACAGTGGCTGTGGAGCCATGATCTACTCAAGGGTTGCCAGCACCGGACTCAGAGCGTCCAGTACTTGAAGCGCACTTCTGGCAGACGGTGTGTGCATGTTGCTTAGCAACACGCGAGTGGCATTCATTAAAGGCCTAATAAGAGCTATCAATTGCTCATCTGTTGTCCGCGACTCCTCGGATACAGCACCTTGCTGTACTGGGGGCGGCTTTTTCTGCGGCTCTTCTGGCGGTCGTGTACGCGGAAGTGGCGGCCATTCCTTTGTAGAGAGAGATCTGGCAGTTTTCTCCCTTCCAACATCGGTGTTTGGAGTGCTGAAAACTTCCGCTGATGGTGCTGCTTGACGAGTTGACTTTTCGTGGAAAGTTGATGTTTTCCGTCGTGAAGACCTTCGACGGCGACGTCATCTTCGCCGCACTTTCACAGCGGCCTCTTTGTGGGTAGAGTTGTCTCTCACCATTTGTTTAAGAATGGTGATCTCTTTCTTGATCTGGCGACAGTCTTTGGAAGAGGCGCAGTGGTCACACTGACAGTCAGGGCACTTCAACGTGGTTGCGCTGCCGTTGTCTTCTGAGTGGGGTTCGGCGTATCGAGGGCACACGGCCGAATTTCTGCAAACACCCTTCACATGGCCAATCTTCTGACACTTGAAGCATTGCATTGGTCTTGGAATAAATGGTCGAACCTGGTAGCGAAAGTGGCCGACCTTCACGTAGGATGGAAGGCAGTCGCCTTTGAACGTTATCCTCACACAACGTGTGTTGCCGAGGCGACCAACATGCACAATGACGTTGTGTTCACTTGCTGGTTTTATGATAACTGGGAGGTCTGCATTAGGTATTTCATTGTCAATGTCATAGATGACTCCTTATATTGTGGCACCATTCGATGGCACGATGGAGCGGACCTTGATGTCTCCCAGCTGCGTTACATGTTGTAGTATGGTCAGCGCGCACGGGTTCATCACATCGATTGCCAGGATGTTTCGCCTAGTGTTTATCCTGACATCCTTGATTTCGTTCGGCACGGTGTTTTCTAGATACACAAAGAGTGCTTGCCTGTTCAGGACGTACAGGTTGTCAGTAGCGTTCTGTGGCACAAACAGGATGCAGTGAGGCCATCGTTGAGGCGCTGTTTTCACGGTGTTCTAGATGGACGCCGAAGATCAGTTGAAAATGATTCATTTGGCCTTGCGGTACTGGACAAGTCGAAAGCTGTCTTCCGAGGACTCGTCACCTGATGCGGAGTACAGCTCTGTGACCTCGCTATCACGCGACGTATTTCCTCGCTTCCTCTAACCGATGGCCGTGGGTGAACGGGAACCGGTAGGGTCCTCGGGTGTTGTACATCCATCACCGCGATGGAGGGGGCGGTGACACCACAGGTGCAGTGAGAAGTCCAGAAAAGCACAGAGACGGGCCGGATGTGTTCCGCAAGAGAACCTTCGCCGTGAAAAATAGCGTGACGTCAAGGTTATCGCAGTATATAAGCAGGAGAGGTATCGGCGCTAAAAACAGCTGCGTTATGGATGGGGTGGACACGTATGGTTCGTACACCCGATGAACAGCATGCGTACGATGTGCGCCGGAGCGAACAGCGACGAGAATGCAAACGGCGCCTGCGCGAAACTACCACCGACGAAGAACGTTCCCGCAATGCTGAACGAAAATGACAATCACGAGCCCGGGCAACCATTCTACTCTGTGAAGGTGGAATGGCAGGGAAAGCACTTTGCTTTTCGTTTGAGGGCTTTGACTGTCGTCAGCTTTCGCTGCCATTTCGTCGTCAGAGTGGAATGGTTGTCATTTTTTGAAGAGCGTACAAAATCGACTGGAATTACGTCCCTACAGATGAATTATCTGCCAAAGCGTACATAATTTGCCAGAAGAACCAAATAGATATATTGACTAATTAAGCTAAATGCATTAATTATCTGCTTGATCATAACCTTTACGGCACATGCTTACATTGAAAAGTTGAAGGGAACTGTATAAAGGTCTAGTTTCGTGTTTCTGCATTTAAAATGGCCATTTGGACGAAATGACTGGCGTCAAATTATTCGTTCAATTTGCCTGATTGCGCGCGGGGCACCGCGAAACGCGGCTCGCGGACTGGCCCCTGTGTGACGCGTAAAGGTGTCCCGATAGAATGATACGGCCGTCACACTTCCCTCTTTTCACGACCTCCCGATTGGCGCTGTGCGCAACGTCTATGGAACGCAGAATCACTTAGGCAGCAGGGGCCAGACGGGAGCGGTATGGCGAAGGTTTATGTTACCCTTCCCTAACCAGAGGGGTTGCACCGCGAGCCATGCGCTTCGTGGTGCCGCGCGCGCAGTCAGGTAAATTGAACGAATAATTTGGCGCCAGTTACATCGGTTTACATGGACATCTTGAAATGCTCAAACTGGGAAGTATGCTTCTATTACGATTCACTGCAACTTTCTATCGTAAACAAGTGCCCTAAGTTTTCTAAGTAATACGTTAATTAATGTAATTATTTAAATTAAAATAATATTTCCATTACTTCTTTTTCATTATCGCTGCCTGGGCAGCTGCTTCATCTGTGCTTACGAAACTCAAGTAAATTTTGCAGACCACTTTTTTTTTTCTAAGTGACCAAAGTAAAAAGAATGCATTTGTAACTGAGCAATAATGAGTAACAGAAAAAAAATAAGATTGATTCAGAAGTTGTGGGAGCTTTGATGGCCATAACAGTACTGTACCTTGCGATGTGTGCTGGTTAACTATGAGCCACAGGGGTGAATTTTATTCCAGATATTACCTTTTACCACGTACAAAGGAAATCGAACCTATATCACGGTGGAACGCCGTGCCTTACTAACACAGAATTCTCATCTAGCATAAACAGCACGCTGAGGGATTGAAATATGTAAGTGTAGTACACCAATAAAATATGATCTCTTCCTGCAATTGAATCAGATTTTCTGATATGGGTTGACACCGTTTTACTGGTATGGTTGGTAATCGAACAAAAACGATACTAGATAAAATGGCAGCAAGATAACGTAACATTAAAGCAATTATTTTTCACGGCGCTGTACGCACTGCGCATGGAAACTCACTGCACTTCACATTTGTCCTCTTTGCTTTCATTTTTCTTGTTGTAGATGACACCGCACTTTTCGTTTTGATTATCCTTACGCCTCCACCGCCAGCGTGTTCAGCCGCAGGCTTTCTTAGAGAGCCCGCAGGCCCCGGTGTTTGGCACCATCGTTCTCCAACGGGAACAAAGGCTGCCAGCTATTCGGCAGCAGCACCACACACGTCGCTTTGACGAGTGCATCCGCTGCTGACGCTCCACGCACTCGACCGGCTCGGCGACGTGAGCGGCGGAAGCCAGATACGGGGAACCAGCGTTGGCTCTGTGGGCGAGGAGGTGCAGGCAAGTGCCGCGAGCAGCAACAGCGGTATCTGCGCCCGGGACCCGACACCCTGGCGCGCGCATTATTTCATCGCGGCAAGCCACGGCATCGGAACGCCTGCGCTCTCCTGCTACTCTGCGGCGCTTCATGTCACGCATATACATACATACATACGCGACGACTGCATGGCGCAGCGGCATTCGCTTCTGTGACGTTTCTCTCCCGTCCTCATGCGCACGTCTGGGTCGTGTCTCAGTAAAACCGTGCAGCCTTCTGAAGCTGGGGATAGCGTCGGCTAATCGGGAGCAGGGATGACCGCGAGCAAAGTGGCGGTTTGTCGCCGGACGACACCCATGCGCTAAGTAGACACGATAGCCAAAGGTGAGCCGGCCAAGGCACCGAAAAACCGCAATGAGGTCTTACGTCGTACCGGTAGCTTTGTGAATTCGGCCCATGGTTGGCTGACGTCGCCTCTAACTTCCAGAACACTGCACGGCTTTATTAAGACAGAGTGTCAGTGCACGAGACTTGATGCGCCGCAATACTCATTTTCTTCTTGTCGCTCAATGGTTGCGGCTTCCTGTGGGTGGATCAACGAGGCGCTGCGAAAAAAGAAGAACAATAACCCGAAATGGTGAAAAAATGGTCTTCTGAGCAGACTGATCTCATTCCCTGGGTTGTCGTGCGGTGATCTCCGCCCAGCGCTCCATTCTTGTCGCGATCGGCTAATATGTTGGGATATGGCCGCGATCGAAGTGTATAACATGGGAGAGCGAGAAGGCTGTCTAACGTGCTCGTGCCGGAACAACCAACAATGGCGGCGGGCGTGACATCGGTATCGATAACTTGCGGGGAACCAGCTACATTGGATATGTGTCGTATCAAGTCATAGAGTGTTTGTTTAATTGTACACTTTGTTGTTGTCGGGTGGGACGGAAGAAGGAAGAGTATAGAGGGTTATGGTCGCGTGGCTGCTGAGCAGACTGCGCAAGCAGGCTTTTTTGTGTAGTAGACGAAGCAGTAAGAGAAAACTTTTCTCATGGGCTTCCCCGGAACGTTTATCTCAGCTACCGTTGGAACGTTAAATGCGAGGCATACAATAGACCTTTTTGCATGGCAGAGCTTCAGGCAGCCCTAAACAGCTGCAACAAATCTGCCCCAGGTTCTGACCGCATCCTTTATGAAATGCTAAAATACTTGCCGTCTCAAACACAAAAAACCCTTCTTTGTCTCTGCAATTCTATATTGTCTTCCGGCCAAATTCTTTCTGCTTGGAAAGAAGCCATCGTAATTCCCGTTTTGAAACAGGGTAGGGATCCTTCTTTGGCAAATAGTTATAGGCCTATAGCATTGACGAGCTGCTTATGTAAAGTTTTTGAGAAGATGGTAAACAGCCGCCTGGTCCACTGTCTAGAAATAAACAAGAAATTAGACCCATATCAATGTGGTTTCAGAGAAAGCAGATCGACGACAGATCAGCTTGTGCGAATGGAAATGTACATCAGGGATGCCTTTGTCCACAAACAGCTTGTGTTATCAGTGTGTCTTGACATGGAGAAGGCGTATAATACTACGTGGCGCTTCGGGATCCTTCGGGATCTTTCTGCAATGGGCATTCGCGGCAACCTGCTGAGAATAATTGAAAGTTATCTCTCTGACAGGACATTTCGTGTTAGAGTTGGCAACGTGCAGTCTCGACCATTCATACAGGAGACAGGTGTACCGCAGGGTGGAGTGCTGAGCTGTACGTTATTTATTGTTAAAATGAACCCCCTCCACACCCTATTACCTCGCACACTCTTCTATTCCGTCTATGTGGACGATGTACAGATAGGGTTCAAGTCATGCAATATTAGCATTTGCGAGAGGCAGCTACAGCTTGGCTTGAATAGATTCTTAAGGTGGGCGGACGAGGATGGTTTTAAGTATAACCCCCAAAAAAGCAAATGTGTCATATTTTCAAACAGAGGAGGTGTACTACCACAACCAGATATTAACCTTAATGGAGACAGACTAACTCTCAGCCCTGAACACAAATTCTTAGGTGTTATCCTGGACACAAAGCTTAACTTCATTCCCCACTTAAAATATCTTAAAGAAAAGTGCCTGAAGACTATGAACCTCCTCAAGCTGCTCTCTCGAACAACTTGAGGCAGTGACAGGAAGTGTCTGCTTAGCCTGTATAAGAGTCTCGTACAATCACGCCTCGACTAGGGTGCCGTGGTGTACCACTCCGCAACAGAGAGTGCGCTAAAGATTCTCGACCCAGTCCACAACCTCGGTATACGACTGGCAAAAGGCGCCTTTAGAACGAGCCCTGTTGAAAGTCTCTATGTTGAGTCCAACGAACGGTCCTTACATCTACGCAGAACATTCTTAAGTTTATCATACTACACTAAGGTAAAATCAGACACCGAACATCCATGCCATTCCATCGTTAGCGACCTGTCCGCTGCCAGACTTGACCGTAACCGCCCACTTGATAGAACTCCTTTGAACCTGCGCTTGGAAACAATGGCAGAAGAAACAGACATCCACTTCTCAGAAACTATTGTAATGCCTCCCACTCGCCTTCCACCGCCTTGGGAATGGCAAACCATGGAGTGCGATATCTCTTTTGTCGCAATAACAAAACATGCACCTGAGGCACTCCTACGATCACACTTCCTCGAACTCTAAGCAAAGTACTGCTGTGCCGAGTTTTATACAGATGCTTCCAGATCATCTGCTGGTGTCGTGTATGCAGCTCTTGGGCCATTCTTTTGCACCTCCGGTGCTCTGAATCCCAACACAAGTATTTTCACAGCTGAAGCGTACGCGATACTCTCAGCTGTAAAACATATCAGACAAAGAAATCTCAATAAGGCCATCATTTTCACAGATTCATTAGGCGTAATAAGGGCCTTATTGAGTTTTCGAAAACATAAGAACCCTGTTTTTAATGAACTGTACACACAACTATGCTTAGCCTTAATGTACAACCAAAACATCTTCCTATGTTGAGTACCTGGCCATAGGGGCATAAAAGGTTATGTAGCTGATGACGAAAATGCAACGTCAGTCGCCTTTAATGAAATGGATATGAATGAGCCCATACCAGCAAAAAAACTTAAGGCCTTCTTACGCCACAAACTGAGCAAGTGCTGGCAGGACCAATGGTATAATGCAGTAATGAATAAGCTACACGTTATCAAACCAAAATTAGGGAACTGGATATATGAAAGAACAGCAAGACAAAAAAGTGCTTCTGTGTAGATTAAGAATAGGACATACGTACGCCACTCACTCCTACCTTTTGACGGGAAGCGAGCCTCCAACATGTACCAAATGTGGCAACAGGCTTACAGTTATTCACGTTCTTATCCAATGCACTGAAATAGAGGCAGAAAGGAAAAAGTACTTCCCCTCCGCTTATCTCCAACACATACCGTTACACCCAGCATTCTTTCGGAGCAATGAACCCCTTTTTACTTTTCAAACAGTATTAAACTTTTTAATTGAAACTGACACCTTAAATGTAATTTGACCAGGCTACTGTAGCACGGCCTCCACCTGGAGGTCGTAGCTGCAATGAAACCATTTTCCAGAGCACGTGCCTCCCAGCCCTTCCTTTCAAGGCCTTGCTGAGGCACTAGTGCTACAGCCATTACATATTTTACTGATCATCCACATCTCGTGAATCATCTATTGTCATCGCAGACACGATCAATCACTGTCATTTTTAATATGTATATACTTGCATTTTACGCACTTTGGAGCGAATAAACTTGAGGCCCTATTACAGTAACATTCCACCACGTGTATATTTTGCACTTAGCGAATATTTTTAGGCCTCTATACAGCCGTGTTTCATATACTCCCCACAATTAACACTCATATATCATTGAGAAGCACGAATCATCGGCTTGGCGCTCTTTGGCCACATCTGGCCCTTGCGCCAATAAACGCTACAAATCAATAAACCGTTGGAACGTTGAAGCCACACACCAGAAGGAAGTTTTCGAGCTTTCTTGTGTGAGAATCTACGGTATTAAATGGCGTTAAATTGTTTTCGCGCTCCAACATTTGCCTCAAGAAACCAAGGAGAGTAAGAAAAAAAAATCAGTGACGATTTATCGTTAAATGGCAGCGAAATGTGTTAGGCATCACTTTGAGGTACCACTATCCATTACTTAAACAACGTTCACCACATTGCAGAGTGTGGTGCAGGAGCTCAGTCGACACACGTCTCCCCTCTTCGAGGAACGAAGTGCAAGTGACGGTTGTTCGGAGCAGACGACCGTCAATTGCAATATATATATATATATATATATATATATATATATATATATATATATATATATATATATATATATATATATATATATATATATATATACACTTTTTTCCACTTTGACCCTCCCGATGTTAACGCATGGAAGACAACGCGATGTGGCTTGAGAAAACTATCATCTGACCGAATTCTCCTTTAAATGAAAGCTAGCAGCCGCTGGTAGTAGTAATGCAACTACGCCAGCTTATGCTTATCGTTATTTTGTTGGGGAATTACTAAGCAAGTAACACTCACGAGGAAGCAGCATTTTTTTTCATCTTCACTTTTACTTACTTGTCGGCTGTGCCACAGAGACAAAAATACGCATGGTATCAGAAGTCCTAAGGACAAATGGTCAAAATACACGGGGGCCAGTCGGTGCACGGATGGTTCCTTGAAATGCCAAGGGCCAGTTTCGTTGCACCAGTGTGCATTCCCATAGGTCCTCAGTTGACGCTTTTTTTTTCTTCTTTTTTGGCGCGCGTTGTCTTGCTGGGAGGCGCTTGGAATAACCTTACAATTTCTCAGTAGAACATTGGCAATGGTAGAGCTAGCTTGGATGAACGTTGCTTATCATATGTATTAGGGGATCAGAGGTTCACAAGATAACACAATGTAGTAGACGACACATGTAGCTTCTTGTACTATCATATATTAGACAAATAAAAATGGCCTTGTAGATAAGTGCTACCGCGGTGTGTGGGGTATGAAATCTTCACGATACAAAGCTGTCAAGCAAGTTTATTGCTTTGGTGAAGCTCAGGCATAACTATAAGAGTACTAAGGCTTGGTTTTCTGGAAGCCGTGTAACTGCTCTAGCTGGAAGACGTTGAGGTGAAGAACTGTAGCTAAGCAGTGCAGTCCGCAGTACCCGTAGGCTCTACCTTGTTTTAGTCTGTCTGAAAGATTGAGAAAACTGCACATTTTAGCTCACGACGCACAGCAATAAGTGCATTTATATTATCGCCATACAGAAAAGCAGATTTAGCTTTCTATGTGAATTTTCTTTTTATCCGGTATCAATTACGTCGTCAGCAAATTGGCTGCGGGTAAAAGTTTAGGCCGGAAGCGATCATTCATGGAATGTGCTACCGGTGACAAGTTTTCAATAGATAGCCGAGATATTATGTTTATTATGGAAAGCGACGAGGTTCACGGCTCACACCAGGACATCAATCGTGACAATAGGGAATGCCAGAGTCGCGTGGACTACGGAGCCACTCGCGGGCAGCCGGCGAATGCAAATCTGTTCACCCGCGTAGCAGGTTCCTCATGGCAATGTGAGATTCCAAAACCTCACCCATGGTGGTGCACCTGTCCAGCCATAGTGCAGTCGCCTGCACTCCAGGACGCACGGGGTTAAGAGTTCATCACTGGCTGTCAACCTAACGCGTGGTCAGTTTTTCCTCTTTCCCTGTGCACGAGTACGACCGTCATGGGCTGGCACAAATCACATCTCCGCACTTATGTCTTTCAGGCTTTTCTTCGGGAAGGCGTTTTTGGTGAGATGTATGGTCGGGCAGCATTCACGTCTTGTCAGGTGTTTTTTCCTTTATTATTTTTTTCGAGCTCGCTTTCGCTGCTACAGCAGTTCGAAAATTGATTAGCTGTGACTGTGCGTCGGTAATATCCGTATGCGCTTCGTCTTCATTCCACCACCGACGTCATAGGGTTGTCCTGAGGCCACCTCCTTACCTCGCCACCTTCTCGTCCTCAGTTTCATCCTCAGCGTACAGCGAGGACGAAAAAAGCGTCGTTCTTTCTTTGTCCTTTTATTTGTTGTATTTGTTTGTTTTTCACTCGCGAAAGATCCCTCTTCTGATTGTGATGAGTTGGCGTTAGTGACTGTGTCTTTTATGGCTTCCTGCAAGCACTTCTTCAGAGTGTCGTAACGAAACATTTTCGGACTCGGATCGGGTTAGGGTTCACCTTTTTGTGCTCGGCTACGATTCAGCTCTGGAGAGAAAATTATAATGGTTCGAATCGGTTCGAAACTTTGTGAACTGGTTCATTTGGATTCAAACGGGTTCAAGGAAAGAAATACATTAGCGTGCCTCCCGTTGCTGCAAAAAGGAACGGCACGTTTGGAGAGATAAGTTTGCTTGGGTTAGACCTACTGTACGTACTGTTTTCTTTTGCACGGATGTTAACTTAACAAAATATGACAAAATATGAGGCATCATGTACTGTTTTATGTAAGCCTGCCGGATCTGTAGATTCAGAGCTCTTCGTAGCGCCCTCTGAGACTATAAAATGCGTTTTTCAAAGGCGAATTTCGTAACTTGTCGAGGAGCCCTTGTAAACAAACCTACTTCAAAAAACCACGCTGCATTTGTTGCACGTTTTGAGCAGGTCACTTTAAAGCATCATTTATGAAATTAGTTATTTCTTGCGCGTTCGAGGGAATTCTGGCACCATAGTGCAGTTACGGGTCGGCAGCTACCTAAGAGAGAAACAAAATAAGCGAGACGCCAAAAGTTTATGTCGGTACTCGGATATAGTTGCTCGTGCTTGTTGTGCGCATTTCTTGTAAATAATGAATATACTTCATCGAAGGCTTGCTTGACCATCCATTACCTGTTCATTTTTCTAACATTGAAAGAAGGCGTTTAGTTCCAGAAGGACACGTAATATAATTTCGCAAAAGTGAGCAGTCGCAATTAACACAATTTTACAAATATTTCCTGAATCCATAAATGTATAGCTAAGAGAGAGAAAAAAAGGATAAATGAAAGGCAGGGAGCTTAACCATAACTGAGCCCGGTCGGCTAAAATATTTAAAGAAGCCATATAATCAACGTAATGAAATCATTCAACAAATGTATAATATTTTAATTAAGGAGCGCAGGCATCGCTAGAAAACAAATGATAAAAAGTTAATTTATATAAATATAATTTAAAATTCTTGATCTAAAAAAGAAAAGAAGAAAGTTGCAGTTTCGCCCGAAAGGCGAAGCATCGATTGAGATAGCAAATCAGTATACAGCTATACGAAGTAAGGATTGTAGTTTAACCCTTTCAGACACCACTTTATCCCGTTGATTGAAAAGTTGCTTTCACCACATCTCTTGCATCTTCAGAATCGTAGAAAGTGTACAGCTGCAGCAAATATTAAGAGTTTTCAATTGTTTAGAGAGTTTTGTCAAGTTTACAAAATTTCGACTCCATGCGGAAACTCACTACAGGAACACAAAATATGAGAACATGTACTACTTCGTGTTTTCAAAAGCTTGAAAAGCACTTATCCAGCCACTTGAAAATTGTGCCTGGTACATGACATTGTAAAAAACGATGAAAGAAGTGAACCCGCTACATACAACATACTGACACAGACTAAAAACACCCAGCCGTCTACCTTCCCACTCATTTTGTTAAAACATTCTGCACGTTATTCAAAATTGCAGCACAGTTCGAATAGTAAGTGTTTCAAGATGTATGAAACACATTTTAGATACCATTACTTTTATAAGTGCTTTTGCTATTGATGCACTCTCCTGCTGTGCACAATTGTGTAGACAGCGTCTCAAAGGGTTAATCGGCCTCATAAACTTGGAAGCATTCGCTTGTGGACTGAATTAACTGGCATGGTGCCAGCGCGCACAGGCAAACATAAACCCATCACACCCGATGTCGTTGTCACTCGTTGTCAAAACGCTGGCCTGAACAAGGACGGCAGCAGCAGCGAGCGAGCTGACCTGTGTACTGTCTATCGTTTCAACACAAACTGAGCGGCGAGAACACAGCACGCACAAAGGTATGAGCCGTCTGCAGATCACTTTCAAGATACCGGGCGCATGAGGGCGGAAGGCCGCTCAAAGTACGCAGTTGCTGGCGGAGTAGAAGCCGTCCCCCCACTTCCCTCCCACGCTGCCTCCGCGCTTTTCTCCCTTTCGTTCGCGAGATTGAGCCGCAATCTTCAGTTCCCCTAGCACTCGGTCGTGAGAAAAGCAGTTGCTGCCGGAGCACAACGCCGCCGCCCTCCCTCCCTGCTTTCCTCCCATCGCTCCACGGCCTTCTGCGCGGCGGAAAACGGCGCGTTTGCTTTTTGCTTTCCTCCCTTCCGGGTGCCAGATTAAGCCGCGATTTTCAGCTCCCTTCGGGTGCTTTCACTCGCACATGCAGCATATGACGCGCGGCGACAGTGCTATGGCCCTTCTACTTTATACGGAACATCATGGCGACAGCGACGCCGACGGCAAAAATGCGCCTGGAGTGTGTATATTAGTGCTATCGCAATAAAACAGCAAGCTTGTGCGACTTTGCAGAATCACTGCTCAATTGTCAGCGAAGCTCCTTATTTGGATCAGGTCTCAATAACCTGTGTAATTCAACCACATACTTTAAATCATTGCCCATATATGACGCTTGCGAGCACTTTCTTAAAGAATCTTTAGCTAATGTCTTACTTCATCTACACGCCTTTAACTTCGCATGTGCATCAGCCATAATGTTCGCCCATTATCACCAAACTTGATCTTGGTGGTTCTTATTCTTCCAACCTCACTTATTTCTACCATGATTGTTAAAACGCGTTTTAACGTGTTGAAGCCTTGCAAAAATAATTTACTAGAAAGGCAGTAATTAACGCGCACAATTTGAACTCTGCCTGCACGTCACCCATAAACTGACGCCTATTTTTACTAAACGTAAACAAGTGGCCCTATATCGCAAAAGTGTTAGAATCTGTTTTTATTCCAATCCCCTGGCGTAAAACTATGTGACCACAGACGCAAGCATCGGGCGGTGACCAGCAGCGTTTTTTGAACATGCCAATGTATTCCTTAATATGAAAAAGGCGTATGATACCACGTGGCGCTTTGGGATCCTTCGGGATCTTTCTGTAATGGGTATACGTGGCAACTTGCTGACCATTATTGAGAGCTACCTGTCTGACAGAACGTTTCGCGTTAGAGTTGGCAATGTGCAGTCTCCATCATTCATACAGGAGACAGGTGTACCGCAGGGTAGAGTGCTGAGCTGTACGCTCTTTATTGTGAAAATGAACTCCTTACATACCATCATACCTGCAACACTCTTTTTCTCGGTTTATGTAGACGATGTACAGATAGCTTTTAGGTCGTGCAATCCTAGCCTCTACGAGAGACAGCTACGGCTTGGTCTAAACAAACCCTCAAGGTGGTCTGAAGAAAATTGTTTAAAATATAACCCTCAAAAAAGCACATGTGTTCTTTTCTCAAACAAGAGAGGCATATCACCAGAACCCGCTATTGACCTTAACGGAGAACGAGTATCGGACAGCCTTGAACACAATTTTTAGGTATTATTTTGGACACAAAACGTAATTTTATTCCCCACTTGAAATATCTTAAAGCGAAGTGCCTGAAGTCTATGAACCTACTTAAGCTACTTTCTCGAACAAACTGGGGCAGTGACAGGAGGTGTTTGCTTGGGCTGTATAAAAGCCTTGTAGTACGATCACACCTCGACTACGGAGCCGTGGTGTACCAATCCGCATCGGATAGTGCTCTCAAAATTATCGACCCAGTCCACAAACTAGGTATACGGCTGGCAACAGGCGCATTTAGGACAAGTCCTGTGGAAAGTCTGTATGTCGAGGCGAACGAATGGTCCTTACACCTACGCAGAACATATCTGAGCTTCTCCTACTTTTTTAAATGTAAATAAAATAACGAACATCCATGTTACTCAACTGTACTTGTCTTCTGCAAGACTTCACTGTAACCGCCCTTCTGTTCGACCTCCTCTGTCTGTGCGCTTAGAACAACTGGCTAATGAAACCGGTAATCAACATCGAGAAACAGTCCTAATGACGCCCACTAAGCTTCCATCACCTTGGGAATTGCAGACTATCCAGTGTGATACGTATTTCGTCGCAATAACAAAACATGTGCCTCAGGTGCACATACATTCACACTTTCTCGAACTCCAGGCGAAGTACTCTTGCGCGGAGGTTTATACAGACGCTTCAAATTCTACTTGTGGTGTAGCTTATGCAGCTCTCGGACCGTCATTTTCAACGTCCGGTGCATTAAATCCAAACACCAGCATTTTCACAGCATATACGCGATCCTCTCTGCTGTGAAACATAAAACAAACAGGTATAATAAAGGATGTCATATTCACAGATTCATTAAGCGTTGTTAGTGGCCATATCAAGTCTACAAAAACACAAAAACTCTATCCTTGATGAAGTCTACAACCTTCTATGCTCAGCATACATGTCGAACCAAATAATTGTTCTTTGTTGGGTGCCTGGCCATAGAGGCCTAGAGGGCAACATAGCTGCTGATGAAAGGGCTACATCTGTAGCTTTTTATGATGCAAACATTTATATACTTGTACAGTACACAGACCTTAAGCCATTTTTACTATATAAACTACGGAAATATTGGTCGAGGAAATGGGACACTCAGGTATCCAACAAACTGCACCTCATCAAACCAAAAATAGGGAACTGGGTCTCTGAGAAAACAACAAGACACCAGGAAGTACTGCTCCATAGATTAAGAATTGGACTCCCCTATAGCCCTCACTTGTATATTCTAACTGGAACTAACCCTCGGAAATGCACTAGGTTTTGCAGTAGACATACAGTCCCTCATGTTCTCGTTCAGTGCCCATTATTAGAAGAGGAGAGAAAAAGTTCTTCCCTTTCTTATACCGTCATAATAAACCTGTGTACCCTGTCTTTTTTTTTTTAGACTATGACCCTCTAGTTAATCTTAAATCAGTACTCAAATTCTTAGAAGAAATGAATACCATAGAAATAATTTGGCCAGGCTATTTGTAGCACAGCCTCTGCTTAGAGCTGTAGCTGCAATACAGCCATTTACAGAGCACATGCCTCGCAGCCCTTGCGCTGAAGGGCTCTGCAGAGGCGCTAGTGCTGCCATAACTTAACACGTTTTAGTATCTAATCCTTCACAACGTACATTTATAACCATATCACTCACTTTTCATTGACATTATTTTAATAGATACATATTTTACACCATTTGCAGCTACTATTTTAGGCCAATATACAGCCATTCGATTTCCACCATATTCAACTTTCCTCATTGCCATTCATCACCAATTGTCATGGCGCTCTTTGGCCATTTCTGGCCCTTGCGCCGAAAAACATCCATCAATCAATGAACATGCCAATGAAACACTCTGCTCGTTTATAGGAAGTTACTTCTGTTGGCTTTCAAAGGAAATAGCACTAAATTGGCCCGCTTCTCCTTGCTTGGCTTTCGGTGGCTGGCCGAAAATCGCGGCGGCGTGCAACGGAAGGGTAAAAATGCTTCTAAAATGGTTCCTCAGCGAAGAAAATTTGGCAAAGTCATGTCGTACGTGCCGAGAGGGCTCGACAACGTTATGCTGCCGCACAAATTTTTTTATTATACTAACTAAACATATTCTCCTCGGCAGCTCCGAGTAGCCAGTGCCAGAGCGATCGGCGGGCAGCCATCTTCTATTCATTTCGGAACGGGGCAGCATTCGGCTATTCCGAAAAGAAAGATAAGTTTTGTTCGATATATTACATGTTACATATTACAATGCGTACGCATCACTTTGACGTGGAGAGTTCTCGTGGTTATGTTACGTCGCGTGATAGACAGGCGAAGTGGGCACTGCCCGAAAACTTTCGACCAATAGAGGAGGGCTGATGGCGAAAAAGGTGTAGAATGGGAAATCATTATTTTACTTTTGTTCGGACTAATCATGCATAATCAGTGCGCACGCGTCATATCAGATCAGGAGTTTTCAGGGTTTTCCTGACGTCGCGTGAGAGACAAGGGATGTGGGTGTGGTGCAAAAAAGTTTTTGACCACTCGTGGAGAACTGATCGCAGAAGTGGAAGAGAAAAGCATGGAACAGCTTTACGCTATGGCGCCCAAGGTGACTCCTTTGGTTCACCGAGGAAACCGCGGGCGCCTCCTGTAAGACATCAAAATAGGAAGAGAACGAGCGCTCAGTGATTATTTGCAGAGCTCATAATTAAACTAGAAACGTTAAATTTTTGTAACAGATTACACTTACAATACTCCCCATTTTCAGTCTTGCACACGTTACGGAAAAAGAAGCAACCAATTACATTTGCAATTACCTCATTCAAAAATGTGGTTAATTACATTTACCAATTACTACCCCATGAAAGTAATTGAGCAAATGCTGACATGCATGCAATCGATTGCATTTGCGTTATTGTGCTCCCAACCTTACTTTTGATAACACCACACAAATACAGTAAATAGGTCGAGCTGGCATGGCTCCTCCAGGGCGTCATCTGTTGCCCTTCATACTTTGGTTGTCTTCACTAATAATTGCTTTTGAAAAATTTTGTTGGTCAGCTTCCCTCGTTTTCAGAGAACACACGAGCAGCGGGACCCGAAAATTCGCTCGATGTGTGCGCTGGAGGGAAGAGCAGTGTCGTAACGTATGACCACCCTGGGCACAAGATTCTTGCTCTTGAGTGCCGTGGCGCACGCGTCTGGGTCCTCCAGCAAGCGCAGCATTTAGTTGTTGCTGGGGCTCGCAGAAGGTGCTCCTCGTAGGGCCAACAACGATTTAGCACGTATTCAACCTCCTCTCTCTCCTCTTTCCTCCCACATCTCTCTTAACATTCTTAGTGGAGAACGGAGTGTCCTCCCATACACTGGTTCTGCTGGCGAGAACCCTGTAGCCTCATGTGGAACCGTTCGCAAAGCAAACAAAGTTACCGGCACACAGTTCTCCCAGTCCTCCTTGTGCTCGTAACAGAGCGCCCGTAAAACTCGCGTCAGGCCCGAATGCTACCTCTCTACACTATTGACTAAGGGTGATAGACAGAACTGTGTATTAACTTTACCCCGCACTTTTGCAAGAATGTGGAAGTCAGTGCGCTGGTGAATACTGACCCTTGATCCGCCTGAATTTCGGCTGGAAACCCAACTCGTGCAAATACTGTCAAAAGCGCGTCTACTACTTCGGTGGAGCTGAGCTTTTTCAGAGGGGTTGCTTCTGGAAACGTTGTAGCCGGACACAGCATGGTAAACAAGTACCTGTAACCCGATTTTGTTTTTGGTAGAGGCCCTACCGTGTCTATCACAAGTCGTCTGAAAGGTTCTGTTATTAAGGGCACTACCTTTAGTGGAGCTTTCCATGTCTCTCCTGGTTTACCCGAGCACTGGCAGGCGTCGCATGATCTTACAAAGTTTTCTACGTCTTTGAAACAGCCAGGCCAGTAGTATTCCATAAGCAATCGTTCTTTTCATTTGTTTATGCCTAGGTGCCCGGACCACCCATTTCCATTACACAGACTCAAAAGGTCCTACCGGTACTTAGCACGTACGACTAACTGATCTAGAATCCTACCCTTTCGATCTCTGTAGTGCTGATACAACAATCCTCCTCCCTCATGTATCGTCATGTTGCGCCTAGCAATGCCTTCGTTAGGTGTGTGATGCAATTTAGCTAAGCTGTCATCATTCTTTTGCTCGGCTGCCAGTGACTCTCTGTCCACACGTAAGAGCTGATCAAAGTGCTTGGAGGCCGGTGATAATAAAGACCCTGTCTCGCTTGCGATTGCGTCAGCTTGCTCTTCCTGCAGGCGTGAACTTTGACACCCTAGTGATACGCTCTCATTGAGCTGGTCAGCTGGCAGGCTCTCCTCGACCGTTTTTTCATCCCTCGAGCCTAGCTCGGATTCGGTTATTGAAGTTATCTCTTTTGCTGCTTCCGCTGGAGCAGCTAGTGCATTTTCAGCCGAAAGCGACGCGATTTTACGAGCTTGGCCTCGCGTCAATGCCTGTACTACGCCCTCTCCCAGTTGAAGCCCTTTCTCACGCAGTAACCGATTCAAACGATTCGAAAAAATGTAAGGGTACTGCAGTGACAAAAATTTGGAAACTGCAGCCTCGGTCACTACCTCCCCGAATGGTCCACTGATTTTGACTTTGGTCATGGGCAGACACCACGCTGTGTTCTTCTACAACCTGTTTGATCCATGCTACTTCTCCAGTGAAGTCATCAACCGTCACGTAAGACGGATGGACAATGTCCATCGTGGCGGCACTGTCTCTTAGCACCTGGCATGGTTTGCCATTAACTTACAGGTCGTGAAGATATAGGCTTAAAAGTTCCATATTCTCGTCTTTTTCATCTACGTAGGAAAAAACTAAGCTAGGCTTTCCGCAGTTTACAGCTATATGTCCCAGTTTGTGGCATTTATAACAGCGGATTGGTCTGAAAGATTCGAATTTTCTTTTCTGCTGTCTTGTTATTGTTCCCCCGTTTGATTTCTCCTCGCTCTTTTCTGAGCGCTTTTCCTCCATGTCTACAGGCTCCGATCGTCTAGTCTGCGAACCCCTCTTGAACGGAAATGGTTTCCTCGGTCCATTTCGACCGTCCCAATTGCCGTCCTCGGCGTTCAGCTTTCTATGCGTTGTGTACTCCTCGGCTAATTCCGCCGCCCTTTCCACAGTGTTTACATTCCCTCTGTCTTGCACCCACAGTTTCACAGCTTGGGGGATGCTTTTGTAAAACTGCTCGAGACATATGCATTCTATGGTCATGTCTCTGCTGTCGTACGCTTCCGCGCTTTTCAGCCACTCGACTAGGCTGGCCTTTAAGCCGTATGCAAACTCCGGATACCCCTCGCTATCTTTCTTGCCTGTGCTCCTAAACCTTTGCCGAAAAGCTTCGGCTGAAACGCGGTATTTCTTCAGGAGACTAGCCTTAGCTTTCGCATAATCATATGCATCCTGTGCACTGAGTCTGTCGATTACTTCCGCCGCCTCATACGGCAACATAGACAGCAACCGCTGTGGCTATGTACTCGCACCGAAGTTCATCTTCTCGCAAGTCCTTTCAAAATTGCATAGGAACAAGCCTATGTTGGTCCCCACCTCAAATGGCTTTAATAGCCTGTCCATGCGGTATGATTCTGCCTCACTTGATCGTCCCAGAGCCCCTTCATTTCCTTGGGACAACTCCAAACGTGTGCTTTCAAGTTCAACTTGCATTTTTCTTAACTTCCGATCTTCTCTCTCTCTCTGTCCCGTTTCTCTCTATTTTTTTTTCAGAAGTTCCAACCCCATTTAAATTTCTTCCTCACTGGCCTGTTCGGAAATTAGCTGCAATAATTCCAATTTTAGCATTTCCTTGCGTACATCTAGGCCCAGTTCCTCACCAACAATCAACAATTCGTCTCTCAGCAGGGTCCTTAACTCCATGATTGCTGCTTTACTGCCTTGGTCCTGCTCGCTAAACCTACCTAGGAAAACAAAACCTAGCTAACAATTAACAGTCTAGTTTCCCTACTGTTCTAAACAGAACAACCACAAAATGAAGCCTAGGGAGTCAAAGCAAGAACCAAGCACTCACCGCAGACACAGCACCACGTCGCAAAGTCCGTCTCACCGCTGTCAGCCAGTTGTGAGGATTGGGAGGTCAATCCCACCGCTCGTAACCCGTTGTCAAGATTGGAGTCGGGCATGAATTAGATGGTAGCTGGCCCATGCCGTTGTCCAACTTATCCACGCTGAGGACGTTGTTGAAGGGAAGGACTGCTTCTCATCGAGAACCAGGAATATGGGTTTATTGAAGGTATCTACATAAGGATGTTGCAGTTCATCAGTCTAGCATGACTGCGAGAGAAAGTGCATTGAGCAGCCGCACAACAGCGGCTTATAAACAGTCGGTCCTCCCTCGATCACAAGGTGAGGGAAATGTTCGACCCGGAGACGAGCCGCCTTTCAGCGGGAGGGCTTTCCCACCGGTTTCACGGTCCGGAAGACGCTTTCGCACAGGGTTCACGGACACCACTGAGGACAGACGGTCTTCACAGAACTCGGGGCTTACGTCAGGAACGGTGCGTGGGAAGGGGCCTCGAACTACGTTTCCTCGGGGACTCCCTTGCACACAGCAAACCGGATCGGCGGTGGCGTGTTCCGTCACAAAGCCTGGCTCGTCGAACTCATCTCGGCTCCTGCGATGAAGAGTCCAGGACGCGGCATTGTCCTCCGCACACAGTAGACTTAGTGACGCCGTCTGGCTAGAGGATGACGGTGGCTTTCCAGGAAAAGTCGACGCCGCTGTCGCAACTGGCTGGCAAAATTTGCACCTCGCGGGCTGTTCTTAACACCATGCCTATCGTACTTCGCATTTCCCCCATTTTCACTCAATTTGATCTCATCGGTAGCTGTATTTCTTTCAGGACAGCTGGATGCATTCTGCGCTTTTCGTAAAACGCACTTGTAATGATCGAGTGCGCTTACACGTAATTTACTGCATACGCTGTAATTAACCCGCGCACGTTTAATTTCGCTTACACATCGCCCATAACCTTCCCTCTATATCCGCGAAATACAAACAAGGTGACTAGTTTAGTTCACCGTGAACACTCGCATAGCACATAACTCGTATAAACTTGTATAAGACGTGAAAACGGGGAGAAAACGAGGGTCCAGTAATTACGTTGCAGAACTCATAATTAGGCCAGAAAAGTTAACGATTCGTCACAGATTACATTTAAAGGGACCCTGAAACGATTTTGACGATTTTCTACAAACGTACTGAGTCGTTAGAGTAGGTCCTTCTGATCATTAATTGACACATCTAAGTGCTCCGCGTACAGCGTGTAATTTATTATAAAGTTTTAAACATGCACATCGCTGCCGATTGCAGCACACTGCTCGGTGGAATTTTAAGCCGCCCCTACCCATATGACGGAAATCACCCATATGACGTCAGTGGGGCGAGCTATCCGATTGGCTGACCAGGGCGCGTGATCGACAAGTTTTCCAACTTTATGGTAAACAAATGATGTTTGTGATAGTTGGAATGTTAGATAATTTATTTTTTGAAAAAGAAAATAACATAAAGAGAATGCACAAGAACAATTTCTCAGTACACTTAAGCACTTCCGGCACACAGCAAGTGTCGTCTGCTTGTGTTACAACGTGCTCCGTCTTTGACGAGTACTCCGCCGTCACTGTCGGTCTGTCTTTTCGCGAGCGCTATGATTCGACTTTGTTGCGTTGTGTAATTTATTTTTAGAAAAAGAAAATAACATAAAGAGAATGCACAAGAACAATTTCTCAGTACACTTAAGCACTTCCGGCACACAGCAAGTGTCGTCTGCTTGTGTTACAACGTGCTCCGTCTTTGACGAAAGCTCCGCCGTCAGTGTCGGTCTGTTTTTTCGCGAGCGCTATGATTCGACTTTGTTGCGTTGTGGACTGCAAACGTAGAGACTGGCAATATGTCAAGCTGCGACATCATGTCCCTCTGCAAGCCAGTAGACGAGCGGACTGGCAGCAGCGCATTGGACTGCCGCTACCCGATGGGCACCAGGATTTGCGCGATTGCGGCCGTCACTTTACACCGGAAGATTACTAACGCAATAGCGTTTCGCGAGTCCCGTATTAGGGTAAACGCAAGCGCAAGGGGACAGGGCCTGGCCGTGTCCCCTTGCGTGTCGTTTCAGGGGATGAACAGAAGCGCAAATGTGAATGGTCTGCACGGTGCAGCCACCTGGTGGCATAGAGCTCAACCACACACAGTTGCAGTAACAAAATGTATTCTTCTTTGCTGCTGGTGTAAATTTTTCGCAGGAGTGTAATCGTTAACACGTTGTTTTTTTAATTGTTTTACACTTGGTTAGAGCAATATTAGCTCTTTCTTTGGCTGGTTAAGCTCTGCGCCCACGCTGGACCGTGGAGACCGATCAGGCAGCTCACGTACGTCTACGCTAAAGTTCCTTCATCAGCTTGAGTTTATGCCTTCACCGTTCCGTCGAAACGTTCTGCTAGTGTGTGATTACCGGAATACCGGACACGTTCGGCGCTACGACAGAATGCTCGCAACACACGCTGCTTCGACAGCTCTCGCTTGGGGTTGACGGCCAAGCCGCTAGCGGAGACGTTTCGCGCGGGCGGGGGCGGGCTCCAAAACAACCGGAAGTGGACGATGTGACGTCGCATTGTGACGCAAAACCAGTGAAGGCGGAGCTTAGCCCCGATCGCTCGGCGAACGAGTTGAGGAGGAAAAGCATGGCTAGGGAGGAGGGTAACTTGTAATCGTTTGTAGCTCCATTAATACGTAACGCGTCACTTAAATTGTGGTGCGAATGTTTTACTTGAGCTGTACCCTACGCGTCTACAAAATGTGTCCTATCCGTTTCAGGGGCTCTTTAACATGCCCCCATTTTCAACAAATTTAATCTTGGTATGACGTAGTTACCTCGGTACCCTGCGAAGCAGAACACGTCTTGTGCATTTGCCCACGATATGCTGCTCAAGGGCAGTCATTGGTACAACATTTGCTCAAGTTTCCCAATCAACCTTTGTCTGAAATGGTTCTATTGGGACCTTGGCCGTATTCTTGTCGGCGTGATGTTATAAAGGCTCTCATCGAATTCTTGCACGGGACCGGTCTAGATTTGAGACTTTCAAGGGTCTTTGCCGTTCAAATTCACTCACCACCATTTTCACACTTATCATCAACACCTACCTCCCTCCCTCTCTCTCTTTTTACTCCCATCTCTCTTCCCCAATACTGAGTAGCAGGCCAGAGCGTTAATTCAGGCCCACTTCTCAGCGTTAATACCATAATATATATGTGTTACAAAATGTTTTGCGAAAGCTGTATGCCCATAGCCCCATACGTTTTCTCCCCATTTTCACTATACTTCATCTCAGTGGCTCTTATAGTTTTCAAGGTAGGCTAAATTGTGCACCGTTTGTAAAACACATTCATAACTTTCCTTAGCGCTTTCACACGCAGAGTACTGCAAATGTTGTAATTAACTCACACAATATAAAATTCGCCTGCACATCACGTATGTCATGCGCTTAATTTCACTAAATACAACAAACAAGATCGCTCTTCTAGTACACCGATGACACCGGGGAAGCTTACTGTAAAGTAAAGCTGCTTTTGCATCATGAGCTTATAGCAGCACAAACTAAAGCATATGCGCACAGAAGGAAACATACGGGGACAAGCGTTAGACAAGCTCTCACTATAAACCTCGTATTTAACCCATCAAAATAGGGAGAACACGAGCACGGCCGCTGGATAAAAAAGTGACACGAGGGTTGAGTAATTATTTCCAAAACTGATAATTAAGCCAGAAACGCTAAGTTTTCCCCACCGGTGCCGCTAACACGGCCCCTACTTTCGCTAAATATGAACTCGATGTCACACACAGTTCTTTCTCGAGACAGGGAAACATAGAGTTTAACGGCCGTATAACGCCTTCGAGCACTTGTTTAAGACATTTTTCCAAGACCTGCAATCAACCGATGCTCTTGAAATTTTGCACACGGATTATCCATTGGAGGTCCTCTATTGAAATGTTATTTTTGTGGCCCGTCAGCTTCGCCCGTGAGCTCGGGCAGACTTTCCACGCGCTTCATTAAACACGCTTGGAGATCTCTCGCTTGCGTGTCTAAGTAATTTATTGCAATGCAAAGGATGCAAATAAATTACACAGTTCAAACTCTCTGTAATTGTCATCCACAACTTGGCTCCCATTTTCTCTGAATATTGAAATGCTACTATTTCTCTTACATGTTATTAGCCCCATACATTCGTAGCGCTTCCTCTCTTCAGATGATGCCACTGCGATAATAGTATTGTGTAGCACGTGCCTCCAGGCCCTTGTGTTTCAACGCCTCTCGTGAGGCAGTAGTGTTCTAGCCAATTATTTTCATCTGACATATTTTGTGTATCGATATCATTTTTTCGCAGTGCACTTTAAGGCTCATAGTACACGTCATTAGTCATCGCCATTATTTTATTACACGTAGATTTTACGCCCTCTACAGCGACTATTTTAGGCCCCTTTACAGCCACATCACATCAACTTCATAGAACTCATCACTCCACTGCGAAGTCACTAACGCTGGCATGGCACTTTGTGGCCATACCTGGTCCTTGTGCCGCTAAACAACATTCATTCATTCATTCATTCATTCATTCATTCATTCATTCATTCATTCATTCATTCATTCATTCATTCATTCATTCATTCATTCATTTCTCTAAATATAGAATATAGGGCAGCGGGGAAGCTTTGTAAGCGTTTCGTATAACGCCTCTAAACGGGCAGAAAATGAGGACTTATGAATTTTCATGTAGCCCTAACGTGCCCTACCAATTTCTTTTGAATATAAACTTGGTGAATGATGTAGTTCTTTCAGGACACCGTGAAAGAACCCACATAGCGTTTTTGAGTGCTTCTAAAGCAGCACTAACAGCTTCGCTGTATATAAAGCAGATAAGTACGTTGTGCGGACAATGAACAGGACTCAGTAAACATCGTGTGACATTTTTGTAAAACCGACTGCTGGACTAATTGTGTATATATTTTCATAGGTAAAACTTCAGCACAAGTACAAGACGGGTCGAGAAGACCACACAGGTGCTCATCAGGTGCTGAGCACCTGTCCAGTTGTCTCTCTTGTCCCATTTTGTTTTCATGCTCAGGTTTCAGCAATCACATTTTTAGCGGCATGAGTAGAGATCTCTGACGAATACAACTTCTTCTGGCATTCCCATTACAATACATATCTATCTTTGCTTTCTCCAGAACCGGTGCCGGAAACTGCTTCACCAACACAAAATAACGCGGCCGCATGAAAACCGCTGCGGAACACCCCTTAAATGGCTCAGCTTGAAAATTTTCAAGTCGAGCAGATGACACACCTGAGCTAGAAGAAGAAAAAGAAAGCAAGCAATTAATGATCACGCATATTCATTATGTGCCTTTTTCGCGAAATGTCTTCCCTGTAAATCTCGCTTCACCTTTGTTTCAGTGTTAAAGTGGTGAAGCCTAAACTTAATTGCAAAGCGATTTTTTATTTAAAAAAATATTCCTGTAAAGGCTGTTTCACATGGCGTGATTTTCAGTCAGCGACACAGCGAATTCCGTCACTCAGCGACCGCCGCGACGTCGTGGGCTCTCCGCGACTGGATTCCAACAAGTTGGTCGCGCCGTCGCTCAGTCACAGCGATCGGCGCGATGTGGGTGGGGCAACGTGTGTTTCACCGCGCGTTGGTAGCTCTGTGGAGCAATGTCGCACGTCAGTTCTAGCTATGTTTAGGGCGTACCCACCAGCATTTGCGACTTAGGAGCTTCATACATTTTTTTCTTTCGCTTACACAATTCGTTTGAAAGGAGAAGCTGCACGCTATCCAGGTCGGTAGAAGGACGCTGCTTCAACGTAAGGCACGTACCCACTTGATCGCCACCGTCGTCAACGTCTTCATGCCTACAAATTGCGCCAGCTGCTTATATGCATGCACACTCAACAGTAGTTTGTTCTTCTGCAACAGCAAATACTCATCCAGTAAAAAAAGTTGCGGCTTCCATAGTAACAACGAAACTAGAGTGTACTAAACGGAACCACCCCACCGACGCTGCGCAAGCCGCACGCTCATACTTGCGGTGTTGTGCAGCGCCTCACTCACCGTATCTGCAAGCTGTCGTAAAGGCTCAACGCTTTTAAACGTTAAAAATGGTGTACCTATTCTGTTATCGAATAAAAATAGGAAAATTCGAATATTTGACTAGTTTCCATGTTGTTTTTATTTAACGATGCAGGCATGGATACTTTGTGAGCAGGAGGCAACCTTGCGCATCGCTGCGACGGATATCGCGCTGCCGCAAACGCTTGTGAAAGCTGTGAGCGAAAATCGCTCTGCGACGTGCGCGGCAGAACGATTTTTTTCGCCCCAATCGCGCCATGTGAAACAGCCTTGAGGCGTGCTACTCTTGGCCTTTAGTAATGTGGGGAAGCCAACTAAGAATTGTTGTTGTTCGTAATTTAGGGGTTCTTAAAAAGAAGTGAAAACAAAGGTGTTCGCACAAACGTGCTCAAAACATTACAGGTGGCTAGGTGTTAACGGGTATTGACAGACGTGGTTATTCTACTGTGTCACGTGAACTGCGATCGCGTTGCTTGTTTCGCCACTGTGTCCTGGTTTTAAGGCGAAAGCCTTAGATCTATATGTTTCAATGTCACGTCGTGAGATTCAGAAAATATCAAATCGCCCAAGGGAGGCCAGAAGTGAACCAAAGCACGTCAAGCCGTTTACAAGAGATGATCAATGATTAGCAAATTAATAATTTATTAGAGATTGGATTAAGGTGTATTAAGGTGAAGTATGGTAGGTTAAGGTGGATTAAGGTCAGTTAAGGTGGATGCAGGTGGATTAGGGTTGATTGCGGTGGATGATGGAAGATTAAGGTGATTTACAGTACGCTTTAAAAGGCTTTCGCATTCGCATCTCTTAGGCTATAGCTAAGCACAGCTGGGAATTTATTTTCTTTGTTGTGGCTTTCATTGCATTTTCGGAGGCTCTTTACCGCTCTTTACTAACAGCGTTTGAAGAAGCTGCTCCATTGAAGGGCGTTTCATATATATGGTAGGCAGACGTGTGTTTAAGCATCCGACAAAAAGTTGTGCAAGTAATAGGAGTGCAACACAATTCTTGCGACAAGAAAGAAAATATAATAAAAAAGGGTGTCTAGTTCATAGACTTAATGGTATGCTGCAATTAGCTGCAGAAGTGATTTGCTTATTGTGAAAAGAACTAGTCCAGTTGCATTGCGATGTCTTTACAGTAAATAGCGTGGTTCTGCGCAGAATTGCTTGGTGGCGGGACGTTCTTTGGACCAATGATTTGCTTGAGGTTTATAAATATGTAACATCGGGGGGGGGGGGGGGAGGGGGGGGAAGGAAGCTAGATAGGCGCGAGAAATTTCTAGGTAGCCCTAAGACCCAAAAACGCGACACCAGGAAGCGCTGCACGTGCATTGCCAGTACAATGCGGCCGAAGTTGTGCAAACATAAAACCATGATGGAGAAACTCTTTCTTAATAAGCACACGCAGAGGCGTCAGAAGGGCTTTCTGCTGTTGCTGGACATGCGGCGCTAGGCGAAAGCATTTATGTGTAAAATTCTCGCATTTCTTGTTTATTTTTCATTACTGCTTGCCGTAAAACAGACAAAAAAAAATAACGTGGACCTCGGGAAGGGTACCACTTGCTGTTTTATATTACGCTCTAGCACTTTTAAAATTGACATTCTTGTTCTTTTTTGCCTAGAAGTATAATTTTAATAATTTGTAATAAAAAACCCCCAAAAGAACAAACATTTGAAGCACAGGTTTCTTGTATAGAGCATTTCCTCCAACAGTGGTGCATTAGCTTCAGCCTTGCCAAGCGCTAGCATGTTTTCATTTTTGTTTTTAATAATATTATGTGTTGCACAGTTTTAATGGATGCTGGTTTAATGCCGCACAAAAGTGTAACAACAGCATCAAGAAAGAAAAAAAACGGTATGGTTGACCTAACGTACGTGCCTGATAGCATGAATGCCATGATAAGCTTCCGCTGACGGTGCACTCACGTTATATATTCCACACTCTTTACAATGGTAGCCCGAAAATGCACACCACAAGGCTGCGCTTCCCTGAACGCAATTTGGGCAGACCAACGCACAGTGGCTTTAAGGAGTCTACAATACGTGGCTTCTTCTTCCGTTTCTGTTTTCTTTTCCGATAACCTTTCTGATTTCTCTCTCATTAACTCTCAGTTTAGAGGGCTCACGACAACTGACACATTAAAACTCTTGATACTACTATATTGGTCACTCAGATCTGGATGGTACGAAGCGTTTCCTCAGGTGTGCAGTATAAGCGTTTTAAACCTTAGCTGGATGATTTTATCGGAGTGCTATAGGACACGTGCGCTCCTATTTCGAATCGGACATGCAGCGCCACTGCGGCGAGTGCCGGTGAAAAATCTGTGCTCTCTGCTCGTCGCCAAACAGGGGTGTGAATGGCCACTAGCGAAGCGAACGTGTGCACGCGATGACAAAAAAAAAAAAAAACTTCTGTTTACTGCTGTGTGTTTAGATGTGGAATGCTATCGGTTTATCTAAAAATTGTACCAGGCTAATTCCAGTCGTCCGGCGTGCGCAAAGTAAACAAACGCGTCTTCGCACGTTTTCTTCTAGTTGCACAATTATTAGGACATAGTCGCGTCTCTTGTTTTCGTTTATTATTAGAGAAAGCGATTATTCCAAGTTTCGAATGCGAATCGAATATTACACACTAACTACTTGTACTCGCATTCGAAAAGGAACTGTTCGGTATTGTCGTACCAAGCATTTCGCAACAACCGACTTACTGTTAAAGTCTTGCTGCTGTTCTGTGTCTGCTAAACAAGATATCTCAAATTATCATCAGAAGGGAGACAACAATAAATGTAGTCGAAGGAATGCAGGAACAAAATGTATAATGGAAGTTTTGTTTTCGATTTCGCAGCGGCAGCGCATACATGACAACCTGTGTGTGCGTGAGAGAGAGAAAATTATTTACAGTAAGGCCGAGAAGTAGGCCTAAAATATAGCGTGTTCTGGCCTGCTACTCTACACTGGCTGGGAGAAGGGGTCGGGGACGAAAGGGGATGATGACGACGACGACGACGACGACGACAATCATGATGATGACTATGATTATGTGCGTATTAAAAAGTTCACCACATTGTGGCATCTCTAAAGCCGTGCGTGGCTTTAAAGCCTTGCGTAGTCCAGTGGCTTGTAGAAAGGCTATAGCGGCACTTGTAATCAAGGGTGCGCTCTTTCGATTAGGCCAAGGACCCAAAAAAAAACTCGTCTGTCAGCGGCCTCTTATCGACGTTTGCAAAGGATGAGACCAGTTGCTGTCGTTCTTCCGTGTACGCGGGGCGAACACAAAATATCTGATCAAGTGTTTCTGGCATCTGAGAGTGTTCACAATTCGGGCTAGTATCACTGCAACCTATAAGATGTCTAAAATTCTTAGTGAATGCGACACCAAGGCGAATCCGGTGCATGGCTTCTTTTGAGCTTGTGAGGCATACGGAGTTTAATTGCTGGGTCCCATTTGTTCGCACGCTTGTGTCGTCGATTTGGATGGGTCTAGTGCTCTATGGTAGAATTGCGTATTAATGACAACCTTCGAGTATTGCTTGTAGTTTATCTTTTTTTTTTGGCAGTCAAAACATGCAGCATATTGATCTTTTACGCTACGACCAGAGATGTTCTTTCTTGTAAGTTATCCTTCTACTTTTCTTTGCGGCACACAAGTTCGTCACCAGTTTTTCTTTTTTTTTTTTTGTTACTACAACTTCCAACTTTTTTTTCAGCCACCATTTATTTCACGTGTTTGCAAAGCTATATTCCATACTGCCGCCAGTCATTCGTTTAAAGCTTTCCTGCAACCAGGCTCTAAAAATGTTGAGATACTATTTATTCAGTTTTTAATGACAAATGATAATTGGTAACGTTAATGAGCTCCTTTTTTTTCTTTTCTTGACTAGTCAGTACTGGCGGGATACCTAATTGTGCATGCAGAAATAAATATTCTTGCTGTACATACATATCTGCGTCGGTGGTCACTATCCAATATTCGATGCTTTCTATTCTTATTCAATTCGTATGCGAGAAATGGACTATTCGCCTCCCCCCTCCCCTCTATTTACCGTTGTTAGTGAACCTGTTACGTATCGGAACTCGAGCCACATATGCAGGTGCACCGAGAAAAAAAGCGCAGAGCTCAGTTGGTGGCATCTGCCTTCGTCGGCAGCCTGACCTGACTGCGCGAGCACGCTTTGAGCTGGCCCAGCGGCATATTCACAAAAGCTTCTTACGCTAGAGTGGCTCGTAGGAGAAATTTGCAGCGGATCCAATTGCAGCCGAGCCGATGGCGAAGAGCACTTACGAACGAGAAGATTTGTAAATTCGGACCGGGCCCGGACGGCCTGTTCTTGATTCGTCGTCGAGCCGTGCTGGCCTGCTTTCTGCTACAGCGTCAAGCACAGGCTGGGCCGCCAAATTGTGATACGCGTAGCCCCGGCCAACGCTTGCTAGCCAATGCGCGCCGAGCGCGGTTCAGGCGGACGCGCCAAGCTCGCGTTGAAACGTAGCTTCCTAAAACGCAAGCACTACAAAACCAGTGTTAATATGGTACCAACGCACCTAGCGACGTCCCCAGGCACTTCTAGCAGACACACGTTTAGCATCGTATTCAACTTTGCTACCGCAGATGACGTATCCATTCTAGAATGCGTTGAGAAAATCCTGCGATGATTTTCTGGTGCTTTACAATACTGACTGTAGCACTGATGAATCGTGGCATTTCTTTTCAAGTGTTGTTGAAAGGTGTGTTGACAGTTATGTACCCAAGATCGTGAAACGCACTCGTAAAACCAATCCTTAGATAACCATACAAAAAGAAAACTAAAAAGAAAACAAGTCTTGTTCTAAAAACTGTACTTCTGAAAACAACATCTGTATTACATGAAGTATACAAAAACTAAAATGACTGATCAAGGAATCAAAGGATAATTTTTGCAATGTGACGTTGAAGGAATTGTATATATATATATATATATATATATATATAATCCCTCCGGCAAGATCCCCCAAATATCTGACGAATTTACTCAACAACGTGTTGATGATCTCTATACGTTTTTTGCTTCTGCTTTCACAAATGATAATGGCATTTTGCCAGATTTTCCTACTTCATCACCTCGACAGCCAATCCGAAACGTATAAATTACTGAGGAAGGCGTTCTTAATCTTTTGCCTAATTTAAACATAAGAAAAATCCCCGGTCGTGATAGTTTACCTTACAAATTTGTGGAGACAGGTACGCAGAATGGACATCCCGTTTCCTTACTAAAATATTCCAGTCGTCCCTACGCAAAGACTCATTTACAACCGCATGGAAACGTGCTAAAATCGCAGCTGTCGACAAAAGTGGTTGTCCTTCTGATGTGTCCAATTACCATCCTATCTCGCTCATCAGCACAAGCTCAAAGTTACTTGTACATATTATTAACGAACATCTGTTTGGCTATTTCGATAAGCATAATGTTTCCGAATCAGCATGGATTCCGCCAAGGCTTATGAACGTCAACTCAATTCATTGAATTTCTCCATGATCTTTTGAAGGCAATAAATTCGTGTAGTCAAACTGACGTGGTATTCATGGATTTCGCGAAAACATTCGACAAAGTGTCCCATGTGAAATAATTATTTAGAATTGATAACACTTTTCAAAATAGTTTGCTCACAACATGGTTTAAATCTTATCTATACTTCTCGGTAGCAGTTTGTTCTGTTGGTTTCTGTAAATTCTGGAGTTCCTCAAGGGAGTGTACTGGGTCCTCTTTTACATTTGTTATTCATAAACAATCTTCCGAATCATGTCAGTGTCCCGATTAGGTTTTTCACCGATGACTGTGTTGCTTATAGCACAATTTAGGCTCAACAGGATCAAGTTAACTTAGACAACAATCTTCGAAAAGTGGGAATTGGTGTGAAGCTTGGCAAATGATTTTAAACCCAGCAAAAACAATGTTTATCTCTATAACTAGAAAAAAACCGCTGAATTAAGACTACCGGATTTACGACACTAGACTCAAGTGTGTACAAAAATACAAATATCTCGGGGTATTGTTTGCTCCTGATCTGCGATGGAATCTGCATATTGATTACGTCTGCTCTAAGGCTACTAAGGCATTGTACAGTCTCAGGCGTAACCGTTATGGTGGCCCTCCTGGTATAAATTGCCTACCTTAGAAGACCTTAGTCAGGCCAATTATTGAATATTCTAAAATAGTATGGGACTCTTACACACAGTGTCGAACTGCAATCAAAAAGAAAGGTACGCCGACTTAGTGCTAGGTTTATCTTTAATAAATATCGACGGCATTGTTCTCCTGCTGAGCTTTGTAAAAATGCGGACTTTGAAATTTTGTAATTAGGACGAAGATTGAGTGTCTAAAATTTATTTTTCAGTTAATTCATAAACAGTTCAAGCTAAACCATACCGCCGTTTTATTTTTTTTTTCAAGTTAATACACAAGAACATTCCAGACATGGCCAAAGCATGTATATACCACCGCTCGCCGCACGAAATGACTGTTTTAGGTTCATTTACTTCCCTCGTGTTATCGAAGAATGGAACATGCTACTTGAATCTACAATCAGATGTCCTTCGCTTACCTCATTTGGAGAAAATATGAAACGGCTTTTTTGTGTATAACATTGAGACTGCATCGTTGTTATTCGGCGTGTATGCTTTCCACAGTCCTATGATGCTGCCCATGCTTGTCCCTTTCTCTTGTATACGATGCATTTTGCACCGCACCGTATGCACGTAGTTTTTAGTATACGTGTGTCATTATTCTTGTATATTTTGAAATCCTCTTCGCAACCACTCCGAGCAGCATCGCTACAATCTCGTAACGCATTTTTGCCTCATTAATTTTTTTTACCTTCCACCCTGCAACGGCAATGTTAATAGATGTATTAATAAATGAATGAGTTACGGCGATAACAGGAATGCATAGCACGAACAGAGTGTGCTCCCGCGCAAGCGCACGTCGTACTCCGCGCTCTTTATTTGTGCCATGCACTTTCCCAAGATTTCCGACGCACCGACGGCACTGCTGATTTGTTCCCTCACACAATGCATGATCAGCGGCGCACAATAAGTCAGCACTGCGAACCAAACTGTTTCATTAGAAGTACTCGCCAACGTTACGTATCCTTTTGTAGCGGCAAAACAGCAAGTGGGGCTCATTTCGCGACGCCACAGCGACCACCACCGCATACAACTTTGGGCTACGCGCTGGGAAGGGAACACAGCGAGTACGCTCGAGATGGCTGCATTGGCACTGGCACGTTCGGGAGCGCTGGCGCCACCGTGCGAGCGCCACCGTGCGAGCACACGGGGCTGCTAGCGTTGTGCCAAATTTTAGGCACCATGTCGCCTCTATTACGTGACCTTACCAGCTACATGGAAAGGGAACTGCGCTAATATACCTATTAAAATGGTAGTAGGCGCAAATTAAATACCTTCTAACGCATTTGCTGCGTGATGGTGCCATTGTAGGATTGCGAAGGGGCTCCTCTGTCTATGCCCAACCTGACGTCGCGTCATTCAAAGAGAGAGAAAAGTAAGGCTGTAAGCTTGGGGGGGGGGGGGGGGGGTGATGTGCGACAACTGATACCATTTTAGCTCTCAGCTATTTGTGGCGTCTTTTGCAGCGTTAATCAATCCTTTAAAACACTTAAATATGTTAGGCTTTACGAACATTACTCATCGGTTGTTTGTAGTAATCTTCATTACCGAAACAAGCGATGTTTCACATCTTTCATTTTTCGCCCACTTCCACTCCGGGCAAATGTATTGCAATGCACGCGCGATGTGAGTAAAGTTTGAATTTCTGGACATATTACTTCGAGTTCTTCTAAGGTTATTAGAAAAATGCAGCTTTTCATGTGCCTCATAAATTAGAACGCGTTGAGCATATGGTAGCATCTATAAGCTGAGAAGCATTCCACAAACCTTTATGGGCTAAATATGGCTATCGAAAATCGTGCAATGGATGTGCCAACAATAGAGAAAGAAAGAAGGAAGAAAACAAACTAAATGAAGTGTACACAGTGTGCTTATTAATGAAGTGTACACAGTGTGCT
The DNA here is from genome assembly GCF_050947875.1 of Dermacentor variabilis. Taxonomy (NCBI): domain Eukaryota; kingdom Metazoa; phylum Arthropoda; class Arachnida; order Ixodida; family Ixodidae; genus Dermacentor; species Dermacentor variabilis. The sequence continues at coordinate 82,896,402 of NC_134568.1, forward strand.
TCTTATTCTTCTTAAGAAGTGCCCGCCTGCACTTCGTGGAATGGCACATAATCCGCTTCATCGGTGGGGTCACAAGCTTGCCTATCTATAGCCTCACCACCCATTCTTTCTCTGGGGATTTTGGTCGAAAGAAAAAGAATTATCCTGATGTATAAAGATGTGTTTGTGCACTGGGGCACGTAGCATACATGCGCTTACTGTTGTAGTTATTGACCATAGTATGCGTGAAGGAGGTAAACACAAGCCTGTGCCTGCACGGTAGGTGTTCGTACAACCCAAACTAGCCACGTGAGACCTGGCCATACCGCGTTGTCGCCCGGTCATCTTTCTCGAGGCATTTCTCTTCTTGATCGCTGCGCGGCGCTACCGTGCAGCTCCTCGGATGGAACAAATACCGAGAAAAGGGTGGCGAGTGAGCTCCGGCAAGTGAAAACTAAATGAACATGTGAACGCTGGGCGCGTAACATTCGCAAAAGAGACAAAGGCGCACCAAAAAGATTCCGAAACTATATAAGAGCACTCGGAGCTCCAACTAAAAATTCGCAAACGGCTATACGGGATAGAGACAGTAACATCTACGAAGGAGACGATGCGCTGCGGTACATCACAGACTTTATTAAGGATAACTTCGGCACGAAAGAAAGCGTCGTTCAGGCTCAAAAAGATCCAGCACTAGCAGAGAAACCTGGGAGATCAAAATTTAGCAGAGAAAGCTTTTTTGGGGAAAAGAAGCAGAAGAAAAGGTCCCTAACCACACGGCAGCAGGACCCGATGAAATCTCAATGCAGCTAATCAAAAACCTCGGTGCAAAGAGCAAGGCACTACTGACTAATGCCATAGAGCAAGTGATTATAATGAAGAAAATTCCGGTTGGATGGCGTGAGAGCAAGATGAACCGCATCTACAAAGGCAAAAGTGATAAGGATAAGACGAGCCCGTACAGGCCAGTTAAAGTAACGTCGGTTATTATAGACTCGTAATGCAAGCCATAAAATTGGAACTGTGGAAGTGGGTGGAAAAGAATGATCTACTGGGGGAACTGCAGAATAGGTTCAGGCCAGGCATACGCTTTGATGATAATATGTTTGTACTAACTCAGTGCATAGAGGTTTCAGTAGCTCAGGATAGACCGTTATTGGTAGCGTTTCTAGATATTAAAGTAGGCTATGACAACGTAGACAGCGAATTGGTATGGAATATTCTTAAGCACGAAGGCATCGAGGACGATTTCTTGGAGCTGCTGAGGGAGATACATAGAGACAACCGAATACAATCTGTATGGGAAGGTCTAAAGGGTAATGAAGTGGTGGGAATTCACCAAGGACTGAAGCAAGGATGACGTCAGTCTCCATTGTTGTTCACGCTTCATGTTAAATACATAGAACGGCGACTGAAAACAGTGAATTAGGGTTTGATTCATCATAGATGCGTAATGGACAAATGGCGCAACAGAAGCTCCCTGGACTGATGTATGCGGACGACATAGTGCAGCTAGCGGAAAATAAAAGAGATTTAGAGACACTTGTGAATATCTGTGGCAACGCAGCGACAAATCCAGGCCTCAAGTTTAGCACAGAGAAATCGGCAATTATAACCTTTAATGGAAGAGAGGAGTAATTAAGCGGTGTCAATTCAACAGCAAGTCATACCAATAGTCAAGCGATATAAATACCTCCGCGTATACATAAATGAAGGAAAGACGTTGTCAAGCACACACCAAGAGAATGTGAAAATAAAAGGGGAAGCGGAATACAGCTATTTCGAAAGACAGAACACTGTGGGGTCACAATAAGTATGAGGTAGTGCGTTGAATCTGGAAAGGAGCATTGGTGCCAGCGCTAACGTTTGCAAATGCCACTGTATGCTTAAAATGGGATATCTTGTCGGGGTAGGAAGTTAACGAAAGATAGGTAGGCCGGTTGGCTTTGGGAGCCCACGGTAAAAACACAAATGAAGCAGTGCAGGGTGACATGGGTTGGGTCTCTTTTGGAGTCAGAGAAGCGCAGAGCAAAATTAATTTTGAAGAAAGAATCAGGAACATGGATCAAAATATATGGGCGGCTAAAGTGCACAAGTATCTATACCTAAAAAGTGCGCACACAGAATGGAGGAGGAGGTCAAGAAAGTTGGCAACCAAGTACAGGGTAATTGAAAGTGTAAACAGACAACCAGGTGTCATCAGAAAGAAAGTGAGAGAAACAGAGACAATTAATTGGATGCAAAAAAAAAATGGAAACAAAAAGGACCACGGAGATTTACAAGACAAAAAAGAAATTATAAGGAAAAAATTGTACGATAACAGAAAGGGCAGTGCCCTGCTTTTTGAGGCTCGAGCCAGTTGCCTAATGAGAAAAACATACCGGAGCAAATGTTCGGAACTAGATGAGGCATGCGTAGGCTGCAGCGAAAATTCGGAGACCAATCTGCACATCCTAATGGCATTCGAAGCAATTCACCCAGTGAGAACTGTAGGTAACGTACACTTTCAAGAAGCACTTGGGTTTAAAGTGGAACCGGCCAGCAGTCGAGATAAGCAATAGACGTTTAGAGTATTGGTTGAAAATAAGCAGAGATGAAATTGATAAGTCCGTATCTCTTAGAGTCATAGCTAGCGGTAATGGGTAAATTTTGAGGGAAAAAGAAAAATATTGAAGAGACTTATGCAAAATTGCTCGATTTTTTTTATTTACAGATACTGCAGGCCCTTCTCGGGCCCATGCGGGAGTGGATAATTAGAATACAAACAAGAGAAGTAAATTTAAACTAATTACTTGACATAATCAAAAAAAGTATATAATACATACAAAAGTGGAAAAACATGGCAGTGCACTGGACATAGAGTACATAAATGAGTGCTCGAACAAGGGAATATCATCAACTCCATCCAGATAAAAAACATGTATAGCATACCTGATTAAATAAAGCAGGCTAGGTCACCATATGTGAGACCCCCCCCTCCTCGTTGCAAAGGGGATGCATAAAAGTAACCGTCATTATCATCATCATCATGGCGCATATATGAAGGAAAAAGCTAGAAAGAAGCAAGGAAAATGAAAGTGGGAGGCAGGGAGCCGCGATAGCTCAGAAGGAGCAATAAAGAGCATACCGATCGTCAGAAAATATAGGAACACACAAAATGCAATATAAAAAGACAGCAAAGAGTACCAAGCTAAGTAAAATATAAGGAAATATCTATATGAAGATTAGACAAAATAAAAACAAGGTATGTTACAACGTACGTTAAAACGTGTATCCCGGTATCCACTGAAAGAGAACCGTGTGATACGCCTAATTTCCCAAGTTATTTCTTTTAGCCTTTCGTAAATTTGAGGTTTCATGGTACATAGTGCATTTAGGTTGCTAATTGACGGAAGTGCTACTTGTGAGTCAGTGAAATTAATTCATTCTTCCATGAGTTCTTCTCCTTCCATGAGTCAATTATAAACCGACGACGCGTAATATAAATAGCCGATGGTGTAATGGCCACACCCGTAGTCGTCAAAATCATCATTTCCAGTGATTAGCAGCTTCCTCGATTAGATTAAAGTGCCCCTCGATGATTAGAGCGCCCCTCGCCGGCAACAATGCGTTTGAGATCGCCGAACATGGTGCCTGGGAGATATTTGGATCCCACCGATGGCATCGGTTGTTGGGAACTCGGCGCTGACGCCCGTGGTTGTACCTGGGTCGCAAGCCCCAAGGGTAGCGTTGGCCTGGCGGCCTGGGGTACAACTGGAAGCATCCGAAGGTCCCGGCAAAGCATGAGTCGACTGGTAACAACAAAACAACTTGTTTATTTTAACATCGCAAAGAGTTGGCGGTCAGGTTGACCGAAGTAGAGAGACGGGAGAGCACTTTACTCAACAGAAGAAATCGGAGCCCTCCTTTTGGCGTCCGGGGGCAGCTGTTTTTATACTCTCGCAGTTGAGGGCAAGAAGGAACCCCTCAATAGACGAGCACGTGATTGTACAATGGGCTAATGGTGACGCACACTGTCGTAGCGCCGCCGGTCGGGCACAAAGACTGGGAGGAGAAGGTAACTTCGGCTCTCGTAGCGCCTCTGGTCGGGCACAATGACTGGAAGGAGAGGGTGACCCCCTGCTGTCGCATCGCCGCCGTTCGGGCACAATGGCACATACACTCACACACGCACATGAAGACACGTGGCATCGGAACATGCCTGGAAACGCCTGGAAACGCCTGGCGGGGAGCGTTGCGGCGACGCCGAACGGGCCAAAATGTCTGCCGCCCCGCCGCAGTCGCGCCTGGAAACGCCTGGAAACGCCTGGCGGGGAGCGTTGCGGCGACGCCGAACGGGCCAAAATGTCTGCCGCCCCGCCGCAGTCGCGCCGGCAAAACCGCGCGTCGCAGGCGAAACGCAACAGACCGCCCCGCCGGGGGAAGGAGATCCCGATGGACAGGGGACTGCATCCGCTGTCCGGAGGGATGTCGCTCGATGATGCTCATAACCGAAGTCGGGCGTCCCTCGACGTTTCTTGAGCGCAGCGCACAGAGAAGGCCTCGTTCTCTCGTTCAGGTTCGCACGGGACACTGCAAAGTGACTTCGGGAGAGTTCACATTTTTGTTCTCGTTCCCGGCAAGCGTTAGAACTACGCTGAAACTCAACCGCTCAGTCAGCAAGCACGGCACAACCCTCACTAAGCCCTGCCAGGCTCTTTCCCCTTTTTATACCACTGCCTAGTTCCTTACAGTAGTCTAGCATCACTCAGAACGCGTCCACAAATTGGAAAATTGCACTAGAAAGCATATCATCACTTTGAAACACTAAACAAAAGCAATATGTTAAAAAAAATCCTGCCTCAGGAAGAAAAACATCAGTAACAAACAATTTTGAGGCTGATTCCTACGTTAGGGGCTTCGACTTAAGCCATCGGCGTTACCGTTGAGACTCCCCTTTTTGTAACGCACCTCAAAGGAATATTGTTGTAAAGCGAGGCTCCAGCGCAGGAGGCGGCCATTTTTGGGAGAGATGGTCTGCAGCCATTGGAGAGGGCAGTGATCCGTCTCAATGATAAACCTCGAGCCGGCTAGATAGCATGACAATTTCTGAACGGCCCACACGAGACATGCACACTCTTTCTCGGTGGCGCTATACGCCTGCTCACGACTGGTCAGCTTACGACTAGCATACAGGACGGGGTGTTCTACTTCTCCCTTTTCCCGTTGGCACAGTACAACGCCCATGCCTCGCTCACTAGCATCGCACTGAACAACGAACCCTTTTGTATAGTCTGGCGATCGTAGCACAGGCTGGTTTGTTAGGGCACTCTTTAGGGCGCTAAAAGCTCTTTCCTTTGTCTCGTCCCAGACGACTGTTTGAGGCTCTGACTTTCTTAGAGCATCCGTCAGGGGAGCCGCGATATCAGAGTACCTGGGGATGTACCTCTGATAGTAGCCGGCGACACCTAAGAACGACCGAATATCGGTCTTTGTGCGCGGTTGCGGAAAGTCTCGCACAGCGGCCACTTTTATTTCAGAGGGGCGGCGACGACCCTGACCAATCACGTGACCGAGGTAGACAACCTCGGCCTGTGCTAACTGGCACTTTGGAGCCTTTACTGTCAAGCCCGCTTCGCGCAGGCGGGTTAGCACTGCCCGCAAGTGTGCCATATGCTCAGACCAGGATGCGGAGAATATCGCTACGTCGTCTAGATACGGTAAAGCGAATTCTTGCTGTCCCCGCAACACTTTATCCATGAGGCTTGAAAAACAGTATGGCGCGTTCTTCAAACCAAAACTCAACACTTTAGGACGGAATGTTCCCATTGGTGAAATGAACGCCGCATACCTACTAGCCTCTTCTGTAAGTGGAACCTGCCAATAACCCCTGACAAGATCTTGGGTGGAAATAAACTGAGCGCTACTAACTTTCTCAAGGCGCTCCTCGATGTTAGGGATCGGATAAATTTGATCCTTAGTGATGGAATTAAGCCTGCGGTAGTCGACGCAAGGACGAGGTTCCTTGCCCGGTACCTCAACTAAAATCAAAGGGGAGGTATAATCACTCTCACCTGCCTCAATAACACCGAGCTGTAGCATTTTCTTTACCTCAGCCTCCATAATATCGCTCTGGCGGGGTGACACCCGGTATGCCTTGGATCGTACTGGCTCTGGGGAGGTAAGTTCTATATCATGAGTAAGTACAGAAGTCCTACCAGGCCTCTCAGAGAACAGACCTTGAAACTCTTGTAATAGCTGGTGTAGTTCGGTTTTCTGCTCGGGCGACAGCGGTGCTTTACTGATAAGGTCACTAATGACTTGACCGGTGTCTTCCCTGTTCGTCACTGAGCCTAGTCCCGGAAGCTCGACCGGAAGCTCTTCAGGAACGTTTACCATCATGCACACCACTGCTTCCCTTTGTCTATAAGGTTTGAGCAGATTACAGTGGTAAACTTGCTGTGCTTTCCGCTTTCCTGGCAGACTTACCACGTAGTTAACGTCCGACAGTTTCTGAACAATTCGTGCTGGGCCCTCCCACTGCACGTCTAGTTTGTTGTTTAGCGATGTGCGCAATATCATGACCTCATCGCCCACCTCAAAACGACGGGCCCTGGCTGTCCGATCATAATAAACCTTGGCCCTCTGCTGGGCCTTTGTCATTGCTTCACCTGACAACTCCTGTGCCCTTCTTAAGCGTTCGAGGAGCTTAAGTACGTACTCCACCACGACTGGGTCGTCGCCCCTACCTTCCCACGATTCTCGAAGCATGCGAAGCGGAGATCGAAGCGAGCGACCGTACACCAGTTCAGCTGGCGAAAACCCCGTAGCCGCATGCGGCGCGGTCCTTAAAGCAAACATCACCCCAGGCAGACACAGCTCCCAGTCAGTTCGATGTTCAAAACACAACGCTCTCAACACGCGCTTCATGACGGAGTGGAGCTTCTCAACGGAATTCGACTGTGGGTGGTACACTGAGCTGTGTAGCAGCTTTACCCCATACCTTTCGAGAAAAGTTGTCGTCAAAGCGCTAGTAAACACTGTGCCCTGATCTGATTGGATTTCCGCAGGAAAACCAACTCGCGCAAATATGGACAGTAGTGCATTAACTATCTCAACTGAGCTGAGTTCTTTAAGCGGCACTGCTTCAGGGAACTTTGTCGCTGGGCAGATCACAGTCAAAATGTGTCTGTACCCCGTGGCTGTTACCGGCAGAGGTCCCACTGTATCAATAACGAGCCGTCTAAAAGGCTCCGTAATGATAGGTACCAATTTCAACGGCGCCCTCGATTTGTCCCCTGGTTTGCCCACCCGCTGACAGGTGTCACATGTCCTCACGAAATGGTCTGCGTCCCGAAAACACCCTGGCCAATAGTACTCTTGCAAGAGACGGTCCTTAGTTTTCTTAACTCCTAGGTGTCCGGACCACGAACCCCCGTGCGACAAGCGCAACAGATCCTGACGATAGCATTGAGGCACGATCAGCTGATCGAACTCCACTCCCCTGCGGTCTAGATACTTCCGGTACAGGACTCCACCTCTTTCCACAAAACGCGCATTTTTCCTGGCGATACCTTCCTTGACATTGCAGCGTATGTTTTCTAGGCTACCATCCTTCCTTTGCTCGGCTATCAAAGCCGACCGGCTGACTTTTAGCAACCTATCAAGTCCGTCTGACGTAGGCGCGATGAGCAAATCAGTAGATAGCTCTTCTAACTTTCCCGTGTCGGGCGTTTCCTCTCCAGTATCTGGCGCCTTCAACGCTACAGACTCAATTTTATTCAGTTCGGGCGTGCTCTGAATATCAGCTTGCTGCGCCTCTGACCCTTTTTCGTTGTTTGATAACGTCGGCCCCGCAACTACCGCCTTTGCAGCGAGCTCCCGAACCTTCGATCTGGTTAAGGCCTGAACACTAGCTTCACCAAACAAAAGCCCCTTCTCGCGCAGGAGGTGATCGGACCTGTTTGAAAATAGGTACGGGTACTGGGGGGGCAGCATAGATGACACTGCCGCCTCCGTCTCAAGCGCTCCGAAAGGTCCTTCAATAAGCACTTTTGCTACCGGCAGACACACGCTATGAGCTTCCACGGCTTGCTTGATCCACGCGCACTCGCCCGTGAACATATGGGGTTCTACGTAAGACGGGTGAACTACATCCATCGTAGCTGCTGAATCGCGAAGCACTCGGCACTCTTTCCCGTTCACGAGGAGGTCTCGCATGTAAGGCTCGAGAAGCTTCATGTTCTCGTCAGTGCTGCCTATTGAAAAAAACACAACTTTTGGTGCTGTTTCCGGACACTGCGCCGAAAAGTGACCCGGCTTCTGGCACGTATAACAAACGCGCGCTTGCCTCATCTCGAACCGCTTTCTGCGTTCGGCTTCGGCTGCCGCCGTCTCCTTAGGTTCGGTCGCACTGCTTCCACTCGCATCCGCACTACGCGTGTTCCCCTTTGCTCTCATGGGTGTGAACTTCGGCCTCTCAAACTTCGAGCCAAATTCACCCTTTTGACCGTCCTTAGCTCCGCGAGCCCGACGCGTCACAAACTCCTCGGCTAGCTCAGCGGCTTTAGCCACCGTACAAACGTCTGGCCTATCCAAGACCCAGTATCGCACGTTCTCCGGTAACCGACTATAAAACTGTTCTAGCCCGAAGCACTGCAGAACTTTATCGTGGTCACCAAACGCTTTCTCTTCTTTGAGCCACTCCTGCATGTTTGACATAAGCCTATACGCAAACTCTGTATATGACTCACTTCTGCCTTTCTCATTTTCCCGAAACTTCCGACGGAACGCCTCCGCAGACAGCCGGTACTTTTTTAGCAGACTCGATTTTACTTTGTCGAAATCCTCTGCCTCCGCTCTATCCAAGCGAGCGACTACGTCGGCCGCCTCGCCGGGTAACAAAGTGAGCAAGCGCTGTGGCCACGTTTCCCGAGAGAACCCCTGCTTCTCGCACGTTCGCTCAAAGTTAACCAGGAACAAACCAATGTCCTCTCCAAGCTTAAACGGCCGCATCAGGTCAGTCATTTTGAACAATACGCGTTCTCCTGCACCGTGTGCCTGACTTCCATTACGAGCGCGTTCCATCTCTATCTCGAGACGCTTCATTTCCAAAGCGTGTTGACGCTCTTCTTTTTCTTTCTGCTCTTTAAGTTCGCGCTCCTGTTTCTCTTTTTGCTCTCTAAGTTCGCGCTCATGTCTTTTTGACCTCTCCTCAATAGTCTCAAGGCATTCCGACAGCTCGTCATCCTCAGCCTCTAACTCAAGAATAGCCTTTAGCAGTTCTGGTTTTCTGAGTTTGTCCGAGACATCCAGACCCAACTCTCTTGCAAGCTCCAACAATTTCGGTTTGCGCAACGACTTCAAATCCATGGCTGCTCTGAATGCTGCTTTCTCTACTGCTTACTATTGTCTTGCCGCAAACTAACCCGGCAGCAACGACAACCACAATTACCAGCTCTGTTTCTGACACTAACAAAAGCCTGGCAAAGCTCAGAAGAAGAAAGTCCCGCACTCACCAAACCTCGCAGCCAAGAGTCCAGCGCAGTCGTTCCGCTGCAGGCAACCAGTCATCACACAGGGCTCGTTGCACTGCTCCCGGATCGTTGTTGAGCTGCTCAGCATACAGTCAACTGCATCTCTTCGCTGCTGGCCTCCGTTGTCGCGATCCCACCGCTGCCACCAGTTGTTTGGATCCCACCGATGGCATCGGTTGTTGGGAACTCGGCGCTGACGCCCGTGGTTGTACCTGGGTCGCAAGCCCCAAGGGTAACGTTGGCCTGGCGGCCTGGGGTACAACTGGAAGCATCCGAAGGTCCCGGCAAAGCATGAGTCGACTGGTAACAACAAAACAACTTGTTTATTTTAACATCGCAAAGAGTTGGCGGTCAGGTTGACCGAAGTAGAGAGACGGGAGAGCACTTTACTCAACAGAAGAAATCGGAGCCCTCCTTTTGGCGTCTGGGGGCAGCTGTTTTTATACTCTCGCAGTTGAGGGCAAGAAGGAACCCCTCAATAGACGAGCACGTGATTGTACAATGGGCTAATGGTGACGCACACTGTCGTAGCGCCGCCGGTCGGGCACAAAGACTGGGAGGAGAAGGTAACTTCGGCTCTCGTAGCGCCTCTGGTCGGGCACAATGACTGGAAGGAGAGGGTGACCCCCTGCTGTCGCATCGCCGCCGTTCGGGCACAATGGCACATACACTCACACACGCACATGAAGACACGTGGCATCGGAACATGCCTGGAAACGCCTGGAAACGCCTGGCGGGGAGCGTTGCGGCGACGCCGAACGGGCCAAAATGTCTGCCGCCCCGCCGCAGTCGCGCCTGGAAACGCCTGGAAACGCCTGGCGGGGAGCGTTGCGGCGACGCCGAACGGGCCAAAATGTCTGCCGCCCCGCCGCAGTCGCGCCGGCAAAACCGCGCGTCGCAGGCGAAACGCAACAGAGACAACGGCCGGCGCCGGTTTCGGCTCCAAAAACTGTTCAAAGGATCGTCGATAGCGACGGTCAGCTTGTCGCAGGGCGTCTGGCCATCCTGCTGGTTGCCATGTTCGAGGCAGCAGAGTTCCCCCAGACGTTACCAATCTGCACGTTCGCCTGGCCGATGTGGACGCTGAGGCACTCCTTCGTGTCTGGTCGATGGTAGTGAAAACAGTTTTTACGCTGCACTAAACTGCAACACATGAGTTTACGGAAAGAACCCGACGACGACGATCGACGCCATTCTGCCACACGTCACCGCAGAAGCAAACCTCGAGGTTGCCGCCTATCTCTAACGCGCCGAAGAAGCTAGACAGTTCGCCCGCTTACACATCAAGAATCGGCAAAGGACGGACAGCCGACACTACAACCTTCAAAGCCGCGATGTGGAATACCATCCTGGAGACCACGTTTGGATTTGTACCCGAATAAGCCAAGGTGGATTGAGTGAAGAGCTACTTAGACCTTATTTTGTATCACACAAGATCCTCCGACGTATTGGTGCACTGAACTACGAGGTCATGCCGGACGGCATGACGCAATCACAGTGGCGCGACGAATTTTATTTTTACAGCGAAGCTGCTTAGGGCTAGTTCCCCCAGGATTGTGTTCATGTGTAGACACGAAACTCCTCATACGTGTAATGCCGGGCCGACCCGCGGTGGAGGTGAAGCAGGCGTTAAGCAGTCCCCATACGTGGGCCGATCCCGAAGGTAGTGCAATGCCGGGCTGACCTGCGGCGAAGGTGCAGTTTGCTATTAAGTGGCCCACATACACAGCTTCGCTGGTCATCCTTCATCACAGAGTGGAAGGGCACTGAGTTTTTCGACGAGCTTTATTTTTTCTTTACTGTGTGTCCTCTTGTTTTACGCTTTTGTGTTCTGTTTGCATCATTGGGACAATGCTTTTATAGCTCCGCTCCTAGGCGCCGGTTCCTGCGGCAAACCAGCACAACGAAAAATATGAGCGAACGCGGCCCGCAGCGGGGGACGAAAAAATGACGCAGTTTCGCCTCCAAGGCGAAGCACCGTTTGCGATAGCAAATTATAGATAGCTATACGAAGCAAGGGTAGTAGTTTTGTCGGCCGTATAAACTTGTAAACATTCACTTACTAACTAAATTAACAATAATAGAATGTGTAAGCTCGATTGAACGAGAACGTAGAAAGAAATAGACACACAGCGACAGCTTAGAACAACAAAAAGCTGAGCTAGTTGGTAAGGATTCATATAATGCAAAGAAGAGGTAAGTTCGCGTTGTCCACTTCTCTTGTGTACGTGTCTGCATGCCTTACCCCTTCTTTGCACAGAGACAGCACTGTCCCTGTGTGTTTCTTTCTACGTCTTAGTTCAGTCGCACTTACACATTCTATCATGGATTCAAACCAACTATCCCGACAGAGTGTTTCAACTAAATTATTCAGCAGAGTGTCACGCGCGCACAGGTAAACATGAACACATCTCCATTGATGAGCGCCGAAACTCGCTGTCAAAATCATGGAGTAAAGAATCGCGGCAGCAGTAGTGATCGAACTTCATGCATCTCTCGCTTTAACGCGAACGAAACGTCGAAAGCACAGCGTATATTAAGCTACCGGCACTACGCGTACTCTGCAAACATCGCAGATCGCTTTGAAGATGAGGCCCGCGCGGGCGCGCACTCCGGATTACTTTGGCCACGTCGCCGATCGCTTTCAAGATACGGCGCCCGCCCGGCCGCGCCGTAAGCAGCAGCAGCCGGTGAAAAACGCCCCCTTCCCTCGCCTCACCCCGTGCCTCGCGCGCGACAGGAGAGGGCGCGCTTCATGGCCGCCTTCATCCTTCGCGCACGCGAGATTGAGCCCATTGAGCCGCGTTTGCCGGCCCACCCTTGTACGCTTTCACTCGCACATACGGCATACGGCGCGCGGCGACGATTTTATTGCCCTTGGACTTTATACGTAACCTCACAGCGACGGCAACGGCGACGCCGACGGCAGAAATGCGCCTGGAGTGTAGATATAATTGCTATCCCAATAAGAGCGGTGAGAACTAGCCACGAGGCGCGAGGAAAAATACGGAGAGGAGGGTGCAGCGGAACCATGAGGCGGGAAGCGGAGGAGGGTATGGCGAAAGGATCGAGGAAAGCGGAGTGCGACAACGCATGCGGCCAGCGCGGAGACAAAGCGCTGGCGTGGGATTGAGACCCACTGCGCATGCGCAACTTCGCCTGCAGTGCCATCGCCGGTAGAGAATGCGCTCCGCGCGAGCCACGCGTTCCCATGTTCGCGCTTCCTTTCTGAACAATGAGCGACGCAACCGGTGGAAATGCTTCGTCTGCCGCTGCTGCTAAACGAGCTGCCCGAGCAGAAGCTCAGCACCGCCGCCGAGAGCACCCTGTGTTCAGAATCAGTTTTTTTTTTTCACAATATATCGCGAATTCAAAGCACCTAAACAGCTTCGCTTAAAACTCGTATTAGGGAGTATCGTAATCATTGGTGAATTTTTTTAAGAGGGAGACATTTTGACGTGTGCTTCATCTTTTTTCCCTGCGTAACGCTTTTCACCGGCTAACAATAGTTAAAGGTTATTGCTCGGCGCCGGTGACCAAACCTTATCGCCGAACCTCTTGTAATAAGATTGCATGCGCGACGCGAACTTGCGTACGCACCAGCGATTATGCTGGAACCTTCGACGAGTCAAGCACAAATAGCCGGTGCGTGTGACCTGCAGATGAGATTTCGAATACTGCCGACTGTGTTCGCCGCTGTCATTGTGTTTTGAGCGTCACTTGGTTACTCTCGCCACAAGTTCACCCAATAAAGGGTTATTTTCGTTACACACAGCTATGCTACTGTGTTCTGCACCGTCACTGCAACGCGACAATTTTGAATGTAAAGCCAGCAAAGAGTAGCTTTAGCAGTGCAAGTTAAAATATGTTTTCAGACATTGCATTATTGTTTGCCACGTGGTTCGAAACCAGATTCCGCGTTACCCGCTCCGGTTGTTTTAGCTTTTACCTGGATATCTATTCGTTTCCTTCCTCGGTGATAGCTCGGGTTGGCACAGATGACAGTACTTGTCCGTTGGTTTTCTGTACAGTCAGCAAGGAAACCATAATGTCCAGAAGAGAAGGAGAAAGGAATGAGGGGAAAGGCAGGGAGGTAAACCAGACGAGCGTCCGGTATGCTACCCTGCACTGGTACTAAGGAAAAGGGGAATAAAAAGAGGAAATTTAATGGTAGAGGGAGGGTATTCATGCGAAAAAGAAATGGATTGGTGTGCGGCGTTGAAATCGGCTGTAAAGGACTAAAAGCTCGTTTTCACCATGAGGCCAGATAAGAAAAATATCTACACATCGCTTATAATGAGGGTTGCGTGCCCGGTTGCTAATACAGTCACTCTCCAGAAGAGGCAAAACATGCGAACATAATTAGGATTAGTGCAATTGCCCATCGATGTGCCACTTATTCGAAAATAATGCGAACCGTCCAATATAAAATGAAGTTGTAAAATGAATGTCAATAGAGTAACTAGAGTGTCATTTTCAACTTGTTCTTTAAACAGACGATTCGACATTTAGACGAATAACCGCCCGGATACCACCATTATGCGGGATCTTTGTATATAGTGAAACCACGTCTAATCTTACGAGCAGGGAATTTTGGCGTGACCAAGGTCATTGTTGTCCAACAATATGTTGTCTGTATCTTTAGGGTGAAATGAAAGAGTACATCGGAATGCTGCCGATTATGACAACAAAGTAACCTGAAAGTTCCTACGTGACAGTGCCTATGCCCGAAACAATATGGCAACCCGGACATGTATTTTAGGCAGCGAATAGAACCTGACAGAGACGGAACTAAGTGGGACGGGTGATCTACATAGTTATCGCTTAAATGCTTAGCATTTACTAGACCATTTACAGTATATTCAACAATAGCTTTAAAAACACAGTAGGGTCATAATTTAGGCGCTCATATATATATTTATAGTATATGATTACGGTCGGTACCACCTTTGTCGAGGGCTTTATGACAGTATAACTGCGTTTAGCCAATGACGTGATAGCTTTCCTTTCTTCTTATCACGCTGGGCCTGAGACGTCCAACAATTGTTCGAAGGCATAACTAGCTCGCGGCGGCTATTCTATCTGTTTCGGCGGCGGCGGTGTACGTATGGCGCGACTGAGCGCGGCGGTGCAGGCCATTATTCAAAACGAGCTGCGAGGGGTACAGAGTCTAGATGCACCGATGGCCGGTAGCTTCGTGTGCGCTGTGGGCTCGACGCTCAGTTCGCGTTGAAGCGAGAGGCAGCACGAACTTCATTTCGCTCGCTGCTGCTGCCGCTCGTACTCACGTCACGTTTTGACAGCAAGTGTCCGCAGTCATCGAGTGAGATGTGTTTATGTTTGCCTGTGCGCGCGTGACACCATGCTTGTGAAGTTAGTAAGCGAATATTTACAGGTTTATACGGCCGATTAAACTGCTATTCTTACTTTGTATAGCTGTCCGCTAATTTGATATCGCAGTCGATTATGCGCATTTCACGAGAAACTGCGACTGTTTTACATTTGCCATGACTGTCGCCCAGCCTTTTCCATTTGCAAGTTTCTAATTCAGCAATTTCATGCGCACTGAAGTCACCACCGGCACACAATTGCCGTTCCGTATTTACTAGGCCTTTAAAGGGCCCCTCACCAGGTTTCGCAATTTTGAGTTGAAAAGCGCAGTGCACACAATGCGCGCTAAAGATCGTGTCTCCTAAGTATTGCATCCCTACGCGCCGCGGAAAGAACTTAAATTTCAAACCAAACGCCGTTTGCCCTTCTCTTCGCGGGTGCCGCGCTTCCAGGCGGAGAGTTGACGTCAATCGCAGAAGTGCACGTGCGTACATGGCAGTGCTGTGACGTCACTCGCAGCGACACGTGACTTCGAGAATTATTCAATGCAACATCACGTCTTTGTTTAATCTGTTCCTTCAACAGACCAATTAAACTTTAGAAAAATATTAAAACATAAAAACCGGATGTCTGTGTTCTTGTTTTACTTGGTACCGTAGCAAGACAGATGTACTTCCGTTTCGTCTGCTTGTTCCCACATCGTTCCGTCGCACGCGCAGAGAACGAAACTATGTCGTTGTATACCGTGCTCCAACGCCACGATCAGGCTTTTTCATCCTTTCGCGTCTGCGTCAGTGCTTGTGATTGTGGCACTGACTTATACCGCTTATCAGGAGTTCTCGTGCAGAGCGCCGAAAATCGTCCGCTGTGCGAAAATAAACAAACTCAACAGCTCGCGTGCGAGACCGTCGCCGGGAGTACGTGTGAGAGAGAGAGAAAAAAAATTCACCGACGGTTACAATACCCCTAATGCGAAATTTGAGCAGAGCTCTATGCGTGTTTTCATTTCGCTATATATTGAGGCAAAGAATCTGAAAAAGACATGTAGCAGAGTCGGCAACCGTGCTCGTTCGCTCGGTTAAGCCGCCGCCGCCAACGACGACGCGCTGCGCTCTAAAGAAAAAGAAGGCGAGGCCCGTGACGGGGGATTGGTCACACGCACCTCCGGCTCCGATATGGGAGAACGCAGGGAAGGAATTTCGCTTGTGGAAGCTTGGTGAGGCAAGTGGGAAGAGTGTCTTTCTTGGCAGTGTAGCTCGCCTCCTGAAATCATGGGTTCGCGGCACTTCAAATATTTCTATATCCGGTATAAATTAACTGATTTGAAAAATTCTTGCTGTACAACACTCCTTAAAGGCCACGTAACAACTTCCCGCGTATAACCAAAATTTGCTATGTGGCCACGTGACGGGCCCTTTAAGAGTATGCTGGTATTCAGAGCCGCCATTTATTAAATCGCCCCCTCACCACGTTTGTCATTTTAAGCGAACAAGCGTAACGTAGCCATTTTAAACGAACAAGCGTAGCGTGTACTTCACACTTACGATCGTGCACGATCGTCAGCGCGTGAACTATTTCAATTGATATTTTAATTAGAATTTTAGTTGAAAACAAGCAATTTACCATATGCTTTTCTTGGCGTCATTGCCTGTTGCCTTCATATTATTGCAGTTCTGTACAGTTAGATACGTGAGAGAGAGTTTGTGTGGCTTTGCAAATTGACCAATTTCAACGAAATGTTGCGTTGTATGCGCAACCACTCGCAATGTTTATGCATGTACGCAGGTACTATAATTGCTTTGATATACTTAAAGCAGTATGAGTGCTTTGAAATTGAAAAAGATAAAGCGTAAAAATTCGTCATTACCCATCTCACGCGCCTTCCGTGCCTTCAGCGTTGGCGCCGTGTGTAAGGAAGCCTGTCGCATCCTCGACGGCAAAATCATCGCCACCCACACTCTCACGTAGTTCCCCGCTCACATGGGATCCATCATGGGAGGCCCCACAAACCTCAACGAGCTGGCCCACTCCAAGGCGCGAGGTCTCGCTTTCCGCGACCCTGGAGAACTCCAACGCCGGCCCGCAGTGGTGGAGAACAGAGATCAACCGACCACATACAACGAAATTGCGCAGCACTTTTATCTCGGCAGGAGAGACTTTCCCCTTCCACACAAGAAGTTAAATAGAGCGCAGGCATTGACCCTCAGATTATTGCAAACAGGCTCGTATCCCAGCCCGGCTTTAGACCACAAAAATTATTCCGACACCTATGCCACTAGTTCTTGCAGGCACTGCAATGACATCGCTAGCCTAGACCATATGCTCTGGCGTTTCCCCTCGTTACCAGGCACATAACAAATCAATGAGGAAAAGTGGCTCTCCGCTATGAAGAGCCCCGATGCCGGGGCGCAACTATGGGCTGTCCAGAGGGCCCACGATGCGGCGGTCGGGCATGGCCTGACTGTCCCAACGTGGGAGCGGCCCGCAGTGCGCTGAGTCGCGTACCTCAGGACCTTCATTAAAGTATTGCATCCATCCATCCATCCATCCATCCATCCATCCATCCATCCATCCATCCATCCATCCATCCATCCATCCATTCATCCATCCATCCATCCATCCATCCATCCATCCATCCATCCATCCATCCATCCATCCATCCATCCATCTATCCATCCATCCATCCATCTCACGATGATTGTCGACGGTAATGCGTTAGCGTTGAATCTGTACAGCGACAGTACGGTGACGTATTGCCACCGTCAAAACGAGTTATGTATGAGGCATGTACTGCCGCGGGACTCCTCTCTCGCGCTTCTCTAAGAAGACTCGGCGCCATCTTGCGTTGCTCTGCGAAGCCTGCGCATGGCCTCTGAAATGCATGGCGCGCCAGTGTGTGCGAACGCTGAGAAACGCGTCAACGGGACTTCTCTCTGTCATGAACGAGTCTGACCACAAAATAACAACTGTGTGTTATCTGTGTGAGCACGATTGCCACTAACTTCAAAAATATGCATCTACAACTACAACAACAATGGCGCAACCAATTAAAGACTAGCACAGTGTTTCCGAAAAGCAGGGGCAAAAACGGACGCTTCAATTAGGGAGCGACCCACGAGCCACTCCGGAGGAACGATGACGCCTGTGAAGTCGGGGTAATGGAGCAAGCTGTCTGACACAATAATCGTGAATCCAACTGATTCAAGGCAACTCTCCGTCGGAAACACGACCTTCTATTACTAAAATTGACAGGTTCAATGTACATTTAGCCTTAGCGCCCTGCACCATGTTATACGTGCCTGCAACATGTCAAAAAAGGCAGAGGATCACAGGAACATGGATACTTGAAGTGGCCAACAGTGATGTCCCCGAAGCTAGCGTTCCGATACTGCATTCTTTTTTTTTTTTTGTCGGGGCGCTGACGAATTCAAGTCTCATTATCAAACCATTGGCTCCATATAAACATCGCTTTCTCGCCGCTACCTTCCTTGGGACTGGTGTGTCTGACACCTGCCATTCACGTGGGCTGTCCAGGAGACACTCGGTGAGCTTTTATTGCCGCTTGGTCAGTACTGCATCTCAGCCTATCGCCAGCCGTCGCCCTGTACGCAGGTGGTGACTTATCTATCGTGTAGTACTCCCCTGTATCAGTGACACATGCTCACTCTGAGGGATTTGCACTATCGTGTGCAGCCTTAGTTCACGCGTAATATTCTTTGGACAATGCGTGAATTAAAATTTAGGTTAGAAGTTGTCAACGTGTGATAACATCAATTAGCTATGCCGTTTGTTCGTTTCGTCCGTCTTTACGGTTAAATACAAATCGTTATTTCCTGCATGCAAGCGGAATTGTCTTCTCGCATTGCACGTAGGTATATCTACTTCCGAACATCCATCGCAGGTGCTTGACACTTTCTTTATATCTCGTTATGCAATCGGCAATCAATTTACGGTTTCCGTATGTCCTTATAACTTCTTGGTGCATTGCAAACTGGAAGCGCAAATGTAGTATAGCATAGCACTCATATTATTCTTTGTGGAATATGTTCTTTGAAATGTTGTTATTGCTAAAAAATTGGAATAAAATGGGATCTTTGTGCAAAACGTGCGAGCTAACAAACCCGCGCTTTACACAAATATTTGGTAAATTCTAAAAGCTCTCGCGTGTAGACGTCCAGAGTGTGGCCTGTACAAGCTCCCGTGAAATGTCAACGAAGGAGCTGTTTAAGTATAGAAGAAATTTGTGGGCATACTTGGGCAAATGCGGCCACAAAGGGTTTACAATTAGGATCTCATGGCTAACGAAGAGAAACATCACTAATTTAGAAAGTCTCTTGATCTCGCGGTTAACTGGTGGTGTTGGACGCTATATTTTGTCGCCTGCAAGTATCCTTTATTGGACAAAGATGTGTACACTGACGAAGGGCCACTAAACACAACTCACTTGCTCACCTCACGAATTCCTCTCGCTCTTGGCATGACGACGTGTAGGCTTCCGTCATCTTAGTCTCCTGATCGCACGAGTTCAGCTTAGAGCATAGCCTGCCCCAGTCAGTACGAAAGCGTGCAGCGCCCACGGAATATGCGCAGTGGCTCTGCGCTTGCTATTATATCACGCAAGCAAATCCCCCCGAGCTGAAAGCTGCACCGCCATTTCCCGCGCTTCGGGCGTGGATTTTCCCGCGCTGACATAAAGCAATTGCGTTAGAGAATGCCTTGGGAATGGTGGAAAGCTGAGGAAGTGCGCATTCGTCATTCGGGGCGTAGCACTTTCAGGAATGCTTAAAGCGCTATATGAAAGTTATCTTTAGCTGCTGAAATCGCGCTGTAGCTCGCATCGTGATGCTCAGGACTGCAATTTCTTTCGGCTCAGCCAGTCGGCAGCGATCGTATTGAAACAGGAACCCCTCTTTATTTGAAACTTGAGATGCCCCTCCCTCAACCCCGGCATAAAAAAAAAGAAGATAGAGGTCTATCAAACACTATAATAGCGAAAGACAAAAAAAGTAATAATAACGGTCGAAAACGACGCAAGTCAAACAATGACATCTGTTCCTCGAATCTCGGCCGCTGCGACTGCCTCAACTACACGCTTGAGTCCCATACGCAGGCGCGCCTGCATGTATGATCGCCTGTAGGAAAAATAAGAAATGAAAAATGGAAAGACCCGTGACGCAGCGGCCAGTCTATACACTCGCGCAGGCGTCACACCGCAGCGTAGCTACGCGACCGGGCAGCGCGCGATGCTCTTGGCTTCGTGCCGGGACCCATATTTCAGAGGGGAGGTCCCGGCGCGCGCGCAACACTTGTTCGCGGCAGGCACGAAGCGTTTCCCTCCATCCGTGGGATTTGCTGCTCTAACCGCCCCTCGGCTCCTGCCCGCTCCGCTGCCCGCGCGGCACCTTGAGCCAGCTCTGTAACGGAAGAATCTTACGGACGCCATCTGCTGCCGGTCGCATTCATAAATTCATGCCGACGGTCTATAACAGTCTCGAAGCGAAAACCAAACAGAACGAAAACTCAAATCTGCCCCTCTCCGCCGTGATTCTTTGTGGTTCGGTGGGCAAAACGGAACGATGACATCGCCACTGTCTGTAACGCCGCTCGTTTTCTTTTCCTCCTTTCTTTCTTTCTTTCTATTCTTTTTTTTGCTACAGTTATATCCTGTTCTTTTTTTCAAATCCGCTTTCCGTAACATGTAGTAGCGTCTTCATACGACTCTGGGAGTCAGATGTGTTATTGATTTTGAATCTGCATTATCTCCCAACGCTGGATAGGACGGTTTCCTAGCGCACCGGAATTCATTGCTCACTCGACAAGGGTTTTGAACGTCTCTGCGCAGCGTATCTTGTTCGATGCACTTGTGTGACAACTGTTCTTAGATTCACATTCTTTGGCAAGCTACGAAAATGTGCCGATTCATATTTTCGCAAGCCTCTTTTCTTTTTTTTTCTTTTCTCTGCCTTTCTCTCAGCTATCGCCTGCCCAATGTCAAAATGGCCTTGTCGTTTTCTAGCTGCTTGCTGATATCTACGATGCACGCTTTGCTTTCAACTATCTCTGCGATATATTTTTTCCTGTTGGCTGGTTTGAAGGAGGGTGCATGCGTGCGTGTCAGTGCTCGACGTTTTCGTGTGCCATTCAAACCAGCTGGCGTGTGGCGGAGTACGTGAGCCATAATTTTTTGCTCTATCTGTACCGAATAAAATGTCTTTATTTTTTGCATTTACCGATCAGGTTAATGCTCTGACATTGAACAGACCAAGATATATGCTAGGGCCATAACAAATGGTCAGATTAAAAATGTAAATGTTTTACCTTCGTCTTGTATTCTATATCGCTACTCTCCATTTTGCAGCACACACCCACGCACACGCATTTCCCTTCAAAATGTTTACAACTTGTGCTTCGTCATAAAATCAGTTTTAGTGTCTGTTACTGCGATAATAGCATCTCCCAATAAAATATTTCTCTTTACGTATTTTGGTTTATCGATTGGCTCAATGCTTTTCTTTTCGATTTTCTTTCTTCTCAAAATAACAAGCCGTTTACTACGTTATACTTTCTCGCATGCTGTTACTTCTCTTATGCAAGTTAGTTCTATTTGAGAACCTGCTATGATCTATCACAAACGTCTTTAAGGCTTTTTTGTGCTATTGTAGCAGACCTGACGGGTCTATCAGCAACGAGTCTATTTGTGGAAACTACTTGTGCTCGAAACAATATCACTTTAATAGCTGAGTGTTTCTGGTTGTACTTAAGTGGGCACCAGGAGCGGTGAGTGGACAGCCATAATTGCAGGGACTTTCGTGCCATGCTGTCCAGCAATCATGTTACGCCTGCGTTTTTGGCCGTATGGATCTTGATATACGAAACTTAGAATATCTGTTTTCTAGATTGAGGATGAGTCGAACATCAGATATCATACATACATACATATCGGAAGCCTGGAACTTTATAGAATCCTTATAGTAGTCCGTCGGCAAGTAGGCATTCTTGCCTATACAATCACCTACAGTGGGCACGTTCAGCGTAATTGTTGTTTGCTGCAGCCCCACGTGATTTGTGGAAATAAGCGTCAAATATTGCACCAGCATCTAGCATACGTGTACGTTCAATCAATCAATCAATCAATCAATCAATCAATCAATCAATCAATCAATCAATCAATCAATCAATCAATCAATCAATCAATCAATCAATCAATCAATCTTTTCTATTATTGAAATGAAAATGAAAGAAAGAGACGTAGTCACCTTATAATGGTGACGGCTACTCCTTTTCTCATAGCGGAAACAAAGATATAAAATATATGTAGGAAAATTAAAAGAAATCACTTCATACGATCAGAAATCCGCAGCACAGTCGTATACGCCCATGAACATAACAGTATAAAAGTCAAGTGCAAGTTGCACCACAATGAGTTCGCAAACAAAGTCACAAACACACACAAACGCCCGTGATGTAGACTTCAATGAACATATAAATAAATGAGGAATTACACAGAGTTAAAATAATTCCCGCACACACAAAAAAAACGTATAACACGTAATATACAAGCACTAATCGTTGCAAATAATGGAAGAACGTTATATTTGCATCGTGTGATTATTCAGTGCAATACCTAATATTTGTTAAGGATGCCTGTTTCTTCATAAAAATGTTCAAGTGCGTTCAATGCTTTTCGCTGTGCTATTTTCGATGGCCATGGGCCCAGCAATTTTGCGAGTGAGAAAGGCTGGTGAGGATCAATGGAGTGTAGCTCTTTTTTTAGCTGCCGTCTTTGCATCGCGTATATGGAGCACTCGAGGAGTAGATGGCGAACATCCTCATCGTCGTGGCCACAGGAGCAAGCCGGGGAAGGAGCCCGTTTGATGCGATATGGGAAATGTTTGGTGTACGCTGTCCCAAGGCGCAGTCGATGAATTACTGTCTCGGTACTTTTAGAAAGTTGTACATCCAGCTGGTATTTGAGTTGAGGGTCCACTTCGTAAACGATTGATTCCTTAGTGTTTTCATTAAACCATGTTGACATACACAAGTCTTTCTTTAGTACTCTCAATATCCGTTTTGTGTCCATTGGTGATAAAGGGATCAGTTGAATCAGGCCGCTTTTGCCAATGAGTCCGCTAGTTCGTTGCCTGCTATACTCAGCATCGCCCGGGACCGACTGTAATATCACTTCATGTTTTTTTTTCATTAGCCTAAGTTAAACTGTTCAGTGCTGCGTATGTTTTTCGTGCGTGTGGTTGGCTGTCACCAATATTTTCAAGACATGCTAAAGCCGATAAAAAGTCCGTGCAAATTACCCACTTTGTTGGTGTCTCATATCTTTCAATCAATCAATAAATCAATAAATCAATCAATAATTAAGCAAACAAGCAATCAATCAATAATTAAGCAATCAGTCAATCTAGTAAGCAATCAACCAATTAATCAATCTAGTAAGCAATCAATCAATCAAGTAAGCAAGCAAGTAATCAAACAGGTGGGATGTTGCGTAATTTAATGCAAACTTAATTCGCCATGGTAGAAAATGTGCCTATGTTGAAGTCCGCTGTCAAGGGAACAGTTAACGCATTAGCGCAAAACCTAGGAAAAGTACCTCACAGAAGTCAAATTGTCAGAAGCAGCGTTCCCGAAGAATATAAAACGAATACGACTTGGTGTCGGCTCCTTCTTGCCTATTCCGTCTCGCTGCTTCCATCGTTCACCAATCGAAGCAACTATCCAACGCACGCTCACTGAGCCCATACAGCGATATGGAGACGCCGTGCCGAAAATTTGCGCAACCAGCCGCTCAGTATGTCGCTTCGGCTCCACCATCCACAGCCGACGCAGCCACATTTCTGTGTTCCCTTATCGCATTCCGACGCCACCGTCGGTGTGGTTGGCTCACAAGCTCTCTCTCTCTCTCTCTCTCACCCTCCGGTGACATTTTCTTCTTGGCTGCGTCCGCTTCCTCTGGAAGCCAGTGAACGCGCCAATCTTAGGGAGCAGCTCGGGCCCCATAGCAAGTTTTTTCTTTTCTTTTCTTTTTTTGTCCCAATGAACGTCTGCTGTTTTTTTTTTGCCGCAACGGGAGGCAGTGCGCGTGCTATTCATGGGCTCTCGTTGCACCGCTGGTTTTCATGCCGCTGTCATTTGCATTCGCCGCGGTGGTGGCATGCCATTCCTTCAATACCTTTTTGGCCTTTCTATTGTCGCTTCTCTATAGGTGCATGCACCTTTGTTGGGCAAGCATTATACCACGCGAGCCGCAGCACAGCAGATTGGTTCATGCGCCGATTTTTGAGCAACTGCGATTGGGGAACACAGGCCTATGGAGCAAAAAGAAAGAAAGAAGAAGTTAAGACGAAAACTTGGCTAAGTTACGCATTTGCTCACGGAACAGATAGGCAATCTTTCAAGTCTTGGGATTTGCACGGATCCAGTTGCTGCCTCTCCACGCTGCTGGCGAGGCTCCAAATCTCATTAGGCCCTCTCTCTCCCCTTGCCTTTCTATACAAATCATCACTAAGTTTTGCTGACACTGAACTGGCGTGATCCTCATGCTCGATCTGGAAAGATTCTTAAACCACTACATGGCTCCCTGGTTCGTTTCTTGTAAATTTGTCCTAATCCGAAACAACACGATCAGTTCCCTCTTCTCGGTACTCTCATTCGGTTGATGACAGTTTAATAATAGGTACTCGTGACATGTTTCGTAACTCTGGTTGAACTCTTTAAGCGAATTTCATTAATCCGTTAAATTTTCGAAAAGCGGCAAAGTGGCTGACATATTCGAGCTGAATGTGGTATACTTTTTAGCTGGAGGCTGAAAACGAGATAATTGTAGCATTGACAAACTCCGAGAAATGTTGTCTATAGAGTATTTGTTGACTGGCTGACTTATTAAAGAAAATCGCCTCGATTGTGAAGGTTGAAGTGAATCTATCGGCTTGAAGTTTCTCATTTACATTGGAGCAGTTGTTAGAAATTAATCCAATGAAGTGGCAAGGGTTGCCTGCTGGTAATGGCCCGCTTGGCAAGATGTCTATAATTTGCAGAGGCTATTCGCCGACTGTGTCCTATCTTCAAAGGGCGAGATTATCCTATATCAACAGCAGAATTCAAGCCACCCCCACCTGTTCGGTTTCACCTGTGTCGAGAGGCGCGGCGCACGACACCAGGAATCTAGGAGTGTCCCAACTCCTTGATGAATGTTCTTGTTTGGTTGACGTCGCCTGTTGAATCGCGTTCTCCGTGAGCTGAATCGCCATGACTTCCGACGTTAGGAAATACCGAAGATATCGAAACTGTGTGGTCCAATGTTGGGTACAGCTTTGTGGGGTAGAGTATGGGGTACCGTCCATTCAAAAACTCATTCAATATTTCTTTAAAACGAGGAAGAGGATTTCATTAAGGGATTTCCCAGAGATTGCGTTTCGCACACTGGCATACGTTTTAAGCTGACTCGAGGTAGCATTAAGACAAACAACTGCTAGTAGGCTGAATTTTGAACCGGTAGAGTCATACGATAAATCCCAATGCGAAATACCTGCAATCCTGTCGTCCAAAAAGTTCATAACCGCTCTTCTGAACTTGCAAAATGCTTACGCTGCTAATTTAGGCTGGTTTGATAAAGTCTGGTCAATTTGTCGAAAGGCGCAAGTGTCACGCCTCCCGCTGACGGTCATGAATAGTGTAATTACTTTCGTCTCACTGTCTCGCGAGCATCAGTAAGCGTCTTTATGAAGACGCGATCTTCCGCGCTTCAGTAAAATGTGAATTAATATTATATGGGCACTCCAGGTGCAATTCTGCCGTCGTCGTCGCGGTGATATTCCGCATAAAGTCCAATGGCGATAACATCGTCCCCGCGCGCCATATGCTGTATGCGCGAGTGAAAGCGTGCGAGGGTGAGCCCATTATGGCGGCTCAATCTCGCGCGCGCAAGGGAGGAAAGCGGGAGGAAGTGCGCCGTCTTCCGTGGCGCTCAAGACACTGGGTGAAGAGGGGGAATGGGTGGGGGGCGTTCTGCTGCGGCGGAAGCTGCGTATGGCGCGGCCGCGCGCGTCCTATATTTTGTAAGAGATCTGCGATTTGTACTGAAGGCTGATAGCTTCGTGTGCCCGATGTTTTTCGCCGCTTAGCTCGTGTTGAAGCGAGAGGCAGTACGAAGGTCAATTCGCTCCCAGCTGCTACCCCACTTCCTCACTCCAGCGTTTTGAGAGCGAGTTTCCGCAGTCATCGAGTCAGATGTGTTCATGATTTGTTGTGCGCACATGACACCATGCTTGTTAATTTAGTTAGTAAGCGAATGTTTACAAGTCTATACGGTCGATAAAACTAGTATCCTTACTTCGTATAGATGTTTACTAATTTGCTATCGCAATCGATGTTTAGACTTTCGGGCGAAACTGCGACATTAGTTTTATAATTACTTGTCTAATTACAACCTGGAGTCACCTTCAAACATATGTAGCTGTTGGTAAGATAAATTTTGAGAGAATCGCATAATTGTCTCAGATTCCCTATAGTTAAGTTATTTCGAACGCATTTTCTAAAACACCTTGCATACATACACTACACCTGACACACACGCCTGCAGAGAAGCTCCATTTGCGCCTTGATATTTCCATGCGCAAGAAAAAGGTGGAATCTCAGCAACTCTTCTCAGTGCTCAGTTCAACGATTTCCCAAAAGTTTGGACGACTTTACGTGCTCTAGGTCTAGTGAATTTGAATAGCTGGATAAGTGTTCAATGCTCTTCTTCCGCATAAATGTGACTTTGCAATGACGGATCCTTTAGCTGCATGGATAAGATACAGACTGAAATATTTCACTTCATGCGAGTATGTTGAAACCATCATATCGCGACCATTGTGACGGGGAGACTATGGTCCCACAAGACACCACTTGATTGTGTGGTAGTGACAGCCTCCAGGTATCCAGCAATGTTAAGGCATAGTCCTTGAAAAATGTAAAGTGACTCTGGTTAAGGTAAGAAGGTAGAGGCGTGTGTGGAGTTAAAATCACAGTGCTGGTAACCGAAGAAGCCGAAGAAACTTATAAAGCTTCACTCGGGTCAAAGCGTTCAGTGCCTCCCAAAGCTATGCTGTAATTATGTATAGGCGGCTTACTAAGGAATGCGTACTTTCTGCTGACAGCTAAAACACGTAATTACTAAGTTGTTGAAGCGTTTATTTAAGTACAATGATATTAATAAAGCGTCCAGACCCAGGAAGTGGCTCCATCGGGGCAACAGAAGTAAAAGGGAAAGAGGCCAGCCGAAAACTTGTCCATTTTTCCGTCGCGTAGGGAAAGCAGCATTGACTCGACTCACGCATGCCAAACTATGAACCGGACACCAGCTACAGGCAGAGAATCGACACGCAAGGAGCATGTGCGACCATTCCGGAAAATGCCCATCGTCTGCAAATTCCGAATGAATAGGCCAGCCCTCATGAGTTCGTCAAAGCTAAACAGTTGGGTTGCAGCATTTGGCCAGTACCATAGGGAGGGAGACCACCACGTACGCCGAGTGATGATGGCTCCTCCTGCCGCAGGATAGTTCAGGTCTCCGCTTTGAGCATCAAAGTGACGTGGTCCGTGATATGGGAAATCTCCCTGCACCAAAGCACGAAGTCAACGCTTCCTCAGCATCGCGAAGAACAATAAATTTCGGTGCCCCTGGAAGAATGACGTCGGGCTGACGTCACTAACTGACGCCGCACACTCGGTGGTGTATGTCAGGAGGTGAAACTGCCAGTAAAGACTTTGAGCAAACAGCGTCGTCGGCGCCGTCAGGAAGCAGTTTTCTCAGCAGTTGGGTGGGCTCAGACCCCCAGCGGCCGCTTAGTCGGGGCCTATATATGAATTTCACATTCACGAACATTTACTTTGGGACGTGACGTGCTATTTTATTCTCTCTTCTGATATGCACGTGGAATGAAATGCAATCGGTTGACATATGCTCATGAAATATGGAAAGCGAAAAGTTTAAATTTTATCCAATAACATAAGTTTGCAGTGGATCACGAGAACTGAACGCGCACCACCGCCCCCACCCCTTTGGCTCAATTTAGCGTTCTGTTGCTCAACAAGATTTCACGGGCTCGATTTCCGTACGCTGTGGCCACATGCTACTGGTGACAGAACACAGAAGCAGTCAAGTACCTTTAAATTCAATTTAAATTTACATTCAGAGCCCACCACTACGGCATCTTCCATAGCCCCTGTGTTCATTTCGAACGTTAAGTTTCAAAAACCGCATCAAGTACTTAATGCACGTTTATTTGGATACAACGCAGAAGTTCCATTATACACAAGACAACCTTAAATTTGATGCACTGTCAAAGGCAAATGAGTAATAAGTAAAACACTTGTAATAAGGAAAAGCGTTCTCTGAAAACTTTCGTCGTTTGACGAAGCCGCATGCTGAACCACCGACCAACATGGGCCCTATAACGTAAAACTATTCCAATAAATTTCTATTCCAATCTCCTGACGTCAAATTTGCGTAACCACCAACGCAAGCACCGGGCGGTCACCCGCTGGGCTGTTTGAACAGACCAATCAAACGCTCTCCTCGTTCATAGGAGGTCACTTTTGTTTGCTTGAAAAACGAATAACATTGCCTACACTGAGCGGCTTGTCGTTTCTAATTGGCTGACAAGAGACGAGGAGAACGCTTAAGTGGAGAGGGATTCGGTGGGGCCGAGCCACTGCACTGAATGTCGATAACCGGATGAAGAGGGTGGTGCCGGAGTCTACGATTGGTCGGCTTTCCCTTACTTAGCTTGCGGTGGCTGGTCGAAAATCGCGACGGCAAGCAACGGAAGCTCAAGAATGCCGCTAAAACGGACCCTCAGCAAAGAAGAGTTGGAATAATGAGGGGGAAAACGTTCCGAAAGTGCTCGAAAACGTTACACGGCCACGCCAGAAGTTTTATTATGCGCAAATACGCCCATGCTCTCCGGCAGGTGCGAATAGACAGCGTCTGAGTGATCAGCGGCAGCCATCTTCTGTTCCTTTCGGAACGGGGCAGCCTGCGGCTATTCCGAAAAAAATTCAGTTTTGTTCGGCATATTAATGCATCTTTATCGCGTACACGTCACTTTGACACGGTGAGTTCTTGTGGTTTTGTGACGTCGCGTGACAGGCAGGTGAAGTGGGTGCAGCCCGAAAACTTTTTACCAATAGCCGAGGGCTAATGGCGAAAATGGGTCGAATCGGAAATAACTGTTTTTCTTATTTCTGTCAAATCATGCATAATCAGTGTGTACACATCATATCAGATGGGGAGGTATCGCGGTTTTCGTGACGTCGCGTGACAGACAGGTGAAGTGGGGGTGGTCGAAAAAAGTTTTTGACCAATCGTGGAGGGCTGATAGCAGAATTGGAATAGAAAAGTTTGGAATAGTTTTACGTTATAGCACCCCATGTCCAGCATTTGTCCGTACCACCCCCTACCAGGGAGTAGTGCCGCCTAATTGGTGGTACAACTTATGTCCTGTCTATACTAGCTTCGTGGAGCAATGTATAGGTGGCATTGGAATTTAGCACTCTCAGTATCAACAGTCGCGTGCCCTCACAGAACACTGGCAACACAGTGGGCTCTAAAGCGCGACAATGGGTCTTCGCGCCTTCTTCGAGCTGCAGACATGGAGCGATAAATTCATTTAAATTGCACACGTTTGACGCAAAGGCCTCCGCGTTTTGCAGTGCTGTCTTCATCGGATGGAAGTCGTTCCTTATCGACTGGTGGTCTTTTCTGCTTCAGTCCCTGTCCGTTGTGAGGCGCCCTAATTTAGCGCTAACCGGTAGCGATGAAGTAAATGGGAGGCAGCAAGCGTCGCTCAGGCAGTTACAATAGTTTGACGCGCGATGTTCAGGCTGCGATCGTGACATTCGCAAACCACGTATTTCTAATATTGACCGCACTGGGCTTTTAGTAGCGGCACGGTCGTCGATGCTGCTGGCTGTTCTTATGCCAATTGCGCACCTTACATATATTATGCCCGGCCATTCAAAATACGAGCGGGGTAAGTAGTCATCTGTTATTGGCCGACGCCACGCACGAACAAATGCATGAGCGCCGAGGCAGCGCATTCACGAAAGGGAGAATTAACACTACCAAAAGCACCGCCAGTGCACGCAAAGCTGCTGCTCTCAAACGTCCGTACCACTTCTGTCAGCCAACCGTTGCTCTAGAAAGAAATGTCGGAACTTCCGTAACCGGAAAAGTAAAACCAAGTTTGCGGCGCTCATGGGATTTCTCGTAACGGCTTTATCTGAATCAGACGTAAAGTTAGCGGTCATGCCAAAACCTACGCTTGCAGAGCTGTTGTGCTCTTTACGCCAACTCCCGCTTGCATTCACGACCCTTACTTGCGGTTTCGCCTCCTACCCGAAGCGACTTTATTGATCCGCGTGATGTTGGACTTCGCATTTACGAATGCATATTCGTTACTCATCGTAAGTGCTAATAGTATCTCTTGACATTTTGCTGGTGTGACGAGACAATAAAGCACTGTCTGTGTCACTGCCCATCATTCGACGCTCAACGACGTGCCCTGAGAGCGAGTCTCAGTCTCTTATATGACAGACCACTCTCCGAGGAAAAGGTCCTGAGGCTTCAGCCTAAGGACTCTCGCATGCTAGATCACAAAAGCCCTTACTAGGGGATTACTGGACTTTACGAACGCTTGTGTCTGTCAGCGAGTATGTTCACCTTGACTACTTCATCATTATTTTTCTTAGTTTGCTTTTTATCATGTGCCTTCCCCCATTTCCCCAATTGTAGGGTAGCCAACCGGGCACGGCATTGATTAAACACCCTGCCTTTCATTCTTCTTCGTCTACCTCTCTCTATTTACCGCCCATCTGGTGGCAGTTTGAACAAAATAGGTATGCGCTTTGCGTTAGCTCTACCCGCCGCGGTGGCTTAGCGACTATGGTGTTGCGCTGCTAAGCACGAGGTCACGGCATCAAATCCCGGCTGCGGCGGCCGCATTTCAATGGGGGCGAAATTTAAAAACGCCCGTGTCAGGCATTGGGGGCTTGTTGAAGATCCCCTGGTGGTCAAAATTAGTAACACTTCATTTGGGCCCAGTTGGTACATAATTCTGAACTTAACATTACAGCACGAGCAAAATTAATACAGCACGAGCAAAATTAATATCAAGTCTCGCACCACGGCGTGCCTCATAACCAAATCGTGGTTTTGGCACGTAAAACCCCATAATTCTGTTCTTTGCGTTAACTCTTTACTTTATTGCGAAATATCTGCGCATTGTGTACGTAGTCTGAAGGCAGCCATAAGCTAGTCGGCAATCCTGTCTTTCTCTATCGCCCGTATCACGCAGCACGGCAACTTGGACGGCTTTGGTTGGAATATAAATTCTTGTCTCGAACTTCAGAAAGCAATATATAGCTTCGAATCTTGTTTCGCGTGCAATAACTACCAGGCTTCGCCAATTTGATTCGAGAAATTGCTTCCGATTACTTTTATAGGCCTTCCATGGAAGGAAATCCCTGCACTTTATGACTATGTATAGCTTTACTCTGGCGATCACGTATCTGCTCGCCGCATTGGTATTATAACAGTGGAATTCATATCGAAACTTTCCAACTCCCATCTGAACTTCCTCGACCTTCCGGAGTGCTTTCCACTGCTGCCAGGATCACAAACACCTACTATATAAAAGATAAAGGATTCTGGGACCCTGCGAGAGTACTCGGAGTTCCAACTAAATCTTGCCAAACGAATATAAGTGATGAAGAAGTAGAAAACCACAAACAGCCCGCTTAAGCGTCCTGCTTTTCTCGTTTTATTTCTCCTTGTGTTACGTGGTGTTTCGAGCGGCGCTTTGATTTTCGATGTTGTCCGTACGAATAACATAACAATAGGATCGGTCGGGTTGCATACATTCCACTCAATTTTTGCAGTGCTTTTCCATAGCAGCGCCAAAGCTGCTGCACCCATCTGTAGCACAAAATGGTAATCCAGTGCCCTCAACAATGAGCCGGACAACTTCATCACGATGTGATATAAAGACATATTGGACAAACACTGCAGACATGAGAAATTATTAAGCCCACGGGTGCCGAAACGAAGCAATCATGAAAATTTACAAAATCATTTCGCGCCTACCAAAGGAGCTCGATGGCATTATCTATCTTTCTCACATTTTTATATCACGTTAATGCGAGCCGGATTACTTGTGCCTACAAGCGAGGGCTGCGTTGAGCTGAAGACTGAATTCTCGTCTTGAGATGTGGATTTATACGGCTTTATATCTTGTATCGCGCGCAATAAGTTGCGGGCTTCGCAATCTCGTTTAGAGAAATTGGTTTCGCCTCATATTGTGTGCCTTCGTTAGCAAAGCATTCCTGCGTTAGAACTAACGTGCAACTCTCGCGAACGCCTATTTGCTCTTAACTGGGTTGTGGGACGTTCCGTAAGTTTTTTTGTTTTCTATTCCTTCTTTCTTTTTCGTGCTGGTCACACTCAATGAAAAACGCATTTTCGACCTTAGCCTAGCATACGTGATGTTCTAACAGCCTGAGGTAATTGGGCACAAGCTTAACTCTTTCCGTCCTCTTACGCGCTGTTTTCTCGTGTAATAAGTTGCTCTTTCCCGGACCTCAGTAATGGCACTGCTTAAATCAAGGTAATGGCGTAGACATGCTCGCGTAAAGGGGTTGGCGCCGAAAGCAATTTTATCGCCAGCGTCGGCCTGTAGCTGTTGCGTGATGGGGCGCGGACGCGTCCGGAGATTCGCCTCTCGCGCACGCTCGCCGCGGAGCAACGGGGGATCGCGAACGCCCATTCGGCCGAGGAGGCGAGCCACGCTTTTTCGATACGATAACTTGGCACGCACGCGGGGCATGGGCCGATGCAGTACAGTGGCAGCAAGCAGACACAAAGAATAGCGGACGCGCGCCCTGGACAAGTGTACGTTTTGCTTCACCCCTGAACGGCGGTAAAGGACAAGCACGTCGCTGTGTTTTTTTCTAAATCAACCTATAGGATTGCCATGAACTAAGAGGTGTCGGAGAGTAGCGAGCAGGCCGCTAGCCGCACTGCCTTCGTTGTTGCCACCGCGGCAGCCGCGAGGTCGAGCAGAGTATATACGTAGAAAGCGCTTGACGCCGGCGGCAGAAGACAAAATGACAGCTAGGAGCGGATTATTGGAATCTTGTAACTTTCCCACCTTACGCTCGCCCCTCCCTCCCATTCGTGCCGCGCCACACGAGTCTTCTGTTGTTTGTCTGGCTCTTGCTTTTTTTTTTTTTTGCGCTGTAGGGGGGTGCGCGAACATTTTGTCGATGTTGTTCAGCTCCTCTTTTCCTTCCGGCACCTACATAGGCGCCTCAACTTCAGCTAAAATGACGCTTCGTGTCTCGTTCCTGACTGTGTCAAGACAGAGAGGCGAGTTACGTGCGAGGCTCGCATTTGGTGACGCGAAGCCAAGGTTCGATCCTAATAGTTCAGTCCCCTTCCTTGAAATCTGAGCAACGTGTCGGCAGAAGGGAGTTCTTTAACGCAACAACACTGGTCGAATAATAAAATCCTAAATTTCATAATCTATTAACAACGATAAATTTGATGCACTGGCAAGGCAATATATATATATATATATATATATATATATATATATATATATATATATATATATTTAAGACCTGCGTAATCTATTCGGCTTATTGTGGTGCAGGTGGCCAATCTCGTTCTACGAAATTTCATCTTTTCCAAGCTCAACTTCAAGTTTACTTGACGAGCTGTAAAATATCTGTATGGAAGTTTTCAATAAAAAGAAACCAACACCAACGACGCATTGAGACACTTGACTGTCATGTATGGTATAGCTTTCCGCATTGTGGGGGCAATAACGGGCAACAACGGGGCGGCCTTACGACTAACAACGTGAAAAGCTTCTCCTATAGCGAGAGCATACTAGTATACTTGTTCCATTAGTCGAAAATGCGAATAAAGGTAAAAATGACGCCTTAAGTCGACAACACGGCAATTCAAAGAGTTGTGTTAACAAGCTGGGCTAACTGTACTAAAAAACAAACTTCTTCACTCGTCACGAAATTGTGTCGCGGTGCGTACAAAATTCCAGCGCGTCATGTCTTTAGTTTCATCAAAAGTCACTGTGTTGGGTCCACTTATTTTTCTAATTTACATTAACAATCTACCCACTAATGTTTCCTTAAAGACTAGACCTATTTGCAGATGATTATAGGTCATTTATCGCCCAATAGGTGACGTCACTAATATTCTAGCTCTCCGAAATGATTCACTAAAGTTAGTTTATTGGTTTCGCGACTGTTTATAGCTTGTGAATACTAACAAATATCTTTGGTTTCTTTCATATACGGCATGACTATCCAACATATATACACTCGCTTAATTAAAATGGCATAATTTCCCACTCCTGCACAAAGTACCTGTGCATTAATACCTCTCATGACATAACTTGATAACGCACCTAACAAAGATGACTAACAACGCTACCTGAACTCTTGGTTGCCTTAGACGTAATCTATAGCGCAGGCTTGCCCTTCTGTAAAACTACGAGCTTACAAAACACTCATCCGACCCAAATTAGGATATGCTTGCTCTGTTAGGGATCCTGCTGAACTTGTTCAGACCAAAGTTATTGAAGCAATACAAAACTGCGCCGTTGCCTCCATTTATTTTTATTGCTCTTAGAGTACCCACGCATCTATCGTTCTAAAGAAATACGTTTGCCTAGGCTTAATATACGCCACAGAACCGCAAGGCTTCCTTTGTGTGATAAACCGTTTCATGCCTCACTTTGCTTTTCTCCCATCAATCCAGCTCATCGCCCCTATCAACGCGGTAGCCATGTAAAAGCTCTTTACCCTCAGAGTGCCGGCACCATCAAGCTGCTTCTGTTATTTTCATGAAGACAGCCATCGGGACTGGAACAAGCGTTGTTATTTCAACGCTTCAAAGCTGCAGTTGAGTCACTTTTCTGATAACGCCACTTCACTTGTGCAACCCCCCCCCCCCCCCCAAACCCACCCCTCATGTAAGACCCTGCCTACAAGGTCTTCGAGGTATTGTAAATAAATAAATTGATAAGTAGTCACAGTCCACAAGCATTGCTTACGCATAGGCATGGCAACACACAGCACTGCGAGTAATATAGCGTTGCAAGAGGGGTGCGGGACTTGTCTTCTTCAGAATGTCGAAAATGCGTAGCCCTACGTGCCGGTACTTTCACAACACCAGTGTAGGCATTCCTTACCCTAATGTGCCTGTTTGACTGTCGCACAAAAGGCTTGAATTGGCTACCCAGACTGTGCTTGTAGGAAACACGTCAGTTTACAGATGACAAGAATAAAAACACGCACAAAAAACTATTGGCTTCTGCAAGTGATTCGAGCATGGCTATAAATCTCATAATGTCAGTGTTCAACACAAAGTAACCATTCCTGCAGAAACCCAATCCGCTTCGAGTTGCTCACTTTTGCCGGTATGATATTACCATCGCGTATGCAGTAATATGTGTTGTGGGCGTCCGTACACAGCTTTAAGAGACTGCGGAAATTGAAAAATTGTGTTTTAAAACTTTCTACTCGCTTTCCAGAGAAACGACTGCACCTGTAGTAACTCCGAATCGCAGGCTTTCTGTTGCGCTACTTAATAGGAGGTCTTTGAGAAACTGTCGACAGCCTGCTTAACACGTTACCTAGGAAATATGGGCGTAAATTGGTCAGGTATTACCATCACAGTTTAGTCCACGTTGTCTGATTTGTGACAGCGGGAAATTGAGACATGGCCGCGAAAATGACATGTCATGTCAATCTACGGTCAGGCATGCTTATCTTCGAGTTCGAATCTTGGTGTCGCTGAAGAATGATAATAGCAAAAGTACAAGACCGCAAGGCGTGACTGAGAGCGAAGTGTCAGCGGAGGCGGGTCATAAAGGGGAGACAAGAGGGGGAACAGCCGTAGCGGTGTATAGGAAGCAGTGAATGAACGAAGAGGAGCGATACAGGTGGCGGATTTCTTGTTAATTTACTCTAAATTATATTTGCTAAGTGTCTGCGTTAAAACATTTCTTCTCAATAGAACAGACGATGTCCTCTTTTATACTGCTATTCATTCTGCTGCCCAGATTCCTAGTAGCAGTATATATTCAAAACATATGCTGTTCTCCGGTTGGGCTCGCGACGCCCTTTCACGCCGCTCAAAAGAGCGGGTTCGAAACTACTGAAGATATCCAAAGCGGTGCCTCTTTCTCTCCTAACGGAAGACTATGTATTGAAAGCAGGCACCAATACAAGAGCCAGTGAATCCACCGAACGAGGTGGACGCCCTCTGCACTGAAAAGGAGCACGAACCCGACGCATGGAGTGTCGTCTGGTCCATCTGCCACTTGTAATAAGTGGGTTGCCTCAGCTGCACCAGCAGCACGCGCCACACTTCCGCGCCGCGCAATGCCGCCGCGCGTGCTGCGCAGGAAACACAGTCACGCTTGCGCACGCGTACAAACACGCGCGCACACCCGCATGCCACCCGGATGGCTTGCACAGCCCAGTTCACCGGAAATTGATCCTCGGAGAGAACTCGCTCGATTTCCAACTTCTATCCCCCTCGAACCAAAATAGAGGAACGAGACGGGGGAAAAGGAGCGCCGCACAGAAAGCCGCGCGGTTTGGCCCCCGCGAAGTCCTCCCACCGCTCTTGGGCCGCGTGTACCCGTTTTCTTCGTCTTTTCGCCCTGTTTCCACCAAGTTTCCTGCCCCTGCTCCGTGTGCCTCGTCGGGGCCATTGTTTTTAAATTCTGCTCGGCGAGGAAGAACGCGGCGGGGACGGCCGCGGCGTTTACAGCGAGGAAAACGGCGAAATAACTTCGCGCCTCATCGCCGCCTTCTCCTCGTCTTCCCGGTGTTATTGTTTCTTCTTCGTGGCCACACAGTTCTTGCCGTCGCGTCGCTGATTTCTCGCTTTCAGAGCTCGGCGGGTCCGCTCGCTTCAGCTCTCCCGCTTGTTTTGCTGCGTCGCTTCTTCTGGAGGGTTGAGTCCTCCTTTTAACTCCAAAGTGGAAATGACGACATCGGAAGCAACATTATGCCGACGCGGACGACTGAGCTCATACTTTGTTGTCCTTCTTAACCTCGCCCATGTTTTACTCGAAGCTAGCACTAGTTTCTTTTCTGTGTGGGATCGAGGAACAGCTTTCGCGAGAGTTTGGGGCCGTTGAAGTGTAAGACGATTTTCAGTCCTCGGATTGGGTCGAGGTCTCTTGTCTTCATTCAAAGAGAAAAGAAAGAAAAAAGTCGAGGTTGGGGAGTTGGGGAGAAAAATACACCTTGTCATTAATTTTGTCCACCATACTAAGAGGAACTATTGTATTGTGGGCATTGAGTACACTGTGAACTTTGCCATCTGCGTTACCATCAAATGCTCGTTGTTCTGTGATTTCCCATTGTCGCCTGAGTTTTGAAATTTTCCAGAATTGAGTTTTCAGACGCATTTTATTACAGTGGTAGCTGTTATGGGCTCACTTGCCTAGTTGTTTTTATGTCCGATGGTGTCCCTCGCAGAAATCCCAAAGTGTTTTGCAAGGAGCTTGACAAATGTGCTTTGCGGGAGAAAAAACGCAACACAACAAAACAAAAGCGCGTGGTGACCCGAGTGGATCCGACCTTCTGTCCCACTCAGTGGCAGTCAGAAGTTTTACTTCACTCTCTTTTTTCTTATTCTTCTTTTCTTTAACGTGGCATTTATTTCTGGTCACTATTGACTCTTGCGGGAAACATGAACAGACAAACGAGCTAACGTGTCTTGTTCACTTAAACAGCGACATAGAAACCATACAAATAGCTCCACAAAGTTCTTATTCACCCTTAAAACATGCTGCTCAGGCAATGGTTCAGCTTTACAAGACAACACTAAAATGGTGGTAAGGATAAAAGTGTTACAAATATACAACACCACTCGGGACGAAAGTCAATTTCTTCATATAGATCTTTCCTTTCAGCGATTATTTGACAGAAATTAGTTGCTGAGGAAACTATAGGTGTGGTGTTGCGCTGCAACATGCATGTTTTCCACATGCTGTGCATTCCTATAAATGAGAACACATCAAATGGCCCATAGTTACAACTAGTTGTAATTATGCGATTTATGAAACAAGGCTCAATGAATTCGGGCGCATGACACAGGCAACAATTAATGGATGATGCGAAAGTGTCCCTTGAACGTAGTCAAGTGCTGAGAGACAAATTTTTAGACTGCAATTTATAACCGAACGTTTTTGTAGACGCAAACATTATCATGACACGTACACGAGCTAGCACATAACTGAGGCTTGTCAGAACAGATTTTACTTCTATGCCACAGCAGAGAAAAATACTGCGCCTGTACACCGCAGTCCCGCCACAAGAACCTATTGTTGGCTGACGACATGCTCTGCAACTTACCAATCAACCAGCTCTGAGGCGGAAGAAATTAAATGAAGCCAGTGACAAAATGTGAAAATATGGCCATGTCTCTCCATTTGCTGACCTCCACAATGAATTGAGTTTTACACTTCTTCTTCTCGACAGAAGATTGCTCCGCATCCCTCTGCGAATATTTATCGGAACCGATGCCGCACGAAACTGTCCAAGACCTACTGTGCATGATATGGCGCTTCTACTGACGTTACGGCAAGAAAATTAATGCGCCTGGATAGCTATTATTGACTGACGTCGTGCTCTGCGTCTTATTTGTCAACAAGCACTAAGCTGCAAGAACTTAAAGCTAGCGGTAAGCAGCGGAAGGGCGTCAGGAAAGAGAAGGAAGTACTAACCGCATCTCACCACTGCTCCACCACCTTTACAAACGCAGAGCATTAGAGCCGATATTCAAGAAAGCTTTCTGCTTCTCGAAAGCAGGTCGCTCGCATGCATCTGCGAATGTTTCTTCTAACCGATCACATATGAAACGCGGCAAGGCATACCGCGCGTAATATTGCGCCAGGTATATCGCATCACTGCTTCGAACACGGGCGAAATTGGAATTTTAAACGAACAGACTAACCTTCTCCTTTCCTTCGGGGCCCACCTGCGCGTTCAGTCTTGGTTGATAGGGTCTCCTTGATTGGGCCGGACCTTACAAGGCATTGTTTGGTTCAAGGTAGTGCTTAATGATGCCACGATCATCCCTCACCACACCCGCTCCGGTCTATTCTTCCCCATACCCTCTGCGAGCAGGTCGCATGCAAATTACAGCTTGCATGTCACGTAGTGATTTTCTATAATAAGCATTTCCTTTATATTTTTTTTTGTAACTTGGCTACAACATTTTCACATGACGCTCCCTCCTAGTCTTTTCCCTTCCTTCATGCTTGCGACTCGTTTTCGTTCGCACCATTGTGCTTTCGGCGGTAGTGTAAACATCTTGATGCCGGGGCCGCAGCGAGTTTACGCCATCGATCCGTGGTGGAGTGCTTCTGTGTCGCGGCAAGGCTTTAGGCTGTCAGCGTTCGCTACTACCGGCATCAAAACTTTAGACTATACTCGCGGACAACTTCCTGTAGCTATGAATGCAAAGCTACGGGCGCGTGGCTACTCCACATTTGCTACCGCGCCGAGTAGTCCGGCAGCGTTTGAGAGTGATTTTGGTTGCTCGGAACAGGCGCTGAACCGACGCACCTTGCACGTGCGACGGTTTCGCGTTTGCCCAGACGCGGAAGGGAAGAACCGCAAAATAAGTAAACTTTTACGCTCAGTGGTGTGTTCTGTCCTACTTAACTGTTGTTATGTTTTCTCTTCCCCAGCGTAACTTAACGTGGATAAAAACGGGGGAATCTCTTCACAGGCGCTGTCACTTGTGCGTGCTTTGCCACCGTAGCTTTTCTTTCATAATCACTGAAAGTTGTCCGCTAGTATAGTTGTCGTCGAACTAAAAAATAAATAAAGGGTCTGTACCGACCGCAAAGAGATTGCTATTCCGAAATCGTAGCAAAAACCAAACCTCTAAACGAGAACTTTATAGAAAGGGAAGTACACGACAAGTAAACGCACTAGATGAAAATGATCATTCGTTAAGAGCAACAGTAATATGGTAGGAACAAAAAAAAAAAAGAATTTGAAATGTACGAAGACCACACCAACTGCATGGCACTAATCACAAGAAAGTAATCAGGGCGCTGTTTACAAGAAAATCCCGTAGAAATATATATATATATATATATATATATATATATATATATATATATATATATATATATATATATATATATATATATATATATATATATATATATATTCTGAAGAGAGAGATGCATACTTGGGCGCGAGTGCTGGCACGGCGGGTACGACAAAAGTAGATGCGGCAGAAGTAAACAGGCGTTCTGGGGGACGGTCGATTGTCTGTCCGCTTTACAATGGCGCAGCCGATAGGATCCTGCGTCGCCAGTCGCTTATGTTGCTCACATAAATGGCGTAGTAGCGAACATTGCTTTCCATCTTCGGCCACCAGAAGTGTTCTTGTATTTTGCGGAGCGCAGCTTGCTGGCCGATGTGCCCTCCTTCCGGTAAGTCATAAATGGCTCGCAATATTTCCTGTCTAAAGAAATTAGGAATCACTACGAGGTGATGTTCTTCTGAGTGGTCCTTGTGCCACTGACGCCGATACAGTGTGTCTTCGTGTATTACAAATGTCGAATTCTTTCCTGTGACAGCGAATAAGGCAGTAATTGATGATAAGTCTTTGTCCTCCTGTTGGGCTTTGGAGAAGTCTTGTTGAGAGAAGAAAATGCAACTCTCCTCGTTTTGGGACAAGTGGTCAAGGGGGTTCCGTGAGAGAGCATTGGTGATGTTGTTTGGACCCCAAGCACGGTGGCGCACGTCAAAATCGTACTCTTGCAGCGTAATAATCCATCGGGCAAACTTCTGCTTCAGCTGCTGCTTGGAAAACATCCTTGTTAATGCAGCATTATCGGTCACAACCGTGAACTTGCTCCCAAAGAGATAGCGACGGAATTTGTCATCCACACTCCATACCACCGCAAGCCTTTCCAGCTCATTGGAGTGGTAGTGGCGCTCGGTATCTGAAAGCTTGCGCCTTGCATATACGACTATACTTTCGATGCCATCAGGGTCACGTTGCACTAGCACTACCCCGACGCCCATCTGGCTGGCATCAATGTGCACTTCCGCGGTTGCGAACTAAGGGATTACCTTAGTACGGCAGGGGTGCAGCACCATTACCCATCCGCATTTCATACTCAGGCAAACGGCCTTACGGAACGAACTAGCCAAAGCATCCAGGCCCGACTCGCTCCGCATAAGAAATAGAGAAAAAAGGAAAAGCCGACTGGGACGCTCACCTGCAGTCAGCTGCTTACACCGTTAACACGGCGCTGCCGACGTCTACAGGGACAACGCTATATTTAACCATTTACGGGAAGATGCCCCAGCTGAAAACTGTCCTCAACCTGGACACTCCCGTTACCATTTCCAGCTCCGCCGACTGGGAGTCCGTCCTTGAAAAGATCACTAAAGCAGCGATCCGAAGAGCTTCACAAATGCAAGAAACGCATAAGCGCCACTACGACCGCACACATCGACCTGCTCTGGTGTATAACTTCGGTGACGAGGTGTGGTTACAAAGGGAAGTCAGCTCACCAGGCCAGAAGTTACTACCGAGGTTTGAAGGGCCCTTCGCAGTTGCTGAGGGCATAGGAGAACACCTCAATTCCAGGCGCCAGCCTCGACAGGCGTGAAAGAAGTAACTTCACCGTGCACGTGTCATTCCTCAAGCAACGGTTTCGGCGGCTGAAGTGAACTGTCGGCTTTAAAATGAACTGCCGAGCCTTTCTTTTCAGGTTCGCAGCGTGGCCGAGTGTGGAGAGAAAGATTCGCACTTGGGCGCGGGCGCTCGCACGGCGGCCACGAGAAGAAAAGAGGCAGAAGTAAACGGGCGTTCTGGCGAACGGTCGAATGTCGGTCGGCTTTAGAATATATCTAAGGATTTTATGTTCATCCGTTTGGGTTCATTCTTCGTCATCCGTCTCGATGAGTGACCGTTGCTCGTGCTAACAGTGCGGTGGCGACGCGCGAGCCAACGACATAGGGGGAAAGATAGTTGAAGTACGAAGGGACTGTGATAAAATGCAGCCCTCGCGTCCTACGTGCAGTCTGCTATATGACTTGTAACACGCGGCTTACACGCGCGAATAAAGACAGAGACTGTGCCACGCGCGAATAAAGACAGAGACTGTGCCAAGAACTACGGGAACTTGGGCCCATAGGCGCTTTCAGTTCCGAACACGGCTACGCCAGCTGGGCTGTGCGAAAGACGTTTTGTGAGAGTGTCTGAGGAATCGCCGTTTGTGCTGCAGCTTTTGAAAATAGCGAAACCGCACACTCTGGGAATCACTTAGCTTTCGTATGGTGTTCGCGCGATGACCACTGTTCTTGTTTAGAGACAATTTTCAAGTAGTACACGCGACGAAGTTGGACACGTTTTCCCCAGGAGACATCTCGCTCAACGTAAACGTATGGCGCTTCCAACACGTAACAGAGGCCGACCGAAATCAAAGTCTATGGCACGCACAACGAACTCCACCTGCAAGAAGCGTTTCTCAAAGCACTTGTTGGCAGCTGTAAACGACACAGTCCGGATCAGCTGCTGTCGCATCTCCACACTAGCCGAATCGATGCTGCGCCGCTTCGCGTATGCGAGTAAGTGTGCACTCGCGCCGTAGCCGACAGCACTACGCCGTTGCTCACCTCTGATATACAGCATCGCGCTTCAGAAGAACTTCACTTTGGCCCAATTTGTGTTTACCGCATATCATATTGACCGCAAATAAAGACGGGGACAGCGGAAGAGAACACATAAACAACACGGGTGGTAACTTTCAACTGGTT
The DNA here is from genome assembly GCF_050947875.1 of Dermacentor variabilis. Taxonomy (NCBI): domain Eukaryota; kingdom Metazoa; phylum Arthropoda; class Arachnida; order Ixodida; family Ixodidae; genus Dermacentor; species Dermacentor variabilis. The sequence goes on from NC_134568.1 coordinate 82,939,121, forward strand.
TATTCACGGCTGCCCGTGGGCATATATAGACAAATAGAACATGCGCAGAACGCAGCAAACAAGAAGACTCATCAGTCTAACGGGGAAACCAATTATATATATATATATATATATATATATATATATATATATATATATATATATATATATATATATATATAACTACCTAATGGAAGTGTCACTATAACAGTCTTGGCCTTTCTTTTTTATGTGATAAGCCTCCATCAGTTCGCGTGCAGTCTGGTCCTGGCTTCTCTCCAGAATCTTTACCTCCTTAAAAAGAGGCGCACAATGACAGGCATTGCAGTGCGCAGACAAGTGCGCCAATTCATCTTTCGTTAACTTTTGTTCATGTTCCCTGGCTCGATCAATCAGGCACCGTCCTGTCTGCCCTATGTAAGATTTGCCACAGGCTAGGGGGATTTAGTACACAACTCCTACATTTCATTTTGCATACGGCTGGGTATGGTTCTTGCCACAGCCTTGCCTTCCTTTAGGATCACGGGAGGTGCGAGGGCAGAGCCGCGCCAGCTTAAAAGGGGCTGAAAAGACAAGGAGGACTCCAAACCTGCCTGCCACCTTCCTTAGGTTGTGGGTGACCCTGTGAATATACGGTAGCACTTCAGCTCTTACGGCCATAGTAGTCGTCCTCACCCTTGCTTTGCTCTTTTACCTTCTGCAGGAGGGTTTCCACCACTGGCGTTACCATCGAGTCAGGGAACCCTGCCGTCTTAAGACGGGAAATCTGATTGTCAAAGGCAAGCTGCATCTTGTGCACACACGACTTGCGGGGAGTCGATTCTAAGCAGAGCATCGCTACTCCTCTTTTAACAATCTTTGACTTGGAGGAGTCATATGGCACTAAACCCTTCTGTGCCCGAGGGAAGTACTGCCAACAGCACCAAGGGTTTGGTGACTTCCATTTGGTTGTTTCAATCGGACATCGATTTTTTTTCGATAATTGGTTGCCCCGCTTGGCTGTTGAATGTTTTTGTTTGCTGCGTTCTGTGCATGTTCTATTTGTCTATATATGCCCACGGGTTGCCCTGAATAAACCACTTGAAAGTTACCGCCCGTGTTGTTTATGTGCTCTCTGCCGCTGTCCCCGTCTTTATTTGCGGTCAATATGATATGCAGCATCACGCTCGTGTGAGCATCGCCAACAGCGACAACTTCTCTTTTCTTCCACTTAGTTTGATTTTCCGTATTATTTCTTCATTTAAATTAGCAAAAAATAATACTTATATGGTGTTTTATGAGCAATATTTGCGAATTGAATCCAGTACGAATATTCAAGAAATATGACCCTCTAATATTGAATCGAATATCGAATAGTTTCTCATTTCTGAACAAAAAACGAAACATAAAGGTTACGTGGTGTATGTATTAAAAATTATTGATTATATTGTTTGTCTGCGTTTGATGCATTTCGAAAGAGGACTTCTAGTCAACTGAGGAGCTTGTAAATGAAAGATGACTGACTGAGGACTGGTCGTATCTAATGCACCGTGAAAAATTCAGTAATGTAAGAAAAAAACCCAACTCGTGACCATATGTTAGTACAATGTTGTTTTTGTTGGAGCTACCTGTACTAATACCGCACAGCACATCGATTTAAAGCGATACGAATTGGTGAGATTCTCCAAATTATATATTTTTTATTATATTGTGAGACGTCATGTTGTTAGGATGCCTGAGGGCGAGGCATTCTTTTGAATGACGGACAATTACTGAGCAGAAGTTACCAGCTCCACGCGTTCGCTCTCAGCAACAACCGCAGCTCTCCTGCGGTCAAAACAATTCGCAACAGTCGCCGCTGTCATCGGTCTTTCCCCCCTGTGAGAGAAGGATTGTTATCTCCTATATTCGAAGAGAAATTAATATTGGGCAAATTAGAGTAGTGAATTCTCGAATTCAACGCGACACGAATACCAGAGTAATATTCAATTCGTATCTGAACTTTATTATATTCCCACTACGTTAAATAAACTGGTAGTTTCCACTTTTACCCAGTTTTACTAGACCAGAAAAAAACGTTACCATGTCGCCTGCGAGTAGGAGTTTATTTTACTAACTCCTACTCATTCCTAACTCTAATGGCGGACAGGGCCAATTGCAACATATGTGGCGTAGGTGAAACCATACTGTCTAACTGCCCATCACTTGAATTTGAGAGGCCTGCCCTTGGGACAGCTTTAGGTTGCTTAGGTGACTGGCCTTTTATAGAAAAGAAGGTCCTGGGACCGTGGCCTCGAGCGTCTGCGATGTGCAAAGCCACAAAAGCGCTACTGCTTGTCTTCAAGTGCACCAGCCTGTACGACCACTTGTAATGAACTGAACTATGCACGATGCGCCCCATTGCGCGTGTGTCCGTGCGTTCTGTAAACTTCTCTCGTTCTCATTTTTCACTCCCCTTTTCCCCTTCTCCAGTGCAAGGTAGCCAACCGAGCTCAGCCTGGTGGTTAACTGCCCTGCGTTTCCTTTATGCCTCTCTCTCTCTCTCTCTCTCCTGTTCTTTGCTTGGCTCCGTCGTCTGTTTTCTTCATATGGTTGTCACCCCACTACCTACTTCAAGTAAACTGAAAAGTATCCAACCTTGATGCAACTGCTATAAAGAAAGTTTCATGCAGGCGGCAGGAAATTTCAGCCATCCACTGAAATATAGGGACAGATACGTATTAAACACGCTCCTGCCGGCAACGTTTGTCAAACAAACCACCTTATAATAGGAGCTCGCTAACGAATCGTTCGGTGAATAGGCGCGCGCAGCCGTCGATCGACCATCCCCGACAATCAGTGAGAAATGGTTTCGCGACGTATAAGCCTGGCCAGAAACAGCACGTTGTTTGATAGCTTGGCGCGAAGGCATTTATACGCAGTACCCTGGCTCGAATTGGGTTCGAGAAAGGCGCTGTCGCGGCAACGACTGCTTGCGACAACAGTTGGAGAACGCAATTACCGACTTCACAAAGGCAGCACGGCCTGCGTCGTATAAGAAATCGTTTCCCTCTCTTTCCCTCCCATGCTTCTGCATCCTGTCGTCGAGCCTGGGAAGCGGCTGACGAGACAAACGTTTGCCCTGGACGTGGAGCGTCGTTCTGGGTCGCTGCAGGAAGCGCATTGTAATGGCATCGTCGTCCGGCGGCCTCTCTCACGAGAACACTGGTGCGCACTGTCTGAATGTCGAGGCGGAAGTCGCCAGGAGGGGAGGGGATATCCGATGAAATTTAGATGAGAGGGGTGCTTCCTTTGAACTCTGTGTATGCTGTCGCTCTGATTGGGTTTCGATCGCCTCCTCCTCCTTGGTAGAGGTGAACTGGGCACGATGCGGAGTAGAGGCGCTCGCAGACTTGGCGATGCTCAGGAACTGCTTGGGTATGAAGAATTGCACTCTTCAACAATAATTCGTAGCGACGCATTAGTCGCCGTGAGAGTGGAAGCCGCATCATCGGCAACGGAACTGTGTGAAGCAGGTTGTGGTTCGTCAACAGTTAAGCATGAAGCGGGGACGGCTTCATGCATCGGAGAGGCACGCGTCGCATTATACCCGTGTTTCTAGCCGTTTCTGCAGCTTTGTCAAACCGTGCCAGAATAACTGTGCCGACAAAACCCTGGCATTCTCAAACGTCTGCCAGCAGTACAACAGTGCTGGCGAGGATTTTGCATGCAAAGCGGTGTACGAGTGCCTCAAATAGGACTCCTTCATTTACGCCAATGCTATACATAGACACAAGGTAGATCGTGAAATATAACGCGCTAGGAAACTGTAGTCATTCAGGTTTCGTCGCAGATGTTGGCAACGCTCGTGCGTTGCTCCAACCGCCCTGCACGCACGTTGCGGCGAGTACTAGTGTGACGGCCCGGCTTCGTAGCCTGGACGATAAGCAGCCCGCGTTCATTTACCCTTGAAAGTACATCAAATGCGTATCAGCAGGCAACCACGCGTCCTGACGTGCTGACTGATTCGCTGCTGTATTCAGCAGCAGCATGCATTCAGCTACGAATACCGTGTCCGGGGTGTAACGCGAGCATTCCATCTTTTTTTCGGTGCAATGATGAGCAGAACATATTACCTACCATAACAGTTTATTATATACGAAAGGCACTTTGTGGATCAACGGGGAGGGGCAGGTAGCAAGAAGGAATATGTTCCGTCACTTATGAAAAATAAACAGCTACGGCGTGAGCAAGTTTCAAAATCTACTTTGTGCGGTACAGCTCGCGCGTGAAAGGTAATGATCTGCTGTGCTTGCCTAAAATCACAGAAGTTTGTTTTCGAACACGATGTGTGGTGTTTTAATTCGGGTCATTTGGCGTTTATTTCGGAACAGCCCTGGGGGGTCGTTTCGTGTTGCACTGCAGTGACTCAGGCAACTGAATTGGTGCTTTCTTCTTTTATTGGCCTTGACGGGAAGGTGTGATAGTTATGTTTTGTGTGGGTTAATGAGCGTGATTATGTGACGAGGAATCTTGTTAAAAATAAAAATACAGGTATTCTCCTTTACGCTCGCTATGAATAGATCATATTTTTGTGAAACCCATTATTGTCTTTACGGGCCAAAACCACGATTTCATTATGAGGGGCGCCGTAGTGGGGGGGCTCCGGATGAATTCTGATCACCAGGGGGGTCTTTAACGTGCCCCAAATGCACCACATTATTCTCTATATAGTGTGATACGGAAAATTAAGTTAAGCGTCGTCCATTTAGGAGCAGCTACATTTTAAATGGAACGGAACAAACGCTCGACATGCGTCGTCTCAACCGTCCGTATCAACCATCTCAGTCGTCCATGGGCTCGTTTGCAACCACCTTGTGTTTTCAACTTGAAAGCTTTCCCTCTCCACGACGCACTATATTCTAAACTGGAAGAGAGAGAAAAAGAGAAGGGAGGGAAGGAAAGGCAAGAAGGTTAACCAGACTGAGTTCAGTTTGCTATGCTACTCGTGGGGAGGGTGAGTGAAAGAAAGAGAGAGAGAAGACATGAGTATATCGCACTTTCACATGCACTGAAAAGTATACATGCACTAAGCTAGGTGCAGCGTGTCTCCAGTCGTGCACTCAAATATGTTGCCTGCAAGTACTGAAGAAGCGCTCGAATGGGCTCATGAACTGTGAGGCCAGGCTCCGAAGACAACTGCTTCTGTAAATGGCCTATCGTCCATTCTATTCAAGGCGCACTGGAGAGTCCAACGTTGATTATCGAAGCGGGAACAGCGGCACAGAAGTTGATTGATGGTCTCTTCACACTTGCACGTAGCGCACATCGGTGAGTCCGTCATTCCAATGCGATAGTTGTAGGAGTTAGCGAATGCTACTTCTACCCACAGCCGACACAGCAGTGTTGCGTCACATCCTGAAAGGTTTGCTGCTAATTTCAGTTTCAGTCATGAATCGAGGCGGTATAATCGACAGTTAGAGTTCTGCGGTGTATGCTAGTAACTCAACGTGATGGTACGCGCGAGACTGCGAAGCTCTCTGGCAGCGTCTCCTCTCGATAAAGGTACAAGGAGTGTCGGTGCACCAGCCTGGGCACATGGGGTAGCGTCATCGGCGAGGTGACTACCAGTGATGCCACAATGTCTCGGCAGCCACTGAAAGGTTACATCATGTCCTCGTTCAGAAGCGCAATGAGAAATTTAGTTAATTTGTGACACCAGCCGGTCGTAATCACCACGTCGTAAACGCCACAAGCTTTGGAGGGCTGATTTCGAATCACAAAATATTGCCCATTTGCTAGGCGGACTTTTTTTTTTGTCGTCAGAGTGTGCCATGGCCTGCATAAAACATGAGCATACCGCGGAAGAACGTCACGCGTACGCTTTTCTGGTTCTTCAAACCAACAGGCTTCCAGGGAGACGCTGTTTCATTGCCCTATTATTATATGCGCCAAAAGAAAAGGAAGGAAGGAAATAAATAAATAAATAAATAAAGAAGGAGATAAGAAAACCTAGAGTGTTATTCAACGAGGCAGAGGTCCGGTGTCTCATACCGGCACCATAGAATAAACTAGACAGAAGTAGACGGCACAGAGGTGAAAGGTAGGATGGCCCGAAAACGAAGCAATCACTTTAACACCTATTTGCACAATAGTCCCCAGTTCTCGACTGAGCCCTAACTTGGAATACGAGCCACTGTTATTCACGATATGATTATCATCATTATCGTCACAACAAATTGGTGGCTTAGTAGGTGCAGGTATACGCTATCGCCGTTTTTGTATCTCTCACAGTGCTATAGCATACCTTGTTAAGAACGGCCCGCTGAGGTGCAAGTTTTGCCAGCCAGTTGCGACAGCGGCGTCAAATTTTCTTGGGAAAGTCACCGTTACGCTCAAGCCAAACGGCGTCACTAAATCTACTGCGTGCGGAGGACAATGCCGCGTCCTCGCCTCTCCGTCGCGGCAGCCGAGATGAGTTCGACGAACCAGGCTTTATGACTGAACACGCCACCGCCGATCTGGTCTGCCGCGAGCGGGGGACTGCCCGAGGCTACGTAGTTGGAGCCCCCTTCCCACGCGCCGTTCAAGACGCAAGACAATTGCCAACCGGTGGCCGCGCTGCGGGGGTCAGCTCGAGGAATAAAAGGCGCCTTTCCTGACGTAAGCCCCGAGCTCTGCGAAGACCGTCTGACGTCGGTGGGGGCCGTGAATCTGTGCGGAAAGGTGTGTGTGAGTGTGTGTGTGTCCCGCCCGCAGACAGGCGACTCGTTTACGATGACTGGTCGAGCGTTTCCCTCACCTTGGGATCGAGGGAGGACCGAGTGTTTATAAACCGCTGTTGTGCGGCTGCTTAGTGTACTTTCTCTCGCAGTCATGCTAGACTGATGGACTGCAACGTCCTTATGTAGATACTGTAAATAAACCCATATTCCTCGTTCTCGATGAGAAGCAGTCCTTCCCTTCAACAACGTCCTCAGCGTGGATAAGTTGGACGACGGCATGGGCCAGCTACCATCTAATTCATGCCCGACTCCAATCTTGACAACTGATTACGAGCGATGGGATTGACCTCCAAATCCTTACAACCTTACAAAGTTAACAAGGCTTCACTTTTTTTCCAGCCACACTACCGTATACCGTGTGCGTGTGTACTTTAAAAGGTCGTTTAAGTAATTTTATTCTTTTTTCTTTTCTCTCTCTCTCTCTCTCTCTGACGAATGCATGAGCACAGGCAAAAAAAGGAATTGCAGGCACCAACCCTGTAAGGCCCAAACACAGTTCCACGTCAAGAAAAGTTTGAACAGATTGTTTGCATTCTTTTGTGGTCACGTAGAAGAGTATATTTATACAAAGAAACACTGATACGTTACGTGAGTTATAAGTTAATTAGTGTACTAATAAATAAGTAGCGCTTTATTCGTTGAAATATCCACAACTGAAACTTCGCTCCAACATAGGAAATACACAACCGTGGGGTTTGCGTTACGCGTCTCTAGCATCTGTTTGCATTTTGAGGCATCAAATTCGGCGTCGCATCTAAGGTGCGTCGGGAATGACAGGGTTAATCTTCGAGAGTGGTGGTGCGGCGCGTAGTTAAAGGTGGGGCTGCTTTCGGCGCCCGTAACAGGTAGACCTGAAGGTCCACGAGCAGCCACTTGGGCTCACCAAGCCGAGTGCGGAAGAAGCCGTGTCCGTGCGCGCTTGGTGCCGGCAGTGTGCGACTTAGCGGCGCGTCTGGATCGCGGCGGCTTTCACACCCGCTGTGATGGAACGGCGCGCAGCGAAGCGGCGGCGCCTCGAGGAAAAAGATCGCAGAGAGCGTGGGACGAGGAGAAATACAGGCGTGGTCTGACGGCCGGAACCGATCGTTTGATGGTCTATAAAATCGGCCCACTTGAGCAACGAAGCGCTTCAAGGCATTCAGTCCGTGAGGCAGTAGCGAGAACAGTCTCTATGGAACTTTCGAGCGAGGTTCGCTTGAAATGAAAATGTAGATTTGGCCGGTCATCTTCCTAAGTAATTTGAACTCGTTGACGCGGGCCCGCACGTGCACTTCACATGATAAAGCCACTTTCATTACTTATAGTCACTTCTTGCCCTAAACTAAGCCAAGCCGTGACACAGGAGCAGATAACTTTATTTACGACCGCCCATTCTCCTATTAACGGTAGATTTCACCCGAATTCCTCCGTTTCCCCGAGTTTTATTCATTATAGCTCGGGTATCTAGATGCGCTTGGCCCGCAGGTAACCTTTTGCTCGGATTTCAACATAACAATAATTACCTACGACAAGCGAAAGAGCAATGCAAAAGAAGAAGAAAAAAAACGGGGGGAGGCATGGCTTAAGCGCAGCCACGACTAAAGTTTAAATGATGGCCTCCCACTGCTTAACGATCTGGCATTATTGCTAGACCGTTGGCTGAAGAATCCCTTTTCCTCCCACAAAAATGCCTTTTTATCAGCGGCGTTCAGTGCCCGGCTGTTATGCCTAGTCATAAAAGTGTGCCCCCCTAGCCTCCAACCCGCTTCCCCTTTTTATGACAATTTCCGCTGTAGATTTGGCCCGCAGAGGGCGCCCAAGATTTACAGACGACGTTACCATTAAACGTGGGACGTTCGGCCCTTCGAGGCAGTAACGGCAGCCGCATCGCGGCCCAAAGATATCGATAAAAATTGTTCCCGTCCATACTCCTAAACACGTGGCTCTACTGCTGACAGACGGAGTGTTTATGACTATTACAACACGTTTATTCAGCCATTACTTTTATAAGAACACAGGGCAATCATAAATCAAACGTAACCGCTGTTTTTGGTTTCAGTCTCGGAGGTCACAATTATAGGAATTGAGCTTCACTCCATTTCTTTTTATGTTATACCGGAACTATTGAACGGAAATAGCTCGAAACGTTTTATAAGCTATAAGCTTACATACTTGTTAAAAGCAATCATGGCGATGCCCTTTTATTAAAGCTCGAACTTGAGTTCTTATTTACCGACCTCAGCATCTGTTCGGATATGTTTCCTCGAAAAAACAGTATTGCTACGCCCTTCTCGCTTTTACAGTGTCGGGAAACCGGAAATAATAACTAAATATGAAAATCAGGGGCAGCGAAATCACGTTTCGTATTAAATTCCGTTGCTCATTATCTTTTCTTCTTTTTCAGTTTTCTTTTCTTGTTCTAAGAGCGCCGCTTCTGCAAATAATGTGCGTTACTTGATACTGCGGAATAAAACTAATGGTAGTAAAATGCAGGCTGCTTGAAAAGTAAGCTGCTCTGATAGCATGTTTTCAGGCTAAAGCTAATGGTAAATTTGAGCACCACCGGAAAAAAAAAAGAAACAAAACAAGCAATGCACACTAATTTGCAGCACACCAGCAACACTGACTCCAAAACGAGCACCGAAAAGGCTTCCGTGCTTGCAATATTGTCCCCTTTATCTGCGCGAAAGGCAATCTCGGCTTGCGCAAGCGAGCACAGTGCTGCAGTAATGCCCTTATTTCTTTGTGTTCGGGTGTGTTTCGGTAACTGGTCGGTGCTCCGATCGTCCAACGCCGTTTTTACCGTTACATGGAAGTGGATACAGGGAGAGATTTTGAAAACATCGTCTCTCGTGTCACAGTCTTTCGACGGTCGGGATGACTTTTTCGCGTTCCCTTGAACTGTGGAGAATAATTGTTCCGCAGTATTCACAGCTGAGATAGTTTGAACGTGAGTGCTCGTATTTCCGGTTTTGTTTTTCTCCTGGAGATTTTTCCGCCGTCGGCTGAAAAATAAGATCGACATCTTTTTTCTTTATTCTTTCATTTAGTGCTCGCACAATATGCACATTCTCTCAAAAACTAGCGCCTCAAAGTGTTCGCTACGTTTGCAGCTACACCAATCAATGCTTGCGTTTCGTAATGGTACTATTGTGAGGATCCATGGATTGTCGTTAGGGCAGATTAGCTATATTTTACTATGCTTTACGTAGCCATCGGCCAGTCAGTGCCACGACACCTGCGCCTTGAGAGACGCTATAGCAGACAGTTCTGAATCATTTCTGCCACCTGGCGTTCTTAACGTTCTTCCAACAATCGGAATGGGCGGTTGCTGTTGCCGGAAAAATGCTACGAAAATTAAGTCTGCGTATGCGTCTTATCAGTATCGGTAAATCGCTAAAATCTTATCAGTTAAATTATTCTTTTCAGATCTTCTTATACTTGTTACAGAAGAAATTTGTGGTGTAGATGACGTGTCATGGCATGGAAGACAACAAATGCACATAGCAAGAGCGTCGTTGCACGTGCGCGTGTGACTCGTTGTTCAAGCGATAAGGTTGAAAACGCGATACCTGCGATCTTGTAAAGGCCATCCAAGTATCGGGCGGGCTCTCAGATACGTTGTGCGCGAAACATCAGACGACGTATTTGCGTATCCGCGTAATTTCTCTCACGACAGCCATTTTCTAGAGACTTGAGCAGGAGCACAAAAGTACACGAAACCAATTCTTGCGGAGCGTCCAACTTTCATGCGCCTCCGAATGCACATCTTCACTATTTGATTGGTGCACGCTCTAAAAACAATGTGCTGCTACTCCTTTTGCACAAGTCACGCTCCTTTTCCCGTATAAAACTGGATTTTCTAGTGTTATCGAGCTCTACGACGGAGTACATTCACTCTGCCTGTGCACGAGGCAGAGCCAGTTAGCGAGCTCCGTGGCCTACACGAGAACTCTCAGAAATGAAGGCAAAAAGGCGCTAAAGAACATTTTATACTTCGTTTAGTTTTTTTGCTCCTGAGCTGTATTCGTGCCTAATTTAAGGACGCCGGTCTTGTCTCTTGTTCGCAGTGTTGGTAACCCACATATGTCCAGTTTCCAATATCCAGGACAATTCTTTGATGGCAATTAAATAACTTAAATTATCACAGCCTGAAACTAGCACCACCTGTAGAAAAATAGCGCATTCTTGCCTCTGCGTGCAAGCCTATAGATATTCGTGGCTCCACTCATTTCCACCTGCGGACGGCCGGTTTGCAGCGCGCGCGTGGTGTTTGCTGAGTACGCCATTGAGCAAAGCAAATAAATAAGAGAAAATGCTGTTACGAATCTAGAATACAATGTTTTTTTTTTCAGTTGATTCATTAGATTTTAGAAGTTCATGCTAGTTTTATCACGTAATGTTAAGGCATCTTCAGTTACAAGGCTTCAAATCCGGCCATCCTATACAGGGTGTCCCAACCATCATGCACCAAGATTGGGCTAGGATTCACGTCAGTTTGAAGAGAGAACGAGTAAAATTGGTCTAGAAGAAACAGGCCAACCTAGATGTAGTAAGGGTAAAAGCAGACAAATTCAGGCTGGTACTTGCAAACAAATATGCAGCCTTAAAACAGCGAGATGAAAATGACATAGAGATAATGAATGAAATCGTAGCTATAGGCTGGCTTCAAAAGCAGCGATTGAAGTGGAAGGCAAGGCACCAAGGCATTAGGCAAGCTCTCCGAAGTAACAAAGGATATAATAAGGAAGCGACAAAGAATGAAAGTGTCCAACTCAAGGTATAAGATAGAATTTGCGGAAGTGTCAAAACTGATCAACAATCAGAAAATAAGGGATATTCGAAATTATAACGTGAGAAAGACTGAGGTAGCCGTAAAAAAATGGATGCAGCATGAAATCAGTGAGAAGAAAACTTGGCATAGGGCAAACCAAGAGGTATGCACTGAAAGATAAGCAGGGTAATATCATGAGCAATCTCGAAGGCATAGTAAAAGCAGCGGAAGAATTCTATACTGACCTGCGCAGTTCCCAGAAGGGCCACGATGCCTCCATTTGAAGCAGTAATGAACAGGTTGCAGAGACTCCTTCTATAACTAGCGATGAGGATAGGAGGGCCTTGTAAGACATGAAACAGGGAAAAGCGGCAGGAGAAAATGGAATAACAGTCGATTTAATCAAAGATGGAGGAGACATGATCCTTAAAAAACTGGCGGCCCTTGATACGAAGTGTCTGTCGACTTCAAGGGTCCCAGAAAACTGAAAGAATGCAAACATTATACTAATCCGCAAAAAAAGGGAGACGTTAAGGAATTCAAAAATTATAGGCCTATTAGCTTACTTCTAGTACTATCTAAAATATTCACCAAGATAATTTCCAGTAGAATAAGGGAAACACTGGACTTAAGTCAACCAAGGGAAGAGGCTGGCTTCAGGAAGGGATACTCCACAATGGATCACATCCATGTCATCAGTCAGGTAATCGAGAAATCCGCAGAGTATAATCGGTCTCTTTATATGGCTTTCACAGATTACGAAAAGGCATTTGATTCAGTAGAGATACCAGCAGTCATAGACGCATTACGTAATCAAGGAGTACAGGCCGCTTCCATAAATATCTTGGAAATATTTGCAGAGAATCTACAGCTACCTTAATTCTACATGAGAAAAGTAGGAAGATACTTATAAAGGGGTCAGACAAGGAGACACACTCTCTCCAATGCTATTCACTGCATGCTTGGAAGAAGTATTCAAGCTAATAAACTGGGAAGGCTTAGGAGTAAAGATCGACGGCGAATATCTCAGCAACCTTCGGTTTGCAGATGACATTGTCCTGTTCAGCAACGCTGGAGACGAGTGACTGAGAGACGGACAAATGATTGAAGACCTTAACAAAGCGGGAGAGTATGAGTGGGGTTGAAGAATAATATGCAGAAGACAAAGATAATCAAACATCAGAACTTTTATTGGTGATATCTGCCAGAGAAGTCAGACTATATGTATGCTGAAGCGTGGAAAGACTCGTCCAGATCCGCCTAGAGGATTACAGTTTTGACTGCGCCACTTTTGCGTTATAGAATAAGAAAGGCATCAGATACTTTTCTTCGTGGTTGTGCTTAATAGTCTTTTTGTATATGCGTGTTTAGAGTGGTCGCACTCATTCTTTCAGATGTCGGAATGCAGGAAGGAAAAACGCATGCTATTGATTTCGCACCCGTTTATTGCATCCGACATGGAGGAAGGAAACCCAGGACAGGCCCCGACCAGCGCGAACGTATTGGAGAGTGTGTGGCGGAAGTCACGTGCTGTTTTCGCAAAGGAGCACTGGGACAGGTACCCCAAATGTCAACATTGCCATAGCAACCGCGCTCACGAAGTTTTCGCTGCTGCTCTCGGTCTCTGAAAGTGAGATAAGATTTTTCCACCTGTGTCTTTTTCGCAGCACATCTTATTCGCGAAAAAAGCTGACTTTGGAGTGTGGTGCGTAAGCTTGAAAGTTCTGTTTGGGTCTGTGAGAGTGAGTGTCAGCCAGCAACATACACACTCAAGCAGTCCCGGCGCGGGTCTTCGTCATCTTCTTCAACGTGCCACGGAAAAAAACAGGAGCACGTCTGCTTCACTAAAACCGCTACAGAAGTTTCGTAGGCTTTGTTTTGACGCGCGTCGGCAGCACACACTTCCGGCGGTTCGTAACAATGCAAGTTCAAACTTCGCTCCCATCTGCTCCGGTGAGCTGCACAACCGCTTATTCGAGGCGCAACCTTTCTACAGTCGATAGCTCGAACGGGCCTTCCCATTTTTTTCTTCAGTTATCGCAGACTGGATGTTAAATCCTGCACTTCACAAAGGTCAGCGGACTGCCTCATTCGGTCTGAATTTAACATTCAACTACAAGAAAGACAGAGAGCGCGAGCAACTAAACGTATTCATTTCTATCCATCATCTTTTTTTTTAATTCAGCAGTTTGATTAAGCATGCCAAAACATTTAATGACGAGTCAACATCACTCCTCTAACATCATTGCCAACATGGTCGCTAAAACACGATTGTGTTGGCTGATATTTGCTACATATTTGCCGTAATAAAGCAACAGATTGTTTTCTTATTCACAAAGTTTTCGCCCATTTCTAAATCTTAGTGTACCTAACTGCAGTCTGTACTCACCGGCGTAACTTTCCGATGCCGCGTGAAGACGCTATGCAGGCCGTCGGTGTACGGCGACATCCGGTTAAATGCTCTCTATTGGGGCTCGCGCTTTTTTTTTATTGGCTAGGCTAATAATTTCTAATAAAGCACTCAAGTAAAAACATGAGGAGGTGATTATCTTGTCTAGATGTGCCTCCATCAACTCAGGAAGCTTTGCGTCCGCGCAAGTTCTACTTACCGCTAGGACGCTTTCCTACGAAGGGGAAACACGTGCAAGCACAGAGTATAACAGAGTATAACACAAATTCAAAAATTTTTCTCTTGCTTAAAACAAAAAGTAATTTGATAAAAGTTTCTCAGTTTGTAGACAATGAATGTTTCTAATAAATACACTATTTAGCGTATTTTTACCCCCACCACCTCAATGCTAAATTTACGACTAACCATAGGCTAAAACTAACTTTTTTGCAACTTGGTCACCAGCTGTACAGGCCATTTCACGTTATATTCGTCCCAAATGATTTATCACTTGCAGTACAATTAGTTACTCTGAAATATAACCTTGTGGTAAAAATTATTTCTGCAAAAAAATTCCCAATATGCACCAAATTTTGCATATTTAGTGCCGTATAAGGAACTCACGGAAACGTAAAGATCGATAACACCTTTTTTAAGTGAAAAGCCTATCTTCATTCTCAAAGGAAAATCGTGTGCTCGCCTAAGTTAAGAAGAGAAAATTTTTGGACAATGCGTTTTACGACTCATACTTTCGAGCTGTCTAAAAGAACTTCACATGTTCCTAGCGGTGCTGAATATTTTTTTTTTCGCAAAAATGTTTTACAGAAAGACTTCTTGCTTTAAATAGATAGTCCTCAATTTTTTTTTCAAAGAAATTACTGATGGTCGAGCACCAAGGTTGGGGCAGTTGGCGTGGAATGACCCACATGTAATATATATCTTTTTTTTTTCTTTCTTTTCTGTTCTATCCCGCGGTTTTTATGATTATGCCGAATAAACTTTCACGCAGAACAAAACTACATTTGGAAAGCTATTCTGCAATTGAGGAAAATATTGCAATATATGAGTGCATACCTTACGGGTCCTCATAGAATTTCTTCGCCATCTATCTTCTACAATTCTATATAAGTTCTATGATTACCTCTTTTACTCTGTGCGTGCGTGCGTGCGCGCGCTGTCGTGTCAAGGACGGCATGAAGTATCTGCATTTCTGCTGTCAATAATGCTCTCCGAAAAATGTATAGAAAACTGCGCAGTATATGTTTCGTCTGGTCATTCTTCCAGTCGCACGGTGCTCAGTGAATAGGCGCTTAATGCGTTTACATTAGTGCCGGGCTCCTTAGCGCTTGTGCAACGCGTAGTAGCACACCTCTCCTCATAAAGCTAGAGCCGAAGCTTTTTTTTGCGCCCATGGGCCGCTAGTGAGAATCGTAGAAAGAGAAGAATGGTAACCGAAAAGCCGCAGTGGTTGTGGCGGGACACCGAACAACAAATGCACGCTCGGACGCATCTTGACTGCCAGTGCGTCCCAGAAGGCGTTGGCCGGTGGGCTGACATCGTGCTTACTTCTGCGAGCTGTGCAATCGCCGCGATTTCCCAAGCGGCACCGGTAGCCGGCCACTAGCACGCTGCACGGCTCACTTGCTGCCAGTTCCGCAACACCTTCCTCCGTGCGTAGCACGTGCTACCGATGCCTCGCGTGTCGCCAGCAGAGAGAGAGAGAGAGAGAGAGAGAGAGAGAGAGAGAAATATGAGCTGTCATGAAGGAAACGACACTTTGTCGTTTTCCTGTTCTTTTGTTTCGTCTCCGATTCCACCAGCGCTGATAAATAGTGCCATGTTTTCCTCACATATTAGGTCTGTTTTATATAATCACGGAATGCGTGCGTCACGTACAGAAACAACCGAGTCGCCAACCATGGGCGCAATAACGTAAAACTATTCCAAACTTTTCTATTCCAACTCTGCTATCAGCCCTCCACGATTGGTCAAAAACTTTTTTCGACCGCGCCCACTTCACCTGTCTGTCACGCGACGTCACGAAAACCGCGATACCTCCCCATATGATATGATGTGTACACACTGATTATGCATGATTTGACAGAAAAAAGAAAAACAGTTATTTCTGATTCGACCCTTTTTCGCCATTAGCCCTTGGCTATTGGTAAAAAGTTTTCGGGCTGCACCCACTTCACCTGCCTGTCACGCGACGTCACAAAACCGCACAAACTCACCGCGTCAAATGGACGTGTACGCGATAAAGATGCATTAATATGCCGAACAAAACTGAATTTTCTTCGGAATAGCCGCAGGCTGCCACGTTCCGAAAGGAATAAAAGATGGCTGCCACCGATCGCTGAGACACTGGCTACTTGCACCTGCCGAAGAGCATGGGTGTATTTGCGTATAATAAAACTTCTTGCGTGGCCGTGTAACGTTTTCGAGCATTTTCATCACGTTTACCACCTAATTCTGCCAACTCTTCTTTGCTGATGGTCAGTTTTAGCGTCATTCTTAAGCTTCCGTTGCATGCCGCCGTGATTTTCGACCAGCCACCACAAGCTAAGTAAGGGAAAGACGAGCAATCGCAGACGCCGGCACCACCCTCTTCATCCGGTTATCGATTTTCAGTGCACAGGCTCTGCCCCAGTGAATCCCTCTCCACTTGAGCGTTCTCCTCGCCTCTTGTCAGCCAATTAGATACGACAAGCCGCTCAGTGTAGGCAATGTTATTCGTTTTTCAAGCAAACAAAAGTGACCTCCTATGAACGAGGAGAGCGTTTGATTGGCCTGTTCAGACAACCCTGCGGGCGACCGCCCGGTGCATGCGTCGGTGGTTACGCAAATTTGACGTCAGGAGATTGGAATAGAAACATATTGGAATAGTTTTACGTTATAGGGCCCCATGTAACCGCTTTTGCATTATCACACGTCTTGCGGCGCTTTTCTCCGTCCACTGTCGTTTCCCTGCATTCAGTGTATCCGCATATAAATCTAATCTCACTTGTTCAACACTTGTTAAATCTGAGGCATATTCTTTTTTGTTCCCCATGGGCTACAGCTACTGCATGTCTTCATTATTTTGTCTTTATAGTTTAAGATGTATCTCACCGCTGCCGTTATAATGGGAATGCTTTCGATTATGCTTTACAGAAAAATTATGCATAAGCACTACTGTAGTTAGGTATGTGTCAGCATTGTGCCACTTGCTCATCTGCACGCATAAGACGCGACGTATTGTTTACCGCGATTGACGAAGCAGTAGACGGTTCATTAAATATGTTTTATTGGCCTTGCAATCTATTTTGGCTCGTGATCCGACCAATACAAACCCTTATCAACCCTTGTCTGCCCTTACCAAACTCATTCAATACGACTCAATTCTTATCGATTCTTGTAAGCTCTTATCAGTCGTTATCAACCTTAGCGCACTCGATCCGACCGTTATCAACTCTCACTGTCCATTATCAACCTTATCGAAATCAATCCGACATTTATCAACCTTATTAGAATTTCTCCCACCTTTATAAGTCCTTATCGCTCTTTAGCACCTTATTCATCCACGTCGGACTGCTATCAACCCCCCGC
Source organism: Dermacentor variabilis (assembly GCF_050947875.1). Lineage (NCBI taxonomy): Eukaryota > Metazoa > Arthropoda > Arachnida > Ixodida > Ixodidae > Dermacentor > Dermacentor variabilis. The sequence goes on from NC_134568.1 coordinate 82,956,573, forward strand.
AGGGGCTTGCGTAAGCAGACGTTTGATGTGTAGCGATACCATGGACCCGAGCACACGAGGATTGGACCCTCCCGCGCCTAGCCGTCTGTGGCTTTGCCGTGCCCGGGGAAAAGAAGATCCTGGGGGTTGATCCAATGCAGGGTGTTTGGACTATTATGGCTTCTCGGCAGAAGCAACACATATCTTTGCCCTTCTCTTCACGTAGTCGGCACTCCCGGTCTTACCAACACGGTGGAAATCGGCAATCGCCTTTTTGTGACCCTCTCTCCAACCTTTTTCTCCCTCTCTTACTTTGACACCTTTCATATCTCCTGTTGGCTTCTCATCGTTTCTGAATTTTCAGGTGGCAAGGGTTAACCTTGTGTAGTATATCCAATCTTGGGCATATAAAGCTATAGCGGCGACGCATAGCTGGCATCTGCCGGTACCTTCCAAACCTTGTAACGTCCTCTTCTTGGGATCGGTAGTGGGTGGCTGCCACCGCCGTTCAGATATTGGAAAGATATTATGGCAGAAGCATCTCCCCTTTCCAGATCGGCCTCTGAAAAGGGGCAGCACCGAAGTATCTTCTGAATTCACATTCCGAGTAAACCCAGGCACATTCATACGTTACCATATCTTACATTGCAAAGGAACCACCCCCAATGCGAAATCTGTCCCATTTCTTGGTGGCGAAATGCCTCAAACAAAAAAAGAAGACTACAAAGCCTCTAATATGACAAGTCGAGATATTCTGCTTTGAACTCAGAAAGAATAATTGCAAATGCTATACGATCTCACCAGCATTGGTGACATCAAAGTCACTATCTCGCCACACCGATCGCTAAACAGAAGCAGGAGCGTGATCTCTACAAAACTTGTGGCTTCCAAAACTTGTGCGACGAAGAACTCTTCGAGGGGTTCCTAGAACAAGGTGTATTCAAAGTCCAAAGAGTAACAATTAGGCAAAACAACCAACAAATCCCAACCAAACATGTTATACTTACTTTTGGCACGAGTATTCGCCCGAGTTCACTTGATACGGGGTACGTAAAGATCAACTTAAGCTATTAAGATTATGATATTGCAATGGATCCATAAATACAAGTTACATGTTTCCACAGTGCCCAGCTCAAGTTCATACAGTACCCGAAACCCAAAAAGAAAAATGCCGCAAGTTAGAACCAGCTATGGAAGGCAAGCATTATCTTTTCAAATAACCAATGCTCTAAACAGAAAAGATATGCAGGCAGACTTTAATAAAGGTGTACATACATTTAAGAAATACAGTAGGAAGTTTCTTGTGAACAGCAACATTATGTTTTCATTACTGTAAATTACCTCAAAAAGTGTGCTTTGTTCTCCCTTGCCATGCTCTTCTCAGCTACTACAATTTTGATACACGGCTGTGAAATTGTGCTTGGTTTTTGTGTCTTGGTTTTTGTGATGAGGGCCATGGCTATGAATGATGATGTTGAGCGTGCTGACTGGTAAGTGTATTGCTGAGCTCTGTATTTACGCTGCAGATATTATGTTGCGTATGTAAATATTTTGAACCAATTATTTGCTGCGACGACTTCATATTTCAGCAGTGACTAGTCCCCTTTTAATATTGCCCACTGTCTGAACCTATGACGTCTGTATGACTGAACTTTGTTGTTGTATTTTGTCTGTGTATATTGTGCAAGAGGGCCGGGGCCCTTGTCAGGTGATCTGCCGCCTTTAGCCTCGGCCCCCTCTTACACTGTGTCTGAGGAAACAATAAATAAATAAATAAATAAATAAATAAATATATATATATATATATATATATATATATATATATATATATATATATATATATATATATATATATATATATAAAGAAAGAAAGAAAGAAACTTCAGGCTATACATGCTGAATCCAAGGTGGTCCTTCAATTGCTAGCGGTTCGGCCATGTGTCACAATCATGCAGAGGTAAAACAGCATGCGCAAAGTCTAATGCCAATGATCACCTCTCGGACAACTACAAAGCTGCTGCACATTGTGCAAACTACAAAGGATATCATGCAGCTTATTCAAAATCTTGTCCTTTCGGGACGAAAGAAAGAAATAATCGCATTCACGGTGAAAGACAACATCTCTTTCTATGAAGCAACGCTACAAAGCTGCTGCACATTGCGCAAACTACAAAGGATATCATGTAGCTTATTCGAAATCCTATCCTTTCGGGACGAAAGAAAGAAATAATCGCATACACGGTGAAAGAGAACATCTCTTTCTATGAAGCAACGCTCTCTGACTTGCCTCGAACGAACTATGCCAATGTGGCGCGGCAGGGGGCAGCGCCACATTTGTTTCAGGGGTTTACAGGGGTCACAGTAGTAGTAGTAGTAGTAGTAGTAGTAGTAGTAGTAGTAGTAGTAGTAGTAGTAGTAGTAGTAGTAGTATCAGCGGCCAGTGCTGCTCCATCATCATCCAAGGTGGGTCCACAGACAGCTGTTTCGCTGGGCCCAAAACTTAAGCGAACTCCGAGGCCTGAGACGCGCGTCTGCGCACCTAGTCCTCGACACTCCAGCGCCTCGGACAAGGGTATGGGGGTAGATCAAAAAACCACGGCGTCGTCGACGCCAATAGTACAGCGCTCCCTGGAGCGCGCTAAGGACAAACTTCTTATAACTTCGCCGAAAAAGGGACAATTAACCTAGACGGTTACCACCTTTGATTAGAATAGTAATAATTTCATTACATGTTACCTATTACTTTTTAGCTCACACACACATAACAGACAGTTTTAATTGTTTGACAATGGCTTTCATCATTCATTGGAATTGTAGAGCTCTGATGCGTAATTTAAGTGACATCAAATATATGATAGATAACTTCTCGCCAGTGGCATTCTGTCTGCAAGAAACAAACCTAGGGCCCAAGAATAGTCGAATTATTAAAGGTTTTACCATTGTGGGGGGGGGGGGGGCAAGGGACCGTGAACACTCTACTCGTTTGTTAGGAGGAGTCGCCGTAGTCATGCAGGCTCCTCCCGAAATGTTCGATACCTCTTTCGAGGCTGTAGCCATCACCATCCTATCGCATAAAACCACCACCATTTGTTCACTGTACATTCCATCCCATAATAATTTTACTGCTTAATGCCTATTGTACCCTATGGGGAAGTGACAGAAGTGACCAAAGAGGGCAGCTTGTTGAAGATGTTATTTAATCTAATAACATTTGACTTTTAAGCTCAGATGCGCCATCCTATTTCACAATTTAAAAAATGTTCACCCTTTGAGGCTTATCTTGTCCCACAACGATAATCATGTGTCTTGCCCGCATTTCCTTCCCTTAATGCTGCGAACCCGGAACTTCCATGTCACGAACGGCTTGCGCATTATCAGCGTAACACAGAATTCTCGACAGGAAAGTAGCGAGCGCCGAGTTTTCAAGAAAGGAAACGCAAGCAATGCAGATGACAATTATTGTTGTGGACAAATATACATCCCAAAAGTTGCAGCCGCTTTGAGAGTGTTCTCGCCTACTTCACACACCCTTAGTTGCATATGTGTTTAGCTTTTTGTTCACCATGTGTGTTTTCTTTCCGATTTTAAATAGGAAGTTCTGAATACCTCATATAGCAGCGCTATTTACCTGCTATCATCAAAGTCGCATCCTCACTACGCTTTATAAGTTTTAAACCACGTCGCTGGAAAATACACCTTGCTGACTGGCCGCTTTTTATGGAACATGCAAAACTAGAGCAAGTCTTTTTAAGTGAGCTAAGCGTTAACCAAATTAATGAAAAGTTAACTGCGGTTTTAATTTCAGCGGCTGAAAAGACAACACCTCAAGCATCCAGCCTTGTGCGCAAAAAAATCCCTGGTGGATACCTGAGTGCACAGAAGCTAAATAACAACCAAATAGGGCCCGGGGAACCTTCCAAAGATACCCGGCCGATAGAAACCTCCTAGGCTTCTAACAAGCCACATCCAAAGCATGATTTACGATATATTGTCACGAAGATAACTAAGACGGGCTCGCCGAAACAGAACAGCCTTCTTTTAATGATGGCCGACAGCCCAAAAACCCCGGGGCACAACTGCGCCCTTCGTCGTCTTCGCTTTGGCGATCGGTGCCTGTAGTGGGCAGAGCTGACTTCTGGCGATCGGGACTCGTAGTGGGCAGCTTACTTCGCGTCATTGCTCCGCACGTGAAAAGCGACAGTCCCAGTCGCTTATCGGAGGGTGACAGAGGGCGCGGGAGAAATTCTATGAGACGGACACGTCTTCGCGGGCGTATAGTACGGTTTGATTCGTACTACGTCGACAATCCCGGCTCGTGGCCGTCGTCGGCTCGAGCTCATAGTAGTACTCTGAGGGAATACCTCGTAGTTCACGTCTCTGAGTCGCCTGGCGATCTTGTACGAGCCAAAGTATCTACGCAGTTTTTTCCGACGGCCCCTGATGACAGATGGGTGTCCAGACCAAACGTAGTCGCCGGGATTGTACTGGATGTTTCTTCGGCCACTGTTGTAATGACAAGCGTCAGTACTCTGCTGGAGGCGGATGCGGTTGCGAGCAAGCTGTCTGGCTTCTTCGGCCTTCTGGACGATGTCGTCAGCATTGTTGCTTCATTTTTTGTTATCGATCGGGAGCATGGCGTCTAAAGGTGTTGTTACGCAGCACCCATAAACCAGTTCAAATGGTGTGAATCGGGAGGTTTCCTGAACAGCCGTATTGCATGCGAATGTCACGTAAGGTAAATGTAGGACGTAAAACATACGCGTACATCAAAGACTTCTTGACGGACCGTACCGCAAAGATTTCAATCTGAGAATCCAAATCGGAGGCGCTCAAACTAGGTAATAGGGGGACTCCGCAGGGTTCAGTCCTGTCTCCCTTTCTATTCAACGTGGCAATGATCGGTCTTCCTGCGAGGCTCGAAAAGATGGAAGGACTCGGACACAGCCTATACGCGGATGACATCGCCCTTTGGGTGGCGGCTGGAAGCGATGGGCATGTGGAAGAGATCCTTCAAATAGAAGTAAACATGGTCGAAGACTACATCAGGGACAAGGGACTGATATGCTCCTCGCAAAAATCAGAACTTCTGCTCTATAGACCCACATGCAGGGGTCGAAAAAGCATTAGGGCATTGTGGTCCCAGTAGAAGGCACCACGATACCGATAGTGGAGAGCCTGAGAATACTGGGACTCCGCATATCTGAAAACGGCCATAATGGGGAAACCATTAGACCACTAGACAATAGTGTTCAACAAACAATCAGACTAATAAAGCGGACATCTAACAGGCACTATGGCATGAAAGAGCACAATCTTATCCGATTAATAGAAACATTCGTAATCAGTCGTATTGTATATGTGCTCCCTTACCTAAAGCTCTACGTTGCGGAGAAAGCCAAGATAGAATGCATTATTAGAAGGGCGTATAAGCAAGCCTCGGGAGTTCCTGCAAATACGTCAAACGAGAAATTCTTGGCGCTCGGCGGGCACAACAGACTAGACGAACTTACTGAGGCCCAGAGAGTAGCGCAGTATGAAAGACCCACACAGAGTTTGACGGGAATACACATCTTAGATGACATCGGAATAACCTACGAACCATAGCCCGGAGTGCGCAGAGACATCCCAGGGAAAATAAGGGAACATCTATCAATACCCCCAATCCCTAGAAACATGCACCCGGCGTTTCACCAAGATCGAAGAATCACAAGAGCGAGAGCTCTCCACAAAAGATTCCGTAGTGCCAGGGACGTGGTCCATGTGGAGGCGGGGGAGGCGGTGGAGTACGCAAATAGACAGAGCATGTCGATAGTTGGTACGAGTACAGAGGGTGACCGTAGAGTTAGTGGCACGGTAACAACAGGGAAGGCCGAGGTGGCGGAGCAGGCTGCCTTAGCGCTGGCAGTAGCCTCCACAGAGGCTAACATCGTAGTAGGCGACTCCAAGACAGCCGTCAAGAACTATGCAAAAGGAAGAATCTCGCCAGAAGCGCTGGGAATTTTAAACAACTTTCGTGAAGATCGAGACATTCACATTATATGGGCGCCCGCACACTCCTCCCTTCCCGGGAACGAAATAGCGCACAACCTGGCTCGAGAACTGACGGGCCGAGCAGGTGACACGCAACAAATACTGGGAATGGAGAGAAACCGTATGACCAGCTTCAACGACAACACCAAACACTATAAATTGGGAAGGGCCCATTTCCCTCCAGCACACTCCTCGCTGAGTAGACAGAAAGTGACGGCATGGCACCTCTTACAAACCGATACATATCCGAAGCCGGTGGCCTACCACCGCTACTACCCGGACCTTTACACGGATAGATGTAGATTCTGTCAAGAGAGGGCGAACCTACAACATATCGTTTGGGCTTGTCCTCGGACACCCACACAAAATAAAATAAACAGGACCAAGGAGCAGTGGGAGACCGCGTTGCTCAGCTGTGCACCGGAAGACCAGCTCAAGGCTATCCAGCAGGCCGAAGACGCCGCCAGGGCCCAAGGGCTCGAGGCCGTCATCTAGGTAGAGAGGCCTAGGTCTCAATCCTGCTGTCCACAAATAAAGTTTATTTCTCCTCCTCCTCCTCCCATAACTTGTGCACTACGTCAACGTACATCGAGATCATATCGGTGATAGTTCTATAGAGGTGCTCCGTAAGTCCATTAGTTTGTGTGTGATAGGCCGTAGTTTTCCGATGATTGGTGTGGGTCACTGTGACGATCTCCTGTATTAAGTCAGCAGTAAATGCAGTCCCTCAATCGGTTATTAAGACGGAAGAGGCCCCGTGACGTAATACCATGTCATAGACAAAGAACATGGCGACTTCTGTAGATGTTCCGCGGGGTATAGCTTTTGTTTCTGCGTACCGCGTTAGGTAGTCCGTTGCGACGGCTATTCATTTGTTGCCTGCGGACAACGTAGGGAATGGACCGAGAAGGTCCTTTCCAAGCTGTTGAAATGGTGCTGAAGGAGGGTGCAGGGGTTGCAGAAGACCAGCTAGTTTCAAAGGTGGAACCTTGCGCCGCTGACAATCACGGCAGCTCCTCACGTAGCACTGAATGGACGAGAACAGCCGCAGCCAGTAATATGTCTGGCGTATGCGCAATAACGTCCTGGTGAGTGCTAAGTGTGCGGCACATGGGTCGTCATGACACGCTTGCAACACTTCTTCGCGCAGTGAAACTGGGACGACGAGAAGGAGCGTTTCTTGGCTGTTTTCGGAGTTCTTTTTGTAGATAACGTTGTTGCGGAGGCAGTAGGAAGTCAGCCCTCGTGACATCGGTCGTGGGACAACAACATCGGCTTTCTGGAGGTACAGGATGAGGGGAAGCAGTGTACTGTCCGCACGTTGGAGGTCAGCCATCTCGACAGTGTCTACTACACGAAGAAACGGGAAGTCTTGCTCTAAATCACTTGGCTTCAAAGGTATAGGTGCACGTGAGAGGCTGTCGGCGTCGCGGTGCGTCTGTCCGAATCGATAAACCACTGTGACGTCGTACTCCTCAAGGCGGAGGCTCCAACGAGCGAGGCACCCTGCAGGGTCCCTAAGAATCGCAAGCCAGCACAGTGAGCGGTAGTCACTTACTACTCGAAAAGGTCGGACGTACAGGTAGGGTAGGAACTTGCTGATGGCCCAAACGACGACGAGACACCCCTTTTCACTCGTGGAATAGTTGACCTCCGCCTTTGTCAGACTGCGGCTGGCCTAGGCCTCGTTCGGCGTGATCTTGCCACTGGACGAGTATGGCACCGAGCCCCACGTTGCTGGCGTCTGTGTGGATTTCTGTGTCAGCCTTATCATTGAAATGCGCGAGTGCGGGGGCTGTTTGTAGTCCCTTCCGCAATTCTGTAAATGCTGATTGTTGCTCGTCCATCCACTCGAAGGGTACATCTTGGCGTGTTAAACTCGTTAATGGTTCAGCGATCCTTGAAAATCCTTCGACAAAACGACGATAGTAAGCGCAGAGACCTAAGGTCCGCGTCCAACTGCCTTCTTGTCAGTTGGACGCGGAAACTCTGTGACGGCAGCTAGCTTCTCGGGGTCTGGCCGAACACTGTGCAGGCTGACTACGTGTCCGAAAAACTTTAGCTCCTGAAAGCCAAAATGACATTTCTCAGGCTTGATAGTCAGATTTGCTTTACTGATGGCGTTGAGTACGTGCTTGAGTCTTTCTAGATGTTCAGCAAGCATCCTCGAAAACACCACAACGTTGTATAAGTAGACTAAGCACGTCGGCCATTTCAGTCTACAGAGAAGTGTCCATCATCCGCTGAAACTTGGCAGGTGCGGAACACTGGCCCGAAAGGGAGGACTTTAAATTAATATAATCCATCAGACGTCACAAATGCTGTTTTTTCGCGGTCGCGCTCATCTACTTCGATCTGCCAGTGCCCTGACTTAAGATCCAAAGAGGTGAAAAATTGGCCGTGGCGTAGATGGTCCATAGTGTCATTGATCCGTGGCCGGGGATAAACGTCGGTTTTCGCTTTTAGTGGCATGGTTAAGACGTCGATAGTCTAGACAGAAGCGTAGTGTACTGTCCTTCTTTTTAACCAACACGACGGGGGACCCGTGGACTTATGGACGGCTGAATCACGTCATCATTGATCATCTCTTGAACCTGGCTTTTATCACCTCCCTTTCCATAGGCGAAACGCGACACGTATGTTAACGAATGGGGCGTGCTGACTCGTCCGTAGGAATACCATGTTTCGCAACGGAGGTGCGCCGTACTTTAGACTCGGTAGAGAAGCAGGCAGAGAAGTCATTGACAAGGTCGAGTAGTTGCTGTTTCTGTCTTTCCGATAAGCCGGAGTTAATCTGAATGCGATCGCTCAGGTTAACCGCTTCCAATGAATTAGGCGAAGGAGTTCCGAGCGAGGTGACATCTGTGAGGGCAGCAATCTCATAGAGGAAATATGCCAACCTCGATATGTCAACATTCCCTTCGATCAGTTCTTTCCGCAAAACTTCAATCGAATGAAGTCGCTACTCTGATACCTGTCCCTGTAGCATACCAAGCATACTCCTATATGATTGCAATCGATGTTACCTTCTGCTCATATCGTGCCATGAATGTCGAGATTTAAGTTTTTACCGTGAACGATTGGTTTACTTCTCACATACAATGAGCGGGTGATGATGCGTAACGCACTTCATTTCTGACGGCCAATTAGGAATATTTGCTACCCCTTTGTGCTAGCAGCCTCCATAAGAACAACGTCCCCTCCTTTTGAATTCTAGCCAGAGTATACGTGGACGTGGTAGCGAAGCTTCTGTAGAAGCCTATATGTCCAGAACATGGCTGACTATGTAGTGGAGGCAGTGTCCCTTAATTGCCTGACAAAATTTTTGTAATTTCCTTTGATGGGTTGTTATTTTGGTCGTAAATTTCCACGCTCTTCGCTGGAAATTTAGTTTTCTTGCTGGAGGGAGGGATGAGGGTGTTATTAGAGCCGCTATCATGCGCCGTCTAGTGGTTGCGGTGGGCCACATATCGAGCTGTTTTGTGGCCAGATCGTAGTATCGTAGATCGTAGGTACGCCGTTGTAAACATTGTTTCCAGAGCACCTTTGAGGGACGAATTAGAGGAAAGAAAATATGAGGTATCCAAATCAGCGCACCTCTAAACTAGTGCTAGTTATCGCGGTGACGCTTCAATCTATGGAAGAAACAAATTACGTTTTTCTCATCGAACGTTCTCAGCAAAATGTAGCCTCTTAGTCTGGCTGGAAAGTGCTACCGACAGCTAAGGTGTTGAGTCCAATGATAAGCAAGCAACTGCATGGCTGAATCTCTGGTGTGGTCAAAGTAGGAGAAGTGGGTAATTGAAATAAATCGTGCTAAAGCCGATTAGGGTACATCATATAATGTGAGTAATGGCGTTGGCCGTGTTGGTTGCTACAAACTGTTTCCCATTCATACTATAGCATTTCGCCAATCGAGCAAGAGCACCTTCCTTGTGTTTGAGGTTTGTGCAAGGCTACAGAAGGTAGCGAGACAGGCATCGTCGCACACAAGGCCTAAAGAAATCGATGCAAAATGTGCATTAGTCGCTTTTACGCGAGAACATTTGGTACCCAGAATTCATCAGCGGCCAACCTTTTTATTACAAGAAAAGTCTTTTTACGTGTCATTGTTATTTGGAACCTCTCCTGGGGGCTTGATCTTTCTCACCTCATGAAGAGCAAACTTACACCTATTGTTCACGTTTTCAAATTCATCACTCGTAAAACACGGGCATCATCAGTATACTCCATGATTCAGCTGTAAAGAGTACTTTTTATTGAATTTATGCGATATAGCTCTCCTCTGATGCTCAACACCGACCATTCCAATCTCCGAGCATTTCAGGGCGTGAGCGCACAGACACTCCGCGTTTGCGACGGCTTTCTGCGACGTCCTTGTACAGCTGGAACGCTTATCGTGGCTCGAAGCCATTCATCATGACGTACATCGGCACTGACACTCTGAAGGGACATGTTCGTTACATTTTCCACGGATGAAGTCGAACCATCTTGCTTGTCTGCCAGAACAAAGCCCACAGGCGTCATTTTCCCCCATCGTCTACACTCGTCACACCCTCTATGCCATCCGGTTTCGCAATCTAGGGTTCATCGTCTGCTTTATGGTGTCTATGACAATCATATTTGCGCTTCTCTGTCCCAGGGATACGAAACAAGACTTATCGGCCTATTATTGTCTTGAAGCACGCCATTTTCATTATTAATGCGATTAGCATTCTTAGGGTACTTGACGAACTTTCATGGGTCCATCTGTCTGTCTGTCTGTCTGTCTGTCTGTCTGTCTGTCTGTCTGTCTGTCTGTCTGTCTGTCTAACCTTATTCCCGCCAACTTGGGTCACTGGCTTGTCCATGGTCTAATGGGCTGCAGTTATGAGGGAATAGGGTCCAAAACCTACCGTCGGTCGAACTTGGATCACTGGGTAGGAGGCACAGGGTTTGTGCCGCTCTTGAATGAATCTCTTTTACGCCCACTTGGGTCCCTGGGTATGTAGCACTGGGCATGTGCTCCTTTTCAATGAACATCTTTGATGCCAACTTGAAGAACTGCGTATGTGCCACATGGTCAGTGCCACTCTTCAAAAAACCACTTTGAAGCCAACTTGGGCAAATGTTTATGTACCATTGCTTATGTGCCACTCTTCAATGACAAAAGAGATCCTTTAAAATTTCCCCGCAGCTCGCTGGAATCGAACTCGCGCTACGCGCAGACTTCGTGGCGGCGCCGCTAGATGACGCAGCGTGTGCAGTGGGAAGGGCGAGAGAGGAGCCTGAGTGCATTCACTTTTCGGTGTTGGAAATACTGTATGTCGCTACATTGCTTCGGTACTCATCGTAATAACATTGAGAATCATCATGAGATGGGTTCTGCCTTATTCTTGCACGCTTTCTGTTGGGATCAATGCACTGATGGTTCTTCCACTAGGACCAGCTCCACCGGTGCAGTGACTACACTGTAAAGACCGATAACGAAAAAATACAGAATTTCTCACCTCACGACATCGACTGGTTCAGTTTGTTGCCCTAGAAGGTGCCATTGATTATATTTTAACAACTGCCGGTATATAGCTAGGGGCAATATTATGGGACTCAATCACACTACAGTATATTTTGTCAGCTGCTCATCGCGGGACCTTTGGACAACCTGTGTCGGAGATACGAGAAGCGCGCAACGATGTGATGGCGAAAGGGCACAGCGTTGTCTATCATAGGCTGCTAGGTCATTGCTGTGTCTCCACCAACGAACTCGCCGACGAAGCAGTTCTAACAGTACAGGAAAGAATACATTTAGTTTTTATACATTTATCAAGAATTGATGCTGCCCAGCACATAAGCGAGATAGATATGACATCAAAAGGGTGCTCACCTAATTTTATTTGCCATTGTTCGCATTTACTCGACCCTGTTACCGAAGTGAAAGCAATACCTTGTCGCTCGCGGGTGGGCGTTACCGTGCACACACTAATTCCTACTAGGAATGACTGAAAGCGCCGATTGCAATCTTTGGTTGTGAAGACACTGTATGACACATCCTATACGTTACTCCCCGTTCTTTGAAGACGAAAGGCTTGCCCTCAATACCGCTCTAAACCAGCTAGACGGAAGAAGTTTCTCGTTGAATAAAACATTGGGACCATAGTCTACGCATATACCAGCTGCAGAAGGCTACAAGAGCGCTGCCGCAATTCCTGAAGGCAATCTGACTGAGCGACCCTCTGCGACACAGAGGTGGTGAATTCCTTTACGTTGTTGATTCCAACATACATCAACTCTTGAGTTTCTCTTTTTCTCCTAATCTTCTCCTCTCCTTGCTCTCACAAGTGCACGGTAGCCAACGGGGCTCAATCTTGGTCAACCTCCCTGCCTTTCGTTCATTCTTTTCTCTATCTCGTTCGTCTGCAAATTAAGTTGCTTGGTCACCTGCATACTTTCGCTTTCAACCAGGGACATCGAACTGCTCATTCATCGTTTGATGAGTTGATTAAACAATGGGAATTTTGACTCTGGTCAGCGCCGCGCGGAACAGCACTCGCACCGTCATTTGGGAGCACATCAACAAGCGCCAAAAGCATAAAACGAAGCAGACGCTGCGTGCTCATACATGGCATGTACGACCATCGGGGACATATGGGTGAAGAGCGGGGAACAGAAAAAAGGCATTCCTAGCTCGCCATGTCTCTTCCTACCATTCCGTCGCCCTCCCGCCCGCACCTCTGGGGAATATCCCATACTTTACGCATTCCTCGACATGGTCAAAATTCTTCTGCCGCTGTCCATGATTTCCGTGTAGTACATTTTGTCCCTGTCCCTCCGGATAATAAAAAAAGAATAAAGCACTCGTTTTTTGTGCATTCATTTCTCTTAACTTTCTGCGTGCTTGCTATCTGAGAGCAAAAGCAAGGCGCAGTATAAGCAGCTCTGGAGCTAGTAATGGCGTTCCCGCTCAAAACTAGGGCTAGAACGAAAGGACAGGAGCATGGCTTACACACAAAAAAAAAAACAGGTACGAAAACGCAGGAACATACAGCTTCTACTGGGCAATGAGTGCTGCTGCATGTGTCTACACTTCGCGCTTCTTGATTTGTGGTGTTGCTCCGCTTGCTTCTTGTGCACCTTCCCCAGAGCATTTCTTTCTTCTTCTTTGTTTTATGGTTACTAAGGGCTGCCTTCTTTATTCCTTAGTTCGAAGTATGCCGCGTCTATAGAATGTATGGTGCCCATGGTCTGTCTGAAATGATTGCAAAACTACCTAGTAGAAATGAAAGGCGAGGAAACCGTAGGTGGAGGAGTCTTATTCGAATGGCCGTATGGTTTCTAATTTTCCATCCGCCGGGTGTTAGAAGAACAGCCACTAACTTCTGAAGTCGTTTTCAAGCTCTATACAAAAGTAATTTCTCGTAGGTTCGGCAGAATAAGAATTCTGGAAAACACGTTATTGCTTGCGTCCCATTCTGCTTGCTTATTTGAGCTTCGTTCCATCGTTGTCCATGTTCTCGTATTGCTTGCTCGGGAAGCCGTTCCTTTTCTTCAATGTGTGCGTGTATGCATGGCCATTGAGAGTGCGCACGTGTGAACCTTGTGGGCTATTTGCTTTTCCGATATTTTTCTAACTTTTTCGCATCACGTTCCATCGCTCACTCTGTGTGGAAGAAGGAAAAGTGGTAATGAAAAGCGTCGCTCCAAAACTGTGCCAGAAGGAGGCAGCGCAAAAATAAGGTAGAACACAGAAAATAAAGCACAATTTAGCAGCTGCGAGCATTTGTTCTGTTTTTTCCTGTAATAGACCGCATGGGTCTTTGGGCTCCTCTTCGCCACCTCCAATGCGATATTTTTTTTTCTTTCAGCCAGGGTTCGATTGTACTGCGCGAGGTATGACATTCTTTAAGAAGTAAGACTATTTTAGGTATTATTCCTAAACTATTCTTTTGGGCGGATTTCTGAGTTTCCTACCGTGATAGTGCAAGCGGAATTCCTTCAAAAAGTGAAGGAAAGGCAGGTTGTTCTTTCTTCTTTCTTTCGTTCGTCATATAGCGATAGGGGTTGGGGGAGGGTGTTACAAATGGAGAGCGTCCTGCGATGTTCAAATGCCTAGTTCGCACTTTAGGAACGTAGCTCTTGTCTGCAGCATAAATTACGGCTTAGTCGGCGAGACTATTAGGTATAATTAACTGCGAGCTGTGTATGCGGCAGCCCTTTCGATGTTCATACACTCCTTTAACAGTATTTTGCCTTGATTGATTTAATATTTCCAGTCGGTTGTTTTGTACGACTGTAAGAAGGGCAGAATGGCGAAAAAAAAAGGGAGAAATTAAGGTATTGAGACCTTTTTGCATTGGCCATGCAGTATCAATTTAAGCAGAGTAGGCCTACGTGTCTCCTCTTCCGCATAATTGTGCAAAAGCACATCACCAGAAGCCGTATCATTTTGCACTTATGAACATCTAGAAAAATGAATCTAGCAGCAGAATACTAAATAGATTTCCTCTATTTGTCATAGTCTGCTCAAGTTACCTTCTGAAATGAAATTGAGGCCTCTTCGTGCTTTCTTCGTGGTAAAATTCGTTCTACCAGGACTTATGACCAATATATTTCAGGGCACTTTCTTCCTTTTTTTTTTCTGCGACATCAGTTAAAGGAGAAGTGAAACACATTGTCGAAGTTGTAGAAACTCTACCACATGCTTCTCAAGTGTAAAATGATCACACTTAGCAAGTACGACGGTTGGGAAACACTTTTAACATTTTAATTTGATATTGAAGGGGGAGAAGGAAAAGAAGGAAGGAAATATATGGAGGTCAACCACACCCGTGTCCGGTTTGCTAACGTACGCGGGGGAGGGGGTTAGTTAATGAAAATAAAGAAAGTAAAGAGAGGGAGAGAGGTACTATCAATGCGAACACGTGTGGTTGTCCGTCACTTCATGCCTACAATCGATCACTGAGGCCAGTCGATTTCATGAACCGCAGCAATGACCGCGTTGCTTTGTATGCCTGCAGCGCATGGGGCCATGGACCAAGACTATTTGTTTCTGAAAATGGTCTGTTATCTATACGGTTTACCACATTCCGAAGAACGTCGCGTTCGTTGTCATAACATTCACAAAAAGAATTCACGCAGAAACTCCTTTGGGAGTTAAGTATGCGTAAGCATTTTGCCTCTTGCTCATCTCTACGCAGCTCGGTGTCATTATCAGTGTTATGAGACTTGAGCCGACCAGTATAAACCCTTATCAACCCTTATGGGCCGTTATATCAACCTTATCTGGCTAGATCTGACCCTTATGAATCCTTATCGGGTGTTATCAACCTTGTCGGTCTCGATCCGAGCCTTATCAACCCTTATCAGTCGCTATCAACCTTATCGGAATCGAGCTGCGTCTCATGAACCCTTGTCTGTCCTTATCCACCTTATCGGACATGATCCGATTAAGAGAGATAAGGGCTTATATTGGTCGGGGCAATTATGATAAGGTTAATAAGCACAGATAAAGGCTTATAAGGGTCGTATTAAGCCCGATAAGGTTATTAAGAACCGATAACAACCGAATACCGCGCGACTGGCCGCTCTAGGCACTTTGCGTGTGTTCACGGGCTTCTTTCACGCTCGGAAAAACACTTTTATGCCGCACGTATTCAGCGGGAGAAAATTGTATCGGAAGTTTTCATGTTGGTTTACAAGTTTCTAAATGATACTTTTCATCTAATTATACTATTTGAGCATTTGATTAATTATTTAAGACTAATTATGTAATTGGGTGGAATACAAAAATTAATCTGAGTTCCTCCAAGCGACGGCAAACAACATTACATTTGTTCTGTCCAGCTACGTGGCATCTGCATGTTTTTAAATCTTGGTGCATGATAGTTGGGACACCATATTTATACACATGTATATGATATTGTGCGCGTATATGTGCGATTGTGTCAAAGTCCGGACTCCAACCGAAACAATGGGAGAAAGTAGACATTTCGCACGTTTGTCCGTTCCTTCTAAATGCTTACATATATTTAGTATAGGATGTCCCAGCTAGCGTTAGCCAAGCTGTTCAAAAACAACAAAAAAGGAGAGATTAAAAAAACACGGTGCGAGGTATGTTTTTAAGACATACTGTATTGTATTCCATTGTCAGACATGTGATGACTGAACACAGTAGATCATATAATTGTATCCTGCACCGTGATTTCTTACTATCTTTTTTTTCGTCCAACAGCTTCGCTATCATTAGCTGGGATACAAGGTATAAGGAGAAACGAGGCCACCCGCACGAGAGAACGAACTTTGCTATAAAATAAAGTTGCTATTTTCTTGAGTATGGCCGCTTCTTCCTCTTATATACAGTATCGCACTGCTATCACGAAGCCTGGTTTAATAGTGTCATTTATTTCTTCTATAGAAGCGAACGACGAGCAATGATGTATTCATCAGCACACGGGGAGGGGGGGAGAGAGCGAGCGGAAGAGCAAATGAAGCGATCAGAGAACACTGAATGCTTAATGTTATCCAGATATGTTTTCTTTTATTTCTCCCACGACTTCGTGGGCACTGAAAGGTGGCAGTAATTAACCCTCTCCCGGGACGTTGCTCTGAGCGGCAGCGAAAACCGTGCTGGCAGCTGACGAGCAGCTACCCGACTCGAGCGCTCTTCCCCCGTTCTTGCAATTTGCAGATTTAAACTGCGACGAGCTAGAGCCCCTGGAGAACGGCCAGTTCCGGGTGAGCGGCGACTACTTCGGGGCGCGCGTCTACTACGAGTGCGCCGAGAATTTCTGGATGTCCGGCCCCAAGGAGCGCATGTGCCAGGGAGACGGTCGCTGGAGCGGCCGAGCGCCCGAGTGCAAGAAGCAACGTGAGTGCTACGCCTTTTACCCACGATGCACGAACACATGCAGCTGTAGCACGTTAGGTTTCAGCACAACTGCCTGTTGCCATTTCTTTTGAGCATGATGTGCAGTTCTTTCAGTGTTATCGTACTAGCTTGGTGAGCTATGTAGCGAAGCATTGCCGCAGGTAACGTGGTAGCCGTTTGTCTGAGGCCCCAGAGAACTTCCGGTCGCATGTGTTTACAGTCAACACTATACTGTAAAAATAAGTGCGCTCTCTGTGCCACTCAGCTTGAAGGCGTGCTGTAAGTTCATTGAGTGGTTCAAAAACAAATATAGCTCCGCATGCGTGAACGTCACACATATGGTCTGCAGTGTCATCCACGTGCTGATTTCATTATAAAGGTGTGATTACTTGTATGCCAAAAGCTTTTTCTGCAGTGTGGAAAGCAGTATTAGTATGTTGCAACACTCGCTCATTCTCTTTTTCTCCTTCTACGTTTTGCGGATTATTTCAAAGCTGATAAGGACACATCCGTCACCGGGGCAGAAAGCTATTAGTGCGCTACTGCATTTCTTGAAGTGCAGCGCCTTCATTGACCGATAATTGGTTCCCTAGCATTCTACTGCGTGTGAAAGGAGCAGTGCGCCCTCTCTCCCTCTTTCTATTTTCCCTTTTCTTTAGGCCCGGTGTAAGGTAGCAAACCCGAGACTCGTCTGGTTGACCTCCCTACCTCTCCTCTCTTTGCTTTCACTCACTCCTTTGCGAAACCAGAAGTTTTTTTCGGCTTCTTATTGTAAATGGCAAAACCTATCTATAGTCCTTTTGCACAACAGTTAAACAAAAGACCAAGGAGCTCTCTTATTCGATTTTTGAGCCAGAAGCACCAATAATGTATTTCGAGCGGATGGATGGATGGATGTTATGAGCATCCGCTTTGGAACGGAGCGTTGTATTGCGCCACTAAACTCTTGCTATTATACAGCCTAATGTTCTACCTAGGTTAAAAAAAAAGACCGCACGATGAATTCCCATAACCAAATTTTCTGACCCCCTATTGTGAACTTTGTTTCTGTACGCCTCCGTTTTTTGTCGTTTCCCTACTTTTCTTCCACCAATATTCCAATCGCCTCTTACACATTTCCGGCTATGGTGTTGGGCTGCTAAGCAGGAGGTCACGGTATTGAATCCCGGCCACGGCGGCCGCATTTCGATGGGGGCGAAATGCGATAACACCCGTGTACTTAGATTTAGGTGCACGTTAAAGAACCCCAGGTGGTCGAAATTTCCGGAGTCCTCCACTACGGCGTGCCTCATAATCAGAAAGTGGTTTTGGCACGTAAAACCCCATAATTTAATTTAACATTTCCTTCGCGGGCGCCACCTGGCGTCGGCAGGTGTACTTGGGGCACTCTAAAGAACGACGCGACAGACGCCGGGTCAAGCTCTTTCGGCGCCGTAGTTCGTTAATGCCAAATATCAACGCCGACGGTGGAGATAGCCCGCGTACCAAAGCCAAAATAATTTTTTGAAAAGGCCATTCCATAGTCTCGGGCACGGCGCACATGATGTCTGGATATCGTGTTTAGGCCGAAACAAAAACATAAATCCACTGGGAAGCTTCTAAAAGCGAGAACGGGTGTTTGCTTTTTGCAAAATTTACGTAAAAGTGTGAGCTGTATCTCGGCAGCATCCAGAATTTCTGAGAGAGAGAGAGAGAGAGAACTCACTTAAAGGAAGGCAGAGAAGTCGGCCTGACCTAGCGCGCTCTAGCGTGCTACTGCTATGCACAGGGGGAGGGGTAACGGGAACGCAGAGGTGTGGTGAAGGCCGATGATGACACGGCAGAGAAATGCCCAATGGCAGTGAAGGCAGGTTATGAATTCTGATGATGATCCTCAAAGTCTAAGAATGTAATTCAGATATGTAAGCAAGGTGCCACCGGGTTCCGTACCTTAGCTGGGGTCACGTGCTATTTCAAGCGAAGTTTCACAAAAAGGCGCAGATGAGATGTGGGCTGCTTCTGCGTAAGCAGCACAGGCGCGAAGAAAAAAACCTTTACAGTATGTAAAAGATCTGTGATAAGCGGCTGCATTACGGCGACGACCTGCACGGCGCTTTTATAGCAGCTGGAGTCTGGAGAATAAGCGCCGCGCTCGAAACTCGCCAGAGTTGAGTGAACCTTGTGATTTATAGATGCCAATTAAACTCGCCGCGCTCATGCCGCCCTTCGACTACGCCGAAAATTCGTTAGAAATTTGTTGTTGTGGCCTGGCCTTTGCAGCTCGTGTAAGTATACACCGTGCCTAAGCTGCCTTCAGTTGTTCTAGTGCGTGCCTTTAACGGCCCATTCATGGTCAAGCCGTCGGCTATTGAGACTGTAAAATGGTGCATGCATAGCTGTATTGCTGTATACGGCATCGCATGTGTTTCTGATTGCGACGCACTTGTAAATCATGCCTGAAGTGCTTCGGAAAAAAAGAACTGCTGTTATAATTATTAGTTGAACATTTATTGATCATATGCACATTACAGTTTTCTTGCAATTCAATTTTCGCTGTATTGATTTGGTTTGTTTTTATGCTTAGTTGTGTATGTTCAGAAGTTCTACAAACCTGTTTTATTCATGGTCGTGTCCCCCCTATGTAATGCCTTTCGAGCTTTTAGGGTATTGAATAAGGAAACAGATAAATAAATATTTCCCAGAAAGACAGGCCTTTATTAAAAGAACAAATGAAGAGCTACGACATATGCCACGCAGTTAGTGTTGATTTGTTCTCAAGTGCATTAGACCTCTGTTTGTCAAGATTCTTCCGCCAATTGTTGAAAACATTCAAGACGTTTATCATATTGTTTATCGTAGAGTTGGTTTATTCCTGCCTTACTAGACTGCATTGTGCCCAATAGTTGTTGCAGCGCTAATCTGTCATTCTGAACATAAGCTTGCTGATATGTTTATTGGCTACAACCTTTTCTAAATCAAAATAACCGCTAAGAGGATTTATTCTTGGCTACCCGTCCTCTACGCACCGTGGAAATTAATCAGATCAACGAGTAGCGATCACAGTTTGCTCATTGATTAACTAAATTGGGTAAGTAACTTATTAATTACTGGCTTTATGACCAACATTGCGTTTGGCGATATTGCGAAGATGTGGGCGCGGGAAACCGTAGCAAGTTATGTGATATTAAGAGAGAGCCTGCCATTGTTCAGATATTACGAGACATTCTTTCGCTTTAATTCAGTTAGATTCGAAAACTGGGCGCGCAAAAAACGTCGGAAGCGTTTCCCAGCGCAGTGACCCGATGTGCTTATTAACAGCGTCGATCATCATGTGGGCAAGGCTCCCAGTGATCTTTCAGCACCAAGATTCGGAATTGAACCGGATAAAGGCGACAACTTGTCTCCGTAATATCTGAACAACGACAGGCTCTCTTTTAAATGCTGTAAATTGCGGCGGCCTTCCGTGCCGACTTCCCTCTGATTTCCCCGTCTTCATTTTTTATTATGGATTATGGACTCTCCGAGACTTAGGCGCAGAAAGAAAGAACGGTCACACGGCACTAAGGCGTGTTGGTCGATGAGAAACTTAAAGAAAAAGTCAGTTTTGCGTTTCTTTGAAGACTTAAATTTCCTTCGTGCCAAATATTTGCCCAAACCAAGGGCCCAAAGCAGTCCTGTTTGACCGACGGGGGCTCAATTATCGAAGAGCTCAAGCGTGCTCCTTTTATTTACACAATGTTTGTATACACAAGAAGCGGGTATTTGCCTTCTAATTCTGTCCTTTAATGAAGTAATTGCTTTTAAAAAAATATCGTGCTTCTGTGTGCACCTTGAAAAGCCTGCGACCTTTCTTATTGAGTTAGCCTGCGTAATTAAATTTCGGTTGGGTTGAATTAAAGATGTCCTCTATGATGCCTAGTCGTTGCGCCGCCGGAAAGACAGCGTCATATACTCAGATCCGGCTATGTGATAATGGGGTCCCCGTTTCTGCCTTTAATTATCCACATCTATGCATATGTAGAGAGGCACGCGAACGAAATAATCTGTCTTCCCGTGCAGCGCGATTGTGCGCGCTCGGTATTCAAAGCATAGGCACATAGAACGGACCCAACATTTTAAAATGAAAGTGAACGGTGTTGTCCAGAATCTGATGCAGCTAGCTGGATTGCACTGGACAAGCTCTTTGGATAGCCTGCTGAAGCTTAATATCTGTTTAGTGAGATCAGGTCCAGGTCCAGGATATGTACTGCCGATAGCCCATGGAGTATCACGTTCAGGACACAAGCATGACTTCTTGATCGCAAGTAGTCTACGAGTTTGACTTGAATTTCTGAAGATGACGTTGAGCACACCGGTAACTGGAGAAGATTGAGAGCTTTCTGTGACTGCGCTGAGGGAGGGAGATATATTATCGCACCTTTTTATTAAGGTGAAAGCCTTATATGTCTCATTAGTCCTTGAGCGAAAACGCATCGACAAGAAAGGTACAAAAAGCCTACGAACCGTAAACCTTTGGAGGGAGTAGAACCTACAACCTTTGGTGTTAATGAAAGCGAAGTTAATTCAGGCACAGTTAATTAAGACATCTGCAGTTACTTTCTTAACAAAACATTGTTGTATGCATTCAAGCACAGAAGTAAGTGGAACGCCAATGCATTTCGAAAGTTTGAGAATTAATATATCAAAACTGGTGTCATCCTGAGAATTCGTTCATAGTGAATCCATCTTGCGAACTTCACGGCTCGAATTTGTAAGTTGCAATATGGGTATTAGGATAATTAGTTAAGATGCTAATTAGGGAATGTTTGTTAATTAGTTGATTATGCATTTCAATTTTTCGTGCAAGTAGTTTCCGCCGCTTCAAGTAGACCATCTCATGAACTACAACTGTGCTATCTGCCACAAGCAACCTTTAAGAATTTTCGAAAGTGTTCGCTGAAACACCCTGTATATGTGCTCCGAGCGTGTGTACGTACCTGTGTCATCTCCACAGCTGCGCCGCGTGCTTCTTGTGTCTTCGAATTTGTTCAATGAACAATGTCGAAATGAATAAAAAAATATCCCTCCCCTAATCCTTACCTCAACTGCAGCACATAACACGTGAGTCTAACACCGTCAGCCACAGGCGCAAGCGTCTGCAGAAGAACGCAATGCTGTGACGGAACTGAGACTTGTTAAAGCTGATGTGAAAGAACCTGTCGCCCTGGTGCGGCGTGATTCTCCATGTCGCGTATACCGCTTGATATCAGCAACACTGATCCGCAGGTATGGAGGTTAGCCACTCGGAGTGCGGTGCCGCCTCTCGCAAAGCCTACGGCCTCGTCACTAATCCTTCATTTCCCGACGTGTACGCAGCATCGTGCAGCAGCCCGCCGGGCGTGCCACACTCGCGCACCAACGCGAGCGACGGCGCCCGGGACTTCGTGATCAACTCGACCGTGCGCTACACCTGCTTTCCGGGCTACGACGCCAAGGGCTTCGACGTGGCCAAGTGCATCTTCTACAATGGCTCCGCCCAGTGGTTCGGCCCGGACCTCAAGTGCGAGCGTGAGTACACAGCTTAGTCTCAGATCCTTTCTCTCTCAACTATTCGCAGCAGTCACGCGTGCACTACACTTGCAGCGGCACTCGAGCTCAAAGACACGAGACATTATAGGCCCGTGGCGAAGCACAAACCGCGCGTTCCGTACTGAGAAAGCGCTGCTAGCTTATTAAAGGCCTACAGTCATTAACGAAGTTTGGGGATTAGTTTCACTATGTACGTAAGTGTTTTAGGTTTTACGTACCACTTATGCGCTTGCGCGAGCGTTGTGTATATACCATAACTTTCCCCGAGCACCTGGAATATCATGCTAGGCAATCAGCAAGGCTAATATCACCAGTGTCTCAATGAAGGTCAGCATCATCAATTTCAACTAGTACTTGAGCCATACAGCCGGATATTTTAGGCATAAAACTGCTCAAATCGGGTCATCATCATCATCATCATCAGCCTAGTTACGCCCACTGCAGGGCAAAGGCCTCTCCCATACTTCTCCAACTACCCCGGTCATGTACTAATTGTGGCCATGTTGTCCCTGCAAACATCTTAATTTCATCCGCCCACCTAACTTTCTGCCGCCCCTGCTACGCTTCCCTTCCCTTGGAATCCAGTCCGTAACCCTTAATGACCATCGGTTATCTTCCCTCCTCATTACATGTCCTGCCCATGCCCATTTCTTTTTCTTGATTTCAACTAAGATGTCGTTTACCCGCGTTTGTTGTCTCACCCAATCTGCTCTTTTCTTATCCCTTAACGTTACACCCATCATTCTTCTTTCCATAGCTCGTTGCGTCGTCCTCAATTTCAGCAGAACCCTTTTCGTAAGCCTCCAGGTTTCTGCCCCATATGTGAGTACTGGTAACACACAGCTGTTATACACTTTCCTTTTGAGGGATAGTGGCAACCTGCTGTTCATGATTTGAGAATGCCTGCCAAACGCACCCCAGCCCATTCTTATTCTTCTGGTTATTTCAGTCTCATGATCCGGATCCGTGGTCACTACCTGCCCTAAGTAGATGTATTCCCTTACCACTTCCAGTGCTTCGCTACCTATCGTAAACTGCTGTTCTCTTCCGAGACTGTTAAACAATACTTTAGTTTTCTGCAAATTAATTTTCAGACCCACCCTTCTGCTTTGCCTCTCCAGGTCAGTGAGCATGCATTGCAATTGGTCTCCTGAGTTACTAAGCAAGGCAATATCATCAGCGAATCGCAAGTTGCTAAGGTATTCTCCATCAACTTTTATCCCCAATTCTTCCCACTCCAGGCCTCTGAATACCTCCTGTAAACATGCTGTGAATAGCATTGGAGATATCGTATCTCCCTGTCTGACGCCTTTCTTTATCGGGATTTTGTTACTTTCTTTGTGGAGGACTACGGTGGCTGTGGAGCCGCTATAGATATCTTCCAGTATTTTTACATATGGCTCATCTACACCCTGATTCCGTAATGCCTCCATGACTGCTGAGGTTTCGACTGAATCAAACGCTTTCTCGTAATCAATGAAAGCTATATATAAGGGTTGGTTATATTCTGCACATTTCTCTATCACTTGATTGACAGTGTGAATATGGTCTATTGTTGAGTAGCCTTTACGGAATCCTGCCTGGTCCTTTGGTTGACAGAAGTCTAAGGTGTTCCTGATTCTATTTGCGATTACCTTAGTAAATACTTTGTAGGCAACGGACAGTAAGCTGATCGGTCTATAATTTTTCAAGTCTTTGATGTCCCCTTTCTTATGGATTAGGATTATGTTAGCGTTCTTCCAAGATTCCGGTACGCTCGAGGTTATGAGGCATTGCGTATACAGGGTGGCCAGTTTCTCTAGAACAATCTGACCACCATCCTTCAGCAAATCTGCTGTTACCTGGTCCTCCCCAGCTGCCTTCCCCCTTTGCATAGCTCCTAAGGCTTTCTTTACTTCTTCTGGCGTTACCTGTGGGATTTCGAATTCCTCTAGGCTATTCTCTCTTCCACTATCGTCGTGGGTACCACTGGTACTGTATAAATCTCTATAGAACTCCTCAGCCACTTGAACTATCTCATCCATATTGGTAACAATATTGCCGGCTTTGTCTCTTAACGCACACGTCTGATTCTTGCCTATTCCTAGTTTCTTCTTCACTGTTTTTAGGCTTCCTCCGTTCCTGAGAGCCTGTTCAATTCTATCCATATTATAGTTTCTGATGTCCGCTGTCTTACGCTTGTTGATTAACTTAGAAAGTTCTGCCAGTTCTATTCTAGCTGTAGGGTTAGAGGCTTTCATACATTGGCGTTTCTTGATCAGATCTTTCGTCTCCTGTGATAGCTTACTGGTTTCCTGTATAACGGCGTTACCACCGACTTCTATTGCGCACTCCTTAATGATGCCCATGAGATTGTCGTGCATTGCTGCAACACTAAGGTCCTCTTCCTGAGTTAAAGCCGAGTACCTGTTCTGTAGCTTGATCCGGAATTCCTCTAGTTTCCCTCTTACCGCTAACTCATTGATTGGCTTCTTGTGTACCAGTTTCTTCCGTTCCCTCCTCAAGTCTAGGCTAATTCGAGTTCTTACCATTCTATGGTCGCTGCAGCGTACCTTGCCGAGCACGTCTACATCTTGTATGATGCCAGGGTTCGCGCAGAGTATGAAGTCGATTTCATTTCTAGTCTCACCATTCGGGCTCCTCCACGTCCACTTTCGACTAACCCGCTTGCGGAAAAAGGTGTTCATTATCCGCATATTATTCTGTTCTGCAAACTCTACTAATAATTCTCCTCTGCTATTCCTAGAGCCTATGCCATATTCCCCCACTGACTTGTCTCCAGCCTGCTTCTTGCCTACCCTGGCATTGAAGTCGCCCATCAGTATAGTGTATTTTGTTTTGACTTTACCCATCGCCGATTCCACGTCTTCATAAAAGCTTTCGACTTCCTGGTCATCATGACTGCATGTAGGGGCATAGACTTGTACCACCTTCAATTTGTACCTCTTATTAAGCTTCACAACAAGACCTGCCACCCTCTCATTAATGCTATAGAATTCCTGTATGTTACCAGCTATTTCCTTATTAATCAGGAATCCGACTCCTAGTTCTCGTCTCTCTGCTAAGCCCCGGTAACACAGTACATGCCCGCTTTTTAGCACTGTATATGCTTCTTTTGTCCTCCTAACCTCACTGAGCCCTATTATATCCCATTTACTACCCTCTAATTCCTCCAATAACACTGCTAGACTCGCCTCGCTAGATAGCGTTCTAACGTTAAACGTTGCCAGGTTCAGATTCCAATGGCGGCCTGTCCGGCGGCCATTGGCGGCCATACCTCCTATATGAATACAACAAATCGGGTAGGCATGCGTAAATACCAACTGAGAAAAAGAAACATATGCGTGGCGTTATTGGTGTAAACGTGTAAGCGCACGTGCCCCAAACATGACACGGAATATCAACAAAACACCCTAAATATTCTTGCGTATATATCTTTCCAACTAGAATAGTCTTAGCAGCAGGAACGTGTTTGTGTTGGCGGAGGGAGTGGGGGAGGAAGGAAATATAGAAGGCACAGGCGGTCACTATAGGTAACCATTATCATCCAGTTAGTGCACTTGCGGGGACAATCAATTCCGCTAGATACAAATAAAAAGGTTGGGAGGAGGGAAGTCTTGTTATAAGCCTGCGTAATCTGATTCCATTCAACAATAGTGACTTAGGCTGCAACATTTCAGATTATTTAGCTATACCAAAGATGATATTCATGCATATGTAGACCATTACGAGGAGTAAGAGCAGTAGTGTCGCAAAGAGTAATGCAAGAACCGCGATGGGTATACATACCCATCGAGGGCAGATTTCGAGAGAGAGAAATAAGATTAGAATCGTAAGGACGTTAACCGGAAGAGAAACATTCGCTTCGCACCCTTACGCGGCGGGGAGGTAAGGAGAGAAAGAAGAATGTAAAGGAAAACGGAGAAAAGGAAACACTCACACAAAAAAATGCGCGGCAGTCTGAGCGTTCATACCGTGCTACGATACACTTTGGACCAGTACGCAGGCCTCTCGATAATGGAGCACGCGCCAGAGCCGAACGTTCAGCTGCTCTCCTAGCAGTCGGAGGAGCCATGCGATTGAAATTCTGTGAAATCTCGGCCGAGCTCCCAGCTCGAAGGTGAGAATGTCTCCGATTGCTCGGAGCTGCAGCGTGGTGCTCAAAATGAACCAGGCGAATATGTTCCGAACGCTCGGTGGGGACCTATCTAATGTACCACAAGTCACTTGAATATAGGCAGCTCATTAGCGCCTTCGTCTGCATCTGGTGTGACGACCGCATATAGGCCCGCACTTCAGGTCGACACGTACTAGAACGGTCAGGCGCGACTGATTCTGTGTGATCTAGCGAGGACATGTTCGATGGTTTCCTCGTTTCCACAATCGTCACAGGCAGTACTATCAGCCATTGCGATGTGACAAGCAAAATATTTTTAGAGCTTGTATATAGGTTCACCTCACGTATTCCCGCGCGGTGTCGGTAAATCAGCCAAAGGTGAATTTCACAACGCGAGACAACGCGACAACGGCGAGACAACAGCTCTTATCCCACGTAAGAGGTCCCTCCGATGGAAACTTGAGAAGTTAAGGACCGCGTAACAATCGATGGCACGAAGAATGTTAGGCATAATGTTAAGATACAGGAAGACAACGGTGTGGACTAGAGAGCAAATGGGAGTAGCGGATAATGGACTTGTGTGTGATGCGTCGGGCAGATAACAGATGCTTTAGAAGAATTACAAAATGAGTGCCACGAAAAGGGAGACGTAGTAGGGGTCGGTAGATAACCAGGTAGTGTGAGGAAATTAGAAAATTTGCAGGCATGATACGGTGTCAGCTGAAACAAGACAGGGGCAATTGAAGAATTCTGGGAGAGGCCTTCGTTTGCAGTGGACATAAGTAGGCTGATGATCATGATTATGATAATAATGATGTCGATCTCGAAAGTTTCACTAGCCTTAGGATTTCTTCTAAGCAGACATCGTGACTTCGTCATTACTACTTGGCTTGAATTTCGACATTTCAGCATATGTCGTAAGCAAAGTAAATAAACAGTTCATTAGTGAATTTCCTAATTTAGCTACCTAGACCAGAGTAGCGGAGTGGGGCCCTCCACTCCATTTCCTCTTCATTCTGCAGAGTGGAGTTCCCCGTAATTCCACTCCGTTTAGCTACTTGGAATGATGGCATTTGGAATATCCCCACATCTAGAGTGGCTGAGCTGTGGCTTAGCTGATCCATTCCATTCCTCCAATTCCGATAACTCAAACGCTTCCTCTGCAATTGTTTTACTAGCGGCCGTGCGCGCCTACTAACTAAAACATTTTTGAAGTGTTAACAGCATTAGAAATAATGTCACGTACTCTTTTATCGCACAAGAACAATCCACGCTTTGTGGCCTGCCGTCTTTGCATCGCGTTGTTTTCCGTAATCTCCCTAATATATTCTGTTTTTAAGAGAGGCCTTTTCTCGATTTCGGTTTCGGGAGAAACCTCTCTGCCCATGCGCGATGAAAATTATAGCATTAGCCCTTAGTAGGACCGTTGCGCAAACACGCGGAAGGCAGAGAACCTTCAGAACCTACGTTTTAGGAATTTTATTTCACTAGCACTAATACAAGATGAGTGCATTAGTTTTATGGCGATAGAATTTACATGGACACTCCAAGTGAACTTTCACCATCGCTGTCACCTGAAAATTCTATATAAAGTCCAAGTGCGATAAGAATGACCGGCCGGCGCGCCGTATGCTGCAAAGTCGAGGAAAGGCGTGTGAGGGTGAGCAGAGAAGGATGGTGGCTTGATGCGCGCTGTCTTCCCCACACCCCCAATGTTGGAGGTCACGGGATCAAGCACACGGGAGGATAGGAGAGCACTGATCTCCTCTAGCATGGACGTGGCTGCTCAAGGCTTTCTGCGCCCTGTGTCTTGGAGGTAACCTACGGCGGGTGCAAAGTTTGAGGGGCGAGCCGAGATGGCTTGTGGCTTCATGCGCGCTGTATTATCATGTCGTAGGTCAAGCATGTTCTCACGAAATCGAATCACTTTTGACAACTAAAAACAGCTGCATTTAAATACACTTCAACCTTGTAACGCAAGAAGGATTCCTGGTCTTCAGAAGTAGAGAATGTGTAGAATACTGTGTTGTTCTTAATTACCATGGCAGATATAGATACTGAAGTAGCTAGTATGTAGTAAAATATTGAGAAAGGTAATAAATTGCCTAAGTATAATTTATTCTAGTGTAGAATAGCAGGCCAGAGCAAGTTATAGCTCAGGCCGACCTCTCTGCCTTTCTGTAAATAAATGTCTCTCTCTCTCTCTCTCTCTCTCGTCTCTTCTAATGGTCAAATTCAACAGTTTTATTGTCTCGCCTAAAGTCAGCATTTAGTGCTCCAGGACTATGTGCCCATTCATTCTGTTCCATTTAACTTGAGTGGAATTCTTTAATGCTAGTTCATTATTAGGTCCTACATATGCATTGCCTTGATGTTTGCTTACTGGAATGTTATCACAACAACCTCAGCGAACTGACAGAAGCCCTTTACGTCTCACAACAACAGAGACTTGCGCGAACTCGCACGGGCCGGCAGGTCCTACAAACCTTAGGGTTCCCAGCTATAACAGTACGAACCCAAGAAACCTGCTTGATACCTCGTCACGTCCAGGACAGGTTTCACGTTGTCCCGATACCACGCAACATGAGCCCTAACCTACACTCCGGCAGGAGGAGATCAAGGGCCCAGTACATGGAGAAATAGTTCAGGTTCAATACCACGGCCCGTTTCACGGACGCCGCCATGTATGGGACGAACAACACGGGCGCAGTGGTAGTGGCATGCGACCACCTAGGCCACGTTGCCTCCGCTGCATCGACCCGCCCCTGCACGATTACGGAAGCCGAAGAGCTGGCCATCGCGTTAGCCAGGTCCTACACGCAAACCAACCACTGACGATTCTCACGGATTACCAGCAGGCCTGCCGCAGCTTTCTACAGGGAAGAATTGGAAGACCTGCTGCACAAGTCCTAGCCCGAATACTCAAGGAGGACCCTGAGGACTTCACCACCCAAACCATCATCTGGATACCGAACCACACTGGCGTCACGGGCAACCTGCAGGCCGACAGAGCAGCTCGAGGGTTCGTACGTAACCGAGCACTCATCACCCCGGCTGCAGAAGACCCGGATCCTGTCGACCTCGAGTATTCAGCCATCGTAAACTACCACAGAGGGCGTCGCTTGCGATATCCACCACGCCATCGAAATCTAAAGACAGAGGGTGCCGCTGCCTGGCGTAGGTTCCATACAGGCACTTACACGAACCTACACATATTACGTCGGATACACCCTACAGCCGACAGGGACGAATTCCCGTGGTGTGGGGTCACACCAACCTTATACAACATTACGTGGGAGGGCACACTACACAACATAGAACACCCAGACACGAACACCACGAGGGAGCAATGGGAGGCACTGCTGTCCAGCTAGGCCCTCGACGACCAGCTCAAGCTGATAAAGAGAGCTGAGAAGATGGCAAGAGCCAGCAGAGCCCTGGACTAGGGGCCCCGACCATTAGCGGTTTTTCTGATTATTCTTTTAAAAAAGGTTATCTATCTATCTATGGAATGTTATCGAAGAACATACGGTATTTTACCCCGACACCTCATAGGCCCTTAGGGTAAATAGATAAATAAGTTCATTCCGGCATCTCAGGCTCCCATTCCATTGTCATTCCACTTCATGTGCTTGAAAATGTGGAACGATTCTGGAACCATTCCACTCCGCAACTCCGACCTGGGCATTGGGATTTGTCGTGAAAATAAGGAAGCTAAAGAAGGATATATATATATATATATATATATATATATATATATATATATATATATATATATATATATATATATCTTTGTGTGTCTGATGGGAGAGGGGCTGTTGTTTTTGGGCTCCTCACAAGCGCCATGTTGCTCGTCTACTTTGATTTCAATTTACCGTGTCATTTATATTAGACAGCGTAATTAAAGAAGTCCCAGTTTCGCGAAAGGCGAAACATAGAGTTTGATAGCAAATTAATAGACAGCTATACGAAGTGAGGATAGTAGCTTTATCCGCCGTACAAACTCGTAAACATTCGCTTACTAACTAAATCAACAAGCATGGCGTCACGCGCGCACAGACACACATAAACACAGCTTACTCAATGAGCGCGGACACTCGCTGCCGAAACGCTGACATGAGAAAGAGGAGCAGCAGCAGCAAGCGAATTGATCTCCGTGCTGTCTCTCGCTTCAACGCGAACTAAGCGGCGAGGACACAGCGCACACGAAGCTATGAGCCCCCGGCGCATCTAGACTGTGTACTCATAGCACGTCGTTTTCAAGCCCGCGTTTCAACCCGCGCGGCCCCGTGCGGCCACGCCCTACGCAGCATGCACTGGAGTAGAACTCCCCCTCCCTCCCTTCCCCTCGGTGCCTGGCGCGCGACGGAAGAAGGTGCGCTGCCTCCCCGCTTTCCTCCTTCGCGCGCGACATTGAGGCGCAATCGTCGGCTCACCCTCACATGCTTTCACTCGCTCATGCCACATACGTCATGCGGCGACGATGTTATCGCCCTTGTACTGTATGCGGAACATCACGATAACGCCGACGGCGACGGCAGAAATGCGCCTGGAGTGTCCATATCATTGCTGTCGCTATCAAAACACAGTTCGCCTATGCGATCCTTGGCTTCAATATCTGTTGCCTTCACATGATCACATGATTGCGACTATATATATATATATATATATATCAGCAATATCGTCGTTTACGAATTATGTGTTCACTTGCAGCACATTTCCGGCGATAGCATTCGAATCGGCTGGTTCGCTAGTGCCGCAAGCGAAATCCAGGTTTGCGGCACTAGTGCACTGAGACTCGACTCGGGCTGATTGATACGAAAGCCTCACCGGTGGGCCATAAAATGGAGCACAGGTCTGAGAAACTTATACACTTTTCAGATTTTGAGATACACTTTTGAGATTTTTATACACTTTTGAGAAAATTTTACACTTTCTATCATTGTGGCATTATTGCGAGCAATTTACTAAGGATAAGTGCTATTTTGCATTCTCCTTTTCAGATATAAGTATCCCACAATTTGACGAAGTCGTACCTATATTTAACAATGGTTTTTAACAGTGGACGCCGGTTGGTTGTGATGGCGAACGAGATGGTAGCGTGCTCGCCGGCCAGTCACAAACAATTCTTGGGAGGAAATCTAGGCACATGAGGCTTTTTTTCTATTTTCCCCGAATGGGAAGTCTTCCAGACATTGGTTTTAGGGCGTCTTCGCAAAGTTATGGACGCGAGACCTGTGTTGATCCACTCAACGCATTTTTATACATTATGTGCATATAGCACGGCTTCATCAATGGCCTTGCCAGCACAAGTTCTAGTTTCATTCTAGGGTATATCGACGCTACTTGTGAAGTGCAGGGCTTCATACTCGAAGTTTCCTACATAAGTTCAACTTCAGTAACGCCAGAAAATCCTTTCATATAGTTTTGCTTAAGTTGTAAGTGATCGCTAATAAAAAAACTTTCGTATTTTGTCGAACAACCCATGAAAGACGATTGGGAGGAATAAAATGTAAATGCATTCGTTTTCATAAAAAGCTGTCCTAATGTACTCATTCAGACTTCTACGTCCTGTGCATGTTATTCGGAATAAAAAGAATAGGAAATCTATAACTAAACGGACTACTGTGGTGCTTGTCTGCCATCCTGCCACGAAAATTTATGCCTTTAGTTTTTTTACAGTGGTTTCTTCACGAGTTAGGTGAGAGTAGCGCAGGTGATATCCCATTGAGATTATCTTTATCTTATGTATAGAGGGCATTCGCAAGTTCAAAATGGCCCATGGTCTGGTACTTTACCATGCACTTAATTAATTTTACTTAACTGAATATTGACGTCTGCAACATCCCCCACTTAACGTGGTTTCCAGTCCAGAGCTGATAGGAGGACACCTAGATCGAACAGTCGAATCCCGTCTCGTCTATAATGAGCGCTTCTGCGTGTCGAAAACGCGACAGATTTTCGCTCCTACAACCAAGCCGCTATCGAGCGGCAGAACATAGCTCCGTGCAACTGCCAGTTCGCCGTGAATGGTTTTTCCGAAAGCCATGCGTTCGCAAACTTCAACAGAACCGCACGTGGGCGGAGTTAGCAAAACGTGCGTCGCTGAGCGCGCACGAAGTCAAGGCGCGAATACGACACGGGGAAGAGGATTAACGCCGTGCATGCAATTTTCGGACTTACAAATGCCCGCTGTAATCTCTCGGTTTTTTTCTTTTCGATTTATTTTTTTTTTCGTTTCTTTCCTTCGTTAAGCGGTGCCGGAGTCTATACATGTTTTCGTGCTGGTTGTCTCATTATCATTGCAACTTCGGAGTGAATGTGTTTTTTGTGTGTGTGTGTGTACTCAACCTAACTCTTCAAAAACTCGCCGCTCATCCTCAGTTCAAGTCGATGTGTTTACAAGGTGAGAGAACGAGAACTCGGCCCTGAAGGAAATGCGGGACAATTTCTCTATAGGCTTGCTCAGTAAAACAAGAGTTCACCAGCTTGTTTGTGTTGACGTGTACATGTATTCCTCGATTTTACTGGCATTTGTCTCCACGCGTAATAAAGGGAGAGTCCATAGTTAGGAACAATTCAATTTTAGATGACAGATACAACGCGAGAACCGAATACACGGAACACTGATATTTGCTTTTCTGTCTTCAGAAGGGCCATATTCTCAGGATTAAGAACTTATTCGCGCGTGTTCGAAGCGTTTCCGATCAAAAACCTGTCAAAAAGTATGTGTGCGAATGGAAATTGTGAGTCTAATAGAAACAGGTAAAGTACTTAGAGGTGCAACAGTCAGCACAGCGTATCAAAGCTGGTAAGTGATGCACGGTTACCTCAAGAGAAACCGTTAGACACTCCGGCGGCTTCAGGCCAGTGTCCAGCCTACCTGCAAACTTAATCCTGTGCACTACTTCGAAAATCATGCTGTTGAAGAGTCGTTCGTTTTGTTATTTAGCGCTGCTCAGGATAATGCGCATTTAATTGCCGTAGTCGGCATGTAGAGAACTACAGGCGTTAGCGTAGCGTGTTTTCACATGTGCGCTGTCTCCAACCATCGCTGTCGGGCCGAATTTCTTATATGGTAGGACTTCCTGGCCAATGAGCTCTAACATGATTTGTGCGACATGGTGTGCGGTTCGCGTACCGTACTTGTTTACGTAGGGCATGAAAATTCCAAATTCCCTGAAGGTGAAGCCGATCAACAACCGATCGCAGAATCAAGAAGGCCGACGTTCAACTCCCGCTCATCTATCGATACTAATGTATGTACTGCACTTTTTATTAGTGTTGCAACTTTCTCGATTACACAGACACGCGCATTAAGATTCCAATGTGCAGGGTGTTCCCTCTAAAAAGAAGCAGGTTTTTCCGCACAAAGCCTCTTATTGTGGAGAATTAAACCCGCTTTGAGAAATAACTTTTAGTGAGTTGCACCCTAACAACTTTTGGAGAGCGTCGCAACTGTCAAAAAGCGCTCTCATTAAGTTGAAAAAAACTGGCACACCGCGTAAGGTTCCCTACGAAACTCACTAGAGGGAACACTGGCGCTAGTGTCTACGAGAGCTGCAAGCATGGCGGTTCATCCAGCATGCTAATGAATGGCAGTACACATATTTGCCTAACTTCGTCCTTCTGGCTCAAAACGGCTTTGCGACTTTGCAGCTGGTTCGTTTTCAGCAAAATATTGCACCCACCGTGGTTACTTAGCGGCTATGGTGTTGGGTTGCTAGGCACGAGTTTGTGGCATCAAATCCCGGCCGCGGCGGCCGCATTTCAATGGTGGCGAAATGGCAAAAACACCCGTGAACTTAGGTTTAGATGCACGTTCAAGATCGCCAGGTGCTCCATATCATTCCGGAATCCCCCACTACGGCGTGCCTCATAATCAGATTGTGATTTTGGCACGTAAAGCCCCATAATTGAAAAAAAAAATATTGCACTATAAGGGCAACAATTCAAGAACGATTATGGATGTGGGCGGAGACTTATTGGCCGCTCGTGTTTAGAAAACTACTAAGAAATAGAAAGCGCAAGAAAAGCGCCGCAAGAACATCTGAAGGCTCAGGCACGAAGATTAGACAAATCGATGTACTAACCATTGTTCTCATCATAGATAAAAGATCTCAGCGCCCGGATTTCGTCCAGTAATTCTTGAAAAAAACTGTATGTGCAGATCAAACCCTTTAATAAGGGGTGGGTAATAGTCGCCATAGATGTCAACAGGTTGAAGACTTCCCACTGCAACTTTTTCTTTTTCTAGGAATAAACTCAAGTTTCAGGGAATAGTTGTCGGTATCATGAGAGAGTGAGATGAGTGTAAGGGGAGCGTTGCGAGGCTTACTATGCTCCGTTTGCCAAGAATGTGTACAGGAACGCAGACTGCAGACTGCGTCACCCATGCAAAAGCGGGATCGATATGGACACTCGTGTCACTGCACAGCGTCCTCCCCCCTGTCGGAGCGTCGTCTGCTATGTATTGGCTGCCAGCGCATGCGTCTTACCTTCGACTATAGTATAGCATTATTGCGAAACGAAATGCAAGCAAATGTCAGTTTGACTGCCGTACTTAGGGAGAGGTTGATGAACGAACTGAAAGAGGCTATAGGTTTAAAAAAACTTGTTGCTGAGCTAGTTTGTTCATGACTTTAAAGAGGTTACAGCGCTAAGCAGACGAGGCGCCCGTATATGCCCTTTGTGTCTCACTTCTTCCTCGTCTGCTTAGCGCAGTAGCCTTTGTTTTTAAGACAAAAGGTACACGAGTTCATACTATCCACGCGAGAAGTGCATCTGTTCAAAGTATGAAAGGGTGGGATGTTTTCCATACTTACAATTATCGCTTGCTTCCCTGATAGCTTTAATTATTTACTTATTCACTGATATGTCCATTCGTATTAATGCACTCGATTGCATAAGAAGCACTTTCATTGCTACCGTTAATCTCTTAGGGACTTTTCTAATAAAAAGTGTCACAAAACTGCGATGCCTCACAATGCACCTATGTAACCCCCTAATCCTACTGTCAAAGTTACTTGAAACCCATGGGCAAAGAACACACATAATTGAACCAAATTCATTTTTTATATTTTTTTTACTAAATGAGCCGAGTGTTCATTATCAGGGAGTCGAATAATTATTTTATCTTGAAAGAATTATTTTTACGAAAATTGCTGATAATGACAATACCATTGCATCTTCCTTAAAATAAGTTAGAGCACATTTCCATGGGATTTTTTTTTTGCTAGCATTTGTGGGCATTTGTTGCAATCGACAAAAAAATTGAGGTAAAAGGAATATGGGCCGCAATAACGTAAAACTATTCCAAACTTTTCTATTGCAATTCTGCAATCAGCTCTCCACGATTTGTCAAAAACTTTTTGGACCACCCCACTTCGCCTGTCTGTCATGCGACTTCACGAAAACCGCGATAGCTCCCTATCTAATATAATGCGTACGCACTGATTATGCATCATCGGACCGAACAAAAGAAAAATAGTTATTTCTGATTCGACGCGTTTTAGCCATTAGACTTCGGCTATTGGTGAAAAGTTTTCGGGCTGCACCCACTTCATCTGTCTGTCAGCTGACGTCATGAAACCGCGAAAACTCGATTGCGTCAAAGTGAGGTGCGCGCGTTAAAAACGCATTAATATGCCGAACCAAACTGGATTTTTTCTGAATAGCTGGAGACTGCCCCGTTCCAAAAGGAGTAGAAGATGGCTGCTGCCGATCGCTCAGGCACTGGCTACTCGCGCCTGCCGGAGCGCATAGGTTTATTTGCGTATAACAAAACTTTTTGCGTGGTCGTATAACGTTATCGAGCCTTTTCGGCACGTACACGACATCGCTCTGCCGAATCTTCTTTGCTAAGGATCCGTTTCAACGTCATTCTTAAGCTTCCGTTGCACCCCGCCGCAATATTAGACAAGGCACCGCAAGCTAAGTAAGGGGAAGCGGACCAATTGCAGACACCGGCACCACCCTCTTCATCCAGTTATCTATTTTCGGTGCGCTGGCCCGGCCCCATCGAAACCCTCTCCACTTGAGCGTGTTCCTCGCCTCTTTTCAGCCGCTTAAGTAAGAAAAACCGCTCAATGTAGCCAATGTTATTCGTTTTGAAAGCAAACAAAAGGTACCTCCTATAAACGAGGAGAGCGTTTGATTGGGCTGTTCAGGCAACGCTGCGGGTCACTGCCCGATGCTTGCGTCAGCGGTTACGTAAATTTGACATCAGGAGATTGGAATAAAAACATATTGGAATAGTTTTACGTTATATGGCCCATGGTCATCTACAAATTCTCTGCTTGCTTTATTTACTTAATTTACCATTGTATACCACCCAAAATGGTGCAGGGCTGCGGAACCGACAATATGCAACGACTGAATTTGGATTGCACAATAAGAGCAACTGTATAAAATTTCACCTCTTATAATGCTTTCAATTTACATGTGTATTGTGAGCGTCTACGCCTGAAGAAGTCTGGGGGTGTCCTTGAGAAAATAGAAAGAATAGAGGAAATATTTTTCAAGTAACGTCAACATTCATCTCACCATGAATGTCGACATAACTGCGATTAGCAATGAAGCAATCTATCTCCACACCGTATTACAACCGTCGTACGTGTAAGGCGTCTATGCAGCCGACGGGATGCTCATTCGAGTGAAAGACATTCATTGAATAGCGGCGCGTACCCAGTGTATTTCTGGCGCAGCTCTCTTGAGCGTTGGGCTGCTGTCCTTGAGAAAACCCAGTGACGTGGCTTCGATTCCTCCCACCACGGGATAAATTTTAAACGTTTTATAACGGCACATTCGGCTGGTTGAGTTGCAGCCGGCCTCTTCTCCCGCGCATGTCACTGCACACGATGCGCCACTTAGCGGCGCCGCCCTAAAGTACACGCTCGGAGCGGGTTCTATTCCGCCGAGCATCGGTGGAAAATAGCGTGCTTTTTTTTTTGTCGTTGTAGAGCGGCTCATTCACGATGGCGCATACCTACCCACGTTGGCGTCAAAGCCGTTCACCGAAGAGCGGCACACACACCAGTTGCCACATACCCAGTGACCCAAGTTGGCATTGAAGAAGTTCATTGAAGAGCAGCCCAGGCCGAGTGGCACATACCCGCTGCTCCAAGTCGGCGTCAAAGAGACGGATTGGAGAATGGTTTATCCCCAGCGCCACATACCATGTCCCGCATCCCCAGTGACCCATATCGGTGTCAAAGAGGTTCGTTGAAGAGTTGAAGAAACAAGCGAGCATTTGCCATTTCTCTCAGTTTATGCTTTTCTATAAGCCGCCGAGGAAGATTGAAGGAAAAAAAGGCCTTGACTATAGTCGCATAAACTAAGCATGTCAAATGATGCGGAAAGGTGTGTTGGCCAACGTATTTACCTTGAACCAGGATGTCGAATCGAAAAAAATACCGGTTTGGCTCAGGTAATGGTTCAATGCGCTTCGGTTCTGTTGCGGTTCAATTCCGGTTTAGAGAAATAAAAAATTGCAGCGGTTCGTGAACCCGTTTGCAACCCTCAACTGGTTCGCGAACTGGTTCGGCGCAGTTCATTTTGACCTGCCCCGTGCCGATATGTTACATAGTGCTACCAACGTTTCCGCATGGAGCTACGCGCAAGTTTCATTAAAGGGAGGCAAGAATTTACGAATTAATTGCACAGACAAGGGGAAATTTCTATGTATAATAAAAGAGAGAGATAATTAGTGCGAATCCCTGCGCCAGCGTAAGGTCTGCGTAGCTTCTGCACTCGTTACTTTGACAACAGCAGAGTCATGTTATTGTCGTGTTGCTTCAGGTTTTACTACAGGACTGGTGGTGA
The DNA here is from genome assembly GCF_050947875.1 of Dermacentor variabilis. Classification (NCBI taxonomy): domain Eukaryota; kingdom Metazoa; phylum Arthropoda; class Arachnida; order Ixodida; family Ixodidae; genus Dermacentor; species Dermacentor variabilis. The sequence goes on from NC_134568.1 coordinate 82,994,912, forward strand.
GCGAACTGGGGCCTGTGATCTATGGTGCACAAGACAGCGCGAGTTCACATTTGATTACATAAATTACAACTTGAAACTTCTAGCCTGCAGCGAAGAAACAAGCAATTGCCATTTTTCTCAGTTCATGCTTTTTTTTAAGCCGCCGAGGAAGTTTATGCTTCTGAACGGTAAACAAGGACCTTTGTCCTGAATCATACGTCTATCTTGCGAATGTGCATGTGGCGAATAGTCCTGATCTGGCTAAGGACAGACAAAAAAGTCAAAAGCACGCACATTGTGCCCAATGAATAATTTCTACAACTCTAAAAGCATTGTGCTCTGCTTAGCTAAGCACCAAACTTGCATTGAACCATGGCACCTAAAAAAAGCACATTTCGCGTGCCGCCTTCAGCTGTGGTTACCACTCACTGACAAGGTGACGGCATTCATCTGCAACCGCAGTGTTATGGTTACAATAAGTCATGCAGCTGAACTCGTTGATATCCCTCCTCGAGGACATCGTCTTTCCCGCTCGGCGCGTTTATCTACATTATCTAGTTTTAGTAACAAGCTGACCTAACGGCTGAATTGGGAGAGTCACCAAAAACATTCATTCTGCAGAGCCCCTGAAACAGCTTTTCGGCTGCATAACACAACTGGCATGGCCAACTTCAGAAGTGTAAGCGTCTCTGTCGAGGTGGTCTTGGTTTTAAGCACATACCCATCGTCTATCTCGATTCTCGCACACAACGCCACTCGTCAGTCGTCACAATCTGGTAGTAGGGTGTGCATATTGAAGAAGTAATTATTCCAACAATCGTGCAAACTATTGAGCACCCGGTTTCGCTTTATATGTTTGAACTTTTTCGTGCCGAACTGGTAACCATTAATATTTGTTTCGGTTCAGGTTCGCTTCGGGTTCAGGCAAGTTCCATCATTTTGTGTTCGGGTTCAAGACTGCCCAAAACTGCGGTTCGGTTGTGGTTTTCGGTACATTTTCGGGTTCGGTTCGACATTCTGCTTTAGACCAAATATTTGCAGTTACATATGTCACTCGCACGCGCTGTCGAACCACTTTAAAAGCAGAAACAAATGTTTTGTCTCTCTCTCTCTCTCTTAGTTGAAAGTCAGTGCACTGTATTTAATTTCTCTCTGTTCTTCTTCCTCTTCTGTCAGCTGCGTTGCATTTCTGTATCAGATTAGTTTCTTTTCTTTGTTTCTTTCTTTCACCTTGCTTAATTGTTTATCCAATGAGTTCTTATCTTCTATACTTTCTGACTAAATTCTGTTAGTGGAAGTCAGTGGTGCTTTTCTTATATTTCTCATGACGTTTTTCATAACTTAGACCATTGAACGTTGTCTACAGATGCGTTCTAAAGTATTTTTTGTGCTGCTTTATTTGAGATACAAAAAACAAGTGAGTAGAAAAAAGCTTCGAGCTTGCCACATTCTTTCCCCAGGATCGTTGTCACATACAGGAAGCGGACACGAAAGAAAAATATATGCTTAGTGAGGTCCCATGGGTGTGTGAGCGTGTCCTGCCTGCTATACACCGACGTGGATAAACGAGAATGCTACACAGCAACTATTTATGGGCACAAAAACGCGTGCGTTCGTCTTCCAAGAACCAGCCACAGAGAAAATGACTATTTCGCACGTAATGGCTGCAAATATAAGAGGTTGCTACGGCTGAAGGCCGCCGCCGTGAAGAATCTTATAAATAAAAATGTCATAACCTTGCGCAAGCAATGGAGCTGTGGCTAACCGCTATCACTTGGACAAATATAGCGTACAGCTACGAAGGTATAATCCTGACAGATTCTAACGGGGCGTTATCTGGTGAAAAAGATTAATGACTGCATTTCCCAAATTATAGCTCACGTCTTGTGCTGTATAGCTAGCTACACACGGGTAGCTTTCGGGAAGAGTCCTAACCTTTCCTTCACTTCGCTGTCAGAAGCCTAGACAAAAGATTTATGGCTACAGTAAAAAGCATATCTGGGAAGAAGTGAGTTCTTGACAGCAACTGTTACGCAAGCCGTTTCCTTCGATTCTCAAAGTTGGCAACAAGCTGTTCGAAGGTTGTGTCATCTTTCTATTGGTATTTAAATTCTTCTGACCATGCGCTGCCCTTTACTGTTTACTCGTCATCGCAAGATCAATGGTATCCAGTATAGGATGACTGATTAAATTGAAACGAGATACAGAAAAACTAGGTCAGCTTAGACTTCCAAATCGCCCGCTCTGATTTTTTTTTTATTTCAACAGGTTCGCCGCAGTGCAAACCGCCAGCTAAAAAGCGTGGTCGCCCATAGCTTTCCACAGTACCCACTGGGCGAATGTACGGCGTCGGCGTTCTCTAAGCAAGCAAACTTATATAATCTGCAACCAGATCCTTGCTTTTTGTTCACTCATCGTACCAGGCCACGCTGTTGTCGCTAGAACGCGAAACAAAAAGAAAAAAAAATTGAAAGAAAAAAAGAATAATAAAGCAAAGAAAACGCCGCGAGTATTTTTAACCACAAGGCGAAATGATCAGTTTAAGTTTGAACATAATACATAAAAATTTACTTCGCCGGAAGAAATGTAAGCACTTTTGAGTGCCTCTCAGTATATAAACAAAGAGCCAGAGTAGGAAGTGCTAAACACAGCAGCTTTCATCAGGCAAGTCTATTAAATACCAGACATAAAACGTTACGCTGGAGAACACTTTACTTTCTCCTGGGATAACTTAATGAGAAGCTGCACGGCGAGTTCCTTTCCGCCCTTACATGCCGCGAAGCTGCAGTGGTGATTTTTCCTAAAGCAGCAACGATCGAACGACAACAAAAACTTGAATTGTTATCATTGTGGCCAATTTCACTCGCAATCAAGGCACATCTAGCGTTGAAGTAGGGCTTTTTACCCACTTGACTGGTACTTTAATGCTTTAATAGGAATCAATAATTGAGATATAGTAAATTTAAACTATTTTCTGATTGATCAGTCACATTTTCGGAAGGATAATGTGGATGCTGATTCAATTACTTCTTTTTCTTCACTTACTGCTTACAGTTTTCACAATATAAATTCAATACGCAATAGAACTTCTGAGCAGGGAAATGTAACGACGAGGGGTGTTGTCAGTCGGCTATTTCCTTCATGGCGAAGTAACGCGCAGCTGAAGAGAATCCTCGAGTGTGAGCTTGTCCGGCTCTTCTCTCATTTTGAAGGAGTGTTATGTGCACTTTGATCACGCGTTGTTTCACTGTAAATACGAACGGCCACACGCAATCGGTGGTCGACATAATACTGCAAACATTGCCTTTTATCAAGCGTTTCGGGTTGGATCAGCGCATTTACAACACATACAACACACCGTGGCTTAAACTGGGTAAATTAGGTCCCTGTGAGTAGCGCTTCTAATTAAGGCATCATCCAACTATCGGCCAACTAGAGACATCAGGGCATCCCGGAGGGCGTAACACCACTGGCCATTAGATCGAGGCCAGTGAGTAGCCGGGAAACTGACTTCGAACATGCGGGTAATTCGCACAGACCTTGGGCAAGCAGGGGAAAAATATGTGAATAAATGTGCGTTCGCATGTGCCTATGGGCGCCTCCTGGTGGCTACATGCAAAATACCTACTGGTAAGATGCTAAAAAGAAAAAAGTTTTACGACCGAAAAAACTACCTTTAAAGCCATTTTGCATCTTCCCTCGGGTTTGCTTCGTTAGTGTGCCGTTTCGAGTAAGTTGTGTAATAGCATGCAATCAGGATCGAGGAAGCTTATGTGCCTGTGCGCGCACCTCTGTTTTATCTAATAAAATAATAAATCTGTTGCAATGCGGTTTAGTCACAAAGCAAGAAGGATAAACAGGAAGGTCTGTTGCTCGAGGGTCAGGCACCGAGTGTGCGAGCTCTAACCTCGAGCGAGGCGTTGACGATGCGCCTGTCTTCTTTGCTACACTCTACGTAAATCCATTACAACCCGCCGTGGTTGCTCAGTGGCTATGGTGTTGGGCTGCTGAGCACGAGGTCGCGGGATCGAATCCCGGCCACGGCGGCCGCATTTCGATGGGGGCGAAATGCGAAAACACCCGTGTGCTTAGATTTAGGTGCACGTTAAAGAACCCCAGGTGGTCAAAATTTCCGGAGTCCTCCACTACGGCGTGCCTCATAATCAGAAAGTGGTTTTGGCACGTAATACCCCAAATATTATTATTAATTAAATCCATTACAAAGCAGTGAAAATTCTGAAAGAAATAACAAGACGCCAAAAACTACCCGAAACCTACGTCGCATGAACCCCAGGCTACGAACACCTGGCAGGAAACGAAGCAGCACATGCTGTCGCCCGAGAGCATACCAGCCGGAAAGCGATGAGGGTGGAGGACATTCCCATCAACTACGCTGTAATATTGCAGCATTACCGACTATAAAGAAGACAATATCCTCTACCACATCCAAAATTAAGCAAGGAAGAAGCCACCGCCCTCCACAGATTACAAACGAATACGTATGTACATGGAATTATCATGCACCGAATGCACCCCACCAAATTTTCATACCTATGTCGATATTGTGATGTACCAAACACGCTCCAACACATGGTGTTGGTGTGCCCACACCGCGAGAAAAACAGTCAAGATGATGCCTCAAAACCGCTACAAGCGATCGAAGAAACGTGGGAGGCAATGTTAAAGGCACAGAGCCTGGAAGATCAGCGAAGTCTGGTGGACCGGGCCTGGGCTGTGGCATTAGCCAACGGCTTTTTGGGCTAAGAAAGGCGCCCACCTTGGGCGAAGAAAGAACACTTTCTCGCTGTTTCTCACAATAAACGTTCATCCCTCCTCCTCCTCCTCCTCCTCAAATGTCGGCTCATAGTTGGGTGTCTTTAAAGCCTACACACCTCTTAATGGAACAGACAGACAGACAGACAGACAGACAGACAGACAGACAGACAGACAGACAGACAGACGGACGGACGGACGGACGGACGGACGGACGGACGGACAGACAGACAGACAGACAGACAGACAGACAGACAGACAGACAGACAGACAGACAGACAGACAGACAGACAGGCAGACAGACGGACGGACGGACGGACGGACGGACGGACGGACGGACGGACGGACGGACGGACGGACGGACGGACGGACGGACGGACAGACAGACAGACAGACAGACAGACAGACAGACAGACAGACAGACAGACAGACAGACAGACAGACAGACAGACGGACGGACGGACGGACGGACGGACGGACGGACGGACGGACGGACGGACAGACAGACAGACACACAGACAGACAGACAGACAGACGGACGGACGGACGGACGGACGGACGGACGGACGGACGGACGGACGGACGGACGGACAGACAGACAGACAGACAGACAGACAGACAGACAGACAGACAGACAGACAGACAGACAGACGGACGGACGGACGGACGGACGGACGGACGGACAGACGGACAGACAGACAGACAGACAGACAGCGAACTTTATTTAATCCTGAGGAGCTAATGTCAGGACCTCCTAACGGGAGGCCATTGTAGCCGCTGGCCGCGCCCACGTAAAGGACAGAAGGCCGTGACGCTCCGCTCTTTCCTGGGCCCTCTGACACTCAAATATATTCGACCACTGCTTTGATTTCCTGAAAAATTATATTTGGGCCACCCATTCTTGAGGCGTAGGGTATGCGATCTTCTTTGCGAATCCTCTAGAATGGTTATGTATACCTGTGACACATTAGATATAGGGTGGTGCTGAAATGTATTTAAATATGTGTTGTACTTCTCTGTGCATACATCTCTCATCACCATCCTTCTCTCAACAAGTATCATACATCGTCTTCGTGGCATCACTGCGTCGATGTCTCCGACAGCGCGTCTACCTAATCCAGTGGTTGCATTTCGCCGTAACTTGTGGACGGTTAAGTGAAGAAACATAAAGGTTGCATGATATTAAGACTGTGACCATTGTGACGGATAAATATAAACATTGTGTGAGATTGAATGAACATAAACACAGTAGTACGCATTGCATTTAGCTCTTTAACCACCTCACTAAAGCTTTGCTTCACATGGATTCCAACATGCGCATCGGATCTGCATATTTCTTTTTTTCTTGAAACGTCTTAAAAATCGGTCATAGAGGATTCCTTGCTAAAACCGCACGTAATAGAAACATGATATAGCCTTCTCGTTTATATCTTTGCGACCAAACTCCCTAGGCGCCTTTGTATCGCTGCGTGGAGAAAAGAAGGCATTACGTGGTCATGCATGTGTCGGGTGCACAGATGGCGCCGTTGTCGCTCCATGCACGACGCAATCGGAGCCTAATTTAGCGTCTCGCTTGGCGTTCAGAGAGTTGTAGATCAGCAGTATGTTTGTCGATACGAGCGGTAGTAGTCGCGTTTAAAAGAGCTCACTCAGCCATATCAGGTCTAATCCGCCAAACTGAAACCGGTTCTCATCAGGAGTTAAGGCCGACAAGTGTGCAATTTTATGCAGAACTTTCACGCTTGTTCGGTTACGGCACGCCTGAGTACAACACGTAGGGTCCAGAAACGGCGTGAATTGACTAGGGCAGCAAGGCGGAGGGATTTCCAACCCCTTTGACCACGACGGAATGTGTCCGTCTCCATAGGGAGCGCAAGCACAGGAGCTTGAGGCAAACGCAGGAGCCCCAACTATTTACGAGGGCGGTGGATTCGAGCGGCGCAAGGCAGTCTAGGGCGTCAACATTAGGGAGGCCATTTCTTTACCCCGGGACCCAAACACCCTCTGCACAATAAACGCGCCCACTACGAATAGGGAGCGAGCACGATGAAGATTTAGACCCGAAGAAACTCCACTATAGCTGTAACATAAGTTAGAAATGTACGCTTTCTAGTGCGTGAATGTAAGTTGTGTATTTGGTCACGTCTTTTCTGTTCCCTATAGTGCCCGCACACACTTTGCAGCACGCATAAGACATTTCACGCACCTCACTGCGGCTGCGTCTGTACTACAGCCTACCGTATTGCTCCTTCTTTTTTTCTTTTTTTTCAGAAGTGGGTGGAGATATTCCCCACGTTTAACACATATCTCGTTCGACATCCTGCATTTTTCGGGATAAGAATGCTTCCGATACAGACGCAGAAAGGGAGCATGCAAAAAAGGTAAAAGGAAGGGAGGTTGACCGGAGGATCATCTTGTTGGCTACAGCTTACAACACAGTAGAGAAAGAGACATGGGCTTGAAGAAATAAACGAGTAGCTTTAAAGGACACACACACACACATGCACGCACACACGCACGCGCGCACACACAAACACTAGCACTTTCTGGGCCTTGTGCAGTGACGAGCGCGAAGCCGGTGGTCCGTTGCTTCAAGATGGGCAGGATGATCAGTTAGGTGCAAAGGCATATACAAGAATATATGCTTCGTAACAGTACCGCACTGATAGAAATGTTGCCACTAGAATAAAGAGACGCTTGTCTACGTGCGATATAGTGTTCCATGGCCAATGCATTCGGAGGTGCTCTTCTGCACGTGTGTTATTATAGTGATGGTGAAAACAATGACTTTAATGCCTCTCCCTGCCTCCCTGTCTGCAGCCAAGAGCTGCGGCCCTCCAGGTGAGGTGGAGCATGGGCGCCGCATGGGCGCCATGACGCGCTTCACCAGTTCGGTCAAGTACGAGTGCCACGAGGGATACGAGCTGTTTGGCCGGGCGCACCGCTACTGCCAGTCCTCCGGCCAGTGGAGCGGCACACTGCCCGAATGCAGGCGTACGTATCAACTGCAACACCTTAACAAACTGCTCTTCCTGGTACATGCTGACGTTACGTGCGAATGCTGCTAGTGCGTACTAATACCGCTCATCTTTAAGGCTACCTTTGTTAATCGGTTCTTTCAACAGTTCTCAAGTAGCGTACATATACAATCCTTCTCGAGCAGAACGCCTTTACTTGCGCAGCATTATGCATGACTGGGAAAACTCAGCTCTGGGACGTGACAATTGGATTGTCATTGTTCCTGTGATGCAAACTTTTAGGCAGCAGGATAATTCAGGCAAATTTCTTTGACAAGGATGGTAAATAAAGCTCCACAGAGCGAGCATCCATGTGGACGCTCGTCGCTAGACTCATTGTCACGTGGGCGCTTTCGCCTTCAGTTTTCTTTTTTTTTAAGTTATATTGCTAGCGACGCAACCTCGGCATATTTTAACGCGGTGCCATAAAAGGCTGGCGGAGCATCTGCAGAACGAGGTCCAAGGTATCACTTATTACGGGTACTCACGTGTGCTTCCTTGTCTCCATTGTGACCAGAATTTGCAGCGACAGAACTCTTTCGTTCCGTCGCTGCTGTGATTGCAGCCACGAGTTATTTCAAGAGCCCCTTAAAAACTTCACTAGGCTTACTTAAGCACTCGCATACTCGTCATTGAACTGCGAGCTGCATGGTAATTTTCTAACCTCGTCAGGTTGTTGCAAGCTGAATAAGCGATTATCGGCTCAGTAAAGTAGACAATTTAACATCCGCAGTACAAGTTTACTGAAATCCTAAGCCTGCATATTGTCATGCATTATTGCAAGGAACCGAGTTAATTCAGGTCCATTCAGGTGCATACTAGTGTCGCCAGAGTCAGCTAACAATGTGCACACAATTGTGGGCAGAAGTGCCTGCATGCTGCATGTATATCGACTAAAAAGTGTATATTTGTCAAGGCACACAGGCAGAGGCGAGCAGATGCCGACAGCACTCGCCAATTGCGATTGGAGCTTTGCAGTGTGCACACCGCAACAAGAATTCAAAGAACTGCATCGAGTTTTGCCGCGCTTCTTTCCGGGCGCAGCGGTGCAATGCGACAAGCCCGAGGACCCGCTGAACGGCCGGGCCATCTACGACCAGCTGCTGTTCAACTCGGTGGTGCGCTACGAGTGCCACCACGGATTTCGCTTGAAGGGTCCTTCCACGGCGCGCTGCAACTCGCAGCGGCAATGGGAGGGCGCACCCACGCACTGCGTTGGTCAGTATTACACGAACGTGAGCCCGTTACAGTGGCTCGGCGTCTACAGCGTTCTGCTATCGTACACGATGTTGTGGATTCAATTCCCGCCTACAGCAGCTGCGTTCCCATGGTGGTGGAGTTCAAAATTCCCCGTGTACTCGTATAGGTGCACATTAGAAAATTGTAGGAGGTCGAAATGAATGCTAACCCGACCACTACGGCATTCCTCTTAGTACAACTTCGACGCGAACACCGGCATTCCGCGAGGAGAGCGGTGGTGCGAGCCAAGGCACAAAAAAAAAAAAAGTGAAGTTATGGGGTTTTGCGTGCCGAAACCACAATCTCATTATGAGGCATGCCATAGTAGGGGGCTCCTGAAATTTGCACGACCTGGAGTTATTTAACGTGCACCTAACTTAAAGTACACGGGTGTTTTCGCATTTCACCCCATCGAAATGCCACTGCCGTGGCCGGGATTCGATCCCGACACCTCGTGCTTAGCAGCCCAACACCATAGCCACTAAGCAGCCGCCATCACATTATGCATGATTTGATCAGGTTGTCAGCACTGAGGCTTTTATTTAATTGTGCCGGTTAAATAACTAATAAATAACGCTTGCAGTGAAGGACAACAATTTCGGCCCTTACAAAGTAAAAAAAAAAATTACGGGGTTTTACGCGCCAAAACCACTTTCTGATTATGAGGCACGCTTTAGTGGAGGACTCCGGAAATTTCGACCACCTGGGGTTCTTTAACGTGCACCTAAATCTTAGCACACGGGTCTTTTCGCCCCCATCAAAATGCGGCCGCCGTGGTCGGGATGCGATCCCGCGACCTCGTGCTCAGCAGCCCAACACAATAGCCACTGAGCAACCACAGCGGGTAACAAAGTCAGCTTTTTAGGCTGCACCAGTGTCTACTGTACAATATATTTCTGTTATTTTCTGTGACATCTGAGCACAGTAGGAGTCAACCCTGAATGAATCCCCTGTCACAACCCTATCCATAAGAGATGTTAATTATTGACGATTTGCACATAAACATAAGCTTACAAGAACAACGATGTTAGTGCAATGAAAGGAAAGTGAGGAAGCGAAAAAACGCTATGTTAGCCGCTGATCATATTCAGCTTAGTCATATTCGAATGCTTGTGCATTCAATCCAAGTTTGAATGAAAACTAAATGCGATGAAGTACCAAAGTGTACAGAGGAAGCTGACGAACACTCGTTTCAGTTATGCGGCAAACGATGGTTAATTGGCCAGCGGAGCGCGAACAGCCAGACAACACTTGTGAGAAAACGGAGGTCACAAGTATAGGGAACGCCCGACAAATGCGGCCGTCATTATTAGGACCCCGGTTTCGCTTACGCTCCCCCGATAACGCGCGGGTGTCTGTACACTGTGTTCAAGAAGTGCAAAGATTGCGAAACGCTTCCGATCCCTCATTCTCTCACTTCCGCCATTTCCGATGGTTTTCGCGCTCCCGCTTTTGTCCTTTTCGCTGTTCGCTATTCTCTTTCCGCACTAACAGAGCACATGCACAGCGCTCACTAAAGGGCGCCCATTGTGGGCTCATTGTTTCACACTCTATATTCAGCTGACACATCGTGTCTATATCCATGCCCGATCGCTCTTCTTCTTCGTTCTCTTCTTGTTTTTTTTTTCTTTCCTTCTCATTTTGTCGCTATCCGACGACTGTCCTAGACGCCGCTCTTTGCGCCTGGTTGTCACTCTTTGTTTTTTCTTGCTTTCGCTTTTGTTACATTCTCCTCATTCCTTGGTGCCTGTGCACTCTAAAAGAGGAGGAACAATAATAACCTGTTTGCCCAAATCCAGCAGATTTCGCGCTTCGTTAGCACCACACTCTCAGCGGCGCGGCCGGGCGGACCGCTTGACTTTCTGCCAGCTGTCGAACCTTATTGCGGCCTCGTTGGAAGTATTTGTCATTTATTGTTTCTTCTTCGTGTCCTCTTTACTTGACCCTCCTCAAATCCCCCCACCCCCTCTTTCTTTTCTTTTATTTTTGTATACTTGCTGACTCTCCGAGTTTCTTTTCCCCGTTTATCGTTGTCTCAATTTAGTTCTCGTTGGGCGCGGAATGAAGTTTAATTATGATAATGCCCCTGCAGTGCCCCCGCTTCGTGGTAAAAAAAAAAAGTACGACGGGACGACAAAAACGAGGAATGAGGAGGGGGAGAGCCTGTTTCCGGTAACGACCTTTTTCTTGCGGATGCCGCCGTCGTCGCCGCCGCTGCTGCTGCTGTCCGCTAAATGCGCGGGGGCCCGGCGTGGGCGGAGCGCAGAAATGGTGTCTGTCTTCTTCCGACTGCGGCGGCCATTGTAGTGTGGCTATATCAGCAAGAACTGTTACAGAAACAAGAGAGCTTCTAAGACGAAAATACCATAGCCTACGATTGAACGAATAAAACATAAAGGCTTTATTGTCCTTTTCTGAAGTCTCGTCCTTCGGTGATGAGCTTAGACTCCTTTGCGCTGTGTACGCCCCTCCCCCCACTTTTCTTTTTTTGGCTTGTTTTTTTCGGCATCGCCGTGAATATTGGTTTAGACGTCATTTTTTCTTGTATTTTCTTGTTTGAGTGTCTTTATTGTTTTTTTTTTCTTGCCCATGCTGGTTCCGTTTCGTCGCTCTCGCCGTAACGGGCGGAGCAGTAGTACGCAATTACACGACCGTTATTAGGTATAAGCCTGTCTGAATTGCACGGTCGTTACCATATGAGCGTTTATATCCCGCTCTTTCTGGACGTTCTACGCGTTTTGCTTATTTCGCGCACGTCTCGCGACGCACGAAGACACTGACGCAACCGCGGCAGTGTCGCGGTACACTCAAAAGTAGCACTAGCAAATGTGATGACATGACTTGAAAACTTTCGGAAGCGTTCACAATTTTAGATCACTTTCATTAGGGCCGCGTACGCTAAGCATAATCTTGGGACTGCTCCAGAGAGGCCTCTGAAATGCAATCTGCTTGAAATGTTGCGTTAGAGCAAGAACAGCGTATTTACTTTTTGTTCGCAGCCAGATTAACCGAGCCGACATAGCGTCCTATCTATTACTACATGACGCGAGGTGTTACTTCGGGATTAAGTAAAATCTTACGTTTGAATGTGATGAGGGGGACACATGAAAGCTCACTTACTTTGCACACATGATGGCCACAATTAAGGGACCAGGGTAGTTGGAGAAGTATGGCAGAGGCCTTTGCCCTGCAGGGGCGTAATCAGGCTGTTGATGATGATGATTTGATTATAGAAATAGCAACTTCATTTTTCCTGCGCCTCCTTTTCTAGTAAGAATGCAGACGCATTGGCAATTTTTGAAGCATAATTACTCTTCTTACGGCCTTCTTTATGTTTAGCATTCACAACTTCACAACAACAGAACGTGTGTAATCAATCAAGCCATATGACCCGTCAATTTCAAGAAATCCTACGCTGCCGACCAATATGTGGTCTCGGTGCGGACAGTCTATTGTTGACGTCGTGGAAATGAGTGAGTAAGTGATTTTTTTAAGAGGATGACGCTTAAACATAACTGGGTACAAGAGGAGTGGGGAGGAGCGAGGACGTCCAGTACAGCAGGATGAATACTAAGTTGTGTGGAAGAGGACGGGGCAGGCTGGGCCGATACCACCTGTGACTTTGCGTCCACCACGATCTCACCTCCCAACTTACAAACTCGTTTAGAATTTAAATAATGAGCTATTCTCACTTTTCAATTCGTTCAGTGTGCGTATTTTTGTGGTGTTAAGTGTCAAATGTTACGTCCTGTGTGTATAATTTCATTTATCATCGCCTTCATCCGCAGTAGCATGCTAGGTGTGCCGCCAGGAAGATCGCTCCAGTTTTCTCTCTCTCGAAGAAGAAGGAGACATCCATACTTCAGAACTAAGTCACACCACTTTGTTTCCTCCTGTTTGCATCCTGTAGTCCTAGATTATTCCTCCCTCCGGAGCGTATGCTTCAAGTTCTTTAGGGGCACTAAAAGCCATCGTTATATTACGCTAGACTGGTTAATTGTTGTTCTTACACTACTTGTCCTTTTGCTTCTTTATCATGGAAATGACAGTTGCCACTGAAGTGCACTGCTGCTAAAGGCTAACTCCCCAGTTTGTCCCCCTTACTCCCCCTTACGCACTCTCTATAATCCCGTCAGTGTATGGCGCCACAGATTTAGCAATTTTTTTTTAGAAATTCTTTCCTACTTTTTTGCCTGAACATCGTTAAACTGCAGCGCGGATAAACGACGAAGCTCATAAGCAAGTTAGCGAACAGGCTCGGTGCACAACTAGCAAACTTGCCTTGCCCGTCTTTTGTACGTGCTGCAGTTTAACGAAGAACAATTATCAACTCACCCAACTTTCATTTCTATTGCTTGAAGAACAAACGAAAATTACCAGACGGAACATTAACTATTAGCTGTTGTCTCTACTGAACGGTCTTTTTCGTTGTCTCTCATGTCACAGCAAATTCACCATAGCTGGCGCCGCTACCCGTCTAACAGTGTTTCGTCGTTTTAGGCATAGGCGCTGTACTGGAGAGCTACGCATTAGTGTTGACTACTTATGCTTCTCTATATTTCGCCAAAATCTATGCACGCGAATGCTTTCGAATTTCGCCCACACTCGAACGAGGCAGCTGCGATTGAGATTCGATCTCGCAACCTCATATTCACACAGCCATAACCTCTGAGCTATAGCAGTGAGACAAAATCGAGTTTGTCTGCACCACTTCCTAGTTATTCTGTGCGTGCTGTCATTAGCACAGAGCTACGAATAAAGACTGAGTTGTTAACCTCTGTTAAGCAAACATTAATGAAATCTACTTCGCAACAAGGAAGTAAATATGTATACCACGTAGAGAGACACGCGCAACATCAGGATGCTTGCGTATGCTTTCTAGTAGATTTCCATCCGAAATTTCGGAGTACCAAAAAGTTAAGAAAACAGAACGTACATTACCTGAATACCAGACACCTGCATCTAGCCGGATTCCAGCTTAGTTACACGAGAGGCGAGTGCTAGGCGAAAAGCATGGAAAGCCCGAGCAGTGTCGCTGCTTTTGAGCTCTAGCTCGCTGAACGTCTAGACTTTTCGCAGATTAAGAGCAACCGCCCCACGCGTCCATGCAGAGATCGACTGTGGCCACCCTGGTCATCTGCACAACGGTTACGTGGAGTTTCGCTCGTCGACGCTCAACGCCAAGGCTACGTACAACTGCTTCGACGGCATGAAGTTCCAGGGCGAGTCCAACACCAGCATCTGTCTCGACACCGGCAACTGGTCCAACCCGCTGCCCAAGTGCCTCGGTAAGCTGTATTCACTGCATATTTCACACCTATCTGCAGTCCTCTTTCAGCGCACAATGGCGGAGGAATAGTGAACAAGCAAACAAAGAGGGTAAAATTCTACGAGAGACTTTGCTTTTGAGAGTGAGCGTGATGTAATGGTTACAGCCTCGGTGAACCCATGTTTCCTCTGACAAACGCGCTTACGCAAGCACTTCACTACGCATCTACGTGCGTCATTTACAATATGTTGACGCTGTATTACGATGTCTAATCTTAGAAATGTCAGATTAGAGAAATCTCAGAGGGAAAGACATCTACGATGTCTTTCCCTCTGAGAAGTGTTTCAGGTTTATTGTTCATCACAGGTGAGTTATCTGACTGCACAACAAATAAATCTTTTTACTTTCCTGCATGTCAGGCTGTCAGGCTCTTCATTTGACCATGACTTACCCGAATCACCTACAAGTACACACAGGTGTGTCTGTCAAAGTAGACGAAGACCGCTGCTTAGCTGCATTCTATAGTCGATCTCTGAGATATATGTGGTCTAGCCGTCTGGACTGCATAGACTCATCGACAGTTGCGAAATGCATGGAAATAGCTGCTGCTTTAGGCAAAATAAATACTTTGCCTTCACAGATCGTTGTTCTTACAGACTCAAAGGCTGCATTATAAACTATGTCGTTGTCTACCATCCATCAAGTTTGGCAGCAAAGGCTTCTCAGTAAAGCTTCAGTGAATTCACTCCCACATTGGCATTGGTGGCAATAAAAAAGCTGACGCCTATTGCATACGTAGCACTCCATCATCCTCCTAAAATCAAAGCTCCAAAGAGTAATCAAGCCAAAAAACCTTATATTTGTAATTCATTTCCGTTGCTTTGGATTCCACCACATATGCCATGCGTAACCAAGAAATTTCGTCTAGAGGAAGCCTCGCTTCTATATCGAATAAGGACAGGCTCTGCTAGTACACCAGCATGGTTATTTAAGACTGGGTGTATCAAGGCTCCGAATTGTACGGCATGCGACGAGGCAGGGGACATTGAACACTTATTGCGGTCGTGCCGAAAATTCCGAGTTGAAAGGGACGCTTAAGGACCTTCCGAATGCGTGCCTGCAATACCTTGTGTGCCCAGAAGGATCAGTTATAGCCCGAAAAGAAGGTTCACGTCTTCTCGTTATATTTTTAAGAAAGATTGGTTTGATGGACATGTGGTGAAACTCCGCAGTGATATTGGGAGAGACGCTCGGGCGGAGCAATCACCGGCCTTGATCGTCACGCTAAACCCACCTGTTGCTACAACGCACCCCCATCACCGCCATATATAGTCCTCCGTGAGGCACGGGCAAAGGGGTGCGTCTAATTGCTTCGGCGCACTTGCGTCGAGCTGAACGAATTATCTGATACTGTGCCCTGACTTCAGCGGAATCACCGCTCTGCAATGGCTAGTACACCTGGCCTGCATACGTAAATCCATGGGTTCAACGCCTGTTCGGCTAATTAATTTTTGATGCGAGGCATTCATTGGCTCATCCCAGGTACTTCATGGTAGGTAGGTAGCAGGGGCGTAGCTAGGGGGTGGGGGCTTATGGGGCTTCAGTTCTCCCCCCCCCCCGAAATTTTTTCGTGCCGTGATGCACCGCCGACCAAAACAACCCCCGGCGCCGGAAATCATTCTGGATTTTCTCTAGAATGTATGTTTTACGCTCGAAAAGATATTTCGGCGCGAATATTGTGAACTCAGGCTGAACTTCATGGCAACGCCCATGCACCTTGAGTCCCATGATGCAAAGAACCCCATCCGAGCACAAAGTTTCAAGGGCGCTTTGATGGCCAGTGGGCTCGTCGCGGCATCTCGCAGAGGCCGCGGAATGTGCGGAGCGCATAGATTTCAATTCCGAAACTTTATGGGCATAAAAATCACAAAAGTTTTGATGCGAAAGGTGCATTGATATTTCCAAAGTCGTGCTTTAGATTTTCAATTCCGGATCTTTGTGGGTTTAATGGTCCTATAAACATTTGACGCCAAAGCTGCATTGACTTTTCTAAAGTCGTACATCGGACCATACAACGAAATAAGCCAAATCAGCACACTATCAGACAAGTTGACAGAGCACGCAGCGAGGTCCGATGAGACGATGCGTCGTGATGGTTCATTTTTGCAATCATGTCAAAGGAAAGAATATCAACATTTTTTCACCTGCGCGCCAAAGCATCCATGTCAAAGCACTAAAGCCAGTAAAGATAACTGCGTTCTTGTTTATTTTTTCTACTTTGATTTTTATTCGCAAGGACACATTGAGCCTCTTCAATTTTCTTGTTCTCGCTACCGGCGGGCTGCCAGAGCCAGCCAGAGGTCATGCGTTTTTCACGTGTTGCCCTGACAACCACGCGGCGCACTGCGGTGCGCGTTCGTTTTTCTCTGGCCGAGTGGATTTTGGCCTCAGAGAGTTTTTGACGCTTTCTGGCTAGCAGCCGTCTATGGAAAGTATTTTATCTCGCCAGTATAGGATAAAGAGCAGCATGCATATTGTTCTTAGTGGACCAAGCGTCTCACGTTTTCTTCGATTTCCTTAGGTAGCTACATTAGGTACCCAAACTAGGCATTCGATCGTGGCCAACGTGCTTTCCTTTGCGTTTCTTCATTTCGGTGCCCCTCCCCCCCCCACACACACAAATAGACGTTGTTGCAGCGCTGTGAATTGTCGCATGCTTAAAGTTCGGTTTTGTTACTACTTGCGAAAAGTAATGGGCCACGGCACTCTTCACTTGCCGGATACTCTTATAATATTATTGCGATAGCAATTGTATGGACACTCAAGGCGCATTCCTGTCGTCGCCGTCATGTTCCGTATGAAGTGCAAGTGCGATAACATCGTCAGCGCGCGCCGCATGTTGTATGTGCGAGTGAAAGCGTAGAGGGGGGGGGTTGTGAGCCGGTGATGGTGGGTCAGTCTTATGCGCGCAACGGAGAAAAGCGGGGAGGAAGCGCGCCGCCTTCTGTCGCGCGCGATGCATCGGGTAGCGGAGGGAGGGGGGGGAGTGCCTTAAGGTTCTGTGATTTGTGAATCTGTGATTGCGTAACATGTTTATTTGCCTTGTTTGACGCGTTATACAGAGTGTTTTAGCTAACTTTAACCGGAGTTAAAAAATAGGCCGATGCACTCTAAGACGACGCGACCAAATGCATGTTGCTCACTTTTGTATGCAGTGTGTCACGCAATTTTTGTATTCTGTTTAATTAGATAATTAGTCAAAATTAATTAACTAACTTCTGAAGCAACGAAGCTAGGAAAAATTTCCAATTAGAAAGTTGCAGCGCGGTTTTTAAAACGTCCGAATAAACAGTTTCTGTCTATCTATCTATTAAGTATTAGTGTTTTTCAGGTCACTGCGGATGCCCGCGAAATACAAAAAACACAACGGGACATGCCCGCTGGGGCGTCGTGATTGCACTACTCCCAAGCGTTCCGCGCACAAACAGCCATAGGTGCGCTGCCGCTTGAAAAGCGGAAGGGCAGCGACGCAAGCGTTGACTGTTCGATTTAGGCTAGCAACCGTTATCTCCTGCGCTGTGTAAAGCGACTGACGGTGGTGGTAGGCGGTAGCTCCAGACAGCGATAAAACAGACTATAGTGCATCGGCTGGTAAAGCGCGAGCAATTTCGTGATGCCTTTTTCCAACGAGGAAAAAGCCGACATGATCCTTGCCCTAGGAGCTCCAGGCGGACAGGGATGGCAGGCTGCAAGAATATTTCGAAGCTGGCACCCAGGTACGCGGGAAAGAGGCAGAGAGTTCACAAGAAAGAGGCAGAGAGTTTGTCATAAATAATGAGGTTCGCTACGACGTTTTGTCTTTCATGGCGGCTAATCCACACGCTAGCACGCGCAGCGTGAGCGCACAGCTCGGTGTGTCCCACGGAACTGCCTGGATGATTTTAAAAACAGCTGGACTGCACCCTTATCACCTGCAGTTGCAGCAATGCCTGGAGTGAAGGGATCTTCAAAAGAGATTCGATTTTGCGAATTGGATTTTGATTCAGGAGGAGCAGCATTCTGACTTTCTCGCCAAAGTATCCGGACTGATGAGGAGAACTTTTCACGAAATTGCCAAGTAAATATCCACAACGCATACTATTGAGTGAGCAAAATCCCCACTGGCTGGGAAGATCCCGCCACCAATATCAGTGGTCTTTTAACGTTTGGTGCGGAATATATGACAGCACAGTCATTGGCCCAGTGTTTTTTAACAACACTCTGACCGGCAAGAGGTATGTGAGTTCTTCAAAGGGCCGGTTGAAGACTTCTGCTGCAACATGCCACTAGCCCGGCTTGACGCAAATTGGTATTTGCGTCACCAGCCCACAGCTGCAGTCAAGCACGAGCATGGCTTGATGTTACCTTCTCAGGGCAACGGATAGAGAGAAATGGGCCTGTCCTGTGGCCGACAAGGTCACCCGACCTCAACCCTCTTGACTTTTCCTTGAGGGTTATATTAGGGATCACGTATGCACGACGGAAACGACGACTCCAGAAGCGTTACAGGAGAATATAACTAAAGTCTGCCACAGCATTTCACCGACGCTGCTCAAGGCAGCGACAGCAAGCGTTCTCTGAAGATCCCAGTCTTGCATCGCTGCAGAAGGTGACCTCTTCGAGCGCTTGCTGTGAAAGTGCATGAGAAATAAACGTAAATTCAGTGAAAGACTGCGTCTGGTCATTTAGGATACTCTTATTCTACCATTTCCAGCCTTCTGAAAACTGGTTTTATTTTTTTATCAATTTGCTGTTTTATCAATTTGCTTACAGGCATCGCGAAATGACGGGCCTGTTGCTTCCAGCAGCACAAGCGATAACCGATGCGTCTGCTTACCGCTATAAAGAACTTTCGCAAGGGGAGCACATCACCGGTGTGAATGGCACTGCCAACGTCTACGTGGTTGCCCTGTCGCCTTTCAAGCGGCTGCGCGCCTATGGCTGTTTGTGCGCGGAACGTAGGGGAGCAGTGCAATCACGACGCGCAACGGGCATGTCGCGGGCACCATCAGTCAGCTGAAATACACTAATACTTATTTTTATGTATACAAAGACAGAAACTGTTTATTCGGACGTTTTGCGAACCGTCCTGCAATTTTCTAAATGGATTTTTTCCTAGCTTCGTTACTTCAGAAGTTGGTTTAATAAACTTGATTAAAAACCTAGTTAAGCAAAAATACAAAATATAGCGTGACACACTACGCACAAAATTGAGCAACATGCACTTGGTCGCGTCGTCTTAGAGTGCGTCGGCATACTTTTAAACTCTGACTAAAGTTAGCTGAAGCACCTTGTATGCAGTGACTATTGCTTAGATACTTAGATTTATTTAATACCTATACGTTTGTTTAAATAGCTTGTTGCGAGGTTTTGTGGATACATGCAGCGAACTTTGTTTCCAGAGACACGTTTTGGTTTTTATCAAGCTTTATCTTCGCATTTGTGTATGTCATTGTACTTCGAATTTCTAACGTGTATTTTGCAGAACCGCTGCTTTTTATATGTGGTCTCTGTTGCGACTACGATTTCGGTGTAATTACAATACACGACCGCTGACAGCTGTTCGTGAGCAGTGCATTGGAACGAAGGACAGCGTCAGACAGAATTTTCCCTGGCAGTTGCATTTGTACAATAATGTAAACAAGGTTCTTGAATGACAAAGTTTCATTAAAATATTTGTCCTCAACTTTTTCACTTCACAGTCTTTACATTTGTCATGTCAGCTGCATGAACTGCTTTGCTGGCTTCATACTGGTGTAGTTGTAAAGTTCGTGTGATATTTTCTTTATTATTTAATAGACAAAAAGCATGGAAGCAATGATATCAGTTATTTCTGGCACAATTTTTGGGACACAAGAATATATTCTTTTATAAAAATATACTTATTTTCCTAGTCTTGACAGTGCGTAGCGTCCAAGAATTCGTTTGCAGCATCTTTGGCAATGCCAATGCAGTTATTATTCATGTATTTGATCCTTCGACAAATTCTGTGAGGATGCGGAGCTCCAACGTGAGCCCCTCCCCCCCCCCCCCCCCGGAAAGAAATTTCTGGCCACGCCACTGGACACAAGAATATATTCTTTTATAAAAATATACACATTTTCCTACCTTGACAGGGCAGACGTCCACGAATTCGTTTGCAGCATCTTTGCAATGGCAATGCAGTTATTATTCATGTATGTGATCTTTTGACAAATTCCGTGAGGAGGCTGAACTCCAATGTGAGCCGTCATATTACAGGCCGTCGCCGTCATATTACCGCCGTCGCCACCGTCTTGCTCGTGTTGTCACACAGAGGCTCACGTAACATACACAACTGTTTCCTTTGCACAAAAAAGTTCGCCCATCTAATACATTGAGGACGACCAAACGATACTGGATAGCCAGCTGCCAGCAAAATGCCTCGCGTAACATCGATTTTCACAGTATGTGAAATCTGGATTTTCTTTTCGTTTTCTTTTTTTGTTCAGCAACACTTTGTGATGATATACCTACTGGCTTATTGCAGCTTCTTTGTCGGTAAGTAGCTGATGGCACTGTAGGCTTTGCACATCTGCCCAGAGCCAGGGAAGACGCTCAACCACTGCACACCAACGCTGCGATCAATATAAGCTAGCACGTCTCCGGTGGTTCTTCTCGTCCGGTCCTTGTCTTAAGTGGTGCTGCTCGCAATGGAAGCTAGCTCTCGTCAGCCACGATCGAATATGAGCTCTCTCGATTGTAAGACAGGGTCTGTAAGGACTGCACCATCAAAACACAGGGCCACTCCTGGCAATTTGCTAAGGAGCATTTCGCCGCTGAGGCTGGGCGCATCGCTTTCCACCCTGTCAATCGCAAATGTACTAATTATCTATTTGTAGTCAGCTTGAATGGGTTTTAAATCCCGCTATTAGTTTAAGAAGTTATTTCAGGTTTCCGAACTAAGCACTGCTCTACCAGCTCGCTTAATAATAACCTATTGCGCAATATAACAGTATTATTATAACTGGTGGGAATTATGTCAAATTAATGTTACGTGACAAGAGACGTAATTTGCAAAAGTGTGAAACTCTGTCACCGAAACCAATCAACCACAATGTTGAATCGACATTTTTTGCGCTTTACTCAGAATAAGATTGCGAATGGTGAGTCATGTTAGCAGACTGCATGGCGTTGCAAAATGGGCTGAATGGCTTGTCGGCTTCTCTTGCGCTGCGTTTGAACTCGTCTACTCCGTTCGTCTCGCTTTTCAAATTCTGTTACTTCACGGCTTCTGCCGGCTCGGGCGGCCAAATTGCTGGTATATTTATTTGCGAGGCTAGTCCGTCTACTCCCATTTGCTTCACAACATCGCTGCGAATGTCAACGCCCTCTGTGTGGTAATGTCTCGAAATCAGGCGCCTATACTTCATAGTTTGGTAGCAGAGGAGTGAGTCACTCTTGCCGCAACTTGCGTTGGATGATGTCTACGGCATGCAATACGCTCGCACTCACGGTAAAAGATGATGGCGGGCCACGAACTTTCTTACACTATATGGTGCTTCGAGCATTCGGCCCTCCATTCCCTGCACCCTCTCTCCCTGCACGAGAGAAAGGGCTGAACGTTACATCTCCATCATCGTTTTGCCGCTTGCATTCGGACCCAGTCGGGTCGCACATTTTGCGACACAGCCATGCAAAGACAGAACCCTCACAGTTGCGTGTCATCCGCCGCTGCAGGCTATGAAGTAGAACCCGACTTCGGAGTTTCTTCCGCTTCGCTGACCACTTGGCGGGTTTAGAGGTACCGAAACCTGGTCCGCTCTCAGAAGCGCGCCCTCCTTTAGTCTGTCAACGCGCAATCGATGTTTCGAAAGCGGCGCCGACAAAGCCCCTCCGCGCGTAGTGTTTAACTTAATCGCGGGCGAATCCGCCCAGGCATCCAGCCGAACCCTTCCAAGCGCGGTCGCAGACAAAGGACTCCCTCGCACGGGATGCTTCGGAGCGCGCTTGAAACAGAAGCCCAACGCCCGCTTTCGGGTCAATTCACCGGTCCATTGTCGTTAAGTCCGACACACGCGCGCCTATGTCGGACTTAACGTATGAAACCGAGAGAAAAAAAAAGTTAAATCCGCGGAGTCGCCGTTGCTTTGATATCGTGCAAGTGCACACCTCGCCTCGTGCGCTTAAATGCGATGCATGTGTTATCGCGCACTTGTAAACACGAGTATTATTCAGTACGTGCCTCAATGATACTGTGGATGACGAAACCTAATGGAGGAGCATATAGACGTAATTATTTTCCAGAAATCTAAAGTAATAAAAGAAATTACGCGTGAGACGCGCTAAAAGCAAGATGCAGCCATGCCAACGTTTTTATTCCAGGGCACCACTACTTTGAAGGCACTGTGTGTCGGAATTTGCTTAAATCCAAGCTTGTTTAAATACGTATACTCTATAGACGAGATTCTGTGGGCAGCTCGTCACATACGCGCGCTTTGTCGTCGGTGCGCAAGGCAGACCCAAAACGCAGAATAGATGCCGAAGAGGAGCTGGAAGCGACCGCGAGAAGATGTGAGGAACGTGCATGTACGTAACCACAAAGCTTTACAATACGATGCCGATTTGCGAAGAGCGTGACAGTATAAACATGGAAATAGTTTTTTTTTGTTCAGCAACAATGACTTGGTAACGTTTCCCACTTTCGCATCTTTGAAAGTGGCAAACTGTGCGGGTGCCATACATGATGCGTATACAGTGCATTAAAAGTTAGCCTTTCTCAAGTTCAAAAAGTAAAACAGAAAAGTTTTCACAAGCTACGCAAAGCTGCATTAGTGCCGAGCTGTACTATATTTCTTGGCGGACACAAGTCGAGGGCGCGGGTGTCACAAAGGCGCAATTAATTAACGGAATGTTCTTAATTACGCTTTTCCCTGGGCTCTTAGGATTATTACAACAAAGATTAAGTCGATCGTTAACAACAGGCAAAAGCAGCCAACTGCGAGTGCGTCGTTTTCTTTCTTTATGAACGCTAGAAATCAATGATACACGCTTCTTTTGAAGTATACGCTGTTGTGATGCGTATCTTCTCTTCAGTTATATAGGGAAGAAGTTTAACCGTAGCGGAATGGCAGGTCCTCTAAGCGTGTGTGAGTGAGTTACCGCTTACCTTGGAACAAAAAAAAAGTAAAAAAAAATCAAATAAATCGTTACGCGGCGTTATTTCGCAATTCATTATTTTCAAGAATAAAACAAAACAAAGGGATTTGTTAAGGTATGTTGGATGATTCCATCATCAGTGTACAGACACACGAAGACGGATATGCTCCTACGCTACCTGCACAAAGAGCGCAGATATATATATATATATATATATATATATATATATATATATATATATATATATATATATAATGTACTCACGTGCGGGGCAGAAACCTGGAGGCTTACGAAAAGAATTCTACTTAAATTTAGGACGACGCAACGAGCTATTATTATTATTATTATTCGTATAGACATATGCAAACAGCACCAAGAGAAAGGAAATAGGGCTAGCAATTGTTTCTTCAAAGGGACACTGCGCCAACCCGTTTGAAGAGGAGAAAAAGAAGGGAAAAGGGAGGCGCACGTGCACGTCAAAGCATCACACACGGCGAATTCCAGCGCCAGATCCAAAGCAGCCCGCAAGCTCTGCCACAGGGCACCGTTCTCCGGCGGAAAGCACCCGCTCTGGATCCGCGTGTGGAACACTCGCGCTCGAATCAGAGCGAGCGTGGGCGCAGTCAACCACATGCGGGAGGACCGGTATTATTCACTCCAAATTGACAGTTTCCTTTTTTGCGAACGACAAAGGTTTCTGTCGCACTTGTGTGGCGTGTTTGCGCGCCGAACTAGTGTTATTTTGGCACATAAAGTTTGAGAACGCTTGCGCTAACTAAAAGCTATGCATCTCTATACCTTTCCATCTAAGCGGAGCATGCCGTCTAGTATCGCCTGCTCTGTCTTCTTTACGCCGTGTGCTAGACAGACTATCGAGGCAACGGCTTCTAGATGAACTATGCCACGCAGACTTCCCTTTGAAAACGATGATTTCGGCGTAGCGGTCTGGACTGCTCCGGGGGTCGATCTCGAATCGAGATTCGCTGTCGATCCGCCACTGGAACAGAGTTGCTCCTAAAAGGGCAGAAACTTTTGATCCGTTGAAACACGACCTTTCGGAAACAAGATATCATTGAGCGCTGTTTGTTGAAACTTGTTCAGCAGCACACAGCGACAACTGTGGGACATCCTAACTGCAAATGTTCAAGCGTTTCGCTGGAGTGTGTGCAAGCCAGGCACGAAGGGCTCTGCGCACTCCTTGCCAGTAAAGGCGATGGAGGTACGATGCCTTGGCTACATGTTCATCCGGTTGTGAGCGTTGTAGATGGTGACGTATAAGTAGTCTAGCATCGTCGAATTTACATAGATTATCACCTGTGATATCAAGGTTCTGCGCTGACGCTGCCAGAGCATCAGTTCTCTCGTTTCCTGAAGTATATCAGTGTGTAATAGTATCCACTGAAGCAGCACGATACGAGCCTAGCAAGTCATGTCGTAAAATAGCAAGCAATTGCTTAACGCACAACAAATTTCGAAACGTCCACGATGTCACGGTTGCTTTACCGGTATCACATAGGGCTGCGTGCACTTAATTCACAATTTTTAAATATATTTTACTATATATGCTTTCCAGCAAATCCCCCGAATAAAAAAATAGATATAAAGAAAAGAAAATATGACCGTGCTGAAATAAATGCTCACATACCAATCTTCGTTATTTCCAGCATTTTCTCCAGACATAGAAAGCGATCATGACCTCTTCAGAAAATTTGTGACTCAATAAAATTAAATTATGCGGTATAACGTTCCCGAAACTGAACACTGGGTTATGAGTAGATATGGGCTATTTAGGCACGATGTCGGTTTATTTTTCGTACTTATCGTGCCTATTTAAAATATAAGCACGAATTATGAGTTTACAAACATTTTAGTGGCACCTATATCGTCCCTATAAGTTCCTATTTCGCTGTTGCAGCCTATATAAAATTTCCAGGGCTTAAAAATGCATTTTTCTCATGTTTATTTCTAGCCACCTTTTTTTTATAATGTCATAACCCGCTGGGGAAATTGGCCGAAGGCAGCCAATTATTTAGTGGCACCTATATATTGTCCCTAAGATAGCTTATTTCAGTGTTGGCCCCTATAGAGTCTAGGGCTTAAAGATGCATTTTTTTTCATTGTTTATTCTTAGCCTCAAGTTGTTTAAAATGTTACGACTCGCTAGGGAATTTGGCTGAAGGAAGCCGATTGTTACCACGCACACTTTGCCGCTTTAAAGGCTGTTATTGACACCTTTGCCACAGACGAGAGCATCGCTGTGCGAAGGGCTCAAACCGAGCTACGCAACGATGCACGTGAAGGCGATTTGTCGTAATTCCGTGCTCGCTTCACGTTTTGAGCCGACATCGTCGAGAAACTTAAATGTTCAGGCACCGCTATGAACCGGAATGTGGGGCTCATTTTGGACGTTCATTTTGCACGCCACTATACCCCACCGACCTGTTGCTGATAGAGTTAATTTCAATACACCTGGGACAATAAAAAAACATTCCCGGTTTTCGGCGCTTAGAGTGGCTGTCAAAACTGCTCACGAGCGAACATTCTGGAATTTTTAGAGTGCTTCGGATCATCACGCGTTCCGACGTACAGGTAGGTACGCGCGCCCGTAATTTAGGTAAATGTTGACGGTTCCTTTTCTGCCTATACAAACTGATACTGAGTGGAAAAAGACGCAACACGAAACTCGGAAGATCTTGAGATCGGGCTTGCTTCTCGCTGTTTTCGCAATTTTTCTCCCGGTGTCTAACCACGCCGAATTTCAGATAAATCTTGAAACATACACAACTTGCCTCATTCTGTTTTATCGAGAAAATGAAGTGAATTTCACAAAAGAAGGTTTTAGCGGGCTGTGCTTCTTGGAGAATAATAATTTATCCTCGTGTGTTCAGCGGAAGCATTTTACGCGTATTAATTCAACCTAGACATGGGCCTAAAGGACAGTACTTGGCGTCTGTAATTGCCGTAAACGACAGCTTTATTCTCTCTTATAAGCACCTAAAACATATTTTTAGCACCTGAACATCTGGACTCTAATTACCAGTAGCGTCCTTCGTCATCGTTTCTTTTTTTATACGTAATTTTCGAAATTCAGGGGATAAAAATTGGGTGTCATTATTTAAAGAAGATTACTCGGAAGCAAATGTTTTTTTTTCTATCAGCTCTAAGCTATGGATATTTTGTGATATGTTTCACAAACTATTAACACAGGCTATGGTTTTCGTTGGAATACAAACTTTCTACTTAAACGCGCGAAATCACTTATAAGACCATGTCATGAAAAAGAAAAAAGAGTTGCTCGCAAATCATGTTACGAACTCATGATTTTATACAAACCTTCGCTGATATGCAGGCAACCTAAATACTTTTAAAAGAATCCGCATGGACCAAAAGAACAAATGGAGAGACGTTTGGCGATTCCTTCTCTATTTCTTTTTGGCGCTTTTTTTAACGAAACGGAGAGTACCAATAGTAGTACTCACGGTGCGCCTCGAAAGAGGTGTCATGCTTTTCCGTATGTACAAGTCCTTGATTACGTACATTATCAAATGCAGTTCGAACATTTATGTGTACATCACAGACCGATCAGGTCTTTGGTCCTTGCCCGTTGCTGTCATGCCATCATGTTTTGCTGGTTCCCGCCATAGGTACTTGCAACGAGGTTAAGGAAATACCAACTAGCCGAATGGGATACCTTTCTTTAAACGCAAGTTAGGTAATAATAATAATAATAATAATAATAATAATAATAATAATAATAATAATAATAAGACATTTATTCATAAAAACAAGTGGTACAAAGTGCCGAGGCATTAGGAAAAAAGTTGCTACAAAAGCAACTTGACTGGTCCTAATAACCAGAAGGTCCAAAAGGCAGGAGACAGCAAGGAGCGAGAAAAAAAAGAAGAAAAAAAAGAAAGGAAAAAGGAACAACAAAATGGAGAAAGGAAAGAGAGTAATGGCATGTAGTACATAGATCTCACTTAAAAAATTGCTTCGCACATGAAACTGCTCGGGAAAAACAAACAATATAGGCATATAGATACACAAAACTCGTAAAAAGAAAAAGATTAGTTACAAGGTTAAACCCAATTCTTGGGGCAATAGAAATTATACATTTCTCTGCCAGAACGATTAGGTACATTGATGGACGCAAATCTGAGATTATTCAGCAAAGTGGGGAGAGTGTAACAAGTCATTTGGTTGCCATAGGTTGAACGCACATGCGGCACATGCCAGTATTCCGGAGACCTGGTGTTATAACATGGGATGTTGTGTTTTAATCTAGCCAGAGATGAAACAAGGCTTAAGTTCTGTTCGGTTAAAGTTGGGTAAACGTCCTCTCAACGTGAGTTATTACTGTTGGTAATGGAGAGCAACGTCAGCACTGCTTTTGCTTGTTAGCGCATGCATTGCTACCGTCACATATGTGCGACGTACGGGAAATGGGATGCGATGGGCCATTCGTGTATTCACGTAAACGCAGCTACTAAAAAGAAACAAGTTTTCGTTCACGCAAGACTAGCAGTGACTGAATGTACCATATGTGCCCGTTATTGATTTAGTGTTAAGCGAAAAGGAGGCATGTAATATCGCGCTCAGTAAGAGCTACAAGGCGAAAGCACGTGGAAAGTCGGTCGCGTGTTGCCGATCCTATTGAGTTCGATAGTGCTAGTATGTTCATATACGCATAATATTAAGGTTACAATATCCCTTCACCACTTGCTTGCACAATAGGAAAAGATTCTAGAAGAGTTGACTGTTGGGCTAGTTGGTCGTCCATATTTGAAGAGGTAGCTTAGCGCAAATAAACCCACGGACACACGGTCCGTGGTCCACGGTCCGTGGACCCACGGTCCGTGGGAAAAGATTCATTGTGCAACGACATCTGATTAAAGAAATGAGTCCAGATATTATGCTACTACAAGAGACACACGGGCTAGTAAAATTGTCAGGCTACAAGCCGAAGGGGAGACAAAGGCCATAACCACATTAGTGAAAGGAAACCTCACAGCCGTAGAACACGATACAGAAATCAAGACATAAACAAGATCCTAATAGAAATAATATGCACTTGAAAAACGACAGATAGCTTATCTATTCTCAAAGTGCACAGCAACCCAAAGTGCAAAAAACACAAATTCCGAACATTTTTTCGGGAAACCCTTCCACTAGCGGGAAATCGGGTGGTGTTAATAGGAGGATATTTCAATGCTCAACAAGCGGCATGGGGATACAAAGTTGAGAATCCCAAAGGTCGAAACCTCTGACTAGATGCGCAATAGAAAGGTCTCACTCTAGTAACAGATCCGACAACCCCAACAAAAAGAGGTGCTAGCGTGTGCGCGGACACCACGCCAGACCTAACATTTACCAAGAATATAAGAGAAGCGCAACGGAAAAACACCACACGACCTGGGTAGCAATCACAATATAGTAGAAATAGCAGACACAGCAGGCCTGCGCAAGAATAAAGGCAGAAAGCTCAAATTTGTTGATTGGGACAAATTCAGAAGTATCAGGGGGAATGCCTGTGAGGAAATAAGAAATATCGAATGGACCGAACAGCTAAAGAAAGATGTAACCAAGGCAACAAAGATAGTCCCGCTTGAAGCCCAACTGGAAAGCATAGACAGAAGTCTCCTCCATATGTGGGAAGCTAAAGAGGGGCTACCAAGGAGATGGAAAAAGCAGAGACATAACAGAACTCTCAAAAAGAAAATTACACAGCTAAATAGAGAGCTAGAAGAACGTACACAACAGTTATGTAGACAGAAATGGGAAGAAACATGTAATGACATGGGCAGTCAGTTAGGATTAGCAAAAAACATGGAATTTACTCAGATGCCTGCTCGACCCCGAAGAAACCAAAACAGCATTCAGGCAAAATATTAATAAAATCATCCATGCTTATAAAGGAACGAAACAGGACCTACTAAAAGAAGTCGCGGAAAAATACAGTTCGCAAGCCAAGCCGATCGCAGATCTAAATTACACCGGAAGAACCAACGAAGGTCTAGACGAAGAGTTTATTGAATGAGAAATAAAAGCAGCACTGCATAAACTCAACAGAATACGGCATAACAAACAAAACGTTAAGAAACCTAGACGATAATTCTATAACAAAACTAACGGGTTATATTAATGAATGCTGGAAAGCGGGCCAAATTCCAAACCAATGGAAGACAGCGCATGTCATATTAATACCTAGGCCAGGCAAACGCCTACAATTGGAAAATCCAAGACCGATATACCTCACATCTTGTGTAGGAAAGCTAATGGTACATGCAATCTTAACGAGAATTACTAATTACATGGAAGACAGAGATCTACTTCCCACCACAATGCTTGGATTTAGAACGAGTCTCTCTACTCAAGATGCAATGCTCCAGCTTAAGCATCAAATCAGAGACGTCCCAAGCAGACCAATCCGAGCCATTGTTGTATTTTTTTTTATTTAAAAACAACATTTGACAACGTGACGCAAACAACAATACTCAACAGACTGGATGAGCTAGAGTTTGGAGAAAGAACTTACAACTATGTTGGAGGCTTCCTAACTGGCAGAATCGCAAAAATTAATATAGGAGATTTGGAATCGTAAAAAATAAATATAGGCAGCGCAGGCACACCACAATGATCAATGATATCGCCAACGCTCTTTAATCTAGCACTAACTGGATTGCCAACCAAACTAAACAAAATAAATACGCCGATGACATCACCATATGGGCAGTGAGGGGGAAATAGAACAAGCAGAACGAGAGAGAGACGGTAAAACCATACTTAAAAGGGACAGGGCTGGCCGGCTCGGCAGAAAAGTCAGAATTATTGCTATACAGGTCCACAAGAAGAGGACGTAAACTAAATAATAGCACAGAGGGGAATGAGCCAGAAGAAGCAGAAATACAACTAAGAACTGCGGATGGAACACTCATACCTAAAGTGGACAAAATCAGAATCCTAGCACTAATAATAGAGGCCACAGGCAACAACCGGGAAACAATCAGTAAATTAGAGGGAACGGTCTCTCAAATAATAAGATTAACAAGAGGATAACCGACAAACACAACGGAATGAGAGAAAAAGACACAAGTCTGGCACAGGCATCTGTCCTAGGCAGAGTAGTATACGTGGCACCGTACCTCAGATGGTATGCCGCTGAAAAGAACAAACGAGAATGCCTAATAAGGTGAGTACACAAGCAGGCATTAGGACTTCCAATTAGCACTAGTACAGAAAGGCTACTAGCACTAGGACTACATGACACATTCTATGAACTCACAGAATCTCGACGCATATCACAGTATGAAAGACTCTCTAAGGCAAAGACAGGAATAAGTATATTAGAAAGATTGTATATTAACTACCACACACAACGGGGGAAAAAGAAGGAAATGTCGAGAGAGATCAGAAATATGATAATGGTTCCCCCCCCCCCTGCCAAAAAACATGCATCCCACACAACATGAAGGACGAAGACAAAGCAGGTGCAAAGGAGACACGGAAAAGATTTGGAAGAGCTAAAGCAGCAGATTTTGTAGACTCAGCTAGACTAAAACGCAGGAAAGGATTCACTGCAGTAGTAGTCAATCAGAACAAAAGAATTTGTAACAAGCGTCGCAATAAAAACAGAATATACCGAAGCAGCAGAAGAAATGGCTATGGCACTAGCAATAACACAAAGTGAGGCATACATAATAATCAGTGACTCACAGGCAGCAATTCGCAACTATGCAGATGGCCGAATCTCCCCAGAAACACTACACATATTATTAAAAGGAGCAAAAAGAAAAACAAACAAAAGACAAAAACGTTCAATTACTATTGACACCTGCCCATACTCCGACCTCACCAGGGGACGGCGGAAACAACGCGGTGGCACACAACACAGCTCGAGGGCATCGAGTTGCGACAAACATTGGCGCCATCAACTCGGGGGCCGCCAAAGAAGGTGAGGACGGAGATTGGAAGTGGGGAGACATATTGACCAAATACAAAGATATAACAATACATTACAAGATGCAGTGGTGCATTTATCCACCACCTCATCAAAAACTAAATAAATCGCAGTCTGTCCAGTGATGGTAGTTACAAACAAGGATATACTGTAATCCAGTAATGCGGAATATAATTTATCGAGATATATACAAGACAAACGAACGTAAGTTATGTGGCTTAAGAGCAACTCTTGAGCATATGCTCGGGGAATGCAATGGGCTTACGAGTAGCAACGGGAAGACAGCCTCTAGCGAAAGCCTCCGCGCGCGTTGGTGGGCTGTGCTGCTCAGCTCAGCCCCAGAAGATCAACTGTGGGCAGTCCAGCGGGCAGACGACGTCGTCAGAGCCCAAGGGCTCCTGGCAGACGCCTAGGCAGGGTGAAGCCCACCTTATTAACTTGCCGGACAAAAATAAAGTTTTCACCACCACCACTTGCTCGCTCCTTAAGCTGGACAGCATTAATTAATTTTGTAGCACCTGCATTTAATATTATATTTTACGAAGGCGCAAACTTCGGGGTGAAATCGGGTTTATCCGATTTTCATACAACTTTTATGAGGTGCAAAAAGTGGGAAGATCGTATTTTTACCCTAAAATGAAGGACCCTGCATAGGTTGAGGGACGCCGTAGTTGAGTGCTCCGGATAAATTTTGACCACGTGGGTGTCTGTGACGGGCCCCCAAAGCAGGGTACACGAGGTTTTTCGCATTCGGTTACCATAAAAATGCGGTCGCCATGGTCGGGGAGAAACCCGCGGCCTTGTGCTCATCAACGCAACGGCATAGTCACCGAGACAACGGTACGTAACTAACAGCACCGTACTGAATGGCTCTCCTGCTCAGTTCGGACCATGTAATCTGCGTCCTAATCTACGCCATCATCTACATCAATTATCTAAATAGGTGTTTGTAACATCGTTGAATTGTCGAATTTAGGAGTCTTAGGTTTTAACAATAGCAAGAGGTTGCATTGCACGGTAGCAGACCGGGCAAGGTAACCAAATATCCAGAATTTCCCGCTTCATATAAAGCATGCTTTGCCTCACAGAACGTGTTTAGCTTTCTTTGAAGGTAATACAGGGACCGACATCTGTGTTGATAGGCTGCCCGCGCCGCTTTTGTATTTGAGACAAATTGTCCCATGCAGTGCGGAGCAGCGAATCGCCCTAATTAGTGAGCACTGATGCAACTACACACAATTAATGTAACCACGCAATTAATTTCGCTGACATCATTTCATCTCCATGCAGTAGACCTTCGGGTGCGTTCCACAGCAACGAAAGATACCGTCTTCCGTTCTCTTCGCACCTTCGCGCCCTTTCATGAGTTTCCTCTAAGCTCATTGATGCCAAGTGGCTCAAGATTTCAGACCCTCTACAGCAGAAAAACCTAACTTCAAGAGGCAGCCGAAATTGTTGTCGAAGTGGAAAAGTGGGCAGCGAAGGGCTCATTGGAAGGCTGTTGCATTAAAGACCGTGCCCTTCAAGTTCTCGATTTTTTGCGTCGTATTCAGCCATGCAGTCAGTGATTAAATGTGCGCATTCGCTCTGTCCCTCACACGCTCCGATCGCTGGGTAACAGGCAATCAAGGAGGGAAAGTGCCACGGGGGACGTGATCTCACGGGACATGTGCATTGGGCCCTACCACGTGTCTCGGCGATATACCAAGGATCGCATATCACTGCTGCCTCGGCAAACAACAGCCAACCGTCCGGTGGTTGATGTACCATATGGCAGCCTCTGCCCGGTTCTCCAAGCCTACATGTAATTTACGCAACGTCCGGGTCGCTAGGAAAAAAAAGTATCTAAAACAGCACTCGACAAGCTTTTCGGATAACAGGGCTTTAGCTTTAATATAGCGGTGCAGAGCACAGCGTCCAGAAGCAGAACTCATCTGGTTGGACCCTCGTTGGGCTCAAATGAGGGAATTCTCGACAGTCGTGTCGCGAGGGCCGTACACACGGCTTTCTCTAGGCTGTCATCTGGAACGCCCGGCGACATTCCATTGGCAAACAGAGAGTCGAACGTCCGCAAATGCCGCGGGCGCGCAGCTTGCATGCCGTATCGGGACTTTGTCGGCTGCCCGAGGAGTCGATCACTTGGCCAATTTCCACAGGGTCGTGGTCCTCGCTCTGTTGACTGCGAGCAAATACAGAAATGGCCCTGCACCGTTCGTTCAGACGTGTCTTCTTTATATTTAGTCGCTTCTGTGTGACACCAGCCGAACTTGTAACTTCGACGGGCCGGTTTTGAGGAAAAGCGTGAGCCTGGTAGGATGCAATGTCTCACGGTTGCTTATTTGTACGACATGGATAAATTCTCGCTGTTGGTCACACGCAGCAGCCGTCGAGGAGGACAGCTGTAAAAGGCAGAGAGGACGCATGGAGCCGCGTTCACTCTCTACAGCCCAACCTCTTGTTCTTTCTTTTTTTTTCTTCTTTTCGTACACAGCAACTACATACAATGTATTCGCACAGCCCCTGAACCAACGAAACTCCCGCCTCACTAAGAAGATGAAATCAGAGGTTGGTAGTGTCGAGATGATGTTCCCTACACATGAAAAACATTGGCATTGTGCTTCTGCTTTTAATGCGACAGCAGTTAAGTGTTCAGAACCCGGGTTTGTCTTTTATTTAACTTCATTCAAGAAATCAAGAAAAGTGTACAGAAAAGATGTTTGAATCGATAGCTTAAAAGTTAGTAGTCGGTTCAATATAACGAAATTCCCACCAAAAACAACCTTGGGCAGATATATTTGCAAGCAATAAATATATTGCACATTACGACAAGAGACGCGCTGCAGATTTCAGTCATGAGCGCGCCCCTCAGCAACCATGGTGAACTTTGATGAGAAAGCGTAAATGTAATTCTGCATTAAAACGTATTAAATTACAATACACGACCTTGCAGAAATGCGCCATAGCGCCACAGTACGATGAGAAATAGGCAGTTAATTTCCGGGACGAACGCGCCCCGTAACCTCTTTCCTCATCGTAAGCTAGAAGAAACGCCGGATCATTTTTTTATAAATAATTGTTGCTATGTGACGCGCCTAACGCGCCACGTGTCTCAAGCATTGGCTTGCACGAGTCAAATTAAGAGTGTTTTATGCTCTTTTTAGGCATGGATGCGTGCTCTAATGATTAGAGCATCGGGCTGCTGTGCTAAGGGCACCGCGTCAGCAACCGACTATTGGACACTCTTATCTTTTTAGTTATTTATATCCTAGTGACACCTATTAACCCCAAGTTGGCCATAAATTGCCAGAAGCATACAAACCGCAAAGTGGGGGGAACGAGCCAAAGAAAGACAACGTTTTATATGCATAGAAGTTCTGCGTAACGGAGAAAACACGAACATTTTCGATACATTGTCAGGTAACACTGCTTTGACCGTCCATCCTATTGTTGCCAAATCGCAGAAAATTTTCCATAGTGAGGGAAAAAGAAGGGGTCCGAGAGGAAAAGAAAAATGATTTTTTTTTGCGCTGTAATTCGTGGGAAACATTTTAGTCAGGTCTATAATATTGTTTAGTGCCTCTTTTTGTGGTGCCTTGTACCAAGTGTGGAATTACAACAATGAAAAAAAATGCACATGACAATCTGACAAGACTGGTCCGTCCATTCCGTTAGGCTGACGACGACAGTTTCCGTCATCTACGTTATATTGTGTCATCGTTAGGCAGCCTCCACCTCCTCCTCTCCTTCACAATCACCACTGCACGAAGAAAAATAAAACTTTATCCACCACCTGCCATACATCCTCCTCCGAACTATACAGCTTGTCGCAAAGACCGAGGATCCTGAGGAGTGGGTGTTGCTATAAAACTTCTAATAAAACTGCTGTAAAATTTCAATGGTCTTCACTGAAATTTTATTCCCTCCAGAACTGGAGTGTATTGTGCGTACCATAGAGATCGATAGTCTGTATTTTGTAATTGCTGCACTATATCACTCCCCTGGAACCACCCAAGTGTACCTGCTATTGCTTATTGATTTCTTATTTCTCAAGTTTGGCGACAGCATTTGTAAGATTATAATGACCGGATATCTTAATTTACCGCATATTGACTGGGTATACTATCGGGAAGTTCAAAATGATTAGGCCGCGTCTCGCGTTCTTCTGAATATGGCTTTCCTCGTCGACTTAACACAAATTGTAACTACGCCAACACGAACCTACGAATCAGTAGAATCACTACTCGATGTGGTCTTTTTGAGCAGATCTGCCCCACAGTTCAAGCACTAGTGTGAAGTCTTAGAAGGTATTTCTGACTACAAAGTGGTGATCACGCATGTCTCTACCACATACAACCGAGCAGAAAAGAATAAAACTTTGTTAGTCCCCGATTTCTCTAAAGCACATGACGTTGCAGTATCGGACTATTTAGAAACAGACTGTTATGAGTTTAGCCATTTTATTTAGCTAAACACCACGTCAGTATATGATTCTTGGGAAAAGTTCAAAATTGCGGTATTGAAATCAATAGAACTATTTGTTCTCAAGCGCCCCAAGAAAGTTAACAGAAAATACCCCTGGATTACGCGGAAAATAGCTCATAAAAAGCGTCTTTTGAAACGAATGAGGTCTACAAAATTATCCTCTACAACAAGACGTCATTGTATTAATTCCGTTTCACAGGAGTTCAAAATGTAAATTATTAAATCGAAAACATAGTTACATCAAATGAATACATTGTTGCGTCAAAAAGGAAAGTAAGGACTTCGGAGGGAGAGTATCAAACGACAGCTCGAGCGCTGAACTTCAACTGATTTTATTCCTAAAGCAGGGCAGGGAGAATGAACAAATGCGCATGCGTACATCACTGTTGCCTAGAGCGATTACACTGACGTTTTTAACAGTTGCAACTCGTTTTCAAACAGACGTATCACTAATACAACTTGTGCCTCTCTCTTTTATGTGATATGCCTGCAAAAGTTCTCTTGCAAACGTATCACCACTCCTGCCAACTATCTCATCCAGCAACAAGTTCTACTCAATTGTTAAATCAGTCAAACACTAACCAATTTCATTAAACCTTTCCGGGAAAATTTGGGAGGTACATTTCAGGGCCCAAATCTGGCATTCAATTTCTGACAAGTGAAAATAAGTCTATCACGAACAGCTCTGACATGGCTTGTCTCTTCAATGAATATTTTGAACCAGTTTTCACAAGAGACGATGATCCTACACCCTAAACATGGTTTTCCTTTAACCAATGTCCATCTGAGCTAACTATCAGACAAGACGGTATTCTGAATCTGCTCCTTAAACTAGATGAGAAAAAATATACTGGCCTTGATAAAATTCCCAGCGCTTTATAAAGCGATACGTTGAGTGGGGCTCATTTTTTGTTTTGGATATCTATTCTAAATCTCTAGAATCCGGAGGCCTTCCGAGAAAATAGGGGCAGTGGTAGTACCAATTTACAAACAGTGCTCCAAACATATAATGTCACTAATTACCAGCCAATCTCTTTGACAAGTACATGTTGCAAATCGCTTGAGCACATTTTAACAAACAACCTAATGAAATTTGTGGAAGGAAAACAACATTTTTGGTAAAAATCAGCATGGTTTTCGACGAGTGTACTCGGCAGTCACTATTCTCACTTAGGTTACTCATGAAATCTGTGAATGTACTGATGCAAAGGGTCAAATAGATATTATCTTTATCGATTTCCGCAAAGCATTCGATGGAATATCCCACAGAAAGCTGCTTATGAAGCTGTCTCGTTTTCTAAGTAATAGTCGGCTATGAAAATGGATAGAGGCATATTTGTCAGAAAGGGAACAATTTGTTTCATTAAATTCTGTTTGCAGTACTAATAAATCAGTTGGATCTGGCGTGTTCGCAAGGGTCTTTTATAGGCCCTTTACTTTTCTCCATTTATATTAGTGATATGGGCGCAGATCTCTCACCACAAATAGCCATAAAAGTTACGCAGATTACACTATTGTGTTATGCTAAAATATGCACTATTAATGACGAACAGGAACTTAGTAACCATTTACAAAAAAGTAAATCTGTAGTGTGACGAGTGCCAAATGAATCTGAACGTATCAAAAACTGTTTGTATATGTATGGAGCGTAAAAAAGATCCGTAATACATCGGCATTAACCTCACGCATGATATTAACTGGTCGGTACATCTTGACCACATTTGTAGTAAGGCCATGCGTAAACTTTGGTCATTACGACGAAAATTTCAGAACGCTACCCCAGAGGTAAAAATAGCGGCTTACAAAATTACTGTACTTCCTGTACTGACTTCTGCAAGTAATGTGGCGGAGCCGTACACTCAACAAAGCACATTAAAATGTGAGCGCGTACAAAATAAGGTCTTGATGTTTATCGTTAACACATACGGTAGAACACAGTCCGTCACCGAACTTACAAGCAGAGCTGACCTCATGACTGTCAAGCAGAAAGTGCAGTTAAGAGGCTGACATTCTTTTTTCACGTATTAAGCGGGGACTATAAAGTGGACTTAGAAAAACACATCACATTGCAGAATCTTGGCAACGACAAAGCAAAACATTCAAAAACTATTAAGGCACTTAATTATAGAAAAGAATCATTGAAACATTCGTTCTTGGTTCGAAGTATAAGCGATTGGAACAACTTGCCACGATAGATAGTTGAATGTCCTGATTTACAAGCTTTTGAAAAGGCTGTTACCAATTACTTGTGAACGGTTGAGAATACATGTTATTGTTAGCTGTTTATCGGTTCAGTTGTTTGGCGCATCACTTTTTTTTCAATATTCCTCTCTTTTTTTTTGTTGACCTATACAGCGATGCAACATGTTAATTGCTAATAATGTTATTTATTGTTTTCGTATTTGATTATATTTTGTGCCTTCCTATCCTGATTGGTTTTTATTGATTTGTATAAACATGTAATATCTTTAGTTTGTACACGACAGCAATGTAACCGCAACTCCTGTCTTGGCATGTACAGACAGTTTGAATAAATAAATAAATAAATAAATAAATAAATAAATAAATAAATAAATAATACATCGCTCGCGGTGCGCACAATTCCGCGCCCACCAAACCGGCTTATATAGGACGACATTTTGACCCACGCAGTGGGGCCAGTGAGAATGCGTCTGTTCTACGTAAATAAACAATAAATAATAACATAACACTGTATACTGTACAGTCGCTTCGTAGGTCTTCGTAGCACACAGACCTGCTAATACAGAAGTACGTTACACTCAATGGATCCACAATAGAGGTGAAGTACCTAATGTTTCGCAGCTCATCACAAACATGGTGAAACCGCACGAAAGTAGCAAAATAAGCGCTTGAAACAAAACTTTGCCGTACCTGGGATTCGAATTCATGTCATCATGTGCCCTTGGCAGCTGGACACCATAATGGCTGAGCTATCGCGCCCTGACTCTTTGAAATATGTGAAAGGTCTTTCGCAGAATTCACCCATGGACTCGCAGAGAGCGGTGAGACGTTTGCTTGCATTTCCAAAGCAAGCAATAGTGAGGGCATGAGGATTACATTATGTTCATCGCATGGTACACGTTCTTGAGATGATGGCGACGTACTGGTATGAAATTCTTCGTCGTCATGGTAATGAAATCAGCGTCGATGGCGGAAACGAGACTTATGCTACCACGATGATGATTAGGCTCACACATGGCATATACGCAGGATGGAGTATGCGCCAAGAATCAGGCGGTTTGCAAAAAATAACGCCGAAACCATCGACGGTGCCGCAGCCAACAACGACGTCACCACGATTGCACCAAAATTTTTTTTCTACGTAGTAGCTGACACCATTCACAAAGGCCAAGTGCTCTTTACATCCGCGGTGCAAATGTAGAGGGAACAAATATTCTTACACCTAAATCCCGTAGGTGGCACTGCATCATTTCACTGGTGACATCCGTTGTAGAAGAAGCCTTGTTTCTTTTCGGGGTTTAATTCCAAAACAACTCACCCAAGCTGAAAAGCGAGAATACTTTACCACAGCAACTCACCGATCAATTGGAAATTTTATTATTATTATTATTATTATTATTATTATTATTATTATTATTATTATTATTATTATTATTATTATTATTATTATTATTCAGATAACCTTGCTAATTCTTCTGGGTACTCACTGATTTAACTATGTCAGTAAAAAAAGTGAGAAAGTTCGAGTTACCACGGACCGCATTATACGCGAAACTCTTTTGCGGGAAGCAGGACACTGCAGTATTCCTGTAAACACTGCCAAGGAGGCTAGGGCAAAACAGCTGCACGAAAATGAATTAAATCTCCCTCTTACCCGTTGTGAAATCCGCCTGTTGCTAAAACAGATGTCCTGTCCACTTAGCACAAACACCTGGTTTGGTGAAATGATGATGAAACCAAAGTGCTCAGAGTTATTCTTTAGAGACCTTAACATTCAATTGTCCACTTAGTCAAAGTTGAGCGACAACAGAAATTTTGCAACTGTACTGTAGCGCCCGCAGTTTGGCACACCATATACGTGTTACTTTTTGCAATGAATCAATGTGTTGCTTATAGTCGGCAGTGTCATTGTGACCACGCTGACGTACAACACCTCCTTCTCGAGTGTCTACGACGCAATATCGCGAGGCGAATACTAAAGGTTGATTTATCAGGGTTAGGCCGCCGACCGCACACTCTGAAACAAAAAATAATTGGCCTCTATGGCCGCCAATGGGGTTGCTGGAAAGAGCACTTGTGGCTTTTAAAATCTTTTTTAGGAAAATAAAAAAAATCTTAGGCTCATACTATACGTTCGTGGCTAAGCCCGCTACTAAAATTTTAAATAGTACAGGTCGTGTATGTGTAGCTCACGTTTAGTGCTCTTATATGTTGTTTGGATCCTGCTATGTAGATATGTCTAGATACGTAAGCTGTCTCGTCTGCGCAACTCTCAATTTATGTGCGTGTTTTCAGACTCTCTTGTGCACTTTCACTTGTTTACGGATCTATGCGTATCTCTGTCTTAGTATCGTTCTTAGACTCTCTTCTGTGCTTTCAATTGCTCTTCCGCGATGCTATGTGACTGTCTCCTATGCTTTCCAATGCTTTTTCTTTTGCGTTTTTAGTTTTGCTTGCCTTGCGAAGACAAGTAGACTGCGCCGTTGAAGGCGCCAGCCTCTTGTTTTATTTCATAGCAATTAATAAAAAAGGGGCGGGGGTGGGGGAGCTTTCGTGTGTGCTGAGGGAAATCTGCGAGAGCGTGCTAGAGTTGATGATGATGGTGATTACTATTATTATTATTGCCGCAGTAACTGGCATATACCCATCGTGCACCTTGCAACCAAACTTGGTGCCAAACTTAAAACGGAATAAAAAAAAAGTTGACAGACGCTTAGGATTAACCCTGACCAGCTGGCTTTCTCTAAAGTGCACCCAGTGCACGGTACACGCGCGTTCTTGCATTTCGCACCCATTGGAATGCGTCCGCCGTGGCCGGCCCGCGTCCTCGGGCTTAGCAGCCCAAGAGTGAATTTCTCGCGCGTTTCCCGAATATACCACTGCGGGTGTGCACAGTGTCGATGATAAGCTTTCGATTGCGTCGCAACTGTGGGGCTCCTGAAAAGATCGGTATACCGCCTCTTTAAAGACAAGGATCGGCGGCAAAGTATCGAAACGAACGAACGAAAGAAAGAAAGAAAGAAAGAAAGAAAGAAAAAAGAGAGAAAGAAAGAAAGAAAGAAAGAAAGAAAGAAAGAAAGAAAGAAAGAAAGAAAGAAAGAAAGAAAGAAAGGAAAAAATAAAAAAAATAAAGAAGAACAAATATTTTGGATTAATTTCAGAACGAAAACAGAGGAGAAAAATGTGAGCCCGGACCTTTGCCGATAAAAATCTGGCCGGCATAAGAAATTTAGGTGCTTCGGGCGATAACGATTTAGGGCAAGAACATGGCAGCACAGCCTCGGGAATGTGACTTCAAACATCTGCGTTCACGGAACTTAGGGCTCCTGTATGAAATGATAGGCGTTGGTAACGGAAAGCGGTCAGTCCTAATTTTGATAATTTATTTGGGGAAATAAATTTTCGAAACATACCCACTGGTGAAACCTCAAGTTGGAAGAAACAATTGCACCTGGGCAGCAACTTCACTTAAAGTAAGACATTGTTACTGTAATATATGAAGCGGCGCGCTTATGCTGTGTGCGCCAGACGGAACTTGAACGAAGGTGTGTGTTTCGACCTGCCATCCATTTAGTACGTGGAGCACTCTTCCATCAATGGATGAGGACTACGAAGCGTATATATTACTCAGTTAGCATTGTGAGCAGGCGTCAAGCGAACCCTTCGTTGAGGCGTTCTTATCTTTTTTAGTATAATTGTTGATTTTTCATCCATTCACTTATTTCAGTATTACTATTTCTTCCTTTACTTTTTAGTGTATAACATAGAGAAATGGAGTAGCCGCGAATATATCCGCAGCAACTCATGTACAACAGAACAGAACGGACCCACACTAAACGGAGAAGACGCAGATGAGAAGACAAAGAAGATCTACGCCAGCTTTCATTCATTTCGTTTACTGCGCTGAGCAATCGTCCAATAAAAGCACGAAGCGATTTCGTAATCATGCATCTTGAAGAAGAGTGAAGCCACAATTTTTTTTTTGGGGGGGGGGGAGGAGACGTGGAGGTAGTGGGGGGGGGGCGCAGCTAAATTTATAGCTTTCCGTAATGGTTTATCCTATGCTTCGCAGTAAGAGTTGCACGCTGCCGTTTACATTTAGATAGCCAGAAATTTCGTTGGCTGAACGCATTCTTACTCTTTTTTTTTAGTATACCTTAAATTTGAAAAAAAACGAAACAAAACAAACGTGGCGAACAAGCGCAATTCCTGATACAGCTTTCAGAATGTTGCCAGGCTCTTACCAATACGCGTGCATCGCCTTTCGCATTGAACTCGTTCATTGGCGAGCATGAATGCTGCGGCCTCTTTGAACTTGGTCTCGACGAACATTTGCGGGTCCCCGATAGAAGCGCGCATGCTCTATTCGATGAGAAAGTGCACCGCGGGATCAGAAACACGGGGACACGGCGTTATAGCTGGCTGTCTTTTGTTCAGTCTTTCGCATTACTCGGTCGATTCGCGAGAGCCTTAACTGAAGGTTCTTTTCAAGAGCAGCGCCGAGCGATACTGTCCCGTCCTTTTACAAGATAGCATGCCGTTATGAACTCCTGGCACTGATGGGCGGCTCAAAAAAAAAAGGAAATGTTTCCTATACGCACGCGTATCTTCGCAAACTTACCTGTAAAAGCTCGCTATTAAACTACGCTTGTGCGGACGCAGCGCAGTAAGACGCACACTGTATTGACTCTCTATACAAACGTTCTGGTGCTGGTTGGGCTCCGTGCCGAAACCATGGGCATTGAATGCGGCAAGGCCCGTGTTTGACGGTGTAATGGCTACCATTTTTCTCCTTTTTATTTCTTACAGATGTAGCGCCAGCCTCTTCTGTATTTCCCCGTGTACCTTAACCGTGATGGTATCATCGACTCTTTTTCTGATATCTGATATCGTTTCCCTGGTCCTGGTGTCTTGTTTGAACTGTTCCTAGGGCCATATTTTTTAAGACTGCTTTAGTCCACGTCATAGCATCATAGCGTTATAGCCTGGAAGCTGATCCTGGCCATTGTGGGGGCGCAGTTTCATGCGAACTAATGACGAAAGGCGAAAAGAACAGAAAATGAAAAATTGATGCGTAACATGGCCCTTGGAGTGCATTTGAGAAATATTTGTGTCATTTTGTTTCTTACACGACTTCAGTCTTTCAGCGACTTTTTAATTGAGAAGGAGATAGAGAAAGCAAGGCGGCGCAAGGTATACATATATGGAAGTCAACCAGACGTTTTGCTATATTATCATCTGCCTGAGGTGCTCCGTGGTGCATCAGGCGGTGTTAGTCTGGCGTTCTAGACCGGAATTTGCTCCGCTTGAGCATCTCTTACGCTATTATCACTACGAGCCTTTCACCAATCTTTGATCAATTCGGTGGCTCGGAGGAAGGTAACTAACAGGCGTAAAACTTTTTCCTGGTCACTCCTAGCACTTGAGAGAACGCCACATGTTGAAAGCTCGCGTGGGGAAAACCCCTCCTCTGTAAGATGTAAAAGTAGCGCCTTTGTTTCTTCTAACTGCGTCTAGAACCAGACGAAGGGCTTCACATCGCCACTCTCACCATATGAGACACAAAGTGGAGAAGTGGATGGTACGGTCTTAAATAACCGTACCTGTCTCTGTGCAGAGTCAGTTCTAATGGATAGCCTCTTTGCGAGTAAGTCCTTTGGCCACACAGGATTGGTGTGGAGCCTTCTGGAGCGTCCCAAAGGATTAAGCCCTTTTTGTACTTCGGGGCTGGAAGTTTTGTATGTACCTACAAGTAGCGCATACTTTTGCAGTAACTGGTAAACTAGTAAAAGAAAATAAGTTTTTTTTTTTTACGAAGCCTCTAGTTGCTTAAAATGGTGCCGAAACGTAAAAGTGGTGATTTTTTTCTGTAGAAGGAAGCATAAAATGGAATTTAAAGTTATTACAGTCCCGACGGCTGTATATTCGCTTCCGCGTAGCAAATAAATAGCTAAAGTAAAACAGGAATGAAACTAAAATCTAAAGTAAATAAAGAAAGAGGGGCCGCACTGTTTTTATCAAGACATTTCCTGTATGGCGGGAACAGTTTTCTAATTGATTACATTGAACTGTGTCAGAACTAGGAGCCAGTGCTCTGTCGCAGCCAACGAGCAGCCGCTGACTTCAATGTTATGGCAAAAGTTCTGCAATGTCAGCTAAGAACGGGCCTTTTGCCAATATGAGGCCTGGCCATCGGATGCTCTTTTTGTTTGGGCGCTAACGCCCAAGATGATGTAGAACTTCACAGTTACCTTTCTTAAACAGCAACACCCACAGGTTCGCAGATATAGAAACCCACGGAAGCGACCGCATTCCTACCCACTCGAATATAAAGGGCCTAGCCAAATCAACTTCATCAAATCTTCAACAATAGGTTGGTCCGTGTTTGAATCACTAATGGAAGACGCATGCCACGAAGGCTTTTCGTCCACACTCGAAGTTAAGATCGCCAAGAGAATGCAGGATGCTATGCGTTCAATTTGGCCTTGGCCAAATACGCGAATTTTGAGGCCAGAAATATAGCACATTGGCGCAATCCGCTGACGAGCGAACGGACGATACAGACGGATGAACCAGTTTCCGACCTCAGAGAGGCCAGATGCATTGAAAAGAGAATTCAGTGTCGGATTGCTGCGCTGCAAAATTAACGCTTGAAATCTTTTTGTGAGTCTCTCAATTCGCGTAAACCTTCGTCGTTTGTCTGGAGAACAGTCCGTGGACTTTGAACAGCACCTGGACAGCATCATCCATTTAAATCTCCAGCCCTCCATCAAGGGCTTCGAGAAGTCGACGTAGAAGAAGATTACTG
Organism: Dermacentor variabilis; assembly: GCF_050947875.1. Classification (NCBI taxonomy): domain Eukaryota; kingdom Metazoa; phylum Arthropoda; class Arachnida; order Ixodida; family Ixodidae; genus Dermacentor; species Dermacentor variabilis. Next base: position 83,039,794 of record NC_134568.1, read on the forward strand.
CGCAAGGATCACGGGCCCGACGTTCCAGCATTATACGCCTATTCCTCTCGTCACCACTGGCTCCTAAGATCTGCTTATGGAGGCTCCTTTCTCCAGTGAAGAACTGGAGGCCGCAATCGTTGGTTGCTGGCGTTCTTGGTCATCACGACCCGACAGTATCAGATACTCTGCGCTTGCAAACCCTGACAAAGAGGCCGGATATGCACTTCTTGGCTGTAACGGCTTGGCACCTACCACGTGGAAATCCAGTCGCCTTGTACTACTCCTCAAGTCTGGAAAACCTCCCTTGAAATTGGCATCTTATCATCCAATAGCACTTGCGAGCTGTGTCGGCAAGGTAATGGAAGGAATGATCCTGACATGGGGCGCTGTAACGTGTAGCTGTTCCAAAATGTTCCATTCAATTCTGCAATCAGCCCTCGGTGATTGGGCAAAAGCTTTTTTGGACTACCCCCACTCCGCCTGTCTGTCAAGCGACGTCACGAAAACCGCGATAGCTCCCCATCTGATATGACTTGTACACATGTGCACTGAGTATGCATGATTAAATCGAACAAAAGAAAAGCAGTTATTTCTGATTCTACGCGGTTTAGCCATTAGACCTCGGGTATTGGTGAGAAGTTTTCGGGCTGCACCCACTTCACCTACCTGCCTATCAAGCGACGTCACAAAACCACGAAAACTCACCGCGTCAAAGTGACGTGCACGCGTTAAAGGTGCATTAATATGCCGAACAAAACTGAATTTTCTTCTGAATAGCCGCAGGCTGCCCCCTTCCGAAAATAATAAAAGATGGCTGTTGCCGATCACTCAGGCGCTGGCTACTCGGACCTACCGGAGAGCATGGGTTTATTTGCGTATAAAACTTTTTTGCGTGACCGTGTAACGTTTTCGAGCACTTTCGGCACATTTACGACCTCGCTCTACCAACTCTTCTTTGCTGAGGATCCGTTTTAGCAGCATTCTAAACCTTTCGTTGCCTGCCGCCGGGATTTTCGACCAGCCACCGCAAGCTAAGTAAGGGAAAGCGGACCAGTCGCAGACGCCGGCACAACCCTCTTCATCCGTTTATCAATTTTCACTGCACTGGCTCGGCCCCATCGAATCCCTCTCCACTTGAGCGTGCTCCTCGCCTCTTTTCAGCGAATTAGATGAGAAAAAACGCTCAATGTAAGCAATGTTATTCGTTTTGAAAGTAGACAAAAGGGACCTCCTATGAATGAGGAGAGCGTTTGATTGGTCTGTTCAGACAACCGTACGGGTCACCGCCCGATGTTTGCGCCGGCAGTTACGCAAATTTGACGTCAGGAGGTTGGAATAAAAACATATTGGAATATTTTACGTTATAGGGCCATGGTTAGAATGGTACTTGGAATTTTACTTCATGTATCCAGAGACAGCGGCTGGCTTTCGACGTGGACGCTCGTGAATAGATAGCATTATTGGCCTTGTAACGTCAGTGCAACACCAAAAACACCTGAAACGGATCACTGTGGCCTGATTCCTTGATGTTAAAGGTGCCTACGACAATTTAGCTCATCATACAATTCTGGACGCCTTATAAGATGTTGGAATTGGCTGACATGTCTTTCGCTGGATACACAGCTATTTGAAGGAAAGATGCCTGTATTTCTTTATTTTTACTGAAGTGTGACCAACGCCGTCTATTTATGCCAGTCGTGGTGTACCGCAAGGCGGAGTACCTCGTCCTACATTGTTCAGTCTGGTCCTCGTTGGTCTTGCCGATTCGTTGCCGCAAAACGTGCAGCCATGCGTATATGCGGACGACATTTGCTTATGAGCTTCAGGAGTGACTCGCGTACTAGTCAACGCACGACTTCAGGAGGCTTCAACGGCAGGGTCAGCACATATAATATGGCAAGGCCTGCAGCTTTCACCGGAGAACTGTGCACCCATTGCTTTTACTCATAAGGCGATGGCCTTGTACACTTTGCCGATCAATGGCCAAATTGTACCAAATAGATCAACGCATCAATTTCTTGGCGTCATTGTCGATAGAGAATTTTCTTGGAGCTCTCACGTTTCGTACATGACAAACGTTCGGCCGCTACTGTGGACCGTCTCGCGTTTCTCGGCGGGAAGTGCGGGGCGCTACATTGCCACCAATGTTGAAATTATGTAACGCACTGTTTTTGGGCTTTCTGTGGTACAGCTTACCTGTAGTGAGAAATAAATGCACGACAAATATTTTCAGACTTCAGAGTAACCAATCCCAAGCACTTCGAACGTGTCTTGATCTTCCAAAAAACACACACACACACATCATCGTTCGCGTCAGTGGCCATTGCCTGAGATTATCCTATAACAGTCTACATTGCTACAAATGTCCTGAGAGCACACATCCAACACCTGACTCTCATTCCCTCACACAATCTTGCTCGCCTGCCAGCAAAGGGGCCACATTCAACATTTACCAAAAATATTGTTAGATATCATTTCTACTTGCCAACACAATTGACTTCTGCTACACGAATGTCAGCACCATTGTGGTGTCTGCACCGGTCGGAAGTACAATTGAGAATTGCGGGCATCAAAAATAAAGCTGGCGCGCCGCTGGAAGGTTCAAGCAAGGAACTTTAGAACACTTTTACAATGTGCGCAGAATCTGGCAACATGTCTACACAGGAGGGAGGGAGGGAAAACAAGATGAGAAAGGCAGAAAAGTCAACCAGATTAAGTGTCCGATTGGCTACACAGATGGTTCAGTAAAACTCAACAGCTCTGCCGCTGCAGTCACCATCCCGGCAAGATCTGAAGAAAGCATGCCCCTGCCGTCCAATTACTGCGACCGACTGGAGATCCAGTGACTCAACCACAGGATTTATCCTCCGCCTCACAGAAAGCTCAGCACTGAAGATGCCGTAGCTCTCCGACTTATTCAGATCAACACATTTCCAAACCTACACAGATACAGTAAAATGATCCCGCATACATATCGCGGCATCTGCCCCTGGTGCGGCGACACACGCCCTACACTCTTTCACATCTCGTGGGGGTGCGGGGGCAAACCTCAACACTTAAAGACGCCTAGCACGTCATTTGAGCGGTGGGAGGTACAGCTGACCGGTGATACCCTGGCGGGACGAGAAGCTCTCGTCCAGCAAGTACGTCAAGCAGTTATGGCCAGTGGAGTCCTGGAATGAGGACACCACCCACTCGACCTCAAGAGCAACCACCTCGTTGGCCCGAATAAATGTTCTCTCTCTCTCTCTCTCTGAAGAAATCAAGTTGAAAACATCATGTGTGACCACAATGACGGGTGCAGAGCTTGTTTAACTCCGTGCTGCACTTGATTTTATTAACCAGGCCACCGCTACAAGTGATGGTTTTCTGTGATTCCAAGGCAGCCCTTCAATGCATACAAAACCCAATGCGCCACGAACCCAATGAAGAACTGGCCTCAGAAATTCAACAGACATATCATCGCCGCCATGACAAGGAACATGACTTTTCAATGGCTTCTGGGACACTGCAATATTAGCAGCAACGACCACGCCGATAAAGCCGCCGGATCTGCACATGAAAGTAGTTAGTCAATGTGTTTTGATTCCGCTTTCGCGTACAGACGCTGCGGTTGGGCTACGATTGATGCCCCACGAATGTACGTTGCCCCTGTGGGAATCGAACATTTTCACCATGTGTCGTCTACGTTCGTTGTCTCCGGATATACAGATACATCTACCACCTGGGTTACCACAACGTGAACAGACCATGCTGCCCGCGCTATAGTGCCTGAGAGGCAAGTGATGTGCAGAGTGCTGAACCAACTGGACAATCGTCCACTATCAGAACTAAATGTTCGGGGCCAGTGCTGCCAAAAGAACTTTGCGTAGAAGGCTTTATTTGTTCTACTATGGTTCCTGCGGGCATTCATGAGAGACTGTAAGAACGCCGACCGCTGCCGCTCGATGGTGCACGCGGTTTGTTCGTGCTCGGTTCTGTTTTCTCTCTTTCTTTCCTTCTCCCCTTCCGCTCTCTTTATTTTTTTAACACCCCTGCTCCTTCCCCCCGTGCAGGGTAGCATGCCGGAACTACGTCTGGTTAACTTCCCTGTCTTTCTATGTATCATTTCTCTCTCTCTTTCCATGGCAACTAGGATGGCGCCAGAAATCGGAGGACCAAACCATGCGTAAAATAGTCGACCGAGCTTTCCATTATGTGTTGCTGCTGATACATCTCAACAACAACAACAAGAACAAGAACAACAATAATAATAATAATAATAATAATAATAATAATAATAATAATAATAGCCACACATAGCTGCTCACAAAGTGAACATTATCCACACTTTCGCGGCCGTGACACCGCAATGTAGAACTCAAAATCATACACACCCAGATGCAACCGCGCATGTTAGCGCGTCTAATAACACAAACCGGACACCCAGAGCACCTGCAGCAAATTATTTATACCCATAAATGCAACTTAACAATTAAAATGAAATTTGCAGGGAGCAGGCCAATTGAAGAAATAACTTGGGTCCATCGCACAGCTAGAGCAACTGTGTCGCTGTGCCACAGCTGCGACACTTTCACCTGCTCTGTACCTGTGAAAGTGCCTATAAAGAAAGGTAATGCTAAGCATGGACCTTTATTAGGCTCCCGACCTATTTTCTCTCATAGAAATTCATAAAAGACATGCGTCCGTTCACCATATCCAAGGAAAATGGACGGACCCGCGGCCTTCGAATCAGGGGCACTGATCTATCGTGATAGCAAACGCATTATCAACGCATGCCCAATGTCAATATGCTCTTACGAACAAAAAGCTTCTAGAATCCGGGACCGAATTCACAAGGCTTCTCTTTGGTAAGTGCTCTTTGTCACTGGCCGGCCGCCTTCGCTAATAATATGTCCAGTATCAGGATTGGCTGCAATCTGCTGTTACGAACAATTCTAGCATAATAGCTTTTCATGAATACTTGCCTGGGTTCTTACACGTCACGAACATGTTTTCGATGCAGCGCCATGCAAGATTCCAACGCTGGAACACGCATACGTGAATCTATCGACGCCTGAATCCCGGCTGGAGCACGGGCGCCGGCTCAGCGTCAGCTGCCACGAGCACTACGAGCTGGCCTATAATTCCACGCCGCCACGGTGCAATAACGGATCGTGGACACATCTACCAATCTGCGCTCCAGGTGGGTTACCACCACTGCACACACAAGTGTCCTGTGGCTGGGCGAAAGAAGAACCGCACAACACTTCAGCAGAGCTTCGCCTTCGATATTAATTTGGAAGGGAGTACGAGTTGGTCGCCATGGCCTTGGTATGTGTCACCCAGGTGCACATATGCAGCCGCAGCAGCTGAATCTCGTTCCTTGCTTTCGCCATTACTCTAACTTCCTCCTGTCTTTTCTTGCACGCACCTCCCCCTACCTCTCTAAGGGACTGTAAAACATGACGTGTAGTCCGTCGCTTTTATTATGTGTTGCATCGCCAAAGCAGGGGCTCGAATATCGCAGGCGAGAGTATAGCCTACACGTAGCGCATTGCGCCACGGACATATGTCCATATCTGATGGTTTCACCCCTTTTCTTTCACGAGGCGGCTCCAGGCCGCCACCGACATCATAGTCAATTACGCGGCCGAAAGAGGCGCAGCGTGCTCGCCGCAGAAATCAGAATTGTTTATGTACAATCCGGAGCACTTAAGGTGCAAGACACCGTCGGAGATCAAAATTAAAGCGGCGGCTAAGAAGGTACCAATAGTCGAGCAAATCAGAATCTTGGACCTGATTCTCCATTCACACGACCAGAATGGCGAGACCGTCAAGAGGCTGCAGAATCCCGCGATGCAGACCCTGAGCCTAATTACGCGGGTGGCCAGCAAAGGCCGAGGGTTAAAGGAGAAAATTTTGATAAAACTAATACAGGCGTACATCTTCAGCCGGGTGAGCTACGCAACGCCATATCTCGATTTGAAAGCGGTGGAAAAAGAAAAGATTGATTCTCTAATGAGAAAATGCGTAAAAATAGCACTGGGACTGTCCATGTGCACATCCACAGAGATACTGATGGCTCTAGGGGCGCACAACACACGGGCAGAACTGGCGGAAGCGGTGCGAACCTCTCCAATTGAGAGACTTAGCACCGCGAAGACAGGAAGAGCCATATTGACCAAAGTTGGAATAAATCCGGATAGAGGCCCCCAAAATGTGGAGGTGGATGCGCAAGTAAAAAATACGCCGCCCCCCGCCAAAAAACACGGACCCGGAACATAACAAAGACAGGAGGCAAAAACGAGCTGAAACATTACAAATTAGATTCGGCCAAATTTTGGAACATGAGGTGGCCTATGTAGACGCGGCGGGAGGTGGCGGCGGTTTTACGGTGGCAACGGCCGTCAGCGGCCGGGGCAATCCCGTGAGAACTGCCACTCTGCGAGGGCGGAGCCTAGAAGTTGCCGAGAAAGTTGCGATCTCGTCAGCTTGCGCCGGAACGGAGGCAAAATTTGTGATCAGTGACAGCAAAACTGCCATACAAAATTTTAGCAAGGGAAGGATCTCGCCCTTAGCGGCCAGAATCCTAGGCCAGATAAATTTAGATATTAAAATTTAAATAATTTGGACTCCGGCGCACGAAGGCCGTCCCCGGCAACGAGGCGGCCCACGAGCTGGCTCGAGATCTCTACCACCGAGCCGCGACGGGGCCCCTCGATGACCGAGGGAGCGGAGAGCGCATGCTAAAATGTGGGTAGATCGCGCAGCATTATCCATTGGATCGTAGAATGGTATCCCCGCCAGACCCGAAATTAAACAACAGACAAGCAGTCGCGTGGAGACGATTGCGAACTTATAGCGAACCACATGTTCCCCGAGACCAGGAGCGATAGGTGTAATCTTTGTGGAGTGAGAGGGACCCTCGACCGCATAATATGGGAATGCCCGTACACTACCTGGGGGACGCACAATATAGCTAGGTAGTAGAGACACCTGGGAGACCCTGCTGCGCAGATTGGACTCTGAGCTCCAGCTCCGGCTCTTCCAACTGGCTGAAGAGGCTGCTGGGACCCAAGAAATCCCAGCCTGCACCCGCCCCCTGACCTGCGTGTCGGGGGGTGGGTAGATCAGCTTATCCGTTGGACAAGGAAGTTTATTCTATCTATCACGAGGCGGCTTCATTCTAGCAGTACCCGTCTTAACCAAGATATATTTCACAACTGTAAGAAGCGTATACAACTAAACAATATTGTTGGCCCAACGTTGCAGCAGTTTGTTGATTGAAATAAGGGCTCCTCCACTCACTTTATCGACGCGAGTGCAAAGTAGACTCAAACGTTCGATACCAGTGTGCGCGGCGCGGATATGACAGAAATTTTCCGCATTTAAGCGTTTTGTAACCCTAGCGATTCGTTCAATAATTTTGAACTGGCGCATAAGCGGTCGTACTTCCATAGAAGTCAATATAAGTCCCATATATATGCTTGTAGCCGAAAGCACGTAACTGTTCTGGTCGTGTTCACAAATATTTCTCTTTCGTGCTCAATTCTTAGCTACAAGCTTCTTGTATGGCGAGGTTAGTGTAGCAGAGACTTTTCAGAGCCAAAGAGGGACGACGCTGTCGACAAAGTGATAATTAAGCATAGGCGTATCTATCGGGGGCAGGGTACTTGCCCTCCACCCCCCACCCCACATACACACACTTTTGAAAGCGGACACTGTTGGCTGCACACTGGCAAATCAAACAAAATAAATGAGGCCAAGGGTGCTATGCAGGATGCGCCGAGTTTGTCGTTCTCACGAGATTTACCAGAGTTTGCTCGATGGCAGTCAGTTATCCGAGATAACATGTAACGCGCAAAAACAGCAGGCAAACAAAAAATTGTCGAGAAAAAGCCGCTTATCACAACATGAGCGCCTCCAGCGCGGCACACTGCTTCCGCGTTTCAAGCGCAGAAGGCTGCGCAACGGAGCGCGTCAGCGCCGTGTATTGCTATCGACGTATTATTGCAATTTAGCAATACCGTGACTGACCGGCTGTCGATCTGCACACTTGTCGTGAGCCGCTTGCCACGCCTGGGCGGGCGCCTCAAGGGCGTGCCTCCTCTTTCGTGGATTATCTTCCTATCCTTCGTCGAATGCGAACAGGGCACCCATGCGGCGCATTCTTGCACCTACTTTCCCTCAGTCGAATACGTTAAATACAACAAATAAAATAGCAAACATTTTCTTTCTTAACGTGTCTGTTTTTTCGTTTTTAATGCAATAAATTTCTTATGACGAACGAATATTGAGCGAATTATTAAATTTTGCGCTTTCTGCCGCATGTGGCGACAGTGTGGCGAAAGCTTACACGCGGATAACTTCTAGAGGGTCTCACGCACGAGAAACTTCATACGAGGAGCAGTGGCCAGGGGCGCTGCAGTGCTATTCCCAATAAAGTCAGTCATGACAATGACCTGGCCATTCCCTGTCCATTAGCGGAATGGCAACGCAGCGGCATGGCTGTTCACCGCAGAAGCTTCACTAAGGCATTTAAGGCCGCCGCTTTACCGACTGAAAACAACACTCTAGCCATACAGACGGAAACAGCGGCTGTCGCTGCAAATGGCGGTACGGTATTCTAGGGCCCGTAGTAACGCAGCACGGTGAAAATTTCCCAGTTTATCTGTGCGCGCGAAGCCTGCGCGATGCACTGCGAAGAAGAGTGTGCTGCCCAGCGACATAATTCATCGCTTGTCATTGCCTGCCCAGTGATGATGTAATGGCCCCTCCTCCCCATTCCTCCTCTTCATACTCCAACCAACCACTACAGTAACAAGACCCACCCGGCTCCACTAAGAAGGCTTCGCCTTGAAAACATCAACAGAACAAATAAGAGGGGGAAAATAGAGGCCTTGGGGAGAGAATCTCACTCTGTCGCGCTTTAGTGTTGGTGACTGGGCATAATGTAGAGTAGTAACTGCACGATCAAACGTTCCGATTACATTTATGTCTCGTTTTCAAATTGTTACGCGGACAGCCCGATGCAAGAGCCTTCCCGAGCGGCCTGCGCATGGCTTCGTGATCGCGCCCAAGACGGACCACGGCATGCGAGCACTGTTCCGCTGTACCGACGGATACCAGCTGGTGGGGCCCAACGTCACCGTCTGCCAGTTCGGGAATTGGACACACGAAGCTGTGCCCTTGTGCCGAGAGAGTGAGTAGGACAGCAGCGGACGAGCGATCGCACTCGTAGTATGCAGACTGCACTTTACATTTGCTTATTTTCTCTTTATGGCAAATCATAGAAAAATAAGTGTGCGCAGAAATCACTTCCCCATCAACAGGACAATGTGCTGCCTGTTCTCACCAACATGTCTTGAGTATGTGAACGTGCTCTTAAATCCGGGTCTGTGGATTCAGAAGGCTATTCGTAAGCGAATATGCTTCATTGGCTGGTGCTCGTCACACTTTCCACTTTCCAGTCATGGCATCAGAGGCCAAAATATCCGTCTTTCCAATCACGAGTCGAGATTGCGTACGAAAGGCATGTAAACTGGCTGAATTCATGAAGGTTTGTTTACTTTTTCAGGGCATTTTTTTCATTGGCCAGCCGAATTGCTAATGACATGTTCGCTATCACGATTGACTGATTCTTACAAACTACTTCAGCGCACGAGGCGCCTTATGAAAACGGGCCCTCGGGTCGAATTTACAGATATTTTCATTCGCGACAACTGTTTGTCGTTGATCGACCGCCTACAGTAATATTATGTTCGCTACCACAATTTACCACCATCAAGCTACGGCCCGTATTCGAAAAATGTTCTTACACTAGAATTCTTGGTAAGAGCGGATGCCAGTCAATCGTGATGCTGGACAAATTAGTGAAAGTGGCTGGCTGGCCAATGCCAAGCCGCGCTTACGAACGCAGAGCTTTGCAAATCCAGCCCCACATTAGCGTGACAACTGCTCTGTAAAGGCATGCCCTCGTTCGTACGAGCAGATTGTTCCTGACCAGTCGCCTTTTATGATATTCAATTTTATGGTCCTGAGAGAACAAGATTTCCTGATTTCTCAAAGCATAGCCTACTCGCTCGAATGATTGCTTGTTCTCTTTCGAGATTGATCAGCGCATGTTCTTGCAAACCGACCCGTGTTATTTGCAAAGCAGTTCTTACGCTAGAGCAGTTCGTTCAGAACAGGCGCCGACTGATCCGGATAGCCTACATGTAGGCTATGCATATGCATATATGCATATATAGCGAACCATGATCCAGTTGATTATTGTTCATTTCGCTTATACGTAAACGGGCGTATACACATATGGCGCATCAAGCCGTCCCAAAGTATAAATTGTCATGACATAAAAATGGATGACATAAAGTTCTTACGAACAACTTGAGCGTGCGTGCGTGCGTGCGTGCGTGCGTAAGTGGATTCCAGCCTCAGGGATTCACGAAACACTTCGCTCGTAAGAGCTGTTTTTCATTTGTCGACTGCCTTCGTCAATAAGATATTCGCCGTTACGATTGGTCGGCCCCTGTCCATACCAATCGTTCTTGCATACGAACTACTTTAATGAACGGGCTCAAATATTAATTAAGGGCATGTACAGAAATATTACTGAAGACATTCAAAACGAAGGCGGGATGGTATGCTTCAGGGCCTCATTTGAGTTCGTGTGTCGGCTACCATGAATGCATTGTCACTATCGCCATCTAGACTGTAGCAACAAATGGCGTTCGCCGGATTGTGCGTTCGCGCTCTCTGTAGTTCAGCTGAGAATACGGGCACTCACGCCTTGTGCGCTCTAACCACGCAGTTCTATCGTACTCATGTGCGACGTATCAAACGGCATCCCACGAAAAACACTGTTTGTTTTGACACAAAACAGATCAGTATTAGAACGAACAAGCCCACTTCGCAGCATGAGCTTTATGAGGGGCGTTCGTAGTATTTCATGAAGGTACAAAGATTAAGCGAGAAGACTCACTTGGGAGTTCAATCTGAGCTAGCGCTCGCGTTAAACTGCTTCACTATTTGTTCAACACTTATGTGCCGGTAAGCAAGCTCTATGAGCATCCACCTGCGCATCAATTTCGGGTTCACCATCGAGCGAATGTCGGCCGCTTAATTTTGCGTCGTCCAGGCTTTTTCGACTGCACAGAAATCGCCTGCACCATTTTATAATAGTGTCATAAGCTGGAATATTGTCACTCTCATCGTCTCGCATTAATCTCCTTGGCATTGGGTCTCTTGACGTGCAGAAAGCCGGATCGCTATTTGTTCTTCAATCAAGTTTTGTGGTAGACGCTGTCATTTTTGTTTTGTTGTTCAAGGTGTGTTCCGCAGTGCTATAATGAACAATTTTTTTTATATTCCGATGAAAGAGAAAGGCGATCACTCATTTTGATGTTTATCGTGTACGCCTGTTCCAAATTTATGGCACCGATAGTACAAACTTTATGAACGTCCCTTGTAGTTAGGCTGGATTTTGATTTTCCCAAAGCTTGCCCAAATGTATCTGTGGCACTAAATAACGCAAACGCAGGTCTGTTTCTGCTCCTTCGCGGTTTATTTCTCATCTATTTGTCAGCCCAGGGTCTGCCACATAAGTGGCCCTATCATCAAGGCCATCACTTTTTAATAAACCGCGAAGGTATGTAGTCGAAAACTAGAAGTTGACAGCAATGGCAGGAGCTCAGATAACTGTGCGCCCTTCCCACGAAAAGTGCCTCGTTTAATATTACCTGCGCCTGTCAATTTCTCAGCAAAGTCTTACATAACTGCGTGTCTTTTCGAGGACTGGCGCATATTTTGATTAATCTGTGCCACTGCTCGTCCCTACAGTACTCCACTACATCATAGCATGGTATAAGTATTGCAGAATGTAACACCAATGGGCGCTCACACTACAGTGATCCAGTCGCTATATCCGACGGCTTCTCGAAAGCGACTTAGCAGCACGTGCTGAGATGGTCTTAACTGTCGGGCACTTGGGTCTTGCCTTGTACACGATGTGGTTACACAGTGCTTTGAAGAGATAAATCTGCCGAGAGGTTACCCTGAGAGCAGCCATTACGAGAGGGAACAGCACGCTCGAACTCCAAGAGATCGTTGTTCGCGTGAGTGCTTATGCGCGCGTAAACATCGGAGGCTGCCACGTACGGGCATGTGCATCTGCTCCAACGGCAAGTGGAGCGACAGACGATGCGCGGACGCGCCGTTCTAAAACGATTTCAGGGCGCTTAGGCACGCACGCGCCGGTCTCTAGTGGAGTGTGTGCACTCTATATTTTCAGTATGCAGCATCTCTGCGAAAAGCCGTCATGCGAACAGCTCAGTCCATTCAAATAGCACGTAGGCGACAGGCAGGAGCCACTTCCGCTAGCGAATGATCCCCTTCGGCCTCTGCAAATCATCGTAAGTGGCCCATGCTGCCGCACGCGTTCGTGTAGTAAAATGTTACAGTTTCAGTATTTCTCTTCTCCAGGCGAAATGGAGCCCCGTTCTCTTTCTCTGTCCGCATTTAATGCTTCTGGCAAACTTATCGATAGTAAAGGCTAAGTTCTTTGTTGTCAGCAACGCGTGGAGACGCCCGAGCGTCTCTTATAGAATCAGTGTTGTTTTACCACATGTCGATCAGACCAGTCTATCTTATGAATGCGATAAGGAGACTTAAGGCGTCTTTGCGGGCTATAACTGATCATTCAGGGAACACGAGGTGCTGCAGCACGTATGCGGAAAGGGCTCGACCACAGAAAGTGATAAACGTCTCCTGTCTCGTCGCATGTCGTACAGTTCGGAGAATTGATACACGTCTTAAATAACCATGCTGGTGTACAGCTGGAAATACTATACCACTGTACAGCGATTGCATCGTGGCAGCACCCACACATATACGCACACACACACACACGCAGGCGCACGCGCACTTATACTTATTAATCAGACCTTCTTTACACTATAAAGAAATGTGCCTATACTATTCGTAAGTTTGCCATGCAGGAGCGTTCATTCGCGACAGCACGTAGTTTTCACAAATATGGCCTGTCCGCCGATAGTAACTTCCCTCGAATATAAAGTGCACGCAATTACAGTGGTCAGTTTACTCAGGAACGGAACATGACAAGAACCTTGTTTGAGTCCGCGAGTTGGCAGCACTAGCGAATGGCATGAGCAAGTCTCGTCGCGTGCTGCTAGCTGTCTGCTCCAAAATACGAAGGCGATATACAATGGTTAAGACGTATTTTTTGGCCTAGTTGGTTCATATCCGTAGTAAAATAGCACCAGAGGCACAGCGCCCTGTGTACGTGTCGTTTCTCTCCGTCTGGTCCCTTGTGTTCTCTGGCGCTGTTTTACTACAGATATATGATGCTTGTCGAGGGAAGAATGGTGATGAAAATTGTATGCACAATGAAGTACGAAACATATATAATTATATATAAGGCCTCAGTGTCACAGTGGCACGTATCCATTCTGGGGAATTGACCTTCTAAAGCCTTCTGCGCACGCGCATGCCGCGCTGTTCGGTCAGCCAGAACCTTACGAGCGTTCATATCACGCACACGAATCTGCTGGCGGCAAGAAATGACTGACTTGTACATGGACAGTTATACGAATGTCGCACGGACCATTTTCGATCGCGATCGGGCCCGATAGGGGTTGATAGCTATCGAAAGTACCGTGTGACACCCGTATAACTTTCCAACCCAACACTGGGGCAATCAGGTACCCCATAGCATAAGGCTCCGAAATGTATGATTTTGATTACTTGGGATTCGTTGACGTGGCTCCCCCAACGAAATGTGCCCGTCGCGCTCGGCTGTCGAGCCCGCGACCTCGTGCTCAGCAGCTGGACGCCATAGCCACTAAATCATCGCGGCGGGTGCACCAAGAAACTAGGATAAACGTCATTTATTGGTCGATATTGTTACGAAGAAAATTTTTACCCACAGCATGATAATTAGTAAAGTGAACGGCATGATCTACATAAACTTTGGCTACATTCTGACGAACGGAACGAGAAACTTGAATCGGAGTAAGGTATTCTTGAGGGATTAGTTGTCAGCACCAAAATAATTGTGGTTGAAATTGCCTGCTTATGGCATCAAACTGGGCCAGTCAACAGACTCGAGCTCCTACGTGAGAACGCAGAAATGTGTGTGGTTAAGAACGCCTGCGCCGATATTTTTTTTTAAAGTGAACCTTTCTTCGCCCCTTCCTTCAATTTTGCCACTGCTACTGTCTGGCACACAGCGCAAAATTCTGCGACGGTCTTGGGTGGGTTGCGAATCAATCCGGCGAGAAACTCTTGCTTCACAGCACGCCTGACGAAGCGAACTTTCTTGTCCTCAGACATGTCTGGGTCGGCGTGGCCGAACAGGCGGGCCACCTCTTCCTTGAGGACATCAGTGTTCCCGTTCGGGAGCTGCCCACGGGTTTCCACGAGAACTTCGGTCCTTTCCTTTCGTACGACACTCGTGAAAGTCTTCAAGAATTTATCACAAAATCGGTTCCACGTCGTTAGTATGGTCTCTTTGTTCTCGAACCAGGTCCGAGCAGCGTCATCTAAAGAAAAATAGACATGGCGCAAGTTGTTCTCGCCGCTCCAGTCGCTGAAAGTCGCGGTCCTCTCGTATGTCTTAAGCCAGGTTTCGAGGTCTTCAAGTGATGATGCACGGAAATTCGGTGGCACCCTGGGCTCAGTCGAAGTACGATGACTGCGGATTATGCTGAGTCCGTCATCGTGGCTCCCGATTTGGTGTTCGTCTTCCTGGTTGTCATGCGTAGAAGTCCGAACTCCAGTGGCAGGTTTTGTATCCTGAAGCTAGCTCAATGCTCCAGGGCGACATTGATGCTATCTTCGGAGCTCGGGCTTGGGTCACGGCTTTGGAGGGGAGGGGGGGGGGGGGGGCGTCCGGTGCGTTAACGCAGAAGCACCTCCACCAGATGCCACGTGGTAGTCACGGTGAAAAACGACACAATGTCAAAACTGTGAATTACAAATTTAACTATTTATCGGGTGAACTTGCGCCCCGCAAAACAAGTAATATTCAAGCACTACGATAGCGGCGAGCAGAGTCGGCGATCGTCAAAAATCTGATGAGTGGGTCAAGCGCGTCGGCTTTTATACATGAGTCGTCGAAGGTTCCAGCGTAATCACTGGTGCCCGTGTGTCTTCCAGAAAGAACTACACAATTCGCGTCGCACATAAGATCAGATTACACAAGGTTGGGTGACAACAGACAACGGATAGAACCATCGATAACATTCGAGAAACTTCCGATACATGCAGGCGCATGCTGCGCTGAGCGATAACGTTTAACATTTGTTATCCGGTGAAAATCAGTCACGCGAGAAAGCTAAACAAGTACACTTGTCAATATACACAGTAGGAGCGCTGCGGAGGGGTAAGGCGACGTCAAAAACTCGTTTGGGGTCTATCAGACCTTTCCCACGCATGGGCACAATGACCTCTCGAGCTTCCTGGGCGTCACCACAATACCCACTAGACAACCGTAATTATGCGTGACATAGCATTGCAGAAGGTGCCGAGCTTGCCTTTGTACTCACGCGCAACAGTCCAGAGGGGAGGTAGGTAGAATGGTAAAGAGGAGGTGATAAGAGGAGGCTGAGAATGGACAGAGCCGACGAAGTCACGAAATGAGTTCCCACTCTTAACTTGTGGCAGCTCGCACACATGGGGGGAGCGCGAGGCAGGGGAAAGGAGACGTCAGAAAGCACGCCTCGTTTGGGGTCTCTTCGATAAACGAGACGCTACTACTAGATATGGTAACAGTTGCGGACAAACTGGATAAATGCAAATTCAGTATGCAGTGCGATACACTACGGTACGTTTCTGCTGTTCCTGAAAAATAAGCACCGACCAAATTTACCCAGCGGACAACTGACGCAGGGCGTACGAACGTAAATCTGCGTTAAAGCACCGCAGCGTCAGGAAGATACTACGCAATCGGTCGCCCCACAAGTCAAGGATTTTGTGCCGGCCACGATTGCTAAGTGGTTATGGCATTGCTCGAAGTGGCACTTGCGATCCCGGCAAGCGGCGGCCGCATTTCGACGGGGACGAAACCTCGACCTCGAGGAATGCGCGGGTTTACTTAGATTTAGGTGCACGTTAAGGAACCCCAGAGAGAGAAAGCAAGGGCAGGAAAGGCAGGGAGGTCAACCAGAAGAGCACCCGGTTTGTTACCCTACACTGGGGGGAAAGGGAATAGAAAGAGGGAAAAAGGGAAAGCGTAAGCACTGAGTGCGTGCGAGAGGGACACTATACACAGGGACACTATAAACGGTCTCCTAAGCAGGTGCACTTCAAGTATTGCACTAGTGCACGAATCGCTTTTCGTGCCAGTGACGGTGGGCAAAATTAACCGGGGATCCCCCATTACGGCGTGCTTCATAATCCATTTGTAGTTTTCATGCGTGAAGCCCCCTAATTCAAATAAAGTTTTAACATTTCTGCCACAATGCGGCGTGCCGTGTGAGGCAATGATAATGCTAACCTTCTCGGGCACTGTGAACAATGGCGCACAACAACGCCTCAAGAAAACACGTCTCGCTGAGGGTTCTGTGTGCTACGCAAACAAACAGCGTTCAGGCACACGCAAGACAACCTTCAACGACCCGCCTTCTAGTATGGCAATAAACGCTGAAGAAATTAACCACTCGCCGTCATCCCCACCAATTATTGTCAATCAACGAGAAAGCGCAGAAAGCTTTGCTTACATCGATTCCCACAGTGCGTGGGATCCGCATGATTATTTTTCCCATTAAGTGTTGCGAGATAGCGAGTGATTTCTATTAATACTAATAGTCCTTAAAAAATGAAGAAAAGAATGTTTTAATTTTTATTACCTTTCTTCATCCACTTCTAAAATATCGCGCACAAGTTATCTTTTCCAGACATATACTGTACATGTATAGCATATAAGTCAATATTTGCGCAATTTCTGATGGAATGTAAGACATACGTGCCAGTGACCATTGCGTCAGCGTCTCCTATGTATTGGGATACCTCGTGCACCGCTCACTGAAGACAGGAAGACAGTTATTTCGATTCGAGCGCAAGTAATTCATCTGTGATGCGTGTGACCATAAATGTGCTACGCGTGCAAACTTATTCGGAGCGCTCCCTTAGACAGAAGTTTCTTATTCAAGCTACTGACTTAGTTTCTTTTGAGGCGCCGCACGTGACAAGCAGCGTTAAATTGCTTCTCTTCCCTGAGAGGAAAATTTTTGCCACTTGCTCTCGTTCTAGAAATCTGTTTAAGAGCGAAACTCCGTATTGAAAAACGTTTTGTGCATGTTCAAAAGAAGGAAGAAGAAAGAGTTCCTTTGCAGTAAATCTCTCGGTGCAATTGAACGTCTTCGGAGAAAGGGCTGCAGGGTGTTGCTGGCGCAAACGCTGGCGCGTTCTCCGATGGTATGGCAATCTGTTTCCGGTTCCGCTCGAAGCATGAAGTCCTCTGTGCTACTTGACTGCTATGCAAAAGTACGCGGCTGGATTCGAGGTAATTGTGGAGTGGCGGTGCCGGGCGCTTCCGCAGCTGCCTTCGCGTCCCTTCGTCCAGGACTGCTGAAAATAGGTCGAGTGCTTCATGGTGGATGACGAGCAGCCACCTACAGGTGCAGATGAAAAGTTGCACGCGCAGCTTTTGCAACCTCTTTCGTGTGCATAAGCGATTTTTATGCTTTTTTTTCTTTTTTGTGCCTTGGGCCTAAAAGCAGGAGCACTTGCTCTGCAACTAGCCGCCTGAAAAATATATTTAATCCACGGTGTCAGTCTCGACTCTTGACCATACAGAATATTAAGTTAGCAGCACTGCGAGACCAAAGTTATTTTTATGTACCAGCTGCTTTTAACAATAAGTATATATCGTTAAGTGTTTAGTACAAGTGCACCGAAAATGCTATCGTCATCATTTATGGTCACTTAAAGATCCCTTTCAGGGTATTACATAAGGGGAGGGGAGGCATCAATAAACACTATGGTCATTATTACACAATGGCTAACTTACTAATACAATGGTAAACAAAACTTGGTATGCATGCCTGAAGATGATGGCCGAAAAAAAAGGAAAATAGTAGATCTGGTAGCACAACAGGCAGTACAACTGGCAGCACGACCCGCAGTACAACAAAGCCATACAAAAGGTAGACGTTAGAGTAACAGCGCAGTAGGTTAAGGGTTTAAAAACACGACGATATGTGCCTAAATTAATCTGAATCACTTTCGTTTACTATATCGTCGGGTAGCGCGTTGCATAGTTCAATAGCAGTAGGTAAGAAATATTTGTTGAGGGCATTATAGGTACTGCGCAAGCGATTTAGACTGAGGTTGTTGAACAGACGGTGAGAAGTGCGGTTGGGTGCAAGTAGAATAGTGTTCCTGAGCTGGTGGGAAGTTATAATACATTTTTTGGAAAAGGGAAAGTTGTGAAATCTTCCTACAAAGTGCTGGACTGGGGAGGCTGGGGGATGATTTAATGCCACCTATACTTATATGCCACTCATAGCTTGAAGCGATGAAACGATGACGTTTAACCTGAAATATAGTAGGCTCCCGTTACGCCGAACCCCAGGGTACCACGAAAAGTTGTATATGGCTTAACAGCATGATCCCGCAACACATGCCTGGCCTCTCCGAACTGCTGTTATTAATTAGAAATGAAAGATGTCGTTTCAGAAGGAAAATCTATACAGACGACAGCACTTATTTGGCTCTGAATCAATAAAGGCAATCTTATCACCCGCTCAACAACGCATCGGAAGAGCACAAAATGTCTCTTGAAGACGCAATTGAGTCACACGTCGCTGTTGAAAATATTCACGTCAGAACTCTTGGCTATTTTCTTGGACTAAAAGGCGGCTCCGTTCATGGGTTGCTAGTCGCTGCGTTCCTGTTCAGCCCTAGCCACCTGGACTTCTTCAAGGTCTGGTGAATCCTCCTAGGCGCGTGCTCGCAGCTACTGAAAGTGGCCAGCGGCCATATTCGCTCGTATACCCTTTCACGATAATGGCAGGCTACCTTTCCGGAAGCATAATTTGCGGGCCGTCTGAAATTTTGGAAACTTCGCCGAGCGCTCCATCGACAATATATTAAAGCGAAGCTTTCTTTGCCTTTTCCTTCTACTTTCCCTCTGCTGCTGCTGCTGTGGGCTGCTGTCGCGCACACCGCGTTGGTGGGGAGCGGGGGGGGGGGGCAGGGGTACAGAGCGTTTAGAGCGATGGCAGCACGAGTAAGAGAGAAAACGCGACGGGAGAAACTCGTTTTCACCCCACCACGGATGGATGTTGATGGATGTTTTGAGCGTGCCCTTTGGAACGGGGCGGTGTGTTGCGCCACCAAGCTCTTGCAGTTATACTGCCTAATGTCCTACCACGTCGAATGTGCACAATGCTCTCTGGAGCTTTCTGGCCGTCGCCACATTAGCCGCTTTACAGTTGTAATTATTTGTGACTCCCCTCAAAAGCATTGAAGAAACTGCAGCGCTTCAATTTCTACTAACGTGCGAGGCCAGAGGGGGCACAGATAGAACTGTAGAGAGGAGAAGAAGGAGAGGGAGAAGAGGCAGTTCCAATATAAGAGACGGGGGAGGTTACGTGAGAAGTCAAGGAAACCCCACTATACTATACGACAGCGCTTGCGGGAAACAGGATAAGCTTAAGTTCAATATACGGTACACTACGTTGCTTCTATCTGAAAAGTAAACGCCATGCAAATATGTCAAGCGGGCAACTTACGCAGGGCGTACAGAAGCAGAGCCGCTTTAACTAAAGCGCACCGCAGGGTCCAGGAGACACTACGGAAGCGGTCGACCGTCAAATCAACACTTAATGGCCTCCGCGTTAGCTTTGCGGCTATGACATTGCTAGAGGTCGTGGATTTGATACCACTCGCGGCAGCCGCATTTCCACGGGAGCGAAATAGAAAACGTACGTGCACTTAGATTTTGGGACACGTTAAAGAACGTCACGGTGTCAAAATTAATCCGGAATCCGCCACTACGGCTTACCTCATAATCTGAGTGTTGTTTTGGAACGTACAGCCCCACAATCCAATTCAAGTTTAATACTTCTGCCACAATGCGATGTGCCATGTGAGGAAATGGCAACCATCAACCCTCTCAGAAGTTAGAAAATATGGCGCACAACAACGCACCAAGCAAACACCTCTCCCTGTGTGTTCTGTGTGCTACGCAGACAAACAGAAGTGGTGCACGCAAGGTAACGTTTAACATCAACTCGCCACTCTCGTGTTAGCCTAAACGTTGAAGAAATTAAGCTTTAGCCGTGAACATCACCACTAATTATCGTCAATCAAAGCATCCAGCACGAAAAGCTTCGCTTACATCGGTTCCCACAGCACGTGGGATCTGCATAGGTTTTTTTTACATCCAATTTTGAACTGCAGTGCGCGAAACTGACGAAGGACCCTGGCAGAGTTAACAGACAAGCGCTGATTGTTAACTCTGCCAGTATCCGTCTTTCGAACGCGCTGCAGTCTAACTGTGAATCGTTGCCAACTAGCCCGTACTTAAGTTAGTTCTACTTCAATATATTTTAGGTTCTCTGAAAGCTTTATTACGTTATTCATACGTATATACTTATGCATATATGCAATGCGACTCGTACACCGTGAAAAAAGTCACACAACATCCGGCTTCGGATCCAGCCTAGAGGAAAGAAAGGAAGGGCAGGGATCTAGACTTTGTCCCGGGTTTATTACCTTACTCGTGCGGTGTTACGTTTCGCCTACGACGCGCGGTTTAGCCGGCGCGACTGCAACAAAGCGGCAGACATTTTGGCCCGTTCGGCGTCGCCGCTACGCTCCCCGCCAAGCGCGTCCAGGCATGTTCCGATGCCACGTGTCTTCATGTGCGTGTGTGAGTGTATGTGCCATTGTGCCCGACCGGCGGCGATACGACAGCAGGGGTCACCTTCTCCTCCCAGCCATTGTGCCCGACCGGAGGCGATACGACAGTAGGAGTTACCTTCTCCTCCCAGCCATTGTGCCCGACCGGAGGCGCTACGACAGTAGGAGTCACCTTCTCCTCCCAGCCATTGTGCCCGACCGGAGGCGCTACGACAGTAGGAGTTACCTTCTCCTCTTTGTGCCCGACCGGCGGCGCCACGACAGTATGCGTCACCTTATCTCATTGTACAATCACGTGCTCGTCTATTGAGGGGTTCCTTCTTGCCCTCAACTGCGAGAGTATAAAAACAGCTGCCCCCGGACGCCAAAAGGAGGGCTCCGATTTCTTCTGTTGAGTAAAGTGCTCTCCCGTCTCTCTACTTCGGTCAACCTGACCGCCAACTCTTTGCGATGTTAAAATAAACAAGTTGTTTTGTTGTTACTAGTCGACTCATGCTTTGCCGGGACCTTCGGATGCTTCCAGTTCTACCCCAGGCCGCCAGGCCAACGCTACCCTTGGGGCTTGCGACCCAGGTGCAACCACGGGCGTCAGCGCCGAGTTCCCAACAGGTCGTACCATCGGTGCGACCACAACAACCGTTGCCATCGGTGGGATTCAAACAGCGGGTGAAAATGGAAGCACTCGAAAGAAAAACAAGACAGTAGTTCCAGCCGGGAACTCAAGTCTGTCACCTTCAAGTGCTACGGTGCAACTCATGTGGCTTTCTGGGTCGATGAGCTGGGAGGCTAGACTCACAAGACCTTATACTTTGGTAAGAGGCCCATTATCGAGGCTATACTCTAGGTACTCTGGATAGTATACATAACTGCGCATAGCCTCTCCTAGCTTGTGTGCTTTCACATCCGCACTCTATTGTTTATCGATTTTTGGTTATTTTACCAATAGAATAAACTCTTTCTTTAATCTCTCTATCACCTTGTCCACGCCTCCTTTGGCAGCGCGGTTTTTCTTTCAAAGTCGGTTCGATTTGCTTCAGTTGAATACTCGCATCCCTATTAATTTTACACCCTTACGGGTGTTTTTGTGTCACACTGGTCCCTCAGGGCCTCATATAAGGCCCTGAGGGACTTAATAACTCTATAAATTTTTGTATATATACAGAAATTTATAGAGGCCGACAACGGAGCTCTAACTAGACTTGCCATGACAAAGGACGTAGTTTAAAACCATATAATCATTCTGACAGCCTTGAGCCCACAGAATATCCGACAAGAAAATTTCGCAAGGAGTGCCTGCACAGTTTTGTGGGCCGACGAGCAATGGGGACGGTCTTCAAGTAGCACCTGCATGGACAATGGCCGATCGTCCAGTCGTCGCAATGCGATAGATGATGTTTGTCTTTCCGACTGAAATCGATGACAGCGGCACAATGAATGTTCGATGTTCTCTTCGCCGCCGCAAACGTCCCATGCAGCACTGTCGGTCATTCCGAGTGTACGCCTTCGTGGAAGCCACACCCAACTACAGCCGGTATGGAAGTGTTGCCTCACGTCGCTGAAGCCCAGGTGGAGGTCGGAGTTGGAGCGAAAGATTCAGCTCGCACAACCTGGTGCGCCTTATATTTGGAGTGCTCCACTCTGTTAAAGCGAGCTTGCGTTCCAGGTGGCGAAGCTGCCTTGCAGCGCCTGTCCTGGAAACAGGAATGGGAACGCTTTGTTGTTCTTGATGTGCCTCTCGGGCAGCTTTGTCTGCTTGATCATATCCACTGATCCCGCAATGGCCAGGCAGCCAATGGAAAATAATTTCGTGGCCTTTTGCTTGACGTCGAGTTGAAGTTTGACAATTTCATATGTTAGCCGTTGATGAGCTCCACGTCGGAGAATTGACTGCATGCTGTGTAAAGCCGGTCTCAAGTCGGAAAATACGGCCCATGTACCAGGGCTCTCTGTGTCAATAAATCGAAGCGCACTGCGCAGAGCCGTGAGTTCTACAGCCGTGGACGTCGTCACATGAGACGTCTTGAATCGCAGTGTTATTCCTCTCGTCGGCATAAGCGCAGCACCGCCAGAACTGGTCGATGTAATCGATCGGTCAGTATAGATGTGCACGTGGCTACTGTATTTCTCGTAGAACAGGAGTAAGCTCAATTGTTTTAGTGCAAGCGGTGGTAGATCTGGCTTCTTCTGAAGTCCTGGAATTTTGAGGTGTACTTCAGAACGGCACAAACACCATGGAGGAGACACCGATCTGGCCGCAGGTGTGTACCCCGATGTAAGCGGGGCACAATATGCCCTGACAGTTGTGCTAATTGACGTGCGAGGCGTTTCCAAGGGGAGTGGGGCGAGGTGCGGGGCAAGTGGTCCGGGCAGTGTGCCTGATATGTGGAAGCATTGTCTCGACGACGATGTGCGTCGTGATTGAATAATCTTGAGCAATGGCAATATGTTCAGCCGTAGACGGACTGCATGGTAATCCAAGGCATATCCTCAGAGCTTGGGCTTGAATGCTCTGAACTGTACGCAAATTGGTTTTGTAGGTGTTGGATATTACAGGTAGGCTGTACCGGAGGAACCCAACAAACAACACCCTGTAAAGCTGTAACATGGATTGTGTGGACAACCCCCACTTCTTTCCTGCAAGGAACCTGAACAGATGACATATGGCAATCAGTCGCTTTTTCACGTGGTTCACGTGAGGATTCCAGGACAGGTCTCTGTGAATCACAACCCACAAGAACCTGTGACTTTTTCTCGACAATATCACTTGTCCGTTGTTTTATATGGCGTACGCAGACATTGACTTCCGGGTAAACGCCACCACTGCGCACTTTTCCCACGTCACCTCAAGACCTTGTTTACGATGGCAGTATGATGTCGACGAGGCCGCCTTCTGAAGCCGAGCGCGAAGCTGAAGCCATGTCACCCCCGAGGTTCAGATACAGATGTCGTCGGCGTAGATAGAGAGTCGACCAGTGCTTGACAGGTCCTCGAGTAGCCCAACAGGCTGGTATAACAATGGGCACATTACAGTAAAGGCGTCAGAGTGGAGAGAGCTGAAGGTCTAGGAATCATGGCACGATATTTCGTTTGCCTATATAGCCTTGCCCTGCGCCAGCCTAGACGACACGATAGCCCAGCACGACCAGCAGGTCGCACACGAGCTCTTGTATTCACACTGATGCAGAGATTTCGCATGCGTCACTGCGAATGTTTACTGCGAATGATACTTCCCGAAACACGGCGAGCATTATTGTATAGTGCCGTTTTCACTGTGGAAATGTGATTTTCTTCTGATGATGATGGGTATGTATTTTTCTTCGAAACATATCCTTTATATTCATCAACATTGACGTTACTTTTTCTTTTTTTTTGTGAGTGTGTTCGAACCGTGTCAGCGTATAGGCCGAGCAAAACTCCAATCTCAGCTTGTTCAGCTGACATAGGAGCCACACACGCGAAGGCACGCCGCGTTTACTGAAATGCTGGATTTCTTATTTAGAAAAACTGATACCACCAAAAATAAAACGGGGTAGGGGTGGATAGTCACTTACCAATACTCACGCATCGCGCGCCTCTTGCTTTCGTAATACTTCATAGCCAGGCTTAGTCCAAGCCACAAATGAAGAATGAATCTTTTTAAGCTAGGCTCCCAGTTGAGGGCACGTTATAACCCTGCAAACGCAATGTGTATATGTATACCAAAGATGCAGCATGACCAACATGCCCTTTCAGCCACCCTTGCAAAATACATATGTAATTTCATCCGTTGCCCTGCAGGTTAGGTAACACGCCTCTACTTAGTGGTAGTTTTATGAAACTACACTTTATGTATGCAAGAAGCAATTGCTCGAGCATTCTCCGGCGCGTTCATGATGATGATGATGATGATGACGGTGGTGGTGGTGGTGGTGGTTTATTGACCTTCCCTTCGAAACGGGACGGTGACAAGTAGTCATTTAGCCTGCAGATGGCTGTGCAGAATTGTGCCGCCTAGCGCCACATTCAAATATGTACGTTTATCTGCACCCCCTCCCCCTCTTCTCTTTAGCGTTGACAAGAGATAACTAGGAAAGTCAGCCCAGGTTAAGGCTAGGCAAATCCGAACGGCAGGAGTGTGATTTCCCTCTTACAGTTTGCGTGCCGTGAACAGGAAATTAAGCTCGTGCATTGAACGAGCAGTACAGGACAGAGTGACAGCGATAGTACGAGGTGGTGGGGTGAAGGGAAATTTCGAGTCCGACTGGACACATCGGTGCATGCCGCTGATGAAAATTTACGTACTAATATTGACACGCTACTTTGTCCTATTTGTCACCGACGAATTATCATTCACGAGCGAAGAACTGTAAATAAATGCGTTCTCTCTCTCTCTCTCTCTTGGACGTGTTTATCGAACGGTAACCAGTAGATCGCAACCTTTTTTTTGTCAACTCGTTTTCACCAATAAGCACCGGCTCCGCAAGTAAACTCACTTACCTCCCGATTCTAACAAAACCAATAGCCAAAGAGAACGAAAGACCCAGGATTCATTACGCGCTCTCTCTGAAGCAATGGTGCTGCAAGACAGCTTTGAAATGAAGCGGTAATCGACCTAGGTGCGCATAACGGCGCATTAATTCAGTCCATTGAGTTCCATACATTGCGCACTCGAAATGACAGTCTCTTTTTAATAGCCTCGTTGAAGTTGCTCGTTACTTTTAAGACATGACGCGGCTACATGAAGAAGGCTGAAATTTTCTAGTGTTACGCGCGCCGCGGTGGCACAGTATAGCATTCTGGTGCTCAATACGAGCTCGCGGACTCAATTTCTGGCTGTGGCTGCCGCATCAACAAGGGGGCTGCTTATGAAAACGCCCGTGTACTCTGTGACCTCGTTCATTGCTTCGGGAAGTTGAACTCTACGAATCAACTTTTCCATTGCGTCGTAAAGCGCAATAAAAAAAAGGAGATGGCATTGCGTCGCATGCGACTGAATGCGCTAATTATTCCATGGATGCGGTCTACAAGATTCCGCAGGCAAACGTTTTATTTAAGTTATTATTATTATTATTATTATTATTATTATTATTATTATTATTATTATTATTATTATTATTATTATTATTATTATTATTATTATTATTATTATTATTATTATTATTATTATTATATAAAGGTTAGGCGGCGCATTGTATTAACAACAGATTACGTGAGCACGGAAACTTGATATCATCAGACACAGGAGGATATTCACCTCTGTTTGTAAAATATGCAGTTGCTCCACTCGGTCCTCCAACTCTGGCACCTCGCAGCAGCGGGACTTCCGCCGCATAGTCCTAGCCACTACACTGCTTGGACGCAGATACCACATTATCGATCCCTCCTGGACTTTATTAGACCCACAAATCTTTCTTCATTAATTTATTCATCCTTATTCGGCTGCATGGCATACTCCTGTATGCCCCGAGGCATTAATCCTCGCATTAAAAAAAGAAAGAACTCCAGTAGCGTCACGGGGAACCAACGCTACAGCAGATGCGACGGCAGTTTTGGTGTGCAACTGAAAAATGCTCACGCCGTCCAGTAGGGAGGCCGCGAAATTGACGCAACATCTTGGACTATAACAGACGCGTGCCTATGTCGGCGCTTGCCTTTAGCCCAGTGCGCCCATTCAAGCTCTGTCCACGGTACACCGTGGTCCATGGCCATGCGCATTGGAAATTGTGCGCGCGCTCTTGCGTTCTACCAAGTCGGCGAAGACAGGTCAGAAGCTGGACACGTGCGCCTCAAGATTAGCAGTGAATTGGCAGACGTGAAATTGCAGCGTGCGCTATTGAAGTCTGTTTTCCGCGCTCGCTAGGCTGTGCGTGCTACGGTGTCGCTGTTGGTACGGGAAGTTTCAGCGCTGGTTGGCCATTGCACGTGGTTGCCCGCTGTACACGAGCGTGAGATCGCCGCGGAAGATGTGCGAGTGCATACATTGTGGCATTGAACAAAGAAATAGTTTAACTATCTTCACAATCCTGATACCGTTTCCTCTGCTCTCTTCTGTGTCGAATAGTGTCGCGCATGCGCTGCTTTCATTTTTTTTTTCTGTCGAAGGCCATTCGTGCTCAAGTCCAGCGCGCCCGTCCGTATCTTTCCCGGTGCACGCGCCTATTCGCTGGTTTCCCTGCTTGCTTGCTTACATTACGGCGCCTTGTCACAAACAATGCCTTCTGCCTTATTCGAATCGGAAGGGTTAAGTCCCTCTTTGCCGCGACGAACTGAGCATCAAAATGTCAGAACAGAATAATTTTTAAGTCATTTATGTCTGAGAAGCCGCTCGTTGAGATAATTTTAGCTGATTATTAGGTTCTGCTTAATAACCATTTTCTCGCAACTCGGCAATGTAAGACCGAATATATCTGATCCAAATGACCATATTAAAGCGTTAATTAACGTGTCATACTAATTTTGGTGAGTCATTGTGCCGACGCTCCACACGGGTTATTTATCAGATGAAGAAACATGATCGGGCGAGGTTGCACCTCGATCTAAAGAAAAAGTTGTGACCTTCAATTTAATGTTACGCCCACCTACATTGTAACTTAGTGCCAACGAGAAATACGCACTTGGGGTTTCCTTTCCGATAAATTTTTATTAACTACATGACGCAGTTTCAGTGCTTGCCCCGATTTTTTTTTTTTTTCACATACGACTGGCCATGTCATTTGTGTTAACACCTTATGCATTCGCAGAAAGAGAAAATGATACTGAAAAAAAAAACATAATTAAGAGACGTTGTATAACGCAGACCGGAGATAAGGTTGCTCGAAAGCCCTGTGATGTGGCTCCTGATGCATAAGCTAACTTATCAGCGCGCTTGGCGACAGGCGAAAGAAAGTGGTCCTGTAAGCCAGATTCACACGCAGCCGAACTCTTCAGAGTAGGTGAAAAAAAAAGAAAGAAAATACTCTGAGTGGGAAGACGACTTAGACGAACAACGGGAATGCCAAGTTGGCTATATGAGTTCAAATAAACAGAGAGAACACCTCTTTGAGAAAAATCGAAGCTATAGGCATTCGGGGAGGGCTTAAAGAGAGCGGTGACGCGAGGCGCCAAGGTAAGCGTTGCCGCATACGCAAGCGATTCCCAGAAGGAACAAGTCTAGAAAAGATGCGTGCCGGAGTCAGCAGGTACGCGTTCAGACAACTGGACTCGCGAAACAGGCCTTAATCGAACTAGCGGCGCGAGAATTAGACCGGGCGGCGCACTATAGGTTCGAGAAGCGTTCCTCTCTTGCGCACCCTTCTTTTCTTTTCGTTCGCTCGTCCCTTTCTTCCTGGCGGTTTGAATCTAGGCTCGCAATCCCAGTTTGTCGCCAGCCAAGCGTTTCATTTCGAGCCACGGGGTGCGCATGACCACACGGAGAAGCTGTGCAGCGGTGCGAAGACGGCAGTAATTGCGCCCCACGACCGCTTTTGGCTGCTTTATTCTCCGGGGCTTCTTGCTTTCTCTATAGTCACGAAGATACGTTCGACGTCCTGGAGGAGCTGACGGTACCTGTGACCAAGCCAACCTAATTACGCAGTGTACATGACTTTGTCATGCAGGCTGCGCTTTGCAGAGCTTGGAAATTAAGTAGCAAGGCTTATCGAGAGCCAGGTTGCCTTGCGCTGCATAAAGGGCCCCGCCAAGCTCTCTGATAACGAGTAAGCGAACATTAACTTTCAGTTATATATAACTGCGGTGGCTGTCGCTCACTTTATGCCGTCTTGCCGAACCACTTCACGCAATAGGAACGTCCTCTTTCGTGGAGCTGTCGACGCTGTCTGCATGCTTAGTGCGCCCTTTATCGGTACGCTATAACCGGCCTTTAGTGTTGCCCAATGTTCGCCTAAGCGAGTGCTCGCAAGATAATTGCATGTAAGAGACATTCATCGTGTTGGTGTATACGCCTGTATATAGCTTAGTCGCAAATATTTCAGTGAGCAGTTCTTTTATTGACGAAGCATGCACGCCCAACTTGCCATGAAGTCTGTGGACGTAGGCACAACACAGCTCTTGTCTTGCGTCTGCGTCCACAGACTTCAACAGAGCTCTTGTGTTGTGTCTGTGTCCTCCTTCGTCTTCGTTTTCAGTGCCCTGTTGCTTATTTGCCACGAACCAATTCCAACTCGTCCAGTTTCCTGTAATCTTCTAGGGATCAGTATAGAGGCGCACTCTAGCGACTCGATGGATGTGTGCGCTTTTTTCTTTGTACTCGTGAGGTGGCCGCCCAGTGCGTGACGGGGGGGGGGGGGGGGGGGACGTCTAGTCATGGATGGCCTTTTAAGACTCGAAACGACAGCGCTAATGCCGAACAAAAAAAAACAGGCACCAACTGGCCCAAGCATGCATTGTTGTAGAGCTTTATCACACGCGAGAGACAGTGTTTGTGCAGATATTGGTCAAACAGTAGAGTTCAGAAGAGTCCGAAAGTGCGCAACCTCCCTTCCTCCCCTTAAAATTGCATGGCGCAAGGCTGTTTTTTGAGGGATGCTGTGTTGTTCTGACATCTGAAGCTGGTGAACAAGGTCAATACAGCATAAATTCAATTTGAAGTGATCTGATGCCTTTTCTTCGTCAGAGGAGGCCTAACTGTCAAGGAAACCTCGGTACGGTAGATTGAGCGCATGTCGGGAAGGAAACAAAGAAAAAAATGATTTTAGAAAAGCCAGGAGGTTGACCTGAGGTAGAGTCCTACAGCCTGCGCAGACGAAAGTTAAAAAGGAAATGGGACTAAAGTGGAGGGCTGTGAGGGACGACGATGAGGTCGATCCGCAGTATCGGACGTGGTTATTACCAACCTGGCACAAAAGGCCTGCTCACAGCCGCTTATCATCACCTCCGTTTTCAAAACATTCATGATGTTTAGTATGGCTGAAAGGCCATCAAGACAACTTCGGTTGCCGGCCTGATCTAAAATGAAAGTTTAACTTGAAGGCAATGCGTATATCTTAGCTTATACTACGGGGCAGCCATCGCGCCATGACAAAACAACTCGTTGCTTCCCCGAGGGCCCACCAAGTGTCGCAGGTAAAGGGATGTAGCCAGTGGCGTCTTTGCGCGTCAGAGGAGTCGCGTCGCCAGGCACGTTCTTTTCGCCGATATTTTCTTGCATGTGCTCGAGGCTATAGATATTCTTCGGATTAGCGTCTCACCTCTCGAGACATCGTCATCCGTCTATAGTTCCCTATCTACGGGCCTTCAGTACAAGACGCTTGCGTGTCGTGCCAGTATCTATTATTCTTTGTAATGCGAATCCTCTGTAAGCGCTCCTGTGCATCTGACAAATGCACACGACCAAAGTTTCATTTTGCCCCCCCCCCCCTCCCTGACTCCGCTTGTAACACGTACCCCACGCTACGAGCCGCGGTTTAGTGATATATAAGCATGATCGAGGCGACG
This sequence comes from Dermacentor variabilis, assembly GCF_050947875.1. NCBI lineage: Eukaryota > Metazoa > Arthropoda > Arachnida > Ixodida > Ixodidae > Dermacentor > Dermacentor variabilis. The sequence continues at coordinate 83,070,055 of NC_134568.1, forward strand.
CGTGCCACATCGTGGAGTGACTTCGCGGCGACAGCGGTGCGTTCCCGTGGTTTTGGTGGCGGCGGCCGTGCGGCGGCACCCTCCCAAGGTTTCAGCACCGCTCGGCTGTAAGCGCGCCCTCTCTTCCCGCATCTTCGTATTCCTCCTTTGCCTCGCCCCGATGGCAGGCTCTCGTTAGGCGCGTATCAAGTGTCAAGTTAGGCACCGCTCTTCCAAACCGGAGGAGCTGCCTCCTTAATGAGCAACAACACGCGACAGCCCCGTGAACGCCGAAGCACCGTTTGGGAAGAAGACGGCGACGATGCCTCGAGGCGCCGATCGGTCGAGCACAAACTTCGCGACAGTTGCCGACTCCTCTCAGTCATTCTTTCCTCTCCTGCATTCCTGGCCCCTTGAGTGTTTCAACTCGCTACCATGGCCTCAGCAAGCCACCGAGAGAGATCTTGGGCTCCCAGACTTCGTTAGCTTTATATAGCCGGGGACCTGCAAGAGCGACAACAAAACGAATAAAAGGGGCATAATACAGAAACCGCAACACATAGACGCGCCACAGAACAACCTCTACAGAAACCGCACTATACACTTCAGGCTTTAGTGATATACCCTGCGGTGCAGGATGCTCCACCTTAGCCGTAAGAGCGAGGGTTTATTTATTTATTTTTAGGCGGAGGAAAGTTTCGATAGGGGAGCTTTCGATCAACGATAAGATCAAGGGGTGATCTAGCACCTGGTGCGAGGAACGTCGCCGACACGATGCGCGTTTTGTATATACAGTGTGCCGATATCCATTTGTTCGTCTGTGTTTTCTTCCTTCTTAAAATTTAGTTATTCTGTTTTAGGATGAGGCTGTCTCGACAAATCTCGGAAATTAACAATCGATATATTGAGACCCACTAAATCGATATTAGTATACTTCTACCCGAGTTAAATATTAAATTATTGGGTATTACGTGCCAAGAACACGATCCTATTATGAAGCACGCCGTATATGAAGATTTGATTATGACCACCTGGGTTTCTTTCAACTTGCACCCACTGCACGGTACACGAGCGTTTCTGCGTTCCGACCCCATCGGAATGCGGCCGCCGCGGCCGGACTCGAACCTACGGTCGCGTTCTCAGCAGCGCAGTGCCATAGCCACCTAGCTAGCGTTCAAGTTATTTATAACCGCTCTCCAGAGCGATTACAACAGAGAATTTGGTGTTGGTTACGGCGCATACTTTCCGACCAGCGTGCTCCTTTTTTTTTTTACTTTCACGATGGATTATTAAAATGTTACGAATGTTTCTCGAACTGTTGTAAGAAAAACAATGATTGCACAGAACTTCGAGATGTGCTCGGAGAATATAACAGAAATGGCGTTCGAGCCACATACTTTGTGTGGCTGACTTATGCCATACAAGCTTACCAACACAGAAATACTTGGTGGAGTTGATTACCGCAGCGCTGAGAAGAATCACACCAGGGGGACTCCGGACTCAGGGTATCTCCAGCTGCCTCCTTGTGCTCCCTATAATGTATCTATATATCTCCCTCTCTTCTACATTGCTCTAAACCATGTGTTTGTCTTATAATGGGCCGAAGAAAACGCCGGCGCGTACATGTGGTGCTCGCGCAGGAACCAGATGTAAGCGCCGGCGTCGCGTGATTACTTTTCTTCTGGTTCTGATCTTCACGACAAGCGGACTCAACCTCCTTGTCATATGAATGGTAGCGGGTAATAAATCGACAAGGTGCGACAGGTACGTTTGGTACCCTGTACACGTGGTGCATCTATCGTGGACAAACTGCGGAGCATTAGTGGAAGCGTTGCATGCCTCGAAAGCGGTGCTTGACACACCCGACATATCAGATAATACGTAATCAAATTACTGGGCCAGCGGACTTGTTAAATGCTCGCCACGTTTGAAGATAACGTCACAGCCAGACGCCAGTGTGATCTGCTTGACTTATCAGCAATCTTATCAAAAGGGATAGAAAGAGTACGTAACATTATAGAGTCGATTTAAATGTATTATGCAAACTAGTTATCCAGTGCTGCCAACAAATATTAACCGTGCTGTCGGCAGCCCCGTCACACTGTACGAAAAAAAAAATGTTGCGAATCGTATTCTCAGTAGGTACAGGCGAGTTGTTGGCCAGCCATTGACCAACAAAAAACATGTTGCGCAGGACCCTCGCGGGCTCCTCCCTGCCCTACAACAAGCAGTGTTCGTCTGCCATCGCTATCATGCGTGTACCTTTTCAGGCGAAAAAGTAGGCGTCTTTAGGACAGCCACAAGTGAAACGTTGGTACAGTGCGCTACCTTATAGAGAATGTAGACGTCGATTGCGACGCGATTTAGCATAAGGTCCTCATCACCGTTATTGGCTGCACAGCACGCACTGCAAGTATTAAAGTGGAAGAAATTAAAAATAATACAATTGTGTCTTTACGGCTCGCGCCATGAAGAGTTCCCCGCTTACCCTCCCCTAATCCCCCCCCTCCAAACGAAAAGAAAGAAGCACACAAAGAAATCTTAGCAAGGCATTGTAGCGCGCGCCGCAAGGTGCATGGCGGAAAATTTCTGTCAAGCAGTGAACGCCGACGCCCATGTTGGACAACGCTGTCGATCATGTTCACAGCCCTGTCACGTTCTGCAACATCTTTCTCATTGTTAATGCCATCGTCCAGTGTTACAAGATGTTTATCAAAACAAACTCTTGGGCCAACTAGGCCTCTCATTAAGCTCTCCCATTAATGGCCTCCCGTTAAGCCACTCGGCCTGAGAAGAGCGCTGCGTCATCGCCTACCGTAACGGCTGAAGCGGCATGACAGCACGCGGTTCAGTCGCGTGCGCCCATGCCGGTCGGCAATGGCGCGACCTTGTTAGTACGAGACACGCGGGTGCCGTGGGAGGAAGCAGTGCAGCGCGCGCAGGTGTACCACTCACGGACAGTCGTGTACAGCAGGAGGGGCTCAGGCTAACGGCGCTTGCTCTTCCGTGTCTCCCGGTCAGTCTACTGCCCCTTCCCGGGCTCGATCGAGCACGGCCGCGTGCTACTGGTGGGCAACATGGGAATGTACGACTACCGGCCGTACGTGCGGCGCGTGAGCAACAACCGGCAGATCATGTTCGAGTGCCGCCGGGGCTACACCATCCTGCACGGGCCCCCCGGAGCCACCTGCGTGGACGGCCGCTGGAGTCCGTCGGAGCTCCCGCGCTGCGTGCGCGGCTCGCACCCACACGTGCGCCAGATCCGCAGCGCCAGGCGCCGCCGCCGCCGCCGCCTGGCCGCGAGGACGCGACGCGACGCCCACACACGTCGCCGGCGGTGGCGCCGCACGGGGGGTGAGTGCTGCCCTGGCTACTCCCGCCGCGGGCGCTCGCATGACGTGTCAGTTCGTCTCAGCCAGGGGTAGCCAAACAGGCGTATTCAAAAAGTCACAAAATGTGCTCAGCAGAGTTTGAGACACTTGCGTCATGTACTGCATATGGAGTATTTGCCCTCCTTGTTAGGAAACTCTGTCCTAGTCTTCAATAAACCTGTATTCACAAGTTCGTGAAAACTACCCAAGTTTGGCAAAAGCTAGCATAACGTTACACACATTGATATTGGAATAGAAAGAGACTACTTAACAAAGCAGCCAGTGATTGAGCAGCAAGTAGACTAAAGTAGAGCCGCAGTTTGGCCACCCCTGGCCAAATCTTTTAAATGTAGCCTTTCGTTACATTAAAGTAGGATATCATTGTAAATCTGAAAGGCTTGTAGATAGCATTGGTGTGGACCATTCTGTGTATATGCCCATGTGTTCACTATCTGTGCGCGGAAACGTAACTGCATGTAATATTGATATGACAGTTTTGTGACTTGTTGCTTTCGAATCCAATGCATCCGCTAGTCTAAAGCACCTCATTCTTTTCCTTTATGTTTTGCTTTAGAATAATATACGTGAATCGCTTACAAAACGACTAGCCAGTACAGTCAAAGTTCAATTGTCTTAATGGAGATACCACTGATACAGTTTCGTGCTTTGAACGGTATACTATTTGAAGACACTGAAGAACTGAAGGCAAGGCGGCAAGGCCCCCATGTGTTTAAATGAATGTGCGTCAACATGACCTTTGTTTCAGTTGCAAATAAGTTTCTAAAGGAAAAGCGAGAACTTTAGCCTGTTCAGTTCATCCCGATGACGACGAAAAGGAAGAGAGTAAAGCAAGTCCGAAATAGATGACGAGAAGGAGGAGGAGGAGCGTCATCCTCAATTTGTTTACAATGTACTCAATATGCAAATGAAAACCTCAGATGGTTATATGTCGACTGGAATGAGGGAAAAGAAGGATGATGGGGTTTGAATACTAATGACATCAATGGGTTTCGTAATGCGAGGAGCTGCACGACTTAATTTTAAGCCTTGGCAGAGAAAACATTTGCTGTGCCGCGGATGCCGCCTTATTTCTCTGTGATACAATCCCGTTTGAAATCCCATTTACAGCGGCCTTGTTCCTCTTAAAACGATTCGACTCGTTGTTTTCAACGAGCTGCACACAAACTCTAACGATGCTACTACTGACTGATTGATCGTTCATTTGTCGCCTCCATGTTAACCAATTACCGACGGCAAACGTGATCCGGTGGCAACTGTTAACAATCTACTGAGATTTAGCGCGCTGCTTCAGTTGAGAGGTTTAAGAAGAAAATGGCAAACGGTGCTAGAATAGCTCAAATTAAGGGCAGGAGAGTCTTGTTTTGTTGCAACTTGGTGAGGACACTGTGAGAACATTAAATACGACGCCGGGGCTCCCGGACGTGGTTGGTGCATTTCGAAGGAAATGAAACGCAGAAACGTCTTTTCGAACACTGCAGGGATAGGAATTCACCTTTCCAGCGAAGCGTCGTTTAAAACTCATTACTTTAAAAGTTCAATCCAACGAACTACCCAACCATATATAGCAGAAGCTATGGGTCCACAAAAAAATAAATCTGCAAAAAGTCTGTGAAAGGGTGCCTCGTGGCGTCCCCTCTGCGCATCTGCAAGGAATGGTGCTTCGGTTTACGCGTTCAGCCATCGTGAAATCTTGACAAAAGTCTTTAATTAGCCCGGTCAGGCAGGCGGCAGAGGCCAGAGGCGCCCTGGACTGAGGGGCTCCGACTACCCCTCCTTAAAATCTGTCCTCTCTCTCTCTCTCTCTCTCTCTCTCTCTCTCTCTCTATATATATATATATATATATATATATATATATATATATATATATATATATATATATATATATATATATATATATATATATATATATATATATATATATATACATAGAGAGAGAGAGAGAGAGAGAGAGAGAGACTAACTAACACTGGTACCCGCCGTTGTTGCTCAGTGGCTATGGTGTCGGGCTGCTGAGCACGAGGTCGCGGGATCGTATCCCGGCCACGGCGGCCGCATTTCGATGGGGGCGAAATGCGAAAACACCCGTGTGCTTAGATTTAGGTGCACGTTAAAGAACCCCAGGTGGTCAAAATTTCCGGAGTCCTCCACTACGGCGTGCCTCATAATCAGAAAGTGGTTTTGGCACGTAAAACCCCAAATATTAATAATAAACACTGGTGCAAACACAAGTCATAGTGCATTACATGGACTGAAAATTTTCACCTTGCCATAACATTGCGCGCGCGCGGACACACACACACACACACACACACACACACACACACACACACACACACACATACACACACACACACACGCACACACACATGTGTGTGTGTGTGTGTGTGTGTGTGTGTGTGTGTGTGTGTGTGTGTGTGTGTGTGTGTGTGTGTGTGTGTGTGTGTGTGTGTGTGTGTGTGTGTGGGTGTGTGTGTGTGCGCGCGCGCGCGCAATGATATGGCAAGTTGAAAATTTTCAGTCCATGTATTGCACTATGACTTGCGTTTGCACCAGTGTTATTTAGTCTATAGATTCAGAGAAAGGATAGCCATCTCGCAACGGAAACAATAAAAGAGGTGCACTAGACGGGAGCGGGGCAACTTATATATCAGCGGCTCTGTACTACCTCATGAGAAAGTTTGTCCCGATGTTTCCTGCTGTATTCAGTGGCTAATCCTAAACAGCAGCTAGAAAAGCCGCACTTTAGTACTGCTAATGCTTTATATTCGGCAATAACATTCAGCGAGATGACCAACTAATAAAAAAAAAAACACTACGTCAGCTGTATAGAGTGGCATAGTACAGCCATTAGTATATATGGCACGACATACCAATTGTCGAGTTACCGACCGATGACCGTATTCCATAGTGACCGAGGAATACATTGACATTAGTGTGACGTGACATTCCTTGCAATGCCGTTGTTAACGATGAGCACTTCTTAAAGGAGCACTGACACAAAAATTTCAAGTCGAGATAACTTGTGAGATCGATTTAGTTGGTCACACACACATCGGCTATAAAATATCAGCGGCGAATATCGCTTAGAACATATTTAAAATCAATTTTAAAGTACGAGCGCGCAGCCAACCGCAAAACAGAGCACCTCGCGACATTGACATCAAGCGGGATTGTAAATAGCCAAGAAAACGCTACGTCATGTGGCTACGTCACGAATTTTCGTTGGCTGCATGCGGCTTACATGTGCTCTTCTCCTCCGTTGTTGCTTGTTCTAGCTGTTGTACTTGTAGTGGGACGCTCTCCGTGTCGCTGCAACTGCAGTTTTTGTCGTGTCCATCGGTATATTTCCCACACTATCAGCTTGACTGCGCTGCCACAACGTTCAACGCCGATTTGTTGTGTCTTACCATTGATTGTGGCCGATGCGAGGGTTTTGTTGAGGTTCGTCCTCGCCATCGCCGGCCGCAATGTCTGAGTCGCTAAGTGATTGGCCACGTCTAAAGCGCGAGACACATGGCGCGATTTTCCGTGCGATCTGTAGTACGGCGCGTCGTGCGCGACTTGCCGCATACGGCGATTCGGGACACATGGTACGAATGAGCGAGCGACGGCCCAGAACCGGCGCCCCTGCGTGGAAGTTCGGAATGCTGCGTAACTTCGAACAGAAAGTGAAAGCAACCGTATTTGCATAGCTATCTTGTTTGAAACAAACGATGACAATATAAACACGTCTATGCGAGCACTGTAGACGTGTTTCCGCAAGGCCGCGTTAGCAGTATCGGATCCGTTGACAGCCGCCGGTGGCCAAGAGCCAGCAGGCATAGCTCGCTGGGCCATCGAATCCGACACCGGTTGCGCTTGTGACGCGATCGCTTGTAGCTCGTATAACGAAGCGCCTATGTTAGTCGGCAAAACGTGTACACAGTTATGTCACGCTTAAATTGCAGCGCATTTGATTTCATTGGCGCCGACAGAAGCGAGCGATCATGCCAAGCGAGCTTGCGATCGCTGGGAGACGATGTAGGCCTAGCTCGCCGGCCGTCTATCCGGGGCCGAGGGTCCTTGCGATGCGTCCGCAGCTCGTAATAAAGCGTCTAAATTCGTCAGCACAATCAATGCCTGAACATTTAAGTTTCTCTTAAGTGAAAATAGGGTTAGTTTTCCCGGTGCCGTTAGTAGCGATGAGTAAACAGGTCAGTCAGGCGAGCCGCTTCGTATACAGACGATCGCTGGCGCGTCTGCGCTTACCGCGTCCGAGTAGAAGTCACGCCAACGCTTTACTATTTCGCACAACGTTTTATAACTGGCACTCTTTCGAGGTCACTTTATTCTGGAAGTTATTTCGTGTCAGCAACAAATTGTAGCCCATTTATGTGCCGCCGCCAGCGGCGAAAGAGGCCAGCGTTTCGACCAGGGAGAGAAAAGAAAAACAGACATGATCGGAGCGGTGAGGCGCCCGCTCGCCGGCCCCGCCCCGCCGGGTCTACCACGTGGCCATGACGTTCACGCTACCGGCGCTGTCATTGGCTGCGGTCGTCCGACCGATGCGGCAGTCGCACGACAATATTCAGCAAGTTGGTCGCGCACGCTGGCTGCGCGTCAGAGCACACGTCATGGCTTTTTGCGAACACGTGAACACTTTGTTTACATTCCCGTTTGTCCCGTCTCGTTGCTCTCTGGAACCGAAACTTCGGCTGGTCGCTACAAAAGAGACTGCAAATAATTACCTGCCGCGCTCTGAAGTAAATGAGGTTTCGTGCCGTGATTACTGGGTCATTAACTACTTATTAAAGCAGAAAAAACCACGTGGATTTTTTTTGTGTCAGTACTCCTTTAACCTCACATTGTTTCAGCTCTCCGACCTCTCAATGCATTCCGTGTCGACGGAAGTGAAGGTAACGTCGACGAAAAATTTTCTTTCCATAAATTTATAAATTTATTTGGTTGCGTCAAGTTGCACCGATCCACCCAATAGGCGCGCACTCAATGCAGCATCCTCAAAAAAATCATCTAACAAATATAAGACCTTGAGACAAAGTCTGCAACTTGCTGTGAAGTTCTCCCTTTAAACCAGCGCGTGAGGCGCATTTCGCACGAGCCACACATGTTCGCTCTATCAACGCTTGACCTGATGGTGTCTTTCAGTACCCGTCGGGGCAAGAGCATCGCCATTACGGCGAGAGGAGGAGGAAACAACTTTATTTTGTCAATTTGGATTAGTGAGGTATGGCTACCAGGCAATGCCTTACAGTCACCTCCTCCCCTCTTTCGGCGGCCCGAAGTTGAACCTCCTGGCTCGGGTCCCAGAGTATTGCTTCCCACGCTTCAGGCGAGGAGCAGCCAGGAGATCTGGTACGGGAGGGTCTCGTCTGCAGTCTCAGAGAACATGATTTAAAGAGTCTATGAACCCACATAGCGAGCAGTGTGGGTCTATCAAGTCAGGGTAAAAGTTTGTGCGTATTTGTGGGTTGGGAAAGGAGTGCGTTTGGAGTGGGCGCCAGGTGAGTCCTTGTCCCTTAGTGAGCTCGGGATGAGTTGGGAGTTTTTGTCCGTCTTGCGAGGCGGTAGTGAACGCATTTTCTCAACGCTTCTCCCTCCGTGTCATTCTTCAGGTCCGTGCAGGCTGGCGCCAGACGCGCTTGTGGGCCCAGGCCAACGGGGCCGCAGCGATGATGGGGAGACGCGCAGCGCCCGTCCAGCAGGCGGCCGTCGCGGCAGGGAACTCTGCGGCGCGGGCAACGCCACAGCCAGGTGCGTGCAGGCCGGATGGCAGCCCTCCCGGGAGGAGAGACGCCTCTGCCGCCCCCGGCCTCGCCGCCGCGCCCGTAGGTATTACACTCGGGGACAACCTTTGTGGCGCTGCAGTGGTCTCGAACACCGCCTGGCCAGCTTTGCTGGTCAGCAACTCGCACCGCGTACGCACATTGCGTGCTTTAACTGACCTCTAGTGCGTTCACGCGTCTAAACGGGCTGGAATAGCGTGGAAATCCACTCATTCACTGTTTTGGAACTGAGTGGCAGGTTTGTGAGGTGCCGTGCAATGCATGTTGGTGGAGGTGCCTTCTTGAAGAAAATCTCGAAATTTAGCGACCACGAGTTAAAACGCTGTTTCCGGCTAAAATTTCAACGTGGTTACAAGAAAACTTTCATTATATCAGTGACTCCCGCGCTCCCTTAGCGTAAGAAAGATGTTTAAGCACGCCTCAAGTATGCGAACGTACGCCTGTACGATCTTTGCTTTCTTTACGTGCGCCTTCTAAAATTGGAGCTAAATAAAGCATTAGAGCATTTCATCCCTATGAAATGGTAATCGAGCCTTCGCCATTTAAAAAAAAAGTGTGTGTACACTTTCTCCAACAAACGGAACCTCGAGGGCCTTTCTTCAAGTGGCGCACTGCGTTACACTGTCTGGGCCTTGCGCTAGCAATGAGTGAGGGATGTTCTTACACACAATAGCTGCACTGCGGCCTCAACCTCATTTTTTTTAATCACGGGCAGGACCCTTTTTTTTTCATCTCAAATGCAAGAAGAGGGCAGCTGAAATTTTTTTTACACCGCTTTCAGTCAAAGCACGGAACTGCCGCCAATGACGGAGCACCATCATTGCGAATCACATGACCGGTCTATGCTGAATCATGGGATTTATTGCAGCGCTTACTGAAGCTGCTGGTCAACCGTTCTAAAATCACAAATCCGCAAGAACTTGCCTCCAGTCGACTCACTGGGTTCTAGACCACTGCAGTGTGGCGGTGAAGTGGAGGCTGCCAAATGCAAGGCTGCAAGTTTCACGTGGTCTTCTCTCACGCGGTGAGGTATTGGGAACTGATGGTTGCAGAATAAATTGCTCGCCATGCCGCATCCTCTGCTTCAATGCCACACAAGGTTGTCCCTGGATATAGACGCGTCACGCGGTCGACGACCTTCGCGGCGACTTTCCGCAAATGTCGAAAGTTAACCAGCAAACAGCGCGGATCACAGCCGTGAAAATCATATAATCAACCACTTAGTATATATATATATATATATATATATATATATATATATGTATGTGTGTGTGTGTTATTTCACTCCGTGCGAGGAGAACGTCACCAACGACTGCACGTTTCAGTCGATTTTATAGAGTCGTTGCAGTCTCATTAATTGTAAGGGCTACATCAGTTAAGTTTTCATAAGCAAACATAAGAAACTCACCTTCGCATGCTTAGTACACTTAAGATTTACGAGCACAATTTAATGTGTAGAAGGGAGTGGGAGAGCGGGATCTCCCGAATGAAGCCGGCTGCATTCAGCACACTAAACCTATGTATTGCTGATTAAGTTTATATGCCTTGTCAGGCACTGATGTTCATACGCACGCCGTTCGATAACTAAAGAAGCACGATAACCCATGCAGTACGAGTCTCTTCGTAAGTAGGGAGCTTGCGAAAAATATGTAATGAGCGCGCTCATTCTAACGCCCTTCTCCCATTAAACTATCACGGGAGTGAACAGCCTTCCCGGCACACCAACGCAGGGCACCGATTGTATTCAAGGCCGCGCACTGACTTTGTTGTTTTATTGCGATAGCAATTACATGGGCACTTCAAGAGAATTTCCGCCGTCGCCGTGATGTTCCGTATAAGGTCCAAACACGATACCTTCGTCGCCGCGCGTGTTACGCTGTGCGCATGTGTGAGTGAAAGCTTGCGAGGGTCAGCCGGTAATCGCGGCTCAATCTCGCGCGTGCAAGGGAGGAAAGCAGAGCGGAAGCACGCCTGCTTCTGTCGCGATCGAGGCACGGTGTAGGGGGGCGAGAGAGAGGGGGTCGTTCTACTCCAGCGTCTGCTGCTTACGGCGCGGCCGCGCGACCGCCATATCTTGAAAGCGATCTACGCTGTGGACAAAGTGCGCGCTCGCGAGGGCCTCATCTTCAAAGCGATCCGCGATGTGGTCAAAGTGCATGAGCCGAGTGCCGGTAGCTTTGTATGCGCTGTGCTTTCGACGTTTAGTTCGCATTGAAGCGAGAGACAACACAAAGGTCAATTCGTTCGCTGCTGCTGCCGCGGTTCCTCACTCTAGCATTTCTGCTGCGAGTTTCCGTGGTTATCGAGTACTATATTGTTATGTGTACCTGTGCTCGCGTGACACCTTGCTTGTTAATTTGTTGATAAGCGAATGGTTACAACTTTATACAGCTGATAAAAAAACTATCCTTACTTCGCATAGCTGTCCACTAATTTGATATGGCAATCGATGCTTCGCCTTTCCGGCGAAACTGCGAGTTTTTCTTTTTTTTTTTTTTTTTGTTCGTCGGAGACTGCACTTGCTTTCACAAGACCGTCGGGCTCCTAAACGCACGGGTACTTCAAGGAACGCAAAACCGGTCATTATACTTTCCTGCAACCATATTAAGTATCTTCTGTACTTTATTGTTAATTAGAGAAAACATTGTCCGATACCTCTAGTTGACACGGCTGAGCCTATAGATACAGACCAGCCTTTTCTGCTCGACGAAAAGCTGCAGAATTGAATAGTGATTAGCATAACATTATTAAGCATTGCTTTTTAAGCTGTTGCTGAAATATTGTGATTTTACTGCGATGTCACAGAAACGCTGGATCGAATAGGGGATCGAATACTTCCAGCGATCGTACGGCGCTGTAGTAATTTCAGACTGCTAGTGAATAGAGTACGTGTAAACGACAAGTCATTATACGTTATACGTTTCACAAAGCTATGTAACGCATATAACGCCCGTCTCTACTCCGAAGAACGCTAGCACCAGCACTACCGCACATGGACCGTGGTCAGATGTTTACAGCTATTCCAATACCATAGCAAACAAGCAAACAGTTTGTTTTTCCTTTTGCCGTGAATAATCATCTAGGCGTCATTTCTGAACACACGTATGAACTAAATCTGAACATTTATGAGCTCGCCATAGTACCAGCCAGAAGATAATTGATATGTGCCAGCTCGTCGTTGGAAACGGTGGAATCGGACCTGCTTAGCAGGTGAGTGGGGGCGGCAATACTGTCTGTGCGTCATTAGACAGCTTTAGTATACCGTCACCACTTTGAAGTGTATACCATTTGCTGATGCGTGGTACATGCAGTACAGCTCGCATGCACGTAGCGATACCTCGTGACCGGGACGGTCTAGCGGTAAACGGTAAAGCATTGCCACCTCCAGTGGCCATGCTTCAGGTCTTCAACGAAATTCATACTTGTCACAACTTCACTCGAACTTCACTGCTTTCGCTTAATTGTGTGCTGCGAACAAGCGCATGCTTAAACAGTCAAACACTCGCCGCAGTGGCTTAGCGGCTATGGCGTTGCGCTGCTAAGCACGAGGTCCAGGCATCAAATCCCGGTCGCGGCAGCCGCATTTCGATGAGGGCGAAAGACAAAAACGCCTGTGTCCCGTGCCTTGGGGACATGTCGAAGATCCCTTGGTGGTCAAAGTTAATGCGGAGTCTCCCACTACGGTGTGCCTCGTAACCAAATCGTGGTTTTGGCGCGTACAACCCAAGAATTCAATTCAATTCAAACAGTCAAAAGCAAAAAAATAATCTCTTACAAGCGCAGAGCCAAATGGCATTTCATTTCCACATCAAATAAGGGGTGGCCTTCTGCGTATACGTGAATACGAAGTGACTGACTTCGGGGCTCTTTTCTACTCGAAGCTAATTTTTTCCGTTCAGACGAAGCAGATAATGAGAGCTTCTCTTGGCAGAGCCAGTCACATATGAAGAGAATTCACGAGTGCAGTGGCACTTATTAGGCTATACAGCTCTTTAAGCCTCACTCATTTTGGAGCATGCATCTGTTGTGGGGAATAGCACATGCCATTTCAACAAATATTGCATTTTCATCCTCTTGTATTCAGCTTTGATCGGTACAATGAACTGCGAAGTTATTGTTGAGACGACAAATTTGAAATTGCCGGTGTGTGCTAGGTGCGTGTATCTTGAATGGTTATTTTGAATAACTGCTACATTCAATGTTGCTATTTCTGTTGTCTCGCACTTGTGGTACTACTGTAGTTTATACAGCACATTCATCTTTTAAGGTGTTACTTATACCGTCGTAGCTGGCTTTATCTATACGGTATCCCAGCTAACACGCACCATACTTTAAAAAAAAAAGGCAGCGCCTTCTATATTAAACCAGCTGTGTTTTTTTTTTGGCAACCTCTTAAAGGAGTCTCCAATATATTTATACACTAATTAGTACTAATTATTTACGAACTTTCTAATTATTAAGTTTAGGGCCAGAAGGTCAGTGGAGGGTTTTTATAGGTCACCTGAAAACATCATTTTTTTGTGTTTTGCAACGCGTATACCATTTGCGTAGCGCTTTTTTTTTCGTCTTTTTTGTGCTTAAAGGAAAACCCGCGAAATCACTAAAAAAGCCGTCACGGACCGCCGCTATCGCGTGTCAGCGACCGTAGTTACTGCGTTTATGCAAGCACAAAATATACTGGAGGCTTCTTCATGAGGTTGTTAACTGTATACAGTTGGTTTCAACCGCACAGGTGAGTTTGCTTTCTTTTTTAACTAGGCCTGAGTATATAGCATCACAATTCACTCATGCGTTTTGTCTTATTGTTCCAAGTGTGCTAGTACGATATGACCAATACTTGTTCCTAGACTCACACTTTGATAAGGGTCGATTATTATTTTTTAAGGTATTTTTCGGAGCTGTTGGCATATTCTTTTTTCCGGCTACCCCTTTTCTCTCAGTATCGCTGTGCAACGATGAATGACGAGAAAAAAATATATAATTGAAGCACCCATAATAAAATCTACACGATGGCTGTCGAGAACAGAAGACGCGCGTATACACACCGCCTACAGTTCTGACATCATATAGTCTCAATATACACATTGCACAATAGCGTAGTTGCAGTTATAACACACATGTTCATGTACAAGTTAGGCACAGTTCATACGTGCACATTTGCTCTGAACGTCACTTGCATGTCTGCGTCACAATCAGGGTACCCACAGTTCCGACAAGACGCTCATTACGCAATATAGGTATGTAAACACGAGCACGACACGTTTACCAATAGGTATCTGCGATTTTTGTCTCTTCACGTGCGTCTCCGCATGCTGTTTTGCGCCCGCTGGAAGCACCTGTGGCTGCTTCTGTGTAGCCATCGTGTCAATTTTTTGCGGGCGGGAATTGATTGACCAGCCAACTAAGTATCCTGCCGCACATGTTTTGACGCTCCGTCCTGCATGGGGTTGACAGCGAAGTTATATATCAAAGAAAACCTTGCTCCATTTACCAGCACTTATTCACTGTTATACACTTGCGGGGGGGCAGTCATGCTAAATAACACGGTAACCGAGTCAAAGGAAATTAAAATGAAGCCGCAGCGCGAAAATTTGACGTCAAATTTGTCGCCTTGCTCGGCGGCGACTGATAGAATTAAGCGCTAATAAATAACGGTCAATCTTCTCGCCCATCGTGTCCAACACGTTTTTGCGCTGGGTTTCTCTCAACGCCTGCGCATGTCTTCCACGTTATTACCTCAGTGATCGCTGGTCTTTGTCGGCAGTCGAATAATTAATTTCTTCATCGCTAATTACCGGAAATTTCAGCCTCGAACGATGGTGGTGCTGTACGTTTAGGGACAGCTATTCTCCCTGCCCGTTTTTCCCGCATCTTTTGCTAGCAGCGAGCGATCTATAGTGCGCGTTGCACTTGACTGGCTCTTGCTGGCGTGTCTCGCATGCAGTGTTCCGCGGATGTCAAATGTTTTGGAATAGGTCGCGCGCTCGCTGAAGAGAGCGACGGTAGATGACGGCACGACACAGATTGTCACTCATTCCTGCTTCGAGAATAAGTGGTGCAATCCTGCAGCGCGCAGAAAAAAAAAAGGAGAGATGGAAGAACAATTAAAATCGCCTAGCTTATTTATCAAATTTTCCTTTTACTCATCAGCTATAGCATACTGAGATTGAGCCATAGTGAATCATTGCGCTTGCACGACAGTGAGCCAACAAAGGGAGCCTCAGGCTGAAGCGAACGTTTCGACTTGTCTTCTTCAGGACTTCGTCAGCAGACATGTCTTCCTCAGGTCATGGTTTGTAAGCCCCCGTGTTGAAACGTTCGCTCCAACCTGAGGCTTCCTTTGTTTCTTTACATTCTCCATCGTCATTGAAACGTCTTTGTCCAGAGTACCGTGCTCAGGTATATAGCTACAGGAAAAACTAATTTTATTTGGTTGACCAGTAAAGTGACCATCGGATGCGCGTGGTTATTTCTTCGGACTGGTCATGGGCTTTTCTGCGAATGCAGTTTACACATTATTTTACCGTTTATTGGTTCATTTGCGTCATCTATCGGGTTTGTAGCGCTGAAGTACGCTTACCTGTAAAACTACCTCATTTTATACGGTAACTTGCAGTGTATTAAGTTGCAGTTGCTTGTTCATTGCGTGGCGCTAAATGCACCGTTGTTAATTTTTTTATTTCTAAGCGATATATATATATATATATATATATATATATATATATATATATATATATATATATATATATATATATATATATATATATATAATTAGAAGTTCGCTTATACTTCGTTTAGGCAATATCATCAGAAGTTAGAAGTACATTCGCGGGACCGAAACCCGGACGCGACGGCCGCATTTATATATATATATATATATATATATATATATATATATATATATATATATATATATATATATATATATATGTGTGTGTGTGTGTGTGTGTGTGTGTGTGTGTGTGTGTGATTATGTAATTAGGCGGAGCACAAAAAAATAGAATCTGAGTATCTCCAAGCGTCGGCAAGCAACATTAATTTGGTCCTGTCCAGCTACATGGCCTACGCATATATTTAAATCTTGGTGCATGATAGTTGGGACGCCTTGTGCGCCTATATATATATATATATATATATATATATATATATATATATATATATATATATATATATATATATATATATATATATATATATATATATATATATATATATATATATATATATTCTGAAAATTATTCATACGTTTCATATCCTCACCTGTACATACTCATCCTCACCGTTTTGGAGCCTGGTGGTGGGGCTCTCACTCGGGAGAATAAAGAAGAGGCTGACTGCCTAAACATTCTCACACAAGTGGTGGAGTGCGCTGCCAGGTTTCTTCGTCTTCTCGCTCCCGGTCTCTCTCCAGCTTCGCCTACGCTACATCCCTGGAGCTCCGCTCGGGTCACCGCCTCTATCAACTCCACTCGACCATGTCCCAAGACCAGCAGA
Organism: Dermacentor variabilis; assembly: GCF_050947875.1. Taxonomy (NCBI): domain Eukaryota; kingdom Metazoa; phylum Arthropoda; class Arachnida; order Ixodida; family Ixodidae; genus Dermacentor; species Dermacentor variabilis. Next base: position 83,086,704 of record NC_134568.1, read on the forward strand.
CCAATACCACGACATGCGCCTTGCCTGCTCCTACGGGAACACCTTCTTGGACGGTCATCAGCCCTCAGAAGGATCCACCGGTGTTTGCTGGACTTCCAGGTGACGACGTTGAAGACTGGTTAGAGCTATACGAGAGCGGGAGTGACTTTAACCACAGTAACGAATATGCAAAACCTGCTCCACGTCGCCTTCTACCTAACCGGCGTCGCGAAAACTTGGTTTTACAATCATGAGCTCGATTTCGTCAACTGGAGCACCTTTAAACACCACCTACACCAGATTTTTGCGAACTCGTCTGTCCGCTCCGATATCGCCAAGAAGAAGCTTGCTGAGCGTATTCAGCACTCGGGCGAGTCGTACACTTCGTACATAGAGGACGTCCTCGCCCTCTGCCGCCGCGTGAACACTTCGATGGCAGAGAGTGACCGTGTACGCCACCTGCTCAAGGATATTAAGACTGTGGAATTCAATGCTCTTGTAGTGCTGAACACCACTACCATCGCAGACATCATCAGTACGTGTCAGCGTCTCGATGAGCTTCGCATTCTCCGCTTACACCCTGACACTTCTAATTTCAAGGCGTCCAACGACAGCGAGCTACGTGCCCTGATTCGCTCCATCGTTCGTGAGGACCTGCACGGCCAAGCTTCGTCAACCCCTCCTGAGGTCCATATGACGCCTCGTTGTGGCGGCCTACGCGACCTTGTGAGGGAATAAATATCTGCCTTGACCGGCCCGCAAGTCCCGATCCCGCACCCGATCCCTACGCCAACATGCGCTCAGGTTGCCTCTATAGCGCCACCCTCCTAGCAGCCACCACAACAGGCACCTGCACCGCACATTTTCCTGAATCCTGTCACTACAAGACCACCACCTCCTCCGGCTTAGAACGCATGGAGCCCACCTCGACCGGTTTGCTACTATTGCGGCATCCGTGGCCACATTTCCAGGTTTGCCGACGCCGTCAGCAAGATGAAAGGCGTGGCTATGACGGGTTTGAAAGGGGTGAGTTTTCTGGCCCTGTACCACAACGTCGGCATTCTTACTACGAATATTATCCACGACGTTCCCCATCCCCACAGGACTTCAACGCTGCCGGTTCATTGCGTTTCCCGCGTCGTAGCTTTCCATCATCGATGCGGCACTCCTCTTCCCCTCTTCGACCGGCTACTTTGTCCTCCGATCACCGCCCGGAAAGTTAAACGGTGCAGCTTCAGGAGGGAAAGCTGCATCCTTTGCACAACGTGAAACTCCTCCGGAGCGCCCGTCAAATGTACTTATGGTATGTGTTGAAGGTGTCCGAACTGAAGCCTTGGTTGACACAGGCGCATCGCTTTCCGTTATAAGTACTAACTTGTGTTCTCGATTGCGAAAAGTGAAGACACCATAAAATGGCCCTGCCCATCGTTGTGACAATGCAGTTCTTGTTCAGCCCTCCGGTGTTTGCACTGCGCATGTTTTCATTGATGGCATCCTTCACTACATTCAGTTTGTCGTGCTGTCTTTGTGTACATACGCGATGATTTTGGGATGGGAATTCCTGTCCTCCGCCTCAGCTTTCATCTCTTGCCGTCGGCGAACTGTTCATATGACGGATACCGAATCTTCATCCGCTCTCGATGCTCACAGCCTACGTTTCGTCACGTCTACCGACTGTTTCATTCCCGCGGGCCATGAGCATATTCTCACACTGACTTCCGACACAATTGTTAATGGTGATGTGTTCCTTGCGCCGAGGGGCCGCTGTATTTCTGGTGGGCTTAGCCTTACTCCTAGCCTGGTTCGGTTTCAGGACAGTAGAGCGCTCGTCGCTGTTCGTAACCCTACTTCTTCGCCAGTTGTGCTCTCCCAGGGCACTACTGTGACTTGCTTTACTGACACAGAACCCCTTTCGCTGGTACCGCTTCACACCGAATCACCACCTTTGTCTACCACTACTGATGATCATACTGCCGCCGCTGCTTTAACGGTCGCCAAAAATCCAGATGTGATTGCTGAGCAGAAACAAGACCTTTTGGCACTCCTGCACAAACAGAGTGCCTTATTTGACGTACACTACAAGCTTCTTCGGCACACTTCCGTCGCAGTACATCGCATCAAAACCGAAGGCGGTTCGATTGTACGCCGCCGCCCGTATCGCGTGTCTTCCGCAGAACGGAAAATCATTGCGGATAACGTTGATGACATGCTCCAAAGAGACATAATTCGGCCATCGTCCAGTTCTCGGTCATCTCCTGTTGTGTTGGTTCGCAAGAAAGACGGCTCTGTACGATTCTGCGTCGATGATCGAGCCCTTAATAAGATCACGCGCAAAGACGTCTATCCGATGCCAAGAATCGACGATGCCATTGACTCCCTCCAGGGTGCAGAATATTTCTCTAGTCTAGACCTCCGATCCGGGTACTAGTAAATCCCCATGCACGAAGCGGACAAGGACAAGACAGCCTTTGCAACACCAGACGGACTTTACGAGTTCAACGTCATGCCCTTCGGTTTATGTAATGCTCCTGCAACATTTGAACGCATGATCGACACAGTTTTACGTAGCCTTAAGTGGAAGACCTGTCTGTGCTATTCGGATGACATTGTTATTTTTTCTAAAATTTTTCGTCAGCACCTTCAGCGTTTGGACGAAGTTTCCACATGCATTTCCAACGCTGGACTCCAACTCAACACAAAGAAATGCGCAATTTTGCCAGAAAGAACATCGAAGTATTGGACCACGCTATCAGTAAAGATGGCGTTCGACCAGATCCCGACAAGTTGGCTGCCGTGCTTCGCTTCCCTCGCCCTGAAAATCAAAAACAATTAAGAAGTTTCTTAGGCCTGGCATCCTACTTCCTCCGCTTCATCAGTCATTTTGCTGCCATGGCGTCGCCGCTGCACAAGTTGCTTACGTCGGGCACTGCTTTTCCTTGGACAGACGACTGCGAACTTTTTTTCCAAGCCCTCAAGCAAGCATTAACCACCGATCCTGTCCTCTATCACGTAGATGAGAACGCACCAACTCGTTTGCACACCGACGCTAGTGGCCATGGGATTGGTGCTGTCCTTCTACAGCGTGATACCACATCACGAGAGAGAGAGTTGTTGCCTATGCCTGTCGCGCATTAACGGCTGCCGAAAAGGACTATACTCGATCACAGAGCAGGAATACCTCGCAGTAGTTTGGGCAATACAAAAAGTTCGACCATATCTTTATGAACGCCACTTCACGGTCATAACCGACCACCACGCCTTATGCTGGTTGTCGTCAATCAAAAATTTGCCTGGATGCCTTGGTCGCTGGGTGGTCCGCTTACAAAAGTACGATTTTGATGTTGTTTACAAGTCTGGGAAAAATCATCAAAATGCCGACGCTTTCTCTCGCTGCCCCCTGCCACTATTAACTTCGAGTACATCTCTTCATTGCTCGCCACTTGATGATGAGACGAAGTCTCCACTCTCGCTATTACCTCTAGCGGTCACTGGCACGTTATCTTCCAATCGCGTCACTCATCTCGCCTCGTGTCAATGTTCTGATCCCTACGGCAACAGCATCATCCAACGCCTGTGCGGAACTACTACTGCACCAAATGCCAGATTACGTCGACAAGTGAGACTATTTAAGCTCGACAACGATGTGCTGCACCGCTACATTTACAATTCCGACGGACACCGCTGGGTACCTGTTCTTCCACATTCGATGCGCACACAAGTCCTTGAAGCCTTTCACGACGACCCATCTGCTGGCCATTTGGGCTTCCGAAAAACATACCACCGCGTTAGGAGCCCTTTCTTTTGGCGAGGGATGTCTACCTTTGTGGCCAAGTACGTCGCTTCCTGCGTCCAGTGCTAACAGCGGAAACGACCGACTTCGCCTCCTGCTGGGCTTTTACAACTTATCCTATGACCCGAGACACCCTTTGCCATCGTTGGGATAGACCTAGTCGGCCCTCTGCCCATAACACCGGCAGGTCATCGATGGATTGTGACAGCTGTTGATCAGCTCACACGTTACGCAGAGACCGCTCCTCTACACTCTAGTTCGGCCTCAGACGTTGCCACCTTCTTTCTGGATGTCATTGGGCTGCGTCATGGTGCACCTTGTGTACTGTTAAGTGACCGTGGCAAGACTTTCCTGTCAACAATGATCGAAGAAGTACTCGGAGCTTGTGGCACAGTTCATAAGACGACATCCGCATATCACCTTCAAACAAATGGCTTAACAGAGCGATTTCATCGCACACTAACAGATGTGATATCAATGTATATCGGGCCGAACTACGACAACTGGGACAAACTTTTACCTTTTGTGACGTTTGCTCACAACACGCGCGCTATCCAACGAACTACGGGGTACTCACCTTTCTACCTAGTTTACGGCCGTTTACCCATATTCACCATCAACGCCACTTTCTTCAATGCCCCAACTAACACCTCGGCCAGTATACTCGAACAGTTCGTCTCGAGACTTGAGGAATGCCGTCAACGTGCTCGCTTCAACACAGAAGTCAGTCAGCTGGATCGCAAGCAATGTTACGACTTCTCTCGTCGCGCCGTCTCCTTTCGTCCTGCAAAGGAAGTGCTTGCTCCTTTGGACGCCCATTCGTACACCAGGTTTGTGTGAGAAGTTTGATTACCGCTTCCTTGGACCCTACATTATTCAGGAACAAACACCCCCCGTGAACTATCGCGTTACTCCCGTAGACGTTTCTTCGGGCCATCGTTATCGTGGTTCGGAGATCGTTCACGTTTCGCGCCTCAAACGATTCGTTCGGGGTTTCCCTCCTGGCTATGTTGCGGCCTGGCTGGCCGCTTGCGCGCGCGGGGAAATTAGCGTGAGCATTATTCATACGCTTCATAACCTCACCTGTACATACTCATCATCACCGTTTTGGGGCCTTGTGGTGGCGCTCTCACTCGAGAGAATAAAGAAGAGGCTGGCTGCCTAAACCTTGTTTCACAATATATATATATATATATATATATATATATATATATATATATATATATATATATATATATATATATATAGAGAGAGAGAGAGAGAGAGAGAGAGAGAGAGAGAGAGGAAGTTAACCATGATCAATCCCGGTTGGCTACTGAATACGAAAAGAAAGATAAGAAGAAAGGAGGAGAGTGTGCGCACACGCGCATGTACAAGAATGTTCACTCGGATATAAGTATTGTCCCCAGCGCTCGTCTAGCCCAGTAGTCATCAAAAGAACGAGAACGGTCTGTCGTGTAGGCGGCTAAGACTAGTACTTAGTGCATATAGTTGACAGTCGAATGTTGGAGCACATGCTCAGCATGTGCTTTTAGATTTATCACATTCGCAAGATTGGCATGCGGCGCTGTTGGCCATTTTTCTCATTTCTTGTAATTATTCTCATATATTTCGGTTGTGATTAGGTAGATATTACTACTTCTATTTTCTCTTTCTGCTACCTTATTCTTGCGTGTCTTCCTTCGTCTTGATTCATTGTCAGTCTATGACTTTGCTGTTATAATTGCCCTTGTAACGTGTGGTGGAAGCTAGCCAAGCTGTTTCAACACAGCTTTTAGCACGAAAGTGTTTCACGCAGGGCTCCCCCAAGATCTGTCCCATGTACGTACATCACGCGATCAACATCACGCAAATCCGTGAGATGGTGATACGTTGCCATTTTGTGCCTACCTAATGGTTAGGAAAGTGGGCATAAAACGGTTACAAAGGTTTGCTATATTAAAGGAACTGGGTTATTGATGACGTATATTTGTTGTAATGGGCAACATTTGCTCCATCACTTCGTAATTTCGTCGACAATTATGGCCGGCTGCCTGGACACCTGAAAGGGTTATAAAGGTGGCAGTGCTGGGAAGTGTCTGGCGGTCCAACACAGTCGGCGTCTACGGGCGACAGCGTTCCTCACGCTTTTTTGAAGATGATCCTCGTCACCGCTAGGCGTCGCCGCGGTGGCTCGCGCCGAGAACTCAAGCCGGCTAGGTGGCCTGTTTGTTACCGCCTCGTTTTCAAGGGGATGCCTCTAATGCGTCATCATTTCCTTCTTCTTTTTCATCATCATCATCATCATCATCGTCGTCGTCGTCGTGGTGTCCGCGCATCTGCTCACATTTGAACATCTGTGTGGGCACTGCACACGGTGATGCCGCCGGAGCTCTTGGCGCAGTTTCGCCACCTACGCACTCACCGTCGCGTCGGATGTACATATGACGCGTGGTAGCCCTGGGGTGCTGTTTACGCTGCGCAGCAGCACAAGCCTCCCATGCTTGCTATCGCTGCCATAGCTTCGCCCTTCGAGCGAATTGCTAATTAATAAAGGACTGTGCACATCTATGGATCTATACTTGGAATGTGACCCGCCGTGATTGCTTAGTGGCTTTGACGTTGCGCTGCTAAGCAGGAGTTCACGTGATAGAATCCTGGACGCGGCGGCCGCATTTCGATGAGGTATAAATGCAAAAACGTCTGTGTACCACGCATCGCGTGAACGTTAAAAACCCCAAGTACGGTGGGCCTCATAATCAGGTCGTGGTTTCGGCACTTACAATCCCAGAATATTTTTTCCCGTAATGCTCAACCACCAGGCTTGACGCGGAGATGACTTCTGAAGCGTCGCGAAGCGGAACTTGAGAAGTCACCTGACTGCTGCTGCTAACAAGTACTTCGAGAAGCACTTGGTTAATGACGCTTTCGGTGCGGTGTGCGCGATTGGCTGTGGTTGCAGTCGGACAGTTAGTATCGATGACTTAGGAAGAACCAAATCGACATCATTGAATGCTTCACCAAATATTTTACCTTTACTCCTCCAAAACATTGCAAAACAAATTCAAGCTTATATCATGAACAAATCATTAATTCCTTAAACAGGCTGTCTTCTAAGTTTCGCTAGTACATCCGTTGCATTTCAGTGATCCACGGGCCATTCAGCAGGTTAAGAACGCTGTTCGCTTACTTATATAATCACCTTTGATGATTTCTGCATGTTTCTTTTTTTATTCTCCTTCCTTTTACACAGGGGCTATTTCGGCCAGAAGAGCTCAATAAATTAACAATTGCGCGCTACTGCAAGCAAAATTGTTTTATAATCTTTCATCGCAAAAGCGGTTCGAATACATTCCGAAATAAAAGTACTCCGTTTTTGCAAGCCGTAGCTACATATGCGTCGATTCCGCATCCAATCTATGTAATTCAATGCCCGCAAGATGGTAGCCGCTGTGGAAACAGCAGAACAGCTGAACAAGGCGCGTTTCCTTTATATTTTTCTCACAGCGCTGCTAGATGAATTGAGGACTCCCCTACCCAGGTGTACCACTTTCAATCGAGGGATATTGAATTTGCAGCAGTGAAAGGGGAAAAGCATGAAATACTAGAACGCGAGTAGCAAACACCGTTTTACCCAACTTCGTTGCTCGTAGGCATAGGCTAAAAAAGTGCATGGTATTTCACTCATAATTCTCGCTTGATGTTCCGTTTCGAACTTTATTTTTGTTATACGCAAATATATACGTTCTCGTTGGCTGCTCCGAGTACCCAACGCCAGAGCGATAGCTAGGCGGGTAGGGATGTTCTATTATTTTCGCAATCGGACCAGTCTCCGGCTATCCCAAAAAGAAATTTATTTTTGTTGGACATAATTATGTTCATCTAGTGCATACACGTCACTTTGACAAGGTGAATTTTCGCGGTTTTGTAACGTTGCGTGAAAGACATGGCGAAGCGGATGAGGTCTGAAAAATTTTTCGCCAATCACGGAGAGCTAATGGCGGAAATGCAATAATAGGAGCAGATTCGAATGTATGTATGTATGTATGTATGTATGTATGTATGTATGTATGTATGTATGTATGTATGTATGTATGTATGTATGTATGTATGTATGTATGTATGTATGTATGTATGTATGTATGTATGTATGTATGTATGTATGTATGTATGTATGTATGTATGTATGTATGTATGTATGTATGTATGTATGTATGTATGTATGTATGTATTTTATGAGCGTCCCCTTTGGAACCGGGCGGTGGGTTGCGCCATCAATTGCAATTTACATATTTTAGCGGGTGAAACTACAAGGCATATCTATTTGAAAATAATTGTGTGGATGACACAATTTACGAGATATGCGCCGTCAAACTTGCGGTAAAAATGCACCATCGTTCCACTTACTTTCTTAACAAAACGTCGTTTTATACATTGAAGAAAAAAAGTAAATGGAACGCCAATATCTCGAGCACGCGAGTTAATATCTCGAAACTTGTGCCATCCTGAGAATTCGTTCCTAGTGGATCCGCCTTGCGAGCTCCCCGGCTAGAATCTGTAAATTGCGATATGCGTCGTAAGGTAATTCGTTAGAAACTTCATTAGTGACTTTTTGTGAATTAGTCGAATATCCATTTCAATTTTTTGTGCAAGTAATCTCCGTCTCTTCGAGTAGACCAGCTCACGGACCATAATTGTGGTATCTGCCACAGGCAATTCTTTAAAATTTTTGAAAGTGTTCGCTGAAACCCCCGGTATATGTACATTGTAATGACCAAACTTCATTTTGACATCGCCTTCACTTTGAATGTAACACATCGAACATCATTTTGCATGTAAATATCAAGTACATCTTTTTCACACCTTTCTTCTTCCATCGTCTATCTCTCTATGAGGGCCTTTCAATCGCCCATCCGCTCCCCCATGTAGTGTAGCATGTAGGCCACAATACACACGCCGGCAAAAGTGTCTGCATTTCATAAAAGAGCTTTCTTTCTCTACGTCTACTTGAATCAGGCGATCGTTAGTAAGATACCGTAATTCTTACGCGGCGCTAGTGTTTTTTTTTCTTTCCTACCTTCACGCATATTCTGCTGAATAATTCCTTAATAAAAATATCGATGTGGGCGAGTTGAGTTACGCCTATGGTGTAAAATTTCTGCAGCGCGAAGCACTAAGGGCGGAAAGAAAGGTCGAAAGAGGACGAAGGAAGAAGGATTGCAAGAGGACAACATGACCGCTCGTGTTGGCCTCTTGCAATCCTTCTTCCTTTGTCCTTTTTTTTTTACCTTTCTTTCCGCCCTTCAGTGCTTTGCGGTGCAGAAATTTTACACCATGGAATAATTTCTCATCGTTTCTTATGAAATATTTTGAACTGTTCTAAATCCGCAAGCCACCGCAGAAACAAATGACAGAAATCCCATTTTACTGACAAGCGTTACGCTTTTCCCGCGGTGACATGAGAGGTATCTGAACCACATTAAACATTGATCGCCCAATTTGGAGCCGCCGAGAGGCTCACCCAGTATAGCGGTCGGGACGCAGCCGAGACTACATCTGGCCACTTTGCAGTCACGTGACCCGGCACTCTCCCGTCGTTGCACTGGCGAAGGCAGATGCCACTTTAGCCGGAGCAGAGCAATGAATAATGACACGTTGTTACTTCGAATTAATTTTATTGTACGATATCCGTCTGCAAGTTATACTGAAGTTCATGTTCATGACTGAGCGAAGTATACGCAAAGCGGGCCCATGTGGCACGTACTGTAAAGACCGGCTCCTGTCGACCGACAACCCTGGCACTGGCAGAGCACCGAAGGTGCACTACGAAGTGGCAAATCTTACGTCACGTCCGCCCCAGTGACCAGGACTAACTGCCGACGACGAAAAGGTGCTGCTTCGCCGTTACGTACTCTGTACCGGCCGCTATGATCCCGCTTGGACGGACGTTTAAACGGTGCAGTGTTTAAACAGACCGAAGCGCGTCGTACTCCGTGGTACATATGCAAACGCATATATTGAGAAGAAAAAGTCCTCAGCAAAAGTCCCCACATTTCTCCTTGGGGACGTTTTAGGTCGGGCAAATACGAGAAAGAATCTCTCGTGACTTGTTCTGTTATATCATCGGCGGCGGCCGCGGCCATGTTACCCGGAAGTTCCCCTCACCTTTCACTTTCTCACTGCTTCGACAAAAAGCCGGCTGCTCAGTTAGCGAAAGATATTTCCTACTTGGGTGATCCAGAGTTGCCTCCGGAATCGGTCCGTTCGGACTCGAGTGATCACAGCGACAATCTGAAAATGTCATAAGGCGTATTTTTTTTTTTTAATATACACCCACTCACTGCTTCCGCTTCCATCTTTCGCGTTATTTGACGTCGTATACTGCAACAGCTGCAATATATAAAGCAATAGTAGGAAGACATCGGGGGCGAAACTGTATAAACTGCTGGAGGTCGGAAAAATTCCATCTCATTGTCGCATATTCTTACTGATGTCGGGCGCATGAAGCCGGGGTACAGCTTTCCGCGTGCCGGCCGTTGTCAAGGTAACCAGAAGCTTCAGCTGGTCAGTCTTTACTCCCACATTCCCTCTCTCTCTTCCCTTCGTCTTGCGTTTTCCGCGCAGCTGCTTTCGTGATTAGTGGTGCGGAAAAAAAAAAACTCAAACGAATCAAACAAGCGGACGTTCACTTCTGCGCTGTTTAAGCACGCGTAGTGTCGCTCTCAGAAAAAAAATGGCGCACAAGTGGATGCATCGCTCGAGATATTTCACTCGTATCTGTGCATGCATGAGAAAGAGCAAGTCATGCGAATGCCACGTATTTCTTCGTCATTGCTTCGCATTACTCCGAGAGTACCTGCTGCGTAATTACTAAATGCAAGCAGCTTAGTAAGCTGGCCATATTTGCTGAAGCGCGCGAAGTTATATGCGCGCTTTTTATTCTTACTCAAATTTGATTTATGCGATCAGACACCAATATGATTGTGAAGCTTGATCGGGAAAAAAAATATATTATGTGTGCCGCGGAACCTTTTCCTACTTGCACAGCGACAAACGCAAAAACGTAAGCAAGAACAACATATATAGTTAAACTTGGAGCGAGAACAGGAGCCTCGGATAAGTTTATGTAAGCTTTCGGATACTACACAGGGCTCTCGTAAGACGCGCGTAAAATAGACATGTCGATGATGCGGCAGCGTCATGCTGTAAAAAATTAAGCGGAACCTCCCTGAACGGTAACTGTCAATAATACACGTACCATCTTATGGCAGTCGGCGTAGTGCGGAATGTGTTATGCATTTTAATGACGTTTGTAAGAGTTACGCACACGTGGTGTGCGTTATTTATTTGTATATGCGTGAGGAGTGTACGAACAGAGAGAGGCACATATTTACATTGCCGAACATATGCATTCCGCCCCACGCCGATCGCCATATAATGCTACTCAAACCTGTCACAGTTCCAGTTCAGAGAGGTTCCACTTAATTTGTTTGCGCCACGCCCGGCGCGGCATAACCAACTCGTTAATGCCGCCATAGGCAGCGGAGGAGGGGGGGGGGGGGGGAGGGGCTGCAGGATCATGTGTAATTAATGCGCGATTAGCGCATCGTCTGGTTTTGGATCCCGTTTAGTCACCTTCCTTTCTCACTGGTCGGGTGCTTACAAGGGCGTCTCATACTGCTTGCTATCCCCCTTTTAGTATAGGATTAGGTATCCCCGGCCTATGTAGGTTTCAAGGGTCACTGAAAAGGTGCGGGCAAATTTTGCAGACGCGTAGTGTGTAGCCACAGAAGAGCATTCGCGTCACAATTTAAGTGAAGCGTCTGATATTAAGAAAGCTACGGAAGATTACAAGTTACCCTTCTCCCTAGCTATGCTTTTTCTCCTCAACTCGTTCGCCGAGTAGCCGGGGCTAAGCTCCGCCTTCACCGGCTCTGCGTCATGATGTGACGTTGTGTGACGCCGCACCGCTCCGTACGCGGAGCGGCGGCGAGAGAGACACCATTCAGCCCCCTAGCGAGCGTTCTGTAACTAAGTGTAAGATATTTTAAACATTTGAAAAATTAAGTAGAAGGCCAGTACATTTTCCCGCAAGTTTGGCAATTATCTAAAAACCGCTGCTAGTGTGACAATTATTTATAAGTGAATGCGCCTTGTGTAATCACAGCCTTCAATTTGTATATTGAAATACGTGTGTAATTAGTTCAAAACTTCAGTGAGATTTTGTTAGGCATTTAGACTGTAATAATGGCCGCCTTTTCAAGTGATCCAGCTCAATGAAGACCTGTGCTATATACTACCGGTATTTTTTTTAAATACAGTTACCGCTAAAAGGGCAAACCAAAAAAATTCACCGACGATTACGATGCGACCTAATGCGAAATTTCAGCGCAGCTCTATACGTGTTTTCATTTCGCGATATATTGGCTGGCGCGCACAATCTGTCTCGTGCGGCACGTTCCAAACGAAGCGAAGAGTGGCGCATCTGCCTCGCTAATCGGGAGATCGCGAGAGGCGGCGCGTGAGTGAAGCATGGGTGCGATTCACAGCAGCCGCCACAGACAGACCTCCGCTCATGCAGCGCTTTGTTTCCATAGAGACGATGTGCGCTACTCTGGCGCCATGTAATAGCCATCGTCGCCCCACAGCCCGTCTTGCGCGGCACTACGCTTTTCTTAACACGCTATCGTTCCACCAACGACGAGTAGACCCATCGTCGCGGGGAAGTCATGCTACCAGTTTCAATGCGATAACACCCAAGGGAGCGTCACATAGAGCCTTACTCGTAGCCGCTCGCCATCGTCCCTTGCAGGAGCACTCATCCCCGTCACACTCGCTGGTACCGCAAACTGACCTCGCCAGCTGACGCCGCAGACGAGCGTAGCCCTCCCCACCTCATGGCGCCTCACACCCTCCCCCTCAAAAGCGCAGGTGAGATTGCCCACGCGGCTAGACCGCCGGTAACTCTGCGCATGCGCACGTCATTTCCCCTCCGCTTCTCCGCTTTCCGCCCCATGGTTTCGCTGCATCCTCCTCCTGCGCTCTCCCCGATGCGCCCTGCGTTCACTTTCATTCTTCGCGGCGCTCGTTTGCTCCGTTTCGCCTACGCTCGCCGCAGGAACGGGCGCCTAAGAGCTGAGCTCTAAAAGACGACGTGTGCTTTATTAAACTTCTGCCAAAAATTTACACTAGCAGCAAAGTATAATCCACTCGGTTACTGCTATATTAAGTACTTATATTTGGTTGAGTTCTGTGCCACCAGGTCGCTGCACTGGGCAGGCCGTTCACGTTTGCGCCTCCGCTCATCCTGTAAAACGTCCAGTCCACTCGCGAATACCAGACACCCTAAACTCTATTGTGATAGTAATCATTCGGCGTGAAGTGACGGCCGCAAACGCGTGAATGCTGGTGCCGGTTAGATACCGACAGCCCGATGCGCTGGATCCACTCCACTCGCATGTTGCATTGCAGAGGGACACGATGTCGCAGCCTGACATGTCCCATATCGCTAGATTTGCAGCCCACAACGCAACAAGGGCGACCCATGGCGCTCGCGAAAAAAGAGCTCGATACCAACACTGACCGCGCAGCCTGCGTTAACATGGAGAACGCTGTAACGCAAGCAGACGACACCTGCTGTGTGCCGGAAGTGTTTGACTGTAGTGATAAGTTGTCGTGTATTCTCCATAGGCGTATCTACCGGGGGCAGGGGGCAAGGGGGCACTTGCCCCCCCACTCTCAGGACTTGGGGTTGGAGGGCAAAGCACGTGATTTGCGGCCCCCACTTTTGAAAACCGGGAATATATTCAGCTACAATCCCAAGCAAGATCACCCGGGTCTACAGAAAGCGGCTTGAAGCCCTGGTAATGGTGGTGTGGCCTCTCCACCAGCTGTACGTGGAGTCTCTGCCACATTCGTTCTTCAGCTCACTCATCGCAAGTATTTATATAACATACAGAGTCTACTCGGTAACAGTTGGCAATTTGCCCACCTGCAGTAGTCTGCAGTAGTCTTTCAAATCTTGATCTAGACATTCATTGGGGCTACTTGACCTGTCAATGCAATTGAACCTCGATAGTTCAATTGAGGTTCCCAGAACTTTGAAAACTACTTTCACTTATTTGGTCCTGAAAGTTGCTCTCGCAGTGAAACTGAGGCAGCACGAAGCGTTCGCTTCTCGCTGGCACGCTCATCACTACGTCAGCGTTGTGACAGCGAGTGCTCGTGGTCGTCGAGGGAGATGTATTTACATTTCCCTGCACACGCTTGTCATACACCGTGCTTGTCATAGGTGTATCTACCGGTTGGGGGGGGGGGGGTAATGCCCCTCCCCATACACTCAGAATTGAAAAGAAAAAATATGCCATTTATCATCACCCTTCGCCCCCCCCCCCCGCCCTACACAGACACACTTGTGAAAGCGGGCACTGTCGGCTGCACACTGGACAAATACAACAAAACAACAGCTGAGGCCAAGTTTTCTCTCAGAATTGGGCTCACATAGGTACGATTTATTTGTAACGTATTCCATGCTTTTCGGCCTCGCCTCCACGCGCTGTAGCATATGACGCTGGGCGTGCCGCACTAAGCAGCCAAGGGTTACCCCGCACTTTGCGGTGCGAGACGCCTGCGGGACATGCCTTCCAAGCCTGCATTGCTGAGCAAGCTATCGCTAGGCTGTAGAAAACAAGTTTAATCTACCATCCATTGCATCATCCCGCATTTGTTGGGGCCGTCTAAGCCAACCATCTATGAAAACACAAAATCAAATTTGCTTTTATGGAGAGAGAGAGAAAACAAGGATAGGAAAGGCAGGGAGGTCAACGAGAACAGCATCCGGTTTGCTACCCTGCACTGGGGGTGGGGGAACGGGGAATAGAAAGAGTAAGAAAGGGAGAGAGTAAGAACTGAGTACGTGTGGGATGGACACCATACACAAGGACATGATAAACGGTCTCTTAAACCGGTGCACTTCAAGCACTGCACTAGTGCACGAATCGCTTTTCGAGCCAGTGACGGGTGTGGCCACGGTCCGAGTATCTTTGACTCGGTGAATGGTCTCGAGTCCAGTCGGCGTAAAGTTGCCCGCAGAGAGAGGCGTTGGACATCGTAGCGAGGGCGGGTACACAATAGGTGTTCGATGGTCTCCTCGCACCCACAGGAGTCGCACACCGGGCTCTCGGCCATTCCCATTCGGTAGGAGTATGCGTTCGTGAACGCCACTCCCAGCCACAAGCGACACAACAAGGTTGTTTCGCCGCGGGAGAGGCTAGATGGCAGTTGTAGCCGTAGCGTGGGGTCCATGCAGTTTACGTAATCTGCAATTGAGGGCACTTGAAATCCAGAGATCTTGTGACTTCTTGCGTGCAAGTAGGCGAAGTTCTCTGGCAGCGTCCGACCTCGTCAAAGGTGTTGGAAGAGCCTTGGTATCTTCGTGGGCACACCGGGCAGCCTTGTCAGCTAGGTTGTTGCCGACGATGCCACAGTGAGCCGCAATCCATTGAAATATAATGTGGTGTTCTCTTTCCAGAGCATGGTGGTGCACTTCCCTGATGTCAGGTATCATCTGCTCGTAAGTTCTGTGACGTAATGCAGACTTGATGCTGTGAAGGGCTGCCTTATAGAGTCACAAAATAAGACCCATTTTTCTGTTGGCTCTTCGGTGATGTACATCATAGCGGCATGGAGAGCTGCAAGTTCTGCCGATCTAGTCGTGTGCGACAATTTGAATTTAACTGTAACGTTCTTGGCTGGAACGACGAATGTGGCAGTTTAGCTGGTAGGTGAGGTCGAACCATCAGTATATATATGGGGTCATGATACCTCTGGTGCTGCAATAGGAGCGTAAGTTGCTTCAAAGCCGGCGCTGGATGATTGGACTTTTTGTAATTCCAGGAATAGCAAAATTCACTTGAGGCTGTCGCAGGCACCACAGGGGAGAGAAAGGCTTCGCCGCCGTTATTTTACCGGCGGCGAAGCCGGTATAATTACAGGTATAATTTACCGGTATTTTATCATTGTTGTCAGTTTAGTGATTCTGACGCTAGATTTAGTGACTTTTTTGTCTGTTTATGGCAAAGTTTGCCATTTAGCGATCAGTGACTTTTTTAGTGACATTGAAGAACAGTCGGCGATGGTTTAACGACTTGTAAGTTAGAAAAATTGCTTGGAAAATGGCCTTCAAGAACGCGCTTTGATATTCAAAAGCCGCATGTAAGTGGCCGAAACTCGCTGTACAACGCATAGGCTCTGTGACCATGATGAACCAACGGTTTCCTTCACATTGGTAGCCTTCACATTGTGATTGTGCTTTACAGCACAGTGGTCATCATAGCCTTGACACTGCGGTCACAAAATTGAAGTCTCTTTATTATTTCCAAAACCTATCTGAATGCGTTTAAACGCTGCGGGTTTAGCAGTGTCACTAAATCCATCCGTTTGGTAGACGCTTGGCTAGCGTGTCAGAAAACTAATTTACCAAAACCAAGGGGAATAAATTTTCTGTTCAGATTTAGGACACAGCAGACGAATAAGGCATATGGACTGCGTAAAAAAAAGCGTAAATATCGGAACGGCTTAGCTCGTTCACGCTCGACTGAACAGATCGCTTCCGTTTCTCACGCCTTTCGGACCAAGCAGTACTTCACGGCGGTTTTCAGCTAGATCAAGGGTAAAAATATGGTATTTAAACAGTACAAAGCTCGGGTAATTGTCATTGCCTTGCTAGCAACATGAGGCCAAGTGCGTTCCACAGCATCTAGTTCTGATACCACGAATGCCGACAAGCACAAACGATATAGGCATAATATGCAGAATAAATGTATTTTCTATCGAGAAAAACTACGTTGCCTGTGTTCTTTTGTATCGTGCTGTATATATAGCCTTCCAATCTGAAGTTAATGAAAAAGTTAAGATGTCATAATCCAGTATGTAATTGTTATAGGTAGACGATCAAATATCGACTTTTTCAAATACGAATCGAGTACAAATCGTAAGTATCGAATATCGTATAGACTAACGCAGACGCACATATTTACAGCAGGAATATTTGTTTCAGTATAATTAGGAACGCGCTTGCACTGAATAGACAGTCAATCATCAAGTACAATGAAGATCGTTTTAAACACAAGATCGCAACAATCATGAAAATAATTACACGAATAGCCGCTTGACACCTTTAAGCGTGGTGCCAAACAGGCTTTCCAAGAACTATAGGCATTTGAAAGTGACGAACTTTTCAAAAATGCGTAATAAATAGTTGTTGAAAGAATATCAGAAGTTATGGAAAAGCAAATTAAAACGCTAAGGAGGTATTTCTGTGTGCTAGACAGAATACAGAGTCTTTTACAGGAAAAAAACATCACTGGTGCAAAGTAAGAGATAAAACCCCTACATAACTAGGCTGCAAGAGAGACTAATTGGCAGGCCACAAGCACAATATAGCTGATTGTCATGTATTGGACGAAAAGGAGGGGAACCGAGGGGCCCAGTTTTGTAAGGGTACCGTTTTTGTAAGAACGCTAGCACCTATTTGTTAGAACCATATGAAGCCAACAGATAATGAACAAAAGAAAGCATAGGATAAATTATTTGTAGTTTCTAATTGAAGTGAAAAAATGAGAATCTAATGGGAAATGGAGGAAAACTCTGGCATTACGCGCGAGTTGCAGGACAAATTGTGCTACGCCGACGGCGGATCCCGCGTCCATGCATCCGTAGGTATTTATGTATGTGTACAAGATGTAACCCAAGGAATGTTAATCAGTGCCACACTTCCACAGCAGAACCGAAAACAAAGCTTGCATTACCGATTCTTTTTTCTGCATTGCTTTGAAAACTTTGTCGCTGTTTTACTTCTGATAATTATAATTTCCGAGACTTCGTTCAGCAGGTGAAGAACAGTAACCCGACTTGAAGAGTCGGTTGTTCCGAAATATTCGTTAGTTTTGATATTCTAAAATACCGAATAGTTCATTTTCGAAGGCGAATATATAGCGAGAATTTTAGTGACTTTCTTTTTTTTTTTTGTCTCACTTCAGTGACATGCTTCCTAAAACGTTGGCAACACTAGACTCTAATGATTTGTAATGTACGATTGAAAACTAGATCTGTCGATGGTAAAGATGTGTTTCACTGACGCATTTTTCAACCTTTCTATTGCAATGGCAATTGGGTAATACGCGAGAGGCGAACATTAAATATACGTGCCGCCTGGACCCGCTCTAAAAATGCATTCTCCGCCCTGTCATGAACATGAACTGCCGTATACCCTCCAGTGAATGTTTCCCAACAAATCAACATGTCGTTAGCACATTAAATAAAAGAATGTATCATCGTTTATTGGTATGTGTCCGCTAAAGCGGCATCTGCCTAACCCCCTTCCCAGCCGCGCTGCGCGCCGGCTCGTTCCGCTCCCCTCGGAACGAGCCCTGCATGTCGGGCTTTGCGGTAAAACATACGAAAAACGAACGTGTACTGCAGAGAAGTCGAAGGGGAAATTATGTGCCGAATAGTGAAGCTGCCGTTGTTGGCGTGGTGTCAATGCGGACAGAGTAGTGGCAGAGCGATCGCAGGTGGCACGTGCTGCAAAGATCACTTTGCAATATATATATATATATATATATATATATATATATATATATATATATATATATATATATATGTGTGTGTGTGTGTGTGTGTGTGTGTGTGTGTGTGTGTGTGTGTGTGTGTGTGTGTGTGTGTGTGTGTGTGTGTAGAGAGAGAGAGAGAGAGAGGGTGGGGGAAGAGATGACTTGCCCCCCCCACTCGAAACTTAGTTGGTGCGCAACTGGTATTCTCTTTCCGTTACTTATTTTACAGAAACATGTTAAAGTTGACCAACATTCCAACTATTACGAAGATTTTTTCATCATAAAGTTGGAAAAATTATCGTTGACGCGATCTGGTAGCCAATCGGATAGCTTGCCCAACTGACGTCAGTTAGGCCAAACGCGACAATTGGGATGGGGCGGCTGAAAACTAAGGGGAGCGGCGCCGCTACGATCGGTAGCGATGCACATTTTTAAAACCTTATAATAAATTACACGCTTTACGTGGGGCACTTAAATGAGTTACTTAATGATCAGAAGGACTTACCGCTAACGACTCAGTACGTTTGATCAATATCGTTTCAGGGTCCCTTTAACGCCTCCTTTCTACGTATGGGGAACGGCGAAAGCGGACAGGCTCGCAGAATGTTTAGCGCGACAGAGCTTATTCTTATCGAGGACAAAGGGTCGCTTGTGACTGTACTCTTGATGGCAGCTATCAATTGCGCACACCATGCGCTTAAACTGTGCATTCTCGCCCTGTATAGGGAAGGGGTTTTCCAGCTTTACACAGAACTTTTCGACCAACTCCCATATAATGCCACACCTGGTGGCCTTAATAAAATACTATGGGGTTTTACGTGCCAAAATCACGATATGATTATGAGGCACACCGCTGAGAGAAATGCGGAATATTTTGGACCACCAGGCGTTCTTTAACATGCACCTAAATCTAAGTACGCGTGTGTTTTCGCATTTCGCTCCCATCTAAATACGGTTGCCGTGGCCGGGATTCGATCTCGCGACCTCGTGCTTAGTAGCCCAACAACATAGCCACTAAGCAACCACGACGGGTAGCGGTATTCATGTATATGCTCCTTGAATAAGCGCTTCATGTAGTTGCCGTTAATATATAGCAACAAGATAATTGCTCGGCAGCGCGGCAAGTGAGAAACAGTGCTTGCATGCGAATGAAATGTTTTATGAATATGACTCAGGACACGGACCCCGATTTCTTGCTCTCTACACGCATGCGCACAGTTTAAATGACACGTTTTTGTTATTGTTAATGACATCCGAATATATATAAATTGATATTGGTCAGTTGTAAAGTTATGGAAGCACTCTTCTCGGTGTTTCCTAATGTCCTCTACAATCTATATGAAGTAGGCCACAACCTGGTATAGATTAAGGCATTCTGTCCTTGTAGCAAGTGCTTATGCGACGTTCATCTGGTCATCTATGTCGTTTTTATTTTTATTTTTATTGTTTATTTATTTCAGATTACCTTTAAGCCAGATTGCGTAAACCACGGTCATCGAGTTCCATGCTCGCTGAAGCAAACACGAAAGAAGAACACGTACAAAAAAAAAAAGACTCGCAGTTTCTCCCGAAAGTTGAAGCACTAATTGCGATAGCAAATTATTAGACAGCTATACGAAGTAGGATAGTAGCTTTATCGGCCGTATAAACTTGGAAACATTCGCTTGCTAACTGAATTAACAAACGTGGTGTCAGCGCGCACGAGCGAACATAAACGCATGACACTCGATGAGCGCGGACACTCGCTGTGAAAACGGTGTGGGCAAGCGCGGCAGCAGTAGCGAGCGAAGTGACTTTCGTGCGGTCTATCGCTACAACGCAGTAGCGGCAAGAACACAGCGCGCGCAAAGGTATAAGCCGACTTGCGGTCCATTTCAATATACGGCACGCGCGACCGCGCGCGCCCGTGCAAAGTACGCACTTGTTGACGGAGTCGAAGCCGCGCCCCTCCCTCCAGCTCTGCCTACCCGCTTTCCTCTGCGCGAGATTGAGCCGCCATCGTCAGTTCCCCATACGCCCGGTCGCGAAGTGCTCACTTGATGCCGGAGCGCAACACCGCCCCTTCTCCCTCCCTCGCATCGCCCCACGGCCTTTCCCGCAACGGAACACGCCGCGTTTTCTCTCCGCTTTCTTCGTTCGCGCGCGCCAGAATGAGCCGCAGTCGCCGGCTTCCCTCGCGTGCTTTCACTCGCACGTATAGCATACGATCAGCGGCGACGGTTAATAATAATATTTGGGGTTTTACGTGCCAAAACCACTTTCTGATTATGAGGCACGCCGTAGTGGAGGACTCCGGAAATTTTGACCACCTGGGGTTCTTTAACGTGCACCTAAATCTAAGCACACGGGTGTTTTCGCATTTCGCCCCCATCGAAATGCGGCCGCCGTGGCCGGGATTCGATCCCGCGACCTCGTGCTCAGCAGCCCAACACCATAGCCACTGAGCAACCACGGCGGGTCAGCGGCGACGGTTATCGCTCTTGGACTTAAAGTCCAACAGCGGCGACGGTTATCGCTCTTGGACTTAATATGGAACCTCACGGTGACGGTGACGGCAAAAATGCGCTTGGAGTATCCATATAATTGCTATCGCAATAAAATTTCTTAAATACCGACTGTCTTACCATGAACGGAAGTTCGCTAAACCAGAAAATTCGCGACAACAAAAGACCCGCCCTGACGTCATCAATTTATAGAGGATTTGCTGGGGAAAGGGGACGGAGGGCAGGGGTGAAAAACTGTTCGTCGATAAGACACCTTTACGGTCTACTCTAAAAGAACTGAAGACTCAACCTAGCGAGATTAGGGTATATTTGCTGCGCAGAAACCGTGAAAAGAATCAGAAATAGGTTGTAGTCAGTGACATCACGCTGACCTAGTGACAAAGAAATTATGAGGTTTTACGTGCCAAAACCACTTTCTGATTATGAGGCACGCCGTAGTGGAGGACTCCGGAAATTTCGACCACCTGGGTTTCTTTAACGTACACCTGAATCTAAGCACACTGGTGTTTTCGTATTTCGCCCCCATCGAAATGCGGCCGCCGTGGTCGGGATTCGATCCCGCGACCTCGTGCTCAGCAGCCCAACACCATAGCCACTGAGCAACCACGGCGGGTTAGTGACCTAGTGACGCTACCATTTGAACGCGAAATTTAAGGGAAACTGTCCTTCAGTTTCTTCACTTGGTAACCAAAATCTTTCCACCAAATGTGCCTAAACAGTCTTGAAAGAATGCTTCACCAATCTGAACTGGTTTAGTGCCGCTCATTATATATAAGCGCGCGTATCTCGAAAGATGCCGAGTTGGAAAAGATGCCGAGTTGGCTTGTAAAGACCTCAGCAACTCTTCTACGACGACTGTCCTGTGGCGTACTGGAGACGTTTCTCTCTCTCTCTCTCTCTCACCGCAGCCGCGTGCCCTTCGTTTCACCCGGGCGTTTTCAGCTGACTTATTTGCAGATGTCTGAGAGCGTCCTTAAAGAAAACTTCTACAAGAACAGGGAGTGTACATCCAGAGAAACAATTGCTTAGATAGAAAGGTATATAGCACTTACTAAGAATTGATGAAGTCACTAAAGAGACGAACATTAGAATGCTGTGCGAAAAAAAAATTAACGCCAGTCACTCAAACGAAACTGAATTTAAAGACATTTGTCGAAGCCAATGTTGAGGGCGAGGAAAATTTTGGACAAGCGTTGTCCTCGTCCACTTCATGGTTATTTGTCTCTGTTTCCAGTCTGATGGCCGTACTCCCATAAACATTAACAAACTACATCTAGCGTCAAGTTCTTTTCACATGCTGATATTTCAGATTACATACATACTTTTCATCGCAGATCTGATATCTGCTTCGTTGGATGTCGCGCGGCTGGAAAACTATGATATGGTCACCGCACGTTCTGTGCACTCCGGCTGTATACGTGCCTATTGCGGTGTAATAGGACGCGAAACAAATTGAAGGCAGGATAGTAAATAACATCAGATTTTATTTCCTGTCCGCTGTTTCATATCCTGGTCTTGCTTTAATTTGCTTCGCGTCCTATTACACCATAATAAATATCAATCAACTAGCTCAACAAGTGGCAATAAGTACGTGCCTACGCTCTTTCCAACTCTCTGTCTCCATTTTTCCTCCCTCTTTTGGCGCTCTTTGACCTACGATGCCCTTGCACCATAAAACTTCCCCAATCATCATCAGTTTTCACTCTTTAAGAAAACGTCGTTGTGGCTATGTACTGACTCTATTTATATTATTCGTGCACTGGCGCTTTCTCAGTTCCCGCGAAGGTTCGCTCCCGTCGCAGTTGTGCGTGCCATATCACCCCTCTGTGCTTTCTTATGTTATTGGTAAAAGTGGAAAAATTTGCACCGAGTATAATATTTCATCTTAGTGTTCTTTGTTATCTCGGGCTCTCATTTTTAACTCGGAGTTATGAAACTGTAGTTCAGGAAGGTAAGATATAAGGGTGACTAAACTACGTCTGTATTTTTGCAGGTCGTCGCTCGAACAATTTATTTTGATTAATTGTTTCAAACATAGCACCATCAACATAGCGTCTTCGATAGATCGCGCTGCATTAAAATATCCTAAACTTGAGACTTTTTTCTCCTTGAGCACCGCTTGAGGCCAATTTTATTCTGAAACTGTGCATTAGTTCCGGAGATATAATATATTTCCTTAAATAATGCTACTGCGCCAAGGCCAGACAAGGGCGAGAGTGTGACGAAATGTACAAACGCAAATTTTAATTGCGTTGAAAATCTGCGTTTGTCCGTGTTGATACACTATCGTCCATGTCCGTCATTGGCACAGTATACAGGGTGCTTCACCAAACTTGAGCCAAACTTTAAAAATACGCAAATATCACGTAGCTGGGCCAAACCAAGGTAATGCTGTTTGCCGTCGCTGGGCGATACTGCAGATTACTTTTTGCATTTTGCCTAATTATAGACATAGCTTTAATTAATTAATTAATTAATTAATTAATTGTTCACATATTATAATTAGAATAAAAGTGTCAACCAGAAAATTGGAGCGCAACGTGGAAAGCTCCCGATACAGCTTTCTGTTGCTTAATACGTGCTACATAAAAGAGCTTTTTCGAGCGGGAAAGAAGCCCGCGAATACATGCAAATCGCTTCGAGTGGCCAGTCGCGCGGCAATTTTTGGCCAGTCGCGCGGCGTGGCCTAAATAAGCCGTGGCCACGACGGCTACCTCTTCGCGCCACCTCGCACAAATTGGTCACACCGGATGACCGAGCCCAGCCATGCCACCGTCAACGCACCGACTCTATACCAAGGCAAGTGTGACGTGGCCTCGCGCCTTCCAGCAGACGTCCCGCTGTTGTAGGGTGTCCGGGAATTCTACATCGACATGCCGGGCATCTGGCTCATCCAGCATGACAGCCCCTTTCGTATCAACATGGTTCCAGGCTCCGGCTGCGTTCCAGGCTCCAGTTGTTACCCTCCCTGCCCCGACGAGGACTTGCGGGCAGCCGTCCTAGCTCACTACGTCAACTCGAACGCTCAGTCTTCTCCAACTGGCGCTCCGTCACGACAGCTATCGCCATCTATAGCATCATCCCGTGCCATGTCGTCCCAATCGCCTGCGTCCACCCGTGCCGGCCGTCAGCACGCGCCAGCCCCAGCATCAAACCTCTACTTGGCCCGTGAACCTGCCCAACTCAAAGGCAGCTGCACGACGACGAAGGAATTCACTGGGCCAAACGTAAGCGCTTTCGGCTATTCTACGGGCCGCCGCTCTAGTTTCTTGTACGTTCCCGCAGCTTTCCGTTCTGGGGCACCTCACTCATGACCGATTCAGAGGTAGTCCCGGCCCCACTAGCGGTACATTCCGCTCTCGCAGGAACGGCGACGAGACAAGCACAACCTTCACGATGCCTTCGGCTACCACCCCAAACGTGATGCTATCGGCATTCGAGACTTCGCCGCAAGCAGGAAGCGAGCCTTCCGATGTTCTGTGCTCGCACCTTCCACGGATGCATGGCCCACCGAAGTTTTGCTGGAGTATCTCTGCCATTTAATTTCTTCAGCTCAAGCTTCACTTCTACGTCAACGACGTGAGTGATCAACACTTGCGCTATCTCCACGCAAGTCGCAAGCTGCCAGACGGTCGTCCTTCGGAGCTCCGACTTCTACAGGATCAGGCATCTGCGAGAACATGCCGCAGGTCGTGATTTCGCCCTGCGACATCACTGTGGCTGCGCCTCGCTCACAACCTACGCTGCCGGTCTTGCCTGGTACATCTCTCCCGGATTGCGGAACCCGACAACACCAATGACTGCCGCTTCCACTACCAACGACACTACTAACGTCACTTCCACCGTTACAGGCCGTTCGACAACACCGTCTACAGCGTTGTTCCCTCCAACGGCCTGAGTTCTCGGCACGCGACAAAAACCGGCCAATACGCCTCAATTCTGCTTTCCGTGTTACAGCGCACAAGACAACACGCGCCTTTTACACGTATTTCAGGGGTGTTTCGCACTGGGGATGGGGCCCCTGTAGCGGCTCGACTATCGCCTCCAGAGCCGGTGCAGAAGACGACGACTCACGAGCAGGTAGTGCGAGAACAGGCTTGCGCGCTCGGCCTGAGCGGCCGCGGTATCGGCCGCTCCCGAGATCCCGGCACCATGGCTGGCCGGCCTAAATAAACCGTGACCACCGCGACTACCCCTTCGCGCTGCCTTCCATATCTTGAGTTCGTTGATATATCTTCCACTACTGCACTTGTTTCTTGCTTCATTGAAATACCTATACAGACTCGGAATATATTGTGACATGCTGACGAAGAAGTTTTAAGATTAGTCTGAACAAGACGACGCTCTTCGCGCTGTCTACCACTTGCTAGTTCCTGCCCATGTGCAATGTGTTCATTTGATTTGGGTACCTGGTCACGAAGGTTTCTTTTTTAATGAAACTGCCCATTCATTGGCAAAAACATTACTTTCCGGCCCTGTTCTTCCCATTCTTCTAGTGACAGCACAAATCACGGCGGCTAGATTTCGGAGGCGATCAATTAGAATAGCCTTATCAAACCCAGATCTGACGGGTTCTCCAGATTATAAGCACTTGGCATTTCCCTGGTGTATCCAAGCCTGTAACACAAAGATGCTTGAGGTCTCTCTCACCAAATTACGTTGCCGCATTAATTCCCTCCCTGAATTTCTACTTACACAGGTCGGGTTTGGTTCCCTCCCCCCTCTGTTCGTTTTGTAATGAGGAGACGATACATCACTTTCGTCTATCTTGTCGCCGCTTTTTGCGGCCAGAAAAAGATTGTTGGAAATATCTTTTCGAAAAATTGCCCTGGACTTGACAGAACCTACTATTCTTTCGTTCGGGGCGTCCAGTTTGTGATTCAGCCACAGGGATGCTTGCTTCTCTGTCCAAACATTTCTTACAGAATCCAAACGAATGCCCTGCTAAATTCTATTTTTTGTTGTACTTTTAAATTAATTATTACTCATTCCATGTGACTTTCCTGATTTTATTTTAACAGATAATTCTACGCTATTCAATGCTAATTCCATAGATATTCGGAAATTTATGCTCCATATTATTTTGGAATAATCCACCCATTTCTTGGCCAATCCCCCATCGTGGGTAGGGGCACACACGTGATAGGCAACAACAACACCTTGTCACCTGCTACAGCTATTGTAAATATCCTGTAAATACATTTCTTACTTCTTTTACCTCCGTAACGTTTTTGGTGGAGGTTGCGGCCTCAAGATCAAGTCGGAGGTGCGCAGCGGGCGCTCCTTGGCGGCATCTACAATGCCAGCTCAAGGCGACGATGCTTCGGGCACGTCGGCACCCACGCCCACCATCATTCTGGAACCTTTTCCGGCACCGACAACACTGATGTTGAAGATTGGATTCAACTGTATGAGCGGATGAGCATCAGCAACCACAGGGACCAGACCATCATGCTAGCTAAATTGATATTTTACCTCGCGAGAACGGCACGTGCCTGGTCTCAAACCCACGAGGAGGAACTTAGCAGCTGTGACATTTGTAAACAGAAGCTCAAGGATTTGTTTGGCAAGCCTGTTGGGCGTCAGCGCGCCGCCCAAAAAGAGCTCGCTTCGCGTGTTTAGACGTACACTTCGTCCTATCTCACGTACATCCAGGACGCGCTCGTTCTGTGCAGCAAAGTGGATCGGCAGACATCCGAACCTGATAAAGTCGGCACACGCCATTAAGGACATAGCAGATGATGCCTTTCACCTCTTTGTGTTTAAGAATTCTTCCACTGTGCAAGCTATCATTACCAATTGCCAGCGGTTTGAAGAAGCCAAGCGTCGGCCCACCCATTTCCCCAACTTCCCAACACGTCTGCTACGTCCACTTGCGAAGACCTCCGCAATCTGCCCACACCCAATTCGCCGGCCTAAAACTACCACATTGCGGCTTTAACTTGTGATAGCTCCTTGTGTGCGACTCTTGCTTCGCCTCCTGCCCCTTCACGCTTGAATGCCTTAATGAAAATGATTGCTCCCGGCCTTCCGCCCTCACGTGCTCATGAACTACGTTGCCTCCTTGCCTCGTACTGGGACATATTCGACTTTGGAGACCGTCCTCTATGACAAATATCTGTTGTCAAGCATCGAATTAACACCAGGGATGCGACTCCGATCCATCGGCGACCCTGCCGCGTCTCGCCTACTGAGCGACACACCATCCAACACGAAGTTGACAAGATGCTTTCTCGTAATATCATTGAACCTTCTTGCAGCCAATAGGTATCCCCTGTTGTGTTAGTTAAGAAGAAGGACAACAGTTGGCGATTTTGCGTGGATACTCGGCCCCTCAACATGGTAACAAAGAGGGACCTCTATCCGCTATACCACGCATTGACGATGCCCTGGATTGCCTCTATGGAGCACAATATTTTTCGTCCATAGACCTTCGTTTCGGCTACTGGCAAACTGCCGTCGATGACATGGACCACGAGAAGACGGCTTTCATTACTCCCGATGGCCTTTATCAGTTCAAACTGATGCCTTTCAGTTCATGTGATGCCCCGGCCACATTTGAACAAATGATGGACGCTCTCCTAACGGTTTCAAGTGGTCCATCTGCCTCTGCTACCTGGACGATGTGATCGTTTCTTCTCTTTCGGGTGCGTCACTTTTGTGACGCACCTCGAACGACTATCGACAATCCTATCTGTTTTCCGTCAGGCGGGGCTACAACTAAATTCATCCAAATTGCACTTAGGTCATCGTGAAATTTCTTTGCTTGGACATCTCGTAGACTCTTCTGGTGTACGCCCTGATCAAGATAAAATAAGGGGCAGTGGAGGACTTTCCCGTGCCTACATGCGCCAAAGACTTTCCTAGCTTCTTGGGACTCTGTTCCTCCTTCCGTTGGTTTGTCCGAAATTTTGCGGATGGAGCTCCTCAAGAAATATGCTGCCTTCATTGAGGCCCTAAGAAAGGTGGTGCTTCCACCAAGCTGATCGGGCTGCTTACCTCCCCTCCCATTCTCGCTCACGTTCATGCATGAGCTCCAACAGAACTCCGTACCGATGCCAGTGGCCACGGTATTGAAGCTATCCTGGCTCAGAAGCAACAAGAGCAAGAGCGTGTTATTGCCAACGCCAGCCGCCTTCTTTCCCCTACTGAGCGCAAGTATTCTGTCACTGAACGCGAGTGTCTAGCTCTCGTTTGGGTTGTGGGTAAATTTCGCACTACTTGTAGGGCCAGAACTTCACAGTCATCACTGATCACGAGGCGCTGTGTTGGCTTTCGTCCCTGAAAGGTCCTTCGGGGCGCCTTGGCCGTTAGGTTCTGCACCTTAAAGAATACTATTCAGCTGTATACAAGAACGACCGGTTACATCAAGATGCGGAATGCTTGTCGCGCCATCCTATCGACCCACCTGACGTTTCTGCGACCGGCATACCTGTCACCGTCCCCTATCTGATTGCTTTTCTCTATATCGGAGCAGAACAACGCCGCGACGCCTCTTTAAAAGACCTTATTCAACGGCTGACTTCAACGACGCCCGATCCTTCCCCTCACATGTTTGAACTTCAAGATGGCATATTGTACCGCTCTAACATGAGCCCTGACGCCCTGACCGACTCTTCGTTGCGCCTGCGCATCTTAATGCTATTATATCGTTATATCGTTGCGTGTGACCTTTGTCAACGAAGAAAAAAATCCGAACACACTCCCTGCTGGCCGCCTTCAGCCACTTGATGTACCATCACAACCATTCTTCCGTGTATGTGTTGATCTTTTAGGTCATTTTCCTACGTATGTTTCGAGAAAGAAGTGGATTGCTGTAGCAAGAGACTACGCCACCCAATACGCAACCACACGAGCTGTTCCGCCAAGCTCTGCAACCGATGTCGCTGACTTCCTCCTATAGAGAACGTCATCCTTCACCACGGGTCACCTCGACAGCTTCTCACTGAGCGAGGCCGCTACTTTTTTTATAAAGTTGTTAATGATATTCTACACTCGTGCGCGACTAAACACAAACTTGCTACTGCTTGCCATCCACAAACGAACAGTTTAACCAAGCGTCTCTACAGAACCCTTACTGACATGCTGTCATGTATGTCTCCGCTGACCATCGCTACTGGGACATTGCGTTGCCGTTCGCTACCTTTGCCTATAATTCTTCTCGCCACGATACCGCAGGCTTCTCTCCATTCTGCCTCTTGTTTGGCCGCGACCCTACTCAACCTTTCGACACCGCTCTGTCTGCTAGACTGAATTTCACATCCGAGAACGCCCGTGAAGCCGTACTCAAAGCACAATAGACGCGCCATTTTGCCCGACGTTGACTTGTGGACTCGCAGGAAAATCAGCGGCGCTTATATGACGCCCGCCAATCTGACATCCACTACACACCGGGCGCCCTGGTTCTCCTTTAGTCACCGTCGCGACGCGTTGACCTTTCGGAGAAGTTACTTTCACGCTACTCTGGCTCTCACCGCGTCTTGCATTAAGTAACCGACGTCACGTACGAAATCGCCCCTCTTGACCCCACCGTGGCTCAGCCTCGCTCCGACGTGGTCCACGTCGCGCATCTTAAGCCTTACCATTCGACCGCCCCCTAACCAGCACCAGGTAGGTGCTTAAGCCGCCGGGGTTCATCTGACAGGCTGACGAAGAAGTCGTTTTAAGATTAGTCCGAAGAAGACGGCGCTCTTCGCGCGCTGTCTACCATCTTGTCAGCTGCTACAGTCATTGCAAATATCCTGTAAATATACTGCTTACTTCTTCCACCCCCTTAACAATATAACAATATTTTCTGGCATTCTGATTCAGTTACCTTCCTACGCCGTAACCTCACCAGTCCAACGAATGTCAAAAGGAGACAGAATGCGCAAAGAGCAGTAATGAAGGGACTTGGCAGTGACCCCTTTCGCGAGCGTGCCGGCGTGTGCATTGTGCATGCGTCTACGTGTAAGATATATATATATATATATATAACTTGCTTTCCGAACGACTTATACACCATTCTTATATTAACATTGTTCTAGGTCATTTTTGACCTCAGAATTGCTGTATAACGTCAATTAGTCTCATTCAGCCTCCAAATTCTACGAGTCAATTACTTTGAAGGCATTATATAGGAAGAAGAGTAATTCTTCAGAATTGATTCATTTAATAAATGTTTCATTTATGGGGTGGTTCCTTGGCCTAATACAAGTAATGAGGAAGTTAGAAGGTCAGTCGGGAGTGAAAGGCGCGACGGGAGGAGCAAGGTCTACAACCGGTGTAAAAGCCCGGATTCCTTGGCAAGAGCCAGTAGCGACTCCAAGGGTGCGCGATGGTCCTCTAGAGCGCCCACATAGTGAGTGCTATTTATTGAATGTCACTCGCTGTGGTTGCTCAGTGGCTATGGTGTTGGGCTGCTGAGAACGAGGTCGCGGGATCGAATCCCGGCCACGGCGGCCCCATTTCGATGGGGGCGAAATGCGAAAACACCCGCGTACTTAGATTTAGGCGCACGGTAACCAGCCCCAGGTGGTCTAAATTTCCGGAGTCCTCCACTACGGCGTGCCTCATAATCAGAAAATGGTTTTGGCACGTAAAACCCCATAATTTTATTTATTGAACTTCGTCTAGATTTAGCGAAACGCATGTCCGTAATTGCCTTTGTTTACGCACAGGAAATTCCACAATAAAATGAAATAACTGTCTATGTGAAAGGCACACTGCCTTTCTCACATTGCACATTGCCGCAATGGTAACATTGCGAGCTTAGGAAGCGGCACCATAGAATCACCAAACAGTATGAAACTATACAGTCCGTAGGGCTGCCAGCGGGCGATTCACAGCGAGTGCGCTGTGCTGTGATGTGTCACCTATCGCAAATATTTAAAGCGCAGAGGCTCTGCCATGCATCAGTCAAGCAATCACTAGGATTTTTATGACACGCTGATGTCTCACTTCATAAATAAGCACCGAGTGCACCATATCCTCAGAGAGATAAAAGAGAAATATACTTTCATTTAAAGCAGGAAAAGGTAGAAATATTCTGGATTATCCTAAGGGCTAACTTTACTCTGAATTCGCATTAAGATTTATGGACATCAGTTATAAGTGAAGAACAATCTTGAATCTTGCCTAGGTAAACTTGGAGGTATAAAACGATCTGCCTTACTGACCTGGCAGCCACGCGATCTTCAGCCAGGAGGGAAGAAGGCAAGAAGCGTTCCACAAGGGGCAGTTCTTTCTCCAGTCTTGTTTAATATACTATTCAGCTCCACCCCAAGTCATGGGGTTGTACATACCTGTATGCTAATGCCATAGTGTTTTTGTCATCGGCAAATGACATTCAAAAGCTTTGTCAAATATTACAGACACACTTGTGCGTTATCAAATGCTGTGTGTTCGCATTTCCATTAAAGGACCCCATATATATTGACTTTCTTATCAACTATATATCATTCCCCAAGTAGAGACTGTCAAGTATCTTGGCGTGATATATGGCGGTGCTCTGTCTCGGAAGGCCCACATTGACTATATTGCAGCAAAGGGTTCTCGCACGGTTCGTTTGCTTGTAGGCTGAGCAAGAATCGATCAGGAATGCGAAGAAACACGCTGTTATTAATCTACTGCATGTATGTTCGCCCCGTGTTAGAATTTGAGTGTGTATTGTACTCTGAAGCTCCTGCATATAAACTTCGCCCCCTTGTTCTTCTAGAGAGGCAGGTCTTGCGACTATGTTCAGGGCTACCTAAATTTGTAGCAAATAAAGCTTTACATCTGGAAGCTAGGATCCCTTTTCTTGTTACGCGTTTTCGACTGTTAGCTGTACAATCATTTTTGAGGCTATATGGATCCCCTATAAGGCGTTAACAAAGAGTTTTTATGTCCCAGCCTGAGTTCCTTTTGGCTTGTACTGGCTGAGATCGCACACACCTTAAGTTATTTATGCGAACTCTCCTGGATCAATTAAACGCCTGAATTTGTGAGGTCACTCCTGTTGGTTGCACCACCAAATTCCACTAAACCACCATTAAGTGACCTTTTTCCTAAAAATGTAAAGATACTATCTTATCGGATGTTAAGTTCCATCTTCAATGATTACTTTTTACACGTACTGATAAAGATAGTTATTGATACTTACGCTTCCCAAAGCGAAGGAAAGTGTGGAATTGGAATACTTTCTCCTATTCTCGACTGGTCGTTTTCTCTTCGCCTCCCAGACTTCGTATCTATCGTTCTAGCAGAATTGTTGGCTGTAATTTTAGCCCTCCGTAATCGAAATACACAACACGTTCCGCAGTGATCATGATGATTTCTTTTTGTGCTCCTCCCCTCACTGCTTCTGGTGACTCGCAGGTTTTGTTAGCTTTCAAATCTTTAGTGCCCCCTCATATAGCTTCGATTAGGTTGGTTTGGGTGCCAGGGCATAAGGGTCTATTTCAGAACGAAATGACAGATTCCTTGGCGAAAGTGTCGCCAAATGGTCCGGTTATTCAAATCCTACCGATATTAGCTTTCATCATAGGGGCTATATTTCGGAAACAAATGATGCTGCGTGAATTTTGCGCCCCGTCTTTAACAAACTCATCAAATTTTCGGAAATTGTCACATTATTGGAACAGTAAACTCTGCCAAACGCGAGCACATGATGTCGCAATCACTAGACTTTGGTGTAGAATTTCATTTATAAATTTTTACCTACACAAAACTGGTATGGTTCCCTCACCGAACTGTTGCTTTTGTCAGAGACATGAAACAACAGGTCACTTTCTCATTATTGTCCAAGATGTTCTAATTTGTGAAAAAAAAATATAGAAACGCTGTTCGACCTCCTCAGATTAAGCTGATATGTTCAAAATTTGCTATCCTTGCGGGCCTCGACCCTTCAGCACAGTGACAAGATTGTTGGCGATGCCATCCAGGATTTTACATCACGTTCAATGATATTTCGACTATAAAATCAAAACAAGCTTTCGCTATTTTTCTACAAAATTGACTTTGATTAGCTGTATTATTGCATTAATTTATCCCTTCATTCTCATAAAATCACTAGCAACAATCTACCTCTTAATTCTCAACTACCTATTCACAGTTATTGTTTACATTTTCTTACATTTCTTCTTATTTTTATATTGAAATATCCAGTTCTTGGACAATCCCCAGAGCGGGTATGTGCCACTAGCAATCCGCCTCTACATCTACATCTGTAATCTCCCTTGCACCCAGATTAAGGTATAATACAAATAAAAGGAAAGAAGTTTATATTTCTAGGCTACCTTTATTTGACCAGTTAAAAACATTTGCTAGAGCGCATCAATATTATAAAGCATCTTTTCTTTTTCTTTTTTTGCGGGTTGATGGAAACAAAATGGTGGAGCACTGCTTGCTGGGTTGGCCCTTATGTGCTTATGAGGCTTTATTTGACCCACGAAATGATTTTATGTTTTCATATGCTATATTTATTGCTACCCCTCAACACAATTTTGAGAAAGTTCACGAAGTGGTCATAAAAGGCCAGAACACAACTTTTCTTCGCCACAAACGAGATGGTAGAGCACCTGCTTTAGAGACGGTGTGCTCGGTTCGAATCCACGTAAGTTTGCGAACTTACTTATTTTTTTCGTTTCCAAGACTT
This sequence comes from Dermacentor variabilis, assembly GCF_050947875.1. Classification (NCBI taxonomy): domain Eukaryota; kingdom Metazoa; phylum Arthropoda; class Arachnida; order Ixodida; family Ixodidae; genus Dermacentor; species Dermacentor variabilis. Next base: position 83,120,184 of record NC_134568.1, read on the forward strand.
CGATTGTAATGTTGCAAGCAGCTGTGATGTTACATGGACGTTATTTTATAGGAATATTCTGATACTGAGCTCTTAGCTGCTCAGCACAGTAAAAAGCCAATGGCACACCATATTTCATGCAGCTTTACTACTATTTGATCACGACAATATCTTCGTGCAATATAGCGCCAAATTTTACCGAAACATGCTTTATGTAAGTTATGTGCTCTTTTCTGTAGCTTTGTACATAGATATGCCTAACGCCAGCGTCCGTATAATGAACTGTTACTCCGTAAATCGCGTCATTTATACATAGTCTTGCAAAGCAGTTCCACGTGGACTACGCAAGCTGCGCTTACTCGTCTGCCTCTTGCCTGCTTTTCAAATCATGGTTCCGGCAAGTGCTCGCGTCTCTACCTGCTGTAACCATCACACTGTCGTCATGCACCAACTGGCCTAGGAAGCCGCCCTATTTAAGCTATGCAGAAAGCAGTGGCACCGCTGTCTGCATACACTGTCAGGATTGGGGGCTCAATCCCGTCACTCGTGATCCGTTGTCACGATTGGAGTCCGGCATGGATTAGAATGTAGCTGGCCCATGCCGTCGTCCAACTTATCCACGCTGAGGACGTTGATGAAGGGAAGGACTGGTTCTCATCGACAACGAGGAATATGGGTTTATTTACAGTATTTATATCAGTCTAACATGACTGTTTGAGGAAGTACGTCAGTCTAACATGACTGCTTGAGAGAGAGTGTCCAGAGCAGCAGCACAACAGCGGTTTTTAAACACTCGATCCTCTCTCGATACAAGGTGATCCGAACGTTCGTTTCTCATCGCAAACTAGCCGCCTCCCCGCAGGACGGTCTACACACACAAATGCACACACGTTCGAATGTCCGGAGCCGACGTCTGAGGGGCCCCGTAGAACTCGGAGCCGTTCCGAGTAGCGCGTTGGGGAGTTTGGGAACAATAGTTGGCCCACCGAACTCATTCCGTCACAACGGCGATGAGGCTAGAGGTTGGTGGCGGTTTCAGCACAAAGCCTGCTTCATCGAACGCATCCTAGCTGAAGCGACTGAGAGTGGGGGATGCCCGTATTGTTACCCGACACAAAGTCGATTTAGTCACGCTGTGGCTAGAAGTTGGCGGCGACGCTCCAGGTATGTTGCCGCCATAGTTGTAACTGGGTGGCAAACTTGCACTGCAGCTGGCCGTTCTTAACAGCGCCGGAATGTTGCCGCCATAGTTGTAACTGGGTGGCAAACTTGCACTGCAGCTGGCCGTTCTTAACAGCGCCGGAATGTTGCCGCCATAGTTGTAACTGGGTGGCAAACTTGCACTACAGCTAGCCGTTCTTAACAACACGCATGCCGACCCGTCAGTGTAGACCTGCAGGTCGTTTAGATAGGTTGTACTCGAGTGGCCCAGCATTAGAATATTTACGGTTGAAATGGTGCATGTTGCATGTAACCGGGGTGCACTAAAGCTGCAGGTAACGTCCTCAAAAACCATGGCGGGTTTAACAACTACATTTCGGCCACACGTCATATCGTTCACCGCAAGTTCCCAGAGTACCTTCTTGCCAAGGGTTTAATCAAGATACCGAACACTAATCGCACTGCGGATCATATGACCTCTAATGTTCAGTCTCAGGTGCACTTATCTCCACCTCACTTCTGGGTAAACTAAAAAGCAGATTTTTTCAATGATAAAGAGAGACCAAACGTCGTCAAATGGCGTTCAATTATGGAGACTGCACTCCAGTCTATCCGTTTTCGAGTACGTATCTCCTTTTTCTTTTATCTCAATAGGTTCTGCTCCGCTCCCCTGTGCGCCGCGCAAAGGATCTTTAGTTTCCTATCAGGAGTGCGAAAATGATCAGTATGAACACTTAAGTAGCTACTCTCGTGCTCTACAACCACTGTAAATATTTTTCCAGTTGATTCATCTAACGCTTCCCTGTAAGTGGCCCAGCGTGTTACGGTGCATAATTTTCGATCATTAGTGTGGAAGCCAGTTACATTACTGAAAATCAGGAAATGGACGCCGCTCATCATATCTGGGACTATCACGGATGATAACGAAAAGTCAATTGAACGAAACATGAGATCTGTACGAAGCATGAGAAGCATGTACATAAGTACTGCCACGGCAGTATTTATGTACATGCCCAAAGCGCTAGTACCCGAAACAGTGTGGCGGTGACTCCATGTAGTCAAGAAGTTCAGGTCTGGTTAAACGGAGGTTAATATTCTCCGGATATACGGTATTTGTCGTGATCGTGAGGACAAAACAGAATGAATGAATGAATGAATGAATGAATGAATGAATGAATTATGTGGTTTTACATGCCAAAATCACGATTTGATTAGAGGCACGCCGTAGCGGGGGACTCCGGACTAATTTTGACCACCAGGAGGATCATTAACGTGCCCCGAATGTACGGGACACGGGCGTTCTTGCATTTCGGCCCCATCAAAAGGCGGCAGCCGCGGCCGGGATTGAGGACAAAACAGTCGGTGCATGTTACCTCCCATTCAGTTGAAGGTGTTAAACCCGACGAATGACTCATCTTACATGAAATACACCTTTCTATCTCGGGTAGGTGAGCGCGGTTTCTTATCTGAGTACCATTTCGCAACCACTAACAATGTACATGTTCTTCAAGTATATATGTGGGCCACACGTGCAGGTATTGCTAGCTCTGTTTATAACTGTCCTCATCTTCATCTGTACATACAATCACCGTTAAGTACATCATTTCCCTCTCTCTGGAAAATGTTAGAAAAAAAAACGGCTGTCTCAAAACGGCTACCCAGCACCTCCACCACTTCTGAGGCACCCGTTTTATTTTTCTAGCACCTTCTAGAGAGAGGAAGGCAATGTACATTATGGTGATGATATGTACAGATGAAGATGAGGACAGTTATGAGCAGTGCTCTCAAAATTAATACTCCGCCATTAAACTTATATTCAACGAGGACATTAGCTTACTCTTCTGTCTCCACATTATAAAAAAACACAGTTTCGCCGGAGATGCGAAGCATTGATTACCACAGCAAAATATTAGACAACTATACGAAGTAAGGTTAGCCGTTTGATCAGCTGCATAAACTGCTGTAAACATTCGCCTATTAACTAAATTAACAAGCACATTGTCACGTGCGCCAGGGCAAACACGGACACATCTTACTCGATTACCACGGACACTCACAGTGAAAATGCTGGCGTGAAGGAAGAGCGGCAGCAGCAGCGAGTGAATTACCATTCCTGCTGCCTCCTGTTTCAACGCGAAGAGGCGTGATACAACGCGCACGAATTTATCAGCCCTCTTCGCACTTAGACTTTGTACCCACAGCAGATCGCTTTCACAAGAGGGCACTCGCGGCAGCGCTCAGTCGTGCCATACGCAGCGGTAAACCCCCATTCCCCCTTGCGCGCCATGGAAGAGGGCGCGCTTTCTTCCCGCCTTCCTCCCTTACTCGTGCGTGATCAATCCACCATCCTCGGCTCACCCTCGCACGCTTTCACTCGCACCTACAGCATACGGCGGGTGGCCACAGTGTCATTGCACTTTCACTTTATGCGGAACGTCACGGCGACGGTGGAAATGCGCCTCGAGTGTCCATGTAATTCCTATCGCAGTAAAAGAAAAAAAAAAGCAAAATGCGCCCGTGTACACTGGTTTGGTTAATCGTTACAGAAGTCCAGGTGGCCACAATTAGTCCTCAACCCTTCACTACAGCATCTCTATGCAGTTGTTCTTTTCTTTAATTTGAACTTCACAGTATAATATTTATTTATTATTTTGAAAAAAATATACCGTGAAATCTTAGGAGACCTAGTGCCTGTGCCGAATTTCCACATTATAAATACGTATGAGTTTGACGTATTATTTGCACAATGCGACTTCCTTATCCCCAGTACGGTGATTTGAACCTGAACCTGATCGGTGTAGACGGGAAGACACAAACGCCGGCATTGAATATAAGCTTGTGACGGTATTTCAATGCAGCTCGTGTTTCCGCTAACCCACGACGACAGTGCATCTATTAAGATGACCCTAGCCAAATCGCGCGCTTTGTTTTTACAATTTATTCACAGTGTCTCATTCCTTGTTAGCTTTTCATATTAATCGTGTTTTCTCCTCTAATGCAAAGGCGTCAAGAGATGCCGACACTTGCTTAACTACAGCCGCTGAAGTTAGAGATGGCAGCAATCTTTTGTGTTCGTGCTTAAGCGAACTATCCAGGCGCCGAACAACGAAAGCAGAAACAAACAACTGATGATGCAAATTGCACAGCGGGAACTTTGCGCAACATAACGCGTCGTCTCCTAGGTCGAGCTAATAAACTAGGATTACGCCAGGAATAGTGCGACCGGCGTGTCAGCAATGCGAGTTGGTCATTGTTAATAGACATACGAAACGCTCTTTCTATAGCATGAGGAGCGGGTGGATGAATATTATAAAGTATGCAGAGCTGCATTGGATGATAATTAGTAAGTGTAGCTGCATGTAGAGCTTCATCCGAGAAGATTAATATTAATTGCCTGAAGGCATACACTTGATGAGAGCGTCACGTACTTCTGAAGTATTGATGTTTCTTCAGGAGCAAACTGGAGGGAGATGAGGAGAAAGCGCTCTGCTTCGACATCGCCGCATATATATCACAAAGGTTATGCAAAGATCCCGGCATTTGGTATATTTAAATGTCATAGAAACCTCAGGAACTACTCTTCCTTTGAGCATCAAAATGAGCACGCAGGAACCAAGGTGTCATGAATGGCTCAAGCACAATCTTATGGAACGGCTGGACAAATCTTTTCGCTCAGATTACAACATTTAAGTGCCGAGCGAACAACTGTTCGGTGAAAATTCATGTTGTTTCACTGGCTGCAACGTTTCTTGTTTAGAAACGCAGGTTGGACTCTGACCGGCAGTAAGCTGGCACTCTGACAACGCTCTTAAAAGTTTTCCAGTAATTTATATCAGACCTCTGTAAGTCCTTCCAGCCTCACGGGTGAGTGCGCTCGAGTTGTCCTCAGTGAACATCCAATCAGAACCCGCGCTCAGGAGAGGCTGACTTAATGCCTCGACTCTAATGGCAATTAACAAGCTAGCTCTGCGACGCCCTAAGCACACACGGTCCCAAGAAGTTTCTAGTGCATTCTTTTTCCTCCTTCCTCCTCGACCTCATTTAAGGACACCAAGCGTGCCTACTAAAAGCACAGTAATAGGTTAGCAGCACACTGCTCGACCGGGCTTCCGAACCATTTTAGGTCAGAAAAAGGGAGGATGGCTCTATTGTAGACCAAGAGGAAGAGCCTTAGTAGTAGCCTACCTTATGAAGTAACGTCATGGTGTAATGTGAAATTATGTATCCGTTCGTACTTAATCGCTTCTTTACCCTTGTTACACGGACAACCTCAAGTGCAATTTACCCGAAAGGCAGCTGAGTTCGATCCGGATTGCCCGATGTTACATTGCAACTGTGACAGCCACCGACAATAAAATTGACGTGTATGTCAAATGAGCAAAATAGTGAGAGGTGGGAATGCACACCTACTCAAATCAGTTCTTTTGCCTTTGTTGAGCTGTCTTGCAGTTAAAATGGGGGGGGGGCGAAGGCATGACCAATTGAGTGTTTGATTGATTGATTTTATACAGAGAGAGAGAGCGAAAATTAAGACAGAAAGCAGGGATGGTAACCAGAAAAGCGTCTGGTTGGGTGCCCTACTCTGCGGGAAGGAGAACGGGGAAACAGAAAGAAAAGATAGAGGGCGAAGGCGGTGAATGTATGCACGTGTGCGGACAGGCACTACGCACTCAAAGGCGCTCGAATAAGCCAGTCGTTTTCAAAAAGCCCATAAGTGCCTTCGCTGCCTTCTGCGCGGATGATCGGTGGGGACGGTGCACGTTCCAATAGCATCTGTACAGTCAGCGGACGATCGTATATAATCGCCTCAATGCATTTGCCATTAATTGTCTCTATAAAATCGAGGACAGTAGCCCACTAGGTGGTCTTTGTCCTGCCCGCAGGGCCGCAGACATCAAACGCGTGACTGTCATCCATTAAAATTAGTGCTGAAAGAGCTCGCGTGAAGGCAACTCCCAACCATGCACAATGAACAGAGAATAGAATCCTCGTGTAGGTGCAATTCGGGTGTAGGTGGTGGGGTTTATTTAACATCCTCAATGAACACTGTGACTACGAGAGACGTCGTAGTCGAGGATTCCGGGTTAATTTCGACTGCCTGTGGTTTTTTTTTAACATGCATGTAATAAGTGGACGAGCGATTTTGCATTTCGCCCATCAAAATGCAGCCACCGGGAGCGGGAATCAAACGGGTGACCTATGTTCAGCAGGAGCATCACGTCGACTGATCTAAGAAATATGCGCACGTCTATATCCGATCAATTTGTTTCGATTGTCCGGTAGTCGCCTTTTGATATTGGCTCGCCTCTGTGAAGGGCTCACTTTTGGATTACGAAGGTTTAATGAAGAAAGAAACATTAGAAATCACCCCTGTTATTAAAAGCGCAAACCTTTTAAGAATATTGCACACGATAGCAACACAAAGCGCTTTATTTATCTTAAGAGGTAATTCAGTGTGTGCTCGATTAATGAAGAACGCGTGAATAAACTGAACTCGAAATGCGCCACGCAACAGCTGGTCAACAGCCCGTTCAGTTGAACGGCCATTGAAACTCTGAAGCGATATTGGGCTCAACAACATTTGAAGGAGCGCGTGCTTTGTATACTTCGTTCCTATATGCGGATAATGAGGGCTGCTGATTACTGCGCATTGTGCCTTGAGTGAACGCGGTTGTGTGCGCTCCCGCCGGCGTGTCGGCGGCAGCTGCTCTCGGCGCGCGCGCGTATGCGCTGGCGCCTCTGCTTGAGGAAAAGTACCCTCCACACGAGAAAGGGGGGGGGGGGGGGGGCGTGAGCAGGCCGTGGTGGAAGCTGCGGAAGCGCGCACTGCGTCCGCCGCGTCAACGCCGCGCTCCACTGGATGCCGAGGCTTCGCTTTAGGAATTCGCGAATTAGGACCGCTTCAAGAAGCCGCCGCTTCGCCGCAAATCGTTGCCGGCCTGGCAGTAGTTTCTGGCAAATTTCTGGCTATACGAATTGCCTCAACCGATATATAAGGAAGAAAGCGTGTTTACGTGAATATTACGTGAAGACGACGGTTGGCCGGAGTTGCTCCATGCGTTCTTTCTGTGCTATAGACTATGGTGCCAGCTTTATTATTATTATTATTATTATTATTATTATTATTATTATTATTATTATTATTATTATTATTATTATTATTATTATTATTATTATTATTATTATTATTAGTGTGATGTGAGATGGCAATGTACGCATTAATTACTTTGTTATTTATCCCCGCAATCTTTTTTTGTTTCTTTTGTCCCTTTATATTCGCTTCTTTTATTTTTTGAGGTTTATTAGTGACGATGTTGAGGCAAACCACCTTGTGGTGGCTTGTTTTCCTGTGCCTGCTTCACTTAACGAACAACGACAAACCAACTAAGGACGCTAACTGAACTGTCCCCGGTGTTTCACCAAATACCTTAAATGGACGCTAAATACGAACACTAAATCAGTTTAAACTGAGAAAACATTCTTTCAATACTCTATCTTCGCTAATTTTGCTGTATTATGTTGATTACGAGAAGAAAAGAATGAACGCCAAACTTTAATTCTTGTTTTTTTTTAATTTCGCGCCGGATGTTCAGCATCGGTACTTACTGTGTTGTAATGGATTTGAAAGTATTTAACGAATTAGGGCCGCTGCGGCTCATTAAAACTTCCAGAAACGCACTAAGTCCAGTCGTTTCCGCCTTTGTAATGCAATGTAGTCCATCTTTACGAACGAGAAAATAACTAAGCTTGGTCAGATGCCATCAAAATCAATGACGTCACAGCGAGTTGGTGCGAGCGCATGAAGGCCGCATCGCCACTCGTTTTAGCACCTCTTCCGGCTTATCAAGCCTCGCTAAGGGTTTGTTTCCTTCTTGTTTTCTATTGTTTAAAAGTAATTTACTAATACAGATAAAATTCTTCTCTTTAGTGCCCCTTTAAAAAAACTCTTCGCACCACGGCGTTAAGAATAATACATTATTTTCTTTAGCCCTGAGATCTACGAATTAGAAACATTTGGGTCGAGCTTGGCCGCTCCGCCACCATGCCGCGCACCATGAACTTCAACATGCTGAATTCCCGTGATAACCCAACAGAGACATGTATAGTCAATAAATGAACTCAACTGAGTTTGCGAAAAAGCTTTAAAAAACCACGCAGATCCCAGGCAACGTTAGGTTCTAAATGACGCGAAACTTGTTTGAGTTAGCGAGCTATGCAGTAGCTGATCACGCGCGCATGGCCTCGGCACTTGTAGCTGTGTCACGAGGACAAAGGCTATGTACTATGCTTCTCGAGGGAAGAACGTTAATGAAAGGTATACGGGGGGCACAGTGCAGCAGCACACATATCTAAGTTCATTTAAGGCTTCTATATCCTTCTATATTCTTCTCTTTAGTGCCTCTTTTAAAAAAACTCTTCGCACCACGGCATTAAGAAGGAACGAACAACGACAAACCAACTAAGGACGCTAACTGAACTTTGCCCGGTGTTTCACCAAATACCTTAATTGGACGCTGAATACGAACACTAAATCAGTTTAAACTGAGAAAACATTCTCCGTTTAAAATGCTGTGTCACATCGGCCCATTCCCATTCTGGAGGATTGGCCAAGAATGGGCACCTATACCTGTGGCCCATAAAATAGGCTCCCCAAATATAAGAAATATAAGAAAATCAAGGAAGCTGTTCAATATCATCTGCTATTGCATTACGAGGTATGTCTGCTTTAGAGATGCCTATAAGCGGGCATTATCTATACGTATGTGCCGGTTTTATGTCGTGATTTACTGATTTATTACGCAGAACACGGGTACCTTCACTGTTTGCTAGTCAACATGCACGGTTATGTGTTGTCTCTTCGCGAGAGACGTTTTACTTACGCGCACAAAACACTAGGGTGCAAGTCGAAAAAATTTCGCCAACGATACTCTTTAAAGCGAATTTAGAGCCAAGCTGTTTAGATCTTTTGAATTCGTGATACATTATGGCAAATAATTTGATTCTGATGGACAAGGTGCTCTCCGCGGCGCTGAGCCTCTTCTCGGGCAGCTCGCTTAGCAGCACCGGCAGACGAAGCATTTCCACCGGTTGCGTCGCTCACTGTTCAGAAAGAAAGCGCGAACACGGGAATGCGTAGCTCGCGCGGAGCGCATTCTCTAGCGGTGGCGCCGCCGCAGGCGTAGTAGTACATGCGCAATGGGTGCGAAGACCACGCCAGCGCTTTGATTCCGCGCTGGCCGCATGCCTGGTCATGCCGGCACTCCACTTTTCTCCTCACCCTTTTCGCCATACCCTCCTCGGCTTTCCGCGCCCTGAGGCCCTATAACATAAACCTATTCCAATATGTTTTTATTCCAGTCTCCTGACGCCAAATTTGCGTAACTGCTGACGTAAACATCGGGCGGTTTCCCGCAGGGTTGTCTGAACAGACCAATCAAATGCTGTCCTCCTTTATAGGAGGTCCCTTTAGTTTGCTTTAAAAACAAATAATATTGCCTACACTGAGCGGCTTGTCTTATCTAATGGGCTGACAAGAGGCGAGGAGCACGCTCAAGTGGAGAGGTATTCGATGGGGCCAAGCCAGTGCACTGAAAATCGATAACCTCATGAAGAGGGTGGTGCCGGCGCCTGCGATTAGTCCGCTTTCCCTTATTTAGCTTGAGGTGGCTAGTCGAAAATCGCGGCGGCATGGAACGAAAGGTTAAGAATGCTGCTAGAACAGATCCTCAGCAAAGAAGAGTTGGCAGAGCGAGGTCATAAACGTGCCGAAAGGGCTCGATAACGTTACACGGTCACGCGAAAAGTTTTATTGTATGCAAATAAATCCATGCTCTCCTGCAGGTGCGGTAGCCAGTGCCTGAGCGATTGGCGGCAGCCATTTTTTATTCCTTTCGGAACGGGGTAGCCTGCGGCTATTCAGAAAAAAAATTCAGTTTTTTTCGGCATATTAAAGCATCTTTAACGCGTACAGGTCACTTTGCGTCGGCGAGTTTTTGCGGTTTCCTGACGTTGCGTGACAAGCAGGTAAAGTGGGTGCAGCCCGAAAACTTTTGACCAATAGCCGAGGGCTAATGGCGAAAAGGCGTCGAATCAGAAGTAACTACTTTTCTTTTGTTAAGTCCAGTTATGCATAATCAGTGCGTACGCGCCATGTCAGATGGGGAGATATCGCGGTTTTCGGGACGTCGCGGGACAGACAGGCGAAGTGGGGGTGGTCCAAAAAAGTTTTTGACCAATCGCGGAGGGCTGATTGCAGAATTGGAATAGAAAAGTTTGGAATAACTTTGCGTTATAGCGGCCCTGGTTGCGCTGCGCTTCCTTCTCCGCTTTCCGCCTCGCGTATTTCGTCCCCCGCTGCGCTCCGCGTTCGCTCTGTCATCTTTCGCTGTGCTCGTTCGCTCGGTTTCACCGACTCCGAGGCCGACGCTCGCAGCAGGAACGGGCGCCTAAGAGCTGCGCTCTGAAAATAAAAAAAAGTTTTGCTGTAATAGAAAACGCCGGGCGCCGTGGTCTATCTTGCGTACTGGCGTTCATGTTATAAGCGAGTTTTATTGGTCGAAGCCCCTCGGTCGCGCTCAGCTGCAATCTGAATACGTCGGCTCATCGGCAGGCTTATATATATAATTTTGCATTTGATTTTTTAACTTTCTTATGACGGCCATATGTCGCACCTAATAAAAATATCGAGCCATTCTCATTCCCTTACGTTTCTCATTCATGTTGTAAAGACAGCAATTCTGGAACAACAGCTTGATCGTATCGAGAAGTGTCATTGCAACGAGCTAAGCGGAACCGTTAAACTTTGTTAAAGCCCTTGGAGCACTTCAACGGACATCGTAGTTTCTTTGCAAATCGTTTTTCCTTTCACAAGGTTGTCCCCAAATTTAGGCGCTAGTCGTAGATTCCGAGACTTCAAACTTTTGCGCCAACTGGTTTTCGGTCACAAGAAAATGATGGCTCGTGTGGGAGTTGACTATGTTGAATCTATTTTCTCAATACAATTTCGAATAACGGCATCTGATTAGTTATTCGCGAAAATGGCGCTTTACCACATAAACCGCGCCTGTTGTCACCTTGAGGTCGCTTGCGGCGCTCACTTTGTTCTCAGCTTGCCGACGTATTTATCCCGAAGTCAATGAGGACGTAGTAACCGTGCCCGAGGCCTTCGGCTTTATAGACAACAGCGGAAAGATTAGGGAATCTGCGGTGGAGAAAACTAAAATGCGTCTGGAATATTGGTAGCGCAAAAACAGGAAACATGAATATCTTTTAGGGTCGTAAATTTATATCAAGTTCGATGGTTTGTTCATACGAAACATTGCTCTTAAGGGCCAGAAATGAGCGCAGGAGGAAGGTCAAAATAAAGAGTGGTGCAGTTGGCGTGCCTCCGCGATGATCACAAGTGTGCGGCTCGGTCGCATGAGGGGCACTCGAGTGCACTCGAAGGCTCCTCGCTGGCAGTCTTTGCAATCGCTCCTCTGAGGTACAGGAAAGGCCGCGTAGAAAGAGGCAGAACAGGTTATCTATTGCCTTGCAAGAGCTCTGTAAACGAGTAGCTTTGATTATACTGACCAGCGCCATATCGTACGCGAAGTAGTATGTTCACTATTGTTTACTTGGACTGCGAGTCATTTTCTGTCCGGAGCCCGCGATGATTGATGATATAATGTAGCGTTACGCCAAGAAATCTATCTTGTTTCTCAATGTCTGCGGGCTTCCATTTCAAGATAAGATGGAAGCTTGTGAAGGCGTCTGCTGGGGTACTCGCACAGGACTACGCCATCCCCCTTCCCGAAGAAGTTCTCCGCGTGGCCTAGCCTGTCTCAGATTATTTGAAGATCGCCTTCACTTAAGCCCGACGCCTAAACCCGTAAAGAGAGCAATGCGACGCAGATGAAATCGTCGGAATAAATTCACGATCATGCAATTAAAAAACATTGCTACAGTGATTGAACCCTTAAAAAATGGCTTAAAACAAAATGGCTTAATTTCTTTACCCTGTATGGCATGCTTGCATTGCAGATTTTCCTACCATAGTATGCGCGAATGCCTCCGTGCCGCTTAAAATCTCCGCAATCTATCGCAGTGAAGTCCACTAGAGCTGAGGATTGGGCGAGTTGGTATTGCATCCTAAAACTGGTACAGCGCAACATAGAATGGAAGAAACAAGCCGAGCCGGCCAGATAAAGGAACAGGGCGCCGACTTCCAACCGGTTTATTGGCAAGTTGCACGAAATATATAGCTACAAGAAAGCATCAGGACATGTCACAACACTTCACAAAACGTCACACCGATAGAAGGCTACACCATCATGAGTCAGAGAACGCGCAATTCTGGCATGCAATGCTAAACTGATCAAGACATCTTACTTCCTGTGGAGAGAGGCACAAAGACGGCGCGCTCACGAACGTGCTGCCAGCCCTTGGTACGAGATCAGCTTGAATAATCTCCCGCGTAAGTTGTGATCGGTGCTTTTTTTAGCATTTCACACCGATAAAAATTCGGCTTGCATCTGCAGTCGCGACAGTAAATTCCTAACTGTCCCTGTGTAGCTCCGTGCACATTGTAATCATGTTGTTTTAGCCTTTCATTAAGGCAGCGACCAGTTCGGCCTACATATCTCTTCCCGCATGATAGTGGAATTGAATAAACAACTTCAACAACGCAAGACCCAACACGCTTCTTGTGCATGGTGTTGCGTACTCCAGGGTAGCGTACCGTACTGCTGCCGAGAAGTAGCGGCGCCTGCCTAACGAAGCTCGACCGACATTACTTATTGGGTAGCGTGGCGTTGTCGGAGGGCTGCAGGCATCCGGTAGATCATGGCGACCAAGCAGGGGCGAGACGATTTGCTAGTGCGAAACTTGCACTGTTTATTCAAAGGTAGTTGAAAGAAAATAAGAAAAGCATGAAGTAAAGTCTCAAGTAAGAAGTATATCAAAGTACATTTCGGAGCCCCTTAAATAGCTCTCTACAAGTGTGGGTGGGATCTTGCTTCCATCGATGACACGTGACAGGCACGGAGAGAGGGCCCCTCCTCCTGCAATACCAAGCACGGGGAGGAGAGGTCGATCCTCTCATCGACGAATCCGCGGAGAAGGTCGGGTGAATGACCCCTCCGGTGCACGTGGGCTCCGGTTCAGAAAAGGTCGGGTGAATGACCCCTCCGGTGCACGTGGGCTCCGGTTCAGGTGGGGGAGGGTGAATGACCTCTCCGCCACGTGGTGTCAGACGCCAACCATAACAATGGTTGAACAGACACTACTTCGCCGACGGAGCGCGTTTACGACCGTCAGAGTCTGCGTAGCGTAACCGGTGCAGAAAGCACTACTTGCACGTTACCCTTGCGGCCAATCTTTTTTAATCTGTGAGAGACGTTATGCAAATATGGTATGACTACCGGCCTCTTTAGTTCATTCTTTCTTTGTTGGGCTTTGTTGCGTACTCCAGGGTAGCGTATCGTACTGCTGCCGAGTAGTAGCGGCGCCTGCCTATCGATGCTCTACCGACGTTACTTATTGGGTAGCGTGGCGTTGTCGGCGGGCTGCAGGCATCCGGTAGACCATGGCGACCAAGCAAGGGCGAGACGATCTTCTAGTGCGAAACTTGCACGGTTTATTCAAAGGTAGATGAAAGAAAATGAGAAGAGCATCAAGTGTTTAAAAGTACATTTCGGAGCCCCTTAAATAGGCTCTCTACAATCGTGGGCGGGATCTTGCTTCCGTCGATGTCACGTGACCGGCACAGAAAGAGGGCCCCGCCTCCTCTGGTTATACCGAGCTTCCTGCACAAAGGAGCTCGTCACGCCTCCTGGAATTGTAGACGCCTGTCCGTCTCTTCTGCGTGTTGCGGGTTCGTGAAAGTTCTCCTCTAGGTCCGATTCGAGGAAAGGGCCTCTCTAAACTCGGACACCTACACACACATACGCACACAAAAGAGGACTGTACGCTGCGGGGCTTCCGGCAGACAGGCAGACACTCGAAATGGTCATGGCGAATTAGGAAGTCACGCTTCATTTCGACTAGGCCTGGTGGAAGAAGGTCGGGTGAGAGAAAGTTCTTTGTGCACGAGGTGCGGGACGCCAACAATAGCAGGCGAAGTCGCGTCTCATTTCGACGAGGCAGGGTGAGATGGTCGGTTGAAATTCTTCTCTGCAGGTGGTGCCAGACGACAACCCTAACAGCTTCCGTGTCACCGTCCTTCTTTAGCTGCTTTAATTAGAGACTTTTAGCCTGTCCGCTATTCCGGCAAACGGGAGTGGTTTGGGCGGATTACCGGATGGTCGGGGGCGTAAACATGATCGGCTGGAGTGGTGAAGCCGCCTGGTGTTGTATAGCTCAACCAGACAAATACAGAGCTAAAATTGCAGTAACCTAATTTATTCTGCTTCGGTGCTGGTGCAAAATTCGTCAGTGGCGTAATTGTGTTCACTATTACGCCCCTGTCGAAAACTTACACCCCAGCTAAGAAAAATATAGTAATTGGTTCTGTGTTTAGGTGGTTGTGCTTTGCACCACCAGCTGGCGCCACCAAACTGGCCGCTCACGTTTACGCCCCCGACCATTCGGTAATCCGCCCAAACCGCCCCAGTTTGCCGGAATAGCGGACACGCTAAATGTCTCTAATAGCTTTTCAGCTATGGCCGACAGTAGTGTGGCCGGGTACCCGGCACACAAAAGTCGATCAACTTGACCTGCAAGACTGCACTGCATGGTATGAAGACATGAGTTCCTGAGAGCATTAGTAAGACAAAGGTTAATGATGCTTCGCTTAACCTGCTTAGAATGGGCTGAGTCAAATGATAAAAGAGCCACACTATTGTCGGCCGACTGGGCTTGTTTCTTCCTTTTTATGTTGCGCTGTACCAGTTTTAGCATCGCAGTGACCTCCCCAGCACAGCAACTTTCAGTAGGCTAACCAGATGTGAATGCAGCTGATGGTGTCAAACAATATCTTAGAGTTTAATAATACTGATATGGCTGTATTTTCGCAGCCACGTTGACGCTCTATGCAAATTAGTGTCTACAATAGCATCGATTATACAAAAAACTGTCATGAATTAAACCAGCACTCTTCTTTCATCACACTACCATTGGCGCTTGGTGACAATGACCTTTTCTATCACTTTAGATATGCAGGTGGTCAGACTAATGGGAAGGAACGAGCAGCTTTCCAGGAGCTAAACACAACTTCGTTCACCCTTAATTCATTAAAAATATGGAAAAACGCTAACGTGTCAGTTAGACCAATATTCCTCGTAAGTAACGTTCAGCGTTTTCGGTTTTTATTTTCCCGAATTTTGGTGTGCTCTTTTTGGCTTTTATTTCCTCCCGGATTTCTTTTTTCGGTGAGCATATTTTTCTAGGTGAACTTTTGCTGACTTTATCTGCGTATAATATTTCGTACAGGGCTTTCAGTTTTTCGCTTTTGTTTTCGGCAAATATCTCGTTCACCAATTCTCTTGACGCGAAACATGCTGTATGGGCACAGATCCTTCACTTCAACACTGTACTTGTATCCAATACACGGAGTAGCAAAGTTTTCGAAAAGCAGCATAGCAAGCGCATAGCGCCATACGGCTAGAGGATGGGCCCATTTTGCATTCGAACTCAATTTGAATTATACCTTATTCGTAACATCATGCGTGTGTGGAGTTCCAACGAATAATGCAGGAATAAATCACAAGGTAGACACGACCTCGCGTTACCATCAGTGCTGCCCAGTTAGTTCCCCGGTATCGTCGCAGCGCGAAGACTGCAAAGACCCCCAGGTCAAAAGGGTCCTCAATCCCACTCCCTCTCCCCTCCTCGCTTCTAGTTTTCGTCGCGGTGACCGGCAAAACGGACGCAAAAGAAGAAAAGCAAAGATTGCTTGGGTGACAGAAAGATAGCGTGAGGCTTTGACCACGTGAGTGTCCTTGCATCGGAGTACATGAAGGCTCGTGGCTACCCACAGATCGTTGTCTTAGTTGTCTGGCAAATTTGCTTTCACTGACGTTATCGGATTAGAACAGATTTCCAAAAAAAAACATATTTGGCGTATATTTTCATTTATTTATTTTTTCGTTGCTTTAAACTGAAAACGCTGAACCCTACTCATATAAGGTACGTTATAGAGTGCGGTCCTGCAGCAGTTTATCGGCTATATGTGGCGAGTACGCATTTTAGTACCTTCAATTAAAATAAAAGCGCAGTCAAGTTGAATATACTCTGCATAAAAGCAGGCACTTACTTTCTGTTTTGTCAATTTTAGAGTAAATTTTAAATTGAGTACAATTTGACGTTGTAGCAGGACGTGCTATCCGCTAACAAAATTCATTACAAACTGCTATTTGAGGAGAATCTCGAGCGAGGACAAGAGCACGAACTAGATCAATTGGATTTACCAGGCCAATGAACTCAAGGACAATAAGCCATATTCTCGGAATCTATGTGTGGTGAGACTGCATGGTGCAGAATGACGTCAGCATTTTTACTCAAGCTTTTCAAATCTATATGCATAATATAGGGAGCTTCTTAAATAACTTCTGGCACGCATCTAAACCTTCGTTTCGACGTAGGTCCTTTCTGCTCGTCCTCAAATGGCTCTCAGTCGCTCATATCACCATCAATCGTGGCGTATTTGCTCGGTATAGGGACTTTCTTTCTACATTCGTCTACGTTTTCCTGCAACAATGATGTAAAGCTTTCAACACTTACATTGTCGGACATGAAGTAACCAAAGGCTTTCCAATAAGTAATTTTTGGTGTAAAGTGTATACACCACTTTGCCCAGAAAAGGATGACTCATCAAAATAGGAAAGGAGTCGCTTCCCCGTGTTTCCATATTTGTTGACCACATGACATCGTACATGTATCTCGGGAACAGAAGGTGATGTCAAGGCAACTTCAATATTAATAACCACGCAGAAAGATCGCAGAGGCATCACTTAAAATGTCTACTTGCATTTTTAGGCAGCAGCGTCAATCGCAATTACTGCTCCAGATTACGCTGTGAGCATTATAATCTCCAAGTTTAATTCAGTATTAGTTCTCTATATTCAACAATTTCGTCAAATATTTTCATTTCACAATTTATTTATTTATTTATTTATTTATTTATTTATTTATTTATTTATTTATTTATTTATTCCTCAAATGCTCCTGGTGTGTTGATTTTACATGAGGGGTGGTTGTTGCATTTGTGCGAAGTCTTCGATGAATGACTTGAAGTGGCCAGGAATGGAGTGCTGCGCAGCGTCGGTGGGCAGATTTCCAGTCGTTCGCTGTTTGACTGAAAAGTGAGATGCGCGGTAGTGCGCGCAGGCAGTGGGTATACAGTGTTAGAATGACTGTTGCAGAGCGAAAGGCAATGAGCTTGGCTGAGTGTCGACTAACACTACATCATCTACATCAACGGCGACGGAGATTGTATCCATCCGTGAGGCAATAATCGATGGAACCGCCGCAGGTCTGGACTGTATTTTCTGGTCTTCGTTGGTCTGGACCAACGCTACAAGCCATTGATTACGTGCTTAAACGAGGACCTCACTGTCTCACCGCTCAAGATATAGAATTGCATGGTTTCGCCACGATAAATGGGCATCGTATAACGTTTCAATAAATTCGAGGGCACGGAAACAAGCTCGCCGACGAGATGGCTAATGTGGCCCACAATAATGCCATGCAAGTGCCTATCCCACTTTCTCGACTAGATACTAATGCTGTAACATATACATTATTACACGGAAATTCTAGAAGATATTGGGCGCTGCCGACATACCGTCATCGCCGCCTTCACGGACTCGACCCAGACATACAAGTGACGTTACCGCCCACCATCAAAAGAAGGAATGCAAACCTGCTGCACAGGTAATGACTAGGTCTGGCGTTCACTCGATGATACCTACACCCTAACGGCCGTGCAGACAGTCCGGACTGCAAGGAGTTCCATATACTCGGTACTACATAACACGTCTTGTGCATCTGCCCGCGATGGACTGTACAAACACAATCACTGGCAGAATATTTGGCTAAATTCATCTGGCTACCTTTGTCTGGAAAGGTTATACTGGAACCTTGGCGGGACCCTTGTCGTAGGCGGGGTATTCTTAAGGCTCCCATCAAATTCATGCAAGAGAGTAGTATTGATTTGAGACTCTGAAGAGTATTCGCTGTTAGAGTTGATTCACCACCATGTTCATCCCCATTATGAACAGTTTTCAATCTTTCTATTTTTTTCATCAATTTCCATTCCTCTATGCTGAGTAGCAGGTCAGATCTTTGATTCAGGCCGACCTCTCAGCTTTTCTATCATGATAAATGCACCTGTCTCTCTATGGCTTTGTATTTTAACTGATACATGAATAATAGTTATAGGTGTCTTGCCCAAAGTCATTTTAGAAGCTGCAAATTTGGGTACGTCAGTGTCACTCGACTGCACTAGTTAGGTTGGCAAGTACCTACAGAGGCATGGCATTGCTCTGCTAGCGCCCGCCGAAGGTAGTCACTTAAAAGCAACATAGTCCTAGTGTGAAGGGCGTAATTCGTCACCTTACTATTTCCTTCTTAGTACAAAGCACGGGGATATTGTATTGCGCAATTAGTTTTCTAAAATAAGCACTATTTGTATGGAGCTTTTAAAATTCCACTAAAGTACCGCTAGCATCACGTGAATTGCGTGATTTAACGTCCAGAAGTGGCACAATGGGCAATGAGGGACGCCGTAGTGGGTAGGTGCGTATCCAGTTTGACCACCTGGACTTCTGCAACGTGCACCCAAAGCACGCTACACGAATATATTCTTTTTTTCATTCCACTCCCATCGGAATGCAGCCGCCGTGGTCGAGAATCGAATCCGTAACCTCGTCAGTGGAGCTCAGGAGCTGAACGCCACCACCAGGAGCCATCCAACTCTCTTCTGAAGACATCCCGAAAACAGTTGCTCTTACAGTTAAAACATTTTGGTTGTTGCACTGATTTCCGCTGCGTGTGGTAATTAACCCTCAGAGTGAATTTTCCACTGAAGCAAATCACGGCAGTTTTTAAGACAACAGGTTTTTAAGAGCTCGGAAGCTTCATTTGCTATGCCTGTCGAACCCGTCACGCCGTCATCTACGAGTCGTCATGCTACCTCCCCAGCTCCATCCTCACCCTATAGCGAAGAAAAGCAAAACTTGGGCAACCTCTGACGATCGAACTCTTGCCACTGCGGCAACCTGTAGTCAGTGGCCGAGCACGCTAAGGCAACTTCTGCGGGTTTATGTTCGCCACGCAAACCCTGAGAGAATATAGTGGCATCCGTGCATACGTTTAAGTGGCCACAACTGTCAATAATGGCGGAATAAGGCGGCTTTAGTGTGCGTGTCGCAAGGAAGTTGTTTTTGAGCAGAGGCGCTATAACGTAAATCTATTTCAAACTTTTCTATTCCAATTATGCAATCAACCCTACACGATTGGACAAGAATTTTCGGGCCAGCGCCGCTTCGCCTATCACGCAGCCTCACGAAAACCGCGATAGCTATCCATCTGATAGGACGTGTACGCACTGATTACGCATGATGAGCCCGAACAAAAGAAAAATAATTATTTCTCATTCGACAATTTTCGCCATTAGCCTTCTGCTATTGGTCAAGAGTTTTCGGGCAGCGCCCACTTCGCCTGTCTGTCACGCGATGTCACAAAACCGCGAAAACTCACCGTGTGAAAGTAGCGTGCACACATTAAATATGCATTAATATGCCGAGCAAAACTTTTTTTTAATAGCCAGAAACTGCCCCGTTGCTAAAGGAATGAAGATGGCTGCCCGCCAATCGCTCAGGCGCTGGCTACTTGGACCTGCCGGAGGGCATGGTTTTATTTGAGTATCATAAAGCTTTTTGCGTGGCAGCAGTGTAAAGTTATAGAGCCCTTTCGGCACGTATACGACATCACTCTGCCTACTCTGCTGAGGATCCGTTTTATAGGCATTCCTAACTGTCCGTTGCACACCGCCGGGATTTTCGACCGGCCACCGCAACCTAAGTAAGGGGCAGCGACCAGTCGCAGACGCCGGCACCATCCTCCTCATCCGGTTATCTATTTTACCTGCGCTGGCTCAGCCTCATCGAAAACCCTGCTCACCTGACGGTGCTCCTCGCCTTTTGTCAGCCAATTACATCAGAAAAACCACTCAACGTAGGCAATGATATTCGTTTTGAAATCAAACAAAACTAACTTCCTATAAACGAGGAGAGCTTTTTATTGGGCTGTTCAGACAAAGCTGCGGGTCACCGCCCGATGCTTGCGTCGTTTGGTTACGTAAATTTTATTCGAATAAAAACAGATTGGGATAGTTCTAGGTTATAGGACCCCAGATGGTTGGCGTCCGCGGTGACAGTAAGCTGCTGTTGCAGCAAGTTGTTTCAGAATATGGAGGAATCTCTGTTTGCTGATTTTGCGAAGTTTAGCCGAACCTCTAACAGTTGTAGCAGCAAAGAGTTGATGCAAGCTCTTTTACGGAGTTGGCATAAAGCCCTGGCAAATTCAGTCTGGCCATCGATTCAAGTATTAATCATCGATTGGCGAACAATTACCCTTGTTTGTCGAAATATAATCTTTGTCTCTGCTGCAGTGTTTTAAAGAATTAAGCAGGAACTATTGACAAAGTGAAACAACACAGGTTTCTTGGTGATGTAGAGAGATACACGATCGTTAACGAAAACTATAGAGCTTTGTTTTGCAGCTTGTCTAGCATGTTACTCAAATGGGGACCTTGGCGTTATACTAGTCGAACTACTCTTTTAGAATTTTCACATTAAGGCACTTGAAGAACAAGTTAACTCAATAATAAACGTCCTTCGCCGCATTGCAGACTCGACATGAAGAGGGTCAGTATCATCAGTGCTAAAGACACACAATGCATTTACAAAGCAAATAAATAAAATATTATTTACCTGTTCCGCCTGGGCTGTTCCAGCGCTTAATAGCTTTCAAGTATGTGTGCCCATTCCTCGGTCAACTCAGGCAAAAAACGTAAGCTTGCAAATGTGAGACCTGGAAAAATGCAACACTTTGCACGATCATACTTTTGTTGGACTGCAGCTCAATAAGAGAATTCGAGAAAATCGAAGTGCTAAGTTAACAATAGACGCACAAATAAGAAACTCCATGGTGATCACATATTTATAAAATATTTACGAAGCTGCTTAAATGAAGGATGATATACCCATTGATACAGATACAAATTTTAAGGCAAGTTATGTTGCAATGACCGCAAGTTACATTTATTGCGAAATTCCAGGACGTTCTAAGTACCACTATGTCGCATATTAGCAGCACCAAATTTATGTGTCAATGACGCGGTAGCATTTAAAAATTCTTAGACAGCGTTTCAAGGTGAAATGAATTCAGAATACGAAATACATGTAGATTATCTATTTTAATGATCATGTGCTTTATAATAGCTGGCCGCGTCGACTCGATGTTATTATTATGCGAAACCATTTTCTTTTACGAAGGAATGATTTTCAGTTATTCGCCCAGAGTAGAGAGAGAGGGAGGATATAAGGAAGACAGGGATGTTAACCAGTCAAGAGTCCGGTTGGCTACCCTACGCTGCGCACACAGTCAAAGACACTCGTACCAACACAGAAAGCACAGAAGTGCCTTAAGTGCCATCTGAGCCGATGATCGGTAGAAACGGGGTTGTAGTATTGTCTGTTCACTCAGAGGACGCTAGTCTAGTTTCCTGAATGCGTTGGACAAAGATTGTCTATGTGCTTCAAATTGAGGAGAGTGGCACAATAAGCGGTCAATGTTCTCGCACCCGCAGACATCACACGCAGGACTGTCAGTCATTCCATTTAGTGCAGAATAAGCTTTCGTGAAGGCAACTCCCAGCCACAACCGACACAGAAGAGAAAGCGCTTCGCGTCGGTGCAGTCCAGCTGGAGGTCTGAGTTGCAGCGAAGAGTTTATTGTGTGCAGTCTAGTGCGCCTTGTATGTGCGGTACGTATTCCACTCAGCTAACGAGACTGTGCGTGCTAGAATGCGAAGTTGTCTCGCAGCGTCGGTCCTTGAGAGAGGAATGGGAACGCAGTGGTCTTCTTGGTTTGACGTCCGAGCTGCCTTATATGAGTGATCATTTCCAATGATGCCGCAATGGCCTGGTATCTATTGAAAAGAGATATCATGAGTTTTTTATTTCAAGTGCTGGACAAGTTCCACGATTGCGCACGTCAGCTGATCGTGAGTTCCATGTCGGATAAACGACTGTACACATTGCAAGGATGCCCTTGAATCGCAGAAGACTGCCCATTTTCCAGCGCTAAGCAGCAATAATTTATAGGAGATGCAAACGGCGCATAATAGATGCCAAGTTTTACTTGGATTGAAGGAAAGGCCGACATCTATACTACAGTTCGTTATTTTTCATATAATGTCTATGTCTTCATCCTAAACAAGATGCGAAGAAAAGTTAATCGCTAGACTTCTTGTTTTTTCATGTACAATGGTAAGTTCTTTGCCAACATACACTTCAACGTGATTAGGTTTAGGTACTTCATATTTCGCGCGCAATAAGGTTAGTTTTTGTATAGGATTCATTCTCAAACGATTAATTATTCGATGAGTCAGGCAGCTTAGCAAGTAATTCATTGCACTTCTTTTAATTATTTCGTGTGCATTAGCCCTATAGAGCTAACAATGTTAGAGATAGTATCTTCATGAACCCGTACAAGATCAATTTCTTGTATTATCATAATCGGTAATGTCGTGAATGCAGAGCTTAAAAGGCACGGGTCTGAGAACGCTTCCTGCAACACGACATTTAGTACGGGGGAAGAGACCGGACTGCTCGCTTTTCTTTTCTTTATTTTTTTCCTGTTGCTTTTAAATCTTTATCTAAACAGATTGCCTTCCCGGTCAGTCAAGTGGAGATTGAACTGAAGACATTATTTTAATATATATTTCAAATGCCTAGCTATAGAGTTACATTCGAGCTTCAAGATGAGCATATTTTGGCCAGGTGATTGTGCACCAAATACTCGCACATTTGTTTATCCACGCGTAGTTGCATTTAAGGCACTTTTTATCAAGCTAATTCTTCGCCTGCATTTGTCATTATAGAGTGGAACCAATACGAGACATTATAACTATCTCACACGACATCCACTCCAACAGAACGTCTTGCCATTTTGTCGCTACCACGGTACATTAATCAGTGCAGGAAGGGACAAAATTGGTTATCAAATCAAATCGAACATGTTTATTTTGCAGGAAGAATGCAAAATTTCCCTGCGGGAGGCAAAGACTAAAGCCGAGAAAGCCTGACGAGGTCTTGGCCCCCTGATCAACAAAACAGTCTACAGCAGTTGACATGACTCAATATACACTTCATTAAGTACAATGCATCTGCTTCTCTACATCGGATCACATACATATTTATTTATACATGTATATGCAACACGCTCTACAATACACTATACATTTAAAAAAGATACATTGAAATGGAATCTAACAATTTTGTTTAAATTTTCGCGATTTCCAGCAAAAAAAAAAAAGAAATTCATCTCAAAATATACGAAACCTAATTTGACAACATTTATGGATCGACTGTGAGGTTAGTAGTCAGAAGAAATGATTTGTAATTGCGCTTGAGCTTCTTGGCTTGTAATGTAAGGTCAATATTCGATTCATAGAGGTTTAATAATTGCCCTGCTTTGTATTCTATGGCCTGTTTGCCATAGTTCGTGCGTATTTTTTTTTCGGCTAGAGCTTCTGGACCCATATTTCGTGGATACAGTGCTTGGGAAGGCATCCTGTAATTTGTATTTATGTATGTGTTGCATCAACTTTAGATTATAAACTTTTTTTGCGGATAGGATTTCATGTTTGAGAAAAAGTGGTTCAGTGGCTAGGTCCTTGGCATGACCTTTATATTTTTCCAGGATACGAAGCACGCGCTTCTGCAGGATTATTAACCTATCATAATTTGTTTTAATTGTTGTTCCCCACACCAGCATTACGTATAGTAGTTTCGAGTAAAATAACGTATAGTAGAGTGATTTAGTTAACCACGAAGGGAGAAGGGAAGCGATTCTACTGAGACATCCTACAGAGCGAGCCAGATCAGTTAAGAGATGTTTCATATGTGGTGTCCATGACAGGTGTTCATGGAACCAGACTCCCAGGAATTTCTGTGTGTTTACTTGTTCGATGCGTTGGTCATTATAATAAATTATTACATTACCGCGGATGTGCTTGTTAATAGGCCTTAACATAACAAATTTAGTTTTTTGTGTGTTTAGTTTTAGTTTATTTTTTGTTAGCCAACCTGAAAGTTTAGAGAGGTATAGATTTGCTGAAGCTTCTCCTTCATGAATAGTAGATCCTGTGAAGAACAGGCTAGTGTCGTCAGCAAATATTGTAATTTTAGGTGTATATTGAACATCCGTAATATCATTGATATATAAAAGGAAACGCACGGGACCTAATATGGATCCCTGTGGAACTCCTTTTATTACGCTTAAGTACTGGGACTCTACATTGTCTATGCCAACAAATTGATATCTTGATGATAAATAGCTTTTAAATAAGTCCAGGACAACACCACGAATTCCATAGCGGCTTAATTTCAGCAATATGATATGATGGTCAACTGAATCGAAAGCTTTATGCAAATCAAAGAAAACACCCAAAGTGAACATATTATTTTCAATATTTTCTATTATGCGGTTTTTTACACTTATTAGAGCCTCTTCCGTCGTTTTGTTTTTTCGAAAACCAAATTGATATGGCGATAATAGACTGTGTTTGTCGAGATATTTCGTAAGACGGTTGTTTATGCATTTTTCATATATTTTCGAGAAGACAGGTAGCACGGATATCGGTCGATAATTTGTTAATTCAGAAGTAATGCCGCCTTTATGGATAGGAGTAACTTTCGCCACTTTAAGTTTTGTTGGGAAAGTTCCCACCAGAAACGAAAAATTTATAAGATATGCTAATACCGGGCTAAGTATAGATGCAAAAGCCTTAACTGGAGCCACTCTTACGTCATCGTAACCACTTGAAATGTTGGTCCTTAGTTCTGCTATGTATCTGCGGACTTTTTCTGGTGATACCTCGTTCAACACGAGAGAATTCACCTGGTTACCTAGTTCAATTTCATATTGCATTGTATCCTCATCGCTAACAGCCACATTCACGAAGTAATGATTAATTGCATTCGCAAGCTGCCTGCCTTCTAATATAATATCATTAACTTTTATTTCTTTAGGTGTATTGCATGACACTGTTCTTCCAGTTAAAGAATTAACTTGCTTCCATACTTTTGCAGGATCTGACTTTATGCGCGAGAACATTAATTCATGATAGGCTATTTTTGCTTTTCTAATGTCGCTGTTTAACCTGTTGCGAAATTGTTTGAACTCTTGCAATATTGTAATATCTCTGGTATCTAGAAATCTGTAAAAAAGTGCGTTTTTTTGCTTGATTCTTTTCAAAAGGTCGCTATTTATCCATGGCTTTCTATTTTTACCCTTTCTTATTTTGAACTGTTGTAGCGGAAAAGCAGTGTTGTAACATTGACCGAAGATTTCTAAAAAAGTGTCATATGCTTTATCTGGATATTCTTGCACATACACACGTGACCAGTCAGCTCGTTTAATTAATTCGCTAAACTTAAGAAGAGTTTTGTCATTAATACTTCTATATCGCGGGAGATTTGGACGTTTTTCTTTAATTAATAAGTTATGTGTACAAATATAAATAGGTAGGTGATCACTAAGGCCTGAGCACAATATGCCTGCGTTGTAATCGTATTTGTTTACGCTTGTTATACAGACATAGATAGATGTGGAGCTGTTGTGAGTAACACGGGTAGGCTATAAAATAGCATTTTCACATCCATAGGATGCTATAAGGTTTATCAGATCAAGCGCATACAAATCTTCACTCATCATATTAATGTTCACATCACCCATGATGAAATATGGTTTTTTTATGCCATTATAACAATGCATAAGTTGTTCTAAATGGCTTAGAAAACGGCGCTTGTATCCAGTTGGTGGTCTGTATACTACAGTAAGCAGAAACGAGTTCGTTTCTATTGCCAGACATTCTATGTCACCACTGCTCATAGAAAGACCATCAAGTACTTGAAAGGAATATTGCTGCTTCAGGTATATAGCTAACCCTCCGCCTCTTCCAGCGCGATCCAATCGCACTGCAGAATAATTGGGGAATTCAGGAGACATGTCAATATTACACAGCCATGTCTCTGTGAACAGTATTGCTTCAGGGTCGGCATGCAAAAATATATCAAATTCTTCCTTCTTATTCTTCAGACTTCTTATATTTTGATGTAGTAAGGTAAAACCAGATCTAGAACAAGCATCACTACTCGTCCGTGCTGTTTTTTCCATTGACAAGGAAAAATATTTTTGTCCATTTTGTCCTCCCTTTTTTCACTTGATGAGATCTAAGTCAGCAGTACTTGTTATACGGATTACATCTGAAGTTTCATCTTCGCGAGCCAGAATATTTCCTCCACTCGTCCATACATATTTCCATGTTGCGGATTTCTTTTTTGCTATGGCTGCACCAAAGAGCTGCTTGTTCTGTCGTGTCAGGTGCTCGTTAACATAGATAGCACTTTCTGTGCCCTTGTGGCCTAGGTCAGTCGAAACCATCTTCTGTTTCTTTGATTTCGCGAGTAGCGCATTACGTTTTGTGCGTGAAATGAACCGGACAACAATGTTTCGTTCATTTTTTTTTTTTTTTTTTGCCGTGGATACCCTGTGACAGATGTCAATATCACTATCACAGATTGGCTCGCCTACGAGCTCACCTATCTTTTTAACCACAATAGTTGAGTCAAGCTACTCGGGTGCACCTTTTATTTCAAGATTGTTACTTCTTTGGTATTGCTCAAGTTCTTCAATTTTCTTTTAAAGCCGTTGGTTCTCGGCCTTTAGTTTTTCGTTCTGGGAAACTAGTGTTTTTATTTCGGCTCTGAGTGCCTTAATGCCGGTTCCTATTTCTTTCACATCATCAGATGCATCGCTGCAGAATTTTAAGCTTTCTTTCAGCGACCTTATCTCAGCACGTATTTCCCGTTGAAAATCAGATATTAGTGTCGGAACATCTTTCTTGTCACCCTTACTCATGGCAAGAAACTTCAGGCAACAAGTTTCAAAGCAAAGTCAAGTCACTTGTCCGGCAGCAGTGCAAGTAAGCAAGGAAAGTAGCACGGGGATATGTTTTGCTTACCTGCAAAGGATTGCAGATGTACTTTTAGTCGCCCACTCGCTTCGTACACTGCTGCCGGACTGCACAGGAGACCAGAATTCCAGCGCTTATAAAGCCAGCCGTGGATCAGCAGCCAGCCTTCTGCGCCGACTCCGGGATATCTCGTTCCGGCGATCAATCGAGCTGTGATGAGGCATTATGAAACATCGTTTCAGCGCACAATTGAACAAGGACGAGAAGAGAAAGACAACACGAACGCCGGATCTTCTCGTCCTTGTTCAATTGTGCGCTGGAGCGATGTTTCATAATGCTAATCATAATCAACTAGCCCAGCTGTCCATACTTTGTGATGAGGCGCCAGTCGTCGGTGCACTGCAAAGGATTGCAGATGTACTTTTAGTCGCCCACTCGCTTCGTGCACTGCTGCCGGACTGCCGAGAAAATTGGTTATCCTGTGCGATTATCAGGCAGCAGCTACACTTGATAACGCAAACTCGCGAAGCTCAGTTTTAGTATACGAAACCCTAAAGGAACTCGCAAAAGCGAACGAAGAATATCACATAATAATGTTCCACTGATGTTCCCGTTACCACAATTATGTTCCACCCTTGGCCACTGCAATATCCTTGTCAATGTTACAACTGTTGAGCCGACACAGAAAGCGGATGTGAACAGCGTGACATCAAGACTTCCTCTGTCACATGACAAATTGCGCCATACTATAAAGGAGTACTAACATGATATTTTGATATTTTCATTCTTTTTTGCGTTAAATGAAGGTCCTAGACCTCTAAACGCTAGAAAAAATAATTGCAAGCCTCAGAGCGTCCTAAATAATTTAATATAATAGATTTTCTACAGCCAACTTCGGCTTCGTTTCCCAGGAGGTTACTGTATCATGATGTCATGGCGCAGGAGGTGGTCACGTGGGAGCAGGACAGTGCGACGTTTCGAGACTCGCTCCGGCTCGCTCAGTTGTCGGCTATGCATTGCTCCACCGGCCTTCACAACAAGTGTGAAAACGTCGCAATGTCCTGCTACCACTTGACTGCCTCATGCTTCATCAAGTGACGACACAGTAGAAACGAAACCGAAGTAGGCTGTAGAAAAGCTTTTAATATATTAAATTGTCTATGGCACTTTCAGGTTTGCCAGCATTTTTTCTAAGATTTACGTGTCACTACTTTTCATCTAACGTAAAAAATGAAGACTCTGAAGTATGTCAGTGCTCCTTTAAGACAGACTTCAGCACGCGATTGCATAAAGGCCATATAATGTATGGATTTCTTTTGATCGATTTCGCTTTGTCATTGTCCACCGTTCGCGGTCGGTCGATCGTGCTGATAACGTGGGCGGAGCGCTGCTCGGACCAGTGGTGGAGCGCAGAAATGAATAGCGTTAGAATATAAGCATTTCATTACACCGGTCATGGCTTGATCAAATTTCAAAGCCTTTATAAAAAAAGCGGCAGTGGCTTAGCTCGGCTATGCCAGGATATACGTAGCAAAAGCTAAGGCATAGCATGGTTAGCCTTGGTTAATCTTGATTGCAAGTCCAGGTTAGTCTGGTTGTCTAGTAATGTTGCGGCGTTTAGCCAGTCGTTCGGCGCGCTGTTCGTCTGTTTGCTGGGCGATTAGTTTCCTCTTCATCTCGTTCCGATGTCGATTCCAGGCCTCCTCCTGCTTATCAAAATTGTCTCCGTCCATACTTCCGCCTCAACTGTGGTTGCGGCGCACGCGAGCTCTCCTTTTCGATCCTCCGACATGTTAACAGGCATGCGACGCAGTTGGCGAAGCAAGCGGGGGCGAACGCAACGACGACGAACGCGGTGTGACGAGGAACGCGGTGTGACGTCATGTGCCTCCTCGTAGCACGGCCACGGCTAACTCGCAAGTTCGCGGCCAGTAAAGATTTCGCTTTAATATTTCACTTAGCCCTTGCCTAGAACTTTATAATCCGTGCACGTTGCTTACCAGCAGATCTTTTCAAACGCTTCCTGCTTAACATTTGCCGCGCCTGTATAGTGTGACCCGGTGGATGAGGATGTTGACGCTCTCCACTTGAATGTTGCGACGTGACACTAAAATACGCCATTTTTGACGGGATATGATGGCACTGATCCGCAGGCCTTTAGGCTTCAAAAAATCCTAGGTTCATGGCCGACCAATATTTTACTAGGGTGAGCATTGGTTGCCCTCCAGAGATTTTGGGAGCAAAGCAATATTGTTTTAGGGATTACAGTTTTATCATCCCTCGTAAGCGGACTGTATGTATTTTAAATTACCAGATTTTGTTTCTTTCTGTGCCTAGCTTCACGTGCGTTTCTGTAACCTGCTTTCGTTCAGTTTAGTTCCAGGGTGTTTAGTGAAACTTATGCTCTGTGAGGTGTCTTGAGTGCATTTACTTCACCAGGCTTTGTCTCAGTGTGTTCTATGCAGCTTTTTTATTACTGTGGCCGTCTGTTAAATGCCACCTTGCTTTTTCTTTTTTCTTTTTAGTATGTATTTATTCTATGTGAAATGAAGCAGCAGGCGCCACATAATGGCGCCGACACCTCCTAAATATTATGTATTAAAAATAGCATCTAGTATACACCAGCTCGTCTCGAAAACCTGTGATGACTGCCAATACGAATACGGTATACAGCACGAAAGCGACCTCTGACAGCAGGATGAAAACTTCAAAGAGAACATCACAAGCTGTGTTTCCAATTTCTTACTTGCGCAGACGGAAGAAATAAAAAAAAACTTCAGACTTCTGCGGCCTTGCCGAATCGTAGCCCAATATAATGAGCGTCCCAACTATCATGCACCAACACTTAAAGATATGCAAATTCCACGTAGCTGAACAGAACCAAGGTAATGTTACTTGCCGTCGCTTGGAGATACTCAGATTATTTTGCATTCCACCTAATTACATAATTCTTCCTAATTAATTAATCAACTTATCGAATACTATAATTAGATCAGAGATGTCAATGAGAAAATTGTACAGCAACATGAAAACAAGATTAAGGAGTCATTCCACCCTGTGAAGGTGGTTGACGAGCGAAGCTGCTATGGTGGTATAAATTAATTTCGAGCGGTTGTACGAGAAAAGCCTGTCTATAGGATCGCGGAGAAGCAAAAGGAGCACACTTTCGGTATGCATATTGAACGTATAATGGAGTTCGCTAGGACCATCATAGTATCTGCCATATCTCATCGTAGAGACGCTGCTCTTCAGGCCTACGGATCATGCGTGGCCTTCCCATGGCGAACAGTGGAGCGAAATGGTACCGAAATTCCGCTTGGTCGCCTTATAACGCCCGCACTACGTCACGCACTACGTCGTACATGCACAGAGCTACCGCCGAAGGGCTTTTACGGCGCCGCTCTAAAGACGCAGTTGTCGACGCAGCTGCGACGTAGCGTCGTTTAGACGCAGGTGGGCATTAAACCGAGCCTCGACGCGAGCGACGGTATGCGTTCGTGCAGTCCGAAGGACTGCACGAAACAAAAACGTTTTTTGGTAATTTTTGATTGAGCATACTTCCTAGTTAATTAGCTGAATTAAACTTGGAAGGATTAGTGTTTTATTCTAGCAGACAAACATGGGGCTGTCCGTTTCCCTCCCATAGAAGCCCATATATTGACAGCAGACGGGAATTCCACAATATTTCTAACATCACTGTGAACTACGTAATTATGAAAGGGAAATGAAATTTCATGTAATGTTAGAGTCGTCTTAGCGGCTAATTGTCATATAATTTGTTTAGAGGTAGTTTCGATAAAACGAGAGTTGCAACCGTTTTCTCTAACCATACTGCCTCCGTAGATGCCCATGTATCGACGAAAGACGAGAATTCTGTAACTTTACAACTTCATTTTGAACTAAATAATTTTGACAAGTAAATGAAACTCCGCGCAATGATATAGTCGTCTTAGGGGCCAATTTCACTATATTTTTTTCCAAGATGCCTACATTAGATTGAGAGCTACAGAGCAATCGCGAGAAAGTTAGCTTTGCTGCAAGGCGTTTTCTTTTCGCCGCTATGATTTTTCCGGAACGTAGCCACAGACAAGCTTCACTGTAAAACTCCTGATACAGCTTTCTGTTGCTCAATACATGCTACATAAAAGTGTTTTTCCGAGCGTGAAAGAAGCCGGCGAATACAGACAAAGTGCCTCGAGCGGCCAGTCGCGCGGCCATTTTGCGTGTATTCGCGGGCTTCTTTCACGCTCGGAAAAACACTTTTACCAAGCGCGTATTGAGCAACAGAAAGCTGTATCGGGAGTTTTTCATGTTGCTCTACAATTTTCTCATCGACACTTTTAATCTAAGTATAATATTTGAGAAGTTGATTAATTAATTGGGACTAATATGTGCCGATCGTGACGTTGTGCATAGTCTTAGCCACTGCGCCTGGCCAGTGGCTAACAGCACTTACGAACTAAAAGTTTCATGGATACGGACTTTGTTTCTTTCGAACAGTTGCATTATTAATTTCAGTGTTCACTACTTGAAACACACACTTTAAAGGAACCCTTCAACACATTTTTAAACGTGCTAAATACAGCATACTAGACGCAAGGCAATGCTGTTGTGAACACCCGAGCCAAATATTACTCACTTACACACAGTAGGGAACGTGTGAAGTCGCTGTAAAGATTGTTTGCACTGTCATGCGAATTCGTCGGAACACCGCCATCTAAACTGCACATGAAGACGCGATGGTGCCTGCGTGCGTCTATTGGCGGGATTTTCGAAAACTTCACGATCAATTGTTACTTTAACAGAAGCGATAAAAGCACCTGCAATGCTGACAATGTTCATAGCACTTCACGTGTTTAAAACTTGGTAACTTCTACTGCGTCAAAAGCCTCGACGTCAAAATTCTGGGCCTAGATACACAAAAAGCTCTTGCACTAGAATTGTCGTAAGCGAAAATTTCAGGCAATCGTAATGTTTTACATATCATCAGTGAAGGCAGCCTGCGAAATGCCGGTACTTCCAGTGTACCGGAAGTACAATATATTGTACTTCCGATATTCGGCGACTGGCGTCTGCTCGATTTTTACCGGCTCCTCCGCAGAGCAAGATCTGCCGTCGCAGAAGTTTTGCTGACCTTTACATACTGTAATCTGCGCCTGCGTGCAACAGTCTTTGTCACGGCGCGTAGAATTTATGCGCATTTAGACTCACTCGAACGCAAGCAGAGCTGTCATCACTCCTTCTTTTACTTTTGTCGTTCTAAGACGCGCAACACGAGCGCCGCGTTTCTCGTGTTCAAAGTTATTGAAGTTGTGTGGAACGCGCTCCCCCCCACAAACTGCGTTGCTCAAAATGAACAGCGAACTGCGGATTCGCCGTGCAGTTGTTGGCTAAAAAAGCGGGGACAGTGATACAAGCGTTCTGTATCAGTTACCTCAAGACGCGCAGCTTTGGCAAGCCTGGCTAGAGTGCATCAGACGACCAGCGTCCGAGCAGTGAAAGCCTAGGGAGCTCCTCTTCTCTGCTTTGCTGTGCGCAGTGGTGCGTCCGTTGAAGCCCAAATCTGCCGTCAAGCGCTTTAGCCGGCGTCGCAAAGCGGCGTCTGTTGTCGTATAAACAGAACGACCGAGTCCGCACAGCCGCCCGGCGCGCACTCTATGCAAGTCAGTCGCTGAGAAAAGCCTACAAAGTTTCTCTAAACACGTTTCAACGCCACAGCTAGAACGATAGCGCACACAGTGGAAACATATAAACTATATTGTGTCTCGTGGCGTGCAAAATCACTGCTGACGATGAGCCACAATAAACAGGAGTACACATTTACTGAGCAGAAGGCCCTATAGCTGAGGGTCATTCCTCGGCGGATAAATCTCTCGGTCACCTCGTGCCGGCCGCTCGTGATCTGAGCCACGGGGCTGCTTCGCTTCCGATGCGACGGCCTGTCCCTATAGCTGCATGCAGCCGCCGTTCTCCACATCTTCCTCGACGTCGATGCTGCTACAAACGCAACTGTAACTTAAGGGTGAGCCTCTGGGTTTACTGAGTCATATGCGCCAAAACGGAAAGTGCATGTGAACATCCAAAACCAAAATTTAACGGCGCGCCACGATGGCGTGCAGTGGGCGGAGCGTTGTGGAGAGCGCCCCGCTCCGCCATAGCCTCCGCAATGAAAGCCGTTCGAAAAAAGGGTCGCGGCACCGCGGAGGGAATGAAAGGGGATCTTTTATTGCCGATAACTGCGCTTCTGCTGGACCCACTCAAGTAATTTTTTGCTGCAAGATATTGCTACGCTCTTTAATGACAAATACATTTCACAACTTAGTTCAAAAGAGATGCAGGGCTGCTTTAAAAGGTTGCCCGAATATGACCCCCCGTTTAATATGTGTGCCGCTTATAACGATTTCGAGCACTTGCTCAAGGGGTTCTTAGCAACGGCCGTACTTCAACCGCACACATTTATCCTCCCGTGCACATCAGTCATAATCCCCCCCCCCCCCCCCCATTCTCACCAAACCTGATCTCGGTGGCTGTTATAGTTATTCCACTACAGCTGGCTAAATTCTGCGCTGTTCGTAAAACACACTTACGACACTCTAAAGCACTTGCAAACACTTCGAATTTTGCCGACACATCACCTTTAACCTGCACCCTACTTTCACGAGACATAAACAAGGTGACTCGATCATTTATTTTAGTTACAACACCGCGGGCGCCTTCTTTGACGCATGACCATAGGGAGAAAACGAGTGTTCAGTTGATCGTGAAACCTTGAAGTTCCGTGACACATTGCACCTAACATGCCCCTGATTTCTATCAAGTGTGAACTCGGTGTGAATTATAGAGTTCTCTCGGGACGTTGTGAAACATAGCGCATAGCGGCAATATAACGCCTTCGAGCATTTGCTGTTTTAGTAGGTGGCAGTTTCAGTTCTCACGGGCTCACGGGAGAGCGAGATAAATTCTGCGCCGCTCGTAAAGCATACTTATAGCGCTCCGCAACGCTTCCGTGAGTAATTTATTGTAAGAACCATAATTAACCCACACATTTAGAATTTCGCTTACACATCACCGACGGTAACCTGTCCCTTAATTTCAGAAAATGTATACGATGTGCCTCGTTTAGTCCACTAAAAACACCGGAGAAACTTACTACGTGCCTCGTGTAACGCATATAAGTACAGAAAAAAATACGAGTATTCAGTAATTATTTCCGACGCGTATAATTACCAGAAATGTTAAACGTTATCCACACATCACCTCTAGAATGGCCCCCATTTCAACTGAATTTCAGCTCAGTGTCCCTTACAGCTCTTCTAGAACACTGGGAAACATTGCCGATAACTGCCATGCAACGCTTTTGAGCAATTGCTTAAAGAATTTTTCGCAGAGCCCGCAATTAAATGACTCTCTTCAAACTTTGTTCACACATCACCCATAGGATGCGCGTTTATCTCTCGGAATGTCAACTTTTTTTCTGGTTGAGTTTTTTCAGGACAGTAAGCTCTAATTTCGTACGCGGTTCGTTATATACGCTTCTATGCTATGGGACTCTATATAATAATGCTATACAAAGGCTGCAGTTCACTTACACAGTTCGCAGATGACACTAATGTATTTTTTTTTTTTGGGTAGACCTTCAGGAACTGCAAGTTACCACTAATAATTGGTTACGAGAACTTAGTAAGTGTGTATATTGAGATAAGCTTGACTTAAACACGAGAAAAAAACTAAGTTTACAGTTTTTTATTGCAAGAATAAGGAAATAAATTACGACGTAAACATTTTATCGCGTGGAACCCAACCTGAACATGTCTCAAGCCATTCGCTTCTGGGTGTTACATTTCATGAAAACTTGAGCTGGACAGAGCACAAAAATAAGGCACGCGCTGAGGTTGTACGATCTGTTGGCTCGCTACAACGTATGTGATGCTCTGTGCCTGTCAGGCTTCTCAGACAACTGTATTTTTCGCTTGTACACTCACAGCTTAGCTACTGCCTCTTAGTATAAGAAAATGGTAATAAACCGATATAGAAAAACTGGTGGTTTTGTAACGGTGAAATGTTCGCTTGCTTAGCTCTTCAAAACAATACATAGGATCTTCTATATTAATGATGCGCTACAACACTCTTGATATTAGAAATTCTTACATAGCGAAGATATGCATACGGCTATTTAAAGAGGTATCTAGCTCCTGAACAATTTTCAAGTAGCTACCTGAGTAGATACACAGGATACAGCCTACTTCGCACTTGAATAGTAATGAAGAAACTGAGGACAAACTATAGCACGCAATCTATCAAATATGAAACTGTGTTTATGCAACACGTACCCTAACATTCTTCACGGCGCTAGAAATTCTAGAAGAATTCGCACATTTAAGTATGCAATACATGTTTTTTACTGATCACGATATGTTTAATTAATGTTAAAGGACTTTTAAATTCTTCGATGTTAATAGTGATGTTATCAATGTCACATTCTGAAATTTATAACTAATGCTTGTGACAGAATGTTCCTTTATTTTGCAGTGCTGTATTAATTTAATTACTTGCTCTTTTGGAAACAGTAAAAAAGTGTGCTGTGAATAGTTTTGATGTTTTCTGTTGTATTAGTTGTTGTACTTGGTTATGTTAGTATTGATACTAGTCAACTGCTACTTCCGCTGCTCCAGCCAGGTAAACGCCTTAGTCAGGAGGATTATGCCCTCCTTTTGCCTTACCTTGTGGGCAAACCTTGTATTTGTTCTGCCCAAATAAATTACTACCTACTGTATATATATATATATAGATCGTACATCACCCGAAACATGCCCCCTATTTCAACTACATAAATACGTGCCTCATTTATACAAGTTCATTGAGTTCAATGATACAAGTTCATTGAGGAGACCGGAAAACCCCACTACGTGCCTCGTATAGCACCTGAAGATAGAGAAAAACGAGTATTCAGTAATTACTTTCGAAGCTCCTAATCAATCTGCACTCCTCAAACTTTCTATACACGTCACCTACAACATGGTTCATTCTCTGCAAGCATAAAATTTATGCTTTCTTGCTTCTCCAGAGCAGAGGGGAAAGTTCTTGAGCGCTGCGTATAACTCCTATAAACGGGCAGAAAACGAGACTCTAACAATTTTTATTTAGCTTCTAATTAATCCACACACTTCAACATTGGTCTGTAGATTGCCCTTAACATGCCCCTAATTTCCTCTAAACTTAAACTCTGGGAATGGTCTATGTCTCAAAGCACACCGTAGAAATACGCAAATAACGTTTTCCAGGGCTTTTATAGTCCCGCTAACAGCTTCGCTGTAAAAGTTTTACGCTTGAATTGTTCGCAAGAGCAGGTGCAAACCATTCGGGATGTTGGACGTACCGGTCGTGAAAGCGGCTGGCCAATGGCAAACAGCTCGCAAAAACGTAGTTTCGAGAATTCGATCTCAGGCTGGAGTTTCGGGTATTGTCTTTTTTTGCAACAATCATGGGAAGCAGAGGGAAGATTACTACATGTTGCCATTTGAACGGCTGGCGATAAAGACTGAGTCATGTTGTTCCCGGTGGGCCTGATTTAGTAGCAGTGTGTTCAAAGGGTCTGGTTGGCTCATCGTTGGAATAAAAACAGGAACAGCGCGACACGGGACGAGCGAGTTAAGAGCGCAGGACAGAGCGCTCTGTCCTGTGTTCTTTACTCGCTCGTCCTGTGTCGCGCTGTTTGTTTCTGTTTTATTCCACTGATTTAGTAGATCGAATCCACCCAAAATGAAGAAAGCAATTATGGGAAAACACCATAAATATTTGTGCTAATGATGTTCAATGATAGATAAATGTGTTCAAAGGCATGCGTTGAGCGCTAGAAAAATAAAACTATAGCTTTGAGAGTAGACAATTTTCCTTACGCCTTATAGTCCTATGAACGATTATAAAACAAGAAGACTAATTAATTGACACATTGATGATTATTGAGTTCACTGCTATTTATTGATCCCTCCAAGTTCATGTTCGCAGGATAATTTTGTTGATAGCTCATCTCGGCGCTCGTTTTATTTGTGTATTGGGACACACGAGACATGCTTAATGGCGTATTCTTTCTCTTAGGTTACTGATTGGGCCTTCAATCCTTTGTTTATCCAATCCGCCTGCCTTCTTGAAGTAGCATGTAGGCAGTCATGCGCACGCAGGCAGAATTCTCTGCTCTTCATGAAACGCTTTGCTTTCTCTTGGCCTGGTCGCTATTGTTAGACCAACGGCTGGTGTTAAGCCTTCACACAAAGGCGTTGCTTGCAATGAATGACTTTCCGTTATTAACTGAGACAGCCTCAATGCACTAATTCAATTATCTTTCACACAGCCCTTTGACTTCTTTCTCTCTCCTATAGTGCCTGCAAGCTTATAGTTGTGACTCCACTTTGTTTATGGGTTGGTTTCATTCCTTTATTTTCCCTGTATTCCCTTTCTTTACATACAACGTCCCAGTTTTCGTGCAAGTTCTACTCTCCGGCATGCGTCAGTCGCTTACATTTAGCTTTTGGTCTGTATGTTTAGCTTTGCTTGATTCGGTGTTTATAAAAGGCACGCCACTGAAGAAATCCAAAAGATGCGAATTAGCCGAGAGCTTGAACCTAATCCTTCGGCCGCCTTAGTTCTGCGCTGAGTGCTTCATTATGGAAAACAGCGCATACGTGCACGAGGTCCACTTACTCCTCGTCCCTGTGTGCAAGCACTTCGGTCACTGCTGTCCGTAAAATTGCAGCGCCGGCTTGCCTGCAGGGCATTTGTTGTACACGCGCGTGGTAGCTTACGAATAGAAGATGTACAGCGTCGTGTTGTTCCACTGCCAGCAGCCTTACAGCAGGAAGAACAGCTTCCTGCAGTGAAGCAGCCCCTATAGGCGTGAGTCGCGGCCCAGTCGCGCTGTTGCGCAGCGTATTTTCATTATACTCTCTGTCATCCGCTCTCTGGGCAGTGAGCAAGGGGTAAGATAATCAAGCACCGTTATACAGGGTGTCGCACGTAACTTGAGCCAAACACTAAAAACGTGCAAATGCCACGTAGCTGTACAGAACCAAGGTAATGCTGTTTGTCGACGCCTTGGAGATACTCAAATTATTTATTTTTTCATTCCGCCTAATTAGATAATTAGTCTTAATGAATTAATCAACTTCTCATATGTTATAATTAGATGGAAAGTGTCAATGAGAAAATTGTAGAGCGACATGAAAAACTCCGGCTACAGCTTTCTGTTGCTCAATACGCGCTGCATAAAGGTGTTTTTCCGAGTGTGGAAGAAGCCCGCGAATACACGCAAAGTGCCTCGAGCGGCCAGTCGCGCGGCCAGTCGCGCGGCAATCTTGCGTGTATTCGCGGGCTTCTTTCACGCTCGTAAAAACACTCTTACGAAGCGCGTATTGAGCAACAGAAAGCTGTTTCGGGAGTTTTTCATGTAGCTCTACAATTTTCTCATTGATACTTTTCATCTAATTATAGCATTTGAGAAGTTAGTACAGATTAGTAAACTTTGACGTTAAAATTAAATTATGGGGCTTAACGTGCCAAAAAGAAATTATGGGGTTTTACGTGCCAAAACCACTTTCTGATTATGAGGCACGCCGTAGTGGAGGACTCCGGAAATTTCGACCACCTGGGGTTCTTTAACGTGCACCTAAATCTAAGTACACGGGTGTTTCCGCATTTCGCCCCCATCGAAATGCGGCCGCCGTGGCCGGGATTCGATCCCGCGACCTCGTGCTCAGCAGCCGAACACAAATGTTTGACGTTCATTTTGCTGGTTATGCTTGATTTTAGCGCCGTTAAATTACGTATATACCGCTACAAAGAGGCATGTTGTTGCTTACAGATGAACCAACATTGACAGAGCCGTCTTGTTACCTGGAGAGGTGTATGACCGTATTCACTCATCTTTCATTACTATATGATTGTATCATGTGCTTCTTCACGACTGTCTACACAACAGCCGGTGTATGCTCTCCAAACATGGAAACTGCACCTTGACCTAACCCAGCTTAGAAACGTAAGCATATAGGATGTTTAGGAGCTGCAATAATCCTTAAATATTTTGTGTCCCCCTTAGCCGAGTCTAACAGGTTCCGACGAGTTTAGTTGGCTCTAACGTGAAAGGCGGCATTATCACTTGAGGCCTTGAGACCCATTGTCCTACGCAATAAAAAGTGGCAGCGGAACGGAACAAGGTTAGTACCCTAATAAACGATAAGGCTCGCGCATCCTTGAACACTATAATCACCGTGCCATTTTTAAAGCTTCGCGCTTAAGGACTGCTTGTCATTGGCTGGCGCCTTCACTACCATTTCTTTTACCATCACTTATAGACAGGATTTGTTCTAAGGAAAAAATTCGTTCCTACGAACCGTCCTAATGCATACGAATGGCTTTATGAATCCAGAGATGGACTCACAAAACAGTTCGCACCTTAAAGCGCTTCGATAAGGCAAGCACCAGCTGTAAGAGTTGAGGACGACGTCGGGATGAAAAACTGGAGGTTTATTTACATTATTTACAGTGAGACGACCAAGAAATTAACAGTCATATAGTCATTACGGGCCCGCAGCAACTCGGACGCTGCGACCCGTAGCAAGAAGCTCGAAAGATATGAATCAAGGAATGCTGTCTTGCTGCTCCCGGTCTCTGGCTTTTAAGCCCTTCGGTGTCTCGAAGTCACGTCACGTTCGGCCAATCGGCGAGCCCGCTCAGGTGACGCCTTTTTCGGCCAATCGGCGAGCCCGGTCAGGTGTCGTCATTTTCGGCCAATGGTAGGCGCCCGTGCGATTGTGTCACACCCGGCGGAGAGGGTCGCTCCTTGGTCCCCAATTGTCCGAGTGCTGACTTCTCTCTGCGGTCTTGCCTTCCCGGTCTGCAACTACCGTGACAAAGGCGGATGGGGGGGGGGGGGCGATTGCTGCCAGGGCTTCACGGTGCATTACACCCGTCTTGCCTCTTGGTCTCACGTTACCTGGAACAGTGCCAGGCTCTCGCTTCACTTTCGGGAAGAGTCAAGCAGTGAATAGCTCCATATGCGGCGTACGAGGTGGGGGCCGCCAACTCGTTTGCACGTGCCGCGCCTCGGGAATGTGGTATACGTGCTTCTGCGCTCCTTAATTAGCTGTGGCGCGATTCGATGTGGTCTGGTGAACTCGAAGGAGGCACAGGAAAAGGTTCCGTATCTAACAGCTCGTCCTCGCCCCGGAAGTTCGGAATGGCAGGTGAAATCAATTCGCTGGCCATGAGGAACGCTGAAAGAAACTGCAGGGTACTGGTGTCGAGCCTCGTTTGACGAACTTCGGGATCCTGGGCTCTGGAGAACGTACGTCAAAAAAACAAAACAACACAGCGCTGCACCACGTGGAAGCGCAGGCTCTTCACCCCTGACTCGCCAGGCCATTACTGAGTCAAAATGAACCCTGATCTTTTATTTCCTCAATTTTGACAAAGCAGTTCCAACCATCTTTCCAAAGCGCTATCCATTTCTCCCCGAATGCCGACAAGGCCAGAGTGACATTGTTGGTGCAAAACAAAAGGTCGTTGTCGTTGCAAACAAGTAATGAGAACAGCCGAACATACTTAAGTGGCCTAATTTCGCGAACAGCCTGTTCTCACCCTAGCGCAGTGGCGTACTTATCTCACGTACTGGTGCCACTGAACAGTCTGGCCAACTTCACAAGTACGTAATCACAAGCGCGCTAGCTTTGTGGTCCCTATTCCGAACACGTACTTGCGTCGTAAGCAAACGTACTCACGTTTCTTCCATTAGTCCCTACAGGACGCGTAACTTACACGAGCAACTACACTTGCGTAACTTACGCACACCACAGAACCCTTAAAAATGCTTCTGCTAATTAGTAGTTCTACGCACGCTCACTAAAGAAGTCAGAATACGGCTGCCCTCAACACACACGAGCAACCCAGTCATAAATCTGCTTCCTTACGTCCACACAGGACACGCGCTAATGGCCCTACGAACGCTTCTCAGTGCAAATCATGCACTCACTGAAAACCTACGCGGTTAACCTTAGGAAATAGAAAAACGCTTATATAAAAAAAGAAGGTTAACTACTACACTCGGGCGTTACGATAGGCCTCTCACCGATAACCTTGACACTCAGGTTACTCACACACACAAAAAAGAAAGCCTGTATACTCATTAACTAACACTCGCGAGACTTATTGTTTAAGTAAAACACCTCTTTCAAACCTCGGAGCTTCTCGAACAAAAACACAAAGCTCATACCTTACATATTGAAAGAAATTCTAGTCTCAAATCGCGAAATTTTCAAATGCTAAAGAAAAAACACACCACATTTCACTTCTACGGAAGCTCTCATGGCCTCCCGTTCCAAATGTTTACGTCTGACTCATACTTTTGAGTCGTACTCTAGGTGGTCGCGGTTCGAAAGTTATTCTGGCTACCGAGGAACAACAAAAGGGCTGACTCAAGACGTTACAGTCTCCTGCCAATTTGCGTCCTGGCGCCCCTCTTTCCTCACGAACTCGATTGACCGCGTCGCTACTCCCTATCACCTCGTTTCGGCTTGCCACCTTGCGCTTCTTTGTACTACACGCTGAACTTCGAAAAGAACGACGGACCGACGAGGAATTTAACTGCCCCGTGCCCTTTGTCCGCGTCCGTGCAGAACATGCTTCTCGGTCCCTTTTCGACCGGTGGCTCGAACATGCTTGATGCGTCAACATCGTCATCGACGACCGCACCTTTCTTTTCCTCGCGCCTGGCCTTTTTGCGAGTGTCGCAGTCTCTGGCTGCGCTACATTAGTCACCGCATTCCGATCTTTACGGCGCTTCTTTCTGCGGCG
The DNA here is from genome assembly GCF_050947875.1 of Dermacentor variabilis. NCBI lineage: Eukaryota > Metazoa > Arthropoda > Arachnida > Ixodida > Ixodidae > Dermacentor > Dermacentor variabilis. Next base: position 83,162,350 of record NC_134568.1, read on the forward strand.
CTTTTTCCTCGAACTCTTTCCGTTCTCCTTTTCCTTTCTCTTTCATGCCGCTTTCGCGTGCCTCGTGCTGGCCGGTACACATTTCGTCGGCCCGGATCGGTCTCTAGCCCGAACAGTCTGAGTGATTTACATTTAAATCTACTCTCCCTTTGCCTCGACTGGCGGACAGCTCAACCGACTCTGGAACAATGCAGCAGGCTTTACTCGAGTTATGCAACTCCCACTCTTGCGAACTGCCCTCTACTGCATTGCCCAGCTCACGCTGTGCATCGACACACAGCCCGTCGGTTTCGATCGCTGTCTCCCGCGCACAGTCCGAATGATTCCTAATTAAATCATCCATCTCTTGGCTACCTAGACTGGTGGAGAGCTGCACCGATCCCTGAACCACGCAGTTGTCTTCTCTTGAGCTACGGAGCTCGCAGTCCTTCGAACTGCCCTCAACTGCATCGTTCAGCTGGCACTTCCCTTCGGCACGCAGATCTGGCTCGACATGGGTGCTCCCGTCTGTCGGGTCAACAGTACCCTGTACCTCGCTAACGACCTCGATACCATGAGATGCGACGCACACGCGCGGTAACTATGCCAATTTGTTCGCACCTGGCCTAGCTGTCTCTACAGTCCTCTGTTGGCACAGCACCTCGTCGCTCTCACTCTGGCCTTTAACGGCCTCTGTTACTAAGGCATCGTTAGCGGCTAGTCCTTTCCGTTCACCTATGAATGGGCCGCTAATCTCACAGGCACTACTTTTCTCGTCGGCTTTTTGTGAAAATCCGCCAGATGCTTCCTCATTCTTTTGCTCTGTACGGCCTACAGAATTTTCAGACTGGCGTTGTCTTTGTTCCTTTAACTGCTGAAAATATTGTATCTGTTTTTCCAATGCTGCCTTCTCTCTTTCGTGCTTTTGATTACGTTCGTGACTCACACGCTTACATTCACGACGCTCACGCTCCCGTGGTTCTTGTATCACCTCCCAAGCAAGCTCAATGCTTTCATCATCATTGCCACTATCTTGAATTGCCTTTATGATAGCTGGCTTTTTCATCTCTTCGTCCGCCTCAACTCCCAAGTCGTCGCACACGAACAAGTCTAACCTTGTCAACCTTCTAAGATCCATGGCAGCTGCCCCGACTGGTGGTTAGAACTGTTTTCCTTAATTAATTTGTGCAAACACACAATGCAACAAATTCCCGATTCCTAGAACTATCAAAATAAACACACAACATTTGAAGACTGCCCAATCAAAAGGAAAAAAACAACGCGCTCACTTACGGTTGCAGCACCCTCCCATCTGGTTCATTGGTCCGCTGTTCCCGGTTCCTCAGGACTCCCTGGGTCGAAGGCTCGCTCTTCTTCGCTACTCCCAATTTCTTAGGACCTCTTTCGACGAAGGCTTTCTCTTCTTCGCTCTTCCTGGTTCCTCGCGACTCCTTTGGACGAAGGCTCCTTTTCGCTGTTCTGGGTTCCTCAGGATATCTCTCGACGAAAGTTGATCCGTAGCGCTGCCACCAGTTGTTGCATTTGGAGGCGATCCCACCGCTGGCAACCAGTTGTAAGAGTTGAGGAGGACGTCGGGATGAAAAACTGGAGGTTTATTTACATTATTTACAGTGAGACGACCAAGAAATTAACAGTCATAGAGTCATTACGGGCCGGCAGCAACTCGGACGCTGCGGCCCGTGGCAAGAAGCTCGAAAGATATGAATGAAGGAATGCTATCTTGCTGCTCCCGGTCTCTGGCTTTCAAGCCCTTCGGTGTCTCGAAGTCACGTCACGTTCGGCCAATCGGCGAGCCCGCTCAGGTGACGCCTTTTTCGGCCAATCGGCGAGCCCGCTCAGGTATCGTCATTTTCGGCCAATGGTAGGCTCCCGTGCGATTCTGTCATACCCGGCGGAGAGGGTCGCTCCTTGGTCCCCAATTGTCCGAGTGCTTACTTCTCTCTGCGGTCTTTCCTTCCCGGTCTGCAACTACCGTGACAAAGGCGGACGGGGGGGGATTGCTGCCAGGGCTTCACGATGCATTACACCCGCCTTGCCTCTTGGTCCCACGTTACCTGGAACAGTGCCAGGCTCTCGCTTGACTTTCGTGAAGAGTCAAGCAGTGAATAGCTCCAGATGCGGCGTACGAGGTGGGGGCCGCCAACCTGCTTGCACGTGCCGCGCCTCGGGAATGTGGTATACGTGCTTCTGCGCTCCTTAATTAGCTGTGGCGCAATTCGATGTGGTCTGGTGAACTCGAAGGAGGCTCAGGAAAAGGTCCCGTATCTAACACGGCCAACATGGTTCCATGACAATATTAGCGAACGCGGCCAACCAATGGCACACAACGCTTACCAACTTAAATATTCTCGTATTTAGACCCCAGTTCCAGAACCCCGATCGACCATCGAAACACTCGAAAGTCAAGCTACACGCGTTCCAAGTCATAATGTTACAGCGCACTTACATCCAAGAGCAGTTTCGAAGCGATAGGGCGCGGAATTAGGCACGAAATATAGCCACGCACGTCATGTCAGCGCAATATTTTCGCGCTGACAACCGAGCATTGGGTAGGACAACGATTCTTTGTGCTTTGTCATTTCAAGCCATTTCTCGAGGCTCGGTGCGCGCAAACTCTTCAAGCATCCAAGACAGACCAGCGCGTACTATAGCTCCGCAGCGGAAACCCGCAGCCGAAACCCTCAGCAGCGGCGGATGTACAATACTGTTCACTTTCACCGGTCGACGTCCTAGCTCCGAACAAGCTCAGCACTAATGAAGGGAGACACGAAGCCGTTTCTGCGTCCCACGCGCTCTGAGAAATGCGCGGCTTTAAGGCAGCCCTCGGAGACGTCTTGCGCGACTCGTGTACATAAAGATTAGGAGAACCCACGCTGCAGGTGCCAGACATCTGCTTACTCTCCCTTTCTCTCTCTCTCTAGCTGTCGCCTACGGCGCAGACGAAATATAGTGCTCTAACTTCTGACTGGGGAATGCAATGTAGTTGAACACGAAAGTTTACCCTTGCGGTGCAAGCGCAGGAGAGTTCTTGCACGAGTCATGTGCATCGTTCGCGCTTAAAGGAGCGCAAGCAGCTCCGCTTCGTCGTCCGTCGTCGTAATTGCGAGTTACGTCTTCATTTTTTTCCTGCTTCTTTTGATAAGCGGATGGACGTATACGTTTCAGGGCATTTCAGGTGCAGTGTCTCGTTAACGGCAAACCCAGCACGTGTGTGGCCAGTGTATGTAGGAACCTCATAAAACCACCGCGGGCTTAACGGTCGCACGCAGATCTGGGGTTTTCATGTTCTCTAAGCGTTAATGTTGGGTCCGCTTATATCACGCTAAAATGTTTGCGTAACTCTACTTGAGAATAAAGAAAGTAAACAAAAATTACGCCCACAGAAAATGGCTAGTGGCTGCGCCCGTAGGCTTTCCCACGCGCACGCGCAGTATTGACAAGCGTTATTTTATACAACGACCGCTGAGGATGGTATATTTCCTCCAGATGTCGTGGCGTTCTGTGGCAGGTATCATCGTCATGCTTATCATCGTAATATTTCTATTGCAGAAATGTCGAGGAACGTAAGTGCCTATTTCAAAATTTCCCCGCGCAAGATAAGACACCGTATCAGCGACATGTGAGCCGTCATGCTATCATTGCCGCCATTGTTGTCTTCGTGTCGTAATCGTCATAATGCCTTTTTCTATCATCGCCATGATCATGCCGTCGTTTTCGTCGTCTGGCCTGGCACTCATGCTTTTCATTTCGTTTGAGGTACTTTTCGTAAAGATACACTTTACGAAAAGTGATGCATCGGCGACGGCGAAAAGTCATGTTCGTGAGGAATCGAACCGTGTCTGGACCCAAGCACTTCGCAGGCGTACATTCCTTCACTCGATAGACACGGACTCGAGATCTAAACTTCCACGCCAATTTCCCCGGTGTCAAACAAAAAAAAAATTATATCATTGTCTGCGCCTGAACGCTGCATTTACAAACAGTTATTTATGCCGACTTGTACAACCTACCAATGCTTACTGCGGCAATTGTAGTGCTATATAAAAAGCATGCCATATATCCTGTTAAAATTTCCCGCCTATAGAGATGAAATGATGTTTTTCTTCTTTCTTTCTCCTTCTGAAAACGAAGTGGGCAAAATTAGACAAGCACCACTGACGCTGAAAAGCGCATTAAGTCCTTTGCCTTGTCCTTCTAGGCAGCGGCAGGGTTTAAGCTCGTTTTCTGCTTATCTTTGGGATATTGGCTTCCTTGACAACGGTTAGGAAATACTATATGTACACATTAGAATGAGCGAACTTCATCTTCACATAACCTTTACTATGCATGTACCATAACGAACATATTATTTATTTATTTATTTATTTATTTATTTATTTATTTATTTATTTATTTATTTACGGCACTCACATGCTACGAGCTGGAGTATTTCGTGAGGGGGCCTTTTACATTTTATACAATGATGCTAATCAATTTAATGTTTTGTGGCGCAAGGGCCAAGTACTGCCATAAAACGCCAGGCTTTTAGACAGTAGTTAGCTGTAGAAGTCACAACAGTGCTTGGTCTTTTGCATTGAGTTACGGCATTTACCTCCTCGTCGTACTACTTCTGTCGTTATACATCGTTAGGCTGCAGAAGATCAGCGGTTGTGAAAATGCGCATGCAGTTCTTACAATTACACGAAGAAAGGGGTTAACCGACGGGACTGATTTTTATTAATCATATCATGAGAAGCCGACAAACAAAGACACTAAGGACAGCATAGGGGAAATGACTTGTACTTACTAATTGAATTAATAAAGTGATAAATTAACGGCAATGAAAGTGGCTGAAAAAACAACTTGCCGCAGTTGGGGAACGATCCCACGTCTTGGCATTACGCGTGCGATTACGTGTCACAAATGAACAAATGTATCAAGGGAAAGCTACTCATTCCTATGCTGAGACCGCTCAAATGGTACATGAACGTTAGGTAAAGAGACTGCTTACTTCATTTCTAAAAGTCACAGGATCAACAATGTTTGCAATGTCACCGGGAAGATAACTCCAATATATGCAATAGCTTGTGGCAGGTCGGATGAAGTAAACGCGTTTGTTTCACCAAAAAGGCGTTTGTTTTGGAAACATATAATGTGCACTCACTTAAACGTTCTTCTCAAGTGTATGTAAATTTTGATGATGATGATAATAATAATAATAATAATAATAATAATAATAATAATAATAATAATAATAATAATAATAATAATAATAATAATAATAATAATAATACAGAAGTGTTGAAAACTATGCTCATTGTTCAGACGTCTTGATGTGTGGTGCGGATGAGAGAGGGGTAAGTAACATGAATGGTTGCTGTGAATTATGTTGTGCAGCAAACAGAGTATAGTGCAATAATTCTGCGCGTTTATAAAAGCGGTAGTGCTATGTCTCTTTTGATATCAGTGACGCTAGATTGTATGATGTAGTCTCTGATGATGAATTGTGCGGCACGTTTCTGAATTGCTTCAAGGTAAGGGATTAGCTAACCTGGTTAAGTGACCGAATAGGCGCGGCTTATTCAAGTTCGGGACGGACAAACAGATATACAAGCTTGCGATTACATTTAGGAGCGCCGTGAAGCTTACGTTGCAGATAGCCAAGCTTGCGTGATGCTGATAGCCAAGCTTGCGTGATGCTTTTGCTGTAATAAACTGATATGAATTGACCACATGAGCTTTACGTTATAGCGCCCATTATTCCATTTTTTCTGTGTTTAGCGAAATTTGCCATGACAAACGCCAATGCAAGATGTGGACAAGGTCTTGTTGAAGAGTGATACGGTCAGAGTGCAATCGGACTTTACGGTATATCACACAATTGTCTGCATACAATCGAATATTGGATGAAATTCGGGAAGGCAAGCCGTTCATGAAGATGAGAAATAAATGTGATCCTAGATATCCGGGATACACCGGATATCACGTCACTGAGATAGGAAGAGTAATGGTCAACAACTGTGAACTGTTTACGGTATAATAATAAGTATTGAAGCCATGAAATTGTTAGGGAGTCATGATTAAGACAGGAACCTTTAGGGATTAGTCGACCGTGCGCGTCACTATCGAAGGCATTCGAAAAATCAATAAATACACAATCTGTTTGGAAATATTGATCCATACTTGCGTGGAGGCCATCCGTGAATTCTAATAATTGTGTTTCAAAGGCAAGCCCTTTTCTAAATCAGTGCTGCTTAGAAAAGAAGAAACCATTATTTTCCACGTGTTAGGCAACGCTGGACGAAATTATGTGTTCAAGAAGTTTGCCAAGGACGCTCGTTAGAGATATAGGACGATAGGTAACAATACTTTTGTTGCCGAACTTAAAAACAGGAATTATCTTACGTAGCTTCCAATCATATGCGACGTCACCTGACTATAACAATTGTAGAAAATGTGGCAAAGTATTGAGCTAGAAGGAATGGAAGTGTGCTACAGAATAAAGTTGATGCCATTAATCCCATTAATCCCGGATACCTTAAGATTGCTGATTAGTGAGGTTAGTGATTAGTGGGCGATTAGTGCTATTGTCAAAATGAGGAAATAGGTTATGTAGGCCGCAAAGTTCAAATAGACACGCTACAGCAATACTTTCGAAGCATATTGCTAACGTCAATAACGGTGTTTGACGATGGCAGCAGAGCAAGACGGCATGACGACAACGTAATCACGACAGCCTGGCTACGATGGCGCGACAACAACGGATTGACGACCGCGTGATGACGATGGCATGACAAAGGCTTCGCACTCGCCGCGCTTTCTTCTCCACTCGTTTAACTCCACGGAGGCCAGACACCCATCCGACCACTCGTGGTAAAGTCATGCGGGGCCCACGCGCTGTGGGATTCGGTCTAAGCGAAGCTGCGCGGAGCCGGCAAGGCGGTGCATCTCGACCAGAGACGCGCAGCGGACTTCGGCGACGAACGCCATCCCGCAACCGTCAACTCGGGCGGCGGAGAAACGTGGCACAGCTGCACCAGACCGACCACAGCGTGTCAATCTTCAGACGCCACAAAGCTCTCACACGACAGCACGTTCGTCTGGAAGAGCTAGTTCGACGACGAATGCGCCCCGCGGTTGGGTTGCGCGAGAGCACGGGCCCTGAGCGGAGAGAGTCCGCTGACTGCAAAAAACGGGCGATAGAGCCGAAAAAGGCCATTGGCTTTAATAATTGTACGGTAACGATGACACGGTGAGATCGAACCTTGTTCTGCCAGCGCTATACAGTCCGATGCTCTAGCCATTAGATGACGATCGCACGCATACGTCTCTCGTGCCAGCGCCAACTGTAGCCTTATATAGAAACTATACTGGCGCGTACCTCACGTCGCGTAGCTCGAGCGAGAGCACATGCGCACGCGCCAGTTTCTATTCGGTCCCTGACTTATCACTGTCTTTCGCGTGCGTCAATGTCACATGTAAACGAGTTGCTTATAATAGGGACAGCGTGCCAGTTTCTACCGTTCTTTCCGAGTGGCAGCCGGTGCTTTGAGACGCCGTCTTAGACTGCACCACCTTCGGTGTCGGTCCACATTACCCAGAACCTTCTTCGTATCAGCGCTAACGCTACATAGAAGTTGCGCAACACACTACTGCCTTCAGGTTCGGCTCAGGCCATAAAGCAACAACATGTAACATCTTTTCGCCAGTGTAGAAAAAGAAAATCAGACATCATGTCATTGCCGTCATCGTCGCTCTGGTGCTGTCGTCCCACACACGCTCGCATCACACGCCTAAGTCGCTCTCCTTACACAAACACATTAGTTCATCTGGTAAAGCTCTGCAGGAGCCCGAACGATGCTGGACAGCCGGCGAGCTGCAAAATGCTTCGCATAACGTCGATCCCCACACTGCGGTGGACCTGCATAACCTTCCGAGTTTTTTTTTTTTTTCATCTTTTTCTTCCTTTTTATTTTTTTACTAGCTCGTGGACTTCGAAAATTTTAAACGCTTCCATTGAGCATTTGAACTAACTTGTGCCCTGACAGCAAAGCCACGAATGACGTCTACAAAGGTGCGTGCGAGACAGAAAGCATTCAGCAGGAGCGCAGTCAAGCCATTACTGCGATAATTCAGGAGCAATATTTCAGCCAGCTACGCTTTGCAGGACCATGTCGTGCCTAAGTGACATAACATATGCGCTACCCTCAAGAACAGCTAACATATCATTACGGTAGTCCACTTTTTTTTCTTTCTTTCCTTTTCTTTTCTTTTTTTTTCTCCTTTGTTTCGCGCGGTGCACCAGCAACCCCATCAGCACGCACATAGCTCAGCAGAGCGCAAACGCGTCAAGCACAATGCAGCATCTAAGTGCACAGAGTGCACCTACAAGGACACTGCAGTCCCCTGTACCATCTATCTCATCCAGTCGACCGCTGTAAGCTTGCATTCAAGTGCTCTTCGTATGTGTTATGGCACCGTAATCCGGAAGGCTCAGCGCTACTGCGAAGCGCGTGAAAGCTCTGTACCGCTACGCTGAGCAAGCAAGGGGCGAGAAGAATAAAGGGATCCGAGTGGATCGATCTTTTGTTAGTCACAACCATACGGAGCAACAGGCATTGAAGCCAGGTAAACAGCAGGGGAAATTAATTGTTATGTTTATTTGAAGCGTAGAAGTAATAAGGTAAAAGGAAAAAGAAAATGGACGAAAAGATACCTTCCACTGGGAGCCGAACACAGACCTTCCAAATTACGCGTGTAGGGCTTGAAGAATTAGGCTACCGCGGCGACCATCCTGTAATCAACTTCCTTCGGTATTTGTGTATGTGTACATGATTAGACCTGGGTGTGTTAGCCAGCGTCGCTTATGGCAAAGTTGGCGAACGTGGAACATCCTTTTAACCGCTGGTGCCACGTAGTACGTGAGCTCAGGAACAAGCAACTGGCGAATAAACCCTTGCAGGCTACTTCCTGGCATCGAGACTGCCAAATTCTAGGCCTTCGCTATGCCTTGAGCGAGAATAAGCGGATCCGAATGCAAAGCATTCTTCTCCGACTTACCCCAGTTTATGGAGTGTTTCTCGGCGTTTTCATGGGCCGATCCCGGAGAAAACTCAGTCTAAAGATATGTGCCACTGGAGCCCCTGAGTATGTGCATCTGAGTATGTGTCACTTTTCAATAAACTTTTTTGACGCTGACTTGGGTCAGTGGGTATCACAGCAACACCAATACCTACGTAGATGTCAGTTGGAGTCAAGTCGCCTTGGATCTTTCTTTATTTGTGTGTGTGTGTGTGTGTGTGTGTGTGTGTGTGTGTGTGTGTGTGTGTGTGTGTGTGTGTGTGTGTGTGTGTGTGTGTGTGTGTGTGTGTGTGTGTGTGTGTGTGTTTGTGTGTGTGTGTGTGTGTGTGTGTGTGTGTGTGTGTGTGTGTGTGTGTGTGTGTGTGTGTGTGTCACTGCCATACGAAGAAACAGACAATGAAGCAGAGAAAGCCGGCAGAAAAATGTTATGTTTCATTAATGTGCAGAAATAATAAGGTAAAGGGAAATGAAAGGGGCGGATGTAAGAGGGGGGGGGGCAGGTGTGTTTCTTACTGACTATTAAAGCGACATTATTTCTTTTCTTGTATTTGTTGTACGCATTCATAGGGCTAGGCAACTTGCAAAAGGTGTTTTCAAACTTATGGCGTGAACTCAGCGAGGTCACAGCGGGGTCATCGACTAGAAAATCGTGCGGTATGGGCACACAGGACTTAGTGTTAGCACATATGGTAGTGGACCTTACGCATGCGTCTACGTCCTTTTACACTACAAGACAGATGTCTGGTACTCCGTTGTGAGCGTCCGATACTAGGGATTTGATCACAACTTTGCAGCGCTTTTATATTTAATAAGCAGTAAGAGTTAACATTACAATAAGCTTTACATACTTAAACCTGAAAATGAGAAATTAAAGTAGAAGACAGGACAACATTGCAAGACGATGACTGCTTACGAAAAAAAACTTGAAAAAGAAATTATGCGGTCTCCACGCATTCTGTGAATCGGTGGACGAGGAGCTTTTGTAATGGAGGTCCTTGTGTTAATGCAAAATTTGTTGACTTTGCGTGAGGTTACATTAATGTAGATACTACTTTACGTTATGTAGATGCCATGTTGATGTCAAGCGCGTGATAACATTGCTTACGTTCAAACTATACAAGAGAATAAATTGAGCTGACTTCTTTATTCTTTGATTGAAGCGAATGATCGCACTGCTCCACGTTCAAGCATGTCTATACCCGCGACGACTTTCGTCACACTCTCAATACCATGACGCTGTTCTCACGGTACGATTTGAATTCTAGGTAGAACTGTATATACTGAGAAGCACGATAGCGCTTGACCTTCAACACGTCTACACCCATTGTAAATACGTGATCAATTGCACCTCTGAACCGAGACGTTAGTAAATTCGCATTGAACAACATAAAGACGTGATTTGTGACACATAAATCAGCGCCAATATATGCAATCGTTCCCTCTCCAAAATTCTGCGCGCTAACACCACAACTCTTCTTCGTACAAATGCTCTGTGACACAGGTTTTTCTCTCTCCATGCTAATCTCTGCGCCGCGACTCAAGTGTTTCCTCCTCGCCATTCTGACACGAGCGCGGCAACTGTGTTAGAGACTTCCCTCTGAGCCTACTCAAAAATCCAAAGACTCCGAACTTGGAGATAGAGGCAAAGAACCCGATTCCACATTCTGCACTTGAATGACTGTAATGCGATAGCGTCGTAAATAGATACAGATATTATGGTTCAAGATATCTAGTTTTTTAAAAGCGTTACAGTGCAAAACATACTATAGACACTATAGCCCGAGATCCCGAAGCACTACGCTGCAATGGGACCTCTTATGGTCTTATGGTCTAGTGATGTGTTAATTCCGAAACTTTGCAATATTATCCCGATACGCGACTATGAACGTCTGAGTCGAACTGACTGCTGCTACTTGAAACATCGAATATATTTGGAAAAGTTTCCGCATAACTTGTACTGACGTGGGAATAACTGAAGAGCAAAGTTGAAACAAAGATGCGTTAGCTTGATGCAGAACTAAGACAGCGATGGGCCAGAATAATACCTACAAACCACTAGCGTAGCTTGCTGTCTTCCCGTAATTCTTCATCTTTAGCACAGACGTTCAGGTCAAAATGGCATTTTGTAGAGGAGATGAAGCAACAGTAAGTAAAACCTGACATCTTCGCTTTCCACAAGGCGAACTGCAACGAGTATCACCAGGATTAGTCATAATTATTTCGCTGTGGGGCCAAATTTAATCTGCCCAGGCAAAATTTGCTCTGCCCGTGGTGTAATTTCCTGACTAGTTACGCTCGTCTCATCGCCGCTTTTTGCCCAGCTCAGACGTCAACCGGAGCTTCGTGGTTTGTGACTGGTATAAAATGAGATGTTGGGCACCACCGTCACATGTAAGTCACAAATCGCAAATCGCTCAGGCAAGCGATAAAAAGCATGAAAACCGACGGCCTCCAGCAATAAAAGTAGCTTGGTTCTTGAATGGCTAAGGCGTCAAGCGAAACACAGACCAAATTATTTTATAATATCTTTGTTTCTTTCTTTCTTTCAAGCTAACACCGGTGGAAAGTTCTCATTTTCCGAGGGGGGGGGGGCAGAGGCGCGACGAGCTCTCCCCCTTCCCTACCTCTTCCTTCCTCCTCCTCCTTTCTCTCTCTCTCTCTTTATATATATATATATATATATATATACACACACACAAGGCGTCCCACGTAACTTGAGCCAAACTTTAAATATATGCAAGTGCCACGTACCTGCACGAAAGAAGCAAGGTAACGTTGCTTGCCGTCGCTTGGAGATACTCAGATAATTTTTGACTTCAGCAGTATTGCATAAGTAGGCTTAATTAATTAATCAACTTCTCAAATATTATAACTCGATAATTCGCTGAAAAGTTTCGATGACAAAATCGTAGAGCAACATGGAAAACTCCCGATACAGCTTTCTGTTGCTCAATACGTGCTACATAAAAGTGTTCTTCCGAGCGTGAAAGAAGCCCGCGAATACTCCTTTAATTTCGAATTCCAGGCTCATAAAGAAAACCAGTTCCTCATAGCTGGCGTTCATTATACAGCAAATTGGCATAACGTTACATGGCGTGCGTTTGGGCTAAGTGATCGAAAATTTCCAAACGCTTCTCCCTATAGCGTATAATTGTACAAAGTGCACGTACCTACATGAAAAAAAGGTTTCCAGGCTGCTGTATAATTTGATATAGATTACATTGCCTCCACGGCCGTTTCTATTATGCGATGCAAAGGTGGTGCCGTCATTATTCTAACTTCAGTCGGTTTCAAGAGCCCCCATACTTCCCCTACGCAGGTGACGCCAACATCTCCTTATATCATATCAATAAAACAAAAGCCTTTAGTGCAGATGAAACCAACCGTATGTTGTTAGACAACTCCTCAAGAAGGCTCCAGTGTTCTTTCTCAATTAATTGTTCTTTAATTAGTACTGAATAAATAATTACCTAACTTGCTAATCATTCACTCATTAATCATAATATCAATACAAGGTTCGTAAGCACATTTGAAAAACGCCACTTGCAGTTGTTTACGGCGTGCTACCTTGTTGCGTAGCTCTTTATTTTCCTTTTCTTTTGTGTGTGTGTGTGTGTGTGTGTGTGTGTGTGTGTGTGTGTGTGTGTGTGTGTGTGTGTGTGTGTGTGTGTGTGTGTGTGTGTGTGTGTGTGTGTGTGTGTGTGTGTGTGTGTGTGTGTGTGTACGCGCGCAAGGAGGCGGGGGTGGGGTAGGGAAAGGGGGCAGGTTAGTGTGCGTCTCTTCTTCTCCTCCAGCTGCGGCGGCTTATTGCGACAGTACGCGCGCCTACCTTGGAGGTAACCAGCGGTGGGTTCGAAGTGAGATGTGTTCGCGTTTGCCTGTGCGCAAGAGGGGGAGAACGTGCTTACTGATTTAGCCACAAATGCTTACAGCAGTTTATGCAGCTGATGAATCTAGTGAGATTACTTTGTATAGCTGTCAAATAATTTCCGGTTGCTATCAATGCTTCACTTTTCGGGCGAAACTGCGATGTGTTTTTTTTTCTCAATGCCCACAAAGGTTACTAGAATCACGTCACTACGGTGAATTATATATGTATCCAAGCGGACATCTGATGCAAGAGAAAACAAAGCAACGCATTCAGTAATTAAGCTAATTACAATTATTATCCTATTTGTTACAAACTTTAGGGCACCTGTTTATATTGGAAAGTTGAAGAGAATTGTCATAACAGTCTAGTTCCGTGTATATGCGATTCTCTAACATAAACAGGTGCCGTATAGTTTTAAATAAGGAGTCATTGTCATTGGTTTAATTAGTGAATAGGTTGCTCTGTCTGTTTCTTTTTTCAAATGATGTCTGCCTGGGCAGATAATTCATCTGTAACGATGTAATTCGAGTAAAGTTTGTAGGTTTCTTGTGATTTAAGCGTTGCAAGCAAAAAATAAAGAGAGCGCTGTTTGTGTCGTTGCTTTGCTCAGTCATGGCATAAAGAACTTCATTGACAGTTTTCACGAGAGTACCTTCGACAACGTGGTTCGGCGACGCAGCGAAAAATTCGGCGGAACACATCTCACTGTCGACGGTAATGCACTTAGCATTGAATATAGAGTGAAACAACGTATTGCCACCGTCGAAACAAATTATGTGTGAGACATGTACTGCAGTAGGAATTCTCATTCGCGCTTCCCTAAGAACGCTCGGTGTCATCTAGCGCCGCCGCCACGATGCCTGCGCGTGGGCTCCAAATTACACGGCGCGCCGGTGCGTGCGAACGCTGAGAAACGCGTCATGCGGCAACCGAGCTCCTCTCTCGCGCGTCTTTCTGGACGCGCTGCGCCATCTGGTGGCGCTGCCGATAAGCTCGCGCATGGCCTCCGAGACGAGAAGCGTGGCGCGCCGGCGCCTGCGAACGCCGAGTATTGTACCCCCCCCCCCGCCCCCGCCAACAAAAAGACCAATCCTCTATACAGTGGATCCTGAACTAACGGTTAGGCTGCCTATTCTATTACCAAGTCACGTGGAACATAGTGTCATTGACAACGCTTAGGTGTCGCCTTCATTAACCATTTCCTGAATTTTTATCTATCGCGCTGAGAGAAAGAGAGAGATGAGTGATAAGGGAAATGCAGGGAGGTTAACCAGGCTGATGCAGGTAGACTACCCTGCACTGTGGAAGTTTGAAGTTTATTGTTTGATACTGCATGTACAAAAAACGGGCTTACATAACGCATACAGCATCAGGAGGTCCCGGAGTGAGAAACTGCCAAGGGGACCTCGTATCATTAGCGGGTACGTAAGACTAATAGAGCAGAAAGAACACGCCGAGCAAAAAAAAAGCGTCAAGAAATGCAATCCGTAGGGAACAAGTTATAATAAATAGAAAACAATTAGAATTCATTAAAACAGTGCTATACAATAATATCACAATAAATACTCACAACCAGGAATGTGTAGTAACGTACAAAAAAGTTACGCTTTTCTACACACTACTAACAAGGAAAAATAAAAGTTGTTTTACAAAAATATGAAGCCTAACAATACAGTAATAAAAGTCATGCAAATAAAATATAATAATTATGAAAATGTGTTTATGACAAACGAAAAGATGGTTCTGCTAGCAGTATTTTTTTTCATGTTGTGTTTAAAAAGTGCAACGAATGAGATCCCTTAATATTTACATGGATACGACTACAAAGTGCAATACCACAGAAGCGAAGTGTAAATTGCCATAGTTCGATCTGATATTAAGTAAGAGAAGGTTATTGCGCTCTAAAAACCTAGTATTATTTTTCTTGATGAGGTTATCAAAAGGAAGGCTGTATAAGGATATTTCACGATGAAAGAGACGAAATGTAATTAGAGACAACTTATGATACAACAGCTGTTGCAAGGGTAAGGTGCCAAGATGTTGATACATAGGTAAAGAATGGCAACGGTATGAACTAAAACTCATTAATTTTATTGCCTGGTTTTGAAGACGTTTAAGTGGTTTGAGATGAATTGGATATGTGTTACTCCATGAAGATAAACAGTATGATAAATGACTTTTAGTATCGGCATGATACAACGACCTAATACCATGAGGTTGGAACAATGCACGTGTTTTAATGACTATGGGGATACCAAATGAAACCTTCTTTATATGCGAGTTGGCATGGCTATTGAATTTAAGGTGTTTGTCGAGAGTAGCACCCAGGAATTTAGCAGTATCAGATGTTGGTATAATGTAATTATTTAGCGAGACAGTTATGGAAGAAGCAATCACAGTTTGTGGGTTATCAAATAGTATAAACATTGTTTTTAAAGGGTTGATTTGAGGCTGATTATCTTTGCACCAAGAATACACATAGTTAAGATCGGTGGTAAGTGTGTCTTGAAGCGCGGTAAGCGATTACTGCGATGAGTAAATGATCGTGCCATCATCATATAACAAACAGTTAGAAGTGGTAAGTACATTAGGCAGATCATTTATAAACAATAAGAGCAACAATGGACCTCGTAAAGAACCTTGGGGAACGCCACAGTTAAATAATTTAGTAGAATAGAACTGGTCCTTAAGATACACTACTTGAGGCCTGTTAGACAAGTAACTATGAATAAGATTTAAAGGTGGGCCAGTCATACTGAAAGACTCGAGCTTATACAAAAGAATAGAATGATATAGAGTGTCGAATACTTTTGTGAGATCGATAAATATGACTCCTGCAACAAACCCTCCGTGAAGAAGAGTGAAAGATGAATCCGCATTATGTGCTTCTTGTGAACCAGTTAGACATGCTGCATGTATTGTTATACATATTATCGCAATCAATGGTATACCGAGGCCTGCGCGCGCTTCCTTTACTCCGAGCAGGGCACTTACCTCATAACAGGCATTCTCGGAAGGGGGGGGGGGGGGGGGGGGGGGGTTGAGGAAGTAGTAAGCTGAAGCTTGTTTGAACAACTAGCACTATTACGATGCGACTGTAATTAAGTTAAATTCCTGCACGTCTAGCCACTGTGTCTCGCGGCAGTTAATTTCCCCGCTTCAGACCAGCAGAGGCTTGAACAATGAATCAAGCTTCGAGCACTGGAGAATTCGCTTTGTTTGCGGACTATTCTGCTGGTTCGTGGCCGGCATTATGCATTGGTTGTGCGGAATTCTTTCGTTACGTACGACTTAGGGTCATTTTATTTATGGATTCTTTTCGTCCGATTCTATTCATGTATTATCATCCGACCCGGTGAGAGGCCGTTTTCGCCGATAGTGGTATTACGGCTTCGTGTGGGCCACTGACGAATGATAATAAGAATGGAAAAATGAAATTAATCGTTACGTAATACGGGTACAAGTCTCGAAGTACTAAACATTGTGCATTAGATTTGAACTTGTTTAACTCTCCCTCCATTTTTTTTTCTCTTCATTTGTCCTAGAGTAGGTTTAATTGCTGACCTTCAATAATTTTAGTTCGTCATGGTGCCTTAGAACTTATATCTTCGATAATTTAGTTAATCGGAATCAATGGTACAATATCAATGAAATCAAAGCATATACGGTTCTCGTACAAGAAGCGGAGCTAGAAATGTATTCCAAGCTGTCTGAACTTTCCGTTTGGGAATTAAATCAGTATCAGTTTGTTTTACTCTATCTTTTTTATTAAACGTTCAGCTTCGAGCATTCCTGTGTAGTCACCGTCACCCATGCTTTGGCGCATTGATTTAAGAGTGAACCCACTCACTTATTTTTGATATACGTGTGCAATATAGTGGAGAATATTTGTCTGTGAGTAGAGGTGGATGCCTGTAGATAAAGTACGAGAAACTTACAATGGCAGAAAGTGGTGCTACTCCCTTTTCACTGTGTAACGAGCGGTATTCACTCTTGCTGACGCTCAGGGGTTGAAGACTTTTCTATGGAGGTTAGCGATACAACGCTGGCGGAAGATAGTTTCTTTTTTTTTTTTTAATCCTGGAGGAAAGCCATGCATGGCGAAGGGTTGCTGGCAACACAGGCAGCCCTTATGTAGCAGTGGTCCGGGTACTTGGTCACGCACATTCATTCCATTCCTTAATATGACAGTCACTATTTTTGCAGCCAACCACTGCACACGCCTTTCCTCTGCCGTTGCGCATTTTGCAGCATGGATGGAGCACCGTGCGTTAACGAACACCTAGTTGCATTTCCGAAAGCTGATCGCGCAGTATCAGGGCAGAAGCGGTAATATTTTCGCATTCGTGCGCTTTCGCTGCGTACAGCACGTCGCCGAAACCGCCATCTCGTTCCTATATAGAACAAATTAGTCGCTTCTCACGCTGGCACTACACGCCTCTATCGTTAGGCAGCGCCAACTATTATCCTCATAACGAGCTCCAGCCTAAAGTATCTAGAACTACCATGTGAACTACGTGCAGAAGAAGTATCCGGCATTATGTAACGAACGATCTATTTGACTCCTATTCCGATTCTATTCCATTGTTAACATACATAACTCCGATTCTGCCAATTCTGCCTAAAGTGTTGATGGCTTGCCGCTCGGGTCAATCACAAAGCGCGTAAAGAAGTACAATTGAAAACATGCAATATTCCCGTACTCGTTACTGTATCATTACATGCGCGTTGAGGAGAAAGCGTTTCCTAACGCAGTAGCAAACAATTGAACCTACGAAAGTGCCTCAACCAGTGGTTTAATGCAAAACATACACGTATTTTTGCGGTGTCAAGCGAGGGCTCTGCGTCAGATGCGTTAATAGCACTTCATCTTGATTCTAAGCATATATGTGATTTGGTAACGCCTATATTTTATGGCGTTTTGTCTTTCTGGCCTCTTTCCTGCCTATTTGTCATTTGTCTTATATGTTGCTCCAGAGTGTGCACATGCTGTCCTAACCAGGCCTGCTTGTACGCATTAACGTTTTCCTGACAGGCACGTGGCACGTGTATTTACACACTAGGAGCTGTCATTTTTTTTGGAGATTAGCTGACATGCAGTCGTATATATACGGAGTCAAACTCCTGATGCGCTCATCCCGATGCGATTGTTAATTTCAGCGACCCCCCCCCCCCCCGCCCTGTCATCAGCTCAGAAGATACAGGGTATATACTCACTACCTTGGTGAAAAAAAAAAACAGGAGGTTGAAAATTGGTAGTTACCAGAGCTGAGTCGAAATTTCGCATCCTTATGTCTTGGCTGTCGCACTGACAAATTTTACATTTGACAAAAGCAATGTCGTCTTTCTATCTTACGTCTTGGCAGTTTCGCGTACGGCCCTTAACTTTTGCCCGTGTGTTACAGCTGTGACAAACACGTTAGCAGCATTCTGATTATCCCTCATCACCGTCGTCGAATGGAGTAGCATGGAAGGCGTATGGCCAGGCAAACACCTCCGGCAGCCATTAAAATATGTCTCTCTCTCTAAATAATTAAGCTGCGCACGCTCCGTCTGGCGCCTTCTTTATGATGTATCTTCGCATGAACAGCAATTGTTTAGCATGCCGGAGGACCTCTTTCTTTTTACGCACGCACCTGAAAAGCTTCGTCTAAACCCCATGGCCGCTAGAAAAATAGCGGTCTCAACACGTCGACACCAGATGTTTCCGTATCACTTTATACAACGTCACCATTTTGAGTTGTGCCACCCACAAGTTTTCATTCATAGTCAGGCAAATGTCTCAGAGAACATTTGCGCAAGTTCTTGAGCTGCAGGTGCTTCGGTAGTTTTGCTCTTGCATAAAAGCACCTCAATTGCCCTGCCCTCCCCCCCCCCCCCTGCCCCCCCCCCCGGGATGGATATGCTGTTTTGTTCCTGAGCAGTTGAAACCGTGTCGTTCTTGCGGAAAGCTCTAATGCGATTGGGTCGAGTTTCCTCGTTGTTTCAGATGAATATTTCAGCCTCTCTCTTGCTTCTTCTTCTTCGCGTTGCGGCTAAACTCTGCCCCGGACAAATTCGGTTCGATCGTCGCCCTCTTCTAGGCATGTATAGTGCAGGTTGCAGTTTTTCATGTCATTCATAAACTAAACCCGGGGATAACTGTTCCTCGCCAATCAGTTGGAGCAGGCACTTGAAACATTTACGCTCGTTTTCGCTTTGCTCAGTTTTATCTTGTCCCACTCGTTCACGTGTCCCGATGCTTTTACGTCTAAACTTCCTTTTTGCAGCCGCTTGTGGCTTACTTCGCGTAAAACGACATCTTCTTAACCTCTTATTCACGAGGTCGACGAAATTAAAGTCAAGAAGATTAACGCATACGACGTTATGTTGCATCGAAGAAGAAACATATTAACTTTTAATCCTCTTTTTTCAGACTCAGTAATTATTTGATTCAACATGAACATACGTGATATTGAAGTCGTGGGTGCCACTATATGTACATAGATTTGTTCGGTCATGCGCGACACGCGAATCGCCAGTTGGTCAAAAATAAGCAAATTCGCTGATATGTAAACCAGTCCAACTTTACGCCCAGCCAGAGTCGCTTTGAGCAGTTAGAACGGTCTAAAGCGAAATTACGCGCGACTGTGCGAGACCCTAACTTAGACAAGATTCGAAACAAGACATATTTTTTATTGGCCCCTGTATAAGAAAATAAAATTGATACAGGATGGCTTTTCAAGATTTCTATTTGACTGTTCAGATTATTTATTGAAATTGATTAGTTATTTTCCACCCGCAGGTCGTTTAAAGCAGGCAAAAATGTTCCTAATTACATCATCAGCGTGCGTATCTTAAGAAAATGACTTACATTTCAATCAGAACGCGCGTGGAACATCAGCATGAAAAGTACTGCAAACTAATATACTCGCAGTTCTTGCCTTATGTGACCATTCAGTCCTGACCCTTTGCGCACAATCCACCTCATCTCTACAATGCGCGTGTTGAAGCGCAGGGCTTCTCTCTGGGCTACCTAAATTTTAAAAAATCTACACAAATCTTGAGAATTGTTTACTAATGCATAAGCTTTTTCTTTTTTTTTTGCTCGGCTGCCACTTCGCTTTTGCTTACTTATTTAGCTAGGCTATGCCTGTCTACCCATCACTACCAATCATTTGCTGTTACATTATTATAATGATTACACTTATAACTTATTTATTTTCCTTTTTTGTTACGATCCTGACGCGGCGACGGCGACGTAACCAATTTTTTTTTCAATTTTTCTAACGCTGCCAATCATCTACTACTGCATTATTATAATGATTACGTGTGTTAACTTCTTTATTTTCATTTTTTGTTACGACCTTGACGCCGTCACCGTGACATAAGCAGTCTTTTTTTTTTGTAGTGCTAGCAATCATCTACTATTACACTACTATAACGATTACATGTGTTAACTTCACCAATTACGCATTTATTTTGCAGACATAAGGTGTCGCAGGACGGACATATTTGGAGGGGTACTCGCCAAAGAATGCGGACTGCAGAAAGTGTAGGACTGCAGGAAAATAATGAAATGGAGAGAAATTTCTTAATGTATTTGTGACTTGAAGTGGGTGTGATGTAAACTGAGGCCAAAGCAACTTTCCCTCCCATGAATGTAACGTAGCTCATACAGACGTCTTCCTGCCATGCTGCGGTCCATGGTTCGAATTCCGACGAGAAGTATTTTTTCCTAATGCTACCAATGATCTACTATTACACTGTTATAACGATTACATGAGTTGACTCGACGAATTATGCATTCATTTTCCAGAGATAAGGCGTCGAGTGACGGACAGATTTTCTGGGGAACACGCCAAAGGGCGCTATAACGTAAAGATATTCCAAACTTCTCTATTACAATGCTGCAATCAGCCCTCCGCGATTGGTCAAAAACTTTTTTGCAGCACCCCCACTTTGCCTGTCTGTCACGCGGCGTCACGAAAATCGCGATAGCTCCCCATCTGATATGACTTGTACACACTGATTATGCATGATTCGACCGAACAAAAAAAATTGTTATTTCTGATTTGACACGTTTTCGCCATTAGACCTCGGCTATTGGTGAAAAGCTTTAGGGCTGCACCCACTTCACCTGCCTCTCACGCGACGTCACAAAACCGCGAAAACACAGTGCGTCAAAGTGACGTGCACGCGTTAAAGATGCATTAGTATGCCGAACGAAACAGTTTTTTTTCTGAATAGCTGCAGGCTGCCCCGTTCCGAAAGGAATAAAAGATGGCTGCCGCCTATCGCTCTGGCACTGGCTACTCGCACCTGCCAGAGAGCATGGGTTTATTTGCGTGCAATAAAACTTTCTTCGTGGACGTGTAACGTTTTCGAGCACTTTTGGTACGTTTACAACCTCGCTCTGCCAAGTATTCTCTTCTGAGGATCCGTTTTGGCGACATTCATAACATTCTGTTGCACGCCGCCGCTATTTTCGACCAGCCACTGCAGGCTAAGAAGGGAAAGTGAACCAATCGTAGACGCCGCACCTCCCTCTTCGTCCGGTTATCTTTCTTCAGTGCGCTGGCTCGGCCCCATTGAAACCCTCTCCACTTTAGCGTGCTCCTCGCGTCTTGTCAGCCAATTAGATAAGACAAGCCGCTCAGTGTAGGCAAGGTTATTCCTTTTGAAAGCAATGTGACCTACTATAAATTAAGAGGGCGTTTGATTGGGCTCTTGAGGAAACGCTGAGGGTCACCGCCTGATGCTTACGTCGGCGGTTACGCAAATTTGACGTCAGGAGATTGGAATAAAAACACATTGGAGTAGTTTAACGCTTTGGTGTAGGACTGCAGGAAACTTGAGTGCGCGCTCGCGCTCAAATGCTCCAGTCTGGATGTGTTGCGTGGAGCGGACCGACTTTATCCTGCACCAGCTTGACCGATGGAGAGTAGCCACATCCAACTTGCGCATCTTGAAGCGCTATAAATAGTCTGTCAAGGCATCTAACCAGGAGCGGCCAGGCGTGAGCGTGCGCTGGCAAGCGTGTGTGTGGTCTGGCCTTGAGTTTAGCTGAGTTCGAGGCCAGTTAAGCGTTCAAAATCAGTCGAAGTTAGAGAGACCCGACGGCTATAACAATAAGCAGAGTAGTCAAAGTTTAATTCCTACGCAGGCTGCCGCGGACGAGCGTGACTCGGCTTCTTCCGGAAGTACGTAATTCTTATCGAAACTAGAAAGCACATTTTCGCTTACTTCAGCCTGTTTATTAGAAGGCGTCAATAAATATATGCAGTAACAGTAGGAAGAAGCGCACTGATGCAAACACCCTTCTTGATTGACATCAGCTATTGCACAATAACAGCAGCGTATGAGAATCAGCTATATTACGAAATAAAGCGTCCGGAAAAGGGTGAGAAACAGGCTTCTGTTGAAAGGAGAGCGTCTGTGAAAAAGGTATCTCACTGATGCCATCAACGACGTGTGGGGGAGGGGCGAGTTACCCGACGCCTGGAAACTCGCCCACACGATCCTCATTCCAAAACCGGGCAAGGCACCTGGCGTCGATAAACTTCGCGCCATCTCGCTCACGGCCGAGCATGTTGCACTCAACCGAGTCGGCCGGTATCTCGAAGACCAAGACTCTTTCACACCACCGCATGATCGGCTTTCGACCCGGGCTCTCGACACAGGATACGATGCTTCTCCTGAAACACCAGATCATATAGATGCCGAGGCTACTTGCGGCACCCGCGCGATACTCGACCTCGACCTGGAGAAGTCGTTCGATAACATCGAGCAGTCGGCAATACTTAAGGAGATCGCGGACTTAGGGCTCGGGAACCGGTTCTACGGGTTCGCCCGCTCCTTCCTAACCCATCGCAAGGCCGTGCTCTGGCCGGAGACCTCACGTAGGAAGAAGTCGAGCTTGGACAGAGTGGCACTGCCCAGGGCTCCGTCCTCTCGCCGACGCTGTTCAACTTGGTGATGATCGGGCCCTCCGCACGCCCCTCGAAGCCAGAAGGCCTCAACCATACGGTATACGCGGACGATATCACCATCTGGTGCTCCGCGAGGTCGGACGGCTTTATTGAATCCGCTCTGCAGGTGGCAGTCGAATCGGCCGAGTCCTACCACAACCACACGGGCCTCAAGTGCCCCTCCGCCAAATCGGAGTTGCTGCTGTACTGTCCAAAACGACAAGGCAAAAGGCCCAAGGGGTGGAAACCCCCGACCGAGCGCAACATCACCGTCTGCACCAGAGACAGTCACCCCATTCCCAGGGTCGATTCCATCCGAGTCCTGGGAAAGATAATCGAGGCGTGCGGATCAAACATTCAAACGGTCCACAAGCTGACGAAAAAGACAACGCGACACGACTCGTACGCAGAGTGGGCAACCGTCACCACGGCCTCAAACAATACAATATTCTACGTCTCGTACACGCGTTCGTCCTATGTAACGTTACCTACCTCGCAGCAGTGCACAATTGGAGACAATCGGAGCTTGACAAGCTCAATACACTTATCCGGAAGGTAGTGAAGCGGGCCCTCGGGCTCCCTATCACCACGCCGACGCATCGACTCCTCGAGCTCGAGGTGCACGATACGCTCGAAGAGATCGCTGAGGCTCAGGAGGGAGCGCAGGTGATACGACTGACGACCACCAAGACGGGCCGCCACACATTGCGCGAGCTCGGCTACTTCCCACCGACCACCCAGGATCCACCGGAGTTTACGCCGGTTCCCCGCGAGCTCCGCGACCTGATCACGATCGCGCCCATTCCGCGAAACGTGCATCCGGAACACAATCGAGGCAGGCGCCTATAGCCCGGGCGACCGCCTTCCTCAAACACAAAGACAAGACGATGGATGGATGGATGTTGATGATGATCGTCCCCTTTGGAACCGAGCGGTGGGTTGCGCCAACAAGCTCTTGCTATTGTATTGCGTAATGTCCCACCTAGGTTAAAAAAGAAAAAAGAAAACAAACCCACGATGAATTCCCATAACCAAATTTTCTGACCCCCTATTGTGAACTTCATTTATGTAGGTCTCCATTTTTTGTCGTTTCCCTACTTTTCTCCCACCAGTCTTCCAATCGCCTCTTACTAACCTCTATTGCGGACATGTTTACTTTTCACCTACTCTCGCTTAACCAAAGGGCTTCAAGGAGGCCAGTGGTGCCTAAATCGACCGCTGGGCAGATGTCTTCACATTCTAATAAAACATGCTCCATCGTTTTCCTTGCTTTACCGCAGCAAGCACATGCTTCTTCTTCCTTCTTATATCTCGCTTTATAGGTACGTGTTTGAAGGAATCCTGATCTCGCTTCGAAAAGTAATGAGCTTCCCTGTGAGGTATCATAAATTGTTTCTTTCTTGATTTCGTGTTTTCCCCTTAAATAGGTACCCATGGCAGGTATCTTTTCCATTGCCGCCACCCATGAGATTATTTCAGCCTCTCTGACTTTCGGCTTGACATCCTTTGTTGCTGTGTTGCTCACCCTAAAGGCCGCATACTTTCTGGTAAGCTTCCTACTTCCTTTCCTCCACTGTGAATCAATGTCTTTCTTTTTTCTTTTTATGTTTTAACTACCTCAAAACTCTACTAGCCCATTTACTTTCTTTATATTCCTCAGTCGTTCTTCATACTGAATTTTACTGCGAGCTTCCCTCACTTCAAAACTAGTCCAGCCCATATCACCCTGCACAGCTTCATTTGTAGTCTTCCCGTGAGCGTCCAATGCGAGGCGACCCACTAACCTTTGGTTCATATCGAGTCCTGATTGTACCCCTGATTTAAAGCAAACAACCTCATTTCCAAAAGTAAGTCCTGGAACCATTACACCTTTCCACATACCTCGGAGGACCTCGTACCTATTGTATCCGCATAGCGCTCTGTGCTTCATTATGGCTGAATGTCTCTTCCCCTTTACTGTTATGGTTTTTTCCTGTATTTACATATATCTATTGCCTTCGTTTATCCATATACCAAGGTATTTATATTCTGTTACCCGAGGTATTTCCTGGCCCTGTATTGCCGCTGTCTGTTCACTGTTTTCATTGAATACCATAACACCTGATTTTCTAACGCTAAATTTTAAACCTATATTATCGCCTTCCTGTCCACAGATACTAGCCAGACGTTGCAAGTCACTTTGCTTGTTAGATACACTCTAAGAAGAAAAGGAGGAAATGGGGTATTGAGGTTACTCCTTTAGGGGAGGAACTGATCTGCCACAACCATTCCTCCCTTTAGGGGGTAAGTGCGAGGGGATGAACTGTTACTCCCCATGCCGTTACTCCTCCGAGGACTAACAGTTGCTCTTTTCCGATGCTCATCTAGGGAGTAACGGTCATTATTTCCGATGCTCCGCAAAGGTGGAATTAATGAAATTAGGCATTTATACCCTGATAAAAAAGATTACTGAGCTGAAAAAAAAAGAAAAAAAAAGTGCCCGAAAGCAGGATTCGAACTCACGTCCTCGCGCTCACAAGTCAGGTACTCTAACCACTGCACCACGGCAGATTTTTTTTTTTAATTACCGGCTTGGCAAAAGAAAATACAATGTGAGTATTACATGGCCATAAAAGACAACTAGTCAATACCGGATCAGTGGGGTGAGATAAGAACGATGTAGGCTAGTCACTTTGTCCAAAGCACTTAGCCAATCAGGAGGATTACTCTGTGCACAGAAAAATTCGCGTATATATAACACACTTTCAATGAAGTATTCATGTGCTGGGGTCTGAACAATGCGCTCATGCCTAATATCCATACGCGTTCGCCACACACTGTGCATGCACAGAAGCATTAACAGATCGACAGGCACTCCGTCTGGTTCCGAGCATATGGCAGGAAGCGTATCCCGAAAGCACTTAACGGCAATTCCTTTTTAAGGCTACGTTTTAGAATATCCCACAAGAACACTGCGTCATGACAGTCCAAAAAGATATGCTCAATCGTCTCCGGTTTTTTGCATATAAAGCAATTCACAGACCAAGGTACAAAAATGCCTTTGCTTTGCAGCCACGGTTTCACTGGGAGAGTGCCTGTATGTAGTTGAAAAAAGAAAGATTTAACAGAAGCTCTTACCGGCATTCGTTTAACTCTCCTAAGAACATCTCGTTCTGAACCTAAAACAAATACTGTACGATACAACGGTACAGGCAAGAATACATCAACAAGATCTTTGTACAACTTCTTACTAGTAACAGCAGCCAGATATTCACTAGAAAATCTTGCTTTTAGTATTCGGAAAGACGCGACCACTTCACGCAAAAAAGCACTTAAAGGCATTGGCCCCGTATACATGGACGACACTACATAATCAGGCAAAGAATCGCGCAGTCTAGCTTGAGTCATTGTTCTCAGAAAAGCATCCTTTTGGTCACGCAAAAAAAGAAACCTGCTTACAATCTGTTTGAGGAACAGATGTGACAACCCCAGCCCCCCATCCAACACTCTATGGAACAGATTACTACGACTTGTACGTTCCCATGTTGAGGCCCAAATAAACATCGCAAATACTCTATGCAGCTTTTGCACAGACATCCTCGTCAGACATAACGCTTGCATCACATAAAAGATTTTAGCGACTAAAAACAAATTACACACGGTGGCTCTTGCAAACATTGAAAAATTATGCCCTCCCCATTTGCCGGTCTGGGTTTTCATTCGCACTACTTCATTGTCCCAATATTCTTTGCTACCTCGATAATGTTCGAGGGGGACACCTAGGTAGGTGCCTGGAGTTACCGCCCATTGCATGCTACAAAAAGTCTCAGGCTTGTATTGCCAATTTCCATGCCAAAAACCAAGACACTTGTTCCAGTTAATAGCACTTCCACTTGCAGTACAAAATTTTACAGCCTCTTGTACAACTGCTTTAACACTGTCATGGTCCGTACAAAACACTGCTACATCATCAGCATATGCTAAAACTCGAACTTCAGCTTTATGAAAAGTGTAACCCTGGATGTTTGGGCTCTTCAGCAGCCGCAAACAAAAGGGCTCGAGGTAGAGAGCGAAAAGCAGGGGGGATAAAGGGCAGTCCTGTCTCACAGACGACTGCACAGGAATACCATCACTTAACTGACTATTAATTATCAGCTTCGCTATACAACCATTGTACATCATTTTAACACCTTCTGTAATAACAGTTCCAACATTGATATGGTCTAGGATCGAGAACGGCAGATTGGTTGACGAGACCGGAAATTTCGACAGGTTAAGCATTCGAACGCAGGTGCGGCAATATAAAAGCAACTCGGCATTTTGTGTATGCTGTGCGGGGAGAGTGTAACGTTGAGCGTACTTGCAACCATAAGCGAGTGCAGAAAGAAATCTGCCCGAGTATTCTTAGGGTGATTTAGGCTGAGGCACTACGCGATGTAAACGTGTAGCGAGCTCAAATGGGGCACGTAAGACGACAGAGACGGACAATTTCTCTGTTGCTTAATGTGTCCCGTTTGAGCTACACATCGCTTCAGCTAAGTTCGTAATCTCCTTGGAACGGAAGGAACTTAGGTACCATTGACCAGCGAAATCTGGCAGTCTATCAATGACTTGCGCGTTTAATGTGTATCGCTCACTTATGGTGTGCGTACGAAGGGCATGGCTCCTCACATTCCAGCTTTAAATTTAAAACGCAATTTTCTCACAAAGAGGTAAAGTGCTACTTTGCATGTAGTTCAATAGACAGTGCACGAACTTCGAACTAGTCACGATTTATAGACAATACCGTTTTTGCCGCATCACTCCACGACAGGGACGAAAACAGCGGAGCGCATGGGGAGTAACTGTTGTCTTTCGTCCTCCCGTTGCTCTCTTACCGACCAGGGACTAAACACTTACTCTCCAAAATTTGCACACGGCACGCACATTCATGCAGTTACTCCCTTGAGGGACGAAAGCGCCCTTTTTAGGACGAACTGCCCAGTTGCTCCCGTTTTCCCCGGGATTCTTCTTAGAGTGTAGCAACACAATGTCGTCCGCATAAAATAAACCTGGAAGCTTCTGCTCTACTACATTACCCGCCTGTCTGCATGAGAGATTAAACCCGATATTACTTCCTTCTAGCACCCTCTCTATCCTCACCATATACATCATAAACAGCAGCGGGGATAAAGGGCACCCCTGCCTCAGTCCCTTGTCGATATCAACTTTCTCCTCGCTTCTCATCCCTTGCCATTCAACGCAAACGGCATTTTCTAGGCAAATCTCTCTCAAAAGCTGTAGACAATCGTCGCCTAAGCCTTCCTCTTCCAGAATATCCCACAATATGTTGCGGTCTATGTTGTCCTGCACTCCTGCAATGTCTAAAAACGCCACATATAACGGTCTGCTTTCTACTCTCGATATTTCAGTACACTGAGTAAGAACAAATAAGTTATCATCCAAACGCCTACCTATTCTGAAGCCATTCTGAAGTTCTCCCAAAATGTCATTATTCTCTGCCCATGCTTGCAGCTTTAATTTGATTACCTGCATTGCTAGCCTGTATATTACCGATGTAATGATCAACGGTCTATACGAGTGAATTCTATCTTTCTACCCCTTACCTTTATAAATTAAATTCATTCTACTTTGTCGCCAACTGCCTGGTATTCTATCTTTTAAAGTTTTTCCACTGCTTTCACCAGAGCTTCCTTACTTTTTGGCCGTAGTTCATTAATCAGCTTAACGGGAACCTCGTCTAGCCCTGTGGCTGTGCGCTCAGAAATTTTCTCTTCGGCTTTCTTCCAGATAAAATTTGTGAGCATCAGCTCCTTTTTCGTCTGGTTCTCTTTCATGCTCTTTTTTTCTTCAAATACAACCTCCTCATTGCCTTGGAAAGATTAGGCTGTTATTTTTCGGATGGAATTTATTGCCGCTTACCCTTCCAGTTTGTTTCCATCTTCGTCTAGGATATGTTGTTGTATTGTTGCTGACTTCCTGCCTAATAATTCCGTGCGGTTCCAAAATATTCTAGGTGCAGCTTTGTTTTTCTCACGTATTTTTGACAACCAACGTTCACTTTCACCTTTTATCTTTGCTTGCACCAGTATTTGAACCGTAGACTTTTTCTCCCGGTATATTTCCCATTTACTGGCCACTTCATCCTGCGACAACTGCGCCTTGTTTGCCTGCCTGTGATGTCGCGATGCTTTCTGTCGTTCGGCGATCGCTTGTCGTATCTCCCTGTTCCGCCAGCTTTTCGGTTTCTTTTTTTTCCTTTCCAACGAACATGTTGTTGCTCTTTCCGTATTTCCGTCGTTATTACACAAAGAAGCTCACTATATTCCCACTCGTTACTTGGCCATTTGCAAAGTTCCTCCTCGACTCTTGTGGCTATATTTATTTGCTCAGCGTTCAAATTTGGACTGGCCATATTGCACTCCTTGCTCTCTTTCCCTACTACATATCCCATTTTCAAGATGATGCGTTTATGGTCACTCCCTATGCGTCTATACCCTTCCTCGTCAATGACCATTTCTCTCAACTTATCATGAATTCTTTCTGTCATCAGACAGTAATTAATGGTCGATTGCCAGTTACTAACTTCCTACGTGATCTGTCCTTCACACTTACGCCCTGTATTCACGATAACGAGGTTATGTTGCTCACAAAGATCTAGCAATGAGTTCTCGTCGTTGTCAGTATAGCCATCTAGATCCTGTATCCTGTAGATCCTGTATTCATGTCACCTAATAGGATAATTTCGGCGTCCTTCCCAAAACCCTTAATATCAGCACTTATGCATTCCACTAACTCTTGATTCTTCTCTGTGCCGTTATATCCGGTCCACAAATACGTTACGCCCAGCCAAGATTTTGTTAGAAGTACCAGACTTTGGGCTCTCATACTTTAAAGCCCCTAAACTTCGTAAAGTAGTGCCACGCTTTGAAGAATGCCGCCTCCTCCTCGCGCGCTCTGGTCCAGGCCGACGCCGCGTCGCTATTGGCCTAATAGCATCACGTGGGCCCTCGCGCCATGCATCAGCGCCATTTTTGCGCGAGAAACGTCTACGAGTGTCGAGGAGCGCATGTTGGCGCCGTTGCTACGCTCGAGCAGTGTAGGCGGCGCCATGGTCGAGGAGGGAGCGCGAAAGAGAGGAAAAACGAGGAGGAGTGAAGGCGGAGGAGGAGAGTGTCGCCACTTTACGAAGTTTAAGGGGTTTTATCATACTTTGGCTCTCAGCGCACCTAGCGGAATCGGCGAAACGCACCAGCCTCCTAGATGGTCGCCGCACATCGCCGAATCTGGGAGACTATGATTTCATTTTAGTTTTTATTTCTTTCGCGTGTCACGTGTGTGTACGTTTCGGGGTCGCGTGTGTGTATGCTAAACGCCGCCACGGTACACACACGCGACCCCGAGGTGGCGGAGCAAGAGGCCATACCCCTGGCAATGCTCGACGAAGAGCGAGAGATATACAGCGACTCGCGACCGGCCATCAAAGCGTTCGAGAGAGGAGTCGTCTCCGACCAGGTGTTACGCGTCCTCCGCGGCGCTGATCCGAGCGCCCTCAAGCAGCACACCGTCATCTGGTTTTCCGCCCACCTGGGTCGGATCCCGGGCGCCCCGCCCAACCAAGACAGCCCACGACGCTGCGCGCGCGCTTACCAACAGCGCCGTAACCCACGGGCAACCGTGTGTCCACGAGTGGGAGGTGAACATGGACGCCCCAGTAACGTACAACGAAATCACTAAACACTTTTACCTGGGGCGATGTCTCTTTCCACCCCCGCACCCAAAGCTGAACAGGCCGAAGGCGCTAATGCTACGCTTGTCACAGACACATACCTATCCCCACCTGCCACGTTACACATCATCTACACGTCTACCCCGACGACGCGTGCCCCTCGCGCGGCGACACTGCAACACTGGCACACGTGCTCTGGGAGTGCAGAAACACTCCTCCGGACTCTACCTCGGACAAGTGGGAGAAGATCCTATGAAGCCTGCTCCTACAACACTAGCAATGGGCCGTCCAGCAGGCCCGCGCAGCGGCCGCCAGGTACTGCCTGTCTGTCGCTGCGTGGGAAACGCCCGCTGCGCGCTGACGCGCGTTCTGCAGGTCCTTTAATAAAGTATATCCAATCCAATTCGTGCTCCGCGTGCGAGCTGGACGCGCCGCGCACGAGTGCAAAATATGGCTGAGGTGTTCACAGCAGCGTATGCTATCTGCGGACTGTGTTTTTTCGCCAAGCCCGAGGGATGCTTCAGGACCCCTCTAAACCAACACAAATCGTTTGCCCTGCCTTGCATTCAGTAGTTTCGTTCGTGATGGTTCATACTCGCAGCGTATGCCACTTTAACGAAGACATGAAGCTCTGTTAATTACACTTTTTCATCCTTTAGCCGTCATTACACGCTGTACTTCGGAGCTGTAACGTGTCCCTTTAACAACACCAATCTCTATTGCAAAGTTCTCCCTCAGCGCCGCTTTTTCCTTCAGCGCTAGCACGCAAATGAGTGAACATAGGAGGGAAAGTCATCGAGATTATGCGCATTGTGGTCGTGCGTGCTGTACGTCCGCTGCCCAACGGCCGCATATAACTTCCCGTTAGGAACAATGTGAGATTGTCGCATTCTTGCCACACAGACCATGGTTCAAACTCCAGCGCAGGTGCATTGTTTTATTAGTAGTAGTCATGTAAACATACATAAGAGAGAGAGAAAATAGAAAATGCAAAGATGTCAACCGGAAGAGAAGCTTTTTTTTTTTTGCTACCGTGTATATATACTGAGGGAAGGGTACTGGGGAAGTAAACTATCGAACATGTTCTTTTATCGTTGTATGCAGCGCACACAAGCAGTCTCTCGGGACCGCGTTAGCCCGTCTCGACGACCGGCCGCTTTCGCAGCAGACAATCCTGGAGTGCCGTCATATACAGTCGTCCTGCCGGAAGTCGGTCAAGGCGGTATTGAAGTTTCTACGTTCGAGTGGCCTATTAGATAGACTTTGACACTCCCAGACGGTCCCCAGCCCTTCCCTTATTTATTTTTCGCGCATTTGCTTTCTTTCTCCACTATTCTTTCCGTCTTTATATAAACACCATACTTGCGGGAAAGAGAAATCGGTTGGCAATTGTTTCTTGAAAGAAACACCTCGTCCAACCTCTTGAAGAGGAAAGAAAAAAAAAGGGGGGGGACAAGCAAACATGCAGGAAATGCGAATTTCAAGTGCAGCTGTTTAGGGGTTTTATGGCAAATAATTTGATTCTGAAGGACAAGGTGCACTCTGCGGTGGCGCGAAATATCTGCTCGGGCAGCTCGTTTAGCAGCAGCGGCAGACAAAGCATCTACCGGTTGTGTCGCTCATTGTTCAGAAAGAAAGCGTGAACACGGGAATGGATGGCTCGTGCGGAGTGCATTCTTTTGCGGCGGCGGCGCCGCAGGCGAAGTAGAGCATGCGCAATGGGTCCGAAGGCCACGTCAGCGCTTTTTTTTTTTTTCGCGCTGGCCGCATACCTGGTCGTGCAGTGACTCCGCTTTCCCCTCGCCCTTTGTGCCATACGTTCTTCCGATTTCCGCTTCCTGGTTGCGCTGCGCCCTCCTCTCCGCTTTCCTCGTGTTTTTCATCCCCTGCTGCGCTCCGCGTTCACTTTCGTCTTCCCCTGTGTTCGTTCGCTCGGTTACGCCGACGCTCGCCGCAGCAAATGGCGCCTTAGAGCTGCGCTCTAAGATCTCAGACGCTTCGCCATGAGATTTTACACTCTGCGCGTTTCCGGCCATCAACAAACGCA
The DNA here is from genome assembly GCF_050947875.1 of Dermacentor variabilis. Lineage (NCBI taxonomy): Eukaryota > Metazoa > Arthropoda > Arachnida > Ixodida > Ixodidae > Dermacentor > Dermacentor variabilis. Next base: position 83,194,986 of record NC_134568.1, read on the forward strand.
ACTTACCGTTCGTAATGAAACGCCGTAAATGGGTATCGCCAAAAAGAGTGCGAGGTCTTGCATTCTTCGACAAGCGCACGCTTGTCGCATGAATGACAGAATATCATCCACTTGACAAATATAAAACAGATGTCTATTCTGGCTGTCAAACTGCAAGCATTCTCGATCGCGACAAGAAGGTTTCCCTCTGCCTGACCACGAACCCGTCCTTCGCAGCCACGTGCAGCCTGCCCGAGGTGCCAAACGGCTCGTTCCGGGAGCTGACGACGGAACGGCCTCTGGATCCGGCGGAGCTGATCAGCCACGGCACCCTAGTGGAGCTGGTGTGCGGCCGGGGCTTCCAGGTTCAGGGGCAGCCGGAGCTGCGCTGCTGGCAGGGACAGTGGACGCCCGGCCTGCTCCCAGAGTGTTTGCCCGGTGCGTCCAAGCGCACGCTTGCCCGAACCTCTCACATGGTGCATCGTGCTCGTGTGCGCGCATGTCTGTCTGTCTGTCCGTCCGTCGGTCGGTCGGTCGGTCGGTCGGTCGGTCGGTCGGTCGGTCGGTCGGGCGGTCGGTCGGTCGGTCTTGAGCGAAATAGAAGCTTGTCTACCGCCGCTGGTAGAAAAATCGAAAAATAGTTCTTAGTGCACGGCCGATTCACCAGCACATTCAGAAGTCTCACGAGCTCCGAAACTGCCAATAAAATATCACAAAAAGCATATTTTCCTACGCAGTCATTTGGGAATATTAAATAGAGAGGAGTGCTTCATGTTCTGTTGAACTGTATTGTTTTTTTATAAATCTGGTGTTCTAGTGAGTGCCATATTTGTGACATTATTCTCTCTTATTGCGCATATTTGTTTCCTTTGCTAAGTGACAAGGAGTAGCGAATGCCGTCATAAAGGCGCCAACCTCTCCTATTAATCATTTCAATGAAAGTAATAGAGTGGAAGGGGGAGGAAGGAAAGGCACGGAGTTTAACTAGACTTTGTGTCACATAGCTATACGACTCAAAAGCCGGCACTAATGACTTGCACTATACAGGTCTTTTATTTTTAGATGTACCGAGTTTTTTAAAGATTGCCAATGGCAGACAGCACAATTCTAACCCTTGATCGATATTACTCGATGAGGTAGCCATTACTGCTACAAGAAATCAAAATGGTTAATTGAATAATTAACATAATTACGGTAATTAACATGTTAATTATTTACGTTACGCCACGTGTTTTAATCTACAAATTATAGCCTCTGAGTTCGCGCGGCCTCTCCACTTGGAATGAATTCTCTGGACAGCACCAGTTCCCAGATATTCATTTTCAAAGTGTCCGTCAAGATGCGTTGGTGTCCCAGTTGCTTTTGTGCTTCAATGCATAAAACAGCGGTTTCATAATTCCTTCGTGGAGACTACGGGGTTGCGGGTGATACGTGGTAATTAGTGGCTAATTGGCAAAATTGATTAATTAACGTTACCACGTTTAGTCTCAGCGGGCTCATTGTAATTGGGAAATTGAGGCGTGCTCTCACGTCACCCAGAAGCCTGCCGCCAGCGCGTTGCGTCTCTGTGCCCCTCGCTGTCGCAGCGCGCTGGCTGCTGGGTGACGTAAGCAGAACGTTGCCTCGAGGGGCCTTACGCTCGCTGTAGCCACCCAGTTTCGGTTTGGCGCGCTCTGACAGCCGAAATTCGTCGCGCCACAGTGCAGCGGGTAATCGCATTTTTCCAGATCCAAAAATTGATACGGCTTGTAGAAGATCTCGCTTCAATTTTCCAATTACGATACGCCCGCTGACACAACGCGAACTTAATTGAATAATTAGTTGATTAATTATTGTGTGTTAATCAGTGACTCGTTAACTAATTAACTCCGTCAGTGGTTGCGACCCTCGTGGTCGCAACCACTGACGGCATGTGTCCGGAGGAACCATGATTTTATTTCAAAACAGCTGTCCTTAAATATTCCCTAAAGCTTTCGTATACAGAAACACCCTCTATAAATATGCACTGTGTATGTCGACCGAGCTTGGCGATAGCTTTAAACCTTGGCCATAGACAAATGGTAACATTGCATTGATCAGACCCAGTGCTTATTAATTGTCACACTTCATTTCGTCTTGCGCCTAAAAAGAAAAAAAAGTCGGTATTTATTTTAAACTAGATATACTGTGTTCAGTCACCAGACTAGCCTTCTAAGGGGAAAAATATAAAACTCTATTCTTGAAAGCCTATAGCTCTAGAAAGTTGCGAGGTCGTGTGTCAGACAAGAACAGACTTTCGAATGTTGTGCTTCAGCAGCGCGGATACATCGCGAGTAAACCAGCCTGCCAGCGCACGGCGTGATCTGTCTAGACAAACAGAGCCGAGGCGGAAGCCTAAATTATGTAAACGAACATCGTCTGTGCAAGAGCACACGTGAAAAATGTACTTGTGTCGAAACGTTGTTCTGCGTTACGCGAATAAGCAAGTGGCAAGGATATTGTCAAGCGCAAGGAGAAGAGACAAATAGCAAATAAGCTTGAAAAAATTAATTAGATTCTGTAGAAACGCTGTCGGGCATTATATCTAGAGTGTGCCATGGTGACTGCCCTGTCCGCCTGGGAGGAACGGCGAAGTAATTTTGCTGGAAGCAAAGAAAGAAATTGCGCTTTCGCGCGCATCACTGGACGGACCGCAGACACCCCCCTCTTATCTCATTGGCTCTCCCCCCGCACCATTTTTCATCCTTCTTTCTTTCTTTCTTTCTTTCTTTCTTTCTTTCTTTCTTTGTACTAGCGTTGACGATGTCCGTTGTTGATGTTAGCGCACGCAATCGTCCATGTCCTTATCTCTGTTGGAGGCGCAGAAATGTATTCTTTTTATTGTTTTGCAAAACAAACGTTCTATCATTACTATTCCATCTTTGCTTGGGACTGACACTGATGAGAAGAAAGCATCGCGCCGGTGTAACTTTAACGAAAAGGCTTCTATGGTCTCATTATATACCAAATCGTTAGGTTTGCATTGATATTCCATCAGGGAACAAAAAGTACCGGTGTTCAAAAATCAGGCCCCTATAACGTAAAACTATTCCATTCGGCTTCCATTCCAATCTCCTGACGTCAAATTTGCGTAACCGCCAACACAAGCATCGGGCGGTGACCCGCAGCGTTGTCTGAACAGCCCAATCAAATGTCCTCTTAGTTTATGGGAGGTCACTTTTTATTTGCTTTAAAAACGGATAACATTGCCACTATTGAGCGGTTTTTCATATCTAATTGGCTGACAACAGGCGAGAACCACGCTCAAGTGGAGAAGGTTTTGATGGGACCGAGCCAGCGCAGTGAAAATAGATAACCGGATGAAGAGCGGGGTGCCAGCATATGCAATTGGTCTGCTTCCCTTTTCTTAGCTTGCGGTGGCTGGTCGAAAATTGCGGCGGTGTGTAACGGAAGGCTACAAATGTCACTAAAACTGATCCTCAGCACGGAAGAGTTGGCAGAGTTATGTCGTATACGTGCCGAAAGGGCTCGATAACGTTATACCAACACGCAAAAAGTTTTATTATATGGAAATAAATACATGCTTTCCGGCAGGGGCGAGTAGCCAGCGCCTGAGCGATCACCGGGGAGCTATCTTCTATTCCTTTTGGAGCGGCGCAGTCTCCTTCTACTTAGAAAAAAGTTCAGGTTTGTTCGGCATATTAATATATTTAATGCATACACGTCACTTAGACGCGGTGAGTTTTCGCGGTTTTGTGACGTCGCGTGGGCGCAGCCTGAAAACCTTTGACCATTAAAAAGGGCTAATGGCAAAAAAGCGTCGAATTAGAAATAATTATTTGTCTTTTGTTTGGTCTAGCAAGCATAATCAGTGTGTACACGTCATATCAGATGGACAGCTATAGCTGTTTTCGTGACGTCGAGTGACAGAGAGGCGAAGTGGGAGTGGACCGGAAAATTTTTAACCAATCGTGAAGGGCTGATTGCAGAATGAGAATAGAAAAGTCTGGAATAGCTTTACGTTATAGGCGCCCTCAATCCATGTTTCAGTTCGCTTCATACGTACAGTTGCACGAGCCGCCTCCCCCCCTCCCCCCCCCCCCAAGCTATACCGAGCTCTAAATGAAGCCGCCGTCAAAGAATTCGTTTTTTACACCGAAGCTGTATATTGCTCACGTCCGGGGTTTCGTGACGTCTGTGTGCGGAAACTAGCATCATGTTGGCCGATCCTGGTGACAGTGCAGAAAGGGTCCAAGCTCAATGGCACATACCCCTGTGGGCTCGGGGACCTGTAGCGCGTCCTTGAACTACCCTTGTCACACCTGGGACCCAAAGAGGTCCCAGGCACAAGGGTAAGAGCAGATGTTTTTGAAAAGAAAATGTTTTGTAGAACATTTTCAAAAAGGACCGTTAAAAAATTCGCCGCGCCAACCACACGAACTCGCTCGTGCCACTGCTCGCGCGTTCGTCGTCGTCGGCCCCGTTGTGCAAAAAGTGCAAAAAACTATCATCATCAGCAATGGCTCGAGCGCCGTCGCCTTTTTCCACAGCTGGCTCCGTTGTCGCTCATCATTCCAGCGTAGAATTTCACTTTCCTGTCGTCGTAATGGGGAGGCCGCGTTTACGAGGGTACGAGCCATTGCCTAAGGGGGTATGAGCCGTTCATTGTCTTGCGTGGCGGGCACATTTAACAGCAAAGATGATATGACAATGTTTGTCCGTACCTATGTCGTCACGATGACCACAGATCACGACAATAAATATGCCAGCACATTTGTTCAAAGTTCTGTGTCACCTCTGTGTCGTGCGCTAAACAACTTCGCTGGTCATCCACCTTCACAGAGTGGAACGGCTCATGAATTTTTTTTTCTCTCTCTCTTCGCTTTTATTGAGGCCATGAACAACGACGCAAGAACAAAAAAAAATAAAGAAGTTCCATCGGGATTTGTACCTCTTTCTTACCTCCTACTCAAACGCAATCGTATCTTTAATCTTGTTAACCAAAGTGCACCCTCTTCTGCGGTGCGCGCATACGTTAAAAAAAAATGAATGAATGATCGTTCCGGGAAAAAAAAAATGTTTGCTTTTCGCACTTTTTTTTCTTTTTTTCCTGCCGCCCAGCTCTCTCTCTCTCTCTCTCTCTCTCTCTCTCTCTCTCTCTCTCTCTCGCCGCTTCCGTTAGTGCGCTCGCACAGCCCGCGGGCTGGCTCGGGGCTGTTTGGCATAAGAAAGCCCCCGCGTCGCGAGCGCTGCTGGTTTCGTTCCGCGCGAGGTATATGGCTCAAGAAGACCCACAGACGTCCTTCGTCGCGAACGGCAAACAGCACGAGCTGTTTGACATAGACCGGGCTGCAGCTCCCAGAAAGAGCGCGAGGGAGCTCTTTGTTTGCACAGCGGTGACAACAGCCCTGTGGCCACCGGAAGATGGCAGACGTCATTCGTCGTTTTTACTTTTTCTCTTTCGATCTTCCACTCGCTGGCGCAGACCCGTCGGTATCATTTATTTTCTTCTTGATCTACAATTCTGCAGATTTTAGGAGGACGGAGGAGGAAAAAAAAGCGAGAGACGAAAATAACAGGCGACGGGATGATATTAAAGAAGTGCGACAGGCCCAGTAGCGAGCTCTGGTGTCTGCGAATGGAAGGCGGCTGTTTGCAGAAGGGGGCGCGCGGAAAGACCCAGCGCGAGCATCTGAGACGCCAATACCAAGGAGGCGCACGCCATAATTAGGTCGGTCAGGTCACTGCCGGAAATGTTCCGCAGCGTCCAGGGCGTGCGTTATATGCGCCATATTTCCGTCGTTATAGGGAAGCACGACGTCGCCAGAGGCGATCAAATGCGCGGTTTTACCTTTTGATAAAGGTACCCAGAGGGAAGATCAAATACGCTATATGCACTGCGCAATATAAATGATTCCTAAATAGACGTGACCTGCATTAGTGCATATAATCTGTCATAACATCGCTTAAGCATTCAATAACAGTTCTGAGCACAAATTCCGGAGGACCAGCGTTCCGACGCAGTGCACAGAAAATGATGACGCACACGTTGCGCTATGTCTGTCGCTCAGTACAAAACGTGTGTCGCTCTTTGCACTTCGTCTGAGCGCCGGTCCTCCAGAATTTGAACTATACGCTGCACCAGTAGGCTCAAGTTTGTACCTTACTGAAGCTCTTAATCTAAATTCTTAATCTAAGCGTAATCTAAATTACGTGCCCATTTCTGAGCCGTGTGCTTTTAAAATTGGGATTGAAAGACTTCGATAACGCTAAGCTAGCTCATTAATTCGTCCCAGGGTATTGAGTACCATTAAACCGAGACGTTGAAAACAGGGGCGGAACCTTGGCGGTCGGAAATTGGAATAATGGGCGAGCACGGCGTGTGCGTGTGTGTGTATGTATGTATGTGGGTGCGTGCACACATATACACATAGTTCGGTGCTCAACAGTGACGGAGAAGAAAGGAAAAATTATGTGGTTTCACGCGCCAATACCGCGATCTTATTATGAAGCGCGCTGTACTGGGGGAGTCCGGATTCGTTTTCGCCACCTGGCGTTTACCATCCCACAGGCGCTCCCGCATTTCGCCCTCATGGAAACGCGACCGGCGGGGCCGGGATTCGATCCCGCGCCATCAGGCTTAGCAGAGCAACGCCAAAGCCACTACGCCACCATGGCGGGTGATGTACAGATAGGAAGGGAGGTTAACCAGAGGCATACACCTGGTTGGCTACTCAGCAAGGGATAAATGTGTAAGGGGCAGAATAAGAGAGGAGCACACATGCCGTAAACCACGTATGCAATGCAGTGGTAGCAATGGTTCAGAGTGTAAACAATAGCGGTTCCTCGTCGATAAAGTTTGCGAGTTTTCCCTTGATAACAAGACATCTACTGATGTGCGGCTATGGCCGCACATCACTTGTAAATAATGTTCCTTGTTCAATTTTGAATTATTTACAGCCTCTATATATTAGTATTGATGGATGAATTCGTGATAATGACTACATAGTCTAACATTCGTAAAATATAAGATTTATGTGCAAGTCGCAAACAGTGAGCGTAGATACCTTCACTACGGTGGAAAAATACCTTACAGTGTTGCTCACTAAAATAGAATGATTCAATGTGCTAACGACAGGCCACATGTTACCTCAACCACTAAGAACAACAAAAAGCCTTCAAAGCGCTCTCTCAGCGAATCCATGCCAGATGAAGAAAAGTGTTCTACCGATAATTACCATGGTGGCTGAAAGATTTCAGCTACAAATTTCCCTCCAGTAATATTCTATAGGACCACGCCAGGAATGGTTGCTCTCCTTCCTATACTGGCCAGAGCGAGCCTTGTGGGTCCAGGAAGTCACGCGGAGTGCGAAGAACGTCCACATGGTGACGCTGCTGGCATCTCGCTCTCTTGAGTTGCCAGTGCCAATGTACAGGGCGCTAGACTCTTCCGGCAAATACCTCATGAGTTCTGAAGCGCTCCTAACAGCTTAAGTTTAGCATGAAGCCCTGACTAATCTTTTTTATTATTATAGTTACCCGCGTTAGGACACTTTTTCGCCATAATGTAGAAAAGACTATTGACGTTATGCCGACGTGGCTACCAACGAGTTGTTTCCCCAAAGAGTCAATATCTCTGCACACGTTCACACCGCTTACGTCGCGCACACAACCGAGGACGGTCGGTTATGATAATTAGCCACTAATGTCCATATTTATACATTACGTGCCGTGGAGTGCACCTTGACACATCTAAGTTCCAACGAAGCCTCACATTTTGTAGTCGCCCGTTTTCTGCCCCATAATTGAAAGCGAATTCGTTATGATATAGGCGTTTTCTCACAGTCCTTGCAGCCTGCTTGTTATTTTCAGTGTCGTGCTCTTTTCTACGCTCTAGCGGCTGGTGCTAGCTTCCCCACTGCTCCTCGTAAACCGCGCTCGGCAAGCTCGCCGCTAAAGCGTCATTTGCAATGTGCTGCAGAGCCGTGCGAGCTGCCAGCGCTGCGGGGCGGCCGCTACCTGGGTGGCTACCGGGCGGGCCTCACCATATCGCCGGGCTCGTCGGTCGAGTACGCCTGCGACGAACCGCACCTTCGCCAATGGCCGCCGTCACCGCTGCGCTGCCGCATGGGCCGACTGCAGCCGGCGCCGCCGACTTGCCTACCGCCGCCGCAGACGCCCTCGGCACCCGTCTCCGGCCTCGGAGCAGGTGAAGCTGCTCACCTCGCGCTATATAGTGCAATGCCACAACACAGGGACGCGGCTTAGAAAAGGATACTCTGGATCTCAGGCGGCTGTTTTGTGAGGAAGGAAAAACTAATTTGCATCTTACTGCTCACCGCTCCCTTGTTTCTTATTACATCGAAGCTATAATAAAATATTTTTTATCGGCGAGGCAGTGAGCAAAAATTTCTGGACAAGAAAATGCACGCTGCTTCAGATAAGACTCATTTTACGTAAGCGCGCCTCATAAATGGCAGGTCGCAAGCGCTTCCCTATTATTGCAGTCACAGAGATGACAACGGGTCGGCAGCCAAGGCATCGGGTAATTGCGAAACATGGAACAAAAATTTTGTGAAGCTGGAGTCAAATTTTTGAACGTCATCATCTGGACGCACTGGCTGTCCGTAGCTTTTTGTCACTATAGCCATATTAACATGAATGCGAAAATAGCACATCGGATTATATATGTATAGTGGATGAACTTGCGTTCGACGGTGGCCGAAACAATATTTGGCGCCTCGTTTTAGCGAGCAGGTCTGGCGTGTAAATGCAGGAGGTCAAAAGCGAGACGTCGCGCTTTCGCTTTCTCCGCCTTTCATCCCACCCACTCAATCTACAGGACTAACTGTTGGGCTAGATGGTGTGATATAATGACTGGAAAACTAAGCGCGAATAAATTACACCAAGATAAATGAAACAGACGAGGACACTCGCTTGTCCTCGTCTGTTCCATGTGCCTTTGTGTATAATTTATTCGCGCTAAGTTTCCTAGACAACACTCAAGCTACCACCACCTGCAGCATTAAGGCACATCGCTTCGTTTACATGAGTGCGACGCACAGAAATGGCGATGAGCTGCTGTCTGTAAACAAGGCTACTATTCATCATTGACCGGCGTGTCTGGTATCATCTCGTTCTCTACGACTATCGACAGGCGCCCATTATTAAGAATAGTTCTCACCTAATGCGGATGGCTTTATTAACTGGCGCTTTGAGGTCATGTTTACTATTCACAAAGCATTTTATATGAAAGTGCGTTTCGAAAAAACGGGCGCCCACCAATCATGAATTATGATGGTGCGAAAGAGCCGATTAGTGGAAAACGAAAGAGAACTTTTGTGAACCCGTGGCTTCTGGCCATCACAGGAGGGTGCTCTTAAAATGGCCAGCGAATGGTGTCGCGCGCGCGTTCCGTCCCTCAGCACCCGAGGAGGCGCCGCAGCCGGAGTCGGCGCCCGTGGCGGTGGTGGAGGAGGCTCAGGGGTCGACAGCGTCCCCGGGGCCCCCCGGTGGAGGTGACGCCGTCCCGCGTCGAGCAACGTCACCGCCGCCTTCGGACCGGCCCTGCAGCGCCCCGGAGCGACTGCACAATGCGCTCGCTTTCCGGTCCTCGTCGCCGTCGAGGTCCGAGGAGGACGGCGGGGAGGACTCCAGGGGCCTGCTGCAGTTCCCGCATGGCACCGAAGTGGTCTTCCGCTGCATCGACAGCGCCGGCGGCGGCGAGAGGAGCACCTGGAAGCTCCTGTGTGAGGACGGCAGCTGGCTGGGTCGCCCCGAGAAGTGCGGTTAGCGGACATGTTTTTCTCGTTTTGAACGACGTGACTGCTGAGAGGTTTAGGCTCTATGTTTCTTTGTCACATAATGGTCTTGGGACGGAAACTTCTGTCAGACACCAGTAAGCGACTACATCGGCAGTGAAGCTGCATGCATGGGACAATTGTACAAGGGACATTTGCTAGAGAAGATGATCTGACGTCTTAGCATTAGCCTGTCCTTAGCCAGTCCTTAGCCGCTCTTCCCTTCTTTCACGAAAAATTTGGTGGAGCTTCTTGTATATCCCGTGAGAAAGTAAGCACTTAGATGTTGACATCCTTCTTGAGAGAAGATTGCTTTTGTGAGCTGTTTCGGTGTCCCTCTCGGTCTGGCTGCTCTGTCGCTGCAAGCGCTTTGCCTCTCGCTCTGCTTTTCGTACTCCCGAAGCTACCGCACAAGGCAAACGCCTTCACTAGGAATCCCGCGCTGGGCATAAAGATTCCGTGGGTGTAAACTCACAACATTTCTCGTTCATGACTGATCTTTACATCGGCCGGCCGCCGTCGCTACTGATATATCCGACAACGTCATTGGCTGGCGGCTGCTTTTAAGAACTGTTCTATAGCGTAATAACTTTTTTTTTCTAATACGACCTGGTGCCTATCGCGATTATGGTGAGTTGGCAAGAGCACATCGTGCCAGTAAAATGCTTTTATCAGTCTTGTATTGCGAAAGTGTCATGTCCACAAACTTACGGACAGGCTCCTCTGATCCTTAGTACGACGATAATGTAGATGAGCACAGTACTACACCTTGATGGCACTGTTCCAAAGTCAAAGTGACGGCATGCTTTGAGACATGGATGCATTCTTTGCGCACCACTCCGTCGCTAAAAGTTTTAGCACAATGCGACGTGCAACCCCCTCCTCGTTCTCTCCATATGTCTGTCCCTTTTCGTGACTTTTCATTTCTTTGCACTATTTAAAGAATATAATATCTCAGATGACATATACGAAAAGAGGGAAATCAGACATGGTCGGCCAAACGAATGCCAGATTTTCTACCTCATACAAGAAGGGAGCGTTGTTTAAGAAAAAGGGTGAAGAAAGAAGAAAATAAATTCGTTAGTTGTACTTACGAGCTTATATAAATGTGAAGGCTTAGTACCGTAAATACTATCATATCTCAGGTATGTCATGCGCCCGTGTGCACACTTGGAAAAATTCTTATCTCAGCGACGGTAAATTGCACTATACATCAACATTTTAGCCAAATAAAAAACTCAATTCTGACAAAAAAAAAAGTTGCAGTATCACTCATAATGCGAAGCAGTGACGCGATAGCTGGCGAAATATTATACTCCGTAAGTCTTGCGCTCTTTCGTCTGTTATCCTGCTAGAAATCAGGCACATTTGCTGGTCCATACCACGATTTGCAGCAAGATCTTGCGCTGTCCGACCGCTTTTCTCGAGTTAGCTACATCTGCGTACAGTTTATACGTCTAGATGTTGAGTTGCCTTTTTTTTTTACTTTAGCGCTCCCTGAGCGCCATATCGGTTAACACAGCGCATGGAATACATCCACGACTCATCTTAGGCCGCGGCGTTGCTCAGTGCTGCGTCCATTGCGCGCTCTGCATCAAAGTGCGTTCTGGTCGCGCAGAGGACGGAGCCCAGCAGCTGTCGGTGCCCAAGGAAGAGCGGCGCAATCGGTCCTGCGTGTTCCGCAACACGGAACCCAATCTAGAGGCCTTCCAGGGCGACCGACGCATCACGGACGACACGCTCCACTTTCCGCCGGGCTCCGAGCTCGTCTTCCGCTGCAAGGACATCGGCAAGTACAGCCTGGTGGGCAGCGTGCGCCGACGCTGCGTGTACGGCGACTGGGACGGCGTCAAGCCCTCCTGCTTCGGACTCTCCCAGGAGAACGACTACGCGCGTGAGTGTCTTGCTACAGGATGTCGACGTTACCAGAGCACAGGGGGCCCGCGTATACGTACTGCAGCGTAAAAAGAGATGAAGTAGTTGGAAGAAAAGGAAGTTCGAAACGATGCGCAAAGAATCGAACCATATACGCCGTGTCGTGTCCCAGCTATCATGCATCAAGCTTTAAAATACACAAAGCCTCCTATGCGGATAAAGCCATGTCGTCAGCGTGCAGCAAACTGAAGAGTGGTTCCAGTATTTTTTGTATTGTCCAAAATTAATAACTTTTTTACGAATAGGAACCTAACTTACTAATTATTGCAATTATGTACGCTTTATAGTACATTCGAAAACCAATTTCAGTTGTTTGAGGCACGCTCCTTCTTGCGTGAATCCTTCTTTCTTCTTAGCCTGTGAAATATTTAAAACAAATTTACCGACAACTACGATACTCTATATAGTGCAAAATTTTAGCGCAGCTGTATGCACGTTTTTATTTCGCGATATATTGTCTGGCGCGAACAATATTTCTTGTGCGGCACGTTGCAAACGGAGCGATGTGTGGCGCGACTGCCTCGCTAAACTGGAGATCGCGCAAGCTAGCACGTGGGTGACGCGTGGGCGCGATTCACAGCAGCCGCCGCAGGCAGACCACCGCGCACGCAGTGCTTTGTTTCCATAAAGACGACGCGCGCTACTCAGGCGCCATCGTAGCCGCAGGCGCGAGTAAGAGCGGCCGCGAGAGAGAAAATCTGGGGGCTTTTGCGCCTTAAATATATGACTCTGCCTAGGCACTATGGAGGAGGTTTCTTAGCGCGTGATGTATGCGTTTGTCCCCTAGACATGCCGGCATTGCCGAGTGGAGTCGAGTTTACTACGCTCCGACGCTGGCTGCCCGCGCGGTGAGGCCGTGGGCACGGACGCCCCATTTGGTGATCGCTCTGTCTGAAGGGGGAAGGTTCTGACTGGTGTTGTATAAGTAGCGGGTCGCTTTTTTCGTCGCGACGATAGGTTGGATTTTTTGCAAGCACTGCTCCAGGAGGGCACATGTAAGCGTCAAACTGAGGCCTCAGGAGAGCACCTGAGGGTATAATAAAGCAGGCGGCGCAGGATCTCCAGGGCACCCAAGGAGTAGCGGTGGGTTCGAAGCTGGAAGCGGGGTGGCCCGTGGGTTTGGGCCGCGTAGGCCGAAGCGTGCCAGGAGTTGTTCGCATAAAAATTGGCTGCCCGCTGTAGCGGACAGCCGATCTTATACATCCCTGGCACGCGCAGGCCTCGGCGAGCTCCAACCCACGGACGAAACCGGGTTCTAGCTTTGGTGTCCCCGTTGCCGCTTTCGTGTCCTGGAGGTGCCGCCAATAATGCGAAATAATGACACATTGTTACAATTAGTAAAAAACACGGGTGAATAAAAATCGTTACTTCCAGCCATGAATTTGTGACGCTAAGTTCAGCACTACCAAGCCCCGCGACTTCTGCAACACCAGTCAGAACTTAGCCTCTGAAGGTACGTCGGACCGACTTTATCGCGCCTGCGGCGCTAGTGCCGAGTCAGTCATGCCGGATTAAACCTTTCTTGCTTCTTAAGGCGCTCTACCTTAAAAAATACATCACTTGTTTTTCTGGGGAAGCAGTAGGGGCCGTAGTAGAGGCCAAGCAGTCGTCAAATCGGGCGTCAGTGCCCGCTGCTTCACCTATTTTACCGCGCCGGCAGCCAGCGTCCGAGCGCAAACAAGCTCGACCCACTCCGCAAAGCCGGCACGCCTAGGGACAAACGCCTACAAGAAACCTCCTCCGTAATGCCTAGTCATCTATTCAAGGAGCAAAAGCCCCCAATTTTCTCTCTCGAGCCTGCTCTTCTCGCGCCTGCGCACAAACGGCTGGCGATCCGTCAAATGAACGTCTCGTCTGAAAACCGGTTCGGAGCCAGTAGCGAGGCGTAGGGATGGCAGAACAAGTGAACGCGCCCGCGCAAGGCGCGGCGAATCCCCAAATCCCCACAAAGTCGACCTCGTGCCCTGCTTCTACGCCACAGCCGTGCTGCTCTCAAAGATGATGCAAAGCACCTAAACGTGCTCCGTGTCTAACCCAGCGGTCACACTGCTCTGACAAGGCGTTTATCTTTGTATGGCGGCGGAGTTCCTGCTGGCGGCGAGTCTGGCGTCTGAGCGCACGACGGTTCGTTACAGCGGTAAGCACAGCGCCAAGGCCAAATTATCAAAAACCGTAGCGCAAGCTATCAAGTTGCCGCGTAATGCCAAACTTAACATGAACATGGATGTATAGCAGCCACCTCGGAGAAATTCGATGTACCATATTTATGAACGAAATGGTCCGTTACTCGGACGGAACTAGTTCTCGCAGCGTGTTCAAGCGCGCGCAAGCAGAAGCCGTGTCGGCAAATTTCGCGGGCTTTATTTCGAACGCGAAAAAAATATTCTCTCAACCGATAGCGCACCGCGAACAACTGAAATTGACGTTTTCGAATGTGCATAAACCATGGTTTCGCCATATCAGCTTTAAACGTGACAATTTTAGAAAGTAGTTAATCAATTATTACAAACTAATTCATTAGAAGTAATACAAAATCTTACACGCTTCTTCGTGTTGTTGGTACCAATGTATAGAGTTTGTTTCGTTCGCGTAGGAGACCTCGCTTTTTTCTTCTTTTTTTTTGCAACCTATAGGCATGAAGCCAGAAATGTAGTGATACAGCTCACGTTGCTTGTCCGGCCATTGCAATCTACTGACACAATTCCACGTTACACGACTAGGTCAAAGGATATCTCAATTATTTTTGCCTGATGTCATGGTTTTTAACATATTGCTCTCGGGCGTCCTGATGCTGTGCCCCTTTCTCGGTCGAGTTTACTCCCCCGTGTAGGGTGGCAAACTGTACAAAGTCTAGTTAACCTCCCTTACTCTCTCTGTTATTCTGTGCTGTGTTCAAAAAAAAAGCTCAACCTGACGTTTTATGTTGCCCGCTCTTCCAACCACGCGCGCTGCGGCGGCGACCGGAATGGACGGCAGTGGAGAAGCCTCCGACGATCCTCTTCCGGCCGCACGTGATGCCGGTAGCGCAGAGCAATGACGGCAAGCTGGTCGTGTACCCGGGGGCTATCCTGCACTTGGAGTGCCTCTGGCTGCGCAAGTACGGCACGCCCAAGTGGGAGGTCAGCCACAAGTCCCGCAAGTACGCCGAAGGTAAGCCTTGCGTGTAAGGGAACGCAGCTTATGACCAGAAAGCACAAAGTGACATTGTCGAACTTGCGCAGCAACCCTTGCCATGTGCTGCCCGAGAAGACGGGCAAGCAAAACGGTGCGCAGGTGCCTTCATCTGGATGCAAAATTGTCTCGAACTGGCCCGCGGTATCAAGCAAAGTGAGAAATCCGTCGAGAATTTATTATTGGCTGGATAATATTCGCAAAAATTCGATCATTTTAACTTTCATTGGACAATGTTATTCTCAAGAGCAATTTAGCACACACTGGACAGCATTTCACGCGAATGAAATCGTGCCCGGTACAGCATTGGCCAGTTGTATCGTGTTAAATGGTTTGCTCAGCTACACCGGATACTCGCGCTAATTTTACAGTACTAGGTGTGAACTACTAATATAGTCATTTCGAAGTTATACGTATTGCGTCATTATGCGAATGTCGTGAAATCTTTCTGCCATGACGAATGAATTTATAGAGTCAGACGAAAAGGTCCATAGTAGAATGTTTCTCGTTTTGGCACGCAAGAGCATACAACCATCCTGCTTCCGCGCGCTGCCTTGTCATTCCACTTCCGCGCTCGTATTCTATGCAAACCATCAACAAGGCGCAGACGACTCGGTTATTCACTAAACGCTAGAGTGTCGCAAGATAAGTCTTGTTAGCAGAAACAACGAGCGTTTAATGCTCGTTAATCCTCAACATTGAGAATGCGTGCACACCGTATCGATGGGCAACTTAGGAGAATACTCTTGCGAGCATAAAAATACTCGAGTGGATTTTATCGCAGTCAAGGCCGCCTTTTTGAATTGCTCCTGGCTCGAATACGTCTCACACCATAGCCACTGTTGTAGCCGCGGCGGGCGAGGTGTCAGATTCGGAGCGACAGACCGAACCGTTTATTCGGCAAGCTGCAGGAGTGCTCAGAGCGCTTATATATAGTGAAGCATAGGACGTATACTGTCCAGGCACGCGTACATACGGGATAGCTTCCCAGGTGGCGTCATGCGTGTTTACAGTGACACTGGCTACCATTGCCTCTGCATTCCCTCATCGGTATTCCGCTGTTCCGCATTCAGCAAGTTAGGGTGGCCGCTTCTACCGCTACGGCCGAAGCGAAAAAAAGTAACATCGGGCGCTTTCTGCACATAGCATTGCGATTTTAGAAATTCTTTTCGCATGCCTGCGGTTCTCCTTATGCAACTCTCCGGGTTGCCTGCTTTGACGTGTGGCGTAACCTTTGAAAGGTTACGCCACACGTCAAACCTATTACGTCAAACCTTTCAAAACACAACGCAAAAACCTGCACAGTTGTATTTTTAACATTTGTTCCGTAAAAGAAATACGTGTGTTTTGTATACATATGTGATGAATGCAAAACACACGTATTTCTTTTACGGAACAAATGTTAAAAATACAACTGTGCAGGTTTTTGCGTTGTGTTTGTATTATATATTTATGGATATCACTACCATTTCTGAACATGCTGCTTCAGATACGTCTCCGCCTCCAAAAGGTATCACGAAACACGTATTCCCCATTTTCCTCACAATCCCTGACATGCACAAAAAGTCTGATATGGCTGTTTCGGCAATATTTCAATTGGCTCAGTCTCACTTGTTCGAAAAGTTTCCAGATTATCTTCAAGCTTTCACAGATGCATCTGTACACAACGACGGTCAAGGCGCCTCTGCAGCTTTTTACTGCCCTTCAACTCAAGTACGACGTATCTTTCAAATACCTCACCCAACTT
Organism: Dermacentor variabilis; assembly: GCF_050947875.1. NCBI lineage: Eukaryota > Metazoa > Arthropoda > Arachnida > Ixodida > Ixodidae > Dermacentor > Dermacentor variabilis. Next base: position 83,211,597 of record NC_134568.1, read on the forward strand.
CGTCAACAACTGCGGAACTAGCAGCGATTAATGTTGCACTGAAATACGTACAAGAGGAGTTAATTACATCCAAGGTTGTCATCTTTACGGACTCCCGTGCTGCCCTTAGCAGGTTACAACGCAGTGAGCTTGATTGTCCACTTGTGCGCAGCATTACTGACTCTGCGAGCAAAATTACATCACGTGGGGTATCTCTCGTTGCTCAATGGATACCTTCACACGTAGGAATCGCCGGAAATGAAGAGGCTGATCGGCTCGCTTCAAGTTGCGTTCATAACAACTGTGACTGCCCAGAAATTATGTGCAAGCTTGATGACACTGGTCTGCTGATTCGTCGCCACCTACTCAAGCAGCATCCAGATCAGCGCGTCGCAAATGGACCGTTCCCGCCCCGTGTTCGTGGTCGAGGCTTGCCTCGTCGCGCTAGAGCACAACTGCTCAAGCTGAGGGTTGGTTGCGTGAACGTGCACGGACGTTTATACAGACAAGGGCGTGTGGAAAGTCCATTGTGTACGTATTGTGGCCGCTACGAGACACTTCAGCACCTTATACTTGAGTGTCCCGCTTTCAGTGTGCAGCGCATGTCGCTAATGAGAAACTCTCATCTCCTTGGCCTGCGGTGTGCGACACTCGAGGAATGTTTATACCCCAGTGGCTGTGCATCTAAACGTGATCAGGCCCATCGCGCCCTACTAACCTTTATAGACCTAACCAACTTAGGTTCACGTTTGTAGCATGAACATTTAACATTCTGTAGTAGCGTGACCTTTAGTGACCGGCCCTACTGTGTGTGATCAGTACTGTACCCTAACGCTTCTTCCTTCGAAGATGGGAGGTGGCGGGTTCAAACACCTTGTAGTGTATATTGTGAACCGGTGATTACGTGCAGGTGATTACGTGAAACGGTGATTACGTGCAGCTTTACTTGGCGTCTCATCGTGGAGAACACAATTAGCCGCATAGCGAACTAGCCATGGATGTGGTTGATAATTGTGGAAGCTGTTCGACGCGGCGTCACTTTAATTCCGGCTGCAGAGTTCTACTTCAGTCTTTAGATTTGTCCTGTTGCAGTGTTCTACTTTGGTCTTTAGATTTGTCCTGTTGCTCTCCTTTCCTCTTTCCTTTTTCCTCCCCACCTTCCTATCTTCCATTTCTGTGTTGCTGTCACCTCCCTTCAGAAGAGTAGGCAGGCGTTGTGCCCCTTCCGGTGGCAGTTGCCAGCCTGCTCCTCGCTTTCCTTTTCCTGTTACCTGTGTATATGTGTATATGTGTTCAAAACAAATAATAATAATAATAATAATAATAATAATAATAATAATAATAATAATAATAATAATAATGAATGCTTCGAAGTTTTTTAAAGGCCCTTTGAGCTCGCAATAGCGGTTGGCAAATCTCAGTGTGGTTCTGAGCTCTTCACCCAAGCTGTTGCCGGCTTCGGCAGCAGCTTGGCGATAACCACAACGAGACGGCACACGCAGTGGCGCGAGCGCTAACCAACCGCGCCGCTGCACCCGACCGTCCAACGTGGTGTGGTGCCAAAGACCGCATGACGACGTTCAACGAACTTACACAGTTCCACCGCCTGGCTCGAAGGACTTTCCCACCCCCGCATCCGGGGATGAGCCGAGCGGAGGCGGTGCTGTTCAGACAACTGCAAACTGGTTCGTTACCCACCCCAGTATTAATGACTCATCGATACCCAAAATTATACATGAGTGATGTGTGCCGCGTGTGCCAGCGGGAGAGGGCCACCCTGACGCACATCCTATGGGATTGCACCAAGTTCCCCGACGAAGCTTCAACAAGTACAACGATTCCGCTGCGACTCGCGGCTGCGGCGAAATGCTACGACCAGGACCGCCAAACCTGGGCCGTCCAGAGGTCTCAGCGGCTCTCGAAAGACAAAGGCCGAGCGAAACCGACGAAACGTTGCCTCTCAGGGCGACCGACCGCGGGAGTAACACGCGCTAGAGTTGAGTAGAGACCACCCGCTGAGAAAACGTCAGGGCCCGCGTCACGGCGCCATTTAGTCATGGTGTCGTTCTGCAGGCGACTATGAAGTTGTCTCTCTCTCTCTCTCTCTCTCTCTCTCTCTCTCTCTCTCTCTCTCTCTCACTCAAGCTGCTCCAGCGATGTTGTGTCAATGCGGCTCACTGAAATCCCCGCACTTACTTCAGCTTCTGAAGGAATACCAGTGTGTGTGTTTTTGTGTGGACTGGGCCCGGAGAAGGATATACACCTCGTAATATTGGAGTTCGAGAGCATGGAGTATGAAAAGAACAAAAAAAATTCGTCTGAGCCTGTGCGGCCGCCCTCTAACCAAAAGGTGTCGTCGATACTTTTCCGTAAAGTCACCCCACTGCTCACCTAAATTTTAGGCTTTGTGCCGAAGTCTAAAGAAAATAAACCTTTTCTCGCCGCGCACCAGCAAAACTGGCGGCCGTTGGCGGCCCGCGTACCGCGAACAGCGTACGACGAGTTCATTGACCTACCGCGATTTGAAGACGACCTTACAGTTCGTTCATTTTCTACCAATAATAATGTGGTTAACGTGGTAAAATGCGATTAATGGGATTCAAGATTTATAACGCCAGGCTTCGTGGCTTTTACACTTATTTAAACGCTTGTTTATTGAAAAAGGCGATTCAAAAAGTTATGTAGTGTCGTTGAGGGGCAATACGGACTGGAATAAACGGAGTGCGCACGGAGAAATGACACTGCTTGATGCACCAACTGGCCCAACAGTCTACGTCTCAAAAAGTTACAATTCACGTATCAATTTAAGCGAATATTGAGCGAGGTGCTAGTTGTATTTATTTTTGTATATACTACCTGAGCCACGCGATACCTTCGTCTTGGCTCGCCTTCATTGCGTTGGCACAGCTCTATGCCTAGCGTCACCGAAATTGGAGGTCGACGAGCCTGCACGCTGCACGTGGCATCCTTCCATGGGCGATGCCTCGCCCTTGAGACCACGCAGGAGGCCCACGTCTCCCAGGGAAGGTGCCACCCCAAAGTGTTTCGTTCTAGCGAGTACGGATGGAGGCTCCCGTATGCGTCGCTCCGCGCCTAAGCTCATTAAATGGTTTCCAATGCATGTCTTGGCGAGAAGCCGAGATGAATTCGTATGCTGTGGATAGTGCCCTACAGAAGACGTACTGAGAGGACACCAGGGCGAGTTTGTCATGAAATGATTGGCTCCATGGAGGAAAGAAGAAGTCCTCTATTATTGTTCTTTATTCTTGCATTGTATTGCGACAGGAGTTAACAGGTCGGAACTGGGTTTGCTCTGTCCGTCCTTCCTTTCCGGTGCGCGGTCATCGTCGTGCCATCGTCGTCAGGCCAGCTTCTCCACTCTTACAATGTGGCAAAGAAAAACAAAACTTTGCCTCTCACCGTCGCCCATGAGTCTCAAACTACTGCCCCTGGGGCAATGTTCAAGTTGGGATCCGGGTGCGCTCACTGAGTTACCATGCAACATTTGAGCAAGGTAATTCGTTCTGGGTTTTCTGTCACCCAGACTCTGCCAGTGGCGACTTTTGCGCGTCTAGATCGGAGGCCACATCAGTCAATATTGTAGCGTTCAAAATAACCTGTTGTGGCACCAATTGTTCAGGATTGCTAAACATGGTTTTTAAGATGCGAAAAAAATATGCTTAACGAAGGCGCTCGTCCGTCCTGTTTTTCTTTTTCTCTCTATTTCATGTGTATTTTGCACACCTTCAAGAAGCATATTTAACAATACTTAATAAGTTAGTAACCTTATGAAAAGGAGTGCTCAAACGGCGACAAAGACTCCTCTGTTTATTGCTATCTGAGTAAACAAATGTGCAATGTAGCGGATGAAGACGGCGTGGTGCGCGTCGCAAGGAAAAAAGAACTTGACAGCCACGTTAGCATACACTAAAGATGATGAAGGCTAAAGCCTGTGCGTTCACTAGATATTCATTAAATTAACTGATATTCTGATTCGAGTGGGTTACAAATTAAATTATGGAGTTTTACGTGGCAAAACCGCGGTCTGATTATGAGGCACGCCGCAGTGGGGGACTCCCAGTTAATGTTGACCACCTGGAGTTCTTTAACGTGCACCTAAAACTAAGTACATGGGTGTTTGCATTTCGCCAACATCGAAATGTGGTCGCCGTGGCCTGGATTTGATCCCGGGACCTCGTGCTTAGCAGAGCAACACCAAAGCCACTAAGCAACCACGAGGGGTATTCGAAGACGTTCTTACTTCCTATTGCTTGTTTTCTCCCACCAAAGGTCGTGGGTTCGAGTTTGATTTATTTTGATCTTAATTAACCATGTGTTAATTAACTTCGCCTTAATTAATACCGAAGGTCGCGGGTTCGACATCCACCAATGGTCGTGGATGCGAGTGCCTTAATTAACTCTATAATTAACTGTATCTTAACATCGCCTTAATTAACAGCGAATGTCGTTTGTTCCACTCCCACCAAAGCTTGTGGCTTCGACCATGAATGGTGGCACCACCAATTTTGGTGTCATTGAATTTTGGTCCCGCTAAAGGTCGAAGGTTCGACTGCCACCAAAGGTCGTGGTTTCGACTGCCTTAGTTAACTTTGACTTACTTAATTTTGCCTTAATTAACACCAAAGGTCGTGGGTTCGACTCCCACCAATTTTCGTGTGTGGCACCATTAATTTTGTTACCATTGAATTTTGGTGCCATGACACGGGACGGTCAATTTTTCGATACCGCCGGACAACGGATTTTTCGACACGGGATGCACTTAAGGCTCCCGCCTTCAATGTAGTCGCACTAATCCAGCTCGTTGGTATGAGTCGTGTATCGAGGCTAAAATAACAAAAACAGCTTGCACATGACAAGGCAGTTGTGTCCTTCCTACTATATTCCTGTTATATTACTCTTAAACGGACGTTACACGCTGACTAGAAGCTGTGCCGATTATCGTTTGAACCCATGTGCTCAAACCATGCAATCGAGTCAGCCAACTCCAAGCAAAAGCTGAAGTGCTTTATGCTGCTGCTAATCCGCAATCAAATATACGTGGTAGGTGCGCGAACCTGTCAGGCACTTACTTATCGACGCTGCTACTCCTGCGCGAACAGGCTGGACCACGGAACCTGGCAGGGACTCCCAACTAGAGTACCGGCTTTCCATTTACCACGCCAAGAAGGACGACTCAGGCCGGTACACCTGCATCACGCCCATGGGTCACAAACACTCCGTCGACATCGTCGTTTCCCGTAAGCACCGACCTGACCGATCGCTCGCTGTTTTTTCGACTGCTCGACAGTGTTGCCTTCTGAATGCGCACTATTCGATTCCTATATACCATGAGCTTTCCGCAGGGTGAATTCTTCCAATTTCCGAAAACTTACATTTTGCTCCTGCACCAACAGAAATATTCATAAAGAACAACAGTAAAAAGTGGAATGCACTTTAGCAAACCCAAGGTGCCCTCGATTAGGCTGTACTTACTGCACCAGTTGTTTACAGTGCCGTGCGCTGTGCCGCACGAGTACATGTCGTCCGAGAGCAGTGTGGTATTTGCGCGCGTCTCGGAGCGCGGGAATCGAGAAGTGTGTAGCGACAGACGAGCTGCATTGTCCTCTGTATACCACAAGATACTGAGCATGTTCAAATGAATGCACGCGAACCACGCCTACTTTTCGTTATTGCTCCAAATTTACGTGGGGATGATACGGAGGCAACCAAGTTGTGACCTAAACGACTAGCTCATCAGCGAAAAAAATGCATCATACAAGACGACCGAACCATCCCATTAAACGGAAGTTAGCACGTTCTAATCCTTTACACAATCGTCGCGATAATCTTCCAAGTACCCTTGTTTTCAGCTCACTCTGCCAGCTAGACCGGTTGTTTGTTCTAGTCAAAGATCCCTAAACAAAGCCATCACCGCGCCAATAGCCAACAAGCGCAACACCGTGTATAGTCTGCTACAAAGAACTCGCAAGAACTCGCACGCCAGCTGCACTTCCAAACTGCAAGGGTGGCGATAACTCGTGCGCAGTTGATTCCTGCACGGCATCAAATTGACCCTGAATCAGGTGCATGGCGCGCTGCAATGCCAAATCGAGGACGAGGGTTCTTATAAAATAGAGCAGAAAGTGAAGTCAGAAGTTGTATTTTGTAAGGGTTCGCATTGTAACCGGTTCGCTCTCACGAACGCCATTGGTCGGCGCTCCGTGGTCATCATTCCTGGCGGGCGCGACTACAAATTTTGTTGTCGTCACACAGGTTGTCAATCATCTGGAAAGCGAACCCGTCGTCTGCTACCAGCGGAACCGCGGAGAAGTGGTTCGCTCGATCGTCGCTCGCGGTCGCGATCATTATATCGAGGGTTTCTAAGGCAATCGTGGCCGTCTGCTAGTCTCGCGCTGGCCGCCGGTGGCGAGACGCCGGTGGCGGCTTCTCTGGTTGTGTTGCTGGCGAGCGTTGGCGAAAGACAACGACGAGACGAGAAACAACGGCGCAACGCGTTCGACATGAGCAAAGGAGGTTTCCGAAGGCATTTTAGCTTCCCCAAAAACACAGTGCGATGGATTTGCGACGAGCTAAAATATCTCGGACCACAAAATATAGTAGCGTTGACACTGCGACGTAAGTGCTCTACGCGACGCGTTTTTTTTTTTTTCTGCCACGGCTTTCTTTAGCTATGCGTATGCATTGAAGAAGCTATTGGGATGTCGTAAGCGTCAGCCATGCTTATCATTACCACCGTCGATAGTGCCATTGCCGTTGAGGGAAAAAAAGAAGAAAAAAAAGGGGGTGGGGTGAGATGTCTCTCGGCGGTGCAGAAGAAACCCGCTGTCAAGAACGCTTTCTTGACCGCGGCAACGTTCTCCAAGTTGTGAGATGTGTGAACAGAAGTCTCGAAACGAAATCCTATTAGAGGTACAGCCTACACCCAGAGAACCGCTTTGATTGCTTAATGTATGGCGCACCACCTAGATACCAAATATAATATAACAACACAGATAAAATAAACCGCCACTTGTTCACGGCGGAAGCTCAGTTATTACTGAAAATTAAATGTGCAAGTGTTGTACACGAACCAATATTTTTTATCAAACTGGCAACAACCTCCAATTACTCTGTCGCCCTCAAAGTACAAACACAAATGATGACGTAACCTTGCGGCAGAACGCCACTCGTTCATTGGTCTCCTTCGCGCTGCGACGTTCCACTCCTTCTCCGAGTGACGTAACCCAGATGTAACAGCCACAGCGAATCGGTTCTAAAGCGAACCGTTACCGAATACAGCCCCAGATTGAGGAGATGGGCCAAATCTCTAAATTTTATGTGTCATTCATAGTATCCCTATCCCATTGCAAGACACTTGACTTATTCAGCAGTATAGGTTAGTTCCGGTTGGTGTCGCGGAGCTCAGATGGAGAACGAAAACCTTTAGGACATCTTGTCTAACAGTTCCACATTTTTAAACCACGATAAATCTAAGCTCCGTCACATTACAAACAGAACAGTGCATGACAAGGCTTTTATAATCTGGCTCGGAAGGCGCGGAGGCCCTTGGTACTATTGGTCCTTGTGGTTCAATTCCACAATTTGTAGCACGAAGAATTTACGGACAAGACTGAAGCGTTCGCACATTACGAATCAACTTTAAACACGCACAACGAGTGACTTGTGTAGTTCAACGTCACAAAGCCACACATGGACTATGAAAGACACTGCAGTGGATGGCTCAGGATTATTCCTTACCACCTGGGGCTCTATAATGTGTCCCCAATGCCCAGAAAACGAGCGTTCTTGTATCCCATTCCCATCATAATGTGGGAGTTGTAGGCGGGAATCGAACCGGTGACCTAACTAGCACCGTAACGCCACGTCCGCTGAGCCACCACGGCGAGTGCACAGAACTATACTCATCTACAGATTTTTGTCGTTTTGAGATAAGTGTGCAGACTTTAGCATCGAAGCGGAAAGCAAGTTAATATCGTTGCGTGTGATTCCAACGAGAAAGCTGCGAGATTTAAAGGCGTTGTCTCGCGGTTTGCCACTCAGCGGTGCACTGTCGTCCACTGCCGAGCGTGAGCGGGCTGTCGGTGAGCACGGCGACGACGCGCATGGGCACCAAGGTGGTCTTCTCGTGCGACGAGGGCCAGCGGCTACGCGGCAGCCAGCAGGCCATGTGCCTGCCTTCGGGAAACTGGTCCGCACCACCGCCCGTCTGCCAAGGTGAGCGCATGCCTCTGAGTAGGGTGCTGGTTGAGGCGAGTTAGTGGCATTCCGTGACGCTTATGCCCTTACGCACAAACTGGGGCACGAAAACTAGACAGGCACATGCGCAAACTTTCAACAGAATTTTATTGGTGAAGAGAGCGAACTCTTATACTCAGCCTATGTATGACGTGCATCCGGTTGGTATAAAAAAAACGCGAGAGCAAGAAAACAACAGAAAGTCTTTAAACAAACAAAAGGAATGTGAGAACGGCGACACGAGTGGCACGCACCGGAGAATTTACATATGCTCGACGCGGGCCGCGAATAGCGAGTCTTTTTAGCCGCGGACCTTGCCAATATATAATGGAGCTCTTTTTATGATAACACTGTTAAACCAGCCCTGACACATTTCATCACCAGGCGAATAATCGCTACCGCCTGAATGGTTGTCGTCTGGCTGGGATGCTTGAGGACCACCGTGCATGCACGTCTTTGGAAACAGGCTGACAACCACAATCCCAAATCTCTATACGCCAATAAAACGCTTGTGTTTGTTTAGTTTGCTGTCTTCGTGCCCTGGTTGGTGCGCAAGAACCTACTGTCATGGCATGCATCTTCATCTGAACGCAGTGCCGTGTTCATTCTTTAATTCATTCTGGCGATGTTGCAGATGTTGGCAGGCCATGCCGTAGGCTTTCCATAATACTGAGTAAGTTAATGACTGCAGCCGTGAAAGTACAACGTTACGTTTCTTCTTATGACGACTGCCACCACTCATGAGTGCTTATACATATACGATTGGAACAGTAATGTGTGGCGCGCTCGTATACACCGCGCACTTCTCAAGAAAAGCAACGAGAGCCTGGATGTGGCATTTTGTCTGAGGAGCAAATGGCTCGCCGATCAATAAGACCTTTTGACGAAGTTACGTATGTAACACAAATCACGCCTTTCTTTTCAGCGGCATTCGTTGTTCTTTTTTTCACATGACGCATTGAATTCCCTACATGGAAATGAATTGATCCAGTGGGAAAATATACAGGTTGTGTGTGTGTGCGCGCGCAAGGCACCCCCACCCTCGGTGCCTTGCGCGCGACGGAAAGCGGCGCGCTTCCTCCTCGCATTCCTCCCTTGCGCGCGCGAGATTGAGCCACCATCGTCGGCTCACTCTCGCACGCTTTCACTCGCGCATGCAGCATGCGGCGCACAGTGACGATGTTATCGCCCTTGAGCTTCATACGGAACATCATGGCGATGGCGATGGTAGAAATGCGCCTGGAGTGTCCATATAATTGCTGTCGCAATAAAATATATATTGTCTAAAAAACACCCTTTATGTAACCTCATTCATAATAACAGATAGCACTGCTCTCTGCAACTTCCACCCGCACTTTTCTCATTCTTCTCGTAGCCGTGCATGCGTACTTGGGCAGCGTTGCTGCCCAACGTCATCTTACTTACACCTGCACACTTCAATATGCGGACTTTGAATACCTTCCTCGCACTGCAGTGGCCGAATGCCACGACATCACCGGCGCCTCGGATGGCCTCGTCGTAGTAAAGGCCGAGCAGCGGGCAGTCGGCTCCCGGGCGCACTTTTCCTGTCCTTTGGGCTACGCCCTGCGGGGACAGGCGTCCGTGGAGTGCCTCGACACAGGCCAGTGGTCCGGCTCACTGCCGCGCTGTGAAGGTGTGTACCTCAGAGATGGAAACAACGCACCTCATAGCAGGACGCTGTCCCAGGTTGCGCCGTGTAAGGGCGAAGATATTGTGTGAGACCCAGAAAGGAGAAGGTACACCGCTGTGGCGTTGTTTCCTTTCGCTATATTTGCGCTAGTTATATGACGACGCACGTCAAAGAACCCGACAACGTACACAGTTTTTCTCCTTATCATACACTGATGTTGTCCGACGGCAAAAAAAAAAAAAGAAAGAAAACGGGGGAGGGTATTTTCGTGAATCCGTCTTTGGGTTTTCTTTAAAATGCGCGGAATGCGTGGCAGTGTCATATGCTCACCGCCAAAATTTTAATAAAGGCACTTCTTAGTCAAACAAAAGACCTAACCAATACGGCTCTTTGCATACTTCATGTCGCAACTTTCCCATAGCTACAACTTTTACACGAGCTCTTCAGTGCAGTCGTTGCGCAAATACATACAGCGGAAAGTATTTTCTGGGAACGAGCATCCGAGTAATGGTGCGGCAGCTTGCGGTGCTAGCTTGCTACGGTGTTCTCGTTCGATAAGGAGCGGGCAGTATGTCAAAGTGTTGCGTTCACACCATTTATCACGCGACCTGTTGATATGTGGAACCTGGCTGCGTAGGGCTGGAAAAAGAGTGTAGCAACAAAATTTATGCTCTCACACTACGATATTATGCACATATCTGAATTACAAAGACCCGACGGATAAAAGTAGATCGTGTTGACAAAAACGATTTGCGCAGCCCACGCGCAACTTTGTAGTAATTACACAGCAAATTTTTCAAGCTGTTGTTGTTGTTGTTGTTGTTGTTGTTGTTGTTCAGCGCATTCGTCATTACGCATCTCTCGTAGCAGACTGCAGGTCGACGCTGTTCCTTCCATTGCATTCTTGACAATCGGCTGATGGAGGGAGCAGGGAGTTAATTCGCAGGTAATTTGTCTGGTTCTTCTCCTCTGCTACACGTACAACGAACGGGTACGTGAAGAACTTTGGCGAACCTCTACAAAATAGCAATTTTAAATAAACGCGAACCTTATGTACCATGTGGCGGAACCATGTGCTATATTGTGAGAGCCAGTCATTCTTTCTGTATAGCTAGTAGTTTTGTACTTGTACCTTGCAGGGCTTTATTTACATTTTTATTCTTTGTATGCAGCCATAGCGGTGACAAGACAGAGCGCTCAAGCGCAGGAATGCAGGGCCAGATGTTATTATGCGAGCGTAGCAGATGCCGTATAAGTAAGAGTAAGAGTATAAGTAAGCAGAGCTAAGTACAGCTGCAGCTGCGTCGACTGCCACTGCATTTTTTCTGAACACTGATGGGCAGCACAACGGGCAGCATAACGGGCAAATCTATTGACCCTTTTCTCGAAGCAGTTTGCTCTAGAGAAACAAGATGGCGCTTTCGGCGGCGCGCCGCACGTTGCCTCAGCGAAAGCGCACGAATACAAAACCATCACCTCTTCTGCCCTGCTTCTGTGCGATCAGATGTTGGAAATGCAACTGCGTTTTCGCTAACGCACTGTGCTTCATTCATGCTGCAAAATATGGAGCGATGGAGTGAAGACGTGTGCAGTAGTTGATTGCAAAAATTGTGACTGGCATATTAACGAATCAATCTATGTGTCCACGTTCACGGATCGCTGCTACATAAGGACTGCCTGTGTGGCCGGCTCTTCGCGATGCACGGCCTCTATCGAAGACAAAAAAACAAAGAAAACTGATCCACAAGCGTCGCAGCACTAATCTCCAAGGAAGGGACTTCAACCGCGGAACGTCCGCACGAGTGAGTACCGCTCGTCATACAGAAACAAAGGGAGTAGCGCCGCTTCTTGGCATATAGTAAGTTTCTCGAACGTTATCTACATACATCCACCTCAACGCGCACGCAAACTTACATCCAGTCTATCGCCAACATGTCGAGAAGTGAACGGGTGCACACTTGAATAAATGCGCCGAAGCACGGGTGGCGGCGACAACAGCGACAGCACGCTAGTATTCGAAACTGAACGTTTCGTAACGGTCCACACAATAAACAAGTGATTAGTGATAATACGTATTTACTACAAGCTATTGCAACGTACAGATCATCTACATTACAAGCATTGCGCCCAGCAAAAACAAATCTGTCGTAACTTAGCACACCCGCAAGCGATCAGCCAAAAAATAAACCGTCAGATAGTAAGTCCTCGCGAACTTTACTGAGTCACAAACGGGACAAGCCGCTGCGTAACTGTATTTGCTAAATAAAGAATGAAGAGTTAATCACATTGATACAGATTGATACAGATTCAATTCATGAGCGGAAAGTTACGACAGCGTGGAATACATATGCGCCGCTTTTTTTACAAGCAACGTGTACGCTGCTCGCATTGTTTTCACCGAGAGCGCTTACGTGTCCTTTGAAGCTGCAGCCAAAGCTTCGCGTATCGTCCACCCAGTCACCGTCTAATTTATCCGCCGAAACAGAGGTTTGCAGAGCCACTCCGGAGTCATATAGATCAATTGTAAACACATAGGCAACGGAGGCAGCTGAGGCAAGCAATGGACGCGTCACCACGTGATCAAACATGGCAGCGTTCACGGGATCGCCGTGAAAATGGTCGATACGAGAGCGAATGTCAGCTGAGGTACATTTTAGAAAACGAACGAAGTACTCGCCTTCGTTTTCTGTACTGTTCACCACCCAAAATTACCTTCTGAGAAGGCACCTCAGGTGGAATAATGTTTTCTAGCAGCGTTATAATTGATTACAAGCAAATAACTAACATTAACAAATAACATTGACTTTCACACAATTCGCCTGTTTAAGGTCATCACTGTGCAAGCCAGCTAATTAGGTGTAATTGTGTCCACTCGTTTTATTCAAATGTCAAGCAAGGAACAAATCCACATTTCTCAGGCGCTATATTGTATAGCTATTCCATTCTGACTTGATCGCAATCCCCTGGCGTCAAATGTACGTGACATCCGATGCAAGTATTGGCGACCCGAAAGGTTGTTTCAACAGCCCAATCCAACGCCTTCCTAGTTTATAGGAGGTGACCTTTGTTTAGTTTCAAAGCGAATAATATTGCCTACCACGACAGGTTTTAGAGGGAAAGCTCTTCTACGCCATGTCTCGCAAGGTCATTCGTCGCGTCGCAATGACCTTGAGCCGCCGGAGCTCAAGTATGGCAGGTGTGACGTCACGACACGTGATCCACTGCGGAGAGGCGTCGCAGCTGCGCTCTCTCGGAACCTCGCTGCTGCGGTGCCACGTGAGGACTAGGCGAGGGTTTACCGGCTGCTTCGCCGGCGCTTGGTCGCCCAGTTGGCTCAGTCTCGCCATGAATGGCGCGCCGGCTGGGCCGTCTGTGCGTGCGCTTCAGCGCAAGCCGAGCTTTTTTTTCGTTTTGTTTTACGCCAAAAATGATTTGAAAGCCCACCAAGAGACATGCTGCTCGACTTTTTTCTCTCTCTTTTACTTGCATGAAGTAAGAAAGTACAGTTTTGGTATCACTAAACAGAGCGCTCAATGGCCAGTTATAATATACAAATAAAAATGAAAAGAACGGTCGTAGTCGAGTGAAGCCCTGCCACGTTCTCGTGTCTGCCTGCAAAGTCTAGACGCGTGCGATAATTAGCGCACCTGGAAATGGGCGTTCAAGAGTAGACGAAAGAGAATTCTGTTGCTTAAATTAAATTATAGGGTTTTACGTGCCAAAATCGCTTTCTTATTGTGAGACACGCCGTAGCGGGGGACTCCGGAAATTTGGACCACCTGGGGTTCTTTAATGGGCACCTAAATCTAAGTACACGGGTGTTTTTGCATTTCGCCCCCATCGAAATGCGACCGCCTTCCCGGGATTCGATCCTTCGACCTAGTGCTTAGCAGCTTAACACTATAGCCACTAAGCAGGCACGACGGCTCAGTTGCTTTAATGAAGCCCCTATATAGTTATCGCTTGTCGGGACGCTCCTTATCGACGTCGCGTGATTCAACTAATCTAAAGTCGTCATCACCATCAGCCTGGTTACGCCTACTGCAGGGCAAAGGCCTCTCCCATACTTCTCCAACTACCCCGGTCATGTACTAATTGTGGCCATGTTGTCCCTGCAAACATCTTCATATCATCCTTCCACCTAACTTTCTGCCGCCCCCTGATACGTTTCCCTTCCCTTCGAATCCAGTCCGTAACCCTTAAAGACCATCGGTTATCTTCCCTCCTCATTACATGTCCTGCCCATGCCCATTTATTTTCCTTATTAACTCGCGTTTCTTCCCTCACCCAATCTGCTCTTTTCTTATCCCTTAACGTTACACCCATCATTCTTCTTTCCATAGCTCGTTGCGTCGTCCTCAATTTAAGTAGAACCCTTTTCGTAAGCTTCCAGGTTTCTGCCCCGTACGTGAATACTGGTAAGACACAGCTGTTATATACTTTTTCTCTTGAGGGATAATGGCAACCTGCTGTTCATGATCTGAGCATGCCTGCCAAGCGCACCCCAGCCCATTCTTATTCTTCTGATTATTTCAGTCTCATGATCCGGATCCGCCGTCACTACCTGCCCTAAGTAGATGTATTCCCTTACCACTTCCAGTGCCTCGCTACCTATCGTAAACTGCTGTTCTCTTCCGAGACTGTTGAGCATTACTTTAGTTTTCTGCAGATTATTTTTTAGACCCACCCTTCTGCTTTGCCTCTCCAGGTCAGTGAGTATGCATTGCAATTGGTCCCCTGAGTTACTAAGCAAGGCAATATCATCAGCGAATCGCAAGTTACTAAGGTATTCTCCATTAACTCTTATCCTCAATTCTTCCCAATCCAGGTCTCTGAATACCTCTTGTAAACGCGCTGTGAATAGCATTGGAGAGATCGTATCTCCCTGCCTGACGCCTTTCTTTATTGGGATTTTGTTGCTTTGTTTATGGAGGACTACGGTGGCTGTGGAGTCACTATAAATATCTTTCAGCATTTTTGAGTGGAAGACGACGAAGTGTCTTCTTGACAGAACACTTGTTTCTGTGCTCTCTGAATTTTTGGTGATATCTTCGCCTTTCGGGGTGCCTCACCTCCCCGTCTTGCGGCCATGGACGCGGAGCATGCCAGAGGCCCGCCTGGCCAGAAGTCATCACGGGTGTCAACCACAAGGAAGTGAGTTGGCTCTCCCAGCGACACCGAGCTGTACTCTATGTCGGAAAACGACTCATCCGACGACGGCTTCATACCCGTCCGAAGTAAGAGGGCGAAGAGAAAGATCGCCAACACAGCGCCGTCAACTCCTGCGAGCACTACGACTATGAAGTCAAGGCCTGCGCGCTGGCCACACGTCATCATATTTATGCCGGAAGAACCGTCAAGCAACCTACGGTTGCTGAACAGGCAAGCCCTATCCATTTTTCGGGAACATGCGGTGCCGGATCAAATTAATGACATCAGAATAAACCCACGCAAGAATATACTCGCCATAGACGTGTACAACGCGAGGGCGCTTGGAAAACTTCAAGAAATCACGGAGCTAGGCGGAATCAAAATGCGCCCCTTTATCCCGATCGACGACACATCCATAGCCGGTGTGATTTACGACAGTGACATTGCCATTCCCAATGATGACTTACCTAGCCTCATCAAGCCGGCAAACGAGGGCACGATCATTACGCAAGTGCGCCGTCTTGGGAATACGCGCTGCGTCAAAGTAATTTTCAAGGGGGATTGTATACCATCCCACGTTAAAGTCTGACATTTTCGACATCCGGTTCGACAATTCATCCAGAAGCCGCTTCAATGCCATCAGTGCTTCAGGCTAGGACACGTCAAGGGCGTGTGTCCCAACTCGCTACTGTGTCCCCGTTGCGCTGAACCTCATGCAGAACAGACCTGTGGTGCCACAATTCTGACGTGCACCAACTGTAACGGCCCTCACGCAGCCTCGTCGAAAGACTGTCCCCGCATCAAGAGGGAGCGCGCGGTTCTGAAGTAAATGGCCAGAGACAATTCGGCCCACAGGGAGGCAGCCGAAGTAGTCGGCGTCGACGTCGGCACCGTCGTACGTCTTCAATGAAGGCGCATGCGCGAAGCGATAGTACCCGCTCCACTACGGTACCACTTAGTCGCGCCGCGAAAGGGCCCACCACTTCTACGAGGGAATCAGATAAGACTCTTTCTTTAGGGGAATGGCCTACGCTACCGAGCCGCTCCCTTACTAAGGAATCTCAGAAGGTCACGGCCCCACCGGAGCCTTCTCCGGCCATTGATGATTCACCTAAAACAGATCGTCAAGTCATGTCGGTGCTACGTTCCCTCATGGAGACCATCCGAACGATTTTAGTTGACATGGGGACACCGTCTGCTCGAAGCGCACTTAAAGTGCTGGACGCCTAAAGCTCAATGCTTGAATCCCTCAACTAGAAAGATGGCTACCTATACCCCATCCTTCCGAAAAGAAGTCAAGGCAGCGTCCGTCATACAGTGGAACGCCAGAGGGCTAAAATCACGAATTTCAGATTTCCGTCAGTATGTGTACACCAATGTGTTTCCACTCATCGTCATTTCTGAGCCCAACTTGTCGAAACCAATCAGACTGTCAGGGTACGAATGTATCATGTCATCAACAAATAGTGCGTGCAGCAAAATCATCGTTTTTGTTCGTCGTGAACTCACCTATGTTTTGCAACCAATTGCGCCCCACGACGACAATCAGTATATATGCATCACAGTTAAAAAGAACAAACTCTTGTTTACTCTCATAAGGGTGTATATATCGCCTTCCAGCAATTTCGATACTAAAAGATTAGCGGATATCTTGAGTGTTTGCCCCGCCCCATGGGTCATCATAGGAGATTTCAATGCACACCATCCAGCATGGGGAAGTACAAAGACAAATGCAAGAGGAATAAGATTATCAAGCATCGCCTACAACTATGGCCTTACTCTCTTGAACGATGGTAGCCCCACCTTTCTTCGAGGCGTGACATACGGCAGCTGCCTCGACCTTGCTTTCGTCTCCAACTCTCTCGCCAGATGTGTGAAGTGATTTCCAGATATTGAGCCACATGGGAGTGATCACATTCCCACCTATCTGATCATCAAAGGCTTGTCGTCTAGATCTGGCCCACGGAATACCATTCGGACGATTCAATGGGCCAACTTCAAATCTGATATGGAAGACGCCTGCCGCGAGGGCCCACCCTCTGGGTTAGAACAAACAAGTAAAAATACGATGCGAAACGCCACTCGCATGCTGACGATCTCTTACACGCGAAACGACTTCGACATAGAATTAGAGCGACTTCGAGCACTTCGTCGCCGGGCGGAACGTCGATATCGGCGTACAAAATCAATCCATGACCTTATGGCAGCCAGGAGGATACAAAAGAAGATTCAGCGTCGAATGGATAGATTAGCGTCGGAACGATGGGCAACGTTTTGCCAGGCAATCGACCCCTGCAAGCCGGTGTCTCATTTGGAAAACGGTGCCAGGTCTGCGTTGCCTTCCAGAACAGTGTTTTCCATTCAAGGTGCTCGCGCTTTTCCAAGGGCGGCAAGACATCGATGTCGCAGAAGACTTTTGTGCGCAAATGGCAGACCATGCGATACGTCCAGATCTTCCAGCCCGAGATGACGTCCCCCATTCCCGTGATTGCCGCGTGGACCTTCCTTTTACAATGGAGGAGCTCAAGGCGGCACTAGCTCTCTGCAGGCGCTCATCATCTCCGGGTCCAGATGGTATATCATACCGAGCCTTGTGCTATCTCGGAGAATCCGCACGGATAGCATTATTGAGTCGCTACAACACCTCATGGCAGGAGGGAAATGTTCCTGACGAATGGAAAGTGAGTCGCCTGTGTTGCGTTTCGCCTGCGACACGTGGTTTTGCCGGCGCGACGGCGGCGGGGCGGCGGACATTTTGGCCCGATCGTCGTCACCGCAACACTCATCGCCAGGTGTTTCCAGGCGCGTCTGCGGCGATGCGACCGCCTAGGGATTTCGTTCCAGTCATTGTGCCCGAAACAGGCGATGCCAAAGCAGGGATCTCATTCCAGTTATTGGGCCCGAAACAGGCGATGCCAAAGCAGGGATCTCGTTCCAGTCATTGTGCCCGAAACAGGCGATGCCAAAGCAGGGACCATCTTCTCGTTACAGTCATTGTGTCCGACCGGCAGCGCCACGACAGTGTGCTGCGCAGCGCCACGACAGTGTGCTGCGCAGCGCCACGACCAGGTGCTACGAGATCGTGCGCAGCGCCACGACATGGTGCTACGGCATCGCTACGACAGTGTGCGTCACCATTAGCCCATTGTACATTCACGTGCTCGTCTTTTGAGGGGTTCCTTCTTGCCCTCAACTGCGAGAGTATAAAAACAGCTGCCCCCGGACGCCAGAGGAGGGCTCCGATTTCTTCTGCTGAGTGAAGTGCTCTCCCGTCTCTCTACTTCGGTCAAACCTGACCGCCAACTCTTTGCGATGTTAAAATAAACAAGTTGTTTCGTTGTTACCAGTCGACTCATGCTTTGCCGGGACCTTCGGATGCTTCGAGTTGTACCCCAGGCCGCCAGGCCAACGCTACCCTTGGGGCTTGCGACCCAGGTACAACCACGGGCGTCAGCGCCGAGTTCCCAACAGATCGTACCAGCAGTCGGATCCAAACATCTGGTTGCCAGCGGTGAGATCGCCTACGACTTCAAACAACTGTCTGCCAGCGGCGAGATCACGACAACGGAGGCCAGCAGCAAAGAGATGCAGTTGACAGTATGCTGAGCAGCTCAACGACGATCCGGGAGCAGTGCAACGAGCCCTGTGTGACGACTGGTTGCCTGCAGCGGAACGACTGCGCGGAATTCCTGCCTGCGAGGTTTGGTGAGTGCGGGACTTTCTTCTTCTGAGCGTTGCCAGGCTTTTTGTTAGTGTCAGAAACAGAGCTGGTAATTGTGGTTGTCGTTGCTGCCGGGTTAGTTTGCGGCAAGACAATAGTAAGCAGTAGAGAAAGCAGCATTCAGAGCAGCCATGGATTTGAAGTCGTTGCGCAAACCGAAATTGTTGGAGCTTGCAAGAGAGTTGGGTCTGGATGTCTCAGACAAACTCAGAAAACCAGAACTGATAAAGGCTATTCTTGAGTTAGAGGCTGAGGATGACGAGCTGTCGGAATGCCTTGAGACTATTGAAGAGAGGGAGACTGCAAAAAGAGAAGAGCGCGAACGTAAAGAACAGAAAGAGCGAGAGCAACAAGAGAAAAAAGAAGAGCGTGACCGTCAACACGCTTTGGAAATGAAGCGTCTCGAGATAGAGATGGAACGCGCTCGTAATGGAAGTCAGGCACACGGTGCAGGAGAACGCGTATTGTTCAAAATGACTGACCTGATGCGGCCGTTTAAGCTTGGAGAGGACATTGGTTTGTTCCTGGTTAACTTTGAGCGAACGTGCGAGAAGCAGGGGTTCTCTCGGGAAACGTGGCCACAGCGCTTGCTCACTTTGTTACCCGGCGAGGCGGCCGACGTAGTCGCTCGCTTGGATAGAGAGGAAGCAGAGGATTTCGACAAAGTAAAATCGAGTCTGCTAAAAAAGTACCGGCTGTCTGCGGAAGCGTTCCGTCGGAAGTTTCGGGAAAATGAGAAAGGCAAAAGTGAGTCATATACAGAGTTTGCGTATAGGCTTATGTCGAACATGCAGGAGTGGCTCAAAGAAGAGAAAGCGTTTGGTGACCACGATAAAGTTCTGCAGTGTTTCGGGCTAGAACAGTTTTATAGTCGGTTACCGGAGAACGTGCGATACTGGGTCTTGGATAGGCCAGACGTGAGTACGGTGGCTAGAGCCGCTGAGCTAGCCGAGGAGTTTGTGACGCGTCGAGCTCGCGGAGCTAAGGACGGTCAAAAGGGTGAATTTGGCTCCAAGTCTGAGAGGCCAAGGTTCACGCCCATGAGATTTAAGGGGGACACGCGTAGTGAGGATGCGAGTGAAAGCAATCCGACCAAACGTAAAGAGACGGCAGCCGAAGCCGAACGCAGAAAGCGGTTCGAGATGAGGCGAGCGGGCGTTTGTTATACGTGCCAGAAGCCGGGTCACTTTTCGGCGCAGTGTCCGGAAACAACACCAAAAGTTGTGTTTTTTTCAATAGGCAGCACTGACGAGAACATGAAGCTTCTTGAGCCTTACATGCGAGACCTCCTCGTAAACGGGAAAGAGTGCCGAGTGCTTCGCGATTCCGCAGCTACGATGGATGTAGTTCACCCGTCTTACGTAGAACCCCATATGTTCACGGGCGAGTGCGCGTGGATCAAGCAAGCCGTGGAAGCTCATAGCGTGTGTCTGCCGGTAGCAAAAGTGCTTATTGAAGGACCTTTCGGAGCGCTTGAGACGGAGGCGGCAGTGTCATCTATGCTGCCACCCCAGTACCCGTACCTATTTTCAAACAGGTCCGATCACCTCCTGCGCGAGAAGGGGCTTTTGTTTGGTGAAGCTAGTGTTCAGGCCTTAACCAGATCGAAGGTTCGGGAGCTCGCTGCAAAGGCGGTAGTTGCGGGGCCGACGTTATCAAACAACGAAAAAGGGTCAGAGGCGCAGCAAGCTGATATTCAGAGCACGCCCGAACAGAATAAAATTGAGTCTGTAGCGTTGAAGGCGCCAGATACTGGAGAGGAAAATCCCGACGCGGGAAAGTTAGAAGAGCTATCTACTGATTTGCTCATCGCGCCTACGTCAGACGGACTTGATAGGTTGCTAAAAGTCAGCCGGACGGCTTTGATAGCCGAGCAAAAAAAGGATGGCAGCCTGGAAAACGTGCGCTGCAATGTCAAAGAAGGTATCGCCAGGAAAACTGCGCGTTTTGTGGAAAGGGGTGGAGTCCTGTACCGGAAGTATCTAGACCGAAGAGGAGTGGAGTTCGATCAGCTGGTCGTGCCTCAATGCTATCGTCAGGATCTGTTGCGCTTGTCACATGGGGGTTCGTGGTCCGGACACCTAGGAGTTAAGAAAACTAAGGACCGTCTCTTGCAAGAGTACTATTGGCCAGGGTGTTTTCGGGACGCAGACCATTTCGTGAGGACATGTGACACTTGTCAGCGGGTGGGCAAACCAGGGGACAAATCAAGGGCGCCGTTGAAATTGGTACCTATCATTACGGAGCCTTTTAGACGGCTCGTTATTGATACTGTGGGACCTCTGCCGGTAACAGCCACGGGGTACAGACACATTTTGACTGTGATCTGCCCAGCGACAAAGTTCCCTGAAGCAGTGCCGCTTAAAGAACTCAGCTCAGTTGAGATAGTTAATGCACTACTGTCCATATTTGCGCGAGTTGGTTTTCCTGCAGAAATTCAATCAGATCAGGGCACAGTGTTTACTAGCGCTTTGACGACAACTTTTCTCGAAAGGTGTGGGGTAAAGCTGCTACACAGCTCAGTGTACCACCCACAGTCGAATTCCGTTGAGAAGCTCCACTCCGTCATGAAGCGCGTGTTGAGAGCCTTGTGTTTTGAACATCAAACTGACTGGGAGCTGTGTCTGCCTGGGTTGATGTTTGCTTTAAGGACCGCGCCGCATGCGGCTACGGGGTTTTCGCCAGCTGAACTGGTGTACGGTCGCTCGCTTCGATCTCCGCTTCGCATGCTTCGAGAATCATGGGAAGGTAGGGGCGACGACCCAGTCGTGGTGGAGTACGTGCTTAAGCTCCTCGAACGCTTAAGAAGGGCACAGGAGTTGTCAGGTGAAGCAATGACAAAGGCCCAGCAGAGGGCCAAGGTTTATTATGATCGGACAGCCAGGGCCCGTCGTTTTGAGGTTGGCGATGAGGTCATGATATTGCGCACATCGCTAAACAACAAACTAGACGTGCAGTGGGAGGGCCCAGCGCGAATTGTTCAGAAACTGTCGGACGTTAACTACGTGGTAAGTCTGCCAGGAAAGCGGAAAGCACAGCAAGTTTACCACTGTAATCTGCTCAAACCTTATAGACAAAGGGAAGCAGTGGTGTGCATGATGGTAAACGTTCCTGAAGAGCTTCCGGTCGAGCTTCCGGGACTAGGCTCAGTGACGAACAGGGAAGACACCGGTCAAGTCATTAGTGACCTTATCAGTAAAGCACCGCTGTCGCCTGAGCAGAAAACCGAACTACACCAGCTATTACAAGAGTTTCAAGGTCTGTTCTCTGAGAGGCCTGGTAGGACTTCTGTACTTACTCATGATATAGAACTTACCTCCACAGAGCCAGTACGATCCAAGGCGTATCGGGTGTCACCCCGCCAGAGCGATATTATGGAGGCTGAGGTAAAGAAAATGCTACAGCTCGGTGTTATTGAGGCAGGTGAGAGTGATTATACCTCCCCTTTGATTTTAGTTGAGGTACCGGGCAAGGAACCTCGTCCTTGCGTCGACTACCGCAGGCTTAATTCCATCACTAAGGATCAAATTTATCCGATCCCTAACATCGAGGAGCGCCTTGAGAAAGTTAGTAGCGCTCAGTTTATTTCCACCCTAGATCTTGTCAGGGGTTATTGGCAGGTTCCACTTACAGAAGAGGCTAGTAGGTATGCGGCGTTCATTTCACCAATGGGAACATTCCGTCCTAAAGTGTTGAGTTTTGGTTTGAAGAACGCGCCATACTGTTTTTCAAGTCTCATGGATAAAGTGTTGCGGGGACAGCAAGAATTCGCTTTACCGTATCTAGACGACGTAGCGATATTCTCCGCATCCTGGTCTGAGCATATGACACACTTGCGGGCAGTGCTAACCCGCCTGCGCGAAGCAGGCTTGACAGTCAAGGCTCCTAAGTGCCAGTTAGCACAGGCCGAGGTTGTCTACCTCGGTCACGTGATTGGTCAGGGTCGTCGCCGCCCCTCTGAAATAAAAGTGGCCGCTGTGCGAGACTTTCCGCAACCGCGCACAAAGACCGATATTCGGTCGTTCTTAGGTGTCGCCGGCTACTATCAGAGGTACATCCCTAGGTACTCTGATATCGCGGCTCCCCTGACGGATGCTCTAAGAAAGACAGAGCCTCAAACAGTCGTCTGGGACGAGACAAAGGAAAGAGCTTTTAGCGCCCTAAAGAGTGCCCTAACAAGCCAGCCTGTGCTACGATCGCCAGACTATACAAAAGGGTTCATTGTTCAGTGCGATGCTAGTGAGCGAGGCATGGGCGTTGTACTGTGCCAACGGGAAAATGGAGAAGTAGAACACCCCGTCCTGTATGCTAGTCGTAAGCTGACCAGTCGTGAGCAGGCGTATAGCGCCACCGAGAAAGAGTGTGCATGTCTCGTGTGGGCCGTTCAGAAATTGTCATGCTATCTAGCCGGCTCGAGGTTTATCATTGAGACAGATCACTGCCCTCTCCAATGGCTGCAGACCATCTCTCCCAAAAATGGCCGCCTCCTGCGCTGGAGCCTCGCTTTACAACAATATTCCTTTGAGGTGCGTTACAAAAAGGGGAGTCTCAACGGTAACGCCGATGGCTTAAGTCGAAGCCCCTAACGTAGGAATCAGCCTCAAAATTGTTTGTTACTGATGTTTTTCTTCCTGAGGCAGGATTTTTTTTAACATATTGCTTTTGTTTAGTGTTTCAAAGTGATGATATGCTTTCTAGTGCAATTTTTCAATTTGTGGACGCGTTCTGAGTGATGCTAGACTACTGTAAGGAACTAGGCAGTGGTATAAAAAGGGGAAAGAGCCTGGCAGGGCTTAGTGAGGGTTGTGCCGTGCTTGCTGACTGAGCGGTTGAGTTTTCAGCGTAGTTCTAACGCTTGCCGGGAACGAGAACAAAAATGTGAACTCTCCCGAAGTCACTTTGCAGTGTCCCGTGCGAACCTGAACGAGAGAACGAGGCCTTCTCTGTGCGCTGCGCTCAAGAAACGTCAAGGGACGCCCGACTTCGGTTATGAGCATCATCGAGCGACATCCCTCCGGACAGCGGATGCAGTCCCCTGTCCATCGGGATCTCCTTTCCCCGGCGGGGCGGTCTGTTGCGTTTCGCCTGCGACACGTGGTTTTGCCGGCGCGACGGCGGCGGGGCGGCGGACATTTTGGCCCGATCGTCGTCACCGCAACACTCATCGCCAGGTGTTTCCAGGCGCGTCTGCGGCGATGCGACCGCCTAGGGATTTCGTTCCAGTCATTGTGCCCGAAACAGGCGATGCCAAAGCAGGGATCTCATTCCAGTTATTGGGCCCGAAACAGGCGATGCCAAAGCAGGGATCTCGTTCCAGTCATTGTGCCCGAAACAGGCGATGCCAAAGCAGGGACCATCTTCTCGTTACAGTCATTGTGTCCGACCGGCAGCGCCACGACAGTGTGCTGCGCAGCGCCACGACAGTGTGCTGCGCAGCGCCACGACCAGGTGCTACGAGATCGTGCGCAGCGCCACGACATGGTGCTACGGCATCGCTACGACAGTGTGCGTCACCATTAGCCCATTGTACATTCACGTGCTCGTCTTTTGAGGGGTTCCTTCTTGCCCTCAACTGCGAGAGTATAAAAACAGCTGCCCCCGGACGCCAGAGGAGGGCTCCGATTTCTTCTGCTGAGTGAAGTGCTCTCCCGTCTCTCTACTTCGGTCAAACCTGACCGCCAACTCTTTGCGATGTTAAAATAAACAAGTTGTTTCGTTGTTACCAGTCGACTCATGCTTTGCCGGGACCTTCGGATGCTTCGAGTTGTACCCCAGGCCGCCAGGCCAACGCTACCCTTGGGGCTTGCGACCCAGGTACAACCACGGGCGTCAGCGCCGAGTTCCCAACAGATCGTACCAGCAGTCGGATCCAAACACCTGGTGCCAATCTTGAAGCAGGGCAAATCCCCGCTAGAGCTCACCTCTTACCGCCCAATAGCGTTGGCCAGCTGTGTAGGAAAGATAATGGAATGGATTATCCTTGGTCGCCTGGAATGGTACCTTGAACACTACAAGATTTATCCGAATTCCATGGCCGGTTTCTGACGTGACCGCTCTTCCATCCACAATGTAGTTGATCTCGTTTCATAAGTCCAGCACGAAAAGTCCCGTAAACGTTTATCTGCAGCTTTATTCTTAGCTGTGAAAGGGGCATACGATAACGTATTACATGAGGCTATTCTCGACGCTCTTGTGACAGTTGGCCTAGGTGGTCGAGTATTTTTGTGGATTGCAAGTTACCTATATGCAAGATCATTCTATGTGTTAACTGACGATGTCCCAACTACGCGACGCTATACCAGCAGGGGCGTTCCTCAAGGCGGTGCTCTCAGCCCGGCGCTAGTCAACCTCGCTCTTATTGGGCTTGCTGAACACTTCCCAACTACCACCAAAATTTCAATATACGCAGACGACATCTTTGTCTGGACTTCGGCAGTCACACGTCCTCAGTTACGTGCACGGCTTCAAAGAGCGGCTACTTTGACATCGAGCTACTTGTGTGAACAAGGTCTCAGCATATCACCAGAAAAATGCGCCCTAGGGGCAGTTACTCGCAAACCAATGACGCCTTATGTCATCTCAATCAATGGGCGGACCATTTCCTATGTCAGAACCCACAAATTTCTTGGCGTGATTATCGACCTCTCACTCTGTTGGAGCCCGCACGTGGCCTACATGAAACGGCGCGTGACAGCAACCTCCCAGTTGTTTAAATACTTCACAGGGAAGACGTGGGGCATGTCAGTAGACGCAATGCTGAGACTCTACAGAGCTCTCTTGCTCGGGTTTTTAAGATATAGTCTACCTGTACTGAACAACATCTGCAAGACAAATATTCGTGTTCTGCAGGAGAGAGGAGGAGGAGACAAAGGAGAGGAAAGACAGGGAGGTTAGCCAGTGTAAGTACCGGCTGGCTACCCTGTGCTGGGGAAAGGGGTAAAGGGAATAAAAGGAGAAAGAAGAAGAGGGAAAAAAATGGAAAAAAAAGAGAAAATTCACACAGTAACGCGAAACTACGCGCTACAACGTTCAAAGACGGTCGCACAATTCGCAGTTCCTTAAAAACTTCAACAAAGCCCTTAAGGCCTTGAGTGCCGAAGCCCGTCTGGACCAATGTCCTAGAGCTTTTTCCTCTGTAAAGGGGCGATTGTCCAGTTTTGCGAGAGCGGTCACGAGCACTTTTCTTCGCACTGCGTAACGGGGACAGTCACATAGGAGGTGTTGAATCGTCTCCTCGCAGCCGCAGGTGTCACAAGTAGGGCTGTCGGCCATGCCAATGCGGAATGAATATGAGTTCGTGAATGCCACGCCGAGCCACAGGCGGCACAGAAGTGTTGCTTCCGCTCGTGGCAACCCTGGTGGTAGGCGGAGTTGCAGACGTGGATCCAATTTGTGGAGACGTGCGTTCGTGAAATCACTGGTGTTCCACAGATTCTGCGTAAGCTCGCGGGCGAGGGAGCGAAGACTTGTGGCTGCGTCTGTTCTTGACAGCGGTATGGGTATAATCTGGGCACCATCAAGACTTCACTCTGGGCACCATCAATCTGCCTCAAGACTTTCGCCTCATTTTTCACATGTGGGCAATTCTTCGAAGTTGCATCGTGAGAGCCCTGACAATTTGCGCACTTTTGGTTTTCTGCACGACAGGCGTCGGAGCTGTGCGAACCAGAGCACCGTGAGCATACGGCAGCGTTTGTGCAAACCGCACTAACGTGCCCTATCCTTTGACACTTCCTGCACTGAAGCGGCTTTGGCACAAAAGGCCGTACAATGTGTCGGAAGTGACCGACCTTGACGTGGGACGGTAGGCTGTCTCCTTTGAAAGTTAACTTGACACACTGCGAGTTTCCCAGGCGGCGGGCTTGCAATATGGCAATTCCCTCTGTCGCCGGCTTGAGTATATGCAGGTCAGCATCGCTTATGGAATTATCTACGTCATACACAACGCCGGCCGTAGAGTCATGATGGTCTTGTTTATAGCAGCGTACGTTGATGCTATCCAGCACCTTAACGTTGCTCAGAATGTCTAGCGCGCTGCGGTTTGTGACATCTATAGCGAGGATGTTCTTACGGCCGTTGATCCTTATATCTTTGATCTGACCCGGAACAAGTGCCTCGAGCGATACAGATGTGGCTTGGCGGTTGATCCGGTTCAGATTGTCGCTAGCAGCCACAGGCACATATAAAATGGTGAGGTCTGATGGCTTTCGCGTCGGGATCACAGTTGCCTTACTTGTGGAAGGAGACGTCCTGACGAGCCTTCTCTTTGTTTTGTGCTTCGCTACGGGCACGAAGTCGCTGTCATCCGTTCTGCAGGCAGCACAAGCTCAATCACTCAGAGTTTGTCTTGGTTTGCCCAGATGCACGTCAACTGAGGCAACTATTGCGATTGCTCGGGACCATCCAATGCAAACTCACACGCATATCAGACATTTTGCGCGTGCCCCCTATCACCACCTTGCAACACTACCTTCAGACAGGCACCAAGCATCATTCTCTAAAACTATCGTCAAGTACAACGACAAACTTCCCTCGCGCTTCACCGCTGCATCTAAACCATCGATACCCCCTTGGTGCCTTGCGAGCCCCACAGTCCATCTCAGCGTACCAGGAATCGGGAAAAAGTCTGAGCTGTCGTCGCCTGTGCTGAAACAACTGTCTCTGCTTCTTCTGCACGAGAGGTACGCGGACAGTGCGCATATTTATACTGATGGTTTCACAAACATCCAGTGTTCGTCCGGTGCTGTGGTCGTCCCAGCAAGAGGCATTATCATCAGCTTTATGACTGACCACCCAACGACATCTACATCTGCGGAACTAGCTGCTCTTCGCGCTGCACTTTTTCGTCAATCGGGAACCACCTCGACAATGGTCAATTTTCAGTGGCTCAAAGGCAGCCCTACGATCTGTGCTATCAGCTCTGCGTCGCGGGTGTTTGGATCGCACCGCTGGCGCGATCGGTTGGGAGGAACTCGGCGCTGACGCCCGTGGCTGTACCTGGGTCGCAAGCCCCAAGGGTAGCGTTGGCCTGGCGGCCTGGGGTACAACTGGAAGCATCCGAAGGTCCCGGCAAAGCATGAGTCGACTGGTAACAACAAAACAACTTGTTTATTTTAACATTGCGAAGAGTTGGCGGTCAGGTTGACCGAAGTAGAGAGACGGGAGAGCACTTTACTCAACAGAAGAAATCGGAGCCCTCTTTTTGGCGTCCGGGGGCAGCTGTTTTTATACTCTCGCAGTTGAGGGCAAGAAGGAACCCCTTAATAGACGAGCACGTGAATGTACAATGGGCTAATGGTGACGCACACTGTCGTAGCGCTGCCGGTCGGGCACAATGACTGTAATGAGAGGGTGATCCCTGCTTTCGCATCGCCTGGTTCGGGCATAATGACTGGAAGGAGAGGGTGCCCCTGCTGTCGCATCGCCTGGTTCAGGCACAATGACTGGAAGGAGAGGGTGATCCTTTGCGGTCGCATCGCCGCAGTCGCGCCTGGAAACACCTGGCGGGGAGCGTTGCGGCGACGACGATCGGGCCAAAATGTCTGCCGCCCCGCCGCAGTCGCGCCGGCAAAACCACGTGTCGCAGGCGAAACGCAACAGACCGCCCCGCCGGGGGAAGGAGATCCCGATGGACAGGGGACTGCATCCGCTGTCCGGAGGGATGTCGCTCGATGATGCTCATAACCGAAGTCGGGCGTCCCTCGACGTTTCTTGAGCGCAGCGCACAGAGAAGGCCTCGTTCTCTCGTTCAGGTTCGCACGGGACACTGCAAAGTGACTTCGGGAGAGTTCACATTTTTGTTCTCAATCCCGGCAAGCGTTAGAACTACGCTGAAACTCAACCGCTCAGTCAGCAAGCACGGCACAACCCTCACTAAGCCCTGCCAGGCTCTTTCCCCTTTTTATACCACTGCCTAGTTCCTTACAGTAGTCTAGCATCACTCAGAACGCGTCCACAAATTGAAAAATTGCACTAGAAAGCATATCATCACTTTGAAACACTAAACAAAAGCAATATGTTAAAAAAAATCCTGCCTCAGGAAGAAAAACATCAGTAACAAACAATTTTGAGGCTGATTCCTACGTTAGGGGCTTCGACTTAAGCCATCGGCGTTACCGTTGAGACTCCCCTTTTTGTAACGCACCTCAAAGGAATATTGTTGTAAAGCGAGGCTCCAGCGCAGGAGGCGGCCATTTTTGGGAGAGATGGTCTGCAGCCATTGGAGAGGGCAGTGATCCGTCTCAATGATAAACCTCGAGCCGGCTAGATAGCATGACAATTTCTGAACGGCCCACACGAGACATGCACACTCTTTCTCGGTGGCGCTATACGCCTGCTCACGACTGGTCAGCTTACGACTAGCATACAGGACGGGGTGTTCTACTTCTCCATTTTCCCGTTGGCACAGTACAACGCCCATGCCTCGCTCACTAGCATCGCACTGAACAACGAACCCTTTTGTATAGTCTGGCGATCGTAGCACAGGCTGGTTTGTTAGGGCACTCTTTAGGGCGCAAAAAGCTCTTTCCTTTGTCTCGTCCCAGACGACTGTTTGAGGCTCTGTCTTTCTTAGAGCATCCGTCAGGGGAGCCGCGATATCAGAGTACCTAGGGATGTACCTCTGATAGTAGCCGGCGACACCCAAGAACGACCGAATATCGGTCTTTGTGCGCGGTTGCGGAAAGTCTCGCACAGCGGCCACTTTTATTTCAGAGGGGCGGCGACGACCCTGACCAATCACGTGACCGAGGTAGACAACCTCGGCCTGTGCTAACTGGCACTTAGGAGCCTTTACTGTCAAGCCCGCTTCGCGCAGGCGGGTTAGCACTGCCCGCAAGTGTGCCATATGCTCAGACCAGGATGCGGAGAATATCGCTACGTCGTCTAGATACGGTAAAGCGAATTCTTGCTGTCCCCGCAACACTTTATCCATGAGGCTTGAAAAACAGTATGGCGCGTTCTTCAAACCAAAACTCAACACTTTAGGACGGAATGTTCCCATTGGTGAAATGAACGCCGCATACCTACTAGCCTCTTCTGTAAGTGGAACCTGCCAATAACCCCTGACAAGATCTAGGGTGGAAATAAACTGAGCGCTACTAACTTTCTCAAGGCGCTCCTCGATGTTAGGGATCGGATAAATTTGATCCTTAGTGATGGAATTAAGCCTGCGGTAGTCGACGCAAGGACGAGGTTCCTTGCCCGGTACCTCAACTAAAATCAAAGGGGAGGTATAATCACTCTCACCTGCCTCAATAACACCGAGCTGTAGCATTTTCTTTACCTCAGCCTCCATAATATCGCTCTGGCGGGGTGACACCCGATACGCCTTGGATCGTACTGGCTCTGGGGAGGTAAGTTCTATATCATGAGTAAGTACAGAAGTCCTACCCGGCCTCTCAGAGAACAGACCTTGAAACTCTTGTAATAGCTGGTGTAGTTCGGTTTTCTGCTCGGGCGACAGCGGTGCTTTACTGATAAGGTCACTAATGACTTGACCGGTGTCTTCCCTGTTCGTCACTGAGCCTAGTCCCGGAAGCTCGACCGGAAGCTCTTCAGGAACGTTTACCATCATGCACACCACTGCTTCCCTTTGTCTATAAGGTTTGAGCAGATTACAGTGGTAAACTTGCTGTGCTTTCCGCTTTCCTGGCAGACTTACCACGTAGTTAACGTCCGACAGCTTCTGAACAATTCGTGCTGGGCCCTCCCACTGCACGTCTAGTTTGTTGTTTAGCGATGTGCGCAATATCATGACCTCATCGCCCACCTCAAATCGACGGGCCCTGGCTGTCCGATCATAATAAACCTTGGCCCTCTGCTGGGCCTTTGTCATTGCTTCACCTGACAACTCCTGTGCCCTTCTTAAGCGTTCGAGGAGCTTAAGTACGTACTCCACCACGACTGGGTCGTCGCCCCTACCTTCCCACGATTCTCGAAGCATGCGAAGCGGAGATCGAAGCGAGCGACCGTACACCAGTTCAGCTGGCGAAAACCCCGTAGCCGCATGCGGCGCGGTCCTTAAAGCAAACATCACCCCAGGCAGACACAGCTCCCAGTCAGTTCGATGTTCAAAACACAAGGCTCTCAACACGCGCTTCATGACGGAGTGGAGCTTCTCAACGGAATTCGACTGTGGGTGGTACACTGAGCTGTGTAGCAGCTTTACCCCACACCTTTCGAGAAAAGTTGTCGTCAAAGCGCTAGTAAACACTGTGCCCTGATCTGATTGGATTTCCGCAGGAAAACCAACTCGCGCAAATATGGACAGTAGTGCATTGACTATCTCAACTGAGCTGAGTTCTTTAAGCGGCACTGCTTCAGGGAACTTTGTCGCTGGGCAGATCACAGTCAAAAGGTGTCTTTACCCCGTGGCTGTTACCGGCAGAGGTCCCACTGTATCAATAACGAGCCGTCTAAAAGGCTCCGTAATGATAGGCACCAATTTCAACGGCGCCCTCGATTTGTCCCCTGGTTTGCCCACCCGCTGACAGGTGTCACATGACCTCACGAAGTGGTCTGCGTCCCGAAAACACCCTGGCCAATAGTACTCTTGCAAGAGACGGTCCTTAGTTTTCTTAACTCCTAGGTGTCCGGACCACGAACCCCCGTGTGACAAGCGCAACAGATCCTGACGATAGCATTGAGGCACGATCAGCTGATCGAACTCCACTCCTCTGCGGTCTAGATACTTCCGGTACAGGACTCCACCTCTTTCCACAAAACGCGCATTTTTCCTGGCGATACCTTCTTTGACATTGCAGCGCACGTTTTCCAGGCTGCCATCCTTTTTTTGCTCGGCTATCAAAGCCGACCGGCTGACTTTTAGCAACCTATCAAGTCCGTCTGACGTAGGCGCGATGAGCAAATCAGTAGATAGCTCTTCTAACTTTCCCGCATCGGGATTTTCCTCTCCGGTATCTGGTGCCTTTAACGTTACAGACT
The DNA here is from genome assembly GCF_050947875.1 of Dermacentor variabilis. Taxonomy (NCBI): domain Eukaryota; kingdom Metazoa; phylum Arthropoda; class Arachnida; order Ixodida; family Ixodidae; genus Dermacentor; species Dermacentor variabilis. The sequence continues at coordinate 83,243,300 of NC_134568.1, forward strand.
CAAGTTTATTCAGTTCGGGCGTGCTCTGAATATCCGCTTGCTGCGCCTCTGACCCTTTTTCGTTGTTTGATAACGTCGGCCCCGCAACTACCGCCTTTGCAGCGAGCTCCCGAACCTTCGATCTGGTTAAGGCCTGAACACTAGCTTCACCAAACAAAAGCCCCTTCTCGCGCAGGAGGTGATCGGACCTGTTTGAAAATAGGTACGGGAACTGGGGTGGCAGCATAGATGACACTGCCGCCTCCGTCTCAAGCGCTCCGAAAGGTCCTTCAATAAGCACTTTTGCTACCGGCAGACACACGCTATGAGCTTCCACGGCTTGCTTGATCCATGCGCACTCGCCCGTGAACATATGGGGTTCTACGTAAGACGGGTGAACTACATCCATCGTAGCTGCGGAATCGCGAAGCACTCGGCACTCTTTCCCGTTCACGAGGAGGTCTCGCATGTAAGGCTCGAGAAGCTTCATGTTCTCGTCAGTGCTGCCTATTGAAAAAAACACAACTTTTGGTGTTGTTTCCGGACACTGCGCCGAAAAGTGACCCGGCTTCTGGCACGTATAACACAAGCGCGCTCGCCTCATCTCGAACCGCTTTCTGCGTTTGGCTGCCGCCGTCTCTTTACGTTTGGTCGGACTGCTTTCGCTCGCATCCGCACTACGCGTGTCCCCCTTTAATCTCATGGTTGTGAACTTCGGCCTCTCAAACTTCGAGCCAAATTCACCCTTTTGACCGTCCTTAGCTCCGCGAGCCCGACGCGTCACAAACTCCTCGGCTAGCTCAGCGGCTTTAGCCACCGTACAAACGTCTGGCCTATCCAAGACCCAGTATCGCACGTTCTCCGGTAACCGACTATAAAACTGTTCTAGCCCGAAACACTGCAGAACTTTATCGTGGTCACCAAACGCTTTCTCTTCTTTGAGCCACTCCTGCATGTTCGACATAAGCCTATACGCAAACTCTGTATATGACTCACTTCTGCCTTTCTCATTTTCCCGAAACTTCCGACGGAACGCCTCCGCAGACAGCCGGTACTTTTTTAGCAGACTCGATTTTACTTTGTCGAAATCCTCTGCCTCCTCTCTATCCAAGCGAGCGACTACGTCGGCCGCCTCGCCGGGTAACAAAGTGAGCAAGCGCTGTGGCCACGTTTCCCGAGAGAACCCCTGCTTCTCGCACGTTCGCTCAAAGTTAACCAGGAACAAACCAATGTCCTCTCCAAGCTTAAACGGCCGCATCAGGTCAGTCATTTTGAACAATACGCGTTCTCCTGCACCGTGTGCCTGACTTCCATTACGAGCGCGTTCCATCTCTACCTCAAGACGCTTCATTTCCAAAGCGTGTTGACGGTCACGCTCTTCTTTTTCTTTCTGCTCTTTAAGTTCGCGCTCCTGTTTCTCTTTTTGCTCTTTAAGTTCGCGCTCCTGTTTCTCTTTTTGCTCTTTAAGTTCGCGCTCCTGTTTCTCTTTTTGCTCTTTAAGTTCGCGCTCCTGTCTTTTTGACCTCTCCTCAATAGTCTCAAGGCATTCCGACAGCTCGTCATCCTCAGCCTCTAACTCAAGAATAGCCTTTAGCAGTTCTGGTTTTCTGAGTTTGTCCGAGACATCCAGACCCAACTCTCTTGCAAGCTCCAACGATTTCGGTTTGCGCAACGACTTCAAATCCATGGCTGCTCTGAATGCTGCTTTCTCTACTGCTTACTATTGTCTTGCCGCAAACTAACCCGGCAGCAACGACAACCACAATTACCAGCTCTGTTTCTGACACTAACAAAAGCCTGGCAAAGCTCAGAAGAAGAAAGTCCCGCACTCACCAAACCTCGCAGGCAGGAATTCCGCGCAGTCGTTCCGCTGCAGGCAACCAGTCGTCACACAGGGCTCGTTGCACTGCTCCCGGATCGTCGTTGAGCTGCTCAGCATACAGTCAACTGCATATCTTCGCTGCTGGCCTCCGTTGTCGCGATCTCACCGCTGGCAGACAGTTGTTTGAAGTCGGAGGCGATCTCACCGCTGCCAACCCGATGTTTTGATCGCACCGCTGGCGCGATCGGTTGGGAGGAACTCGGCGCTGACGCCCGTGGCTGTACCTGGGTCGCAAGCCCCAAGGGTAGCGTTGGCCTGGCGGCCTGGGGTACAACTGGAAGCATCCGAAGGTCCCGGCAAAGCATGAGTCGACTGGTAACAACAAAACAACTTGTTTATTTTAACATTGCGAAGAGTTGGCGGTCAGGTTGACCGAAGTAGAGAGACGGGAGAGCACTTTACTCAACAGAAGAAATCGGAGCCCTCTTTTTGGCGTCCGGGGGCAGCTGTTTTTATACTCTCGCAGTTGAGGGCAAGAAGGAACCCCTTAATAGACGAGCACGTGAATGTACAATGGGCTAATGGTGACGCACACTGTCGTAGCGCTGCCGGTCGGGCACAATGACTGTAATGAGAGGGTGATCCCTGCTTTCGCATCGCCTGGTTCGGGCATAATGACTGGAAGGAGAGGGTGCCCCTGCTGTCGCATCGCCTGGTTCAGGCACAATGACTGGAAGGAGAGGGTGATCCTTTGCGGTCGCATCGCCGCAGTCGCGCCTGGAAACACCTGGCGGGGAGCGTTGCGGCGACGACGATCGGGCCAAAATGTCTGCCGCCCCGCCGCAGTCGCGCCGGCAAAACCACGTGTCGCAGGCGAAACGCAACACGGGCCATTCGAACAGCTCGTGCTCGATATTAGATGCCTACTCCATACATCACATGAGAAAGGACATCACGTGACGTTTCAGTGGCTGCCAAGTCACTGCGTCGCCATAGGAAATGAAGACGCCGATAAAGCCGCTCGGACAGCTCTTGAAGACACACAGGAAGAGGCCATCCCACTTTCACGGTCCGACGCAGCCAGCAGACTTCAAGTGCTTGCACGGGAGATCACGCTCTCTCTATGGTGCACACCAAGCAGCCAGACCAACCGGAGCAATCGTCAACATGACCTGCCCTGCTTGATGCATCTCTGTATGCCGACTGGACTCCGCCGAAGTGAGGCCACCCTGCTTTATCGCTTATGGCTAGGGGTGGCCTCCACGAAATCTTACTCGTTTCGCATTGGAATGGCCGACAACGCTCTCTGCAATGCCTGTCTTTGCGAGGAAACGCTGGAACACATTCTGTGCGACCGTCCTGAATATAATGTTCAGAGACAGTCCATGGCGTCCGTTCTAGCGCGCCTTGACAATAGACCATTGTCAGTTGCAACCATTTTCACATATCGCCGACAGAAGACATCGCAGCTGAAGGCGACGAAGGGACTACTTCAGTTTATGAAGGAGACGGGCTTGGACAAGCGGCTGTGACAGTGATGTCACGTACCGCGCAAGAGTGACAGACTGTAGCCAACGATGTGTGTGCCGCGTTATGTGCTCCCTATCTCTTCTCCCCATCTTTCATCCCCCCATCCCGCTCCCTTGTGTAGGGTAGCAAACCGGTTAGGCTAAACTGGTTAACCTCCCTGCCTTCCTTCTCCACTTTTTCCTTCCTTCCTTCCTTCAGTATTTTTACATGCGGCTCGTCTACACCCTGATTCCATAATGCCTCCATGATTGCTGAGATTTCGACTGAATCAAACGCTTTCTCGTAATCAATGAAAGCTATATGTAAGTGTTGGTTATATTCCGCACATTTCTCTATCACCTGATTGATAGTGTGAATATGGTCTATTGTTGAGTAGCCTTTACGGAATCCTGCTTGGTCCTTCTAAATTGCATGGCGCGCATTCATAAAAACCTCTTGCGCTATAACTGTTCGTATTTGTTCCAGCCAGTCCTGACCCTGGACGCATTACAGTTAGCGAAGGCGACAGGCCAATGACAAAGAACACTCAGGAACAAAGAAGCTGTATGAATTCGGCTGCAAGGGCCACATTCACAACGCTTTTCCTTCATAAGGGTTATTTTCCATTGACTGTCAGTCTTTCCAAATAATATTGTTACATGGAAGCACAGCAGGGAAACTATTTACAAGGTGTATTATTAAGGGGCAGCAAGCACTGGCAAACATGGAAGCCAGCCAACATCCAGCAAGGCACGTCGTCGTCCTCAGATCAGCCAGTCGCCGCTTAAGGACACGTCCCACTAAATTCAAAGGTCGACATCTTCGAGTAGCACGTAGCAGTATGTCCAACGTCGCGATTGATTGGAATTTACGAACGTAGGAGCTCGCTGTAAATTCAGGCCCTGATTTCCGATCGTCGTTTTTAAAGGGGCAAGAGCGATAGTTTGTCTCTTGCGTGAAGCGATCGTCTAAAGCTTAGTTCGTATACGTGTGAATGACATTATAACTTGTCTTTCAAAAGCATTTGAAGCAAAGCTTATAAAAAGAAAACCTGGAGCCACAAGCTTCTTACGAATACGCTTTCGATTTTAAAACAGTCACTGTTGGCGTAGCTTAGAAGTGTCGCCAAGGGCGACCTATCCTAGCGCCACCACTGGAGAAACCGGCGCTGCTATCGCTGTGACGTATAAAGTGACATTACGGGACTCGCGTTCGGCCTTTTGCCGCAGCGAACGCAGCTTGCTGTCTGGGTGATTTAAGTCTTGATTCCAGATTAGTTGATAAACGTGTTCCATTCCCAAGCGTGCAATTTAAAGAGAGAGAAACACACACACAAGCTTTAACGATATGCCGTAGATGGGGTGCATTTTAGTCGCCCACTGACGCAGCGTGGTTTACTGATTGGTGCCACAGTGCCGGATGTATACGACGGAGCCCGGTGTGAGTTTTCACCCTTATTCCAAAATGAAGCGGCAGCGAGATGCTTGGCTGATGAAGTCACTGAAAACGAAATAATACTGGAAAGCACACCTATGCTTAAATAATATCAGCCACACCCACATGCTCTCACATCGACGGCAAGTAATAATAATAATAAGTTAATAATATAACTTTAACGAAATAGTATGGTGGTCATAAGGGTCTAGGAAGCGATGCACCCAGGGATTTTCGCGTTTTCGCCTTGATATGACGTCATCAAAATACCGTACGCAGAGATCCATGCGACTTGCATGCGCGCACACGTCTGAAGCGTGGTTTGAGGGGACAAATATATAAGTTCCACGTATCATAATAGACTGATGATAAATCATCGTTACGCCATAATTCTGGTAAAAGTGGCAAGCCACACTCCCCGTGACGAATGCTGTGAACAGTACTGCTATATTGCGACAAAAGTCGGTATAACTACTTTTATGAAAGATCATGCGAACTGAATAACCAATATGAAAGCAGCAGGTTGTTCGCTCTCTGAAAGCCTTTGCTGCCCTACATACCAGGCCGGAATCGATGTACGCGCTAGGTTGTTTTGCAGCCAAGACACCACACACACAACGCTCAAAATATGCCAACACTCGGAATTAATCATGGCTGAACCGGTGGAGACACCTAGATTCTAGAGATGCCGAACACTTCGCAGCCGGTATCACGTGATGTCGCTTTCTCCATCATGGAGAGATTCCAGCAGATGGCGCCATAGTATGTCCTTGAGGACAGTGCCACTACCAGGCACTGTCCGGCAGTAGTGCCGGACAAACAATTACTTTCTCGTCTTCACTAAATCTCCGTGCTCCTCGCTGTCGCAGCGCGCTCGCTGACCGCTGCTGATTGACGTGAGCAGAACGTCGCTTCGAGGAGTGCGGCTTTGCTCTCGCTGCAGCCTCCCAGTTTCGGTTTCGTGCGCTCCGAAGCCGAAATTTGTCGTCCCAGAGTTCCGCGGATAATCGCATTTCGTCAGAACCATAGATTGCTCGGAGAGTTTGCCTCAATTTCCAAATTGCGATGAGCCCGCTGAAACTGAATTTTTGTTAATTATGGACTCATTACTACGTGTCATCCGTCACCGCGTGGTCGGCACCGTTGACGGCATGTCTCCGAAGGAACGGTCCTTTTATTTCAGAACAGCTATTTTAGATGGTACTTAAAGTCGCCATGGAAACACCCCGTACATGTGCCGCCGTATAGCGTGCTTAGCTGTCTATCAAAACGCCTTTTTTCTTTTCGAAAGCAGAATGCTATCATGGGCTAGCAGACGCGCTCACTTGTGGAAAACCCGAGGAGGAGGAAACAGACAATTCCCTTCCATAATGGAAAAAGAAAACAACGCCAAACTTGTACGAGAATAATCTATTAACTTCTACACTGATGTATGCTGTTACATGTCGAGAACCCAACCCTGAGTGGTGCAACTCCTTTTTTTTTTTTTCCGGCAAAAGAACTGCGCTTTCTGCCGTGGCCCTCGTGTATACACACGCTAATGCGCCGCGAGCTTTGACTGATGAGAGCACGCTCTTTCCTCTCTCTCCTTTTGCCCTAACCTGGCGGTGATCAGAGGTGGTGTGCTCGGCGTTGCCGGCGCCCGAAAACGGCTACGTGGAGAGCGAGCATGGGCCACAGTACCGCGGCGGTCAGCAAATGCAGTTCGCCTGCCGGCCAGACCACATGATGCTCGGCGCGGGCGTGCTCGAGTGCCTGGACAACGACCGCTGGAGCGGCATCGTCCCCAAATGTACGCTGCTGCTGCAGCCGCACCACGTGCTTTGCGGTCTTGATTTATTTGTTCATTGATTTGATTGACTGAGTGGAGTGCCCTGAGCTGCGTCGGCGTACTTATGAGGGACGCATTATTTATCTGCCATATCTGCCAATCAACCAATCAAATCAATCAAATCTGCCAATTTATCTGCCAATAAATTAACCTTCGGTCTTTTACAATGAGTTATTTTTCTTTGTTTAATAACTGTAGGCAAATTGAAGGTAGGCTAAATTAGGAGCTGGCTATCCCAAGACACAATTAGGAAATATGCACTAGACCTTTTTTCATATAGCACGCAAACATATATGTGACAGAGGCAAAAATAAACATACTAAGCCTACAAAAAGACGGAAATGTAAACAAAAGAGCAAATAACGCTAACCAGAGAGGCGTCCCGTATGCCATTAAGTAAGAGGAGTTAATACCACTATGCAATAAAGACATTACTATACAGGCACACCCAATTGTCATGTTGTTCAAGTAAACCTGGAACAAACACTCAGTGTAAGTGCAGTTCACAACAAAGTCTACAAATCAAATCAAATAGTTCACTGTCTCTTCGTAAATCCCGCAGGGCAGTCAAATAATATTTCTATTTTGCGTGGCATGGACGACCATCTACTTTGATACAGAAAAAATCACATCTGTTCAAGGGTACAAATATTGAATTCTAGGGTGTTACATGTCAAACCATGAGGCACGGTGTAGTGGAGGGCTCCGAATTGATTTTTCATCACCTGAGTTTCTTTAACGTGCACCCAATGCAATGGCGTTCTTGTCTCGCCATCAAAATTCGGCCTTCCCCGCCCGGGATTCGATACCGCGACCTCGTGCTTAGCAGCGCAACGCCATAGTCACTAAGCCACCATGGCGGGTGCGAGCGGATCCCCTTCTTGAGCAATTGTATTCGCTGTTCATCATATTGCGGACGTCAGACCATGGACGTCAGACCATAGTGCTCCGCAGAAACATATGGGGCGTGATCGGAGATCGTTGTTCGAAATGCGCGTTCAGTTTGCGTTCACTTTCGCCTTACGTGATTGGCCTAGCGCGTGAGGCGAAACTGAACGCGTGTTTCGAACAACGAACTCCGATCGGGCCCCTGGAGTGAGATAGTGTGGGCAGGTGGACGTTGCCCTCTTTCTCACGTGGTGCAAAAAGTGAGATGTAGTATATGCCACGTCCTACCGTAAAGTGTGCACAAGGGCGATGTATGGTCAGCGTTTAGGATTACTGAAAATCGAACTGTGATATAGGGGCAACTCTATACAGCATTGAAACAGCTGGGCACATTAAAATGTCCGCTGTACAATTCTATCGTCCTCCTCACGGGCTGGTATGTGAAAGCTCAGCGAAACTTGGAAGTTTGAGGCGGCGATATTACTTATCGCAAAAAAGAAACTGAGGGCGGCCCGTCAGTATGTTGATGGTACAATTCCGAGTAATCAGAATGTCGCCATGAAGGACGATGTGACCGAAACCCCTTTCTGCCGCTAAAACTAGGAACTAATCGGCAGAGTTGGGGTTCCTGCATAACTTCCTGCCCCGTTACTCGATCTGTGAAGACACGATGAACCTCGAAAGCAAAGCGACATGCAGACAGCCCTAGGGCGAATGGCACGAACGTTATTGAGTCGGGCAATAAGTTGCGCCAACGTTCCGCCGCATAGAAGCGCCCAAAATGGACGTTCCGCACTCGGTATCACGGCTGTCGCCACCCATCTTTCTCAAAGCCAAGCCTGCCGCACAGATGATTGCCCTTCGGCCGGCAATTGCTTTGTGCCCTTGATCTAGGCGCTCGATGTCCGAGGCTATCAAAAGGTGTTTCGTCAGCAAAGCGCACTTTGCGAAAGCACGTCATCATCCTCCGCCACCACGAGCCGCCTTTTGCAAGCATTGCCCAATCATGACACGGTCGGCGCCTCGTGGCTGCCTTGAATGGCGATAGAACGCGTAATCTGCGGAAATTCCGTAACGATCGAATATTTCGCTCTTTGCCAACATACTATAGCGTCTGAATGCATTCAATGGCGTACATATTTATTCGAAAAAGAGTTACGTTTGTTGACACTCGCAGCTGCTGGCCCGGTCGTGCATAAAGTCGTCTATTTCGGGTCCAGGAGCGCTGCTTCACCACTCATAAATATTCCGCACAGTTGCGATCCCAAAGCGCACGCAATAGATGACACCAGACTGATAGAGGGGCTATTAACGCGCTCGAGTGTATTACCGCCTCTAGGACCGAATTCACAAAGCGTTTCGTTCGTAAGAGCTGTTTGTGATGGGCCAACCGACTTCACTAACATTTCCAACATTGCGATTGTCTGACAACTGCTCTTTCGCACAGTCCTTGCATAAGAACTGTTTTGTAAACGCCGGCCTTGGTAACCATAATGTATAGTCGCTCACAGTTGTTTATTTACTGCGACAGTATGAGAAGTTTGGCTACTGAACATCAAGCCCGCTAGCCCAAAATTGTAGCTAAAGAGGGGGAATAAACTTTATTTGTAGAGATTAGCCGACGGCGGGAATCATCCGATGTGGTCGGCGTCCCTAGTCCAGGACGCCGTGGGCCCGAGCCGATAGCTTGACCCTGTTTAACAGACAATAGTAGTCTTCAGGGCTCAGGCTTGTCACCTGGGCGTCCCACTGCTCTACGGTTGCTCCGGTGATGGCTGGTGTCGATGGATTGCGTCCAAACTCCTATACCATAAAAAAAGCACTAAACGAGAGAACTGTACAGATATAAAAAGTAGAAATAATCAAAAGAGTTCACAATCACCTATAGTGGAATACGCTACATACACACTAAAAAATAAGAATAACTTGACCCTAAATTTCAAATGTATACAAATAATGCGTAATGAAGATTCAGTGGATGGCCTGTGACAAGCGTGAATAGTCTCTACTCATGCTGAAATAGTTCAGTTCATGGAAAAACGCATAAAAAGTCGCTAGCGTAGAAAAATTACCCTGACATTACTAAAGCCTGATATGATGTGGATGATGTCCAAAGCAGGCAACGCGTATCGACATGTGTCAGCAAACCATCGCTGCCTCTCCTTGACAAAAAAAAAGTATCGTTTTTGTTAGGCATGCATTTACACACGTTTCAATACACGCATTGCCGAGAGGTGTATGTTTTTCTTCGCTGCTGTTGTAGTGCCGCATGTAGTATTGATAGTGATTGTGGTTATAAAAGCTCATCTCCCCGCAGGAGTAAACTCAGTTTGCAGTTATCGCCCATCCGGTCTATGTGTGTTTCTTTGTTCTCGTTCTTTCGCGCAAAAAGTCTAATACTAGTATGTCTGACCAACTAGGTCAAACTAAAGCTCTGCTGTATTCGGAGCGAAAATTCAGAATCTTCACCTCGCAAAAGAAACAAGACTCACTGCTCGGGGAGAAAAGTTATAGTGCCCATTTTCTCAAAGGGAATTCTGAGGATTGATTACTTGGAAAACAGCAAAATACTAACAAAAGAACATTATGCTAACGTTCTCCGAAAATTGCGTGCGGCATTCGTAAAAAATTACGAGGTTTGGCGACAAGAGGTCTCCTCCTCCTGCACGACAACGACCCTGTTCACAAATCTCGTGTTGCCCAGGCAACACCGTGGCTCAGGCTTGACCGCCAACTCTACTGTCCCGATCTGTTCACTGACGACATATTTTTATTTCCCAAGTATCAACAAACAACTAAACAAGGTTTGAAGACATTCTCTTGCCACGGAGCCATCGTTGAACGAGCAATATTTTATTTTCTTAAATGTACCAGTAGACACAGCGCCGTGTGTGTTTTTCTATCTTGTCTCTGTCTTTTGCGCTGTGCTTGTGTCGCCAGTATTTTTCCAGCCAAATGTGAGAACTGTATTAGTGTGCCCGGAAATTATGTCAAATCATTTCCCTTTCATTTCTTTCTTTTTTTTCTTTCGTGGACGTCAGGTAGTTTTCTTCGTACGCGAGTTGCAAAACAGTCTGATCGACCCCCCCCCCCCCCCCATACATTTCTGACAGCCCATGGCTTTAGGAGGTTACTGAACCGGCAGAGCTATAACATTTCGCGCAGGCGCTGATGTTCAACGCTTAGCCCTTTCATCGCGCTTTGAGAAGCAAGTCGGCCCGCCATACTGCCCACGCCAATGACGACCCCTCCTTCGGCTGTCGCGTGTGTGCAGGCGTGCCGGCGTGCCAGTACCCGAGCGTGCGCGACGGGGCGCGCATCTCGTCGCGCGTGAGCTACTTCTACCGCATCAACGAGACGGTGTCGTTCGAGTGTCCCGAGGGCTTCCAGCTACGCGGGAGTCCCATGATCCAGTGCGTGGCCAAGGGCCGCTGGTCGGCCGCCGTGCCCCGGTGCCAGCCGTTCGCCCCGTCGACGTCCTCCTCGCACGAGCGGAGGCTCAGGAGGCACCACCGGCGCTGGCAGCTCGCCACGCCCGTCGCGGCCCACTGGCGCCAGTGACCGGGCTAAGCTGCACGTGCCGAGCTCCGATCGAGTCGAGCCCGCTAGCAGAGGGCGCTCGGAGTGCAGCGGTCGTATACTGAGCTCACGGCCAACTAGATTGTTCACGGTGGCTGATTAAAAGCACAGGTGGCTCGTGTCTGGCCCAGTTGCACCTGGTGTCGTCATCAACCGCCATTGGTATCCCGCCGGTCCTTGCACAGTCTGTACGGATGACCGCATACGCTTTCGGAACATGGATTCCACGTGATCAATTTTCTCGCAGCCTGTAAACATGCGGCCTGCAATTGATGGGTGAATATGCATCTGTCTGTGGGAGTCGCACAGCGCGCTAAGCTGTTCGTAAGGCTGTTAGTAGGGAAAAGATTATCTTGGATTCTTTGTCACGACATCTTTTACGGTCACCTGTACAATCGCGACACTGCGATATTTCTTGTTCTCCCTCACTATGCCTTTTTTTCACCTCCTTAATTTTCACATAAATTTTAGTCGAGCTCACCAAAACGCAACCTACCTCGGTTCGTTCTGTTCGTTTGCCGCCACTATAGAGAAGATGCGCTGTGTCCATTGGAATTGGCTTTAGCTTGGCCGAGAAAGTGGGATCCTGACGAAGCGCGACTATTTCACATGAACAGTGCCCCCGATTCTGGTCCGGGCTTGCGCAATCAAGAAACGACGTGACGTTCGCAGGTTGACTCTTGCTGAGCTCGACAGGTTCCTAGTTGAGTGATGCGGTATTGGGCTCTCTGCCTCCGACGCCCTCTGCTTTGCCCGCCGCTACAAGATCAGACGTACGCCGCGGCGTGAACGCCGGCGCACTAAGCGCAGCTTATACTTTCTCCATTAAGACACCAAAGTGAAAATGTTCATAAGTTGTATTTGTAGCTTCTTGGAGCGGCGGTGGCAAAAAGACTGCTCGAGGTAAATGATTTCAATGGAAACCTCACCTTGTCATGGCGCAACTTTCACGAGCCTCCATGTGATTGTCGACACACCATTGGAACGATCTCGCTCAGTAATTGAAGTAAGCGCTGCGTCATGGTAACTCCTTCACAAAAGACGAATTTACTCGTGTACTCAAAACATAGTTGATTACCTGCATCCTAATTGAGTTACTGCATTTGTTGTTGTTTTTCAGGCATAACCTTTAAGGTTAACGAAAATTAATTCAGATTATGAAATGTATCGAATACTGTGCCGGTGCAGTGGTCCAAGTGTGTACTTTTGCAGGCGGCAATTAAAGAGACAACGCCTTACTATTTTTCATATAACTTTTGTTCATCAAATTCATAAAAAAAGGTGTTCGTTTAAGGAGGGGTATGCACATGGCACGCATACGCACCATGTACAAATCCCGAAACTGTAATGACATAGCTGAAGTTGCTTCCCTCCCCCCCCCCCTTTGAAAACTCAAAATTAAACGACGGAACACTGTGCTCAGCCGGCTGCATTGGAATGACAAATACTCGGCGCAGTGCTTCAGTGAATCTCCGGCGGCGCCCAGAACTGCGAAGCAAGAGGGCACCGATCGGCCCGGCGGACGTGTGGTGCGTACGGTGGGACTACTTTCTAATGTGCGCCTCCATCTAGTGGACTCCGTGATGCGCGCGTCGCCCGAAGTGCCGTTATGAACGCTCTCGTTCTCGAGCAAGATGAGACAGAGCCAAAAAAGCATGAAAAAATGAAATAGAACTGTTCACGTCTTCCACATTGACAGTGCACGCAGCTGCATACGGTTGTTTTGCAAGGAGCGGAAGTTTTTGTCAATGAGTTGACGTCTCTTATGTCTTTTACCCGAGTTGCAAGAGCACAAATGTTTCACGCCGCTAAAAGAATAGGGCTTGAAGGTTTAGTATCCTCGTCGTCCCTTCTTGGCAAAATAGCAAAGTTGCAATGCGCAATATTAAAAGGAAATTCTGTGCTGCGTATGTTTCTATGCTGCATTGACTGGAAACTAGAAGCGCCGCTTGCTGCTCCAACGAGTTCGCTACTGGATCTGCTGAAGTGCTCGTTTAGAAGCGTTATGCAGAGCAGCATACACGGTTTTGCGTTCTACGCACTGCGGTTTTCACTCTGGCATGGGGTAATTGTTCTTGCAGCTCGGAAAAAAAACGTGTTGTAGTGCTTCGAACCTATATACATACTTAGTAGCTGCAGGACTGTACCCTTCCGCCGTGCGCCAGCTGCAAAAAAAAATCAATAATAATAAAGCTATGTCTGCTACTCCGCGAAGCATTACTCCTGTAGCTCTACTCCTGTTCTTGCGTATAGACCTAAGCGTAAACTTGACAATGTATACTTATAGAATCGTGAAAGTGGCATCCTAGGTATACGTATCAAAACATGAGGAAATCATTTCCCATTCTTGATATGCCACTCATTGTGGATATGTGTAATGTGAGTGAACAATGTGAAATGTTCGAGTGACAGTTGTGTACGCTACATATTGTGCGTGTTCGCGGTAGTTCTATGTTCAGGTGAGGCGTTAGCTGCCGACTACGTCTTGTCAAAGTCAGTCACCTAACTGGCCTGAAACATCACCGTCGCGGAAACAGCGTATATATTTCAGTGATAATGCAGTCATAAGGCAAACATCTCTCTCTATCTCCTTTTGAATGTGCATTCCCCGAATCGGACATCTTGCTACAGCTCACGTGTAGCTCCGATCAGTTTTTGCGGCGGTAGCAAAGGTTCGGGCATAAGATGTCCAAGCGATTGGGTGGGAACAGCGCAGTGCTTTTGGATGCAGCGGCTGCAGGTTACACACGTTACGCTGCCTTAGCAGCAGCTTTGCTTTGCAGGAAAATGCCGTGAACATAATATCGCACGTCGCGCCTCTTCAGAACCATGTCGCAGACCTACGTGGGACGTGCTTCTTGTCGCTGGACCATCAAGACGCTAAAGGAACACTCATAACGTCGGTGCGATGTAACCCAATCCGGCAACCGCAGAGTGCTACGACGTTTCCCGTACAGCACATTCAACTTGATTGTCGGCTAAAGGCACCTTTGACTGCGGATTACGATCGTACTTGCTGCAAAATAAAGAGCCCATTTCATCGTGTATATAGAGAGAGATAGGACAGGCTCGCTTTTCCCGCTCGTGCCGGCGATGCGACTAGCTGGCGACGTACATCGCATAAAAAACGACCTGTTCTGCAGCCTATCGACCCAAGTCAGCGCTTGCTCGCTCTTGAATCCATACAAAGTCTGTCTGTAAGATCACTTCACCTAACGTCGCTCGTTGTGTTGCCAGCACTAATCCCCACTCTGTTTATTGTCAAACGTCCGACTTGCACCATGTCATTAAATATGCTCGTTCCTTCTATTTTTCATCAATATGCCCGCTATCCTCAGCAACTCCGTTGCGATTGTTTGACTGGCCTATATGTTGTTCATATATTATTTAGTGCTCTAGGCGATCGCCGGGATCAGCGTGTCTCAGGAATGTCGCTACCTGAACAGTGTCAGCACATGAAGCGGGCTCACGTAAGAATAGCGCAAGTTTTGAACGATAAGTAGCCTGCATATTCCAAAAGATCTACGTGCGAGAGGGCCAGTTATATTCTGTGCTGGGAATAACTTGCTTTGGGCTCACAAACAATGCTTTCGCGTGTTTGCTTGTGTGTAACGCAACGTATATCAGCTGGTCGAAAAAGGCAGGCAGCGAGATCTTCGCACAAATAGTCGTCCCTTTGTTTCCTAAGTGTTCGCTTCGGTAGTATCAGTGCCTCGCGAGTGTGTTATTTCATCTGTGTGGTTCTCTCGACACAAACTGAGCAAAGCTTGAAAGAATTCTTTCGTATACAGTCCTTGTATTTCTCTCTCTCTGTGTGTATGTATGTGTGTATGTGCTTGCTTTCCATATTCAAGCTATATAGTCTAATAAAGCTATTGTTCCGCTAAGGAAACTGTTTTTATCTGCACGTTGCGCGGTAATAAAGGAAATTGAGTGTCCATACTGCTCCAAATACGCTACACACTTTGTTGGCCGACCGAATCGTACCACTCGCAGTGCCCTGTGCAGTCCGCTGCGTTCTGGACTCCGTGCCGCCTTCTACCCGCCCTTACTCACGCGCTTACTATTTCATTTATTTTCGCCTTAAGAACCCGCAGGCATTACATAAGGGAGAGCCTTAATCCTTGCGACAATGTCACAGCAAATGAACAGAATAGCAACAGACAAAACAGCAATAAATAAGCCAGAAACAATTGTGAAAAATCGTGTTCGAGTAAGGGTGCGGTAGGATCGATAATTAAGAAATGTGGTTAGTTAATAATTCGCGGGATCATTTACGGTCAGTGCATGAGACGATGTTTTCTGGGAGGCTGTTCTAATGGGTTATTGCGTCAGGGAAGAATGAAGTGTTCATGGCAGATCGGGTCATAATTCGTGCTCTGGGACGACTGTGGCTTAAGCTATTTTGCACATAGCACTTACAGACGGCCTCACAAGCCCCGCGACTTCGCGCCTCGTTGGAGTTCAGGCCAAAGAAGGCGCCTCAGGACGCAGAAAGAGTGACGAAGCTGACAGTGTTAGGCCGCTTCCTTTTGTTGTGGTCTCCTCCGCACCTATACTTTGTATGGCTAAGGGTCTGCAGTGAACTTAAGCCACCCTCCTGTACCGCATACGCACAGGGTCGGTGTAAACACCAACATGTCGGTGCAAGACGGAACCTAACGCGTCATCGTCATGTGTGCACTGTCTAATTCTTGGTGAGTTTTTAGAGTGCCCACAATGTGATACTTAGCGCACAGAGTTAATATATGCACTCTATAGGGTGACATCGCACACAAGCGCAAGTGGCATTTTGTTCCCGCGAGGCCATGCACTGTATATTTAGGAGGGAGGTGCTTCGAGTCCTGCGCGCTACAAAGCTGGAGTGCGAATGGTGAGCCGTGTGGGTGGGCTTGCAGGGTGAGGTGGGTTGCGTGGCTCGCTGTGGACGCGGTTGGAATCCGTCCTCGCCGCTAGCCTCCTCCGAATGTGTTCCGACGAGCTGCAGACTCGCTCGATAAGCGGCGCAAGGGTGGGGCAACTGCCTGCACGAGGCGCTTTGGGTCCGCCAGCAGCACTCCTCCTCTTGGATATCGCGCAGAGCTTCCGATCCTTAAAACTGCACGAAAAGGACGAGACGGGGAACAACAAGCAAACAAGCATGGCATCACTTGGCATCCGTCGACTTCAGTATAAAAGTATTACAAGCGTATATCCTGAAAAAGACTGCAAGAAAAAACAAAGCAGAAGACGTCGCTTATCACCACTCATCCCACATGCGCCCGACGCATTCTCTGACTCTGGTAATAGATCTCATTTCTAGAGAGGCTGATAGCAGGAATTCTGACATAGTCGTCGTGTTCTTGTACAAAGAAATATGATTACTAGTAAAATTATTATTATTATTATTATTATTATTATTATTATTATTATTATTATTATTATTATTATTATTATTATTATTATTATTAATGTATCAAACCAAACATTTTTCGCGTTCGGTTCGGGTTCACGCTTCTCGATTTGGTTCAGGCTCATATCTGGAGCGAAAATTATAACGGTTAGACCTGGTTAGGATATTTCTGAACTGGCTAACTTGAGTTCAAGTGGTCTCGAATGCACACACGAAGCAAAAAGCATTCATGTACTTCCGGTTTCCATAAAAACGCGCGGTGCATTTGGAGAAACAGCATCGGTTGGGTGTTGTTGTGATCGGCCGTTCACACGGCTAGCGCAATTATGGGGAACAGGCCGACGGCGTCGTCAAAATGGTTTTCAAAACAGGTGATTTATGGCCAGCACGGAAGTACCTCAATCAGGAGAGGTTTTAGTGATTAGCAAGGATGCTGTCCATCACCTGTCAGCCGCCCAAATGGGCACGTCCACGCCGGAGTCAGTGTACGATCCCCCTTCCCCTGTTTGTGCCCAGTGATGTGCGTGTGTCTCCGACAAAGCTCCCTTCGAAGAGAAAGGGCAACAGATCTCCGGATTGGTGGGACCTGATGTCATCGGTTTCCTGACGTCGGATTGGGGGAGGTGACTGAACAATGACCACGCAGGGCATAAAAAGAGCAACGGACGGTGGGAGTGATCGGCTGCTACAACTTTTTCATTAACTTTTTTTCTGTACTACTCTGACTTTTCTTGTAAATATGTAAATGTAAACTTGTATGTAAAAGGTCCTGGATATCGGGGCCAGCCCCGCGTTCCCTTACTCCTCCACGAGGAAAGATGATCCCAGGTCTTCGAACCCCCAGTCGCAACAGTATTATGTAAAACGCACTACTGGACTATTTCCTTTAGCACAGGTATTAACATTTCAAAAATCACAAAACTAGGGCCCCATGCACTACTCTACAGTGCGTGTATTTTTCGAACTGCACCAAATTTTTAAAATGAGAAAAATATAAATCACGGTAACGTTATGTTTACCATTTGAGTACACGGACTAGCAGCCTCTAGAAACGGAGCAATTTCCGCACTTATGTGCGTTTTTTAGAGAAGTTATGCTAATGAACCTTTTAATTTTCAATAATAGGTGGATGCAGCGACTGAGTATACTTTAAAGAGACCGTCGTCGAAATTTCTTATCCCGACGACCACATTCGGAATAGCGGAAATCACGTGGGAGCGAACAATTAATTCCCCTTGGCAGGCTCCTTCAAATCGAAACTAGTTGGAAAAAGAGCGTCTGTGACGTCGATGTCAAGCAGAGGTCATGCAGAGCTCTGCTTGTGCTCAGTAATTAGGCAGATTTGCGTTCCATTATTGCTGTAGGCTAAAAGGAACCATTTGCACTTTAAGTTCATACAACCTATTTTACAGCGAAGCTCTTAGCCACCAGTTGATTGGGATGTTTCGTGGGCCGATCCCCGAGACAGTGAAATGAAGTGGGAAGCGCACAGTGTACAGCTTCTCCAAGAGGTGCCACTTGACGTCATCAGATGACATCCTCACATGACGTCACGTTTGACGTGATGACATCATGAGTTACGTCATCAAGCGATATCGTCACGTGACGATGCCGTTATTCTTGTACATTCTAATTACAATACCAAGCTATGGTGTCTGCAGCTTGTAAGTTGTACTTTACGAATTTCCTGACGCAATTTACTTTGAGAAATTCAGTTAGTTCAGCAACGTACTTGTGCGCTTCGCGGACGGCCTAGGGGAATGAGGATATATGCTGCACTTCGGCACAAGTACGTGCGCGCGTGTCGTACCCGTGCACACAATGTAGCTGTCTTTGATGCGTCGGTACTCTAGCTGCCCGTTGCATCTGATGCACAGCGTGTGCTGCGACCGTAGTCTGCATTATGGCGAACACTGTCCAAAAACCATACCTATAGCGGCCGCGGCCAAGGTATATGTAAACTGATAGCGAAGCCTCCATAGAAGCCCACATATCAAGAAAATGGCAGCTCGTTGCAACCGTCGCCATCTACGTATCAGGGGACAACAGCAAGCAAAAAATAAAAAATAAAAAGTGACATCACAAACGAAAATGGCAGTGACGTCAACATCTTATGCTGCTTGGCGCGAATGTTTGAATTTCTTTAGCGCCCGGCATTTCGACCGCTACACCAGCAGTTTTTCTTTTGAGGCTGAGGCGAGCTTGTTACTCTCTTCAGTTAAAGCGCCAGCGTCTCATTAAACTATCGGAGTAGCTTATGTCTTAATGTGAACCTAATTAGGCTGTTATTGACGGCAATTGCTCCAGTAGTTTCCTTAGGAAGGTGAGCGAATAGGATGGAAATAAATGCCAGTGCCACAGAGTTTTCAAAAGCGACTTCACTTTTATTTGTCTAGTATAATGCAACCAATGTAATTGAACAAATAAAGCGTGTTTTAATGGATAAAAAGTACTATATCCTGCACGAAGTCGTAATGTATAGCAACATATGCAAACCTTCTCACAGAATTATTCACAATTCCGTGGGACACCATCTATTCATAGCAAACAGTTATCAAACAAGACAACACTGCCCCACATTATCATTTAGGAAACATTCTACTTACTAATTTTGCTACCGTCGGAGACCCAGAGCCTTTGTTACGGAGAGTGAACCAACATAGCGCGACGTTTTTTCGCGGAGAGTTCCGCATTTATCGTCACGACGAGACACAGCGCGTCGGATGCCGCAGCGTGAATTTGCACGATAACAAAAAGCTGTACTCACACCTTTAGCCAAAAAATGCCTTGCGCTGCGTCACGCAAAATTTGAAGTGAAGCGCACGCCACACTTTGAAAAAGCACGCAAGGAACTCGGATTAGACCGCCGCGTTCAAGTGAACAACGCCATTCCGCGCGACATGATGGCTGGTTTGCACAGTCTTGCCAAGTCTTGCGCCAGAATCACTGGTTGATATGGGTCAGCAACATGGAGGAAGGAAACTGAGGAGAGGCCCTACCCCCTCCGCGCGCTAGGAGAAAAGTGTGGAGGAAATGACGTAGTAGGTTCTCCTCTTTTTTGCTGATTTTTTATTTCTTTGCCGTGGCGGCCATGCCTTTCGGGCCACAATGGCGGCTTTGTTTTGGTTCTGTGCGCTCACACGTGTTGCTCCGTAGGTTTCGTACCGTGCCAAAGGCGCTATGCGGGCAAGTTCGCGTTAGTCTCCATGTTTTGTTGCGCTACGTTAGCTGGGCCGTGCTCTCCCGGATTTTGTTGTGGCCAGGTGGGACACGAGGAACTAAAGTTCGTGAAATGAACGCGCATGCAACGCTGTACGCAATGTACCGCACCACGGCAATGGCAACGGACGAAGGAATATCCGCGGGAAATATTGCCCTCTTTGGCGGAATCATGTTAACGTGCTAACGATTGTTTAGTATCGCTGCGGAGTGCGCGCGTCCGAGCACCACGGTTGCGCGCAGCGCGGCGCGGTTTCGCGAGAAATGTAAACAGGAGAGGAGAGCTGGCCCGATAGGCGGAGCAACGCCATGAGCAACGCCAACTTCCGGCTTCACTTTAGCTTCACAAAGAGTGACGTCAGGGCCTCTCCTGAGTTTCCTTCCTCCGTGGTCAGCAAGAACGAATAAATTTGAAATATAAACAAAATTAAAATTTGTAGTTTTAGTATAGCAAAAATATTTGAAACAGGATATTTACTCGTACGACAGTATTGTGATTTAAAATTTTCGAACTTTTTTTTCACATAGGTTTTCTAGTTTCAGTGCTTGTCCTCTCCTCACCTAGCCCCGCTTCAATCGTGCACTACTAACTGATATCTCTGGCAATAGGTTCTGGCATGGTTTTAGTTCCAAGC
This sequence comes from Dermacentor variabilis, assembly GCF_050947875.1. Taxonomy (NCBI): domain Eukaryota; kingdom Metazoa; phylum Arthropoda; class Arachnida; order Ixodida; family Ixodidae; genus Dermacentor; species Dermacentor variabilis. The sequence continues at coordinate 83,263,588 of NC_134568.1, forward strand.
TTCGCGACCTATTTAACTGGATCTTGGCCGCGGCCACTCAGACAGACCTGAAACGGCCGCTGGAAAAGGGCTCCGTCTTTGAGTTTCCGCGTGGAATAAATATATTTTCTTGTATATTCGAATTACAATCCGAAGGTATCATGTCTGCCGCTTGGGTGTATAAAGTCGTACTTTACGAATTCTCTGACGCAACTTACTTTGAGAAAATCATTTAGTTAAACAGCGTGGTTGTCGGAGGGCCTATAGAAATGAGAATGTATGCTGCACTTCTGCACACGTGCGTGCGCGCGTGACCCACGTCGCTTGTGGTAGTGGTGCTTGTCTAACGTCGTTTAACCATAGAGTAACGCAGTAAGCGACAAGAGTGGACACTCGAGCCGTTTCGCGGCCGAGCTATGTAGATTCGCCGATTCCGCTAGGTGGCAGAGCACATCAAATAATAATTATTAATTTTTTTTAATTATGGGGTTTTACGTGCCAAAACCACTTTCTGATTATGAGGCACGCCGTAGTGGAGGACTCCGGAAATTTCGACCACCTGGGGTTCTTTAAAGTGCACCTAAATCTAAGCACACGGGTGTTTTCGCCCCCATCGAAATGCGGCCGCCGTGGCCGGGATTCGATCCCGCGACGTCGTGCTCAGTAGCCCAACGCCATAGCCACTGAGCAACCACGGCGGGTAGAGCACATCAAGAAAATGTGGCTGCGGCTGCGGTCGTGGCTAGCAGCTTGACAGGCGATAAGACCCAGCATGTGCGAAGCCCAGTCAAGATCCATCTAAATAGGTCGCGAAGCTGGGAACGAAAAGCGTGCCAAAACCTATTGCCAGAGATATCAACTAGTGGTGCACGATTGAAGCGCGACTAGGTGAGGGGGGGGGGGGGGGGGACAAACACTGAAACTAGAAAACCTATGCGAAAAAATAAAGATGTTCGAAAAGTTTTGATTAGAATGCTGTCGTACGAATAAATATTTCGTTTCAAGTATTTTTTTTTTTTGCTGTGCTAAAACAACAAATGTTAATTCTTTCTATTTCTCAATTTATTAGTTCGTTCTTGGTGTCCCCTACCAACCAGTGAATCTGGCGCAAGACTTGGCAAGGCTGTGCAAGCCAGCTATTACGTCGGGAGGAATGGAGTTGCTCGCTTTAACGCAGCGGTTTCATCCGAGTTTTCTTTTTCCTTGCGTGTTTGTTCAAAGTGTGGCATGCGCTCCACTTCAAATTTTGCGTGACCTAGCGCACGGCATTCATTGGCGAAACGTGCGAGCGCGTGTTTTTTGTTATCGTGCAAGTTCACGCTGCGGTGTCCTTCGCGCTGTGTCTCGTCGTGACGATAAAGGCGGAACGCTCCGCGATGAACCGTCGCGCACTGTTCGTTTACTCTCCGTAACAAAGGCTCTGGGTGTCCGATGGGCAGCAGAATTAGTAAGTCGAATGTTTTCTAAATGATAATGTGGGGCAATGTTGTCTTGTCTGATAACTGTTGCATATGAATAGATGCTGTCGCAAGGAATTACGAATGATTCTGTGAGAAGGATCGGCATATGTTGCTATACATTACGACTGTCTGCTGGCCATAGTACTTACCATGCATTCAAACATGTTTTGTTTGGTCAATTATAATGGTTGCATTATTATATACGTATAAAAGTGGAGTTGCTTTTGAAACCTCTGTGGCAGTGTCATTTATTTCCATCCTATTCGCTCACTTTCCTAAGGAAGCTACTGGAGCAATTGCCGTCAATAACAGCTTAAATATGTTCACATTAAGACATACACCACTCCTATAGTTAAAGGACACGCTGACGTTTTAGCTGAGGCGAGTCGCTAGCTCTCCTCAGCCTCAAAAAGAAAAAAAACTGCTGGTGTAGCGGTCGAAATGCCGGGCGCTAAATAAATTCAAACATTCGCGCCAAGCAGCATAAGATGTTGACGTCACTGCCATTTCCGGTTGTAACGTCACATTTTTATTTTTTGCTTGCTGTTACTTGTCCTCACGATACGTAGATGGCGACGGTCGCAACAAGCCGCCATTTTCTTGCCATGTGGGCTTCTATGGAAGCTTCGCTACCAGTTTACATATACCTTGAACTAGACATGCCCCGTCGCCGGTCTCGCTGGCAGCGTCGTTATTCTACAAAATGCACCTGTGGATCATTGTAGGATTCTTCTGCCAGTGCCTGCTTCGTCGCCGTTTCGCGGTAAGGTCACAGGAAGTTCTTTTGCTAAAGACTTATTCTCTACGTATTTTGTGTCATTGTTAGACGAATGAGCGAGTGACGGAGCGGCAGCCTTTAAGCCATAAACAGCTGCTGCCCATTTGCAACGTTGAATTTCATTTTGCATCCTTCTTTTTTGTCATACATGGCAATGAGTGGTGATGCCAGCGATAACGGCGACGCGGCAGCGTCCGAGCTGCGAGGCACGTTCTAAAGAAAACAAAGGAATATATATATATATATATATATATATATATATATATATATATATATATATATATATATATATATATATATATATATATAATGGTTCCTTAAAGGGAAGCTGTAGAGTCTGTCGAATTCAATAAGACGCTCATATACGGATGCGGGAACCTTATAAACCATGAAGGTAAAACTTGGGGGGAGATTTTTCACTTAGGAGCGACGCAATCGTCGGTTAAAATTGCGCTGTAGCTCCGCCCCCCGTCGAGCGCCACGCGCTGCTGCTGACGCTGACGATGCGAGCGGAGACCGGAAACCGCGGCTTAGTGACGTCAACACTGGTGTTCCGCTCCTTCGCAGTCTCCGCGACCGTGCCTGACTGGGCTTATTTCTACGTACGTGCCGTCCTAATCTGCTTCGCTCGACCCTACATTCCTTTATTTGTGTGTATATAGGAGTGGTAGTTGACGTGCGCAGCATCAATTGAAGTTGTAGGCCGATCATGCCGGCGTTCTGTGCAGCCTACGCTTGCACGAACACCAGCGGCCGCGACGGTGTTCCGATGTTCCATTAGTTCCTGCAAGACAAGAAGCTTTCAGCTAAGTGGGAGGCTGCTGTGAAGCGAAACAACTTCAAGCGCTCAAGAACAACAGTGTTGTGCTCTAACCACTTCCGTGACGATTACTACCGGAGTTTATCAATAATGCGTGCTCTGGGTTCTCCTAAAAATAGATAGTTAGCATGCTGAACGGAAGGTGCATGTTTATCGCCCACCCTTGCCGCAGGTTTCATCGCCAAGCGCCGCGAATTTTCTATTCGCACGTGTGTTGTGGAACAGCCTGCATGCAGCTACCATAATGCAGTGCAAGCGTAAAGTTTGCATGTGTTGGAAAGCCTGCTCACGCCAAGACGCTGCGCTCCCCCTTCTCTCGCACACATAGGAAACCGACCATCTCACGTAGCCGACGGAATTCGCCGGTTACGAGTAGCGTGCGGATGGCGCGCTGTTGAAGGTTCTATACTACACGTGCTACAACAACCGATAAACTTTTCCCGCGTTTAAACCGTCTGTGTAGATTGCCGACAGCTTTGGGGCAGCGCACAAATGCTGAAGATCGCATCATCGCTTACGTTCTACGAGGAGGCATGCAGGAACATAACACTATAGTTGTTTGCCCGGAAACGTACTCACTGGAACGCTGAATGCAGCTTAGCAAAAAACCATACTCGCCAAAGAACATTTCCAACACAAGGAGACGCTAACACTTCGCCTTCGTTCGCGTGGAAAGCAGTGCTTGCACCAGCATTTTTTGCTTCTTGGAGAGGCCGGCTCTTCGCAATCGGCTCGTACATGTAGTATGTGCAAGTATGTACGTACGTGTAGTATGTACGAGTATAAACCCCTTACAAGTGATCTTGCACGCGACAGCGACAGCGCTACAAGCGAGGCGATGGCTGTCACGTTCACTAGTCGTCTGCAAGCCGAACTCCACGCGAGCGACGACTTCCCGGTATGAGGGCAGCAATATACGCGCCGAAACTAGCGTGACGCATGCTTTATCAATTTAAGTTGATGTATTTTACTGAAGAAGGAGCATAAAATATTTCTGAAGGTCTTGCACTAGGTTCTTATTCTTGCACGTGTAATATTCAATAGTTTGCTCGTTCCGTGCGACAAACAGTAGTATTTGAGTTATGTACATCCCGTTTCGGCTTCGCACAATTGGCTAGTCGCTCATAGCATTTGCGGGCGACGAGCGACGAGTTCCAGATTTCTAGAAACGAGCGATCGAGCGACAACACCGAGCGATTTGTTCAGGCGACGGCCCGTTTTGTCGCTCGAAGCAGGCGCGCCCGTCACCGTCGCGCGCAAAATCGCTCTCGTAGAGTTTGGACTTAACGCCGAACTCCCTAGAGAAACGCAAGCTCTCGAAAATTTGCATGACCGTCTCAGCAAAACACCACTAAACTACTTTGCACCGTGCTTCGTATGTAGCGGCAGCAGTCGGTCCGGATGAACACCATTGTTGACGTCATGAGGCGCCCGACCAATCATAGGCGGAAACGAGGCGCGCTAGCTGGGCGTGTCTGCTGCTGCACTTTTCGTCGAAATAAAATATGTTTGCGCTTTCTTTCGCTCAATTTCGATGCGATATTCGAATTCAGAGGGTTTAAAACCACCGCGTACTGCTCTTCACTCATTTTTTTCTGGAAAAGCTTTCAGCTTCCCTTTAAGACATGCGGCCTATGAACGCATGCCGTTCGGTGCAGAGGGCTTCATGTTGATTTATGCAAGAAGGTTACGCGCAGCGGCTTCTGAAAAAGTATGGTGCACCAGTTTGGTAAACAAGAAATGTGGCTATTTCTAAAGCGGTACACGTGCAATATTTGCAGTATGCCAACAATGCGCGCTCTCTCAGACTCTGTAGCAGGCTATGTGCGCTCCAGTGTTGTTAGCTGTTTTTCATTTGGCTGAAGGTACGTGCTTTCACATTTAAATTGTGTTTGGTTTCCTTACCGTAGAAGGTTTCTTGTTTCTTAGCATTTATAACAGTGTTTCCTTGACCTTAGATCAGAAAAGTATGCATTACACGAAGGAACGTAGCATCTCCATTCAATAGCTTTGAAGCCGCTCGTATTGCTTGCCTTCTGCCTTTCATTCTACGTATTGCAGGAATCTCTACTATTCTTTCCTCAATATACACTCTACAGCCAAAGGACATCATACATATACAAGGTCGAATTTCCAAGTATCAGACGACGATTGCAAGGCTTCGAAGACAGCAGGTGAAGACCCCCAACACAGTCGAAGTGCTTAATTCACTGAGATTCCAATATCTTGCAGCTGTTTAACGGGGAACGCACTGGGTTACACAGTCGAGATGAGGATGTTGGCGCGTACCCAAATGTTTTTCAATTCATTCCATTTGAGCACGCAACCATTCGCATAATTTTGCTACCTTAATTCACCCACCTTCGTAGAAGTACAAGAAAAAGCGTCATATTTATTCCTTCTAAAACAATCCCATTTTGAGTAAATTAATTGTTGGCGTGTCTGCGTAGTTTTCTTTTTCCTTTTCATTCTCTGTATAGTTGCAACACGTCTTGTGTGTGTTGTTATGCTTGTGTAATGTTATTACGATCCCGCCATTAATTTTCGACTATTCTGTATTACTCGCATTTCGCAGTACCTTCTCGTTTTCATGTGTCTGCCATTTTTTTCACAATCTTCCTGCAATAAATCGTAGTCTATTTCCGTGTTCTTGGTTGTCCAGCAAGCTGATTAATACTGAAGGAACATGCCACATTTATTTATGATACTTCTTTTGGTCTGAATTATTAGAAGTACAATACCACAAAGGATAAAGTTCTACTTCCTCACTAACTCTTGGCATGAATAGTCGCGCTAAGTTACAGCTTTAAACACGACGAATATGAATTTAAATAAAACTAACAAAGTGAAACGCCTTTATGCGCTCGTCGTCGCAACATATAAACAGCGGCACAAGCGCCTGTATGAAATCACTCGATTTATGCAACTTTATTGGTCACAAAAAAGGAAATAAAAACGAAAATGAAATCATGGCCTCCTAGATTCGGCGATGTGCGGCGACCATCTTAGAGGCTGGTGCGTTTCGCCGATGCCGCTAGGTGCGCTGAGAGCCAAAGTATGAGAGTCAAAGTCGGGTGCTCTGAACAAAAACTTGGCTGGGCGTAACGTATTTGTGGACCGGAAATAATTGCACCGAGAAGAATCAAGAGTTAGTGGAACGCATAAGTGCTGATACTGAGGGCTTCGGGAATGATGCCGAAATTATCCTATTAGGTGACATGAATGTCCAGATACAGGATCTAGATGTCTATACCGACGACAACGGGAAGTCAATGCTAGATCTTTGTGAGCAACCTAACCTCGTTATCGTGAATACAGGAACTAAGTGTGAAGGGCAGATCACGTGGGAAAAGGGAAACCGGCAATCGACCATGGATTACTGTCTGATGACAGAAGGATTTCATGATAAGTTGAGAGAAATGGTCATTGACGAGGAAGGGTATAGCAACATAGGGAGGGACCATAAACGCATCGTTTTGAACAGGGGTTATGTAGTTGGGAAAGAGAGCAAGGAGTGAAAATGGCCAGTCCAAATTTTAACGCTGAACAAATAACAAATATAGTCACAAGAGTCGAGGAAGAACTTTGCAAATGGCCAAGTGTGGGAATATAGTGAGCTTCTTTGTGTAATAACGACAGAAATACGGAAAAAGAAACAACAAGTTCGTTGGGAAGGAAAAAAGAAACTGAAAAGCTGGCGGAACAGGGAGATACGACAAGCGATCTCCGAACGACAGAAAGCATCCCGAGCACAGGCAGGCAAACAAGGCGCAGTTGTCGCAGGATGAAGTGGCCAGTAAATGGGAAATATACCGGGAGAAAAAGTCTATGGTTCAAATACTGGTGCAAGCAAAGGTAAAAGGTGAAAGTGAACGTTGGTTGTTAGAAATACGTGAGAAAAAGAAAACTGAACCTAGAATATTTTGGAACCACATAAAATTATTAGGCAGGAAGTCTAGAACAATACAATAACATATCCTAGACGAAGATGGAAACAAACTGGAAGTGGAAGCGGCAATAAATTACATCCGAAAAATAACAGCCTAATCTTTCCAAGACAATGAGCGGGTTGTATTTGAAGAAAAAAAGAGCATGAAAGAGAACCAGACGGAAAAGGAGCTGGTGCTGACAAATTTCAACTGGAAGAAAGCCGAAGAGCAAATTCCTAATCGCACAGCCACAGGGCTAGACAAGGTTCCCGTTTGGCTTATTAATGAACTAGGACCAAAAATTAAGGAAGTTCTGGTGAAAACAGTGGAAAAAACTATAAAAGATAAAAGACAGTCGGCGATAAAGTAGAATGAATTTAATTTATTAAGGTAAGGGGGAGAAAGATAGAATTCACTCGTATAGACCGTTGACCGTTACATCGGTAATATACAGGCCAGCAATGCAGACAATCAAATTAAAGCTGCAAGCATAGGCAGAGAATAATGGCATTTGGGACAACTTATGAATGGCTTCAGAATAGGAAGGCGTTTGGAGGATAACCTATTTGTTCTTACTTAGTGTATTGAAATATCAAGAGTAGAAAGCAGACCGTTATGTGTGATCCTTTTAGACATTACAGGAGCGTATGACAACGTAGAACCGTACATTTTGTGATATATTCTGGAAGGGAAAGGCTTAGGCGACGATTGTCTAAGCTTTTGAGAGAGATTTACCTAGAAAAGACCGTTTACGTTGAATGGGAGGGGATGAGGCGCGAGGAGAAAGTTCATATCAACAAGGGACTGAGGCAGGGGTGCCCTTTATCCCCACTGCTGTTTATGATGTACATGGTGAGGATGAAGAGGGTGCTAGAAGGAAGTGATATCGGGTTTAATCTCTCATACAAACAGGCGGGTACAGTAGTAGAGCAGCAACTTTCAGGTTTATTTTAAGCGGACGACATTGTGTTGCCAGCTAACAAGCAAAGTGATTTGCAACGTCTGGATAGTATCTGTGGACAGGAAGGCGAGAATATAGGTTTGAAATTTAGCGTTAGAAAATCAGGTGGTATGGTATTCAATGAAAGCAGTGGACAGTGGCAATACAGGGCCAGGGAATACCTCGGGTAAAAGAATATAAAAATCTTGGTATATGGATAAACGAAGGCAATAGATATATGGAAGCACAGTAAAAAACAATAACAGTAAAGGGGAAGAGCAATGCTGCCATAATGAAGCACAGAGCGCTATGGGGACACAATAGGTACGAGGTGCACCGGGGTATGTGGAAAGGTGTAATGGTTCCAGGACTTACTTTTGGAAATGCAGTTGTTTGCTTGAAATCAGGGGTACAATCAGGACTCGATGGGAACCAAAGGTCAGTGGGACGCGTCGCAATGGACGCTCACGGGAAGTCCACAAATGAAGCTGTGCAGGGTGATATGGGCTGGACTAGTTTTGAAGTCAGGGAAGCTCAAAGTAAAATTGATTATGAATAACGACTGAGGAATATGGAAGAAAGTAAATGGGCTGGTAGAGTGTTGAGGTATTTTTACAGAAAAAAACATTGATTCACAGTGGGGGAAAACAACTAGGAAGCTTATCAGCAAGTATCCGGCCTGTAGTGTGAGCAACACAGCAACAAGGAACGTCAAGCGGAAAGTCAGAGAGGCTGAAATAACCTCATGGGCGGCGGCAATGGAGAAGAAACCTGCCATGAGTAACTACAGAGGGAAAAACGCAATCAGGAAAGAAACAACTTATGATAACTCAAAGGGAGGCTCATTACTTTTCGAAGCGAGATCAGGATCCTTAGAACACGCACCTCTAAAGTGAGATATAAGAAGGAAGAAAAATAATGTGCCTGCTGCAGTAAAGCTAGGGACACGGTAGAGCATGTTTCATTAGAATATGAAGATATCTGCCCAGCGGTCGATTTAGGCACCACTGGACTCCTTGAAGCCCTTGGATTCAGCGAGAGCAGAGGGAAAGTAAACATCTCCGCAATAGAGATTAGTAAGAGGCGATTGGAATATTGGTGGAAGAAAAGTAAGCGAAATGACAAAAAAAAACGGAGACGTACAAAAATAAAGTTCACAATAGGGGGTCAGAAAATTTGCTTATGGGAATTCATCAGCTTTTTTTTTCTTTTTTTAACCTAGGTAGGACATTAGCCAGTATAATAGCAAGAGCTTAGTGGCGGAACCCATCGCCCCGTTCCGAAGGGGACGCTCATAACATCCATCCATCGATCCATGCTTTTAAAGTCGGCCGCAGGCGCCTACGGCAGTGTCCACCCTTTACGTTTACTATATTACTCTATGATTTAACGTCGGTCGTTCTTGTCTAACATCGGCAATGACTTCCATGTACACCCGCTTTCACAGGGTGGAATGAAAACGGATTTTTTTAGGTAGTGGTGGCATGACGGCATATCAATCTGTAAGGTCGACTGTGAACGGCAAAGCTCAGAATGGCTTCACTGGTTGATACTAGGCTGTCAGTCTAAGAAAAAATTCACATGCTGATCGCTTATTTGGCCATAAGCAGAAACGCTCCACTAGCAGCCCAAGATTACGCCTGCCAACACCCAGGCCAGCGCGTTCCTGCAACACATAATCTATACACGTATTCCACAAGTTTGCTACAACCGGATCACTGCGTGTTTTAGCAAGTGACTCGCTGTGCAATGGCTTCCACGAATACGAATAGATCAGTGTTCAGTACGCTCAGCTGCGGTTACATTGAGCAGGTTGTCTTCGCTGCGCCCGTAGTATTCCTTTTTTGCTTTCAGTCGGCGAGCGATGTTTCTATTCAGTTCTCTAATTTTGATGTGAAAGCATCAAATGGCTCATTGCGGGAAAAAGCTGGCGTCTGTAGCAGCGAAACGGCACCTAAATTCCCACTGGCTGCGACGCCACGTTACGTGTGCGCCTCGACGCAGGAGAGCGGGCGAAAGGGCACACCTGCCTCCGCGCCAAATGTTGTGTGAGGGGAGAGGGCATCGCCTCGAAGCCACGTCACCCCCGCTGTCGGAAGCGTGTGTTATCAGCACGTTCCTTGTCCGCGCAAGCTCTCGCCTGCATTCTAAGTTCACCTCGGCACTCGCTATAAGGTAAAATGACGTGGGAAAAACAGAATACATTCCAAAGAAAAGACATTGGCGGTAGTGAGTTTCGAGCCTACGACCCCACGCTCAGAAGCCGAGTGTCTTACGCACTGGGCTAAACCAGCATCCAGACAGCTGGCCTTTGATGACATCATGTTACTTGGACCAGAATCTCCATAGCCAAGCCCGACGTGACGAAAGTGGTGACGCCAAAATTGCCGCAGCTTACTTCCCATTAGATTCTATGGCAGTCGGGCAAGGTAGTATGACGTCACGAATCGAAGTGCATCGCCCTTGTGTTATCTAGGAGTGTTGACCAAGCGTCTCAACGCGCTTGCTTGCCCGCGACGAGTATGTAGCTCGAAGCACCGCTCAGTGGCGTTCAATGAGACATTAATGCTCTCACATTCACAATTCATGAGAAGTGCTTAGGTGTCCACGAATTGTTTATTTGCGCCACCTGCACGCGCGCTGGAGGGAGTTTTCCCGAAGAAAGTGACTTTTGGCCAAACGTCGATCTCATCGAAGAGCGGAAACGGCAGTTCCTCGGTGGAAGAGGACACGTGGCGGCCGACTGAATGTCGATGTAAATTTGGCGGCCCGCCGGCATTGAAGCGCTTCGCCAACGCCGCAGGCACCAAGTAAATAACGAAAGCTGCTCGCGGGCGACCGGCGGTTGCAGCGGCTGCGTGACGAAAGGCGGGGTTCCTCGCAGTGGTTCCTTAGTGGCTATGGTGTTGGGCTGCTACGCACGAAGTCGCGGGATCGAATCCTGGCTACGGCGGTCGCATTTCGATGGGGTCGAAATGCGGAAACACCCGTGTGCTTAAATTTAGGTGCACGTTAAAGAACCCCAGGTGGTCGAAATTTCCGGAGTCCCCCACTACGTCGTGCCTCATAATAAGATCGCGGTTTTGGCACGTAAAACCCCATAATTTAATTTTCTTTAAAAGTGGAGGGTGGGGGGCGGGTGACATCGACGTTACAGACGCTTTTTTATTGCGATAGCAGTTTTATTGCGATAGTCCACGTGTCAATATAGACACTTCAGGCCCATTTCTGTCGTTGCCGTCGCCATGATGTTCCGTGTAAAGTCCAAGGACGATAACATCGTCACAACGCGCGGCATGCTGTATGTGCGAGTGAAAGAGTTCGAGTCCTAGTCAACGACGGTGGCTCAATCTCGTGCGCGCAAGGGAGGAGAGCGGGGAAGAGAGCGCACCACAGTCTTCCGCCGCGCGCAAGGCGCCGGGGGTAGTGTAGGGAAAGAGGAGGGGGGGAGGCTTTAGCGTAATAGCTCGGTTAAAAGGACTGACAACCAATTTTCGTTGTACCCATTTCTTTTTTAGTGCAACAGCAAGCTTACCGATCAGAGTGCCTAATCTTGAAGTGGTAACGCGGAAAGCACCCTGCAACATTTTTATCAGAATTTTTCGATCTGCAGTGAGGATGTAGTCGTTTACTGGAAGCATGCTAAAAAGTGATAGGTGTACGTGATAGCGATTATACACCGGCATTGGTGGGAGGCAGACAAGTGCGGCCGTAGCTGTGAGAAAGTATTATTTTGTTTACCAAGCTGACGTTCCTGCGATTAATGTTTTCTGAAGTGTTAAATTATTTATACAATAATGGCTACGGGTTTTTGTGGTTTCCTGTCCAACTGTTTCGGTAATTTACCAGTCAAGAGTGTTTTTTACCAAGCCAAGTTCTCGAAAGCGAAACCACGATTCTGCACGTGATAGGTAGTTCAGCGTGCGCCGTAGCCACGCGTGTACTAATATTGTAGCACTGGCATCCATTTACCGCACAACTAGTCGATGGTATCTGATAGCTCACAGGGAGACTACACAACTCTGGGTACTTACTGGTTAACCTGCCTGCCTTTCATATATCATTTGCTCTCTCTCTCTCTCTGGGTACTTACTCGCAAAGAGCATGTGCGGCGCCATGCATTGTGGGACGCGTATGCCGCTCGTTGGCGTGGACTTTATTTACTTCGTGGAGGGAGGAAGGAAAAAGATAGGAGGGAGCATTACGTCATGCAGCCACCCCTGGTAAGGGAACGCTCCGTGAAGCCACAGTCGTGGCCAGCCCGTGACCTCTTGCGTCGAGATCACGGAGCAAGAATCGATATTTGCTGAGACGTTTGGTTCCCGGTAGCTATGCGAGTATTTATTCGGTGCGTCAAATGGAGCAGATCATCGCTATGCTCGCCGCGTTAGCAATCGTCGCTCGGGGCTTCAAGAAAAGGGCGTGCTCCGATTAATAGACGCATACATTCTTTGCCGCTTCAATTATCATCTCCCCTTTCACCGCCTAACGCGGGCGCAACGTGACCGCGTGGACGCGCTCGTCCGCTAAGCCACTAAAGTCGCACTCGGGATTCTATACTATAGCTCCAATCAGCGTGTTTTATCACTCGGGGTACACAATACCCTCGAGAAACCGCTTGAGGCCCAGTGGATCAGCCAACGCCAACGTCTTCTCCGCACTCCAACGGGCAGACCCCTCCTCACTCGCCTGGGCTACCCGCTACCGCCGTTAATCCCCGGACATGCAAGGGTTAGCCGTACCGGCCAGAATTACTAGGATGCTTCGGGTACATCCCATACCGCGTAACATGCATCCCGAGCTCAATGTCGGTCGACGGCGGGCACGGGTGAGGTACCTCGCTCGCACTCAATTGGCGAACTTGAGGGGAACAGAGTCAAAGGACTCTGTTCCCCACGGACGGACGCGACTTGTATGGCACAAGGGCACACAATGGTGGTGGTCGACGGCACCCACGAGATCGTGAGCGCTGCCTCTATCCTCTCTCCCCCTTCAGCTACTGACTCAGAAGAGATCCTGGCGGTTATGTTACCCTCGCCATTCAATACATCGTGAGCCTCCCGGGTGAAACGTATTAGATAATCACCGATTCGCAAGCGACATGTAGGACTTTCTTGACAGGTCGTGGTATTTCAAAAACCATGCACTGCATTCTTTCATGTGCGCCCCAATTAACAGCACACCTCACCCACAACATTCACGTGCTCTGGACGCCTGGCCATGCCTCACTGCCGGGTAATAAACGCGCTCATGCGGCCGCTCGAGAACTCACCCTCCGAGCAGCCCTGCGCAGTGAGGCGGCCAACATAGAGTACAGTTACCCCTTCTCACATATCGCGAGGTTACACGGCACTACACGCGCCAGCGTCTGCTGTACCAACCTCTACCGGCTTCTTTCACTCGGGAGGAGGCGGTCGCACTTCGCCCCAACTGCAGACCCACACATTTCCCAATCTCCACTTCCTGCACATCCTATACGCCACGCGCTAACCCGACGCTTGTTCAGAATGTGGCGTTACCCCCATCACCTTGCACGTTACGGTACAATGCACCGCTTCTTGCTTCCCATCCCTTCCCCGTATCCTTCTTGCAACTCGCACTGCAGAGCAGTGGGAAGGCGTCCTTCGCGACGGCACTTCCGAGGCCCGCCGGGCACTGATCCGACGGGCACGGGTCATCACCGAAGACACCACAGGAGCTTCTCAGTTTCCCTTTACCTGTCAATAAAAAATGTTTTCATCATCATCATACGGGCATTCCAAGGTCCATCGGCGTTCTATGGCTCTTGTTGGTGCATGCGTCCATGGCGTAATGGTTTCAAAGAGGCTCTGTGTTCGAATCCTGCCGTCTGGCAATTTTAATAATGTTTCTGTAATTATTTATTACATAGTACTTTGGTTGAAAATGATGAGTTTACATAGCCGCGAAGCCGCTTGAAGCCAGAACGACGAACTTCAGGCAAATCCATGTACTACGCATCATTCCCATGCTGGCTGAACCGCCCCGATTGCAGCTCCCGTAGACACGGGCGCCAGAGTTTCCTCTAGTAATTATTGCATGAAACTCTATGCTGATAACCGCCGCGCATAGAAGACGAGCGGCCGGCTAGCCGACTGTGAATCAGCAGTTTTGCTGCAATTACTAGGCGTTTAGAGGCTCAGCCACGCTTCGAGAAAGCGGGTGCAGAATCTCGAAAGACGACCTGCCCCTACCCCGTCTATCCTATGCCTCGCCGAACTCTTTCGTCCGAGTGGATTGTCGTGCGACTTCACCGGGCGTCTTATAAATTCAAAAACTGATCTTTTGGGTGAAGGCAACCAGTCAACAAAACCCACACGTGCTACCTGAAGGCATCAATGTTGCTGCATTCGAGACCCTCGTTATGTAATAAACGAGAAGGAAAGGGGTTAACCGAGGGGCCCGATTTTTATTAGTCATATCATAAGAAGCCAACAAACACTGACACCAAGGACAACATAGGGGAAATTACTTGTGTTTAAGAAATGAAATAAAGAAATGATAAATTAATGGAAATGAAAGTGGATGAAAGAATAACTTGCCGCAGGTGGGGAGCGAACCCACAACCTTCGCATATCGCGTGCGATGCTCTACTAATTGAGCTACCGCGGCACCGTTTCCCCAGCCACTTTCTTGGGTATTTATGTTTCCTAGTAGAACCCTGAGAGTGTTAGCATCGCTTTGTATTTAGCCCTGTTTCCAGGAGTCGAAGAGACACCTATGTTAAGGTCAGAAACAGTAAGGATGCAAAACAGCCTAGCGCAACTCAGCTAATATTTCAGATATACAACCAAGATGATTTTCTTTCTCACCGCCATAGTGCTTTTTGTTTACGCAACGTTACCTGACACATTCTCTTCGTTTGTTGCAAGCTACCTATCCGCAATAGTATTTAATTTATTAAGACACTAAACAAAGCCACACATCCACAAGCGTGTAGAAGCTATTTGTAGTAGATCTATGTATACGTGGCATTCTACAGCGAAGCTGTATGTGGCTAGGGTTCCGTGCATTTTTGTTTCCCGTGAACAAAAATTAGCATCGTCAATGACTCATACCCCTGTAAGCAAGCGAAAAATGCAATGACTCATAGTCCCGTGAGGTTCATAGCTACTGACTGTGCGTGAATTAGCTGCGATGACTCTACCCCTGTTGCCGTTGTCGGTGATTTCAGTGTGGATGTGTCGGTACCGAAAAGGGAGCAGTTTACGGTTTCCGTGTTGCAGACATATCCCTTGCGATGCCACACCGATCCAGCCCAACCGACCACCCAGCGACGTACGTGCGTCGATTTAACATTATCAAAGAATGTGATTGCTGTTGCAAGTGAAGTAATGACCACCGATCAAGACATTAAATGAGTCTGCGTACCTTTCTTCACGATGACCACCCATCAAGACAATGAATGAGTCGGAGGAAGAAGTGTAGCTGCCGATGCAAATCAGGCACAAGAGCGGCAATTGTGGAAATTTTTTACGGCTTCGAGGACATCAGCAGCGTTCACTGATACCGGTGAGCGGCGCGACAGCACCAAGCGCTGTCGCTCAAGTGCCACCGTGGCAGAAGGGCAAGGCAGCAACGGGGATGTGCAAGCGTGGCAAGGGCCACCATTACTGCAGCATGGCTTCGGAATAGACGAGCCTGTGAGCCAGCCTGGAGCCGCCAGGGTCTCCTACATATCATATTGACCGCAAATAAAGACGGGGACAGCGGAAGAGAACACAAAAACAACACGGGCGGTAACGTTCAACTGGTTTATTCACGGCAACCCGTGGGCATATATAGACAAATAGAACATGAGCAGAACGCAGCAAACAAGAATACTCATCAGCTTAGCAGGGCAACCAATTATCAAAAAAAATCTATCTCCGACTGAAACAACCTAATGGAAGGGTCACTAGCACAGTCTTCGCCTTTCTTTTTTATGTGATATGCCTCCATCAGTTCGCGTGCATTCTGGTCCTTTTTTTAATAATTTGTTGCCCTGCTAGACTGACGAGTGTTCTTATTTGCTGCGTTCTGCGCATGTTCTATTAGTCTATTTATTTGTCTATATATGCCCACGGGTTGCCGTGAATAAACCAGTTGAAAGTTACCGCCCGTGTTGTTTTTGTGGTCTCTTCCGCTGTCCCTGTCTTTATTTGCGGTGAATATGATATGCAGTAAACACCAGCTAGGCCAAACTGAAGTTATTCTGGAAGGTCTCCTACATTCGACCACCAACATTCGTCCTGGAAGCGACGAGGAAAGCTGGGAGCATGTCGGACGAAGCAAGCTGTGCGAAAAAGGTGAGAGTGGAAGATCAGACTGACCACATGAATGAGAAAACATCGACCTACTTCCTTAGCGAAGAAGAAGACATTGAATGTGATGGAGGAGGCAGATCCTTTCACTCTTGTGACGTATAAAAGAAAGGAGGTTCGAATGAATTCCTCTGGTATTCCGACCAATTGAAGAATAAAAACGTTTTGGAAAGTGAACCCAAATGTTGTAGCCTCAGAAATCGTTGCGCTAGCAAAAGAGAAAGTAGGTTCTTCCCGAGTGAACAAAGACTGTAGTTTCTCAGTCACTGTGAGTTCACACGCCTCAGCCAAGTGTTTGTTGTCATGTGTACAGGTGGCTGGCTTACTAGTGAAGCCATTTATTCCGGAGTCATACATACGAAATGTTGGTAAAATCAGAAACGTACCTCTAGAATACACAGAAGAACCGTTAACAGAATATTTAAGAGAGGCAGGAGTGAGATCAGCTGGACGACAGACCCGTTACATACGTCAAGAAGATGGCACCGTGGAATCGTGCCTTCTGAGGAGTGTAATTTTGCAATTTCGCTATGACCGACCAATCCCAGAGCGAGTGCATCTTGGCTTCACTATAGCCATCCAGTCGATAAATATCTGGAGCCAGCCAAACGCTGCTACAACTGCCAGAGATTTGGTCACTTAGCGAAAAACTTCCGAGGAACAAGGCGCTGCAAAATATGTGCAGAAGACCACCATCACAAAGACTGCAAGTCTATAAGACAACCTAAGTGTGCGAATTGCAGCGGGCACCACACTGCATCATCTTCTGGATGCCCGCAGAACAAAGCGGCCTCTCTTCAACACCAACACGACATTATCTATGGTCGCGCACAACATCGCGGTGCCCCGGAACCAAGCATTAATGCGATGAACCCAGCGCATCCACCTCGACCGGAAGCGCCTAAGCATCAGGCCAATTCTATGCAATATGCAAAAGTCGCAAGGTGGCCACAACACCGAGGGCAAAGCTTTGGGACATCACCAAGCCAACATCAAGCTCGACAAGAAGTTCACGAGGGATCTTGTCAAAAGAGCAAACACATGGCTAAGATACGACAGAATACGAGCACACCGCAACCAGTAAGTGCAACGAAACGTACGAACACCTCTGCGTCTATTGCTGAACTTGACATACTAATGTTGTTTTGTGCTTTAAAAGCCATACTTGCCGCGATTTCACAGGCCAATAACCTCCCGGAGGTCAGGGCCGTATTGTCGATGGAACAAGTGATATTTCAAAACACTACATCAGCCCCTGCGCTGGCGGGGCACGAATAATTACTATCAAAATGTCGCCATATTCCAGTGGAATGCGAATAGTCTTCGCTCTAAGTGTGCGGATTTTAGAAAACAGGTGGCTCAGTTCTCCTTTCCAGTGTTACGCATTACAGAGGTCGATGTAGACAACGCTTTTAGACTAGCTAAATATGTTGTTTATACGTCCTCTCGATCTTCAGGACTAAGCAGAGCGATGATGTGTGTTCGAAGAGATCTGACGTCAGCCTTATTAGGTGGCCCAGCGTCAGACATCCCAGAATACGTAGCATGTGAAGTTCGGTTTGGCCGAGTAAATATCAATATTGTCGGTGTTTATCTACAACCCTCTGCAAATATTTCACTTTCCACATTGACGGGCCTCTTTTAGAAATACACAGAAGATGTAATATTTTGCGGGGATTTCAGTGCGCACCATGTCATGTGGGGAAGCGCCTACTGTGACCGCCGTGGAAATGACCTATAGAAAAGGCAATTCAGAAGAGTGGTCTCTGTTTGTTGAATGACGGCTCAGTGACGTTCCTACGGGTTTTTAATTACTCCAGCTGCTTGCATGTATCTCACGCTCTGCTCAAACCATATTGCATGTGGAGCAACATGGAGAACAGACATTGAAACAAGGGGTAGCGATCATTTTCCTATTCTAATACAGCATTCCCAGACTACGATTTTCGACTTATCGACAATCTGCAAAGATAACGAATTCGCAGGCATTTCGATATCACATTTCAAGTCAAGCTAATGCGGTCAGTGATACAGACAGTCTATTATGCCTTATAGAAGAGAAATTAAACCTTTCTTCAAAGTTTGTTAAGATTCCTGAAGGTTACGCTGGTATAGATTCTGGATACGAAAGGCTCAGAGCTATGCACCGTAGGGCTGAAAGAAAATAGCGAAGCACAGGCCTTATTGAAGATTGCCAAGAATATCAAAAGATGTGTAGTCGTATGGGTTGACAGCTGGAGCGCCTAGGTACAAAGCGCTGGCAGGAATTCTGCACTTCACTAACTGCCCTTACATTTGAATCAAAATTATGAAATGTTCTGTGCTCTTTGAAGTAACGCACCTACAACCATTCAAAGCTCTAGCTTTAGTCCAGAAAGTACCGAAAACGACCGTTGCAAACGAGTTCTGTCAGCTTATTACATGCCCAAGTGCAGCAGTAAGCGCACCTGAATACAGTAACTCTGTCGAAGAAGTCAAATCATCCATCAATTTTTCTATCAATAGCCATCGCCATGACCTAGATCAGCCGTTTTCATTAGAAAATTAAAGCACGCACTTGTATCGTGCCACCAGAGGACAGCGGCTGGACCTGACGGGGTCACATATGCTGCAGTGAAACACCTAGGTGCTGTGGCCACAAAAACTTTGTTAAAATTACTGAACGATGCGTGAATATCGGAATATCTTCCTCCTTCCTGGAAAATTGCAGGAGTGGTTCCGATACTAAAACCGGGTAAAACTCCTTTATCGCTAGATTCTTTCCACCCTGTCAGTCTGAGAAGTTGCCTACGTAAACTTATGGAAAAGATTATAGAAGCTAGGCTGCAGTGGTGGACAGAATGGACTAACGCACTACCCGAAAATATGGCGGGCTTTCGCAGGCGCCGCTGTGCGATAGATGCTATTTTAGATCTTGTTACATACGTATACATCATGACAGGAGCTCGGGAAGAATCACCATTGCAGTGTTTCTAGACATAAAGCGTGCACTTGACACAGCCAGTCACACTCACGTACTACATGGGTTAATTCAGTTAGACATAGTTGGACTAACGCACTAGTTGGCGCATAGTTGGCGAGGAGCAGGCTGGCAACTGCCACCCTTCCGGTGGCAGTTGCCAGCCTGCTCCTCGCCTTCCCTTTCCTGTTAACTGTATATATGTGTCTATGTGTTCAAAACAAATAATAATAATAATAGCTGGCCGAACACTGAGATGGATTGCGCATTTCTTAAGAGACAGGAAAATCTTTATTGAAACTGCTGATGGCAAAAGCACAGAGCATAAAGTGAATCAAGGCGTTCCGGAGGGTAGTGCACTCAGTCCATTTCTATTTAACTGTGTTACGGCTGAATTACCCCATGTCCTGCCTGCTACCTTGAAATATTCATTACATGCAGACGCCTTGTGCATATGGGCATCTGACTCGAATGCTCAAGCCGTTCAGCAAAATCTACAGGCTGGCCTAGCAATATATAATGAATGACTTTTTGAAAAGCAAAGGTATGATTATTTCACGTGAGAAAACTACTACACTTCCTTTTACAAGGAAATGCCTCAAGATATTCCAGCTCGTGCTAGACTCTCAGCGTCTGCAACTTGTGCAACAACCCAAGCTCTTGGGTATTATCATAGACAGACGGCTATCATTGGCTGCCCAAATAAAAGCATTAGAGGAGAAAGTCAGCTCCCTAATCAACATTCTTCGTCAATTTGATAGAATGAGATGGGGTAGTTCAACCTCTTCCTTATTACGCATTCACTCGGCAATCATTAGACAAAGAATAGCATACTCTGTACCTGTGCTACATGGAATATCCTGTAATCTAGAGCAAACAATTCAAAGATTGCTGGCCAGAAGCCTTCGCATATATCTTGGTGCTCCGCGCGCATCTGCCAGCGCTTTGGTAGTAGCTGAGTAACGCCAACCAACTTTTCGTGCACCAAGATTTACGGAAACTTGTCGTCACTTTTTTCGTTTGACTACACAACACGCTAATCCTCCACTATGCCAAGACCTTCAGGATAGAACCGCTGCACGTAGACATGAAGAAATACGGCGACGCAAAAACTTACTGCCTGCTTACGTATACTGGCCTACTTGCGCAACTCATCCCCCATGGCGACTAGCAATACCAGAAATAATAACTTCAATTCCTGGAGTAGGCCGCAAATGTGATATGCCCGCAGTTACGATAAAGCAGTTAACTTTATCACATCTTTACACTATGTGCGTAGATAGCATTCACGTATATACCGATGGATCATGCTGGAGACAAAGCTCTACATCTGCGTTTTATATACCTGCATACCAAGAGAAAAGAGCATATAAGGTTTGCCAATTTACAAGGTCCACAACTGCAGAACTTTACACAACACTTTCTGCTTTACGATACATATGTCAGCAGTCAGAACCACTTCGTTGGGTAATTCTGAGTGACTCACAAGCCTCGTTGCTTTGCTTAAAAGAAATCAGCTTAAGAAAAGCAAACAGCACATTGACATATGAAATACAGAAGACATACGCAATAGCGAAATATCTACGACACGACATAACTTTCCAGTGGATTCCAAGTCCCTATGAAATCATAGAAAATGTAACAGCTGATCTCATGGCACGTGCAGCACATCGAGAGAATTAATTATCACTACTTCCTCTAGCGGCGAGTGATGCGCGATATCTATTAAACATGACATAAAAATTGTTACAGCGCAAACACATACAACCACAAGTATCAAGGACGGGACACAAGCGCTGACTGTCAACTAAATTTTATTTACGGAAGACGGATACCTTATATAAGGGGAAAGGCAGAAGTGAAGGGGGAAGGGAGTAATACAATCGGGGAAAATGACATTGCGCATCGATGAATGAACGTGCTAGCAGTCAACGGAATCAGGCGCAGAAAAAACAAGAAAACGAGAAAAAAACTAGAAAAACACTAGAAAAAGGTGAGGGATATTAACATACAATCAAATCAGTAAGCAGTCGCTTCCGAAAAATGAAGCTCTGCAGCAAAAAGCGATACAGAAGAGGTGCTTACGCACTTGCTGCCATATTTGTGTATGTGGAACGCTTCCAAACTGACGCGCGCCGTCGCGTCGGCACTCTTGCCGAGAATCTTCGTCTCTCCCAATCGAGCCTCGCATCCTGTGCATTCAATTACGAGCGCGACCAAATGTGCGTACTTGTCCTTTAAGTTACTTAAATTTCGGGCATGTTCCCCCAAGCGTTCATTAATGCTGCGGCCGGTTTGGCCGACATAAGCCTTTCCACATTTCAAGGGAATGGCGTAGACCACTCCTGTGGAGCACGTGATGAACGGCTTCTCATGTTTTAGCTGACAACCTTTTTTTTTAGAGTTGCAGATGCGTGGGCATAACTGTGCCAGCTTGTTGGGTGCCGAAAAAACAACGGACGCCCCATACCTGTTGGCTACCTTCTTGAAACTGTGCGAAGTCTTGTGCAGGTACGGCACAACCAAAGGCTTGTCGGTCTTCCGACGGTCATCTTTCCCTCGTGTTCCCAGTTTTAGCTTCTGAAGTAGGGTCTCAGACACCGCAATCAAGACCGAATGGGGGAACCCCGCCGCCAAAAGTCGGCTGGCCTGATTCTCAAAACTTTTCTGCATTAGGTGCGGGCACGACTTCTGAAGAGACGATTCCAAACAGTGCGACGCTATAGCTCTTTTTAGAGTTTTTAGAGCTCTTTTAGAGCGAAAACGCGAAGACGGCACGAAAGGTACAAAAACGCTACGAACCCTCGACCTTTGGTTTTAAGGCTACGAACCCTTGACGACTCGCACCATCTTTGGTGGTAATTAAGGCGAAGTTAATGAAGGCGAAGTTAATTTAGATAAAGTTAATTCAGGCACTTGAACTCACGACCTTTGGTGTGAGTCAAGACCACGACCATAGGTGGGAGTCGAACCTACGACCTTTGGTGTTAATGAAGGCGAAGTTAAAAAAGACAGGTAGTTAATATTGAGTTGATTAAGGCACTAAAACCCACGAACTTGGGTGGAAGTCAAATTCTCGACCTTTGGAATTAGGTATTACTAAGCCAAGTACACTAAGCGAATTAAGGGGGATGACTAAGCGAAGTGGACTAAGCGAATTAAGAGGGATGTGTACGTCATGTGTCCGTCTTTAATGCATCGGCGCTTGGGCTTTCATATTCAAGTCGTCTTAGGGGTAACATGACAGATCCTGTGAATGTTTATTTTTATTGTTATTATTATTATATAGGAAGAACAACAATGAAAGCTTTACGTCAGATCCAACGCAGTGTTTGAGTATAAGTGATGCAAATGTTCCTTTGCGTTTATAGAAAAGCTTTTATGTGTTAAATATTTGGCATGGCTGTCGATTTGATGCAGCTTGACGATGGAATCGATATTATGTGGCTTACTTATCGTGATTATTATTTTAGAGCACAGCTCTTAATAGCCCGTTCCTGCGGCAAGCGTGCCCCCAAGAAGCTGCATTTGCTGACTCAGCGTCGAGCTGCTTTCGAGCAAATTGAAAGAGGGCGAGAGCGGGAGAGAAATAACATGTTTATTTTATAAATCAAGCCTATCGAAAAGGCATCCCTATTTTAATGCCTTGAGTTGGGGCCGCCTCTTGGGCACTCGATCGTGACCAGCCGAATATGATCCTCGTGGTTGGGGCTAGCAATATTTTGCCCGACTCTTATAGAAAAATTCATCGGGCAAAGCGAGGCATGAACTACAGCTAGCTCAGAACGTGGATCAGTAAATACCAATAACGTCATGAGTAAATCGAAAAAAAAATTCTTCTGTTGGTAAGAGTAAGTTGTGTCTGAATCCACGTCTGAGTGGCAGCTCTCACCAGAATGCTTTACGCAGATCTTGAGGCCGTGCTGTGCTGGTTGCATGCGGCGGAAGTAACTTTAGAGCCGGGGAAATACGCGGTGAGATTTGGACAACATCTATATGACACCTGCACAACATCACCAAACGTTTTGGCTATGTTTTAGGGTACTTTTCGCTCTCGGAAAATTTTGGTATGGCTATTTTTGGACTACATGCCGAGATCATTTGGCTATTTTTTGTTGGGACCGTGGAACACGAAGCGGACGTAGCGCGGACGGAGAGCGTGGAGTTTGTGGCTGGCGATAGCACTTTGTTCCTGGCGAACACAGGCGACACAAGTTACCGTAACATTACGCCTGGTTGCTGCGCCTTCGTGTGTAGCAACCAAACGGAGTCCGGAAATTCATTTTTCTGCATACCGTGCGTGAAGGACGACCGGGATTGACGATCTGCGTGGTCCGCGTGGCTGCACAGAATTGGCCGCAAAAGCTTCGCGCCCGCGAACATCCGCTTGTGCGAGGTAAGCTTGTTCAATAACTTACGCGCAGTTTGCGGGACAGATATTGCTCTCAAGCGACCGTACTTGCGCGTGACCGCTAAACTTTACCTGTCCGGTTCGCGCACCTCGGTCTGCTTTGAGCTTTTGAAAATGGAGTTAGTACAAGTGGTTTCGAGTAAGCTGTTCGGTTCGCGCGGCCCCCTCAGCATTGCGCTATTGTTTAATGTTCCGTTCGCGCGGCTTGCTTTGCTTTGCACTATTGAAAATCACGTAGTACCTACATTTCATGTAAGCTTTTCGATTCACGCGGCCAGCTATTCTTTGCGCTGTTTTTTTTTTCATTCTACGTGTGTTCTTTGGAGGAATAAAGGCGTGAAAGCCTGCCTGGAAGCGGAGGTACGCTAGATTTGGAAAAGGGACGACAAATGCATAACCGAGGCATCAATAGCGCTAACTACCAAAGAAATGCACTTCCTGAATGCATATATGAATTGAACTCGCTATCTTTTTCATGGTGGGACGTTATTATATCTCTTGCGGTTTTTTGGGCGCCACTTTCAATTTTGTTAGGTTCCGGCATGCGTGAGTTTTTTTTTTTTCATTTATATCTGCTTCACTAGCAATAAACTTTCAGCCTGAGTAAAAATGCGTTGTGCGTGAACATTGACTCTGATACTCATTGCAAGCAAACGTCAACCAACCAGGTTGCCACCAGCCGACAGCTGATAACCCAGAAGGCTCAGGTGACGCACCACAATTGAGGAACAAGGAGCCAAGGAGCACCTGACGAAGACCCCCGTGTTCCCTTGTTGAACCATCGACTCTAGGCTGAGACAAGCTTCCCTTGTTTTCCCACAATTAACTCTAGTAATGTTAAAACAAACGCAGCCGTTGTGCTACAGTGTTGTTTTTACAGTCGAATGCCTGCTATTGTGTGAAAAACTGGTGTTGCAATAAATACTTTTTTCAGTGCTGTGACTGTTGTGAAATAAATATCTGTTGTTTGCCTCCACATCTTACTTTGTGATTGCATGCTTCTCTTAAGATGCCAATTTTGCTGACTACACAAAGCAAGTCAGAGACTTCTTTCTAAAACATACTTTTCCGTGTTAATGGTCTGATTCGACTAAAAGGTCTGCAATAAAAAGAGTACGATCGAAAAATACAGGCGAGCTTTGAGAAGAACCGCACCACTGTCAAATACTGGCAACGTCAAGTGCAAACAAGACAAAATTTCAGAACGCAGTAAAAGTTCTGGAAGTAAGTGCACTGCAAGTTTGACAGGCAGCAAAATACTTTATAAAAAGCAGTTTTTTCTACCAGTTTATGACAACAAGATTGCGTATCGCGTGAACGAAGAGCTCTTAAGGTTACAACATGGAGCCATGGCGTTCAGAGAGCTTATTCGACAAATCAATGACACGCATTCGCAAATACGTCACTAGCCGCGCAACAGGCGAAGTTGTCGGCATGCTGCGGCCACTGGCGTTTTATCCCCGATGCGTGACACGCGGCTTTAGAAATCCACATAAAAATTACCGCGTACCCTTCGCTCCGATTATACCGACCAAACAGCAACCAGTACGCAATGTCTACCTTTGCTTGCTTGTGTACTTTGAAAGGACGCGAACTATCACGATGAAGGCAACCTAAACAATGATGATGATATGTGGTGTTTAATGGCGCAAGGGCCAGGTGTGGCCAAAGAGCGCCATGGCAACCTAAACAAGGCTGCACATTCCATCGGCTGCCAAGCTGCGTTCTTTAGCACAACGTCAAGATCCAGTTGGCAAGTAAACGACGTTTTAAGTGAATCCATCGAGTGCATGCAAGTATGTTTGCAGCTCCACATGAAACTTGACGCAAGACTACGTCCACTAAGCGACGCGGAGAGTTCGCGAGCGTCGAAACCATCGCCGCACATTTTATGCAGTTCCGTCGCCTTCTGCGCAGTACGTCCATTACCGTCGATATCGATCCCGGTGTTACTTGTGATGTCCACTTGAAGAAACAGACAAAAATAATCCAGTTTCGCCGAACGGAACTCGAAACTCAGGGGGGAAATCCGCGTCTTACTCAACGCGCGTTGGCAGCGCATCGGCGGTCTGGAGGGGAAATGGCCGCCGCCACACACTGTTGCCGGCACCAGCGCACACCTTTGCGATACTCTGAAATTTTTTCCCAGTGACTCTACACTGTCATTGCATTAAGCGCCTGCTGCGTCACGCCGCGAAGTTCTTCCCCCTCGCCAGAAACCTACGTAGTTATTACGCGTGCTAGGACTGCATTTTTACTTTCCCCTTAACGATCATATTTAGCAACATCTACGTGCTGTTATTAGGAGTACCTTGCTGGCAACCATACCTTTGGCTCAATTCTGCGAAGCATAAACAGATGCACTACTGAGGGCGAGTTTGCAGCGGCATTTGGTTTTGCTTATGCAAACTACAGATTTTTCCGCCCAAATTAATCCAAACGCCAGCCGATTTCCAGCGCGAGTGACTCCAATCGAAGCAGAACGTCCTTCAAGAACCTTATAATCCCGAGGCAACTAAAATTTTGTAAAAATGTTTGGAGTTCAGTCGAGAACACTGAACATAATCGCTAGTGATCGCCAGTATTTCGACCCTGTCTGCTATATATTTAGAAAAAATAAGCTTAATGAAACTGTCAAGCAATGAACGGAGCTAGTTGGTGGACGTTCATGATTGCATTGCGCTTAGTGTTACACTGACGAACATAAGGAACAAGACGCGGACGTACGTGGCGCAAACTACCAACTTGTTTCATACAAGGTGATGTGGCGGGGGGGGGGGGGGGGAGGGGGTGATATGAAAAGATATGACAAGGTGCCGACATGTGATGATGCGTTGGGCCGGAAAAACATCGTTCACTTGCACCCGTTCGCCCTCGCAAACTCGACCTCAGCTTCGATAAGCATGATGGACGGAGTGCTTACGCACTTCTTTTTTTCTTTTGCTATCGCAAGTGATTGAAGTATGAAAATGATTCGTAGAAATAACAGTGAATAAATGAAGACTACCGCTGTCATACTAAGCAAAGTGATTCGCGATCACTAGTGATTCAACCTTACCATCTCTTATAGTTGTATAACATTTGAATTACAATTTTTATGACATTTGATATCCATGACGGTAAGCTGCTTAAAGTACGAGCACATTGAACGGAACATATCACTAGTGATCACTAATGACTGAGCATCATGAATTAACAATAGTAACAAAAATGCGCATGCAATACCTATTTGATTGATAAATGACGATGTACACGAATCAAGGTTACTACTGTCATACCAGATAAAGTGATTTGTGATCACAAGTGACTCGGTCATACCATCTCCTAGTTAATATAACTGAACCATCGTTTCTATGACTTAATTTGATATTCATTACGCTCATATTGCATAAAATACGAGAACCTCACACTGAGCGTATCGCTAGTGATCGCTAATGACCCGGCGTGATCGGTCAGCAGCGGTAACCAAAGAAATAGTCATTTAATGACTTTTGGATTGATATCAATGACGACGTATATGAATAAAGGCTACCATTGACACACTAAACAGAGTTATTCAGGACCAGTAGTAACTGTCCTAGTTATCTAACTCCTAGTTATCATATATGAGTCACTGTTTTAATGATGTTTCATTTGATATCCATAACGCAATGCTGTATGAGAGACTCGGCGTTATCACTTAGCAAGGGTGTTTTAACATGTTCATTTAATTACAGTGCAAATGATACTACTGAAGAAGTGCACGAATCAAACTAGCATTGTACCAGTTAAATAATTTATTCATTATAACTATTGGCTTAATAATGCCAGTTTCCAGCCGGTCTCATTGTTGAATCACTGCTTTTATGACATTCATCTGATATCCATGACATTAAAGGTGTGTAAAACCGAGAGAACTTAGCATAGTATGTTAGTAACTAGTGATCACTAATATAGTCCTATTAGTTAGCTGTATTCTGTAATTACTTAGTTAACTGCTCATTAATGCAGTGAAACTACTGATTGGTCTTCATTAGTTAAGCTGGAACATGTTTATTTATTTTCATTTTATTTATTCCTTCCATACTGCTAGCCTGGGTGTCAGTCCTTACGCAGGAGTGAGCATACATAATTTTTTGGCAAAATAATTGCAACATATAACATCACAAAGACCATGGTGAAAAAATATAAAAATAACTGAACACAGAGAAAATAAATTGCAATATCTATAATGAAATGCATCATTAAACGACCAATACAATGAGAAAAATCAGGATTGGTTCCTGAGCGCATTTATAAATACTTCGACTGTTTCACATTCTACAACATCAGCTGGTAGGCAATTCCATTCACAGGTTGTTCTCAGAAAAAATGAATTTTCGAACGTATCGGTGCGATTTAAAAAATCAACAACTTTTTTAGAGTGACAAAAGCGCAATTGTACATTCTGATGCTGGTTTTATACACGATGCCTGATCAATGCCAATTTTGTAATGAAAAACTAAATAAAAGAATTTCAGCCTTTCCGTATTTCCTTGTAGCCCTTCAAGTTCCGCTTTTTGTAATAGGAGTGAGGGTGACGTCTGCCAGATATAACAATTAAGGACAAATCAGACAGATTTTCTTTGAACCCTTTCTAGTTTGTTTTTTTATGTTGAACACAGCAGAGGGATCCCACACTGCAGCTGCGTATTCCAACGACGGTCCAATAAATGTCTTGTATACGAGAAGTTTTATGTACCCAGCGTGGCATTTCCAAGCCTCCTCAGATAACAGCTTTTTCATGGCCCTTTTCTCAATGTACTCGATATGATCATTCCATTTTAAGTCAGACGTGAGTATCAATCCCAAGTATTTATGTCTCGAGACCTCTCACAGAGCATGACCATCAATGCGGTAAGTAAACAAAAACGGTTGTTTTTGCCCCGCATGGGCGTCTGCGTCAGCAGGCGTTTGGTGTGTTGCGACACCACGTACCCGAGCACACGAGGGTTGGCCCCTCCCGCGTCTAACTGTGCGTGGCTTAGCCGTGTCCGGGGAAAAGGGGATCCTGGGGGTTGAGCTGATGCTGGGCGTTTGGACCTTTACGGCCCCTCGGCGGAGGCAACACACCTCTTTGGCCTCGGCTTCACGTAGACGGCACCTCCTGACTGACCCACCCGGGGGAAATCGGTAGTTGCCTTTTCCTGTATTTCTCTCTCTTAAACCTTCGTCTTTCTCTCTCACTTTCCACCTGTCCTGTCTTCTTCTCAATTCGTTTACTTCCAATTCTCCAGGCAGCAAGGGTTAACCTGGTGTAGTTCATCCAACCTTGGATCTATTATATTGGGTTATAGTAGCTATGTACAGCTGGCGTCTGCGTTTCCTTCGGGTCTCGCAGCGTCCCCTTGTTGGGCTCGGTGGTAGGTGGTGGCATAGCTGCCGAAATGTAATAAGTCATTGATGGCTTTAAGCACCTTTCCCCGACTTCCTGATCGCCCTCTTTCGAAAAGAGGGCGCACCGCAGAAACTTTTCAATTTTTTGCCCAACGCAAGGAATCCTTCCCGCGCTACCACGTCATACATAGTCAGTGCCCCGATAAGACAGTAAGAACCTTTTAACCATTCACCGTTGCGAAAGTTCTCACCGACGTTCTAGGTCCTGGATACAAAATCACTAAAATGGCTAGCGGCGACCTACTGCTTGAAGTACGTGACCAGCTCCAACATGAAAAGATTTCAAATATTCTGGCTTTTGGTAATGTCGAAGTCACAGTGACGCCACATCGCTCTATGAACACATCCAGAGGTGTGGTATCAGACGCCGATCTTTTGAACCTGAGTGAAGAACTACTCGAAGGATGAAAGGAACAAGAAGTTGTCAAAGTACAAAGAATAACGATCAAGTGCGACATCAAAGAAATTCCTACAAAACATCTCGTTCTCACGTTTGCTACAAGTGTTCTGCCAGAATCTCTCGATACAGGAAACACAAAAACACGAGTAAGACCATACATTCCAAATCCACGTAGATGTTTCAAATGTCAAAGGTTTGGCCATGGCTCGCAAAGCTGCCGAGGCCGTCTCACTTGCGCAAAATGTGGTCAAGAGCACGCTTCCGACAACTGCACTGGCGCACTCCATTGTGTGAACTGCGACGGTGATCACGCCACATATTCCCGATCATGTCCGACATGGTAAAAAGAAAAGGATATTATTACACTGAAAGTTAAAGAGAATATACCGTTTCAAGAAGCGCGTTCATTCATTCATACCGCAGGCTATGTCGGTGCGGCGCGTAAGGGGGCAACGCCGCAGCAGACTCCGGCATCTGCCCGGCCCACAAAGAGTGTGGCCGAGGTTGTGCCACCAGCCCCCTCGGCGATAGCAGCCAGCGCTGCCTCGCCGTCACAGAAAGAGGGCCCATCGACCTCAGGGTTGGTAGGCACGAAGGTCTCATCTGCTCAGGTGAAGCCTTCACGACAAACACGCCGCTCACACGAGCGGACGTCCAGTGCCTCTCAAGAGGCAATGGACACTACTTCAAGCCAGACGGCGCAGAAAGCGCCCGAGGACCGCCGCCAGTCTCAGGACTGCGGTAAGAAAGACAAACTCCGCATTACGGGGCCTGGGAAGGCGCTGTAATCTAAATCAATTTTCCTCTCTAAACATACAGCACACACACACACACACACTATTAACTATGGAGGCACAAATATTACAATGGAACGTCAGGGGACTCCTACATAACCTCAATGATATCAAGGAACTCCTGCGTAAACATAACCCAAAGGTGCTGTGTGTCCAAGAGACCCATTTAAAACTTACACAGATAGGCTTTCTACCACAATTTAACATTTTCCGCAAAGACCGGGACGATGCTCTCAATTCCTCCGGTGGTGTCGCCATTATAGTGGATAAGCGTGTAGTATGTCAGGCCTTGGAACTCCGAACACCTCTTGAGGCAGTTGCGGTTCGAGCCTTACTGTTAGGCAAACTCATTACAGTCTCTTCTGTGTACATACCACCCCACTATCGACTACAAAGAACAGAATTTCTTAGTCTAATCGATGAGCTGCCTGAGCCCTACGTACTTGTTGGGGATTTCAACGCGCACCATACTCTCTGGGGAGACTCTCGATGCGATGTCAAAGGCCGCTTAATAGAAAATTTTCTTGTTTCTTCAGGTGCATGCATATTAAATAAAAAGGAGCCGACATTCTATAGCACAGCACATGGCACGTACTCTGCGATAGATTTAGCTATCTGCTCGGCTACACTTGTACCATGGCTAGAATGGGAGGTAGTCAAAAACCCATATAGGAGTGACCATTTTCCCATCTGTCTCAAAACTTTAGAACAAAATTAATTCCTACCACACACCCCTCAATGGAACGTTGGATCCGCAGATTGGAAAAAATTTGAGGAAATCACCCAGATGCAGCGAAACACTTTTAAAGATTTTAGTGTAAAAGATGCTATTGCTTATTTTACCGCTTTTATAATTGACGCTGCAATAGAGTGCATTCAACAAACGAAGGGAACTACAAAAAAGAGGCGCGTGCCGTGGTGAAATGAGCAATGCAAGAATGCGCGTAAGGAGCAAAACAAAGCCTGGCGTTTACTAAGTCAATCTCCAACGGCAGAAAACCTCACCAACTTTAAGCACGTGAAATCCAAAGGCAGACGAACGCGTCGTATCGCTAAAAGAGAAAGTTGGGAAAAGTATGTCACAAGCATAAATTCCTATACACAAGAAGCCAAAATCTGGAACAGGCTAAGAAAATTAATTACTCGACAAACCTACAACATGCCTTTGGTTGATGATGAAGGCCACAGCGTTCAAGACCAGGCGAACACTCTGGGAGAACACTTCGAGCGAGTTTCTAGCTCTGCGAACTACTCGCAATCATTCCAGCAACATAAACAGATAGCTGAAAGTAAGGCACTGAACCGTAAAGCTAGTGGAAGTGAACCGTACAATCATCCTTTTAGCATTGCTGAGTTCAGAGCTTCCTTGAACGGCTGCACGAAATCGGCACCAGGAGCCGACAGAGTCGTGTACATAATGATAAAACATCTTCACCCTGACACGCAGATAGCTCTATTGTCTATTTTCAACACTATCTGGGAAACAGGAGACATTCCATTGGCATGGAAAGAGGCGATTGTAGTCCCTGTCTTGAAACAGGGTAAAGATCCGTCCTCTGTGGCAAGCTACCGGCCCATAGCACTCACAAGTTGTCTATATAAACTCTTTGAAAGAAATGATTAATGGCAGGCTCTTACGCTTCCTTGAATCAAACAAGCTCCTTGACCCATATCAGTATGGTTTTAGAGAAGGCCGATCGACTACAGACCACCTCGTTCGCATCGAAGCATATATTCGCGACGCTTTCATACACAAACAGTTCTTTCTTTCTGTATTCTTAGACATGGAAAAGGCTTACGACACCACGTGGCGGTATGGAATTCTACGTGACTTATCAGAATTGGGCATCCACGGAAAAATGCTTAATGTAATCGAAAACTATTTATCAAATCGCACATTCCATGTCAGAATTGGTAATGCTCTCTCGAGACCATTTCTACAGGAAACTGGGGTACCGCAGGGTGGCGTGCTTAGCTGCACACTTTTTATCATAAAAATGAATTCCTTGCGCTCATCAATACCGCGTAGTATATTTTATTCAGTATATGTTGATGACGTTCAGATTGGATTTAGGTCATGTAATCTCGCTATCTGCGAGCGACAAGTACAGCTTTGTTTAAACAAGGTGTCTAAGTGGGCTGATGAAAATGGCTTTACGCTCAATGTCAGCAAGAGTACCTGTCTTCTTTTCACTGAAAAAGAGGTCTCATAGCAAATCCTGAAGTTGAACTTCAGGGACAGCACATACCTGTGAGCACAGAACACAAATTTTTAGGCGTTATTTTAGACATGAAATTAACCTTTAATTCACACCTGAAGTACCTCAGAAACAAATGCCTAAAAACCATGAACATTCTTAAAATTTTGTCACACACAACGTGGGGTAGTGATAAGAAATGCATCATGAACACGCTTAGATTATGGGGCAATAGTTTATCATTCGACTAGCCCTAGTGCATTGAAGATGCTGGATCCTGTCCATCACCAAGGTATCCGCCTGGCGACCGGTGCCTTCAGGACAAGTCCTGTGGAGAGTCTTTACGTTGAAGCTAATGAGTGGTCGCTTCATCTTCAGAGGTCGTACTCAAGTTTTATGTATTTTCTGAAGGTAAATGCAAACCGTGAACATCCCTCTAACCCAAGTCTAAACAACATGACATCTGTAACTTTATTTAATAATCGACCGGCAGTTAGAGAACCCTTCTCACTGCGTGTACGGAAACTCAGTCAAGAAATGGATGTTCCACTTTTTGAAAATCCCCTTATGGCTCCTGTCATGCTATGTCCGCCGTGGCAATGGCAGCTCATTGAGTGTGATACTTCGTTCGTTGAAATAACGAAGAACGCTCCCCAGGTACACATTGAAATGCACTTTCTTGAACTTCAGTCGAAGTACTCTGGCCAAGAATTTTACACAGATGCCTCAAAGCCGCATGCCGGCGTTTGGTATGCAGCTGTCGGCCCATCATTTTCAGAATCTGACGTCCTGCACCCGGAATCAAGCATATTCACTGCTGAGGCATATGCTGTACTGACAGCTGTTAAACATATCAAGAAAATGAAATTGCAAAAGGCCATTATATTCACAGACTCCCTTGGCGCCGTAAAATCTCTAATGTCACTCCAGAAACGCATAGAATCCTGTACTCAATGAGCTATATTCGCTCCTGTGCACAACATATACATCTAATCAGCAGGTCATAGTATGTTGGGTACCTGGGCACAGAGGCATTAAGGGCAACATGCTTGCAGATGAAATTACCACATCCATTGCAACGAAAGCTGGCAACTGTTCCGTAGGTATCCCTTCCTCAGACTTAAAGCCTTTTTTGCGCAAAGAACTTCGAAAGCATTGGCAACACAAGTGGGACACCGAAACCTCGAATAAACTCCATTTGATCGAGCCACAATTAGGAAATTTGCCACCGATAACGAAAATAAGGCGAATCGAGGTCATTTTGTGCCACTTCAGGATAGGTCATACGTATGGAACGCACTCTTATCTCTTGACCGGTAGCGAACCTCCCATATGCTGTAGATGTGGCGAGACACTAACCGTCTTCCATGTCTTGCTGGAGTGTAGAGAAATGGAAACTGAAAGGAAAAAACACTTCCCTCTAGCCTACCGACAGAACATTCCTTTTCATCCTGCAATGTTGCTTGGTGCTGACCCATTTTTTCACAGAAAGTCAGTTTTTAACTTTCTGCAAGATGTTAATTCATTGCAAGGTATAGGCCGAAGAGATTCGTAGCACATCATTTTACCAGACGCTGCTGCTGCGATATAGCATTTTGTAGAGCACGTGCCTACAGGCCCTTGCATTTAAGGGCCTCTTGAGGCAATAGTGCTTTTAACATTTATATATTTTATTCCCTCCTTCCAACAGAACATATCTTTTAAATTCATAGTACATCTGAAAAGTCATTGTGACAATTTTAATAGATATATATTGTTTTTAGGCCCCTATACAGCCAGGTTCCATTGTTATAGCCAACCACGACGCCATTGATCATTATTTGCATCACTGACTCGATTAAAACATTGCTTGGCGCTCTTTGGCCATGAGTGGCCCTTGCGCCATAAAACCCCACATATCATCATCATCACGGTTGTTTTTAAGCGTCACACTCATTGCGACTCTTTCTTTTTTTTGTAATTAATTGTCATTAATGCACCATGTGTGCAATGTGGATAATGCTGCGTTTACAGATTCTTGATCACTAGGACCGCAAATTTCTCGATATAGTATGCAATCGTCCGCAGAAAGTTTTATTTTTACAGATACATTTTGTACGATGTCATTAAAAAATTACAGGAAAAACCATGGCCCTAAAATAGAACCCTGTGGGACACCTCATTTCACGCGGGCTGAGCTTCAGTTTACAGCATCGACTGTTACACATTGGCTTCTCATGGAAAGATATGCTGCTATTGACGAAAGTAAAGGCTCGTTTCTCAGAATTGGATTAGTTTAAGCAGTAATTTCTGGTGACTCACACGATCGAAGGCTTTTTCAAAATCTAATAATACGTTACGGGGATGTTCGGAGTACATAAAGACTGTATTTACAATATATATAAAGGATGATTCAGCGTAGACAAGATGACTGACCACCAACAACACACAGAAGCCAGCGTCTCGCAATCTTCTTCCTCTGACTTCTTTCATCCTTCCGTAACAATATAATATCTATTTGGCTATGCATATCAACCACTGCTGCAAGGTCACGTATTGTCTCAACAAACTGGGTTGCCGTTGAGAATCCTTTGCGAAATTCATGTTGATAGGGGCTAATTATGTTATTACTTTCAACAAAGACGGTAAGATGTTTAAATATTATATGTTCAAAATTTTTGCACTAGAACATACTAAGGAAATAGACCTGAAAGAGGACACACGCGAGTGATCAGGTTTTAGGTGCTGGTGTGATCTTAGCATACTTCCAATCGTTGGGAAGTTAAGCGCGTGAAAGTGACGCTTTAAAAATCAAGCATAGATATTTGGCACACCATTCAGCATACCTTATAAGGAAGTCGTTCGGTATGACATCAATCTCTGGAGATTTGTTAGGATCTAGATTAAGAAGTGGCAGTACGCCTTCTTCAGAGATAAAAACGTCCTCGATAGCTATGATTTCGTCAAAAGTGGCAAAATCGGGGGTAAGGTAATTATCAGAGTAAACTGAGCAAAAATAATCATTCAATGTGCCTCTTATCAGTTACTACTTCGTTGTTCACTGATCTGCTCGAAATTGTACTTTTTTTGGGCGAAAGGTACCCTCAGAGCTGATCTGATGACGTTAGAAGGAAATTCTTCAAATCTTCTCTTTGATATTTTTCTTTCGCTTTCTTCAAACTGCCTTTTAGTTTTATACACATCTCAATTATCTTGTCTATGCCAGACACTGATGGTCTAGTTTTTTTTGTTGTTTTCTTACCTTCTTTTACTTTACGTCCTAGGCGTACGACTTATTCTTTCGTCATCCAGGGATTCGATCGGTTTAATACCTTGCGCTCATGTGGAACGAAATTATTAATACAGTTTGTCACCAGGTCCTTGGATAAGCGCCACAATTCGTCGGCAGTGCACTCATTTTGTTCAAAAAGTGTTGAAAAACAACAGAAAGAATCGTCTAAAGTGTCCAGAATGTCCACGTCACTAGCACACGGAAACACACATACAACGCTCGTCTTTTTATCGAACTTCTTAACAAAGCATAGCTGGATGGTTAGAGACACTATATTATGGTCCGAAATGCTATCATATATTGGCACGTCTGGACTACGGCTGCATATGCCTCTGCTAGCAAGAAAAATGTCTAAAATTGTGCTAGAGTCGTTTGGATACGAGTGGGCATTTTTACCAACTGCGTCAGATCACGGAATAGTAAAACATCAAGAAAAGGTACGGAAGCATTTCAAAGGGCATCTGGAAACTCATCTGCCCAATTCACCATAAGAAAATTGAAATCCCTAACCATTAAAATGTTGCACGCATTAGTTTTGTACATACACAAAAGTTCGTTCAACTGATCCGCAAACTCGTTACAACAATTGGGTGTACGGTTAAAACCCCCAATGATCATATTGAGCTCATCTAGAAAAACTTTACCGATAACACATTCGATTCCTTTGATGTCGGGCAATCGCATCAGACTTAGTGATTCTTGGAACAAAACGGCGACGACGACGATGCGGGAATCTCTGTCGTTACGGTATATCTTGTAGCCCAGTGTTATTATATTATAATCATTAATATCTTGGTGTAACCAAGTTTCCGTTATTATTAGTACATGTGGCTTGTGCGCCATTACAACGCTTTCTAGGTCGGCAGCTTTATTTACTAAGCTTCGGGCGTTTCTGTTCAAACATTGAAACTGCTTTGCTACGTCGCTTTTACGTCTGCTGCTGCGCCCACCAAAAGGAACCATTCTCATATGAAGACTGTCTCATTCATAGATTTGATTATCAA
Source organism: Dermacentor variabilis (assembly GCF_050947875.1). Classification (NCBI taxonomy): domain Eukaryota; kingdom Metazoa; phylum Arthropoda; class Arachnida; order Ixodida; family Ixodidae; genus Dermacentor; species Dermacentor variabilis. The sequence goes on from NC_134568.1 coordinate 83,300,267, forward strand.
TTCTAATCTTCTCATATGTTAGTTACACCTTGGCGCCTCCTTTTCTATTATTGGACGCACTGTCCCACAAGTTCTTCCGAATTTGTCTGGTGGCTGCCGAGAAGTCCTCCGACACTGAAAAAGCAGTTTCTTTCAACTTAAAGCAGTTTTTCAGCACGCTTTTTTTTCCCGGTCGTCTATGAATTTTAAAATTACCGGTGTTCGTTTATTTGGCTGCGTGCGCCATATTCTATTCAGTCTGTCCACAGATTTCACTTCTACACTGAGCTTATTTTTGAACAAGTCTTCAACAACGATCGATTCAAGCGAGTCCTGTGTTTCATCCGATCTATCAGGGATTCCAAAAACCAGAAGACTGTTTCGCCTACTTCAAAACTCGCCTTTCACCTCTTCAAAACTCGCTACCTTTTTTTCCAATGCCTGAACAACTTTTTCGAGACTGGATACTTTGGTGCCCAGTTCCTTAACGACTGACATTTATGTTTCAACCTTCTTGAGTTTCAACTCTATCGCATATAATTTTTTATGCATGGTCTTTTGGTCCTCAAGAAGTTCCTTTAATAATTGTTCGGTAAACGGATCTACATTGGATTCTAAGTCGCCACAAAGTTTCAGCAATGACAACACTATATTTTGTACATGCAGGCAACGTAAACACAAGCTGTTGGGGCATGTCAGCTGGATAAAGCAGAGGTCATTAGACTTGACTGTAGAATGCTTGTTACTAACCTGCGTAAAGTAACGGGTCGGCCATAGCTGTGACAGGCGGCCAGCCGACGCGCCCACTAGAAGCAACTCGAGCAGTCGAGTTGTGGCAGTCGATCATTGCGGTGGCGTCCAAAAATTCAGACACAGTGAAGTCTCTTCTGCGCAGTCGCCGAGATAGAAGGGTGCTGTGTCGGCGAAATCTAGTCTTGAGGGATGCGTTAGCCGTCCATGTCACCAGGGGCGGTGCCAGGGGGGGGGCACGGTGTGCGCCCCCCCCCCAAATTTCGCCTGTCCCCCCCCTTTGCCCCCCCCCAAGAGCACCGAAAAGCTGATCCAAGATAGGCGGTATGAAACAAAATGTCAATTTTGATGTCTTATAATTTGGAAGCAGATGTATGAGAGCAGCGCCGCTTACAAAGGACAGCCTTGTTTAATCATAGCAATTTATTAGGAAATTTCTGATCAAAAGCAATTACCCTCGCGCTTGTGATAGAATAGGCGCTTGAAATACAGCGCGAACTGCCGCAATGAGATAGAGATGGTTCCAGCGGTTCTAAATAGATTTAAGCATGGGCTACATTTCTTCGTTGTTTGGTCTGCTTGCGTAAACCGCCAAGTTCGTGCCTCGGATATAATAGCCTCGGCCACAAAATTGTAAGTGGGGTCAAGCGAGTTGAGAGGTCATGACCCTTCTAAGCCGCAACTTTTCTCGCATAAAACCGTCGGGATAACGCTGCCTACACTCAAAAAGAAACGGTAAGCCACCCACCCTTGCAGGGCGCGCCACCAAATAGTCAGCCATCTGCTCCACGAACCCAATTGCCTGTCGGTAAGGACGCGCGCCAAATGCCGACATACTTGGGAGTGTTGCGGCCCGAAGTGGGCGCTTGAGCCAAAAATCCACCAAGCCCATCTACGAGTACATCCGGCAGTAGGAATGAAGGAAAAATTATGCAGGTCCCACGCACTGTGGGAATCGATGTACGCGAAGCTTTCTGTACTGTTAGCTTTGACGATAATTAGCGGCGATGTTGACGGCGAATGTTTCATTTCTTTAACGGTCAGTCCAACGCGAGAGTGCTGAGTTGACTTTAAACGTTACTTTGCGTGCACCCCTGCTGTTTGTCTGCGTATTACACAGAACACACAGGGAGAAGTGTTTGCTTGAGGCATTGTTGTGCGCCATATTTTATAACGTCTGAGAGGGTTGAGTATTGTCATTGCCTCACATGGCACATCGCATCGTGGCAGAAGCGCTAAACTTTAATTGAATTATGGCGTTTTTTTTATTCTGCCCCCATCGAAATGCGGCTGCCGCGGTCGGAATCAAATCCGCTACCTCGAACAGTGGCATAGCCGCAAAGCTACCGCGGCGAGCCCGGAAGTGTTGATTTGACGTGCCGACGTTTCCGTGGTGTCGCCTAGACCCTGCGGTGTGTATTAGGTAATGCATTTCTCTTTTTCGGCACGACCTGCGTAAGTTGTCCGCTTGACATATTTGCATGGGGTTTATTTTTCAGAAATAATAGGGACGTATCGTGCTGTACCTTGAATTTAAATTTATCCCGTTTCCCCGCAACCGCTGTCGTGTCTGTAGTAGTAGCGTTTAGTCAACTGCCTTCTCATGTCAAGTTTTCTATATCCCCCTCCCTCCCTTCCCGTTGAATGGGAACTGCGAGCGAAGAGTGGGAAGGCTGTTATTCACTCGTTTAGCGACAGGGTCTGTTCTATCCTATCTCTGTTTCCTCTCCCCCTCCTCTCTACCATTCTAGCTAGCTAGCCTCTGGACTTGCACGTTAGAAGAAAGGTGAGCGCTGCAGTTTCTGCAATGCTTTTGCATGGGGTTACGGATGATTACAGCTGTCAAGAGGCTAATGGGCGACGCAAAAGGATAGAAAGTTGGGCGAGTTGGTACGGTAACATGATCTTGGATTTCAGCGCGATGTGACACGGACAGAGACTAGAAGCAGACAGGACGAGCGCTGCTTGGACGTCTTGTCTGCTTCTAGTCTCTATCCGTGTCATTTCGCGCTACAATCCGAGATCATGTTAATGAGGCGACGCCCAGGGAGCTCCAGAGGGTATGCGTACATTCGACGTGATGCAAACTCCAAGCGAGTTTCTCGCGTCGCCTTCTCTGCCGCGCTCCTGTCATGTATACACACGCTCTGAACCACTCCCCGACGCGGTGTGCCAGACAGCAGCAGCAGCAGCAGCAGCAGCAGCAGTAGTGGGAAAGTCGAAGGAAGAGGAAAATAAAGCTTCGCTTTAAAGGGGTTTATTTACTTTATGCACACGGGCTCCAGGTACGAAAGCCCACTCCATGAAGGAGCATATTAAACGTCTGAGTTTATATCAGGACACATCAGCCTCTCTGAACGAAAGGCCTCCGCTTTTTATACGTTCGTCTCCCTTAGCCGACTAGACTAGGGAATCTTATTACTGTATCGCGGCCAATCACAAACTTCGAATCGGTCGCTATATACCGCCAGGATTTCACGCCGTTCCGCCGAACTCCGACTTCGATGGTATGAAATATGCATGGAGGAAGGAAACTGAGGAGAGGCCCACCCCATCCGCACGCTAGGAGAAAAGTGTGGAGGAAATGACGTAGTAGGTTCTCCTCTTTTTTGCTGATTTCTTTATTTCTTTGCCGTGGCGGCCACGCCTTTCGGGCCACAATGGCGGCTTTGATTTGGTTCTGTGCGCTCACGCGTGTTGCTCCGTAGGTTTCGTACCGTGGCAAAGGCGCTGTGCGGGCAGGTTCGCGTTGGTCTCCGTGTTTTGTTGCGCTGCGTTAGCTGAACCGTGCTCTCCCGGATTTTGCTGTGGCCAGCTGGGATACGGGGAACTAAAGCTTGTGAAATGAACGCGCATGCAACGTTGTACGCAATGTACCGCACTACGGCAATGGCAACGGACGAAGGAATATCCGCGGGAAATATTGCCCTCTTTGGCGGAATCATGCTAACGTGCTAACGGTTGTTTAGTATTGCTGCGGAGCGCGCGCGTCCGAGCACCACGGTTGCGCGCAGCGCGGCGTGGTTTCGCGAGAAATGTAAACAAGAGAGGAGAGCTGGCCCGATAGGCGGAGCAACGCCATGAGCAACGCCAACTTCCGGCTTCACTTTAGCTTCACAAAGAGTGACGTCAGAGCCGCTCCTGAGTTTCCTTCCTCCGTGGGAATATGTAACCGTATTGCAACCTGGGAATCCAAGGCCGGCGCTGTTCTTCGGTAGCCGTCGACTTGGGCCCGTTTCCTCTATTAGTTCAGCTTGTCATTTTCAGGTTGACGATTTTGACCAGTCAACGGTCGGCGTCAAAGCTGCGTTAGAGAGAGAGAGAGAGAGAGAGAGAGAGAAACATTTATTCGGACCATCGAGGTGGTTGCTCTTGAGGTCGAGTGGGTGGTGTCCTCATTCCAGGACTCCACTGGCCATGGCTGCTCGACGTACTTGCTGGACGAGAGCTTCTTGTCCCGCCAGGGTATCGCCGGTCAGCTGTACCTCCCACCGCTCAAATGACGTGCTAGGCGTCTTTAAGTGTTGAGGTTTGCCCCCGCACCCCCACGAGATGTGAAAGAGTGTAGGGCGTGTGTCGCCGCACCAGGGGCAGATGCCGCGATATGTACGTGGGAACATTTTACTGTATCTGTGTAGATTTGGAAATGTGTTGGTCTGAATAAGTCGGAGAGCTACGGCATCTTCAGTGCTGAGCTTTCTGTGAGGCGGAGGATAAATCCTGCGGTTGAGTCGCTGGATATTGAGTCGGTCGCAGTAATTGGACGGCAGGGGCATGAAGGTAAAGGGTGGGGATTGATGAGACGATTGGTCTTGCCCGCTCGGTTGATTAGCGCTCGAGCTAGGGTGTTCGCCCTTTCGTTCCCCTCCAGACCCGCGTGGCCCGGCGTCCACGTGATTTGATGGTATTCTTGGAGCCTCGGGCCTAGAATCTGAGCCGCCAGCAGCGGTGTTCGTCCATTGGTAAAGTTACGGCAGGCCTGTTGCGAGTCGGTAACGACATGGACTTCCCTGACTACCCTGTCTTCTTGCTTTATTACCAGCGCCGCGACTATGGTCTCAGCCGCAGCTGGGGTCTCTGCCCTTACGGAGGCCGCGAGGGTCAAGGAGTTGTCTCTCCCGTTCACGGCGGCTACCGCGAAGAGGCCCCCTACAGGGCACGCCGCCACGTCCACGTACGTTACGTACGGGTCACCCTTGAATTGTCGGCGCTGTCTGTGGACGCGAGCCTTGCGTCGTCCTTCATGGAGTTCATGACTCATGTGCTTCGGTATCGGGTTCGCCTTGATCTTGCCTCTGACCTCAGACGGGAGTGATCGTTGCCCATTGAGGGCACGGAGCTCTGTTGCTGTTCCGATCCGGTGGAGGATGGCTCTGCCCGCCGCCGTGTTCTGTAGTCTGGTCTTTTGCGAAGCCATAACCGCGTCCGACAGCTCAGCGAAGGTGTTGTGAATCCCGAGGGCCGCTAACTTCTCGTTTGAGGTGGTGACAGGGAGACCCAGGGCCATTTTGTACGCGCCTCCGATGATGGCATCGACATGTTCTTGGTCGCGTTTGTTTAGCGAGTGATAGTGATACGGCATGCTATACGTTATTCTGCTGATCACCAGAGCCTGGATGAGGCGAACCGTGTCCTCTTCTCGCATGCCCTTGCGGCTTCTTGTAATTCGTTTTATAATCCGCGAGTTCTGGTTGGTGGCAGACCTTAGGGTTTGTATGGTGTGGGAGGCTTTCAGGTTGCTCTGGATCCAAAAACCCAGAATCCTAATCTTATTGCCTTCCGTGATCTTCTGGCCCTCAAGATAGAGTTCGATAGGGCCGGGGGACTTGTAGATTCCTCCTCCGTGCACCCGGATCACCTCGGACTTTTCGGGCGCACAACGCATCCCGCTCGCTGCCGCAAATCTCTCCACGGCCGTCGCGGCCTCTTGAAGGGTCGCCTCTTTTCGCGCTAGGGAGCCCTTGGTGGCCCAGAGCGTGATGTCGTCTGCGTACAGGGCGTAACCTAGGTCGGGTATCTTCCGCAGCTCTTTGGTCAGCGCTAGCATCGCGACGTTGAAGAGAATCGGAGACATTACCTCCCCTTGCGGTGTTCCTTTGTTCGGCACGTCGATCGTATCCGATCGAGTCTGGTCTATTGCGATGGTTGCCGTCCGGCCCGTCAGGAACGATTTAACGTAATTAAAGATGCGCTCCCCGCAGCTGATGTCGTTCAGTCCCTTGGGAATGGCCTCGTGAGAGATGTTATCGAAGGCCCCTTTTAGGTCGAGTGCGAGCAGGAGGTGTTCTCCTCCCTTCGGGATGCCCTTGAGAACTTCCTTCCTTAAGATTAGGAACGCATCTTGCGCAGAAAGTCCCGGCCTGAAGCCAAGCATGATGTGCGGGAAGAGGTCACCGTCCTCTATGCAATGTTGGAGGCGGGTTTCGATGACCCTCTCGTACAGCTTGCCGAGGCACGACGTCAGCGACATGGGACGCAGGGCGTCGATCGCGGACTTCTTGCCGGGTTTGGGAATGGTCACGATTTCCGCGTGTTTCCACTCGTTCGGTACGTGGCCCTTGCTCCAGAGTTCCTCGTTTAGGTATTCGGTCAAGTCCTGGATGTGCATCGGGCTCAGGTTTCTAATCATGGCATTGGTGATTTTGTCAACTCCGGGAGCAGTGTTGCGCTGTGAGGCTCGTGCCGCGGCATACACCTCTTCCTCCATGATGGGAGCGTCCAGTTCTGGTCTTGGTTCTCCTTCATATCTTAGGAGGCAGGGCTGTATGGGGTCGCTGCGTTAACTTCTAGGTAGGTGATGAATGGGGCGGGTTGCCTCTGGTAAACGTCTAAGAAATGCTCTTGGCCGTATTGAGTTGTAACAGGAGCTTCAGTAGTGAGCGACGACAGCGCCGCAGCTACGATCGCTCCTGGGTGCACAATTCAGGATGCGGCGCAGCCGTTCTGCTCATTGCACTGACCCCTTCTAGCCTTCTAGTTCACTGCAGCGGTGGCACCAACCACTTCAGCCAGTTCGTTTACTCGCTCGCAAGCATGTGCTCGTGTCGCAGGAGGAAACGCCAGCCCATCTCGCCCAACGTGTGGTCGACGCCACACGACCTTTGGGTTGCCTTAAGATGTCGCAGAAAAGGTCCATTGCCGACTTTTTTTTTTCGTATGCAAGCAAGCGGGCCAAGCAACAATGCGTCCACACCGAGCTCTCTGCTTCAACAATGGCAGATTTGGAGACGCTCCATGAACAAGGAAATCCTTCTCAGCGCTCCGTTTTGATTCCGCTTGAAGAGACTGTGAATAGCATCACTTCTGACGACGCTTTATTGTCCGTCCTTGTTGGTGCAAATGGACAGTGAGTGCGACCAGCTTTCCGCGTCGTGTGCAGCAAGGGATGAACCTGATTCCGCTACCAAATTCACCACTTCGAATGTGGATGTCGACCATGCAGGTGAGTTGGACATTTCGAAGTTTAAGATAGAGTCACCCACACAGCCAATACTGAACCCATTTCCATCTAAGAAGTACGGCAAACTGAGGAGAAGCTTCCACTCGGACTGGCACCGCCTATTTCCTTGGTAGGAGTAGAGCGCGCAGGCTGACGCAGCTTTTTGTTACCCTTGCAGAATGTTTTCTATATGGTGCCGATGATAAATCTGCATTTGTCAACGGTGGATACAGTAACTGGGAAAAAAAGCCACAGAAAAAGATGCTGGTTTCAGAAAACACGAAAACTCACTCGCGCATAAGTCTTGCCAGACATCGTGGATTTCCTACACGCAGATGAAGTCGGGAGGACAGAGCAGGTCATTTGCAACACATCACAGCGACGCGTACTCCAGGGTGGTGCAGGAAAATCGCCTCTATATAGCAAAAGTCGCAGATATTTTGCGATTCACTGCGGTTCAGCGCTCAGAGGGGCCACGATGAAAGTGCCACAAGCGAAAACAAGGGAAACTTCGTTGAGCTCTTGAACTTGTTTGGCAAATATGACGATATTGTCGGAAAGAAACTGAATGGTGGAGCAGCGAAGGCGAAGTACGTTCATCATTCGATACAAGACCAGATCATCAAAATTCTCAGCCACATCACATTGACAAGTATAAAGGAAGAGATGAAAAGCTCCAAGTAAATTGCACTTATTGTCGAGGAAACCAAGGACCTAAGTTAGACAGAACAATTATAAGTGGTAGTAAGGTACTACGCAAGTGGGGCTGTCCTTGAGCGGTTTCTTAAATTCCGCAATGCTGGGCACTTGGATGCAAAGTCATTCCTGTGCTACATAAGGGAAACGTTGAATCGCTGCGGCATACATACTCAGCTGTGCATTGCTCAAACATATGATGGTGCGAGTGTCATGAGCACGGTACCTCAAGGGGCGTCCAGGCGCTGTTAGGCAGGAAGTGCCGCAGGCAGTGTAAGTCCACTGCATGAACCACCGCCTCAATCTAGTCATCGCGGATGTCTGCAAGGTGATAATACCGGTGAGGGATTTTTTCTCTATTTTAGAATGCCTCTATGTTTTCCTGAGTGGATCTGCAATTCACTCTCTGTACGTAGATGTGCAGGAAATGTTGTCTTTGCCAGTGATAGAGCTGTATAGTGTCTCAGCGATATACGATGGGGCTGCCAGATAGCGCCTTGCACAGCGGCAATGAGAAGCTTTCCTGCTATCCTTGTATGTCTCGCTGAAGTCATCGCTACAAACAGCAGGCGGGCAACGGAACCTACGGGTCTGCTTGAGCAAATGAGCTTCTCGCTTCTCTTGCATTTAAGCCTATTTACCAAGGTACTAGGTTCTTTCGTACCAGTGGCGTAGCCAGAAATTTTGTTCGGGGGGAAGGGGGGGAGGGGGGGGCTCACGTTCCAGCTCGGCCTCCTTCTTATAGAATTTGTCGAAGCATCAAATACATGAATAATAACTGCACTGCCATAGCTAAAGATGCTGCAAACTAATTCTTGAACGCTACGCAATGTCAAGAAAAGTAAAATAAGAATTTTTTCATAAAAGAATATACTCGCATGTCTCAAAATTGTGCCCGAAATAACTGATATCAATGCTTCCAGGTTTCTCTCTATTCAATAAGTAAAGAAAACACCACACGAACTTTGGCACTATATAAGTTTGAAACCAGCAAAGCAGTGCATGCCGCTGATATGAAAAATGTAAAGGCCATGAGATGAACAAGTTGAGGACTAATATTTTAACGAAACTTTGTCATTCAAGAACCTTGTTTAGATTTTTGTACATATGCAACGGCCAGGGAAAAATCTCAGTGATGCTGTCCTTTATTCAAATGTATTGTCACCAATGCTGTCAACGGTCGTGTATTGTAATTGCACCGATGTTATAGTTCCAACAGAGAGCACGTATAAAAAGCCGTTCTGCAACATATACGAGGGCGAGTCAAATGAAGGTGTGCCAATGCGAATATATGACAAACAGGATACCTTATTCAAAAGTAGTCTCCATGAGCATTTAGACATTTGTCCCTGTGACTAACGAGTCGCGTGATTCCCGTCTCATAAAACTCCTTGGGTTGCTGCTTCAAAAAATCTGTAACTGACTCTTTCTCGTCAGCGTTCGACACGAATCTGGTTCCCTCAAACTATTTTGTCAATTGCCCCAAAATACGAAAGTCGCAAGGCGACAGGTTTGGACTGTATGGCGGATGTTGCAACGTTTCCCACTTGAACTATGCCAGTTTTGTATTAACCACATCAGCGACGTGGGGACGGTCATTGTCATGGAGCAAGAAGACGCCATTCGTCAATTTTCCACGTAGTTTGTTCTTGATTGCGACACGCAGCCGATCCGGCGTTGCACAATATCAGAAACGATTGATAGGTTCTCCAGGTTTAGTAAATTCTATCAACGATGGCCCCTGACGATCAACAACAAAAAAAAAAAAGTCAGCAACACCTTTCCGGCAGAAATGACGGTATTTGCTTTCTTTGGGGCTGGTGAATTCAAATGTTTCCACTGCAAACTTTGCCGTCGTGTTTCAGGCTCGTAGTAGTGGCACCATGATTCGTCCCAGGTCACAATTGCAGACAAAAAGTCGTCTCCCTCATTGTTCTACCGGATTAGATGAGTCAAGGCAGCGCCGAACCTCTCCGTCTTCTGGTGGTGGTTCAAAATCTTGGGCATCTATTGCGCACACAAGAGCCGATAACCGAGATGTTCATGAATTATGGTGTGACACGAACCATGACTGATGTTCACACGCCCTACCAATTCATCGATGGTTATCCTCCGTTCTTCTCTAATCAGCTCATCAGCCTTTGCAGTTGTGTTGGGGATGATTGCATGGTGGCTTTGGCCCTGTCTTGGATCGTCTTTGCAACTTTCGCGTCCTTCTTTTAACAGTTTGATTCAACGCTTCACAGTGTCCAATAAAATGCAATGTTCAACGTACACGGCAGCCATACGGCGACTAATTTCTTTTTGGGAAACACCTTTAGCTGTCAAATACCTCACGGCACTATGCCGTTAAACTTTTAGAGCGTCCATTATGTCACGCAACCATGTTCAACTCGGTGTATGAAAGCATTAAAGAACATTTATCCTCACACTTGCATGCCACTTGTAAATGAGATGCCCAAGTGCTACGCGCATGCCTCGCAGATAACGAAAAGAACCATTATTGCGCGGGGTGGGTAGGCTCACTTTCATTTGACTCGCCCTCGTACATTAGAAATGCGAAGATACAATGTAATATATAACTGCGAAGACACAGCTCGATAAAGGACAAAAAGTGTCACTGGAAACAAAGTTCATTGCACGTATACACAAAACCCCGCAACAAGATATTTAAATATACGTTTAAGTCTTCAATAAATATATGAATCTAAGAAAAAGTCACTGTATATTATGTGCCGAACAAGGCAAGTAAACATGTTGCGCAACCACAGACTCAGAGATCACAGCCCCCCTTCCCTCCACTCCCCCTCATCTATATCGTGCGCGACAGGAGGCGGCGCGCTTCCTCCCCGCTTTTCTCTCTTGAGCACGCAATACTGAGTTACCATCGTCGGCTCACACATGCCAACTCCACCCGCCTACGCTTTCACTTGCGCATACAACACGCAGCGCGTGGTCACAATGTTATCGCCCTTGGACTTTATGCAGAACATGAGGGCGACGGCGATGGCAGTAATGCGCCTGGAGTGTCCATATAATTGCTGCCGCAGTAATATAATAAGAGTGTCCGGCAACTATCAAATCACACTGATAAACACACTAGAATCCATCCAGAATCGCGCAGCATGTTTCATCTTATCTAAGTATTCCCGTTACGCCAGCATTACTTCCATGAAAAATACACTTACTTTACCGGACCTTTCATTGCGCCGTAAATGTTTTAGACTGTGTCTTTTCCACAGTCACCACAATCCACTATTAAAGTATCAATCTTTTTACTCGCCGTTCATACATTTCATCCCGTTTCGATCACATGTTTAAAGTTGGTGTTCCATTTCTTAGAATAAAAATGTGTCATGGTTCTTTAATTCCTAAGACCAGCGCCGCCTGGAACGACCTCCCTCCCTCCATCGCTGCCATTTCTGACGTTGACAACTTCAAGACTGCTGTATTTTCTGCCATTTTGTAATATGTATAATTTGTATAATTATGTACTGTTCTTTTTTTTCAGTTACCTCTCCTTTCTGTAATGCCTTCGGGCCAGGAAAGTATCTGAAATAAATAAATAAATAAACTGAAGCGTCCCGTGGCCCATTACTTTCCGCAAAAGAAGAAGCAGTAAGGAAATCGAACTTTCACCATGCGACAATTTGCTGCCCGGCAACAATGTCTCTTTTCTTTTGTGGGGCAGGGTTACGGAAATGAAAAAAAAAAAAAAGACGCAAAGAGAAGCATGTTGGCCACAATCGAATGTCTACTTTGAGCACCTAATCTGGCTACCGAAAGAATATCGAAGAAAACGTGAGACGCTTCGTCCACAAAGAACCATACGCATACTGCTCGGTATCCTACACCGGCGAGACAAAACGTTCCAGATAGGTTGCGCAGGTTGCGCTTAACCCAACGCGTTGCAATCCGTCGAGTCCCAATAGCAGGGTCGCCAGGTTTTCGAAAGAAAAAGTAGCCGAAAAATTCCGAAAAGTAGCCAAAAATGTCACCAATTGCGGCAAAAGCTTTAATTGCTAGCCAAAAATCTAGCCACGGTGCGACAAACGATCATTTGCCCATCATAGCCGAAGTGGTATCGCCAGAATAAACTAGCTGAACGCGATCCTTGCACACATGGTTATATTAACTCTATGCCACTATGACTTCATTTTAAGCATTCCCGTTCCGTTCCGTTCCAAAAACTTTTATTTCCATCAGAGAAGGAGACCCCCTACTCCCTGCCCCTGGCGCGCAGGCCTAGGGACAGGGGTGGGGGTCTCCGCGACTAGATGCAGGCAAAGAGTTGTTGGCTCTTCGCGGCCTCTGCCGCCAGATGGATGGCTCTCCTCTGCATGGCGGGGTCCGCGCTTTGCAGAAGGGTGTCCCAGGCTTCTCTACTATTTATTCCTTCCTTGACACCTGGGGAGTCTACGCATTGCCAGATTATACGGTCGAGGGTCCCCCTCTCCCCGCATCTCTTACATTTATCGTTTATATCTTCGTCTTTCAGTACGTGTGACGCCCATACTGGATTTATGTAGTTTCCTGCTTGCAGTCTGCGCCAGGCTCTCGCCTCTCTATTTCCGAGCTCCTTGTCCGGAGGGGGGACAGTTCTACGCTGAACCTTATAGTTTTCGATTATTTCTGTGTAGGTCTGTAGTCTCTCGTCTAGTTCCTTGCAAGCGGGCGGCTCTGTTCCTGCCCGGAAGTAGAGATCTCGGGCTAGGAAGTGTGCCGCCTCGTTGCCTGGGACCGACGTGTGAGCTGGTGCCCATACGAGGCTGATTTTTCTGTCAATTTTCTTTCCTCTTAGTATTCGTATCGCTTCTGGTGCGATTCTGCCTTTTCCGTAATTGTGGATGGCAGTTTTGCTGTCACTTATTATGTAGCTCGCCTGTGCGAACTGTATGACGTCAAACACGTTCTCCGCTCCCTGGTAGGCAATCGCATAGTCATGTAGACATTGGCCCCTGTAATGTCATGGCTGCCATGACGTGTTTTTGCTTGTTGCAGTCGTTTCTGACGCGAAGAACCATGGTCTTCGAGATTCTCTACAGAGGTAATCGTCGCTGGGGTGATGTTAGGACACTGCCTATTGCTTCCGTCATTCGGAGGACGCAAGAGCATTGCCTATAAGATTGGTTAATTCCTTTTACTCGGAGGCAGCTGCTTGGGCCTGTTCAATTATCCGTCAATGACAGTCCTGAAGTGCCCGAGACGTTGATTTCAGCCAATGGGCGTTGCATATGATTCATCTCGGGCAGTTCTGGGGAGCCCAGGGTGACAAGTCCAAGAGTCCCACCGAACATGTGGTGGCTATGATATACTTTCAGCTCCTGAATTTGCTTCCGGAGCTTGCAAGACACAAAAGCCTGGCCCTGAAGATCTGACGTTTGGGGTTGTTGCTTCGATGGGGCCATCGGGGGGGAGTGTGATTCGGCCACTACCTATACCAATTAACACCTCCAAAAGGAGCCATAAAGTAGCCAAGTCCCTAAACACGATTTTCGGTGCCAGGAGCTTCTAAACGTAGCCAATTTGGCGAGAAATCGCCAAATCTGTTAACCCTGCAAGCAGTGATGACGGCGAGCGACCATGAATTGTTTCTTTTTCTCGTCTGCTAGCCAGAAAGCGTCCAAAACATTGGCAGGCTAAAATCCACTCGGCCAGAGAAAAACGAACGCGCGTCGAAGTGCGCCGCGCGATGGTCGGGGCAACACGAGAAAAACGCACGCGTTATGGCAGGCTCCGGCATCCCGCAGGTAACGAGGAAAAAAAAATGAAGAGGTTCAAGTGTCCTCGCGAATAAAAGTCAAAGCAGAAAAATAAATAAGAATGTAGTTACCTTTACTGGCGCTTTAGTGTCTTGACATGGCTGCTTTGGCACAGGTGAAAAAAAGTTTTGATATTATTTTCTGACATGACGGCAAAAACGAACCACCACAACGCTTTGTCTCATCGGACCTTGCCGAGTGCTTTGTCAACTTGTCTGATAGTCTGTTGATTTGGCTTATCTCGTCGTATAGTCCAATGTACTACTTTAGAAAAGTCAATGCATCTTTGGCGTCAAACGTTTATAGCAACATTAAACCCACAAAGTTCCGGAATTGAAAACATAAAGCACGATTTAGGAAATATCAATGCCCCTTTCGCATCAAAAGTTCATGAGAACTTTATACCCAAGAAGTGTCAGAATTAAAATCCATGCACTCCGTAGATTCCGGGCCACCACAAGATGCCGCGACGAGCCCGCTCGCCATCAAAATGCCGCTGGAAACTTTGTGCTCGGATGGGGCTTCTTGCGTTATGTGATTCCCGATACATGAACGTTGCCGCGAAATCCAGCCCGATTTCGCAATGTTCGCGCTGAAATGTCTGAAAAATCCAGAATAATTTCCAACACCGGGGGTTGTTTTGGTCGGCGGTGCATGACAGCACGCAAAAATTTCGGGGGGGGGGGGGGGGGGGGAGGAGGAGGAGGCTGACAAAGTAGGTATGCCTCATGCACACACAGTTATTGAGTTCTCAGAAATGAGAAATTCGCAGAACGCATTTGACAATGTCTGGGCGCAAAGCTGCAATTCATCAGAGGAGAACGGGGCGTCCCAAAGAGAAAAGTAGAAAATGACGCGCCTTCCGCTTCATTTAGAACAGTATGTATTGAGAGAAGGACGGCCCGTTGAAGAAGAGGCTCCAGATTCAAAGGAAACATTCAGAGTAAAAGTTTTTCTACCCGTTTTGGACCATCTGATTGCGGAGCTGACTAGGCGGTTCACGGAGAATAATGATGTACTTTGCGGAGTCGGTGCCCTCCACCCACGGAGCGAGAATTTTATGGACATCTCCTTACTCAAGCCTTTTTCCGAGCATTATACATGCGACATCGAAAGCGTTGAAGTTGAGTGTAAGCTGATGACGAAACTTCTTCAGCGCATCGAAGCCGAAGGGAAGTGCAAGATAGAGACACTGCTGCAATTGGTGACTGTCATGGGATAATATAAACTAGCCTTCCACGAACTGCGCAACTACGATGATACCGGTATCGTCATCTTGCGAGCGCACGTTTTAACTTCGCAGCAAGATGAATAACCGTCTGAGCGACCTAGCTGTGCTTGTGATCGAGCGATCTCCTGCCAATACGATAGATCTTCAGCGTGTTGTCGACATGTTTGATGCTGTGCACAGTAATCTACGTATACGCGTCTGTGCTAGTATGCCGGTATAATGATACCCCATCGTATTTTTGCGGCGCTTTCGTGGGAACGGACGCAGGACCGATACCTATACCAGTATCAGGGCACCCGCTTCACCATCGAATAAATCCCGGCTGTGTTTTGTATTATACTGTCACAGCGCAGGCATTGGCATATGTGGTTGTGACGAAACCTTCCTCTGTCCCTGTCATCACTTTGAAGACTCCATAAAGGGTGTCGTCCGAGGCCACGTCGGTGGCCTATATAGATTGTGTAATGAACAGTGTATAGTCGGAGAGGTGTTATTTGCGTTTGTGAAAGCTGCTGTACTGTATGACAAAATGTGGCACTGACTGAAATGCCTATTGCGTGTTCTATTTTTTGCAGTTCTCTCCTCTCTTCTATTTGTTTTTGTTATCCTCCCATGTACCTTTTTGTTATTCTTTTTCCCATTTCCAACGTTCAGAATCACCAGCCGGCGTCACAAGAGCGTATTACTTTTTTTTTTTTTTGTAATCTAGCGCGTCTTTACCAAAATGTGCACACTGCTTAGAGGTGTTAGCTCTCTCTCCTGTTGCGAAATATATTATTAAAGCTATATTGCGATCTAGTTAACTGATGTTATTTTGTTATTGCTGGGTACCTCTTCTTTCATTTTATTAAATACTGTCATTTATGTATGTGCTTCACTATGTATTACATAAATTTTCATTTTCTTAGCAGAAGCACTGCTGTGTAAATACGCTAAATTTTAGATTATATCTTACTGCAATGCTGGAATAGCTTGTGCGTTTAGAAGACCTTCAGCCAAGTCAAAAATAGTCAAAACACAACGCATAAGTTCCCCGCCTCCATGCTCCCCCCCCCCCTACCCCAAGTAAAAAAATCCTGGCGCCACCCCTGCATGTCGCTCGTAGCAGGGGCAGCTACATAAAGTAACGGGTTGGTCATAGCTGTGACAGGCGGCTAGCCGACGTGTCCACTAGAAGCAATCCGAACAGTGGAGTTGCTGCCGATGATTGCGGTGGCGTCCAGAAATTCAGACACAGTGAAGTCTCTTCTGCGCAGTCGCCGAGATAGAAGGGTGCTCTGTCGGCGAAATCCATTGTCTTGTGGGATGCGTTGGCAGTCCATGTCGCTCGGAGCAGGAGCAGCTGCAGAAAGTAACGGGTTTATCTTTCTAAATATAAAAAAATGCGGTGGCCGCATTTTTTGACCGCAGTGGAACTCGCACCTTAGCGTTAGTGTTCGTTAAGTTAAGCAAGCGAACATGTTTACCCTGGCACGACATGCGGGCGAGGAGGAAGCGCAGCGCGCGCCACCTGGTGGGGCGTAGCCACCTAGCGAGCGGCGCACGTTACGCGCCCTCTCTGGTGCTGACGTCAGAGCTTGTAACGAATGCGCGCAGCCGTTGCGAGCAAGCAGGTGCGCGACAGGAGAGAAGCGAGAGAGGGTGAAGTCACATTCACTCTGCTCGGCAGATTACTGCTCTCTTCCAAGCAACTGCTCTCCATTAATTAGCCGGTTAAATATTCCACCTTGTTGTGTGACGTCATTAGTGAAGTCATTACTTCCGCTTTCTACTTCCGGGCTTCCAGTAGCTTCACCAAAGTCGTGCTGGCGTGGTGGGTCTCTAAAAGTAAGATTCTGTGCTTTGGTGTGCAGAAATAGGCGATTCCTAGTTAATTCTAATTATTCCAGACACTTCAGCAGCTCAACTTATAACTAAACTTGCGCTCTGATGTATCTATAATGAAACCCATGAATATTGTACTGTACTATTGCTTTTCTCTTTTCTGATTTTGAATTTCGTCCGCAGTCGTCTCAGGAGGTGAACCAAAAGTGCTGCGCTCGCAAGTATGCTCGTGCCACTAGAAAACATTTTACCATGCGTCGAAACTTAAATTGTGAAAAATGGCATGCGCAGCCGAGCTTAATGCTTGGGTGTCACTCCATAAAGCTATTTGGTCCGCTGCTTCTTGCAGTATCTGACAGTGCCATCTTATACGCCAGGGCGTGAATGTGCGTCAAAGCTGCACATTCGAGCCCTTGAGTTTTAATGTGATCGACGTGCCTTTTCCCTCAATTCAACGACAGACAAATCTTTTAAGGCGAAAGCCTTTCTAGCCTCATGGTGAACTTGGTGTCAGCAGACCTGACCGCCGGAGTGTCCGCCGAAGCGTCATCACACCATATGAAGACAGATTAAAGAATGAAAATGATTGACAGTGACAGTGAAGGATAACGTTACAACAGAGATTGGTAAAGGTTAATGACTAATAACGAATACTTTGTAATGACTACTGACTATGAAATGACCAATATGTCTAACGACAGCTTGTAATGGCCACAATTGATTACACATGGCCAGTAATGACTAATGACTACGAAATGACCAATATGTCTAATGACGACTTGTAACTACAATTGATGAGAAATGACTAAAAATGCATAGTAATGACTATCTAGTAATGAGTAATGACTAATAATGACTAAAATGACTTGTAATGACTACTGATGACTATGATACGACCAACATGTCTAATGACGGCTTGTAATGACCATGATTACAAATGACTAAAAATGCTTAGTGAGCAGTAATGACTAATGACCATGAAATGACCAATGTCTAACAACTTGCAATGACTACAATTCATTAGAACAATCTTCCTAACTATTGCTTATGAGTGTGACCAGGAAAATTTCCGGCATCTTCTAACAAGGAATTTTTCAAACTCTACATAACCCAATGTGTTATTTTTTCTTCAGTTTCCCGTTATTATTGTGCTACTATCCCTTATACTCTTTTGTTATAGCCAAATATGTACCGCTCGCTCTGCAATTCTATTGATTATATTTTACTTTGTGAAAGTTTGTTGTTCATTGACCTCTGGCATTCAAAAGCATGCGGTTTGTCCTTTGTATAATTTTAACACCACATTAATGTTACCACATTTACACAATTTTTTGTATATGTATTCACATATGTATTCTAATTATTGTATAATCTCCGAGTGTACTCTCCCCCCTTACACAATGCTTCTAGGGGCCTGTAAGGTATCTTTAAATAAAAAAAAATACTAGAAATGCTTAATAATGCCTAGTAATGACTGAAATAACTATATGACCAACATGTCTAACGATGGCTTGTAATGACCACAATTGATTACAAATGACTGAAAATGCTTAGTAGTGAGCAGTAATGACTAAAAGAAAGAAGAGAAAGAGAAGAGGCAAGGAGAAAGAGGCAAATGATAAGAGGAGGAAGAGTAGGCTTTCGCCGTTTACCTCTTGAGAGATCTAAAGAGCCCCTGTAATTTTTGCCCCTCTAGTGCTGCTTCGCCGCACAGTAGCTGAACAAAAGCGCCCCAGGACAAAAAAAGTTCAATCAGCGGAATAAAACCAAACTGGACTTGCATATAGAGTGAGATATAGAGTATGTGCCACTGAAGTGCAATTAGCGGATGAATTCTTGCTGCGATGAAATCGGCGTTTTAAAAATCACCCATGCATTTTAAATGGGCCTACAAAAGCATCCCAGGACAACAAAATCCAGCCAGCGGAATTAAACTAGATACAACATATAGCGTGAGATCGTAGTTGGGATTAAGTGCTTAAGTACAATTCATGAAAAATGAGGCATTGCTCAGCAATCAATTTTAGAGCACAGCTCTCAGGCGCCCGTTCCTGGAGCGAGCATCGGCATAACCGAGCGAATGAGCACAGTGAAAGATGAAAGCAAACACACAGTGCAGCGGGGCATGGAAGAGGTGAGAAAAACAGAGTATGGCAAAACGATGAGAGGCGTAGTGCAGAGACGATGACTACAAGATGGCGCCAGAGTAGCGCGTGCCTTCTGGGAGGTCCGTCAGTGGCGGCTGCTATGAATTGTGCCCACGCATCACCCATGCACTGGCTCTGCGATCTCCAGGTTAGCAAGGCGGTCGCGCCACACTTGGCTCCATTTGCAACGTGCTGCATGAGACAGATTGTCCGTGCCAGCCAATATATCGCGAAGTGAAAACACGTATAGAGCGGCACTCAAATTTTGCATTAGGGAGAATCGTAATCGCTGGTGGATTAAAAAAAGAATGCTTCCCATAGAGTTACACCGACCACATCGCCCCAGGGTTAGCTTCGACGGAATAGTTGGTGGCCTGGATTCCTGGACTTGTCAGAAAAGTGGGAAAGGAAGCGCAAATGACAGCCCGGAGCACGTTGCATTTGTGCTGCGTGTGCCAATCCGCGGCGAACTCAGTAATGGCCTCCAAGGTCACATGATCTCAGAGGCCATATGTCGTCGCGCCCAGCTCGACTTCACCAATAGTGGCACTGCCGTTCTCCACGCGTTATTAAATATATGTGTCGCAACGCGACAAATCTAGGCCTTAAATTTAGCAGAGAAAATTTGGAATTATGATCTTTAATGAAGAGACGAGTAACTAAGTAGTGTCAATTCAGCAGCAAGTCATACCCATAGTCAAGCAGTATAAATACCTCAGCGTATATATAAACGTAGTAAAGACTTACTCAAGCACCCACCAAGATCATCTGAAAAGGGAAGCAGAATGCAGCAATAATGAAACCTAGGGCACTATGGGGTCACAATAAATATGAAGTGGTGCGTGGAACCTGGAAAGGAGTCATGGTGCCAGCGACGACATTCACAAAGGCCATTCTGTGCCTAAAATCGGATATATTGTTGGGTTTGGAAATCAACCAACGATCAGTGGGCCAGTTGGCTTTGGGAGCCCACTGCAAAACCACAAATGAGGCAGTGCAAGGGGTCACGGGCTGGGCCTCATTTGAAGAGAAGCACAAAGCAAAATTAGTTTTGAAGACTCAAGAACATGGATTAAAAAAAAAAAATGGGCGGCAAAGTGCACAAGTATATGTACTTAAAAAGTGTGGACATAGAGTGGAGGACGAGGTCAAGAAAGTTGGCAACCAAGTACAGGATAACAGAAAGTGTAGAACCAGGAGTAATCAGAAAAAGAGATAAACAGAGACAGCAAATTGCATGCAAAGAATGGAAATTAAAAAGACCATGCATATATACAAGTATGAGAAAAAAGACATTAGAAGAGAAAATTTGTACGATAATATGAAGGTAAGTGCCCTGCTATTTGAGGTTAGAGCTGGTTGCTTAAGGAGAAAAACATACCAGAGCAAATATTCGCAAATAGATGATGAGTATGCTGCAGCAAAAATCTGGAGAACACTCGGCACATCCCAATGGAATGCGAAGGGATCCATCCAGCGAGACCAGTACATAATGTACAACTTCCAGAAGCGCTTGGATTTAAAGTAGACGAAAGTATCAACTGGTCAGCAGTTGAAAGATAAGCAAAAGACATTTAGAATGAAAAAAAAAAAAGCAGAGAAGAGACTGATACGACCAGATCCATTACAGGCATAGGCGGCGGTACAAGGTAGACAGAAAAGAGCAAAGAGATGTACACAAGAATACTAGAAGGAAAAGCATTCATAAAATGCCCAAGTAACTGAAGCAGGCTAGGGGACGATGTGTCTCCACCCAGTATCAAAAGCGATGCCAATAAATCATCATCCTCAGCACCATCATGAGAAGCGACTCGGGAAACTCCGCAATATTATGCATAACACTTTGTCGTCAAAACAGCCCGAGACTAAGCAAAAGCCATTTACACGGTCATTCGCAACAAAAGAAGCTAATTTTATAAAAAAACAATGCCAAATTCAGTTCAATGCGGGCGGCCGCGACTGCCGCCATGTCTTACGTTAACCACACAGTGACGGTGACGTTAAAACTGAAAGATAGCATGCACATGCTAAACGCCACAGGTTGTTTAGCGTTCTGTGCATTTTCAATCAATTTCATGCTCAACTCATTTTCAACTTTATGCTCGCTCGTGCGAGTACGCCAGCAGTGCACACATCAACTAATATATGGATGCCACACACTGAACTCGAGTTGAAAGAATTCTAGCCACATTAGTGAACTATATTCCTAACGTAGTGAGCTTCGACTATGATGACGACACACCTCGAGGATGTGAAATTCGAAAAACTGATGAACAGGTCCCGTACTCACAGATGCCTATCGGAGCATGCTGTTGTCCTCAGCGAGCTGCAGTTCAGCGAGAGCACTCGTCGCGGTGCCTCGCAATGGCCATGGTATGTGGCCACTGCGGGGTGCCAAAGTGGCCAAGTTTGATTCCTACCTGGCCATGCCTTAGTAGACAATAGTCAGCGCTTGTACGATAGTCACACTTCCGGAAGTATGCAATTCCCATCGAAATTCGAAACGCAGATTTTCACTTACTTTAGCCTGTTTATTAAACTGTGTCAATATACACAGTAACAGCAGGAAGAAGCACACTGATCCAAACACCCTTCTTGATCAATGTCAGGTATTGGCCAATAGCAGCCGCCGTATAGGGTATCCACTATACTACAAAATAAAGCGCCCTGAAAAGAGTGAGGAGCAGGCGTCTGTTGAAAAGAGAATGCTTGAGAGAAAGGAGACTTCAAGCTCTGCTTGCAAGCTCCACACGCCACGCATGACTGCAAAATTTGGCTGAGATGCTCACAGTATACGCTATCCACGGAATGTGTTTCTTCGCCAAGCCCGAGGGCTGGTTCAGAACCCCTTGAAGTAACGGGATTAGAAACATGATAGGCACGCAGCTGGTAGTTTGAATGTGCCTACCCATGAGGTCATGCACCCAGGAAATTTCATAAAAATCATTTGCCAAGCCCTCGTCATCAGTATGAATGAAAAGTGTAAAACAGCATCAGGAAACCTTTTTAATTCTTGGTGTGTGCAGGGATGTACCTTTACCGATATTGATGATAGTTGCCAAACAGAACTTGTTCAGGAGCTTCAACATTTTGTAGTAGTGCTCTTGCTAACAGAGTCATAAAGCCATCACCTGGTCATTTCTCGCAGCAAATTCATTAACCAAAGATGCACCAACAAGATGGTCTTGTCAAATAGGCGACAAAAGCAACAATATACATGCATGTATATCAAAGTGCTTGGTTGTCAGGCTTCTAGCAGGTATTTGTCACTTGGGACAGCAGTACACACACAATATCATTCAGCAATGCAAGAAAAAACATTAGGCCCATTCAAATAAAAAAAAAAAGCTTTTAATGGACCAGCTCTCCCAGATGTCGCCATGAATAAGAACTGCTCTGATGGCATAATTTATTTGGCTATCATATATCATGCAACATTAGGAAAGCAGTTGCAGATTTGTTTTCTTTTCTAAGTCTTTACACAAAGCAGTAAAATGTTCTAGCGGCATCACACCCAAAAGAAAAAAAAACAGCAAACAATTGTTCTTGACACACTTATAATATGTATATATACCTATGTTTATATACACGCAACTCCTAGTGCACATCACTGAATCAATTCATAGATGGCAATTTGTTAAAAAGTCAAACACTATGGCAACACCCAAATTTTTAAGAGCCCCCAACCACAAGCACAAAAGAAAACTGTGAACAAACAGAAATACAAACTGCAAATTACAACGTCATGGCTGCCCCCAATAGTGCCATCTCCAAACACTTTTCATCTGCACAGAATGGGGTCTACAAAAGCAGACAACCACATGTACAAAATGGAGAGTTCATACGAAAAAAAGGAACATTTTCAGTGCGCAATCCTGAAGCATTAGTTGAGTTGTTCAAAATGAATTAAGTGAACCTACAATGCAAGCAGCTGAGTCCATTTTAACAGCCTTAGGGAAACTGTGTAGACTTCTTAATCACTGGAACAAAAGTTTCTCTCACAAAGGCATACTTCAGAAGCAAGAAAGGTTAGCCTCTTGTCTTGATACATGCCAAACAAGACAAACCCAGTTTCAACTGAAATTACAAAAGACATCAGCCAATTAGTTATGTGGCTAGACAGATACCATAGACAGGAGAGGCAATGCTGACAGTTATGCAATTGAGATAAGCTTCAAGTGAGAAGAAGAAAAAGCCACTCTCAAAATAGCTTTTTCTTGTTCTTTAAGAAGACGACACGAGAAAAAAGAGATGTAGTTCCAACCTAGAAAAGAATCTTAAAAACGAAGCTGCAAATTACATTTTCAGGAAAAGGCAGGAAACATAAACCCTTAAAATGACAAAATAAGTAAACAACAGAGCAGCTTTCGCAGTGCAAGAACACCCACAGGTAAACTCGGCAGACAACTTCTTCATGCCCATAAAACAAGCAGAGTGTAAGAAGGAAGGAGCAAAAAAAAAAAAAAAATAAAGCACACAGTCTTATGCTCCACCTACACACACTCTCTCTCTCTCTTTATCACGAGAGAATACTTCTTTCCGGTGGCACCACACTTCTGGCATTGCAGGGTGTTTCGTTGCACACAGGCGCACGCACACATCACGCGCATCGGCGCCGACACAGACTGTGATAGTAGGCTCGCCTCAAGTGTCCATGAAGTTTCTGCTGCAATAACAGCTGCACGGGAACGGACAAGCAAGAGCCACACAAAATTGAGAAAGGCAGAACCACAGAACAAAAATAATAATAATAAAATAAAAGGAGAAAGCTGAAAAACTATGAGCAGTCTTCTTCCTATTTGCTTAGCTGCTGCTTCAAGTGTTGAAGGAATTCATAGTAGGAAAGCGCTGACTCCGTTCGGTCATCAACCATGTGCTGCACAAAAAGGTGCCGATCCTTGCTGTCTTCCCTGTGAAGCAATGAGAAGGCGTAAGCCAGTGAACATACAATGGAGGCCTAGCAATACGTCCACTAGCAGAAAAATGAATAGCAAAAACTAGCACATCTTTACAAACTGTTGGCAGGCACCTATCAAGCAGTGTCAGCTAAGAGGAAACCAACAGGCCCCTGCAAGGATTTTCTAATGCAGCCAGACATTGAACACGGGTATCATTTGCGACCCCTCACACTAAGGAAAACATTGATGCTCTGGAAGTGATTCAACAGAAATTCATCTCTTCATTTTTCAAAGTACCACATGACTGACTTCTCAACTTACGTGATGTGGCAAAATAAAATACCAGAATTTCAACTACGTTGCAAAATTATAAGAATAAGGTTTCTTTTTCTCCTGAAAAACAACCTTGTCACCTTAGACGACCCTGATGTGTAAATCAAGCCTCGGTAACTTGAAATCATCATGCTGAATTGATAATGCCATTTAGAGCAAACTAACAAGTTCACACTTTCCTTGAACAACTACACAACGGAACGCATTGCCCCTATGTATGCTTCAGAGCAGTGATTTGTTAGACAATAATGTCATAATATGCAATGCAACTTTTTTTTATGTATATACTACTGTACATAACAAATGCACTTCTTTCTGGAAAGAATTGCGCAAAATTGGGGTGGTATTAATTATGTGGAGTACAATTTTGCGCGATCCTTTTTTTTTTTTCACGACCACCTCTAAAAAGCAGAAGCATGGTATAATTTGGTGACTGATATGGCATCTGACATGACGTAATAGCAGCCAAATCCGAGGCATTTTGCCGTGCCACAGTGCCGGATTGGATGCTTGGCATGCAACAAAAGTAAAAGACATATGGTACGATTCGTCATTCGATACGGTGTTCAACGTGCCGGAACACAGCAAGATTTCGATCCGTAGCACCGGATCGGAACACCTGATGGTCGCTGCCATTTTTGCGAATCCTACGCCGTATCAGACGCCGAATCGTACAGTGCGTCTCCTACTTTTGTCACACGCCAGATTTCTGATCTTGCGCTATGGTATGGCAAAATGCCTCAGTTCTGGTGCTTTGGACACCGTATCGGACGCCTAAACGTACCATGCGTCTCCAATGTCATGGCAGCAAATTTATGGTGTGATCATTATGCAAAGAAGAGAAAAAAGCACTTTTTGATGGAAAACGTGGAGGGCGTTTGAATAAGGTACTGCCTTTTTTTTGTCTAAGAGCTGTTATAATTTGGAGCATTTATTGTCACAGTCAAACAGGCACTAATTGTTGTGCTCTACTTATCTCAGACCTGCCACCCTTAAAGAACTACAGTGAGCACAAAAAATACCAAATTTTTGTGGAAAATACTAAAATTTGTTTGACTATTCAATATGTTGACTGTTTATTAAAGATTCGCAGACTTCTCTCTTCTGCATGGATGCTGTGAACAGGCACTCTGCTCTAACAGTCGCAACAACAATGATCTGCACTGCAGACAAGCAGAAATATTTGTGAACATTATGAATGAAATATTCTCGTAATGACTGCCAAAGATTCAGCTGCCATAATACAGGTGCTTTCTTTTTTAAAGTTCAGATAATTTAAAAACATCGCCTGTGGCATCTGGTGCAAATCTACTTATTCAGCTGCATTACTCGAAGAGGCAGACATTACTTACACTGGAAATCAAACTGCATAATTGAATAATTACCAAAACTTCACTAATCAACCCTTTGAAACTAATAACTTTAGTGTACATACTACAATATACAAATTGAAGCCAGTAATTTCACAAGGCATATCCACTTTCAATGAATTGTGAAACTAGGAACAGATCTGAGATCATCATCAGCCTGGTTACGCCCACTGCAGGGCAAAGGCCTCTCCCATACTTCTCCAACAACCCCGGTCATGTACTAATTGTGGCCATGCCATGCCTGCAAACTTCTTAATCTCATCCGCCCACCTAACTTTCTGCCACCCCCTGCTACGCTTCCCTTCCCTTGGGATCCAGTCCGTAACCCTTAATGACCATCGGTTATCTTCCCTCCTCATTACATGTCCTGCCCGTGCGCATTTCTTTTTCTTGAATTCAACTAAGATGTCATTAACTCGCGTTTGTTCCCTCACCCAATCTGCTCTTTTCTTATCCCTTACCGTTACACCTATCATTCTTCTTTTCATAGCTCGTTGCGTCGTCCTCAATTTGAGTAGAACCCTTTTCGTAAGCCTCCAGGTTTCTGCCCCGTAGGTGAGTACTGGTAAGACACAGCTATTATATACTTTTCTCTTGAGGGATAATGGCAACCTGCTGTTCATGATCTGAGAATGCCTGCCAAACGCACCCCAGCCCATTCTTACTCTTCTGATTATTTCCGTCTCATGATCCGGATCCGCAGTCACTACCTGCCCTAAGTAGATGTATTCCCTTACGACTTCCAGTGCCTCGCTGCCTATTGTAAATTGCTGTTCTCTTCCGAGACTGTTAAGCATTACTTTAGTTTTCTGCAGATTAATTTTTAATCCCACTCTTCTGCTTTGCCTCTCCAGGTCAGTGAGCATGCATTGCAATTGGTCCCCTGAGTTACTAAGCAAGGCAATATCATCAGCGAATCGCAAGTTACTAAGGTATTCTCCATTAACTTTTATCCCCAATTCTTCCCAATCCAGGTCTCTGAATACCTCCTGTAAACACGCTGTGAATAGCATTGGAGATATCGTATCTCCCTGCCTGACGCCTTTCTTTATTGGGATTTTGTTGCTTGCTTTATGGAGGACTACGGTGGCTGTGGAGCCGCTATAGATATCTTTCAGTATTTTTACATACGGCTCGTCTACACCCTGATTCCGTAATGCCTCTATGACTGCTGAGGTTTCGACAGAATCAAACGCTTTCTCGTAATCAATGAAAGCTATATATAAGGGCTGGTTATATTCCGCACATTTCTCTATCACCTGATTGATAGTGTGAATATGATCTATTGTTGAGTAGCCTTTACGGAATCCTGCCTGGTCCTTTGCTTGACAGAAGTCTAAGGTGTTCCTGATTCTATTTGCGATTACCTTAGTAAATAGTTTGTAGGCAACGGACAGTAAGCTGATTGGTCTATAATTTTTCAAGTCTTTGGCGTCCCCTTTTTTATGGATTAGGATTATGTTAGCGTTCTTCCAAGATTCAGGTACACTCGAGGTCATGAGGCATTGCGTATACAGGGTGGCCAGTTTCTCTAGAACAATCTGTCCACCATCCTTCAACAAATCTGTTGTTACCTGATCCTCCCCAGCAGCCTTCCCCCTTTGCATATCTCCCAAGGCTTTCTTTACTTCTTCCGGCGTTACCTGTGGGATTTCGAATTCCTCTAGACTATTTTCTCTTCCATTATCGTCGTGGGTGCCACTGATACTGTATAAATCTCTATAGAACTCCTCAGCCACTTGAACTATCTCATCCATATTAGTAATGATATTGCCGGCTTTGTCTCTTAACGCATACATCTGATTCTTGCCAATTCCTAGTTTCTTCTTCACTGTTTTTAGGCTTCCTCCGTTCCTGAGAGCATGTTCAATTCTATCCATATTATACTTCCTTATGTCTGCTGTCTTACGCTTGTTGATTAACTTCGAAAGTTCTGCCAGTTCTATTCTAGCTGTAGGGTTAGAGGCTTTCATACATTGGCGTTTCTTGATCAGATCTTTCGTCTCCTGCGATAGCTTACTGGTTTCCTGTCTAACGGCGTTACCACCGACTTCTATTGCGCACTCCTTAATGATGCCCACAAGATTGTCGTTCATTGCTTCAACACTAAGGTCCTCTTCCGGAGTTAAAGCCGAATACCTGTTCTGTAGCTTGATCTGGAATTCTTCTATTTTCTCTCTTACCGCTAACTCATTAATCGGCTTCTTATGTACCAGTTTCTTCCGTTCCCTCCTCAGGTCTAGGTTCCCTCCTCAAATCTGAGATAAGCGCTGCCAATCTTGCGGTAAAAATGCACTGTTCTACATTTTTAACATTGAAGCTGAAGAATTACTGGTCAACCACTACATTAGATCGCATATCTCAAAATGGGCGTCACCCTCAGAATTCATTCCAAGTGAATATGACTTTCGAAGCCACTGGCTACAATTAATAAATTACAATATGTGTTGTAATCAGTTTAAAAGCTAGTCAGTGAACCTCTGTTAATTAGTCAATATTCATTTCTCATGTAAATAATGTCCGTTTCTTGGAGTAATCCAGCTCATGTAGGAGAATTGTGATACATGCCACAAGTGATGCACATATACATCCATATAATGGAGAGGCCCAAAAAATCAGGCCATAGGAAATTAGTCAGTGACTGCATTTACCTTTTCAAAGTTGGTTTTGCGCAAAACTATATGCAAATGAAAAATCAAAATATTTGTGTTGACATGAGAAACTCAAAGGAATGCTTAAAATCAAGCATTCTACGATAAATCATAAATGTTAACTGAAGTATGTGCTTTTCAATGTACTATTTATTGTTTTGTTATTGTACTACTGCCTTTTTTGCAAGAGCTGTAATAATCTGTTTGGAGCATTTGTTGTCATGTTAATTGAGCACTCAGTGTTGTGCTAGAATGTATTCTCTAACATTGTTCATGGTTTGTGATGCACTACTGTTTTGCACCAGTGCTCGTATAACTCCTGGAAGGGTCCACATTTTTGAGCCTTCAGTATTGTAAAAAAGTTAATAATAATAATAATAATAATAATAATAATAATAATAATAATAATAATAATAATAATAATAATAATAATACATATTCCTTGAAATTAATCAGGCTTTAGAATTTTACCAGATAATCTTTAGGGGGCTCTCTAATATCTACATTAGGTCTACTATTTGAAAAGTTTCACCTAGACATCTCCAACTCTCCTCTGAACAAAAAATAGCTATTTGATTAGGTCAACACTACACCACACCTAAAACACACACACACACACACACACACACACACACACACACACACACACACACATACAAAAGAATAAGAAACAGTTGACAAGGCTAAGCTCGACACAACTCAGATGTATCCAAGAGCACACACCTGATCACCCTGAGTGGGCTGTAGAAGGGCCGTCTTGACTGCGTCCAAGAGAGGAAGTTTCGTACCCTTTCCGACTCTTCAGTTGCCAACTGGGGCAGCTCATTCTGCAAAACACAAGCCAAGAATGTATTTTTCTGATGGTGGTTAAAGCAGAATGCATGTGCCAGTGCATGCAATGTACAGTATGAATTACTTCCGCTATTTCAACCAGTGTTGGCACAGAACGAAAACGAAAAACAAAACAATATTTTTGGCCGGAACGAAAACATAACCGAAACTTTATTTATTATTTTGTTTCGGAGTGAAACCGAAATATTTTTTAGGTCTGCAATCTGGAACAAGTGACGTCAGGCAACATCAGAATTAGCGCATATCTCAGGGCTCCCTCCCCATAAGCACGTATCTCAGGCAGCGATAGTGCGAGTGATAGCTGGTCGAGCACTCCTGCAATCTAAGCCTGCCACTCAGTGCACTAGCACATCGTAGCAAAACCCAAGGCTTGCACTCTGAAGAGGTTATCGTTTCGTTTTCTACAGGTACAATGCTTTGTTATCGATGTTGTATCGTTCATGTCCGCCTAAATTCGTTTTATCGGAATAGTAGTCTAGCATATTGGCGCATACACTCAATGACGTGCTGCTTCCGAAATCATGCTCAGTGCTCTGAGCATGATCTCAGAAATTATAATTCACTTACTGACAAAAATAAGTAGTATGTATTTATTGGTACTTTGCTTATAAAATTTTTGCATGCCAACCAAAACTGTTATGAACTGCTATGGAACATTTTTTTTTTTCTTTCTGGAGCAGAACTGCAACAGAACTTTTTTCAGAGGAACTGAACTAAAAGCAGAGTGAAAAACATTTCGTTCCAACACTTTTATTTCAACACCAATGGGGCATGCGAAATTCATTCTAATTATCTAATGCTCAAATGAAGTTTCAAAGCGCACCAGTACGTTTCAAGATATTTTAAACATAGCCAAATCTTTTGGTGCTCAAGATAACCTCAAAGGCCAAATGCAATGAAATTTAACTTGTACCGAATTTGTTCCAAATATGTAGATACTCATGCAGTCAATGCCAAATTTATAGGGCTAGTAATTACAGAGCACATTAACCAATACAGCGAAAATAGACTTTAGCAGACGAAATGACGCCAGGCATGCTGCTCACAGAGCATGCTTGATACTCAGTGTACAGATCAAACTGTACAGAATGAAATCCCCTTTCCAACAGTACTTGTTACAAACAACATGCTTATTAAAAATAATATAAAAAAATAAATATCTACCTAAATATATTGTACCAGAAAAGAAAATATTCCATGAAAACATGTTGCTCTGCACAAAAAGAATGTAAAAAAAAAATTCTAAAACATTTTCAACACAAAGGACCAGCTTTCTATGTAAAGCGTTTTATGAGATATACAAGAAAACATTAGCCCTAGTGACTAGCCCTAGCAAGATGCCAAGGTTGACTCCTGGCAGTCTTCAAATCCAAAGCACAACTCAGCGTGGCCACCGGCAAGTGATCCCACCCCAAAAATGTTGACACCTCGTTATTAAGAACTGCGAACTTTAGAACATGCAGGATATCTTTACGTCGGCACACAGCAGGAATGAAGCAGGTCAGAGAAGAAAGTTAAACTCAGTGCTGAAATCTGACAAACTGAAGCTGTCTTCTGTGTCAGTGCTGCTGCCACCAACCAAAAACTCATGTGCAGATAAATCAGAATCAGTAGAAAAGTGACATTTCTGTGGAGGAGTGGTGCACAATGTCAACACTACCTTGGGAACTACGAGCGCTCGTCAACCCAACTGTGCCCAGACACCGGAGGTGCCTTAAAGAACACCGCACAGATGAAAAAGGTAAAACAAAAGCTAAACTGAAGAAATAGTTTCTCTACAACCCATTAGATAGCACAAGCTGTCCAAAAGTGCTCGGAAAGCGGTAAAATATGAATTTGCAACCATTGATAATGGGCTACTGATGGTACAGGGTGTCTACCAAGTTGACATTTCCGAATTCCCCGATTTTTCCAAGTTCTCCCCAACTCAATTTGCAATATTCCCTGAGTAACACAGAACTTTGTTTTATGTCAAGACGGGCTCCCTACATCATGTCGCCCAATGGTGTCACTCTCTAGTAGGCATGTTAAAAAATAAAAAGCAACTTAATCCAGTTTGAATAGTAAGGGGTAGTGTTTATTTTATTCAAAAAGAAAACAGAAGGGAGGGGGTTAGTAAAATGCACAGCGAATAAAATATCTTCTAAAGAAATAGTAAAACCCATTGCAAATCGAGTCAAACATTCTCAAATATGAATATGAGAGAGATGCATACAGAACATTTTCGAATATGAGCTATTTCTATCAACTGATAGCAAGGTAATTGTTATGAGGCCCGAACTTTATCACAAGTGAGATTATAAGCCCGTCTACCACAGTGACAACGTTTTCTTGCTGTTGCTGCCGTGCCCACGGTCCATTCACTCATTGATTGAAATGTTTAGTAGCATAGGTACCTATGTGGGGTCATTGCTCCTGCTTAGTGGTGACATCGAGACAAACCCCGGTCCCTCTGTGGCAGATCAGCTAAAACTTATATACGAGGACATACAGGAAATAAAAATGGGCAAGGCTGAAACTATGACAAAGTTAGAAGCCATTGATAAAAAGCTAGAAAAAATCACAAGGCTTGAAAAACAGGTTTCCGACTGTCTGAAAAGGATAAGTGATCTTGAAGGTGACCTTGCCTTCACGCGAAAGAAAATCGATGAACTGGAAAATAGAAGTCGGCGATCTAACCTCATCATTTATGGCGTAAAAGAGGAACAAGGCGAAACCCCAGAAGTTCTGCACGAAACAGTTTCTAAGAAAGTTTTCGGGGAAGTGCTAGACTTTAATACCCCAGCCATTGAAAGAATCCATCGCCTCAGAAACCGAAAGCCGAACAACGAAGACGATAAAAGCAGACCCATAATTCTGAAGTTGCTTGATCACCGTGACAAAGTGACTATTCTAAAACGATGCTCTAGGCTAAAAGGGTCCGGCTATTCAATCGGCGAAGATTTTTCACGACCTATCCGGGAAATAAGAAAGAAGTTGTGGCAAAAAACTAAAGCAAACCGTGATCGCAAGGAAAAGGTATTTCTAGTCTATGACAAAGTCCGCATTGATGGCCGTCTTTTCGCCTGGGACAACGATTCAAACGATATCGTAGACTGTAAAAAAAACGAAGAACACATCAGCATGCGGACGCGCAGTGCTCAAAACCGCAATCAGCTACAATCATAAATTTAAACGCGCGCAGCCTGGTGAACAAATTCCACGAACTAGAAGCTGTTCTACTTGCTTACCAGCCCGATATCGCCGTCGTTACAGAGACATGGCTTCACTCGAACATTTTAAACCAAGAAATTGTGCCACCGGAATATGCAATTGTACGCAAAGATAGAAAGACAAGAGGTGGGGGCGTTGCACTGCTGTTTAGGCAAGGGATATCTTACAGCGTCATGCCCGAGGCTACAGGCATCGAGGCTGTTTGGTGCACCGTCCGTCTGAAAGATGATGTCTTCCATATTGGTGCAGTTTATCAGCCGCCTGATGCTGAGCCTCTATTCTTGGAATCTCTCTCAGAATACATGCAACAACACATCTCATATGGCAGCAAAGTAATAATGGCGGGAGACTTTAACTTGCCTGACATAAGGTGGAACTCAATGACTCCAGGAAATGTTACGCTTGACACCATATCAGATATACAGTTAGCATATAACCTGACACAAATTGTCGATTTCCCAACCAGGGTAGTCGGTACCTCAAGTTCACTCTTAGATGTTGTGTTTATTAGTGACCATTTCCTTGAGAATACTGTTCACGTTGAACCCCTTGAAGGATTATCTGACCATAAGATAATATTTTGTTCTTTACAATTCCCAAGTCCTGTACGAACGCTCGGTCCTATAAAGCGAGTGCTCTCGTTCAAAGATGCAGACGATGCAGCTATCATGACCTACCTTGCCTTCAATTATCAAAATTTTTTTGACCTCATTTCTGACCTGCAGTCGTCTATCGATGTGGTGTGGACCGAGTTTAAAGCCATTGTGACGCATTGTATAAACGCCTTTGTTCCACGAGTTCAAAGAAAAACTAGAAAACGCAGTCCATGGATATGTCGTGATATAATCCACTTGAAGCGCAAAATAAAGAGACTTAGGAAAAGAAGAAAGTCGCATATGTGTAAAAAAACTGACTCGGAAATAACACTGCTAACGACGTCATTGAAAAGTAAAGTACGTTGTGCCAAAAACAGTTTCTTGAAAAATTCATTACACAGCTTTATCAGGAAATCGCCTCAAAAATTCTGGCGCTACCTAAGCGTGAAGCGCTCTAACGTGCCCTCCATGAATGCTCAGGAAAGTAAACAAAAAGCTGACGCGTTTAACAAGTACTTTCAATCCATTTTCACCGTCGATAATGGTTCCCTCAACCACTTCGTCCCTAGCCACTGCCAAGAAAGCACTTTGGGCACCCCAAAAATATCACAGGCTGGCATATTATCTCTCTTGTTGAATTTAGATGAAAAGAAAAGCGATGGTCCAGATCAAATTCCGAACAGTTTCTTGAAAAGGTACGCAGAACCAGTAAGCAAGCTTCTTCATTTAATTTTCTTAAAGTCACTCCGTGAGAGCCACCTTCCTGCAGAGTGGAAGGTTGCAAAAATAATTGCCATACCAAAATCAGGTGACACATCTTCCTTGTCTAACCACCGGCCAATTTCTTTAACATGCACGTGCTGCAAAATACTAGAGCACATAATCTTGAAACACTTAACAGAATTCGTGGAAGCAAACAATTTAATCTATTCAAACCAGCACGGTTTTCGAAACGGTTTATCAACAGTCACCCAACTCGTGGAAACCCTTCACGACTTAACTCAAAACATTAATGAGCAACTACAGGTAGACATAATCTTTATGGATTTCTCCAAAGCGTTTGATCGTGTTTCCCATGTTAAATTGCTTCACAAACTTAACCGCCTACTTGGTAACGGCCCTGTTGTTGGTTGGATCAGTGACTTTCTGTCAAACCGCTCCCAATACGTAGAATACAATGATCACCTTTCTGATGCTGTCCCTGTTTTGTCCGGCGTTCCCCAGGGCTCAGTACTGGCCCCACTTCTGTTCTTATTATACAGAGATGATATAACCAACCAAGTCGACGTCACCATTCGCCTCTTTGCAGACGACTGCATTCTTTATCATACTGTGCGTAACCACGAAGATCAAGCAAAACTGAACAAATCCCTAAATAAGGTAGTGCAGTGGTGTGCAGACTGGCAAATGGTGATAAATTCTGATAAAACTGTCTGCATGTCGGTCACAAACAAAAAATCAAGTCTGCAGTTCCCGTACGGTTTCAACGGCACTATTCTACAAAGCGTCACCCAGTATAAATACTTAGGCGTAATCATCTCATCCGACCTCACCTGGAATGCGCACATACAGTACGTAGCTAAAAAAGCCTTGAACAAACTGTTCTACCTCAAACGCACCTTATCGCATTCCACCAGCCAGACAAAACAGCTTGCTTACGTCAGCCTCATCAGACCGGCACTCGAATACGCCAACATAGTATGGTTTCCACATTCCAAAAACCAAATTCATCCGCTGGAACGCATACAAAGTAAAGCTGCTCGATTTATCTATAACCGTTTCAAACGCACAGATTCACCAACCGAACTTCTTTCTCGCGCAGGCCTCGCTACCCTAGAAATTCGAGCCAAGGTTCAACGATTGAAGTTCCTATACTTGGTATTACACAGTGCACTGAAATTGGATCCCGCCACTTTTCTAAAGTACAAGCTCACTAGACCGACTCGGCATAAACACGCTTTCACGCTAGAGGAATTTCTTTGTAACAACAATACTTATTTCTTTTCATTCTTTCCGCGAGCTGTGCGAGAGTGGAACTGCTTAAACCCTGCTATTACTGCCCAGCCCACACTAGAAACATTTACCAATCATCTAGAAGAAGCAATCGCAATCACAACTTAGTCTTTTAGTTATTTTTTTTTCTCTCTTCTGCAAGAGCAACTGTGTGAAGACCAGTGTGTTACTCAATAAAAGAAAGCGCCCATGTTTTTCTATGCTAACTCCTTGTTTGCTCAGTGTTTGCTCAAATTGTACTTTTTTTGATGACCATATGCCCACTCCTGTAATAATCCCAATCGGTATTGACAGTATTGTGAAATAAAAATAAAAATCTCGCAACAGCTGGTAAGTCAACCTCAACTGTCCTTGACATACTCTCAGCCTGCACACAATGCCTCAGTGTTGCGTTTCATAATTTTAAAGAGTTTTTCTGCTTGGATGAGGGACACTTGCATCTCAGCATCAGCCAACACTTTGCTTTTAGAGTGCAAGCTCCTTCAAAAAAGTGGCGGCATGCTTCCTTTCCTGCTTATTTCTGAATGCATAAGTCCTTTGTCTTCTTGTTCTCCTTCGGCTGTGCGTTCGCCACACTGACTATTTGAAGCATCCTCTTGGACAATTGTACAGCCAGCGTCCAATTTTTCGGACTCCCTAGGGGTCGCGAAAACGTCCGAAAAAATGAATGCATGTCTTTTACAGCCCTTAAGGGTTCAAATCGCCACAGGCACGTCCAAAAAAGCTCTGAAGGCCTGCCAGTACACTTATTAGGAATATCAGTACTTGTAATGTGACGGGAGATGGCGGGTGCACGCGTGTAAAATTAAGGAATACATACAGTGTCCCGTGACAGTTGCCCCTTCCCACACTTATTATGCTTCACAGCGTAACAATACTGTAATGAGGCAAAGCTGGCTTTCGGGAACCGGCATTATGCAACGCGCCATGCTTTCCGAACTTCGAAGCCAATCGCGATGACCACAAAGGCGGTATCGGTGCCATTGCTGACAGCGGCGACTTCTTTCAATGAAAAACACGGCACAGAACGACAAGAAGCTTAATACCTAACCTCGAAGCAGCTAGGCCTAGCATTGCCGCGTTGGTGGCTATGGTTGCAGGCGGATCTGCGTGCGAGTGTGCCGGGTCGAGGCAGCGAGGTTATCAAAATGACGGTGGTGGTGGTTTTGATTAATGCCATTTCGGACCTGCGGCCACGGCAAAAAGTCCGGAAAATCGGATGGCAAAGGGTTCTTGTGTCCGAAATTTCAGACGTTTGTATACATTGACCCTATGGGGTACGTAGTTGTGCCGCGAAGCCGTCCGAACTATCTGGCGTCCGGAAAGTGAGTCATTGACTGTACTCTGGCACCTCCTCCAGCCGATGCGGCATCAAAGAACATTCGTTACGATTCCTCTCTGTTGCTCGAGCCAGCATTACCACGACTTTTGTTCCCTTTCAATAAAATTACAGCTAATTTTCCCTGATAGAAGCACAAATTCCCTGAGGTTTCCCCAAGTTTTTCCAGACTACTCAAAATCCCCGAGAATTCCCGGTTTTCCCAGTTGGTAGACACCCTGTGGTAAAAGGTGTAGGCAGAAAATTGTTAACAAACACAGGATTCTATGTGTATCTGGTGACGTGATGGTTGCATGTTGCGTAACTGTACACCAGATAAAGTATTTATGATTTACAAGTTCTCCCGGTTGACCGGATGCACAGTTGTGAATGGCATTACATACGCATATAAAATAACGCAAATAAGTCTTCTTTAAATATGAAACAGACTCTTGTAAACTTTACATAATTCCACACAATCCTTATATACCATATTTACTCGATTCTAACACGCCCTCGATTGTAATGCGCACGTGTTTTCCGTGACACCCCCCCCCCCCCCCCAAAAAATGAAAACCTCGATTGTAACGCGCACCCGTTTTCCATTACCAAAAAAAAAAAAAAGAGAGTACAATACCACGCACCTCGTGCTTTCATATAGAAATACAATTTTCTCTCATTTGGAAAAAGCAGATTCATTCCTAATACACTAAAGTTGCAATGAATAAAAACACAAATGGAAGCGGTGTACCTTGCCGCCAAGATTTTCACTGCGCCAGTACGAGTCGCGTGGGGCAATAGATATCACTCGTCGTCACTATCAGACAACTCCTTATCGCTAACAGACCAAAGCATTTTATCCTCGGTGCCGTCCATGGCATTCGAAATCCCGCACTAAAGGCCTTGTTGACCATGGCAGACGGGGTTGTGCACCATGCATCTTTCACCCATCCAGCAAAGTCCTGCAGCGAGGAACGCTTCATTTTATTGGCGGGCATGAATTTGTGGCAGCCACTGACAAGCCATTCATTCGGTGTTGAGCGCCTGAATTCTATCTTTCACTGGTTTTTCCAAACAAACATCGAGCGGCTGGAGCTGCGATGCTATGCCGCTGGGTATCTCAACAAGGTCAGTGTTGCATGCAGCCAGCTTGTCCTTGATTCACTGGTCAAGGTGGCACCTGAACGCGTCGAGCACAAGCATCCCACGTAGACCCAAACTGCCGCCGGGTCTCGTCTGCCAAAGGTTATCAATCCAGTCAGCGCCCAAGCCCGTGGTCATCTAACCTTTTTCATTTGCACGCACAATCATGCCACTCGAAAACACGATTCCTTTCGGGAGCGTCTTCCGTCTGAAAATAAGATACGGGGGCAGCTTGTGCCCATCCGCAGTGCAACAAAGCATTGTGGTGACTAGTTTTTTTCATGGCCATAAGACAAAACGTGCACTTGCTTCGCCCCCTTCTTTTCAATGGTTGTGGTGGCGGGCATGTCAAAGTAGAGCGGCGTCTGATCGGCATTTCCAATCTGTCCGAAGTGGTAGTCGTTTCTATGGCACAACTTCAAAACGTACCGCTGAAAACTGCAATTTCTCTTCATATTCTTCTGGCAATTTCTGGCATATCCCTGTCCGCCTTTGAAGAGAAAAGCCTTTTCTTTTCATAAAACTTGACAGCCAGCACCTGCTCGCTTTGAAGTCACTCCACAATAGCCCTTTCTGTAGGGGCTAACTGCATCGCCCGTACTTTGAGCAGATAGGTTCTCACAGGCCGCTGCGCCGCTCTTGCACATATTTTGTGAGTAGATCTTCTATTTCGGCAAAGCGGCCTTGCTTCAGTCCACTGAAACCCTTCCTTGTTGCTTTGCTGGCGAAAATATTCTTCTGTTTGCGCCAGCCCCGCACGCAAATTTCGGGAACTCCGAACGCTCGTGATGCGGCCCGATTTCCGTCTGTCTCCGCGCACGTGACAACTTTCCTTTTAAACGTGGCATCATGGTGGACTCGGCGCGTTTTCGTAGTCAGCGCTTCCATGCTGACTGAATAAACACGGAAAACGGGAAGACAGGTGGTAAACTAGGTTACACCAGCACCTGGTTACACGTACAACATGGAGGTATGCACATGGAGGAAGCTACGGCAGCTAGGCTAGAAGTGCGTACGAGGCGGTCATTTTTCTAATCCCATACCTGCCAACCTGGCGATCACAAATCGGGAGACTTTTTATTCGCACCAACGGGGGGGGGGGGGGGGGAGGGGGAGGGTTGGATTCAGTGTTTTAACTTCCGGTGGGACCGGGGGGTGTTTCGTTTCAAATTTCAGGCACTGTTCATTGAGTCCTTTTGCAGGGACCATGCAGTAGCAGACTTTGCTCACTTCAAAAATTGGTCGGAGTAGCTTTGCTCAAAACTTGGTCCAGACTGATGGCCCTTCACTAGCAGCAGGTGTTGGAAGGTTGTGTTGCACATTGATGAGCGAAATTCAGTCCTAGTCTTTCGTGCCGTGCTAAAAATCCTCTCACACTCTGCATTGCTATGCGGTATCACAAGTAAATTCAGCATCACCTTAGCAACTCGGTGAAACATGTTTTCCATTAGTGTTTTTCATTTTTCCAACCACAGACTACTTCATGTCCCACCCTTCTACATTCAGAATGTCCTCTGGAAGACTGTACGCCTGTAGTGTGGCAAACTCAGCTTCGAGAGCAGCTAAAGCGTCTTCAGCAGATTCAGTGGAATCTCAGGGCAGCAGCTGAGGGAAACTCTGAATAAAGAAACGAAGACTCAAGAGTGATGCCTGTGAAATAAATTTCAGGTTGGCCACCTCCGCATTCTTTAGAGTTGCGTTTCAGAGTTGCGTCCACATCCATAAAGCTTCGCCTCGTCGCATTTCGGAAACATTTTCTGGAGAAGAGGCCCAACGTGGTCGCTGACACTAAGGAGTAGGTTGTGTTCGGCGAGGAATCCCGTAAACAGGCACTCCACACGCATGACACTGTCGTGGCAGTTGTTCCAGAGAAAGTTCACTATGTTGTTTTGCTGCTCAGCGGTGCCAACGTGGCTTTGATGCTTCGCCGTAGAAACGTGCAGTTTGAAGTCGCCTTTGCCACCATGAGGCACGCTGACGTCGCATTCACATGTTGCACAAAATGCAAAATGTTCTCCTTTTCTTGATGTCAAAAAGCACAGACATTCAGAAGCGTAAGATCGCAAAAACTTCTGCAAATACCTTTTCTTGGGCTCTGATAGTGCCATGGCATCAAGCACACTAGGTTTCTAACTTTACATGGTGCACCGCACACACGGCCTAGCCAACACTAATCATACACACAAACAGCAGTAACAATGCACCATGGAGGAAGGCGTGCATGAAATGCAAGAGCTACATTGGCTCTGGCTTTGGTAACCTTACTAGGCACCGTAGTCGGCTGCTTAGTCTATACTGATGGCACTAGTGCAGCCGTTGTTGGTGATGCTGATGATTACGATGTGGCAGCAGATTCCGCGGTGCTGGTTTCGCAGAAATAATTATTGCGTGAACAGAGACCACTTTTCGGGAGATATAAGACAGTGATCGTACAATCGGAAAGTTCAGCAAAAAATCTAGAGTCTCCCGGGCGAATCGGGAGGGTTGGCAGGTATGTAATCCTGACGGCGATATGGTAACGCAGATTTAGGGTTGTACTCGATTCCAACGTGCATGCAATTTTTGGACCCGTTTTATCAAAAAAAAAGGTAAGCGTTACATTCAAGTAAATACGGTAATTCACTTCATTCAGAAATGAGAAAATATTCGGTATTCAAACTTGATATGCAAAAGTAATTTCTCTTTAATAATATTTGAACTTGATTGAATTTGGAAACTTCCCTATTTGAACACCCCAATAAATAAAAAACCATAGAAGACACACAACGATGCACACACTATGTGAAGCAACAAGTAGACGTGTCTTCACAAGTCCAAAATCTCCTGGGTTGTGCGTCACTTCTGGTGCATGGTAATGGCAGCACTCTTGTTTTTAGCTTCTGAGATCGCAAAGTGTCGCCTATTGAAAGCTTTGTTACCTTAAAATTTTGCATTGTGCCTCCACTGTGTCTACACTATTAAGAACAAGATTTTCTTAAGATAAATTTCATTGCAGATGGCCTTTAGAAAGCATCTAAATAGCTTTCAACATTTTCAATGAACAGGTGCAGCAATCAGAGCACACACGAAATATGGCAGGGCTGCTATAACGGGGAGTCCACAAAACTATAAAAGGACACTTTTTTCAGCACCAGTAATACTTCCCTTCATTGCATGAGGAATCGAGCATTGCCTCTGAGGTTATGAGAGATGTATGTATGCGATATCCCAGTATTATTCATGGCAATTAGATAGTTTACCATCACAGGGTAGCAGTAAATTAAATGTCAATAGCTCGCATCAATTTATTTTTCTTCTGGTAACAGTTTATATAAAAACAGCGATGAATGCCACAGGAGCAATTGCAACTTTTCTCTGCCTGAGGCTAGCATGGCAGCTTTATCTGTGAAGCAAGCAACACGATTGATCGGAGGCATGACACTCAACTTTGCTTTCTTTTTGTCTTCAATGAAGCTGTTTTTGCATGTTGTGGGTTTGTGAGTTTAATCACTGCATAGCTTCATATATTTATTTTGCACGAAAAATATTCAAAATAACATAAGGCAACATTGACTGCATAAGAATCCATTGTGATCGGTTCTTAAGAGGGGAATTGGCAAGCAACTAAAGATCAAAGAAAATGGAAGACTCCTTCTCATTCTTTCGTTTTTGCACTTATGCAATTCTTTCTCGTAATAGAGTAACAAGTGTACATACCAAATATCTCTCATTACATTACGATAATAAACAATTCTACCTCCCCCCATATTGTCCAAGCACTCTAACATGGACTGGCGCCTCACCTCTTCCATCAGCTTCATTGGCAGCAACAGTAGGCAAGTGTACACAATGAGGGGAGTGTGTGGCAGAAAACATTCAAGCAATCCAATACAGTGAAACTGCACAATGAATTTGATTCAAAATATCTGTGGGATAATGTTAAATGAAGAGTTCCCTGCACTCATTGCATAAAATTCTTGTGCTGCAAGTGGTTTAGGGTACCTTTAAAGGAAAACTAATGCATTACAGGAACGATTAAATAATCCAACCAAGCCACAGCTGTCATCAAATTACTGGTTAAGCTGAAAATTTCCTAGCACAGTGAAATCTTGTTACTATGAACACCACATTAATGAACTTTTAAGATTAATGAACTTTTCAGAAATCCCTAGCTGACTTCTTATGGTTCCAATATAAAAATATTTTGGTACTACGAACTTCAGAATATTGAACTTTTCAGAATAACAATAGTTATTCAGTTTCCGTGTTATGTTGACAGTGCCTCAGTACTACGAATTAATATTCCGAAATGTAGGGATTCTTATATATTTCCGTGAATCTTTCACGGCATCCAAAACAGAATGCTAGTAGATGACAAAGCGCAGGGAAGTGGACGCCGCGTCACCCGGGTTTGGAAAACCTGAGACAGTGTTGCATGAAAAAAAATGTGAGAGAATTTTTTCTTATCTATTCTAGAGGCAACGATGCAGCAGGTTTTGCGAGATGCATGCTCCGCCCAGGCAAGTTTTGCCTAGCAACGGAGGAGTGTCTCTTCCTTCTTTTGTCCTTCTTTCTATGCACGCCTCTTTTGTGCTTTTTTCTGCAGCCATACTAGTTACCTGCGCGAAGAAATGTAACCTCCATACTCGCGAGAATGCCACACGGTCGCACTTTGCAATTTCCAGACAGTGTCGTTTACGCACACTTGTGCTTTGGAATAGTTCAGGTGTCCGCCTCGCCTCGAGTGAGACAGTTGCGGTGTCCACGGCAAGGAATGTGAAAACAAACAAACAAGAAACATTGCACTTTGGAAGCAACACGGAGCTTCCCTTTTGTCAGTAGTTTTCTCAGCATCAGTGTCTCCTTTACGCACATCACTCTTATACGGTGCTTTGGTGCTGCATGGCAGCGGAATCTATGGAAAATAGCAACAGCACGGGCCAAGTGCCAACAGCAACGTTTTCATGGATAGCTAAAATGGTGACAACTTATGAACTGATGGGTTAATGCGCGGAATGGTTAATTTTGGGGCTTTCACTATAACGACCTTTCAGAAAAACGAATGATTTTCAGCAGTGCCGTGTGATTCGTTATATCTAGATTTGACTGTAGTAAGTTTTCTTCTTTGTCCACCTGCAAACTTTTGGTTTTCTTTGCATTTTATTAGGCCCCAATTTTTTCAAATCTTTTTCCCCACTAAGCTTCTGCATCACATTCACTTCTTGCAGTTCTCCATAATGAAACAG
The DNA here is from genome assembly GCF_050947875.1 of Dermacentor variabilis. Classification (NCBI taxonomy): domain Eukaryota; kingdom Metazoa; phylum Arthropoda; class Arachnida; order Ixodida; family Ixodidae; genus Dermacentor; species Dermacentor variabilis. The sequence continues at coordinate 83,342,707 of NC_134568.1, forward strand.
CCATCTGACCTTTCGGCACAAATATTTACGCAGGCAGAAAGCTAATCTGGCGCACCAGCAAGCATTTTTTGTGCAGTACATCTGTATACCAGATATGGTCTCACTTTTAACTGAAATATTCAACAAAATACAGCAGCACTGGTGCTATGCCCATCGACGAGGCATTCGGTGTAAGAATTACCAATTAATTTCATTAAACTTTTATAGAATGACTTTCCCTGCGCATATATCACTGTATAAAGCTGCTTTTAACATTCTGACTTGCAACAGGCACTGGGTGTTGGGTGCACTTCAAGAGAGCAAGAAAAAAGAAGAAATAACAAAGCAGTTTGCGGAACTAGGGCATGTCATTAAGATTGTGCCCCAAAATGTGTGAAACTAAAGCATAGTTACAGTGAAGATGCCCACAGGTTTTACTTCCAACGTGTGCAATCTCACCTGCATAACTGTGCCGTAGAACATGTGAAATCTGTTTTTATTATAACCATGAAATCTGCTCTTCCAATAGTAGAGTTGCAAGGAAAGTCCCTAATAATAAGCAAGTTATCTTCCAGCAGTTGAGTACACATATTACAACATACCATATTTATTAATATCTAGGCCAATAGGTTTTTTTTTTTTTTTCAAATAATCATACACCGAACTGTAGGATCGGCTTAGATTCGAGAACTTTCAAAAACGCGCCAGTTTTCAATTCAAAAGGATAAATATGCTGCATAGCTAGTGCCATCTAGAAAAGTCAGTATCAGAGCCACTACTAGTCGCACCAGTAGCCAAATGAAGTACATGAGCGACGTCACCATTTTTACTTGTGCCGTATCGGTGTGCGGCGGGGCATTATCGTAATGGCACTAAACAGGCGATACTACTATTGTGCCGCTTTCAAACGAAACGTTGTGCTAGCTGCAAAGGCATCGTCAAATGTTCAAGTCGGGTGGGACTTCAGCATCGATGAGAAAAACGTCCATCGTTGGTGGAGGCAACGGGAGACGCTTTTTGCATGTTCCGCAGCAAGGAGATGACAGCAATAAGGAAGGTAGCAACGAAGCTAGCAGTGATGATGACATAGCGTGAGTTCGGCATGTTCATATTGACTAAATGGTGTTTTCATTTTGTGAACGCTGTCCTCACGCTTTTGTTCAGCCTACATTTGAGGTAAGCTTTCTTTTTTCTTTTTCATTTTGGACATTTGGGGGTCAGCTTAGAATCAGAGCTGGACTGGATTAGAGTAAATACGGTATTTTAAAAGTGGCACCATCAACAACTATGCTAAGCAATAACCAATTGGCCCTAATCTGAGCCTTGTTTTTCATCCAACATCCTCCTTGATAGAGCTGCTCAGTGCCACACTGGTGACAAGAGTACCGAACTGTAGCCACAAACAGCACAAAAAACAAAACCACGCATTGGTAGTACACTGGCATGCTGTTCCCCAGAGAGAAATGCAACAAAAATGCAAAAACAGCGAATGGAAAACCAACAGCATTGGTCATATCCATGGCTCTACTGTTGCGATAGCTACTCCACTGACTTCCATGATGATGATGATGATGATGATGATGTATGCTTTAGGTTTTGATTTCAGTTTTACTAGCGAGACAACTTTATAGGAACTAAACATTCACTTTTATGCTCCCTTTGGTGCAAGCTCATCAAAATTGTGCACTAAAATGCACTTTTCGAGCAAGGTGGCGCAAAGAACTGCTCTTTGCAAAATTAGCACTTCTGTTGTATGATTGAGTTCTTGAATGCACTTCTCCAAATAAGCTTGTAATTGTGCATAAATCCTATTATCGTGTCCCAAACTGACTATAGAAAACCAGCACAGATGTAAGGTATTCCCTAACAAGCTTATTGGCGGCGAGGAGTTACGGAGTCGCCATCTATCGGAAGCGCCTCGCTGGCGTAGTATGAGGGATCACGTGGCGCGCTCCTCATAGGTTTTGCTGTCAGCGCTCACTGAAAACACCACGCGCGAGCTCTCCCGGACATTTCTGTAAGTACTTTCGAAACGAGAGAAGTTTATTACTGTCTAAATAATAATCTTGGACAAACTGAAAGCACACAATCGTTTACAGACGCTATCTCTTTACCGAATACGTACAGTGAACGCCACTGCGCGCGGTCGCCGCGATGGAGTCTCCCGAACCGGCTTCTTGCGTGAAAGGTAGGTAAACGCTGAGAGCAAACTATGTGAAATATGTTCTTATAATGTTTGTATAACTAAATGGAGCGTAATAGAATGAAGCCTCAATGCAGCGATCGCACAGATTCGCAGCGACCGACTGCGCGTCTGCATGCTTGTCCGCGCACTGTTTCGTTTTCTCCGCGCGCGCGTTTTCGTACCGTGCCATGAGCTTTAGGCCGCAGAATATGAGCATTTGACAGTATACAAGCAACCATTGTTGCGTGGGCGCTATCACAGCTGTTAAAAAATAATTTCATTGCAGAGACTTCGACGCCTACGGGGACTGTGATTTGCCGTCGCGACAATTCATTCTTTTTTTTCTTCTAAATTCTTTGACCTTTCAATACTATTTCTCGAGTTGCGTCGCACTGTATGTTTATCGGTGTTCTCAGCGTGCAATTTCCCGCTGCTCCTTTTTTGTAATTTAGTGCATTAATTCATAACACAAACATGACAATATGCCATGCTTTCTTTAATAGCGCTTCTTACCGCTGCCTTTCCACTCCACTGAACTTGCCAGTATCTATAGCATCGACAAGTTCATAGACCAAACCATCACGACATTAGTCGGGCAGCGGACTCGGGCGAGCGTCTCAGTCCGCGTTTTCAGAACATCGCAGACCGGGCGCCGTAGCAAAAATCTTCCTCGAGTCTGTGCTTGCTGCATACCCGTGTTGTAGCCGATGACTGTTTGCCGGTTTTATGTTTCGCGAGCCAAGCTTCACGCAGCTTCTTGACCTGCGGCTACGTGTGAATAAGGCTGACACCGGCCTCCGTTACGTGCGTCCGGCCCTGCGGCACCGAGCAGTAGCCTACCATGTTGCGCCTTCAAAGGGAGCCACTACCTATTGTAGTGCTTTCAAGCGTTGTAAAGGAGACACTCGAAGCGGGAAAATTTCGCCACTAAATTAGGACCGCAGCGTACGAGAGAATTTAAACTCGTTTTCAGCTCGCTTTGGCGCGCCAGAAGCAGCCGACGCGGCCGACATGTCCACGTGATCCCTCCTAGCACGTCACGCCGACGGTGGCGCCAGCTTTTCCAGTGGTGGAGCTCGAGGCCAATACAGTTTGCATACAAACACACTGTTGTAAAAAAATAACAGATTAAAAGAGCTACACAGGTGCAAATGAAAATGACTAAATTCACTTTGATGGTAGGTAGGTAACAGCAGGTATACAATATGCAATGCTTGCAAGAAATCTCACAGAAGCTGGTGAAACCAACAGGCAATAGCTGCGCAATACTTTTGAAGAATGGAATGAACAAATGCCAGGAATCTGCCAGAATGATAGTATTAAGAAATCCTCTTTCCCTAATGAGATTCATGACGATGTTACAGAGGCCACAAAGACTCACTCACTACTTAAGATTTAACCACTTAAATACAAGGCAATAGTGGCCCTTATCACAGTCCTGTCTCTATGAAAGCTACTAGCTTATGCATAGCATATTCAGGACAAAGGATGTGCATACCATGTCCTCGGGAATGGCGGCAAAGTTTGGCACACCCAGCACATTCGTGCAGAATCGGTCGCTGAGTGCCCGGCCCACATATAGGTAGAGGCGGTCGACTGTATCCAACGCATAGCAACCATGCCTGTCAATATTTTCAAAGGACAGCTGCAGTCGTGGTGGCTGGCACACCAGTGTTCCATCATCCAGCTCCAAGGCGTCCTGCAGGAAACAAACACATGGCCAGTAATCCTGGTTTTAAAGTGGTCCGACCATGCTTTTTAAAAAGACACTAATGGCAAATGTTTAGTCAAATTATTAACTCTCAGGTCATGTTCCATTTACAATTTATAAATGATAGCCAACCACATTTCTCACTAGCAATTTTTAGAAAACTTGCAAGTCTGGTTCGATTTCAGTACAAATAGAAATGTGCACTGTTTTAAAGATTACACCTGTGCCTCTCCTTTAGCCATCACAGACTTTTTGAGATGCTTACCAGTCATTTGGAGACCACCTTTAATGGCTTTTCTTAACACGATAACATGCCAGAAAGCTTAATTCATAACAACAAAATCCTGTTTATATGCAGCTGCCAAGATTATGCTGTATAGGTAATATATCACATGACAGACCTAACAGAACTTGCCCTTTCAATAGACAATGCTAATCAATCACATTACTTTCAAGCTGTCTCTCCAGACCTTGAACTCCTCAAGTTAACTGGTCACAATCTCATAAACTCATCAATGTTAACTGCTTGAGAATGTTTTGTGACAGTTCTCACCTAATCCAGTAAAGAAATGTGATCAGGATAGGTACACTGTGATGAGGCATTTTAGCTGCACACCACACAGTATTCAAAGGTTGTTTTTTGTGGCTAAGGCTTGGCATATTGAAAACCTCTTTTGGATTTTTCTATAATTTGATGATGATGATGAATGTGGTGTTTTCTGGCGCAAGGGCCAAATGAACCAACTACTCACGTAACTTCATGTCAGAAAAAAAAATTTATAGAAATGCACATTCATTATTTGCTTCCATGCCTGACAGTTTAAATGCACACTGCCTGTGAGTACAAGGGCAGCCACTGCCCCAGCAAAATGATACATGGTACCCGCATCACCTTTACAAGCAACAAGGCTTGAACGCAACTATCACATATAAATTTCCATTGGTTGCTCGAAAGAAGCACCGGTCAGCAGGGAGTAAAGTGCGCACAAAGCAGGAACAGGTTCTCTTGCTCCACCAGTGGTACAATCCACTGGTCCCAAGTAAGTGCAAAAAATGAATGCGCCATAGGGTGCCCATTTCCCTGCAACATTTCTTAATGCTGGAGTAGTTGGGGCAATTCCAGCAAATCTTTCTTACCATGGCAGGAAAGTACCAGTCTTGCATTACTCCACACCTCCTGCCAAACTTTACTTTTTCCTTACTGCTTTATACAGCATTCATTCATTGTCAGCCGCCATTTCTGTTTTGAAATCTGCTGAACACAGGCAAGTGATTGGCGTTTGCTGCTGTAGGGCACATCTTTGATGCACTCACTATCCCAACAACAAAAAATTGAATTCTAAGGTTTTACATGCTAAAACCACGATCTGATTGTGAGGCACACGGTAGTGGGGTGCTCCAAATTAATTCTTACCCCCTGGGGTTCTTTAACGAGCACTCAAGCATGGTACACGGGTGTTTCTGCATTCGCCCTCATCGAAACGTGGCCGCCGTGGCCAGGATTTGATCCCACTAGTCGCTAGCGCAACGCCCTAGCGACTAAGCAACCACGACAGGTCACTATCCCAAGAGTGCTGTCAAGACAGATGCTGCCACCATTCGGCTCACCACGAGGTCAGGCAAGTGTCTGCTGACCAGACAAGTTCTAATTATCCAACAAAATCCAGTTTTCCGATCAACATAACAAACGTTGTGACCCATGAAAATGTGTGGACATTGGCTGGGATTGAATTAACAAAAAAACTGAATTAGCCGCAGTCAATTAATGGAAGCCTACCATACATGCATTAGTGGGTGATATGACCTGCCATTTTTAGTCAACTTTGCATCACAACTGATTTCTGAAGCTTTAGTACACACCAACGCTACGGGGATAAGAACAAACAACCCTTACGGGCCTGCAAAACTTTCAGAAATACATTGGTGATAGGCCCCATGCACCATAACTCACCTGGTCATCAAGCATATGTAGAGGATACAATGCTGGATAGATGTAAGTCATCAGGTACGACAGAGGCATCATTTTCATCTGCTCCATAGCAAAGACCCGTTCATCCAGCTTGGTACTAATGCCAACACGAAATGCTGTCTGCAATACATTAGGAGAGGCAGATAGTCCACATTCACTGAAGAATCACAAGAAGAAGGCACTGATCTTACAGACAGCACAAAAAGTTCTGCTCAGAAGTGGTGATACTTAATGCTGCAAATATTGTGCAGGTAGTACATTATGGTGTTTCAGTTGAGCACTCAATTTGCACAACGGCTACATGGACACTGGTCACCCAACGCATTCTGAGCATGGTTGCCAGTACTTGACGTGTCGTGGCACTCTATGTAGAATGTCATATTGTCGTCAGTGCCTTTAGAGAAAACGAATGCACAAGCATGTCATAATTTTATGCTTATCTTGAGCACCACAGCTGTAGAAGTGCACTAATGTCGTATAGTAATTACAGTCGACTCCCGATAATTCAAAGCCGCTTAATTGGAATTTTCGGTTAATTAGAAGTGAAGTGCTGGTCCAGTCAGTTTTGCTTGTAATCCTATAGAAGAAATCGCTCGATAATTCGAAGTCCTCATCCAGTAATATTGCTTAATTGGAAGTTAATTTTCAGCCGGGATCCTCGAGGTGACCGTCATTCTTGTGCAATTTTTCAAGTGTTGCAACAGTTCCGTGCTCCGCGTTAGTGTCATCGCCACCGCAGGCGCCCGCAACACCATCCTTCTTGGAGCGGCGCGATTATTCATTGCTACGGCTACTGTGGCCTCCGCGATCAACTCCGGCGGGAGGCGAAGCGGCTCCCGCCGGAGGCCACCCGCGGCTGATCGCGGAGGCCACGCAGGTGCCATAGGTGCACGCAGCGCTGCATACTGGCAGTGGCAAGATTGTGCGAGATTAGTCTTGCAGCATGCGCAGCGTATGCGTGTGTTGGTCGAGCGCCTTTGTGCGGGAAGCTCATAGGCTAGGTTGTTCCACGAGTGATTCGGAATTGACTGTACCTAGTCGCGCAGTTTATAGCCATGGCAAACCGAGGCTCATATCGCACGCTCGACCTGCCAACGAAAGTCGAGGTTTTGAAGGAAGTTGAGAAGGGAGGTGCCGCCAAACAAGACATAGCGCGGAAGTACGGGATCAAGCCGAACACGCTCTCTAACTACATCAAGAACAAGCGCACAATAATGGATGCATTTGAGAACGACAAGTTCAAGACTTCTCGGAAGCGAATGCGCACCGGCGCTTACCCAGAGTTGGAGAAGGCTCTGCTGGTTTGGATTAGGGAGGCCAGGAGCAACAAACTTCCTCTCAGCGGAGACATCGTTGCGATGAAAGCCCGAACGCTTGCAGCAATGTTGGGGATCGATGACTTCGTTTCGTCAGATGGATGGCTGACGCGCTTTAAAGATCGCCATGACCTGGTTTTCAAGAGCGTGTGTGGTGAAAAGGCGTCCGTTAACCAGGAAACATGCGCCACGTGGAAGGACGGAAAGCTGCGTGAATATCTCGCTGAATACAGACCGGAAGACATCTTCAATGCAGATGAGACTGCACTCTTCTATCGGCTTCTACCAGAGAAGACCCTGACATTCAAGGACGACGACTGTGCTGGGGGCAAACGCAGCAAGGAGAGAGTGTCGGTGCTGATTGCGGCAAACATGACTGGCACGGAACGATGTCGGTTACTTGTGATCGGGAAAGCCGCGAAGCCGAGATGTTTTAAAGGCGTGAAGACGCTGCCTGTGGACTATGAGGCGAACAAAAAAGCGTGGATGACGGCCGAAATCTTCATGAGCTGGATAAGCAAATTGGACCGCAAGTTATCTGCTTCGAACCGCAAGGTGTTGTTCCTTGTCGATCACTGCAGTTCTCATGTGAATGTGCCAGCCTTGAGTGCAATACGCCTCGCATTTTTGCCTGCAAACACAATGGCTGTTTTGCAGCCAATGGACCAAGGCATCATCAAGAATGTTAAAGTCCTGTACAGGCGGCACCTCCTCAAGCGCATGATTTTGTGTATGGATAGCTCCACAAAGTACGAGGTGAGCCTGCTTAGTGCCATCCACATGTTGGCGCGAGCATGGGATCGTGTGCAGCAAGAAACAATCGCAAACTGCTTTAGGGCTTGCGGTTTTGTGGCAGCTTCTTCGAAGGATGCCTCTGAAATTTCAGCGGAGGAAGCGTCAACAAGCGAGCTTGACGGCACTGATTTTGGTGATGCTCTCGGGGACGTCAATTTTGAAGATTACGTCGCCGTAGACAAGGCGGTCGAAACGTGCGGTGCGCTGACGGATAGCGAAATTGTAGAGATTATTCGGCCCCAGGAAGCGACCCAGGAAAGCGACGATGACGTTGAAGGCGAGCCGCAACCTAAGGCTGCCGATGTAGCTGCGGGCCTTGCTCTTGCGGAGCGCTTCTTTGCCGCTGAAGCTAACGCGGAAGAAGCGTTCCGCCACATCTACAGCCTGCAGAACTTGCTTTCAGCAGCGCGATTCGGCAAGAAGAAGCAAAGCAAGATGACCGGCTATTTTTCTTAGAGAAAATACTCGATTTCGCCACAAATAAAGTGCTGTTTTTTGTGTTTTGTGCTTAATTGGAAGTTCGTTTAATTCGAAGTTTTTTGCGGTCCCCGTGAACTTCACATTAACGGGAGTCGACTGTACAAACAAAAGGAATGTAGCATTTGAGCTGTGAGTCTTAGAACATCATCAACACAATAACCAACAATAAAACCTCAGCCTGCATTCAGACAATGCAGACAAAGCAGAAATAAGCACCAAAGCATGCAAATGCAATCTAAGCATGACAGTCAACAAAAATCTAGTGATGGCACAATCTTGCAGCCAAAATTGAATTTTTAAATGTGCTTTTCAATGCAATGAAAAATTAAAACGAAATTCTGGGGTGTTGCATGCCAAAACCACAATACAGTAAAACCTCGTTAAACCGTACCCACTTAAACAGTTGTTTCGTTTCAAAAGTAGTAAAGTCGGATCCCCAACTCAGCGGCCATTGAACATAATGCATTTTGTATCCGCATAAACCGTACCAGCTTATTGCGTACGTATAAGTTAACACGTAGTGTTTCCACTTTTCGTCGCGCAATCCCGGCGGTGCGTCCCCATCGGGTGGCCCGGCAGAACAACAAGCCTCAGAGACCAGAGCAACTGCCTCCAAGCGACCTGTGTTTTTTCGTGTGAAGCCACATCAACATCATTTCAGCGTCGTGCCTGCGAGCATTGTGGCGTCGTGCAAGCTAGGACTCACATCATGCCGAAGCTCGGATAAAAAAACACCGGGTACTCAGCATAGGAGAAAAATTAGACATAGTTCGTGCTATCGAACGTGGCATGAAGAAGTCGGCGCTGGCACGCGACAGGGATCTAGCATTGACTACGGTGTTGCCTCTGTTGTTGCCGAAGTGTCTCCTAACGGCAGTGATGAGAATGACACGGAAAGTAACAGCACGGGCGATTAAGGCCCAAGAGTGGCAGAAGCTGCGCGTTTTGTCAGCTCACTGAATATGGCGGCAACTTATACCCCTGTCACATTGGAAGTTTCAATGTCATTCGAATCAAATGGCATTAGCGTCGAATGACATTATTCGGCTGCTACACAGCGATATTTAATGCTATTAGCACCGAATAACTTTCACAATCGAATGAGTTCGAGAAACTCATTCGGCTTTGCACTCGGAGGGAATATGTACTCTCAACCTCAGAAACAACATAAAACAGGACAGTGTTCGCAAATTAAAAGCCGTACTCGTAAAAAAATAATAATTTTTCCGTGTTTTAATGAACTTGTTACTTTAAAGAGACAAAATCTGTACAGCAGGCTGTCGCAAAATGTTGTTACTGTCCAGCTCAGCAGCGTCTGGCCGCCGCCCATGCCGCCGCCACTCTGCTCGTCAGCTATATTGTAAACACTCGGGCGCCTAGTTGCACGTTTTGGTTAATCAGGCATCAGCAAGCACTTTATGTGCACTTATGCAAGCACTTTATACCTACCTTGTTCTACTTAAGTCACCACGTTTTTTTGGGATGATCGCCATTGATATCGCCACCGAATGACATTAATTTTTTTTAATGTAGCACCCCTACGGGCGAATGACATTCATTAGACCGAATGCCCTTCAATTCAAATGACATTCAAACGCCCATATCATAAGAAGCCAACAAACACTGACACCAAGGACAACATAGGGGAAATTACTTGTGCTTAATAAATGAAATAAAGAAACGATAATTAATGGAAATTAAAGTGGATGAAAAAACAACTTGCCACAGGTGGGAACCGAACCCACAACCTTCGCATTTTGCGTGCGATGCTCTACCAATTGAGCTACCGCAGCGCCGTTTCACCATCCACTTTCTTGGGTATTTATGTGTCCTAGTAGAACCCTGGGAGTGTTAGCCAGCGCCACGACTGACAGACCTTGGCGGCGGACGTGGAACGTCTCTTTTGCCGCAGGCGTCACGAGAACAAGATCTTTTTCCATAATCCATACATCTGCCCCTAATGCCTTTCCATAAGTGTACATTGGTCCATATTGTAGAATACTCTACAACTACGTATTCTCACTTTTCACAAGCTTCCATCAGTTTTTCTTTTTCCGGTTTTGTCCAACTTGTGTGGGTCATCCTGTGATCAGAATATTCCAGTAGTCGCCTGTTCTTTTTCAGTTGTAGTAATTTTCAAACAGCTACTTCAGTTATAAAAGCCGAGTTTATATGTCTGGACATGGAACTGCAGCACTCTGAAATCAACTTAGATAACAAGCAAGTTTTTCAGCAGCTGCAGCACACAAATGTATCAAAATGCGCAAAATGAAAGTGTATTGCTCTGTTGGAACCACAAGAAAAGCTATTTTGCAAAAAGAAAGGTCCCATTCTCCAGTACTCACATGTTTCATTAGTGCAAGCACATAGAGCGGCACAAGGCGGGCACAATGGGGGATAGGCAGCCCTAATGCAGCCGCTTGACCAGAATTCAGGGTAGTCTTGAAAGCTTGGATCAGGTCCAGGCATGCATTAACCATTGCCTCTCGTGCATCCACGACAGACGATGAAAGGCTCCGGTCCACCGCTGCAAATGCATAAGCAAACCAGCACAATATGCTTCAGGTCCATCCTCTGAGCTCCAGCATTATCCCATAATTTTCCGGCTGATCTTATCCTTCAATAATGCAAAATATTCACTGTACTTTTATATGGCTTAAGTTTTATAATGTGTGTATGCTTTACATTTTTTACAATTAGTATTACTGCCAGTATGCACGGCTTATCTCAAGAAGATGGCCTTTCTGTTACCATCCTTGATAGGACTGACAGTGTACCAAGAAATAAATCAACATTTCTTCATACACAGCTTCGCTTGCTCATTCTCTCCAAAAGCGTGTTCAAGAGCTTACTCCCCCCATTACATTTTAGGTAGCTAAGGAATTTGCACATGTGGTTTGGGTTTGTACATGCTAAATTTCATAAGGCCTACCACCCAACTGGGTGCACTGGAAAATAATCGGAACCCACAGAATAAAGTGTCCTGAATATTGCAGTGTACGGAAACCACCTCACAGGTTTGCAGCCTCTCATATAAATCTCAAAATGGTGGGAGACAAGTAATGGAAGGTTTACTGTAATGCCTCATGATATAGTGTGCTTGCTGCCCAATCAGCCTTCTTCAGGTGAGCTCACACACCTGCCATTTTGGTAAAAAACAATGCCATATGATCTCATTAGAACAGTAATGCGCAATCAGAGGTCTTCTTTTTCCGTTAATACCAACCACTGAAGTGCAACATCTCTGACAAGTGAAATACTAAAGAGTGGTGCAGGTGAATTCCAGAGAATAATGGGATAATGTGCCATGCCAATTCAATTGTGTGGTTTGTTTTCTACCAGTTCAAGTACTTGCCCACCTTTTGTTGGGTGTGTTCTCCATGTGGAGCCAGCACATGCCTTATACACAAGGAGCTTCGCTCAAGTGCTCTTTGCATCTACAAAAAGCTGATTTTTATTTCATTACATGTGCCTGCCAAAGGTTGCGTTGTGAAGGTTAGTTTAATGTGTTACTGGGTATAAATGCACACTTACTCAAGTAATCATTAGTCTAAAAGACTAATGAAAAAGCCGTCAATCCCATCAAAGAGGATCATACTACCGTGGTGCATTATGCCTTTTAGACACTGTTGTTTCCATGACATGCACTGCTCATGCGATCACTCATCTGCTGCTGTTACCACACACACTTGTACACTTCTCTGATTAATATGCTTAGTTCAATACTAATTCTAACTTTGTAAGTCAATTTCCAACACTGACAAAAGCTCAGAGCGATTAAACCATACCTGTGCAAAGTTTAAACTATTAACCTTTATAACCTTACTCATTAAGTTTCATCTCACTGCATGCCATTCTACCAAACCCTGCAGCACATCAATTTCTTGTGCCTCCCCTAACTAACCGACACATTACTTTTTCCCTAGATGCTACCTTCAATGCTTGTCAGTAACCTGAGGAAGTTTTGGAAAACTGTAACAAATATTAACGACAGTGAAATTGTACTTCTTGACACTGATGGCCTTCCCATATCTGCCGGGATGTGTACAACACTTCTGAATGAAAACTTTGTCTGCAATTTTTCAGCTTTGTCTACTAGCACGTCTGTTTCGTTGCCTATGCACAATTATTTGCCTATCTGTCCAATAAAGATAGAAGCTCCTGGCATTGTAAAACTGACTGAATCCCTCCCAATGTCCTCTGCTTGTGGTGCTGCCAAAGTCAATTCAAGATTTCTTAAAGAAACAAAACTATGCTTCTCTCTCTTCTCGGGCAAAATAATTCAGCAATCTTTGAATCAAGGTGTGGTGCCTCATGCTTAGAAAGAGGCGAAGGTGGTTCCACTACGTAAATCAGGAAGCAAATAATCCATCATTAATTACCGACCTATTTCTCTCACTTGTATACCATGCAAGATTCTGGAGCATATAATCTTCTCTAGTCTGGTCACCTTAACTCATTCTTCACCATGTCACAGCATGGATTTAGGAAATCGTTCTCATGCGAAATGCAGTTGCTCTGCATTACCCATTCCTTACACGCCATTCTAGATTGTGGTTCCTGGGTCGATTGTATCTTTTTGGACTTTTCCAAGGCTTTTGACAAGATTAACCACCACCTATTACTCTACAAGCTTAGCAGCATAAACATCGCCACCAAAATTCTAACTTGGATTTTCTTTTTAACTAAATCACTTACAGCACGTCATTGCCAATAATTTTACCTCACCGTCGCCTCCTGTTACTTCCGGTGTGCCCCAAAGGTATGTACAGTTGATTCTCATTACAACAGACTCGGATAATCCAACAAAAAAATGACACGTTTATTCGAAGTCCGTAATATCCAAAACGCCTCACTTCCGAAACTTTGGTCGCAATGTGTAACAATGTTACTGCTAAGAGCGAGTGCCGAACAACCACAGTAAAAAAAACAAAAAAAGTCAGTTTCACCCAAGAGGCAAAGCATAGATTGTGATAGCAAATTAGTAGACAGCTATGCGAAGTAAGAATAGTATATCGTTTTATCAGCCGTAAAAAGTTGTAAACATTCACTTACTAACTAAATTAAGAAGCACGGTGTCACGTGCACACAGGTAAACACGAACACATTTCGCTCGATGATTACAGAAAGTTAGTGTCAAAACGTTGGAGTGAGGAAGCTTGGCAGCAGCAGCGGGCGAATTGACCTTCATGCTGTCTCTTTCTTCAACACGAACTAAATAGAAAAAAAAAATGCACAGCGCATACGAAGCTAAAGCGCAACTAAAAGCACAGCGCATACGAAGCTACCGGCACGGGTGCACTTTGTCCACATCGCAGATCACTTTCAAGATATGGCGCCCGCACGGACGCACACTTTGTCCACATCGCAGACCGCTTTCAAGGTATGGTAACCGTGCGGGCATGCACTTTGTCAACATCGCAGATCGCTTTCAAGATATGGCACCCACATGGCCACACCGTAAGCAGCAGCCACCGGAGTAGAACCTCCCCCTCTCCCTTGCCTTCCCCTCGCGCGCGATAGAAGACTGCGTGCTTCCACCCCGCCATCCTTCCTCGTGCACACGATATTGAGCCGCGATCGTCAAAACCTTCGCAAGTCAGCTGTCAGCCTGTGTCGACATGGAAGAAGTCCATTTTATATGCCCGATTTTGAAAAAAGATTGCCGCTAATTTCGTCCACTGTAGCCGATAATCCGTTGTAGTGTGGTCCGTTAAAATTGAACTTCGTTGCATTAATAGAATAGGTACAGCAAAGTAAGGTTGAAATGTGGTCTGTAATATCCGAAAGTTGTATGCGGGTCTGTTGTAACAAGCGTATTGAGTCCTCTACTTTTCCTCATCTATATTAATGATTTACCCGATTGTTTAAGCTCTTTGATTCGCCTCTTCGCAGATGACTGTGTTGTTTACCACGAAAATTCAAGTAACCTAGACGTTAGTTCTCTGCAAACTGATATCTCTAATATTGCTTGTTGGTGCAGAACTTGGCACATGGAACTAAACACTAACAAATGCAAAGTTTTATGCGTTTCATGCACTAGCAGACCTGTTATCTATACCCTAAATAATGCTCTAGAATCTGTTAATAGTTCTAAATACTTGGGAATTCATATAACATCTGATCTAAGCTGGAACCATCACATTAACCACGTTATTAACAATAACAGCGTGCTAGGATACCTACAATGTAACTTCAGTCATGCTCCTATATATGTGAAACTAACAATGTATAAAACACTAGTGCACCCAAAACTTGAATATGCGTACCCTATTTGGCACCCCTCTCAATCACACTGAACTTATTCTCTTGAGATGATACAGAATAATGCAACATGTTTTATATTATCGAACTACCACCGCACTAGTAGTGTCATGCCGATGAAACACGCCCTTTCCTTGTAGTCACTTATTTCACGTCGCAAAGCATGCCGTCTTGCGCTTTTTCCATCCCCCAGTTTTGATAGCTCAATTCGTTACAACCCCATATTATTGTTCAATCTGCTTAGATCACAACAAGGTACACGTTACTACTTGCCACAGTACCGCTTTTTTTTTTTATTCTTTAGTCCCACGCATGTCCAATGATTGGAACCACCTTCCCTCCGATATTGTTTCCATTTCAGACCATGACTTACTTTGTGCAACCATACACAATTACTTATTTGATGATGTGTGAAGTGTGTATATACGTGTGTGTTCTTTTATATGCTGTTTTTTATGTTGCACCTTTATTCAAACTTTCTGTTATGTTAGCCTAACATTGCTTCCTTATATGTATTTTAGATGTTAGTACATTTGATATCTTGTATGGTTACTTTATGTACCCCCCCTCCCCTCTGTAAAGTTCTGTGCACTTGAGGGTAAAATAAATAAATAAATAAACATCTTCCCACATTCTTGATAAATTTCACTTTGATCCAATTTCCTGTTTTCATAGGGCTAATATTTTAGAGCCACAGATCTGTATGGTACCCTACAATGAGTGCGATGGAACTTCTTGCGACCTCTATTTTGGACACCTCTTGAATGCATTCAGCGCTGATGCCAAGAACCAGTCATGGAATACCCAAATATCTGCTTATGGCTAAAGATACAAGCATACTCTGATCACGGACACCATCTTGGAGGAAAAACCCATGTAATGTGGCAGCTGCCTACTGGCGATTTCCCAGAGAACTAGAAATAACTATGCTGCATCAGAGAAGTTTTGTTTCAAGTGACAACTTTACTTTATCAGAAGGCAGCATCACTGCTACACAGAAGTAGCAATTACACGAGGTGGCACACATATTAGTTCCCTGTCCCTGTTTGAAAAACAGACTGAATATCTATCATTCTGCAGTTTCTCCAATTTTGTGTGTGTCTTCTACATGCCTTTACATTTACATACCACATCAAGAAATAAAGCATTTGGTTGTTGGCCACTGCTTTGTCCTTGTGTGATTCCTTCTGTGTCCTGTGTGGCCCTGTTAAATCTCTTTACCAATGTAAGCTAGTGTTTAAAAAAAAATTACACGCAGGATCTCCTGTGGGAGTTATCTAAATGATGTGTAAGCATTTGCTGCGAATCAACTGCTGTTTTGTCATCATATGCTGCTGTGTTGGTATAATTACGTGAAACACTGTGAAAGAATCGTGAAACAGAGAAGCGTGGTTGCAACACCGAAATATTAAATGAGATCAGCATGAGGCGACGAAGAAGAGGCGAGTAGTAGCAATGTTCACTCGTGTTATTACATTTGATATATTGTATGATATCTAGTGCATTTTGATGAAGCCATTGCTTCGTGGAAGTCGAGCACTGGCCAATGTGTGCCGTAGTATGTGGCGTAATTGAACAGTGTCACGTTTGGCAGACCTCATGCATAGACGTGGTTGATAACACTGCCTCCTCTTGGTGCAAACCATTACCAACCGCGATCAACCATACTCTGACGGCAGCTGTGAAGATCCTATCTTGAAAGCGATCTGTGATGGGGACAGAGTGTGTCAAGGGCTGATAGCTTCATGTGCACAGTGTTCTCACTGCTTAGTTCACATTGAAGCAAGAGGCAGCACAAAGGTAAATTTGCTCACTGCTGCATGCTATATCTTAACCCTTTGACGGTCAACGACGTAAATATACGAAGCCGTGAACAAGTCCCAAAATGGTCGATGCCGTATATTTACGGCGCCGTCTGTACGTTTAAAAAGCGTGCCGATTTCCTAACTTTTTATTTTCTGTCATGTGCTGCCACTATGTGGGGATACAGGGAATTTTTTTCGCGCGCCTCCCTCTCTTGGTTTTCGTTGCATGGTTTGTTTTAGCGCTAGTTTGCTCCCGCGCGTCTATATGCTACCGCTCGCGCGTGCGGGCAGCCGTTTGAATTTTGTTTCGCGGGAGGTTTCGGCTTTTTGCGCTTGCAAAACTGATGGCTATCTCATTCCTAATCGCTCAAAGGGCGACCGCTTGTTTCTCGTTCGTTTAATGCTCACAGGGGTGCGCATAGGAAGGATGCCGCCGTGCATGCGTTTCCGTCTCTTTTTTTTTTTAGGACTCACAAAACTAATTGCCCTAGCCAGTTGGCGATAAGATGAAGATTAGCGGAAGTTTGTCACACGTGTTGCTTTTTTTGATGGGCACACAACCAAACAGTTTTCTTCAGTGCGCGCACCTATGCAGTTCGATTACGCTATGGACGTACGTATTCGTGTAAGAGCAGACTTGCGAAATATTCTCGTGTGCGGATTTTCAAAGCCTTTAACTATGTGCATAAAAATGCATCAAATTTTTATTTCTGATAAGTTTATTTCCTTTTTTTATTGTTGTTATTCATGAATGGAGAGTGCATATATACCAACACAAAATATTTTTTTCTCGCTTTACGGTCACCCTAGAAAAATTACGGTGATTTTTTTTCGAAATAAGTCCCAAAGAAGAATTGGAATCTGCAATAAAAAAAAATCAACCCTGGACAGTCACATATGGCGAAAAAAATCGACCCTCAAAGGGTTAAAAGCAATCTTGTCTTAGGTGACCGACGGACGGGTTTCTTGGTTGGGTAGGCATAGAAATGCTGACACATTTAAAATAGGTATTCTCAAACAGTTATTTATATGGTAGGAGTCTTGCATACCTAAACAACAAATGGCCTACGATGCTGTAGTGGAACTAGAGGAATAAAGACCCACTCACCCATCTTGCAGAGCATGCCCATGACTGCTTCCTGGTCTACAGATCCGAGGATGTCTTGCAGCATTGCAGTTACTGGAAGGCACAGTGTGTGCACCCGAATCCGTCTTTCACCTGGATGGACAGTGACACAATGGAATTGAACCATGGTTTCACTTCCTAAAGCATACACAATACAACTGAACTTACATGAGAATTAGGTTATGAGGTTTGAAAATCAACATTATGGCTTAGCTGCTTGATCAAGTGACAAAGGCCTGCTTGCTTAAAGGGACACTAAAGGTTGATATAAAGTCAACGTGGACTGACGAAATACCATCCCAGAAACATCGAAACACTTGTTTCATGCGAAGAAGAGACTTATTTTAAGAGAAAATGCGTTCTGAAGCGTTCGCGTACCTCTAGCGCAGTTCAAATCGCCCGCTCTCCGATCGAGGAGTAGTGGCGTCATGGTCTCATAGTGACGTTGCACAGTCAGCGAGTAAAACTGCACCCGCAGACAGCGCTACGGCTTTTCTGTGCAAAACGCAAATGCACGGCCAGAAACAGAGCCAAGACAGAGCCGACAGCAGCGCGAAAGCGAAACTATGGTGGCTGGTGGAAGGGAAAGCGCGCGACGATAAGCTGGTTCTTCATTTGAAGATGCCAACTTTGATGCTCGTTGCAATGGCCGACCCTGACAACGGCCTATTGGCTCGCGATGCTGGGCTCGACTTCAGCGATTTAAGCACTGATGAACGTGACCTGCTGCTGAGGGCTCGTGCTGCCGGCGTCGTTGCGTACTACTACGACGGCAACTGTATGTCATGGCTGTACATATTCGCACATTTGTAGTTCCTTCGTGAAAACCAAATGCCGCACTCACCGCCCAGTCTTCGACCTGCAGTTGTTCTTGCACTTCGGAGAATGCAGGCAAGACCGACGGAACAGCGCTACGGGAAAGCATTGCTTTGAAAGGCACTCCACACGGCTTCAATAAGTCGGCGTTGAACTCGTAATCCTCTGGACGAAAGTGCAGCGAGCACACTATGCGATTTTTCGGCTCTTTGCCAACGCGATGTGGCAGAGGTACGGCACTTAACCCCTTCGAACGGAGAGGTTCAGTCGTTGGCACACAGTAACGTTGGATTTGTCGCTGCAACTGCCGTCGGCCAAGTTCCGCAGACCGTTCGCACATCCCACAACATCACATGGACGTGGCATTCTCACTGCTTGTTCCAAATGCAAGTTTCACGAGCCAGCAGAACCAGCACAGCACAGCACAATGCGATAGCGAAACAACTGAAAATCCAAAGCGCGCGTGGCGCAAAGTCGAGTGCGCAGAGTCGAGCGAAAACGAAACCTTTCGGCTGCCCATACTACTGAAGGGTAACGTCAAAATGTTATTTTTTCTTAGAATCGAATAGAAGTAGACAAGTAGCATTTTCTTCCATCTTATAAACTAATGAAATGATCTTTTTAATAAGAGTAGTTGAGTACTAGTGAATAAATTATGATGAGGAGTGCCTTCGTCATCGGGCTAGTACCGGAATGTCGCTGGCGGGTCTCAAATCGTGTCATGCCTTTACCTCAATTTCTCGGTTACTAAAGCTCTGCTCGCGATAATATTGACACCTTAGACATTCTAGAGCATTGCTTTATCACTTTACCTTGACTTCATAGTAACCTTTAGTGTCTCTTTAAGCCCAAAAAAGCGCAATGAAGTTGCCACCATAAAAGCAAGCTGCTGCAGAGGTGCAGATTAAAAAATGCTCTCATGAAATTTGAGCAAGAACAATCCACCAGTGAACACAAAACCTTCTATTGAAGTTGCTAGAATGAAAATGTAGGTCACTTCATTACAAAGGATGCAAATTTCTTATTAGTAAACCAGGCTCTACAGTAGCCTTTTTTCATTTCTATTCAGAATTTAAATTGCACACCCATCTCTCCCGTTCTGTTCTCTTACCTCGACTGGACGTGTAAAGTACAGCCGCCTGAAAACAGGCAAGATTGCAGTCAGCCAAGCTCTCTTCAATGGCTATCTGCATGCCAAAACCTGCATCTGGGTTAACATTGGGCAGTGACAGCAGGTCTGTCGAGCGCACAAAGAAGTTGCCATGGAACGTGTGGATCACAAGTCCTGTGCCAGATGGAGAGTGAAGAAAAGCAGTTACACAGCAGAAATTAACAGTTTTCTGTCAAGTGCATTTCATAACTTATGGAAGTCACACTTCAGAGAGCAAAAATTTCCTGTTATGCTTGCTGCACAAATTTTTTTAAAGTTTTCAAGTTCTCACATAATAAGCACACAACACAGCATAACAACTTCACAGTTAGTCTAACCTCGATATAATGAACATGGACATAACAGATTATCATATATTACAAAGTAAATTTCAAATGTGTCTCATTGATATCAGTATGCAACGAATTCGTACTGTCGACTTCCGTTAATTCGATCTGGACGTGACCGACGAAACTGGTCGAATTATCCGGTGGGTTGAATTAAACAAGTCAGGGAAAGTGGCGAAACATGCCATTGATTCACTTGGCAGTATTTGACTTTAAAATTGAAGTTAGCTTCTCCGCAATACAGCCGTTTTATGTGGTGAAGCATACTGATCTGGGAAAGGTGCCACTGATAGGGACATAGTACATGTTCCTTGATTTACGCAAGTACATGCACTGTCTCCGGTCACAGTACGAGCCCCGAGACGCCTACTAAGTTTAGTGGCAGGCTTTCAGATTTTTAGATAGACCCTCGCTCTTTTGTCGGCCTTAAAAGTCCCTTCGACTTTCGAAGTTTTTTCATCTTAGAGGCTGCCTTTTCACTAGCTTTCCCAAAACACAGATGGCTTTTCTCCACTTCTCAGTGCACGGTGTGTGCACGTGCATATAATTAAGGAATGTTAATTCAGGAATTAAGGAAAGAATACATTTTGTTACTGCTACTGCGTGTGGTTGAGCTCTGTGTCGCCAGGTGGCTGCACCGTGCAGACCATTCACATTTGCACTTCTGCTCATCGCCTGAAACGGCACAGTCAAACGGCCAGGCCCTGTCCCCTTGTGCTTGCATTTACCCGAATACTGGACTTGCGAAACACTATTGTGGTAGTAATCCTCCGGTGTAAAGTGATGGCCGCAAATGCACAAATCTTGGCGCTAATTCGATAGTGACAGTCCAATGTGCTGCAGCCAGTCCGCTCGTCTGTTGCCTTGAAGAGGGACACGATGTCGCAGCTTGACATATTGCTAGTCGCTACGTTTGCAGCCCACAACGCAACTAAGTTGAATCATGCTGCTTGCGAAAAGACTGAGACTGACTCTGACCGCGGAGCTCTCGTCAAAATGGAGCATGTTGTAACACAATCAGGCGACGTTTGCTGTGTCCCGGAAATGCTTAAGTGTAGTGAGAAATTGTTCTTGTGCATTCTTTCTGTTACTTTCTTTTTATAGAAACAAATTAACTAACATTCCAACGATTATGAACAACATTCCAACTATTACGAACAACAACACGCCCTGGGCAGCCAATCAGATATCTTGCCCTACTAACGTCATTGGAGCAAATGACGTCAAATGGGTAGGGGCGCCTCAAAATTCAGCCGAGCAATGTACTGCGATCGGTAGCCATGTACATTTTTAAATCCTTATAATAAATTGCACGCTTTATGCGGAGCGCTTAGGTGCGTCAGTTAATGATCAGAAGGACCTACTCTAACGACTCAGTACGTTTGTACAAAATCGTCAAAATCGTTTCAGGGCCCCTTTAAGTTTCGTGTGGTTTGAGGCTAGTGAAACATTAAAAACAAGCCAACATTAGCAAGACCCGATGGCTACGACACCGATAAACAGGGGGGCGAAGTCCTATAGTAGGCTTCTTGAAAGCAGATTTTCGCTTACTTCAGCCTGTTTCTTAAACTTCGTCAATAAATATACATAGCATACCTGCCAACCTGAAGATTTGGAAATTCGTAAAACTATCGCGGCGGAAGTGCACGGCAGCACTTTCTTTCTTTTTTTTTTTAAGGGATTTACCTTTTGCAACAAGCTTACTCACATTTTCACAACCATAAGTGAAATCTGTGCCTTGGAGAGTAAAGAGCGAAAACTCCACTGGGGCACAATTTATTTTTGCAATAATTTTGCTGTTGCTGACTTAGCCTGCTTCAGAAACTTCTTCGTGTAGCTTTGCTCAAGGCAAGTACCACTCTGGTGCCCCTTGACCATGAGCAGACTTTCGAGTGTTTTCTCACACACAGATGAGTGAAACTCGTACAGTTTTGTCCACAGTGCTGAATATTCTCTCCCATTTAGCATCGCTGTGGGGAATGGAGAGAATACCTAGCATAACCATTGAAATTCCGTGGAACCTGAGCGATCCATCGACACTTTGAACGCTTCCTAATTGTGACCACGGCACGTCACATCTTGGCTCATTTAATATGTCGACTGGAAGCTGATATGCTTGCAAGTTGGCAAACTCAACTTAAAGTGCGTCGATTGCTTCTTCTTTTGATTCGCCACTCTGCTGGGGTAGGATAGCAGGGAACACCCTAATAAAGTGATGTACGCTGCTGAATGAAGCAGTTTCCAGAGCTTGTACTTGAGCAACTTCAGCCATCTTGAGATTGACATCTTCTAGTGAGAATTTGTGGCAATGTAATCGCATGCTGCCATTACGTACAGATGCACAGCAGAGAAGAACTGCTCTCTCTCAATGCAGCTCAGTGTCTCAACCACAGAGTAGGTTGTGCTGCCAATGACTATGTTTTCATCACCTTTCTGATTCTCTGCAGCTCCATAGTCAACTTCCAGCAATGAATGACATGCTTTGACAACGCTTGGGCACACAAATCTAGTCAGGAGATCCTCAAAAAGGCGGTTCAAGAGGCCCCTCAGTACATGAATATGAGGAGCCTGTGCTTGAAGATGGCAGTTTGCCTTCTCAAAAAGCGGTATAACATTTTGGAGAAAAAGACAGCATGCCTTGTTTAGCTCCGATGACAAAAAATAAAACAGGCGTTCCTCACGGGTCATGTGGCTGGCTTCCCCAGAATCCTTGGTATGAAGTTTCAGTTTTTTTGCTTGAGGTCTAGAATAAGCTCCTTGTCTCTTTAGTGAGAGTTCATCACCGTCGGTGCTTTTTTTCCCCGAGGCCTGCAGCAGTCTTGTGAAGATGTGTAGCAGACTTCTGGATCAATGCAGGGGTCTTGGGGGTTTGTGAGGAAGTCTTTGGAATTTGGTATGACTCCAAAAACAAGGGCTGCTTGTTGCACTGCTTTGTTTCAGATAAAAAAAAAAAAAGCCGAGTAGAGCTTTCCACTGGTCGAGCAGCCTCTTCAAACACTTTCTCAACAAAAGCCAATGTGTCGGCGAATGCTCCAACATCTTTCTGACCTCGGCGTCATGCATATTTTTGGAACTCTTTAGGTCAATCTTCCAGTTTCAAGCTTTTCTCTAGGTGTAAAAAAAAAAAAAAAGTCTACCAAAACCTCATCAACCTTTACAGGAAGACATGAAGCTCCTTTTTGAGCGGCCAAGCTGATGACATGGCATGGGCAACCAACCCCTATCAAACCTGGTTGAGCTTCTCTCAATACAGTAGAAACACTGTTTTTCTTGCCGATCATGACATTGGCATTGTCCCAACACATAGCCAACAGGTTTCTAACAGGCAAATTCCGAGACTTCATCTCATTCAGAACCAGATCTGCAATCTTGTGACCCGTCGCTTCCCCTTAGGTTGTCCTGAGGCAAAGATGGCAGCTTTCGACTGTACTCGTTTCTTTAACGAAATATGTTGCAACAATAGGGTAAAGCTGCATATCCCTATTGTTACTGTCATTCACAGCAATCGAAAATACTTGCTGTTTTAGGGCATCCAGCAAAGGAGTCTCCGCATTGGCGGCCCATTCCCAAATAATTGACGTAGTCATTGTTCATCCACAGGCATAACATTTCGCTTCTTCGCACTTGGGGAACATCATCCGGAAAAGCAGTCTGGTATGATTGCTGACACTCAGCGGGATGTTGTGTTCGACTAAAAACGCCGTAAAGAGGCATTCTGCACGAATCACACCAAGGTCGTTGTCGCTGTGTGCAAAACTTGCTATGGCTGGCTGTCCTCGGCTCGCAAGTATCCCTGATGCTTTTTCGAATTGATGTGGACCTTGATGTCAGACTTGCCGCCATGCGAGATGTTCACATCCCAGGCACACGTGGTTCAGAATCCGAACCTCTCCCCTTTCTTCGACGGCACCAAGCACGGAAATTCTGCCGTGTACGATTTCAAAAACACTTGGAAGTACTGTCGGGGCTTCGAGCCCACCACTGCATTGCGAAGCCGCTACAGGCCAGAGTCACACTGCGTCCGACGCGGCAGCTAGTCACACAAGAGGCGAGGCCAACACTGCAGTGACTGAAGCTGACTGAAGTCCGAACCCATGCCCCCGC
This sequence comes from Dermacentor variabilis, assembly GCF_050947875.1. Taxonomy (NCBI): domain Eukaryota; kingdom Metazoa; phylum Arthropoda; class Arachnida; order Ixodida; family Ixodidae; genus Dermacentor; species Dermacentor variabilis. The sequence goes on from NC_134568.1 coordinate 83,366,754, forward strand.
GCGAACAAAGGCAACAGCATGGAAACAGGTTTGTGGAGGTACTAGAGCCGCATCAGCACTATTGAGCTTTGGATATGGATTCGTGCACCCCCTAGTAGACGACAGAAGTCACAACAACCTTGCAGCTGCCAATGATAATACCACACATACACATTGCCCTCTCGGGGTGGCACAAGGCACGAGGTTGTAGTTTTACTAAATTTTCATTTTTTTTCGCAAATAAAATGTTTTCCGTAAAACTTCAAGCAAGATTCGTAAAATCGTAAGACTGCTCGAAGTTAGTACATTTTAAGGAAAATTCGGAAGAGTTGGCAGGTATGCACATAGTAACAGTATGAAGCACGCTGATTCAAACATCTTTCTTGATGTCAGCTATTCGCCAATAGCAGCCGTGCATCAGAATCTACTATATTATTACGAAATAAAGCATCCAGAGAAGAGTGAGGAGCAGGCTTCTGTCGAGAAGAACATTTGAGAGAATGGTGACTTCACACTCCCCTTGCGAGCTCCACGCGTCGCCCATGACTGCAAAGCTCGGTCGAGATGTTCACAGCAGCATATGCTATTGGCGGACTATGTTTTTCCATTATACATGAAGCGCGGTTCAGGACCCCTTTAAAATCTTACCGATTGCTCGGCTTATCCATGTTTCACAAACGTGCCGATGGAGCACTGCAAGCCTTCATTTGCTTATTTTTTTATATTTTTCTTATCTCCATTACAATGCATGTCGCTAGACGCCGTTGTACAAAAAATGCTTTTTCTTTTGTTGTTCTTAGAAATGTCCCCTCACATCTAAATACAAGCAGTGCAGAATCGCATGAACTTGCCATGACCCTCCAGATTTCAGAAACATTACAGGTGGCAAGTCACGTCGAACATGACAATGAAACTGCGCGGCCAGTGCCTGCTCTTTACCGAAAGCATTGGCTACATGCGAAGTGGTGATCAAGTCCCATGATGTGCATTCCTTTAGTCTGTTGTGCACACAGGCACTACGATAACCCACCTGCCATAAAGTTGGATAGCCCTTCAGTATTACGGAAAAAAACTGTAAAGCAAAAAAAGCCCTTCATTCTACTTAACAAAAACTCTACTGATAAAAAAGATATTTTCCAGACCTTCATATACTATAACTGAGCTGTAATCAGTGCTGGTACACTTATTTAGGGTTCCCTTTAAGAAAGAGTAGACCAGCCATACCGTATATCTTGATTTCAATGTTTTTAAGGTACTGATAGCTTGCTGCATTCTTGTTATGCAATGCAAGTGGACTCTCGAGCATGTGCAGCACCGTACTTTCTTCATGAAAAATTGTAGGCATTAAACTTTTTGAAAAATTTTCTGAAATTCAATATTGGATTTGATATTCGATTTGGATATTCGATTCAAAATCTACAATTCGGTATTCGTACACCCCTATATAACATATAACAATGAGCAGCCACTGCACCGTGAACTTTGGTGTGTTTTCCATGGTAAAATAAACCGCTTACTATAATGCTTCCAAGCTGCGTTATCAGTTATAGCAATTAAATCTGACTACTCTGTGTGTGTGTGTGTGTGGTGAAAGGATAAAAGAACGGAAAATCATTTTAAAATAAAATCCAAATAAAAGAAAATGAGAATTGGCACACTCAACCTGCATGCTGCAAACTTTCGCCACACCCACCTGTGTGCCGACACCCCGCATGGCACACCTTTGTGCCAGTCGCACCGTCGTGCACCTCTCTCCCACCTCCCTTCCATGTCGGCGCTGTCGGCGCAGCCGACCCCGTGTTTTGGAGGGGTGGAAGGGAAGGAAAGAGGGGTGCGAGGCCAGCGATGCTGTGAATTCGTGCCATGCAGTGTGCGCATGTAGGTGCGGCAGCTTGCAAATTTTTTTTTCTTAGGATTCTGCGTTCCTTTTTCTTTCGGCGCAGACAGCCAGTAGCAGGATATACCGTATTTACGCAAATCTAATGTGCACTTTTTTCCCGATAAACCGGGTCTGAAAATTGCGTGCGCGTTAGAATTGAGTACAACCCTAAATCTGCGTTACCATATTGCCATCGGCATTTCAAAATGGCCACCTCGTACGCACTTCGAGCCTAGCTGCCATACCTTCCTCCATGTGCTACAGTATGTATGCTTAGGCAATGCTTCCTTTGGCTTAGGTTAGTGCACCGTCCGCCTTCCGGTTTTCTGTGTTTGCTCTATCAGCATGGAAATGCTGACTGCAAAGACATGCCGAGTTCATCACGATTCCGCAATTAAAAGGAAAGTGATTACGTGTGCATAGATGGACGGAATGCGGGCCTCATCCTGGGCGTTCGGAGTTCCCGAAACTTGCGTGCTGGACTGGCACAAACAAGAGAGGCGTTCTACACCAGCGGCTGCTACGTACAGCGCGGCCGTATGTAGCGATCTTGAAAGCGATCTGTGACGAAGACGAGAGTCTACACATCTAGGCACACCGCGCTGTGTTCTCGTCGCTTACTTCGCGTTGAAGCGAGAGGCCGCACAAAGGTCTATTCCCTCACTCCTGCTACCGCACTTCCTCACTCCAGCGTTTTGATAAAGAGTTTCCGCGGTCATTGAATGAGACGTGTTCATGTTTGCTTGTGCGCTGGTTAATTTAGGTTAACATGCTGGTTAATTTAGCTAGTAAGCAAATGTTTAAAAGTTTATATGGCCGATAAAACTACTACACTTACTTTTCATATAGCTGTCTACTAATTTGCTACCGTAATCAATGCTTCGCCTTTTGGGCAAAACTGCGACTTTTTTTATTAATCTGTTTTTTCCAAATGAGAGAAAGTTGTATTTCTGTATGAAAGAATGAGGCACGCAGTATTGTAAAGGACTTCTCATTTTTTTTTTAGGTCACGGCAAACAGGTGCACATTACAATTGAGGGTGCATTAGAATAGAGTAAATATGGCAAGTGTTATAGTCAATAATACGACACGGCTTATTTTATCAAAAACAAGACGCAGAAGTTTATGGTGCTGTGGCTACTCATTGTTACATTCGAGTACACTGTTAAAATTTGTAATGCTATAAATGGGTTGGACTGTACTTCTTTCAGTGTAATTAAGGTTTAAAGTTTCAATGCTTTCCCATATGCTTTTTTTCTTGCAACCCAGTTATAACAATTATTGGTTACAACTATGGAATTTTCTTGTCAGTTGAATATTGTTATAAGTGGCTTCGACTGTATACTCTGAACAAATCCTCTTCAGTTCTCAAGAACAAAGACAGAAGAAAACAACACAGCACTGTGTTGTGTTTCCTTCTTTGTGTCCTTGTTACTGCACAATGCAAAAGAAATTATGTACACTATTGTCATATTGGCCAAACGTATACTCTTGATCAACCATGTTTAAGTTTACATGCTGTTTTATTACGCACACGCACACAAACACACACACACACACACACACACACACACACACACAAAAAGCAACACTGAGAGGGTTAAAACTGTGGCTTGGGTGCAAATCCTAACCATTTGTAGATGACCTGTGCAAAACTTAAAAAGTGTGTGTAAAGCTGCCAGATGACGAACAATGAGCATGTCATACACATTTTGGAAGCAGGCCTTAAAGAGCCACTTAGGTAATAGAAAAGTTGAGCTGTAATAGTAAATTATCTTTCTACAATACAAAAAAACTAATCCACTCTTAGTGTGAGAGAAAGCGTGGTAAGAAAAGATGCACAAACGAAATATGGCTGGTGAAGGTGCCTTGAAGTTCCCGCACCAACTCGCTGAGACATAGCATAAAATTCTGAGCAAATGGGTCAGATAATTGGGATAGGGTCAAAGATAATTGAAGAATGTTTGGGCGAGGGCCTTAGATCGGTCGCGGACCAATATTCAAGATGGCAGCGAAAATGTAACACCTACTCCTCCCCAAAGAAAAACAGCACAGTACTTTTCAAAAGCTTTATTTAGCATGCATTTAGTGTCTTTATACTGCGTCATCACTTTCAAATCCCTCAAATAAATCCACTGAGTTCCGCTAAAAAATTAGGTCCAAGCACTCGGCCCAAAGGGGCCCACGATCTTCTGGCTGTACCGCACGAACAGCAGTGCACAATTCTCCCGGTTCGCCGATGCCACTCCACAACCTTAATGTTCATTTTTTTTTTTCATTGTACATGAATGCATGCGACCTTGCTGTTACATCAAATTGAAGTCTAGGGTTTTACATGCCAAAACACCAATTTGATTATGAGACGTGCCGTAATAAGGGACTCCGCATTAAGTCTGACCACCTGGGATTCTTTAACATGCACCCAATGCACAGTACATGAGCATTTTTGCATTTCACACCCATCGAAATGCAGCTGCGGCGGCTGGGATTTGATCCAGTGCCCTCAGGCATAGTAGCGCAACGCCTTATCTACTGCGCCACCACGGTGGGTTTGCCGTTACATCGCATACACATTGCATTGTTCCTGGCTTGTTTTTGTTTATTGTTGTTTCTTTACTGCTCTGTACATTTGTTCTAACATTGTCGCAAGGATTAAAGCCCTCCTTTATGTCATGCCTCCAAGCCTTTAAGGTGAAAATAAATAAAATAAGTGAAATACACGCCAATAACACCAAAGTACCTCACACCAAACCCATATGAGAAAACCAACACCTCTCACAGATGATGTATTTAATTAAAATGGCAACTGACAAAAGCTCTGCAAGAAGATACCTGGATTTGGCAGTGTCACTACCAGGCCTTGGCAGAAGTGCCAGATAAACAATTAATTTCTCATTTTTAATAAATTAGACAGTTTTCTGTAATCTCATAAAAAAACTACATTTGAAAAAAAAAGCATGAAGTGGTGAACAGGGTGAAGAAATAAAGGTGGCACTTGCTCGGCAATTGGCGCCAGCAATTGGCACCAATTTCAAGTCACTGGAAAAATGGATGGGGGCACTTGCTTGGCATTTTACAGTTATGAATTTTGACACCCTCTACTTGAACCTAGTTAATGTTTTCATTGGTAAAGATATATTACACTGTGTTCGAGGAAGCCAAAGGCAACCTAGCAACTTTCAAGAAGTGCTACTGCACCATAACAGCTCAAATATTAAGAATTACTTCGAAATTCATGTTGTCACACTGATTTACCAGAGCTGGGGTTTCGGCCCGAAATTCAGCAAATGGAAGTTTGGCCTACAGTTTCTCTTCTTGTAATCAACCTCTTGCGCATTAACGAAAATATAATTTTAAAAGAATACTTTACTAGTCTAAACGGATTTAGTACTCCTATTTGGTCCTTGAGACCGCACAAACAAGAATGGGTATGCCTGTTTTTCACGCTATGGGATAAAATTAAATTCTGGGGTTTTACATGACAAAACCAGTTCTGATTATGAGGCGTGCCATAGTGGGAAACTCCAGATTACTAATTTCGACCACTTGGGGTTCTTGAGCATGTACCCATGAAGAGTACATAGCCATTTTTGCATTTCGCCCCCATCGAAGTGTGGCCACCATGGCCGGGATTTGATCCCGTAACCTCATGCTTAGCAGTGCAACGCCAAAGTCATTACACCACCTGGTCAGGTAGGGCTTACACTATGGGACATCTTTAGGACCACACGACGCAACCAAGCCTTCACATTCAGTCTTACTACTGAGCAAAAGCAACACCACTGCTGTAATGCACTTGCTTCCACTTGGCATCTGAACAAACAGCGCTGAAGCATATCACTATAAAAGGCAGATGAAGATCTACATGGGCATTATAACATAGCTCTCTCCATCTGCGCTAAAGTGAGGAAAAATTTTAAGATTCTCAAGGCTGTCACCAGGCATCCAGGCATCACCACATGCAAAAAGACTGCTGCTCTTGTGTCGCACACTCCAGTGAGGAGAATGAAAATGGCAACACCTTCTTCTTCCTCCCTCATGCCTTTGCTATTTTCCTCCTCGCCCAGGAAAAAGGTCTAAACATTTACTTATAAACAATTGTGTCGTAACACCAGTTTTGGAAGCGTATTTACTTCATTATTTCAGTAAAACAATTATACAGAAAGAAAGCACGAACCAAAGAAATTCCTATAACTGGAAGGCTAGAAAAACATACCTTTGGTGCACCGTATCCTCATAACTGCTTCAAAACCGATCTTGCGTGTGATGTAATATCTCAGCTCAGCCTCAAACTTTTCCACCTGACTCCGGTTCTGAGTGCTGTGCAGGCCTGGATAATAGCTGATGCAGCCTGCAGAGTACTTGGAGATGCAGGCTGCAACGAAAAGAAATGCAAGGTGAGACAAGGTATTACAGAAGAGAATTAGAAGTACCCCAGATTTTCACTACACTGTTAAATCGAGCTCGACTGCTTTGGGTCAATAAAGACAAATAAAGACATATTTATTCGAGAATAGCAGTTCATAACAACCCCTTAACTGTTGCTATCAGAGGAAGCCGGATTGAAGGTGAGATTACAGAGCATGTGAGGCTGAATGAAACTGGAAACTGCACTGCCAGGCATGTTTCCATAAGAAATTTGAGAATGGAGTCCAGCAAGTGAAGTTCCAAAATCCCTCTTTGGCCAGGAACCAAAGTGCTGGGTACTTTGGTTCCTTGTCAAAACTGTCCAAAAGGAGAGTCACTCATAACAGCAACAAAGTAAATCTCTTCCAAAATACCTTTGTTGCTAACCTTAGCAGGGCTTCAATAAAAATTTATAACCCACTTAATTAACTGCCTAATTACCTAATCTTGTCACATTATTTCCATGATCTGCATTAGGTAGTTGTTTGAAATATGCTGTTCTAAATTCAGTTAAACCTCGATATAACGAAGTCAACAAAATTGGCAATTTGCTCTGTTATATCGAAATTTCGTTCTATTGAAATTCGACCATTTATGCAAATAAGTACAGTCTCCGATAGATTTTTCTTACATGAAAAGGTACCACAGAATTTTCCAAATTATCGGGCAATCGAAAAAAGCAACTTTGAATGACAAAACAACTCATTTTGAAATTTGGGAGTCGCCAATGGATGCTATGGTTTCATGCCACGTCGACGATATCGTCACATCGGTGGTACGAATTAAGCGAAGCCAACCACGCTTTCGCGTGTACTCCACCCCAGCGGCTGATAGCGTTGCCCGCACTGGGACGATGCTATCAGGAAAAGCGCTGGCAACGGGGAATGAACGCTTCGTCTGCCTCTCGCTCGAACGGGCCCCTGAAACTCCAGATTACGCAACCTCCAATCCCAAACGCGCAGGAAAAGAGCTCACATGGTGCCCCACCCTCTTAGCACACCCACTCTTTGCACATGCGGCAGAGTGGCTGTGTATGCGCTCAGTCATGCACAGCCACAGTCGAGCACAGGCCAGAAATCGAGACACACGCCAACTTACCCCCACTCCGCCCGCCCCCCCGCTGCCCCCTCGCATGCGCTTGATCACGTTACCGCGAGTTCACTCCCCTCCCCCTCTTTCCCTTTGTTCCTGCGAGAAGGCATCACTCACGAAGCCACCATCTTGCTCGTCTCACACTCACACACTTTCACTTGCACCTAAAGCACAAAGTGCGCAGGGAACCATACAACCTTATTGCACTTGGACTTTATCCGGAACATAACGTGGCTCCACTTCGAGGTCGCTCTTGTCGAGAGTGTGTTTGCAAGCAGCCGCTTGTAACTCAATCATTTGACCATCTGTGTCCGCGTAAGTTTCCATTTATTGTCTTGGCATTTCTTTGCAGCGGCAGCGAAATTTCATTATATTGAAATCGCATACAAACACACTTCGTTATATTGAGGTACTAAATACATGGTGTTCTATGGACAAGAGGTTATGAAAAGTTAAATAATTTGTTATATAGAGAAGTTCGTTATACAGTCGAACGCACTTATAGCAATATTCAAGTGCCATGAAAATTCCATTGTTATAACCGATAGCTGTTATAATCGGGTTGCATGAAAAAATCAAAATAGGGGGATGGTAAAGCTGATATGAGAAAACTATATAGGTAGGGAGGCCAGTGCCCCTCCCCACCACCTTCCTCCACCCTGCTGCTGATTGTGTTCACTCGTTTAACTGCTTCCTGGGCACTCCGATCACATGTAACAAGCCGCGGCTGTCAGCGTTAAAGAATGGCGCTGCTATAACAGCTGCAAAGAGGTGTCACGGGTGGCAAGCGATCTGCGAGCACCGCCGAGGCATCTTTGGTGGCCCTTGAGAAATCCAGAAGAAACGCTCAAGAGAGATCGCCACAAGCATCTCACCACGTACTTATCACTGGCTTGCATGAGAAAAGCCTATGTCCGTCAGCCACGCATGCTTTACACAAAGCTTGCCGACATCCTTCTCCAAGGCATCCAGGCACTCCATGTAGTGCAGCGGAAGGTTCCTCGAGAAAACGAAGCCCCGGAGGGGACTGAATCATGCTGGGCCTCCTGTGAGGACAACGTTGAGGTAGCATGCCCTACCGCATCATCGCTGCCGTTGTCGCCGTCGCTATCCAATGCAAGTGTGTTCGCGACGATCGTCTCATCGGTTAGAAGCACTTAGTTTCCAAATCTATAGCCGTGTGCTTTATTTTCACCGGCAATGGTGTGCATTGCTGATGATCAGCAGGCGAATCAGCCATGTTCCGTTTCGGTGGCGAGTCGAGCGAAGTTGAGAAACCACGTGGCCAGGAACGACTTTGACAAAACCAACAAAAATGAACATGAGCGATTAAGCTGTTCGCAGAACTGCACTGAATGAGGAGCCAGTGAGCAACATGCGAGCAATCTGCTTGAGGCACAGTTGGCGCAGTCCATTTGTGTTTCAGAGGGTGGGGCGGCGTAGAGCTAATGGGTGCAGCCCATTCATATTCGGAGGGGTCGAAGGGAAACGGGAGAGCCACGCGGAGATGAAAAAATGAGCGCGTGGTGGCTGTTGGAACAGCGGCTCGAATTTCTCGTTTTCTTTTTTCTTTTCAAGAATTTCGCATTTCACTACCTTTTGGCTCAGACACCCAGCAGCCAGACTTCATCGTTATAACCGATAATGCAGCGTCGGGGCATTGTAGTAAGCGGGTTATTTCACCATGGAAAACATACAAAAGTCGACGCTGCAGTAGCTTCTCATTGTTATATTCAATATTGTATTGTTAAAACCGGTATCGTTATAAGTGGGTTCAGCTGTATTGAAGTTTGTTATATCAAGGTTTAACTGCATTCCATTTTAAATATGTGCTTCCTGCATACCCACAGGAATTAGGTACCTTTAAATCACATACAATTCCAGGGTTACATATATGTGTGTGTACGTGCATGTGTGTTGGCAGAAGACACATTTGATTTATGCACAATCTGGTCAGCCTTGGCTCCTTATTTCCCTTTTATGAAGTAACACCAATGATGCGAGCTTCTAGATGGATGGATGGATGGAATAACTGTAATGAAAGGTCCTGCGAGCTACAGGGCACAAGGCCCTATAGAGCGGGCTATTCCCACGTTGGGACCGGGAGTTGCAACTCCCTGGCCGCATCGTGGGCTCGCTGGACAGCCCAGAGCTGCTCCGCCAGGTCCGTGCCGCGAGGGTCGGAGCCTTGATTCTTGTTTGCGTGGGTCCAACCACACGGCCACAGCAAGCGACATACGTCTAGTGTGCTATGGCAATTTTTGCAATATGATGTTGTGTATAGGTCAGGCATGTAGTGCGAGCTTCTAGAGTATATCTCACTCAATCTGGCTCAAACAAGTGATGTGAAAATCCAGCCTCCTTATTGGCTAGTTTCTTAGTAGCCAACAGAAACATTCACTTCAAGAACCCTACATTGATCCCTACACCATGAAATGCGTAACACATTCAATGAATATTTTGATTTGTGTTGGTTTATCAATTCTCAACCTTGTTTATGAGTGCTGGGCTGGTATAGCATAAAACTATTCCAATCTGGTTTTATTGCAAATCAGCCATTAGGCTACTGTGATAGGTCAATAAGGGTCGGGCTCTGCCCATACGGGAGGGCGCCACACCTATACAGGCGGAGCCATTTTGACACATCAGGGAGGGTTGCCGATTTGGAATAAAAACAGACTGGAATAATTTTACGTTATACCACCCCTGTCCTCCTCACCAACTATGGCACGCACTCGTTTTGATGCCCTTCAATGCCCCGAAAGTTGCTGAAGAAGATATAGTGGATACTCTATTTACCCAATTCCAATGCGCACGTTTCTTCCTAGAAAATAGCTAAAAATATTGCCAGTAGGTCATAATTAACCACGTAATTCTCAATGTATAAATTATGCTACACTGAGTTTGATGCCTTGAAATGCTGATTGATGCGTTGGAAATTTCATGCAAAGCCTGCAGTGGCTTTATTCATATTCTAGAGTAAAGTTTCAGTGGTGGATCGGTTTAGCAAAGCAATTACTAATAACTTCAGTTTTAGGGTATACATGAAAAAATAATTTATTTGTTTCTTTCCTACAAATGTACTCTCTATTGCGAGACATGTCAACAATTTGTTCCAATTTTCCTTAACGTCAAACTGTGTTTAGGCATTACAGAGTTAAATATACAATCGAACCCATGTTCGCCGTGTTGGCGACAGCTGACTGTCATTACCACTGTCATCACAAAATTGCGAAAAAGCACTTTGCACAAGTTGGCGAGATTGACACAGTGCTTTCAATGTTGCTGTGCCATGTTGATGCATTGTTCCCATGGTTACAACAACTTCCTCATGGCTGTGATAATTGGGTGATAATGAAAATGGCTGTCAAACATAATGTCATAGGGTTTTTTTTTCCCCCACAGTACTCGTAACATTGCGCAAGTGTAAATTGTATATTTTGAACCAAGGATTATAGCCCCGCACACTGACGTCACATCCGTTGCAAGGAGTGCACAGAATCCCTGCCTTGTATGATGCTATAGGCACCACCCAACAAGCCTTCTCGGGAGCATTGCAAGGCCCTTTAACTTTACGAGACTGCATAGTTTTTATACTTGCTCACTGTTTCGAAGTTCATACTATAACAATGCATGATATGGCACACTTCCATCACACCCTGTGCATGATTAAAGTGGAAAATTTGAATACAGCAAAACCTTGTTAATTCAGACTCATCCTGTGGTCCTGCTGCAGGAGTATTCATTATCTAATTAAATGAAACTCTCATTAATTCGGACGTATTTGGCACACAATGGTTAATTCGGACAACTCTCGGAGCTCTGGAAACACTGCTGCATTTGCAGAGGTAATGGCTAAAGTACAGAAATGGCATTAGTGCATCGCTAGTCTACATAGCCATAGTCATCAGTGGAAATCGCACGTGAATGATGCTAGGAGGCTTCGTGCCTATTTGTGCCTTTAAAGCCTTCATTCTTGAGTTTACCACCGTGCACAGCACCATGTTGGCCGCGTGCCTTCATGACTGTGTATTGCCATACATGGTCACGTCGACAGCAGCTGTGGTTTTGTCTACGGCGGTTGTGGCAAACAGAAGTTTCGCTCTGACTCGGTGCATGCGTTGCTCACATGCCTTCATGATTGCATAGTTGCTATTCATGACCACGTTGATAGCGGCCCCGGTTTCCTCCATAGTGGTGGCGGCAAACAGTGGTTTAGTTTTGACTCGGTACATGCGTCGGTCGCGTGCCTTCAGAACTGTCTAGTCGCCATCCATGATCGCATCGATAGCAAGTGTAGTTTCGTCCGCAATTGAAGCAAATGGTAGTTTCGTTTTGACTCAGTGTGTGCGTCAGCCGCACACTTTCAGCACCCCAAGGTCGCATCCACAGCGGCCACGGCTTCGTCCGCAGTAGTTTTGTTTTGAGAAGATTTCGAGGATGAAAAGCACCGGCTACATCGGGATGGATATCGACCAGCTCACTGGCGACAAAATTATCAAGATGTGCGCACGGTAGTGAAAAGCCTGTCTCAGATGAAGACACATGCCGCAGCTGTGCTGTGAAGGAATTCGCGAGGCCTTTGCTGCTGCAAGCGCTAATCAGCAACGAGATAACAAGTGCAGCTTCCGTATTGCTTTTATGCAAAATAGAAACATGATTGGCCCATTCATTCAGCAAATAAAAGCATGTTGACAGAATAAGCATTTGTTTATTGTTTTCTTGATACCCTTGATAATTCGACATTCGGTTAATTCGGACATTTCTTTCAATCCTTACTGTAGCTGAAAAATGGATACACCCAAATCATTTTCACAAAGGGCAACTGTGTGTGTGTGTGTGTGTGTGTGTGTGTGTGTGTGTGTGTGTGTGTGTGTGTGTGTGTGCGCGTGCGTGCGTGTGTGTGTGTGTGTGCGCGCGCGCATGCGTGCGTGCGTGTGGTTCATAGCAAATGCAGACGGTCATGAAAAAAACGAAACAAGGAAGTGTGCAGTGAGCATTTTCGTTTGGATACCTTCCTCAGACAGCTTTGATACCTACATTATCAAATTATGCAGATTTAAAAAGAAAAATCAGGAAAAGTTTCTTTAGCTTTGCGGGTGGCACAACTACAAAATACTATGCCAACGCAACTACTGTCAAAAGACACACCAGCTAGCATTCTTAAGGCTCGGTCACATATATACAGGATGTCCCAGCTAACTTTAGCCAGAATTTAAAAATATGCCAATGCACTCTAAGACAACATGACCAAATGCACGTTGCTGACTATTGTATGTAGTAAGTCACACTAGTTATGCTTAATTGCATAAGTAGTCAAGATTAATTAACCAACTTCGGAAGCAACGAAGTTAGGTAAAAAATTTCAGTTAGGGAGTTGTAGAGCACTTAGGAAAACGTCTGATTAAATAGTTTCTAACTTTCTATCTATTAGGCATCAGTGTTTTTCGCTTACTGCAGATGCCTGCAAAATAAAAAAAGAAAGGTGACATGGCCGCTTGTGCGCCATGATTGCAGCGCTGCCAAACACTCCACGTACAAACGAACATAGCATTTAGACGGGTGTGCTGCAGCTGTGCCTGCTTATTGCTATCATGAATCGTCGCGAGGGAAGCACATCGGTGGCGTAAATCGCACAGCCAATGCCTGCGTCATTGCCTCGTCTCCTTTTAAGCGGCAGTACACCCTGCTAGATGCTATGCTCGTTTGTACGAGAAACGCTTGAGAGCACAGCAATCAAGACACACAAGCGGGCTTGTCACGTGGTATTTTTTTGCATTTCGTGGGCATCTGCAATAAGCGGAAAAACACTAATAGCTAATACATAGAAAGTTAGAAACTGTTTAATCGGACATTTTGCAAAGCGCTCTACAACTTTCTACTTTGAATTTTTTGCCTAACTTCGTTGCTTCAGATATTGGTTAATTAATCCTGACTGATTATGCAATTAAGCAAAATAAAAAAAAATAGTGCAACTTACTCTATACAACAGTCAGCAACATGCATTTGGTCGCATTGTCTTAGAGTGCATTGGCATATTTTTAAACTCTGGCTCAAGTTAGCTGGGAGACCCTATATATCATGCATGAATAAATTGTGTACTACTTGTGAAAGCAGAGGAGCGGACAGTCACCCCAGTAGTTAAATTTTGAACCACTGCATGTAATATGCATGGGGTAGTGAGCTCAGTACCCACTGGTGGAATGCTGGCATTTCTTTTGCTGTCTTTCATATTAGTATTTCTAATTAAGCTTTAATGAAAAGATGAATCTGTACTGTCCCACTTCAACTCAATACATTAAAACTCCTCTGTGCTTTGCTTATCTTTAAGGACTGTTCACATCTTTGATGGTCACATGGAAATAACTTCCACACCTAACGTGGATAGTTTTCCGATTATGAAATTTAATTCACTTCTATACTTAGAAGAAAAATTACCTTATGCCAACAAACAAAACTGAACAATGTTGCCAAAAAATGTCAAGGTATGATGGAAAAAATTGAATGACACAGATATCCATGCCCACCTTATTACTTACAAGCAACATCAATCATAATAAAACTCATTAAAGCTTGGTCTGTGACATACCGATGCTTGCCACGTCCATGTATTGTGCACCCATGAGGAACACGTCAACAGCCACTTGCTGGCCTGAGCAGTCAAGGGCAAGCTTCTTGTAGAAGTCAGTTGCAGGCAGCAGGTTCATGATCTCCTGTTAGAAAGATCAGTAGGGTGCAAGGAAGCCATGGTCAACAACATAAAAAGGCCATGCATTGCAGAGTGTACATTAATATGGCAAAGAAAACATCTTGTCATTCCGTGCAGAAAGTAGCACAATATGAAAATAATATATTTACTCATGTAAGGCCCACACTTTCTTTTTCTTAATTTTTACCATGTGCAGGCCTTACACGAGGCAGGCTTATGGATAGTCACTGCATCCTTGAACTGCACTCGGACTGCTATGCAAATACTAAATGCAACAACTAGCGGTTGACTATGAACACATTTACACTCGAAGACTGCTTTTTTGTGCCATCATGTAGCAGCTTGGGGAAATTAACCAGCAAGCACACACGTGATGCTTCGTGAAAAAAATTGTTTTCCAATTTTTCACATTCCAAAGTAGCCGTACAAGCCTTACACGAATAAATACATTATCTTTGTCGTGGATAACATATTCTCAGAACTTCTCTTGCACAGTACTCAAAGAGGAAAATTGATCACACTAATCAGTATTGAGCCTGCAACATCGACACTACCGATGTTATATTTACAGTTAGAAGACTTCCCAAAATATAAAACCATCACACAATGTTCAAAGTTCCTTTTTTAAAAAACAGGTGCTATCATGTCAAGGAGACATGACTAAAATTTCACTAGCAATGCAAAAATACAGTAGAACCTCAATTTGTTCCTGTTACGTTCTCCCAGCTCTTGCGCTCTGAAATGCCAGTCCCATTTAGTTCCCACAGGGAGGTCTGTACTGCATTAGCTTCCTGTTCATTAGGTTCCCCTGCCAGCTTGTTATGTCCGAAAACAGCCCCAACTTCACGGGATCATCCGTCGGCAGGATCGTCCATCGGCAGCACCTACATTGACCCTTACATGTCACCTCCGAAAATGATTGCCTTGCAGGCGCAAGAAGGAAGTTGAGAATACTGTGGCACAAATAGTAGTAGCCTATGTTGCCTATAGGGAATACGTGTCTTGCAATGGTGTTCAGACATTGGAACCACTCAGCGCGTCGGATGTCGTCGCCGATTTCAATGCAGCTGATGAAGTCAAAAGCAAAGAAGGAAATGGATGAAGGCACAAACAGTTGCACCCACACCCACATTCTTGGTTGCCGTCATGGCCTCCAATACCCTGCGTGGTTACTTCGATATTCATGGCTGAGAGAAAACTGAGAAAAAAAAAAGGCTTCCAGTGAAGACGCGGCTGTACCAAACATTCGAACCAAGTATCAGATGGAAAACACAAGCTCCATGTATTGTGATTTACAGTTGCAACCACTCCAATAAGTTTCAATCTGACCTCTAGGTAGCAATAGCGAGCTCCATCTATCAAGTTTTCAGTAAACTGTCGTTATAACAAAATAATTTTATTTGAAATACATACTTTTGCTTTATTTGGAGCTTTTCATGGGCCCGCATTAATATGACCCTCTTATAGCTCCTCAGCTTTCAACGAAATAAAACTTACAACGAAGTAAATTTTCTGTCTTGATTGCTTTGTTGTAACAAGGGCTTACTGTAGTTTGTTAGCTTTCATTCAACTTCAAATAAAGTTTTGTGTGAGAGTAGCTTCCCCTGGGTAAAATGCCTTTCTTCCACTTCGATAAAAAGTGGTTCAGGGTCCCTTTAAAAATTATGGAGTTTTACATGCTAAAACCACAATCTGATTATGAGGCACACCGTAGTGGGGGACTCGGGAAACTTGGACCACCTAGAGTTCTTTAACATGCACCTAAGCACCTAAGTACACAGGTGCTTTCACATTTCGCCCCCATCAAAACACAGCCACCGTGGCCGGGTCAGTTTGTCTTCATGGAGTGGGTTCACATGTTTAATTGTTTTCACAGTGTTTTACAACACGCATATATTTCAAGCATCTGGAGAGGTGCTTTCCAAGGAAGTCAGACATGATATAGATGAGATTCTTATATCTGATGTTACTATAAATAGTTCTCACGTCAAGCCCACATTCTGTAAACTTCAGAAAACTCACTGAAGAATTTATAATTCCTAATTTGTTCTGCAGCTGCACGGTTTTCATGATCCAAATTCATTTTTGTTCTGGTTCTTTTTCATTTGAAAGCGAGAAAAGAAAAATTAAAAAAAAACAGAAGCTAGAATATTGCAGTATAGGGTGAGTATCATCATAAAGAGTGGCGAAACTGTATGCGCTATCGGTATCAAATGAAACACAAACAGTGGTGCGTGTGATACAGTTTAAGCCACCATCATTACTGCACTGTCGTCTTTTCTCCCTTTAAAATCAAAGCGAACCAGAAAAGAACCGAAACTATTGCATTATAGGGGGAGCATCATCTCGCAGTGCAGTCAAACCAGATGTGAGTGCCTGTCAATGGAGATGACTGGACAGCGCACTATACCTTCAGTTATGCTTCGGCCACGTGCTCCGCTGTTCCGTGTTTCACTCGATGCCAATAGTACATATACAGTCTACACTCGTTACAATGGACCCGTGTACCGAGCCTTTCGGATATAACGGACCATTTTTTAACCTTAGTTTGGTCTGCCTATTTTATTAATGCAACGAAGTTCGCTTTTAACAGACTGCGCTACAACGGACTATCGACTACAGCGGACAAAATTAGCAGCAATTTTTGTCAAAATCGGGCATATAAAACAGACTTTTGCTGTGTCGACACGGCTGGCAACCGACTTGTGATGGTCAGCCGACGATCGCGGCTCAATATCTTGCGCATGAGGGAGGGAGGAAAGCGGGGAAGAAGCGTGCCATCTTTCACTCGCGAGGCACAGGGGGGAGGTGAGGCAAAGAGGGGGCTCTACTCTGGTGGCTGCTGTTAACAGCGCAGCCACGCAGGCACCGTATCTTGAAAGCAATCTGTGATGTGGACAAAGTGCGCGCGCGCGTGGACGCCGTATCTTGAAAGCGATCTGCAATGTGAACGAAGTGTGCGCCCACGTGGCCCTCATCTTCAAAGCGATCTTTGATGTGGACAAAGTACACCCAGTGCCGGTAGCTTCGTATGTGCTGTGCTTTCGACGTTTAATTCGCGCTGAAGTGAGAGACAGCTCGCTGCTGCTGCCGCACTTATCTTTATTTGCTATCGCAATCAACGTTTCACCTTTCGGGCGGCAAAAATCTCACTTCTTTTTGTTTGTTTTTTTACTTTAGGCGTTCGTCACTCACTCTTTGCAATAAAGTCGTTAGACATTGCGACGAAAGTTTCGGGAGTGAGATGTCTCGGATATTACGGACTTCGGATAAAACAGACGCTTTTTGCTGGATTATAAAGGTCACTGTAACGAGAGTCGACTGTATTCGAAAAACCACAGGAAATTTCATAAGTGCCATTTGAGGAAAACACCCTTTCAGCAGTGAATTCAATTTTAGAATTGTTGCTAAACATCCTTTGAGCGGTGAATTGAATTTTAGAATTGCTGCTACAAGCAAGCAGCTCAACATGTATGCGGCTTGACTCTTTGCACATGATCTGAAGACCCTCTACGCTTATGGTCAAATGATGAATTAAGGTCAGAAGTGCTAATTTGAAAGCACTAACCGTAAGTGGTCACACATTCAACACTGCTAGCTGTGGGTGAGCCCATGCGCAGAGGCGGCGAGAAGGGCGCAGGAGGACTATGAAAACGCTTCACAAGCACTGTAAATGCCCTATTTTTCTGCATATAACCCGCAACCCCAAAAACACCCAGGAGATTTAAAAAAATAAGAAAATCTGTGCGTACAGTAACTGCATATAACAACACTCAAATCTTTGCAAAAACAGTCTCTTTTTACAGGCGCGTGACTTGTCCACACTGCACCTTCGGCCAGCGGCATTGTTCATTACCTTTCCGACGACGCTGATAACCGTTCAGCTTCTGCTACGCTGTAACGGACTGCCATCAAGTGCACCTCACTGTAATTAGAGTTCTGGTTCACCAGCACCATGTGCTTTATCTGCTACCAACACAGCCAAAATACAGAACTAAAGTTTATTTGTTAAATTCTCGGATTTTATGTGCCAAAACCACGATTTGATTACGAGGCACACCATAGTGAGGGACTCCGCATTAATTTTGACCACCTGGAGTTCTTTAATCAGCAGCCAATGCATGGCACACCGGTGTTTTTGCAAGTCAGACCCAATGAAATGCGGCTGCCTAGCCACTACACCACCATCGCACATCAATACACAGCATGGCTACATGAAAGGAGGAGAATGTGTGACCATGAAAGAGGGAAGAGAGTTTCAACACAATGAGGTGGGGAGAGGGTGGGGTTCCTTAGGAGACAACGAAACTTTGAATGGGAAAGGACTAATGGCTTGCAATGTGGCTTCATGACAGTGCTACACAGGCTGCCGTAAAGCCACACCTGCCGTAAAGCCGCACTGCAAGGCAAATTTGCACATAATCCACATCCTAACTTTACTGTTAATTTTTAAAAAATTTTTAATGTGGGTTATACGCACAAAAGTACGTATAACCAAGTACTTGCGCTGGGTGCGATGCAATTTGGGTTTATATTCTGCATGGTCACACAGGTCTGCCAGGCGTTTATAGTGTTGCATTTTTTATGGCTTAGAATTGCCTTATCACCAACCTTTGCAGCCCTCTGGTTGGGGTCTTCTCTAGGCTTGAGGCTACCAGGACCAGCATTAGGAAGGCAGGTCTGGAAAACTGATACCCTTCCCCCAATAGGACTCTGCATGAAAGAGCAGAACCAGAGACCATGAATGCATAAGCGCCAAATTATTTAAGGTGAAATGAACTTCTGTGTGCACAACCTTACCACTAGCTTAAAAGCAGCTTGTACAGCAGCACCCAAGGCACTTGTCGGTTCCCCGTTTTGTGCATGGATAGTTGGTAGATTGGTCAAGAGATCTTGTACAAGCTGCATGAAGAGAAGACAAGAAAGGTGAGAAAAGAGCGAAAGGAAGTTCACAACAGCATCATCGAGATTGATCACTTCAGTCACATGAAGTGCACTCAAGTGCATTTCAAGCGAGTACTGTTACAGCGATAAAGTATTGCTATAGGTCCTTTTTGCAAAGCAGTTTGCTCTAGAGGAACAAAATGGCGTGCCACACGTTGCCTCAAGCAAAAGCACCCGAATGCAAAGCCATTACCTCTTCTACCGTGCTACTGTGCAATCAGCTGTAGGAAATACAACTGGGTGATCGCTAACACACTGTGCTCCATTCATGCTGCAAAATGAGGAATGGTAGCGCGAAGACATGTGCAGTAGTTGGCTGCAATAGTGACTGGCATGCATATTGTGAATGAAATGCATATGTGTGGCGAAGTTCACAGACTGCTGCTACACAATGACTGCCTCTGTTGCTGGTGTTTCGAGATCCACAGCTTTCCTCGAGGATAAAAAAATTCACTCATCCCTCAGCATTGTATCGCTAACCTCCAAAGAAAGAACTTCAGAACACTGGCAAGAGTGAGTACCACTCATTACAGAGTGGCAAAGGGAGTCGCCTCGCTTCCATGCATAGTAAGTTTCTTGCATGTTATCTACACACATTCTCCCCAACTCACATTCAAACTTACACCCACTATCGCCAACATATCAAGAATAAGTGAATGGGCACACTCTCGAATCAATGCACCGAAGCATGAGTTACGGACTGCACTAACAGTGCATACATTCGAAGCTGAACGTTTTGTGACAGTCGCCAGAATAAGCAAGTGACTAGTGATAATAGGTCTTTGCTACAAGCTATTACAAAGTATAGGACATCCACATTCCAAGCCTTGTGTGCAGCAAGGAAACATTCTCCAAAACTGAGCACACTCGCGAGCAATTAGCAGAAAAACAATCAGATACTGACTGCACCGAGGATCGTTACAGTGGGAAACATGACAGGCTGCTGCTTCAAAGTGATTGCCAAATAAAAAACAAAGAGCAAGACAGTGATGCTGATTTAATTCAGGAGTGGAAAGTTTGGACAGCTTTAAATATATTTCTAGCCCCGCTTCTAGTACAACCACCGCATACGCTGCTCACACCGTTTGGACAAGGCGTAATGAGCTCTGAAAGCGTCCACATGTCCTCTGAAGTGTAGCCAAAGCTTCGTGCCATCCACCCCATTACTGCCTAAGCTAGCCGCTGAAACGGATGTTTGCTGATCCACACTGGCGTCATGCATATCCATTGTAATCAAGGACGCAACAGAGGCAGCTGAGGCAAGCAATGGACCCCTCACCACAAGATCAAACATGACGGTGCCCACAGGCTCGTTGTGAAAAGGGTTCATGGCACAAACAGGAAACAGAACCTTTGCATCTTTTGACCCACTGTGAAGCCCTAAAAAATTTAATGAAATTCTGGAATTTTATGTGCCAACACGACAATTTGATTATGATGTATGCTGTAGTGGGTACTCCGAATTAATTTTGACCACCTGGGGTTCTTTAATGTGCAACCAATGCATGGTGCACAGGCATTTTTGCATTACACCATAGCCACTGGGCTACCACAGTATGTCACTTTGAGGTTCTGTAATCTCAGTGTGATCCCAGTGTGAGAGCCCTGGGTGAAGAACTGTTTGTGCTGTGTACACCAAATATTGTTCAAGAAACATAAGATGGAAACTAGTCTAACAGAATACCATAAGTTCGCACGACAATCTTACAGGTGACAGACTATTACTTCTGTGTAAGTTATGACCTTGTTTACATGATCTGCTAACTCATCTGCAGGTCATTTTTCAAGGGTTTTAATAAAAAGCAATGACTTTTTGCATAAATGGCGCAACAATACTTATAGCTCCATGACAAAACAATTTTAAAGCAGCCCGCATCCCATTTACAAATGTCAAGTTTTCTGGCCACAAGTAAACATGTACAAGGAGTACTCACTGCTTTGCTTTCGTGGATGTTGACCAATAAACTGTCTGGAGAGGGCACAAATACATCTGCACAAAAAAGAAAGAAAAGAAAGGAAAGTATTTCTGTACATTAAATGACAACACTTGACTGAAAACAAGATTCCCAAGAAATGCGTGCCGTAGTAATCTGCACTGGTTGAGTTATTAAGTAATAAAAATTGATGCATACTTGTAAACACAAAGCTGTAAGCAATGCACCATTTTTATAACACAGAACAAGTTACATCACAGAAGGAAGAAAAATAAAGAAAAGAGCAATTGGTTATTGGCACCACTACAGCTGAGCGGAAACATCTTGAGAGGAAATGGGCAAAGTAAACATTGCATTTTTTATAAATCAGTTATTAGGTGGGCCTAGTCAAAACTTTCTTTGGGAACGTATTCATTGAAAGGTATCACTATCACTTCACTGTATTTACAGATTTGAAGAAGGTGATGCAGGATCCCTTTGAAAGGCCCTTAAAACCAGTTAGAGCTCGAAAATATTTTATATAATAGTAGCAGTTGTATAGCCCTAATTTACAATAAATGTGTTGCCACAAAAATTCTTCAAGAGAGTGCCTTAGTAGAAAAGTCACGGGCTTTTGATTAACGTGTATGCGGCCCTCACAGTTTCTCGCTCACCGTCGCGACAACAGCCGTTACACGGTGTCGCCATCAACGATTTGGATTACCGCTCATCAACTGTGCCTGTGGAGCATCATTGGGAGACACATAAATCCATAGTCACATTGCAACGACATGTCAGCCCTATCCACACTGCCTACAGCACCATCCCACACTTTTATTCTCTCCATCATCGGCTGCCGTCATCTGCCGCTTGCTTCTTGATCTATTTCACCACTTCTAAGGACAGTTTGCATGTTCACTCTAAAAAATGTTAGACTACAGATTTAAAATTTTAAGTACTGATTTACAGAGCAAACGTTTTCGCCAGGAGATTGTAGATAATGCACTTGTTTACATAGGCAGGTACAACCACTGCTCATTGTTTGCTTGACATTTCATGGAAATAGTGCCACTTTGATAATAAACAATGTCTAAACTTAACAAAACACAGATTTGCATATATGAGCAGCACTACATCACTGACACCTGCAGACATTAGCATCCAGACTCCTTCAACAACAGCAATAAAGAGGCTACTACACATCTGCTACTCACCTGTGCAGGCCAAAAATTAAGGATTTGGTCCTTGCTGTTCACACTATTTGTCTTACATACAACTTATGCATTTCATAAGGTAGTGTTACATAGTAGTCATGCGCATGACTCCCTATTTATAAAGTGTGCCGTTTCCTTGCAAAAATGCTGACGCTAGTACCACCAACACAATTGATACCCAAACCCAAAGCATGGCAGTCATTTTGCATCTGTATTGAAGGGTCCACCACTTGCTGCCCACTTGACATAGGACACAGTGAGTTTTAAAAACTCAGTAATATGTCAACCATGACAATACAAATAGACTCATCTATGTATTCCCATTTTACTAAGGCAAGCACCAGTGAGAATGATTGGCAGTCTTAGGCAATGGTGACATACCAATGCTGACATGCTGCATTGGCACTTCCCACTCTTAGACACAAACCTGTAACACAAACGCACTTGATTTGAAATCATCATAGTCAAAACTTATTGTAAAAACCTGTATATACAATCGAACATGTATATATTGAACAGCGCAGTGATCACGAAATAGTTCGATATAGCCAGAATTCGATATATAGAATCATGTAAAAAAACGCGTCAAAAACTTCTGCAAATCAATGAACCAAGGGCACAATCGGGGACCGTTGTTCGGAGTGCGCATTCGGTTGCACCGCATGCAATTGGTCTAACCCACGCCGAGTTCAACAGCCGAGAGTGCATGGTCAACTGCCCCGCACGCAGTTAACATAGGCCCCTCCGACTTTGTCAGCTGCGTGAAGTGCCCCCGATCAGCTCCACGATCGCACCGCAATCGTGACGCTGTAAATACTCACTTGAAGCTTCACACAAAGTATTTATTTATTTGGCTGAAAGTACCGCAGGAGCGTAGCCTGCTTGTGTGTAGACTCCGCAATGCCGGCATGTCTAGGAGACAAACGCACACAACAGGTGCTAAGAAACCTCCTCCGTAGTGCCCAGGCAGAGTCACATATTCAAGGAGCAACGGCCCCCAGATTTTCTCTCTTGCACCTACTCACGCCTGCGCAGAAACGTCGAGTGCCACGAGAAACGCCACGCCCCACTGTACCTGCTAACAATTGTAAAGATGCCACCCTCCCTCGTTCCTTGCCTGCATATCGTGCCAGGGGAAAGACATTTGTGCGAGTGCCACTGAGACACACCTAAGTCAAAGATTAGGGTCGCCTACCATTTTTTTTTTCTTTTTGTGGTCCCTAAATTACCCCATGTATTATATTCGGGTTCATGCTGTACTCAGGTTTTTACAGTAACTCAAAACCCTTTTATTGGTTGTGCTAGCTCATCTTTTGCCTCAGATCCACCGGTGGCACGTGCAAAAACTCGGCAGGTGCACTAGGCCTAACCTAATTATATAAGCACATTAAATTTATTTTGAGTGCAATTAAGTGTAACTTAAATACAGTCAAACCCACTTATACCTGTACCAGTTTTAACAATACAATGATTATAACAATGAGAAGCTGCTGCACTGTCAACTTCTGTATGTCTTCTATGGTGAAATATCTGCCTACAATTCTCCCATGCCGCATTATCGGTTATAATGAAGAAGTCTGGCTACTGAGTGTCTGTGCCGAAAGGTAATGGAACGCGAAATCAGTGAAAAGAAAAAAGAAAAAGAGAAATTCAAGCCGCTGCATGCCACCACATGCTATTTTTCAGCCTTCTCCGCATCGTCAGCCTTGCGCACCTCTCTCCCGTTACCGTTCCACCGCTCCGAACACGAATGGGCTGCGCCCACAGCTCAACGCCATGCCACTCTCCAAAACACGAATGGACTGCGCCAACTTGGTTGACAGTGGTGGGCGCTGCTCCCAGATTGCTTGCTGGCCACTCATACTGAGCACTTCTGCTAACGGATTAAGCCACTTGTGCTTGTCTTTGTTGGATGCGTCGAAGTCATTCCTGGCGGCATAGTTTCTGAGCCTCATTTGACTCGTGGCTGAAACGGAAGATGGCTGGTCTGCCTGCTGATTGTTGGCAATGCATGACATTGCCGGTGAAAAGAAAGCGCACTGCTATAGATTTGGAAATGAAGTGCTTTTAACCGATGAGGCGATCGTCACGAACGTGCTTACATTGGATAGCGATGGTGACAGTGACAGCAACGATGGCAGCGATGACGCAATAGGGCGGGCTGCCTCAATGTTGTCTTCGCAGGAGGCCCTGCGGGTGATTCAGTACTCCCGGGGCTTCGTTTTTGTGAGGGACCTTCCGCTCCACTACGTGGAGCCCCTGGATGCCTTGGAGATGGATGTCGGCAAGCTCCACGTAAAGAAAGCAAAGCTGATGGACATCGGGTTTTCTCGTGCAAGCCAGTGAGGAGTACGTGGTGAGATGCCTGCGGCGGTCTCACCCCAGCATTTCTTCTGGATTTCTCAAGCTGAGATGCTGCTGCAGCAACCTTCCCACATTTTTTAAAAAGCCCCTTTTGAGGCCACCAAAGCGATGCCTCTGTGGAGCTTGCATGTCACCTGCCACCTGTGACCCCGCTTTGCAGTTATAGCAGTACCTTTCTTAAACACCAACAGCTGAGGCTTGTTACATGTGATTGGAGCGTGCAGGACGCAGAGTTAAACAGTTAAACAAGTTAACATAATCTGCAGCCAGCACAATCAGCAGCCGGCAGGAGGAAAGTGGTGGGGAGGGCACTGGCCTTCCTACCATTAGTTTTCTCACAACAGTTCTGCCATCCCCCCATTTTGATTTTTTTTCATGCAACCCAGTTATAACGATCATTGGTCATAACAATGGAATTTTGTGGCATTAAATGTTGTTATAAGTGAGTTTGACTGTATTGGCGGCGAGCTCCACCACTGGAAAAGCTGGCGCCACCGTCGGCGTGATGTGGCGTGAGGGATCACATGGACACAGCGGCCGCGTAGGCTGCTTCAGAAGCGCCGAAACGAGCTGAAAACGAAAGTTTAAAGTCCCACCAGTGCCACGGTTCTGATTAAGTGGTGAGGCTTTACCGCCTTGGGTGTCAACTTGACAACATTTGAAAGCACCATAATAGGTAGTGGCTGCCTTTGGAGGCGTGCAGCATGGTAGGCTACTGCTCGGTGCCACAGTGCCGGACGTAAGCAACGGAGCCCGGTGTCTGCCTTATTCACACGTAGCCGCAGGGCAAGGAGCTGCATGAAGCTTGGCTGGCGAAATTTAGAACCGGCAGACAGCCATCGGCTACAACTCAGGTATGCAGCAAGCACACATGCGAGGAAGATTTCTGCTACGGCGCCGGGTCTGCGCGATGTTCGGTGAGTGGCAGAAAACGCGCACTGAGACGCTCGCCCGCGCCTGCTGCCCGACTAATATCAGGACGGTCTGGTCTATGAACTTGTTGATGCTAGATACTGGCAAGTTCACTGGAACGGAAAGGGAGCGGTAAGAAGCGCATTAAAGAAAGGCATGGCATATGGTCATGTTTGTGTTAAGAATTAATGCGCTGGATTACAAAAAAGAAGCAGAGCGAAATCGCACGCTGAGAAGACAGATCCACATACAGTGTGATGCAACTTGAGAAATAATATTGAAATGTCCAAGAATTTAGAAGACAAAAAAAGATTGAATCATCGCGACGGCACATCACAGTCACCATAGGCATCGAAGTTTCTATAACGAAATTATTTTTGGACAGTTCTGATAGCATCCATGCAACAATGGTTGCTAGTGTACTGTCAAATGCTCATATGCTGCGGCCTAAAGCTCACAGCATGCACACACACACGGTGTGAAAACATGCTCACAGCGAAAGCTAAACATTGTGCACGGACATGCATGCAGACGCGCAGTTGGTCGCTGCGAACCCGTGCGATCGCCGCATTGAGGCTTCATTCTGTTATGCCCCATTTGTTTATACAGACAGCCTACTATAAGAACATATTTCACATAGTTTACTTTCAGCATTTGCCTACCTTTCACGCAAGAAGCCAGTTCGGGAGACTCCATTGCAGCGACCGCGCATAGTGGCGTTCACTGTTTGTATTCGGTAAAGAGATAGCATCTGTAAACGATTCTGTGCTTTCAGTTTGCCCAAGACATGGACAGTCAAAAACCTCTCTCGTATTGAAAGTACTTACATAAATGTCCAGGAGGGCGGCCGCATGTTATTTTTATTGAGCGCTGTAAGCGAAACCTATGAGGAGCGCGCCGCGTCACCCCTCATACTACGCAAGGGAGGGGCTTCAGACAGATGGTGACTCCGTATCTCCTCGCCCCCAATAGCAATCACACTGTCAGTGCAATGGCTTCACTCAGTGGCCAATCACCAGTAGATCGGCTGGCTCTGTTGGCCTTATTTATATGATCACCCGTCACAGCGCAGCAACTGATAGTCGTCAGTCTACTATAATAAACTAATCTTACAGTAAAAGTGTCTGCCAATGAGTAGCTGACTTTAGCGCCTGCATCTTGTTGGCATTGGTGCAACTGTACAACTCGGCTGACACTCGCTAGGCACTGCAGCGTCTACCAAACAATGCACGTGGAACAGGGGAACAGGTGTCACTCATAGATTAACCAATCGATAGCCCTCCCGCCCTACTTATGTCCCACCGCGCCCTACTGGCATTACTGCACATAGAGAGGCACTGGAAAGGCCACGGAAGGGAGCAAGGGATGTCTTTTTTTTAATTTTTGGTTTCCTCGCAGTGCACAGAATATTCAGGAAAGAAGATCGTGAGGGCAATCAGTATGCCATGTGCATGTTCATTTAAACTATATTTGAAAGGACCTAAAATAAATGGCATGATATGAAACCTAAACATCTAAACAACCTTCCTCAATGACTGACTTTTGACAAGTGCATCTAGCAGCCTTAACAGCCTGCAAGGAACTTGAGGCCTTTGAGTGTGTTTTGTGCACTGTCAAACCCACTTATAACAATATACAAGTGCCAAGAAAATCCTATTGTTATAACCAATAATTGTTATAACCAGGTTACATGAAAAAAAAGCGGAAGGTACAAACATTCAAACAGAAAGAAGCAGAGTCAAACCCACTCATATCATTACTAGTTTTAACAATACTCGGATGTAACAATGAGCAGTTGTTGAACCTTCAACTTTGTGTTTGTTCTATGATCAATTAAACTGCTCACTAAAATGTTCCCACACGGCATTATTAGCCATTAAATTAAATCTGGCTACTTGATGTCTGCACCGAAAAGAAAGGGAATGTGAAATTCAGGAAAAAGTAAAAAAAAAGTTCACCAGCTTCGCCACACCTGCCTTCATGCCATGCACCCAGCATGACACACCTTTGTCACCCTTCTGCAGTCTCCCTTGCACCCCTCTTAACGTCGGCAAAACAGTGAAAGGTAGACAGGAGAGGGGCACGTGAGGCTAGCGATTTGATGCGACGAAGACGTGCCGTGCAGGATGCACAGCTCAAGGGCGGGTATGGCAAAGCAGGTAGCACTCAACTCCCACCCCAAGGCAATGTGACGAAGGTGTGCCATGTGGAGTGCGTGGCATAAGGATAGGTGTGATGAAACAGCTCACTTCTTTTTTCTTTCTACGATTTTGTGGGTTTATTTTCACCTTTTGGCAAACACAACCAGTTAGCCAGATTTAATTGTTATAACCAACAAAGTGGCATGAGAGCATCATTGTAGTAAACGGTTTATTTTACCATAGAACACATACAAATGTTGTCAGTGCACCTTGGCTTGTTGACAAATGTTGACAGTGACATTGGCTTTGACTGTGTATACACAGTCAGTCATCGTTTCGACCGTTTATGTAATAGGCATGTTCTGAGAAGGGGGTACATATTCGGTTTGCTTCATTTGCCACAGAAACCACTTTAGAGATGCACTCACCATCAATGTCCGAGACGAGCAGCATCTGTGGCTGGCTAAGCCCTTCACCCAAGTTGTAGAAGTGCACTGATGAGTCGAAGGTTACAAAGCCCACCTGTGTGCGACTGTCACCTGGAATGTTGTCCAGCTCCTCCAAAAGAACCTTGCAGAATGATGACAAGTATCCTGGAACAAAGAAGGAGCATGTTCTCTGCCAACACAAGATATGACAGGCAGCAAGGCAACAAAATACACTACAGAGTAACAAATTGTCCACAAACATATCATTAGCAAAAATAAAGCATACATACATTACAGTACGTATTACACAAATTTGCATACATTAGAACCTCAGTAAACGAAAATTGCTTAAAGGAATCCTGAAACACTTTTCTAACTAATCACAGAATGGCCTAACTATTAAAGGATGTCGTCTCTCGAATGTCATGACAAAAAATTTTTTTGAATCCTTCAAGTATGGTGAAGTTATCACACCGATACGCAGCTTTCTCTCTCTTTCCATCTCCACTAGCGCACTGGAAGCTACACCGGGGAGAAGCCAAGAGGGTTCTCCTTCTCCCCCACTCTGTGCATAGAGCCAGGGAATGAATAGAGGAGAGCATTCAGGCACCCTACAGCGAAATATGGCGAAATGGTTCATTTCAGTACCTTGTGGCGGTCACAGTAGACAAGGCTATGCAGCTTGCCACTGACATCTCAGAAGCCACGTGCAGCAGATGCATTGCCTGTGTAGTCATTGTCATGTGTAGACAGTGTAGACAAGAAGTAACAATTACAGTAGAACCTTGATGATATGTACGGGTTGCGGACGTTTTCCCGGCGCCAACGTTCGCAATCGAGAAGAAAAAAAATTACCCATCAGAGTTACACTCATTTTTTACCGGTTCATATGTTCCCGGAAAACACTATTTATGCACCAACGTTCAGTACTTCACTGAAGTGCGATCGTATGATACGTTTTCCAGACGCTAGATCCCATGTAAACAAGAAAATGCGCGAGGCGCGTGCGATTGAGAACAGTATGTAGCCGCCCGCCATGGCAGCTTCACCACAATACTTGCCCGCCCGTCTCACGTGAAAACGCCGGCGTGTGCTCCGTTTCTCATTTCGGTACCAGCAAACCTTTCCCAGGGTCATCGCACGTGGCATTCACGGCTATCACTGCCAATCCTATAGCAATAAGCATCTTCATCTATCGGTCTTACAGTGCATGGTGCCGTCGGAAGCGTAGCGCACGCTTTTAATAGGTGATAACCGAAACTCGCCGCCATTCCCTGCTGCAGACTGCCATCCTATATGTTTTCCGGATGCTAGATGCCATGTGAACAAGAAAAGGCGTGAGGCCTGCGCGATCGAGAATAGTATATAGCCACCTGTCTCAAGTGAAAATGATGGCGCGCACAGTTTCTTATTCCGGTACCAGCGAATCTCCACCTGTGTCATCGCACACCACATTCACAGCTATTGCCGCCAAACCTACTGTAATACGCATCTTCACCTATCTGTTTTACAGTGCATGGTGTGTAATGACATTGGTAGCGTACAGCACGCTTTTAGTAGGTGATAATCCAAACGCTCCGTCGTTCCCTGGTGCAGGCGGCGCGATGTGACCATCACGTTTCGATTCGGCGGCATCCGACGTCGCCCACCAGCTTGATTTCGTCTCAGTTTCCCGTAACCCTGATAAAACCCCATGCAGTAGGAAAACAACAAAATGCATCCCGGGCCGCCCGAGCACCAACAGCATGACGCGCGTCGGCCTCTTGTGCCACAACAATCCGCACGATGCTTTGCATTACGCAAGATGTTAACAAAAGTTGAGGCTGTAAACATTTTTTTAGTTACTTTCAGATTGCACGTTTTCGCGCCTAGTACACTTTTCTCGCATTTTTTTTTTTCCAGAACATATCAAGGAGGCTCTACTGTATCTGCTCATGAGCATTCAATATAGACAGCATCAAAGAGGTCAAGCTTAAGGATTAGCAGCTTCAAGTACACCCTTGTTGGAATCCTTTGCCAATGATGATGATTATGACTTTGCCGGCATTTCCTAGAAATGGGGCGGTGACAACTACAGTCAAAGCCACTTATAACAATACCGGTTTTAACAATATATTGGTTATAACAATGAGAAGCTGCTGCACCGTCGACTTTTGTATGTTTTTCAAGGTGAAATAATACGCTTACTACAATGCCCCGATGCCGCATTATCAGTTATAACGAGGAAGTTTGGCTGCTGGGTGTCTGAGCCGAAAGGTAGTGAAATGCAAAATTTTTGCAGAACAAAAAAGAAAACGAGAAATTCGAGCCGCGGCACACTTATTTTCCAGCCATCTTCAAGCGGCTCTCTCCCGTCACCGTTCCACCCCTCCGAACATGAATGGGCTGTGCCATAGCTCTATGCCACCCCACCCTGTGAAACACAAATGGACTGTGCCAACTGTGCCTCAAGCAGATTGCTCGCATGTTGCTCCCTGGCTCCTCATTCGGTGCAGTTCTGCGAACAGCTTAATAGCTCACATTCATCTTTGTTGGTTGCATCAAAGTCGTTCCTGGCCACGCGGTTTCTCAGCTTCGCTTGTCTCACCACTGAAACGGAAAATGGCTGATCTGCCCACTGATCATCAGCAACGCACAACGTTGCTGGTGAAAAGAAAGCACACGGCTATAGATTTGGAAACTAAGTGCTTCTAACCGATGAGACGATCATCGTGAACATGCTTGCATCAGATAGCGACGGCGACGACAGCAGCGACAACTGGTTAGGGCAGGCTGCCTCAACGTTGTCCTCACAGGAGGCCCGGCAGATGATTCAGTCCCCCTCTGGGGCTTCGTTTTCGCGAGGAACGTTTCGCTGCACTACGTAGAGCACTTGGATGGCTTGGAGAAGGATGTCGGCAAGCTTCACGTAAAGCATGCATGGTTGCCGGACATAGGCTTTTCTCGTGCAAGCCAGTGAGAAGTACATGGCGAGATGCTTGTGGCGATCTCCCCTCAATGTTTCTTCTGGATTCCTCAATGTTTCTTCTGGATTTCTCAAGCTGACAGGCTGCCGCAGCAGCCTTCCCGCAATTTTCAAAAGGCCCCTTTTGGGACCCCCAAAGTGATGCCTCAGCAGTGCTTGCATATCGCTTGCCACCTGTGACACCTCTTTGCAGTTGTTATAACAGTGCCATTCTGTAATGCCTACAGCCGCGGCTTGTTATACGCGATCAGAGCATCCAGGAAGCAGTTAAATGAGTGAACACAATGAGCAGCCGGGCGGAGGAAGGTGGTGGGGAGGGGCACTGGCCTCCCCGTCTATATAGTTTTCTTACATCAGCTCTACCATCCCCCTATTTTGATTTTTTCATGCAACCCAGTTATAACAATTATCCGTTATAACAATGGAATTTTCATGGCACTTGAATACTGTTATAAGTGGGTTCGACTGTAGTAACTTAGCCTGCTTGATCTAATCAGGTTGATCTATCAGTCTAGCATTTTGCCAGTCTTTAGTTGAACTTTTCTTTCTTCATTAATTCTATCTTTATATTGTACAGCTACCTGTGCCTGTAACGGCTTCGGTTCTGTGAATCCCTTCCTTTTTTTCTTTACAGCGAAGCTGTATACCTCTACCGCCCAAGAAAATTTTCGTGTCATTGTGGTAAGCAAAAAACTCCCCATACATGGGCCAATCCCGAAGCTAGTGCAATACCGGCCCAACCCGCGATGGAGGTGAAGCAGGCGTTAAGCACTCCCCATACGCGAGCCGATCCCGAAGACAGTGCAATGCTGAGCCAACCCGCGGTGGAGGTCATCCTTCTTCATAGAGTGGAAGGGCACCGAAATTTTTTTTTCCTGCCAATACTCATCGCTTGGTTATCTTGACTGCTGACCAGTAAATGCTTCTATCCATTTTGAATCCCAATGCCTCTGGAATGCGATCCTCTCCTACAGGTATTGCCAAATCAGGCCATTGATGCGCCCCTTTATATAAGCTTTCAGCAAAATATTTGCGATATGTTATGTTTTTCACAACATATAATTGGTGTGAAGAATGAATAATAATTAACTTACATACTGACTATATTGTTACCACTAGAAATGAGCTCATTTTCGGTGCTTTTACGTTTTGACATTATATTGCAAGACGTAGTCGCAACGTATACTACAACACATAAAGTTATAGCCTCATCACTGGTATTTTCAATGGATGTATAGCATCAATAATTG
Source organism: Dermacentor variabilis (assembly GCF_050947875.1). Lineage (NCBI taxonomy): Eukaryota > Metazoa > Arthropoda > Arachnida > Ixodida > Ixodidae > Dermacentor > Dermacentor variabilis. Next base: position 83,398,951 of record NC_134568.1, read on the forward strand.
CTCAATCAAGTTTTGAGACTTTGTATAGGAAACTTAGAAGAAACACCTCAACGAACACAAATGTAAGTAATAATTTATTTTTTGTACAAGTACTGAGAGCAAAAAAAATCTGAAATATAAAAAATATGCACCTGGTTCGTAGTTCCCAAAACTTGCAAGTCAGATCATGGAAAAAAATTTATGAGCATTTGTTGGCATCAATACTAGCCATAATCATGCACATGCTACACAGAAAAGCAGTAGCTTCGCAAATGTCAAAATGGGCAAGTTTTATTGCACAAGGAGCAATAGTTATTACTCATTGCAGCAGAAACCTGGTCTATTTTTTACTGCCTTCTGCAGAAGCATGCAGACGATTCCTCATACTTGATTATTACGTTTGATCAGCTTTTCTGTGCAAGCAAGGTGGTCTAGCGTGCATTCAACTGGCACTGAAGCCTCTGCATGCTTTGCTCAGTTCCTTTACAGTGATGCACAGTAATGAGGAGTGTTGCAAAATATTGTACAGTAATGAATAAGGGCCCTTGCACAAGTGGTGTTCAAAATGTAAGTGATAAGACAGCTAGTCAAGCTTCGGTTGCAAGTCGGTCTGAAATCGACTGCGTGCTCTTGTGAGAGTAAAAACGCCACACAATGAAAAGGACTGCTCGTAATAATTTGTACATATGCTGTCGAAGCGCTGATGGATAAAAGCAACCCACGGTGAGGAAAATAAAGCTGCATTTGATATTAGTCGAACACAATTATCAAAATAACACGCACTCTTGAGCATCCATTGTTGTTTGACACATTATTAAAACAGCTTATACATCAGATCAGAAAATTAACCTGAGAGAAGTTTGTCTTCACCACTGCTCTCATTCAAAAATCATGTTGCCGAGTCAACTAGAACGCAAATTTTGAATATTTTTATCACAGTGCTAGGAGCATTGCAGGCTAGTTTTGACGATACCTCCAGTCGAAGTTTTACTTTTCCAGACTCACCAATATGTCAAAAATTATAAGAACTGAGAAATAGATAAAGTTCAGTCATTTCAGATGGCGCATGATGTTCCTAGTTGAAGAATTCTAATGGAAATGTTTGACGAGTAGAGAAACTGTAGATCAAATTGATTGATTTCTATAGGCACAGTAACGAAAGAGTTTAACGTTTTAAGAACAGAAAGTACATTAACCCTTGAAGACCTAAGAAAAAGCAACCAGTTAAATTTGCTGATCTTTGGTACCAGATGCTCTTTTCACTCTGCAACTGCATTGTCGAAGTTTCACAAATTGCACTTTATTCTTTGAAACACTAACTATGCCATGCTCTATAAAGTACGCTGGGCCTTTATGGGAGCAAAACCTGAGGAAGGTCATCAAATGTGTATGCTATATTTTGGAGCTGCCTATATCAGAAAGGCTTGCAGCGAAGTGTCAAATGAAACTTTATGTAAGCCCGCATAACCTTCTGATAGCAAAATTAGCATTTCAGTGAGAAATATTTTTTGTAGGGAGGTATTTTTAGTATTCAAGTGTGTAGCATGACTTCACAAAGTAATGGGGAAGAACTTTGGTGTTGCTTTCAGAGGCACGTGCAATGAAAATATATTATTAATGATCTAGATGTGATATTTTAGGATTAACGCAGGCATTGAAGATTGAAGCATTTGGTTCAGTAGTAGTTGAAACATTCAACAGACTCGTGGCATCTCCTCCAATGACAGTCAGTTCTTGAATTACAGTCCTGTTGTATGATTTGCTCGGTGACAGTTTCGTTAGAATTCTCTGACCTTGCAAGAGATGTGACCTACGTCTGGTTCCCCAATGTAAGTTGCCCTGCTACTGCACAAATCTTGATTGGCAGAGAAACTGTCCACAATCCACTGCCCACAAACTGCTCACAACTCTCCGCCTTTGTTTTTTCTGTTTCTTCCCACATATCTCTTTAATTTGTAATAAAATCCTGTTTAAATTATCTGTCTTATTTAATAATCTTTATATGATACCTAAACATTTCTTTTTATTTACAGTTGTGATCCAGCCAGGTTAGGATTTGGAGCAATTTTTAGAGCAGGAAAAATGTCATTCTGGAGCAGTTTAGGTGCAGCCATAACAGCATTTTGGAGCAGCTTCAGAGCAGAAAAATTTGTCTTTTTGAAACACTTGGTAGTAGTACAGCAGTAGACTGTAGCCATTTGGCGAAGCCTGTTATTACTGTACAACCAGTAAGTCCTGCTCAAGAGTGAAGCAAGACACAAAGCCAACAGCGACCAATTAAACTTGTCTTCCCATGGACAGTATACCATGCACGGTATGTTGCAAACATATTTATTTGGGTTGGCAAGAAACTTAATTTTGTAAACAATTAAACTAAATTTTTAGGCTAATGAGAACAAAGATATGTGCCTGGATGCAAGACAGACATAAAATTACAAATGAGCAAGAACAATTTGCACTATCAGGCACAAGACAAAAAGGGATCGCAAATCTCTAATGCACCTTCCAAATGACAGATGTGCTTTGATATGCTTTACCAAACTAGACAAAATGTGTATAACAGTGCTAGAAACTCGACAAGAGACTATGCACCTTTGAACAGTGCCACGATGAGATGCCTCCGTATGGTGTGTCGTAAAGATGGTGATGACATTGGAGAACAACGTTCATACCATACCGCACACTTGCTTTCGTTGCAAGGCGGTCTGTCAGCTTCCCATATGTAAGGTGGCCGAGTCGACTCGGCGTAGAACCTTAACTTTTGTCACTGATACCCAACCGACCTTTCGAAACATTAGCAATTAGGCCTACTGGCCAACACAGTGCACCATTGCGAAAATTGGCAGTTGGCCAAAACTGGTGCAGAGAGCTTGTAACTAATATGTTTGTATAAATGGCTACCTGGCGATCAGTTCAGAGATCATGCAACTGTGTTTTTGACAACCGTCGAAGCCAGCAACAACTGCAATCATGCACAGAAGTTGGCAGATCGACAGAAAGTTCCAAACTGCATGTGCATGAATCTGCGTGCATGAACACATGCATGTGATACAAACTGCATGCCTTCCAGTGGCTAAACGGTCCTATATCTTCACACATAGGCACTGCTTTCATCACCACTCCCTTTGTCATCATCAGGTATAGGAATTGTTTCTATGGGAGTTGACGACCCAGATGTCCCTTGTACCGAGAGAGGCATGCCTCATTATCAGATCATGGTTTTGCCAGGTAAAAACTCCAGAATTAAACTTTCTTTTGTCCGAAAACCAATTGATCAACGTGGTAAGGCTGTGTGCAATGCATCAACCTCAGCCAATTATTTCACCAAATATACGAAAAATAGAGCAGTAGAAAATCGAGTCGCGAACTGAATTTGAATGTTCACAAATCCATTCATATAGTTGAATACAGTCAACGTCTGATTTTTTGAATTCCCTGGGAGCTGCGAAAACTTCCAAAAAATCGGGCGGCCCAAAAGAACAAATGCAGGCCTTTTACCGTCCCCAAGGGCTCAAATTGCCACAGGCATGTCCGAAATAGCTCTAGAGGCCTGCCAGTACACTTATTAGGCATATCGATGCTCATACTGTGGCAGGAGATAGCGGGTGCACAAGTGTATAATTGAGGAATACATACTGTGTCCAGTGACAATTGCCTCTTCCCACTCTTGGCATGCTTCACAGCCATACTTTGCATATGCTTCACCGCGTAACACTGCTGTATTGAGGCACACAGCAGTGTGCTACTTTGGGGAACCGGCATTATGCAACTCGTCATGCTTTCCAAATCCATTGTTAACAGCAGCAAATTTTTTTAATGAAAAACACGGCACCAAACAGCAAGAAGCTTGGTAGCGAATGTCGAAGTAGCTAGGCCTAGCGTTGCTGTGGTGGTGGCTATGGCTGCCAACAGCTCTGCGTGCGACAGCACCTGTTTGAGGTGGCGAGATAATCAAAATGGCAGCAGTAGGGGCTTCAATCAATGCCGTTTCAGACCTGCGGTCATGGCATAAAAGTACAGAAAATCGGACGGTCAAGTGTTTTTGCGTCCGAAATTTCAGACGGTCTCATACATTGACTCTATTGGGTACCGTGGCAGCGCCGCGAAAGAGTCCAAATTATTGGGCATGTTAGAAAAGTTTGTCATTGACTGCAGTTGCAAAACCCTACTGAAGCATTGCATTGCTGTGAAAACACGAAAATACCGCACTTTTGCACACTTGGCGCAAATGGAACTTGAGTGGGTGCGGCCAGGAGTAGGCAAGTCGAACTGTAGTAAAATGGTGCAGTTGGACCACCACTGTATTTATCTAAATTTACTGTAGCATTGCTTGCTATTTTAATGACTGAAAAAATAAGAGCATCGCCATCTTTGTCGGCAGCAAGAAAGGAACTAGGAAGAATAGCAATGTTGATGTAATCCTTAACACAGGGGTGGGACTGTCCAAAGTAATTTTGGAGCAATTTTTGGGGCAAGTAAAATTGCAATTGGGAGCACTTTGAAGCAGACAAAATTGCATTTTGGAGTAGCTTAAAGCCGAATAAATTTCATTTTTGGAGCAATTTGGAGCAGATAAAATTTCATTTTGAAGCAGTTTGGAGCAGGTCAATGTGAATTTTGGTGGAATAATGGAATATGACAGCGCATTTTGAAACCACGACGAAACAGAATAAACCAACATGAGCGCTGTACTGCAACTGTCTTAAGCAACGTCTTAAGCTGAACTCTGAAGCAGATTACTGATACTGAAACCGTCTAGTGCATGCAGATTTTTAGGTATAGACAGCAATCACAAAAACATGCATCTTACAATAGCAAGCCTGAAATTTCGAAAAGTAACCCAAGACATTTTTATATATACCGTTTTCTTTAATGTCTCGACACGCTACACACGGCACGTTGAAACAGAGGTACGCACAACAAAACGCGTGATGCATAGATGGAGCAGTCCGAGCGAAGCCTATTCGAGCGGCAGTCAACGGGGCTGCGAAGGAACGACAAAGGGAAAAGAAAGAAGAGAGCAGGGAAAAAGATCGGCGGAATATGCCGTCGAAGGCGCTGTGTTCGTTTTTTGAGCCCTCTCTGGCTCTCTTGTCTCCCCTGGCGCACGAGCGACCGTGCCGACCCCTCAATCTCTCCCTCTCTCTCCCTTTTCCCAGGAAGCGTGGCTTGGAAACGTCGCCGCGTCTCCATGCCGCGCACTCTCTTCACTGAGCTCCAATGCCCTTGCCCAATGCACACGCCAGCGGTAGAGGAGGAGCGTGAGAGCTCGCGCCGGTGGGGCGCAAGAATGGGGGAAAGGCTCTGCGTCTCCGTCGCTAGGCGACGGCCGCGCATGCACAGAGGAGGAGCCTGCTGACCGACTCTGCGGAAATGTTTTCTCCTGAGGACCGGACACGAATGTTTTAGGGAAAAGCGCACTTTCCAAAGGCGCGGCGTTCGATATATTGAATGTCCGACGAAAATGGAATTCGATATACTACGCAATTGTCCTATACTTTTACATAGTATTTTCAAGGGGGTAATCTGTGTGTTCGATATAGCCAATAATTCGAAATATGTGGGTTCGATATATCCGGGTTCGACTGTATCCCTACTTCGTACAGCTGTCTACTAATTTGCTATAGCAATCGGTGCTTCACTTTTCGGGCAAAACTACAACTTTACGAAGGCCATTTTTATGTGATAGACCAGGGTGGTTCTAAAGCATCTAATGCTTAACTTTCTGGTATAACGTAAAACCATTCCAATCTGGTTTTACCCGAAATCCACCATTAGCCCTTCGTGATAGGTCAAAATGGCTCAGGCCTTGTCCTAAAGGGCATAAAAAGAGATTGGAATAGTTGTATATTCTACCGGCCCTGGGGACAGAGACGGCGGGTTTCTAAACCCGCTTCAGCGGGTGCCTCCCTAATATCGAGTAGGGTGCATCGATGTTCTCCTTGCTCACTGCCCCATGCATCACTGTATTGTACTCTTCTGTACTGTACTATACTGTACTGTACTGCAGTGTACTGTACTGCAGTGTACTGTACAGAGTACTGTACACAGAGATGGGCAAGGAGGACATCGAGGCACCCTAATATCTAGTTCATGCGCAGCGCACTTAGCCTATTTTTCGTTGTTTTGCGCCCCAGCTAGGGAGCACCGCGCCGCTCGGCCCACCCAACCATATTCTAATACATGTACACTCTAAACACAGCCGCCTCGGCCATTCCGACAGCAGCGACGAGAGCCGGGAGTGGCCGAGCGCCCCCCGGCTACTTGCCGGAAGCGCCGAAAAGTGCAGTGTTATAAGTGCAAAAATTACGAGAAACTGTGCGGGAGACGCCGTTGCATGGTGTGCGAAATGTGAACGACTGCTCTTTTTTTGGGAGAACGAATCCGTTCGCTGTTCGCATCCTCTGCCGGAGCACACATGCCGAAGCTGTTCGGGCGCAGCGTGGTGCAATTTCAGTCAATTTTTTATGTTTGGTGCAGGAATTTGAATTTGTATGAAAATGGCACAATTGGCACAGGAGTCCCGCCCCTGTTAATACATTTTTTACCTGCAACTGTTTCTAAAGTTTTTGTAGCGAGCAAAAAAATATTTTGTCGAAATACAGGTAAAAAAGCCATCGTGTGTGCTTTGGAAACAAGCATACCCCTCTAGCGTACACACAGGCCCAGCGTACTTTACAAAGTAAACCTACATTCATTTTCTCGTAATGCTATAAATATGTATTGTATATAAAATGTCATGCATTCACTGTTTACGTCATACTTTTCTAAAACTTGCACGAAAACTTCAGCTTCGGGATACGTATGCTATATACTTTAAAAAAATACATAAAGAAGGTGCATGTACAGCAGCACCTGCTACGTTCAGCAATTATCCAAGTTTGGCGATGAATAGATCAAATAGATCATGAAGCTGACAAAAAACTTAGCAAGACCTTTCTCAGCAAAATGGTGTACTAAGGAACACAGTACGTTTCTCCTTTAATTATTTACAAATGAAAATGGTACTGTGCTTCTAAATGTACGCTGGGCTCTAATGGGCTCAGAAATTCAAACCAAAATTCATGAATTTCGGTTTTACCAAGTACAGTGTACGCTACAAATTAGCCTCTAACTTATGAATGACACAAGGTAGAGCCATGATTCTTTTTGCAATAGGTAGAAGGGTGAGTGGGGTCGCATGAAAACATAAAAGTGAAATATGTAATTTTTTGAAGAATATAGGCATTTCAAAAGTGTGCACATATACCTTAACCGAAATTGCTGCTTAACCATAAAAACAGCTTTATGCTTGGTTGGTTTTGCATTAAGGCAATGCAAAAATAAAGTACGTTAAACAAAACTACATTTTTTTAGCGCCAGGGTAAACTAATCTAAAAATATTACCAAAAATGAAACTGAGCAGCCAATCTCAGTGGCATCGCAACAGGCATCACTGTTTGCGCTTTTCAACTTTGGGTTTTCTTGGCAGTTCTCTACATTATTGGCAAAGCGGCTTTTGTTGGTGCCGCAGTTGGTTTGGCTCTACCGCAGTCGTGGCTTACTGTGGTTTCTTTGAGTTGGCAACATCAGTGACCTGCGAGTTTGCTTAGCATTTCCGATGGTGGCACAAAAGTGGCCACACAATGCGCTCATGCTAGAAATTAAAATAAAAAATTACTGATGACTTCGAGAGTTGTTGCTTCACTATAACTGCTATTTTTTGACCAAATGACTTTTTTTTTTTTTCCTTTTGCAATTATGTTTTGTCTGGCTAGCTTCAGTCGGCGGCTGCATGCAAGTATAAACTTTGTAAGAAGAACCTTTGTAATCAGACCTGCTACACCTATTATCTGCTGTTGACAATAAAGTATCTGCCCCTTTTGAAAGAGCATCTCATGCGCACTTGAGCTCAGTAACTGGAACTCCTGATAAACGTAACTTACTTCCCTAGTCCGTTGAGGTTCCGTATAGTGCGAGTCCACTCTAATTATACAATGCAACAGCACAAAGACAGTATTTCTAGTAGTGGTCAGGTCAAATGATTTGCACCATGTGCAATCTTCAATTAGGTAGTGCTATACCAACCTGTATGTATGGCACCATGGGAAACATCAAGAACAAAAAGGTAGGCTGCTGGTTGCGGCGGCCGTAACTGCATGGAGAACATAGGGCGCTGTTACACACTCACTGTTCATTAAGCCAGAACCAACTCAATACAAGCGCTGAAAAGCACAGATGACTGAAAAGGACATGTGTTAGGAACGGTCAACAATGGGTCATTCAAAGCAATTAGTGTATGAATAATGGCAGTTTTTTTTTAATCATCACAACTTGATACCTTGTTATTTATGCTCTATATTTACTTGCCCAATGCCCATACTTTACGCAGTTGATAACTTTAAGCGCAGGAACCATCCCCACGTTTCGAGAAATTAGCACATCAGAGGGCAAGTTCGAAGTGAAGTTGCAATGGTCACTGACTTCAGTGCTCATGTAGGGAGGACATAAAACATGGTCTCAGTATGGTAGAGCAATACTTTGCAAAATAACAGTGCACAATATGAGAAATTGTTCTTGTGCAGAATGTAGCTTGTGCAGAGAACTGACTCTTTTTAATTAGCGCTTTCTCTTTTAAGCACAAACAAAAAATAAGACATAGTTTAGGGCAAAGAAAGAAAGAAAAAAAAGAGGGATCAAGGCTCACATCAATATAGCTATAAAAGGCAAACGTCAAAGCATTAAAGGAAATATGGAGCATACAAGGGTTCACCTAAGGTAAAGGAAAGAAACTTGAAAAAAATTCATTCGACCTTTTCAAAAAAGAGGAAGAATGTAATAACACGCAACCACCTCTGCTTGATGAAACATTTACTTGCCCTAGCATCAACAGCTAGTCACCGAAAGTTGCTTACAAATTGTTTTGCACAGACCCTATAAAACTGATTTCACTTTCTTCAAAGGGCCAACATGCTTTCCCAGTATTAAAAAAAAGTATGCCACACATAAAAATGCAAACCATTATCATCTGTCTGATCGAGCACGGCATGCCACGAGTGGCTCAAGAAAAATTAGTACAGCAGGGTGAGTAACAGTCTGCCGGAAAGTGACGAGATGGGAATGATATCTCATCTTGTAACACAACAATAATGTACAGTTTTGCTGGTGAATTATATAACTAAAACTGAATAAAAAGCTGAGACCTAAAAGACTGCAAACTGGGACTGAAAAACAATTTCAATATTTCACTTTTTTCCAGACAAGGCTTCACGATCATGCGCCACTACATTAAGGTGCTCCGGACAACTCTCAATGTTACTTATTTGGCACTGTTCATTACAAAAACGTTAATCACAGAAGAATTGCGCCAGCACAGCAAAGCAGCAGAGGAAACTGTGGGAAAACAATGAATAAGCAAATTGTAACACATACCATGTATTCTGTAGGAGCCATGAACTCCACAGTGGCATTGCGAACCTCAGGCCGTCGTTCTGGCTCACCATATTTTTTCGTTGATGGGTCATACATGAAGTCATCAGGCACTGATTGAGCATGAAATAACACAAGCAAAATGTAATTCTAAGCCCATAATGTTCACACAAGCTGCAGCAGAAGTATTAATACACATGTACTTGCCAAGGTTGAAGATTGGGCGTGTTGGTATAGCATACTAGAGATTCGATTGAGCAACAAAAAAAAAATTTTTTTTTTTTTTTTTGTCGTTACCTTCCCGCGAGTATCTTCCTGTATTTATTCCATTGACAAGGGACTAAAACAATAGTTGCAAGTAGCGCTCTGTGGTGGTGTGTTTCTCTTCTGTGTGTGTCGTCTAAATGTTGTGCAATTGAACCTCTAACATGAACTTCACTTATAAGGTAACAACAAATAATGCATGCAACGCAGAATTTAAAAAAAAATTATGGGGTTTTACGCACCAAAACCACTTTCTGATTATGAGGCACGCCGTAGTGGAGGACCACCTGGAGTTCTTTAAAGTGCACCTAAATCTAAGTACACGGGTGTTTTCCCATTTCGCCCCCATAACACAGAATTTGCGATTACAATTTTCTCTCCCGAGTAAATATATTTGTAGCACTTAAGCGCGCAGTCGCACAAAATAAAAAAACTGCTGGCTCTTCTGTAATCGAGAGTAGATGTAAGCATGAAATGGCAACCGGCAAAGCAGACTGGCTGGAGATGATACTAGCCGCAATCTTAAAATGGGTGTAGTGCTTGTTTGCAATGGACACCACACCACACAACACCACACCACACTGTGCACTGGCCCATATGGATGCTGCCCAGCTAGAAAAAGAAAACTGGCTGAAGGCAGCACGACAGGCAGTGAAAGACCCCAGGGAGACAGAGCACACTGCCCAGCTAGAAGAAAAGCGCCTAAAGGAGGCACCCCGCAGCATGGCGCCATTTCTCGAGGTGACGTAAAACCCGCTCTGCAGAACTCGCAGACCACTGGCATTCAAATGAGAACAGGCAACCCTGTCTCAGCACCGAAAGATAACAATGAAGTGTATGGTGCCCTGCCTTTTGAACATTGCCCCCCTATTGGAAATGACAAATAAAGCTTCAGCGTACCAGAAATTACAGCTTGAGTGGTATTGTGAACAAACATTAGGAAAAACTCTGAAGCAATATTTTTCGTAACTTTTTTGGGCAGTAACTAGCATATGTACTGCAGTCCTGTACAAAGGGTTGGAGGCCAGAGACCACATTTCCCTAAGTTTTGATTGGTTGCTCGGATGTTGTTGTTCGAATGGCCAGAGAATGGCTCGGGCTTTTGGCTCAAGGTCACTTAAAAGTTGCCAACAATGGGAACAAAGGATTTCATGCTTAATACCAGTTGCAGCTCAGATACTGAAAGAATAAACCTAAAGGTATGCAAGGCAGTTATCACGATTCTCTACAGGGTGTACAGGTGATAAGGCGACAAGTGAGGGCAATGCCGAGAAGGACGACCCAAAAAAAAACAAGTAAAAGTGAAGCACATTGTGCCTGTGCACAAAGTGCTTCATGGTATGCCCAGACAGTGCCCAACATGAAGCACCAAGTCCCTCCCTGTCAGGTGTGCCTTCCCCTTAGTACTGCTGCAAACGGGGGTTCAAAGATATGGAATGCTCATGCACCATCGATGAAAAAGGATCGCAGGCTTTGGCCCGACATTGAGTGTGTTTTAGAACACAACTTTTATACATTCACATTATGTACATGAACATGGGAAAATGACAAAGATAATAAGTTCAGAGCTTTTCAAGCTGCCAATCTACACAAAGTGACCTCATCTTTTCATCTCTTCTATCATACCGCTCACGTCACCTTCCTCAATCCCTTGTCAGGAGATGGACGACATCATCTTCGGCCAATCTGAAGGAGAGCTTAGACCAACACACGCACGGCATGGTGCACAAACATGGAGAGGGTCACACACCATGGGCACTAGATTCCCATTGCCGAAGCAATGACAGCAAAGAAAGGCACCATGTCCTTTGAAGGAATGTCGCTTTGTAAAATGCCCAAACCTGTCTGACAGTGTCCAACTAGTTGCCATAAATCACTGCAGTTGGAGCTGGCTCTGATGGGAGTGTTGGCTCGTTTACCATACCACTGGTTGTAGTGTTCTATGTGAGCAACTGGTTCCACAGGGTCAATGCACAATGACAACGGTACTTTAATGGTGCCAACCGACCACGAACTGTTCCCACACCCAGACACTTGAATAGAGGTACACTGCAGCCGGTCTACCTGGTAATTCATGGTTTTGCCACGACGAACTATAAGAGAACTTTGAACTGTGACATACAGCCATGCCTTGTTAATATCAGCGTCGTTAATGTGGACAAATTATGGACAATCCTTGCAGGCACCAAACTTTTCCAATGCATTTATGCATCATAAATATCGAAATTCACAGGTGCAAGTTGTAATCAGCTAGTGCAAGACAGGATTAAGTGGAAATAGCAGAGAGAGGCCTTCGTAATGCAGAGGACGTAAAAATAGGTTGATGATAATGATGATGGAAAATCGCTGTCCAGACAATGGACATGGCAGACATGTATGAAGCCTGTAGATACCCGTGCATTTTTGTTTTGTTAGCCCTTTGAGTGCAATGCTTGACTATACTTATCTATGCACCAATGCACACCACTAGCCGTGCTCGACAAAAGCCATGTCACACTTTCTGCACACTCCTTGCTTTTCCAGAGGCAATTTGTGAACTACAATTATACAGCAGGTTTTGTTTTCATACGCCAAATGGGGTGACAAAGCTTAACGCCATAGTGCTCACATCTTCTTTGCTGACATGCCGGACCGACACAAAAAGCAGAATTTTCTCTTTTAGAAATGTAGAACTTCAAGAACTTCTTATGAATTCTGATACAGAGAAATTCGACATCGACAACAAGGTGTCTTCAAGACACAATGACAGCAACAAAGGGGGCACATTGCCTGCGAAACACTATCTTCATTAAAATCATTATTTAAATGCTTTAATTTTTGTTTGAATTTACAGGTTTAAAAACACTGTAGTATGTTCAGCAACACATCGGCAATAAATAGCATTTGAATTTAAAGCCTGATAATGTGTTAGGCCGCCATTGGAATCTGAACCTGGCAACGTTTAACGTTAGAACGCTATCTAGTGAGGCGAGTCTAGCAGTGTTATTGGAGGAATTAGAGGGTAGTAAATGGGATATAATAGGGCTCAGTGAGGTTAGGAGGACAAAAGAAGCATATACAGTGCTAAAAAGCGGGCATGTACTGTGTTACCGGGGCTTAGCAGAGAGACGAGAACTAGGAGTCGGATTCCTGATTAATAAGGAAATAGCTGGTAACATACAGGAATTCTATAGCATTAACGAGAGGGTGGCAGGTCTTGTTGTGAAACTTAATAAGAGGTACAAATTGAAGGTGGTACAAGTCTATGCCCCTACATGCAGTCATGATGACCAGGAAGTCGAAAGCTTTTATGAAGACGTGGAATCGGCGATGGGTAAAGTCAAAACAAAATACACCATACTGATGGGCGACTTCAATGCCAGGGTAGGCAAGAAGCAGGCTGGAGACAAGTCAGTGGGGGAATATGGCATAGGCTCTAGGAATAGCAGAGGAGAATTATTAGTAGAGTTTGCAGAACAGAATAATATGCGGATAATGAACACATTTTTCCGCAAGCGGGTTAATCGAAAGTGGACGTGGAGGAGCCCGAATGGTGAGACTAGAAATGAAATCGACTTCATACTCTGCGCGAACCCTGGTATCATACAAGATGTAGACGTGCTCGGCAAGGTACGCTGCAGTGACCATAGGATGGTAAGAACTCGAATTAGCCTAGACTTGAGGAGGGAACGGAAGAAACTGGTACACAAGAAGCCAATCAATGAGTTAGCGGTAAGAGCGAAACTAGAGGAATTCCGGATCAAGCTACAGAACAGGTACTCGGCTTTAACTCAGGAAGAGGACCTTAGTGTTGCAGCAATGAACGACAATCTCATGGGCATCATTAAGGAGTGCGCAATAGAAGTCGGTGGTAACGCCGTTATACAGGAAACCAGTAAGCTATCGCAGGAGACGAAAGATCTGATCAAGAAACGCCAATGTATGAAAGCCTCTAACCCTACAGCTAGAATAGAACTGGCAGAACTTTCCAAGTTAATCAACAAGCGTAAGACAGCGGACATCAGAAACTATAATATGGATAGAATTGAACAGGCTCTCAGGAACGGAGGAAGCCTAAAAACAGTGAAGAAGAAACTAGGAATAGGCAAGAATCAGATGTGTGCGTTAAGAGACAAAGCCGGCAATATCGTTACTAATATGGATGAGATAGTTCAAGTGGCTGAGGAGTTCTATAGAGATTTATACAGTATCAGTGGCACCCACGACGATAGTGGAAGAGAGAATAGCCTAGAGGAATTCGAAATCCCACAGGTAACGCCAGAAGAAGTAAAGAAAGCCTTAGGAACTATGCAAAGGGAGAAGGCAGCTGGGGAGGATCAGGTAACAGCAGATTTGTTGAAGGATGGTGGTCAGATTGTTCTAGAGAAACTGGCCACCCTGTATACGCAATGCCTCATAACCTCGAGCGTACCGGAATCTTGGAAGAACGCTAACATAATCCTAATCCATAAGAAAGGGGACACCAAAGACTTGAAAAATTATAGAACGATCAGCTTACTGTCCGTTGCCTACAAAGTATTTACTAAGGTAATCGCAAATAGAATCAGGAACACCTTAGACTTCTATCAACCAAAGGACCAGGCAGGATTCCGTAAAGGCTACTCAACAATAGACCATATTCACACTGTCAATCAAGTGATAGAGAAATGTGCAGAATATAACCAACCCTTATATATAGCTTTCATTGATTACGAGAAAGCGTTTGATTCAGTCGAAACCTCAGCAGTCATGGAGGCATTACGGAATCAGGGTGTAGATGAGCCATATTTAAAAATACTGGAAGATATCTATAGCGGCTCCACAGCCACCGTAGTCCTCCACAAAGAAAGCAACAAAATCCCTATAAAGAAAGGCGTCAGACAGGGAGATACCATATCTCCAATGCTATTCACAGCATGTTTGCAGGAGGTATTCAGAGGCCTGGAGTGGGAAGAATTGGGGATAAAAGTTGATGGAGAATACCTTAGCAACTTGCGATTCGCTGATGATATTGCCTTACTTAGTAACTCAGGAGACCAATTGCAATGCATGCTCACTGACCTGGAGAGGCAAAGCAGAAGGGTGGGTCTGAAAATTAATCTGCAGAAAACTAAAGTGTTGTTTAACAGTCTCGGAAGAGAACAACAGTTTACGATAGGTAGCGAAGCACTGGAAGTGGTAAGGGAATACATCTACTTAGGGCAGGTAGTGACCACGGATCCGGATCATGAGACTGAAATAACCAGAAGAATAAGAATGGGCTGGGGTGCGTTTGGCAGGCAATTCTCAAATCATGAACAGCAGGTTGCCACTATCCCTCAAAAGGAAAGTGTATAACAGCTGTGTGTTACCAGTACTCACATATGGGGCAGAAACCTGGAGGCTTACGAAAAGGGTTCTGCTGAAATTGAGGACGACGCAACGAGCTATGGAAAGAAGAATGATGGGTGTAACGTTAAGGGATAAGAAAAGAGCAGATTGGGTGAGGCAACAAACGCGGGTAAACGACATCTTAGTTGAAATCAAGAAAAAGAAATGGGCATGGGCAGGACATGTAATGAGGAGGGAAGATAACCGATGGTCATTAAGGGTTACGGACTGGATTCCAAGGGAAGGGAAGCGTAGCAGGGGGCGGCAGAAAGTTAGGTGGGCGGATGAAATTAAGACATTTGCAGGGACAACATGGCCACAATTAGTACATGACCGGGGTAGTTGGAGAAGTATGGGAGAGGCCTTTGCCCTGCAGTGGGCGTAACTAGGCTGATGATGATGATGATGAATGTGTTAGAATTTGCTGCACATTGAAAAAACCTCCGACAGACAACGAAGGCACCCAAAGCGTAATTAACATGCAGTCTCAGTATGGACAAGACACCCTTAAAATTAAAAGAGCCAAATGCCTCGCACACACTCGCAGTGAAAAGCCAGCAGCACGCAATAAGCAACCAGATGCGTTTCAGTCACCAATACAACACTGGCCAGCATCTCTTCCACCCAGACACTGGCATGATAGCTTTAGTACTCAGATACTAGCTGAAGTGTGTATGCTTTGCAAGACAGATACTGGGCCTTTCTAGGTCTTTTAGCAGTTCTATTGGCACCTCAAGCACAGAAGGCACTGGGCAGAGAGCAGCTTTTTTCTCTCACAGGCTAGCGTTGTGAAGATTTAGTGCTTCCTGCACTGTGTGCCCCTCTTCTGTTGGATTCACTTTGCCGACACTTTTGTCGAATGAACCTTTAATTTTTTCGTGAAAACTGGGATTTGAACAGTGGTAATTCCACAAACACGAAGCCTGCCATTACAGCACTCACGGCCCCCCAAAAGAAAGCATCAAACTGCACTGCAATTTTTTTTAATGCATCAGCAACCAGAATAATGCACATCAACTTGCTCAAATTTTGTTAAATTTCTATTCTAGTGTGCCCACTGCAATGTACTGCAATGTACAGGAACACACTTTATTTACAGCATCTGTTTTCTAGATATACCTGTAGTGTTGTACGCTAACACTAGGTGCCATCACTAACGGTAATCACATGCAAACATCGAGGCACTAACGGTAACCACATGTAAACATCGAGAGGTGATGTCCCAATAGTTCAGTTCGAGTTCGTCTGGGTTTCACTTGAGTCGTGTGGTGTATCCACTCGGCCGCCTGGTCCGGCCGACATAACAATACCTTACTTGTTTTTCATAAGATTTGTTATTTATTAACTACTCACTTTATGAACAGTATTGGTTGGAAACCAAAATGTCCATATCAACAGCATGGCTGTAAATGCAACCAGTTAGCCATGCAGCTGCGTAACCCGCACAAGTTACATTTTACCCAGTGGCCAGTGGTAACCATGGAAGTGCCCTATTCAATGAAGGCCCATCTGTACCATTGCACCAAAGTAAACGAGCTACACAATGCATCCTTAGCACACAAACAGTGGCATGCCATGAACCGTGCTGCACTTTGTACCAGCGGTGCACATACCGTATCTACTCGCATAATGATCATACTTTTTTGTCAAAAAAATTGCCGCAAATTTAGGGGTGCGATCATTACGCGGGTTAAATTTCCCTCAAAAAGAAAAAAAATTTTTTCATCCTGCATTTGCTGTGGGATAACAACAGGTCAACAAATGGGTGGCTGCCATTGTAACAGTGCGGGACACCAAAACAAAAATGGTGGCGGGCGGAGCAAGCCGAATGTGCCGAATGCAATTTTTTTTCTTTTTGTGAGTACATTACACACATTGAAACAGTTTCTTCCGTATCAGTGATTAATAATATCGTTAATATCGGCAAGTCTGCGGCAATAACGTAGCCACGTCCACTTTAAGGGGACAGAAACAAAGATGGACGTGCTTAGCTGCCAGTGACATAGAAACACATGGCGGGTATGCTTCGGAAACTGCGGCATTTGTCTTCATTACTATCCTAATACGGCATGTTTCCGCTAAGGGTGGGCGAATATCTTAGCTGTTTTACAAGCGTCGGCGTATGAATAGGCGTACACTTCTAACGTATCAGTGTAAATGTGGCTACTATCGTCGCCGCTCGCAATTTGTTGCATGCCCCCGAGTGCAGACGGGAAGAAACGAAAGGTGCCTTTTTTATTGTTGACCACAACCATTATAAAACCTACAAATAATAAAGCCAAGGCAAGTTTGGTTGTAGCTTTTTTTTTTTCTTGGAAGTGTGGAAAGTGATGAAAAGAATAAAATGGGGCATCTGCTTAAGAATGTTTGGTGCATGCAGACCATGCAAAAGTCGTTCGCGTAGCATTCGACAGCATTCGACAGATGCTAAGCACAATCATTAGTAGCTAGACTTGGCACACAACATATCACTGCAGTAAGTTCGGTGTGCGATCATCACACGGGAAAGAAAAAAATCTAATATTGACGACAAGATTCAGGGTTGCGATCATTATGCGAGTGCGATCATTATGCAAGTAAATACAGTATAACTGACAGGTGGCCAGTAAATAGGACTGGCTTGTAGTGAAGTCACTGCTGCCCACCGTGGAAAGAACCATGGAAGATGTTTTGAAAGGGACTCTAAAGGCAAATACTAAGTCAATGTGGACTGCTTCAATACCATTCCAGAAACCTCGCAACGCTTGTTTCGTGCCAAGAAAATACTTAGTTTACGAGAAAATTGCAGCTGAAGAGTCCAAATGCCGTTTTCGAAATTAAAATCTCCCGCCACTCAACCGGGGGAGTGGTGACGTTGCATACACCCTTTGCTGCCGTCGGTGAGCAAAATGGCGCCTAACAGACAGCGCTACCGAGCCAAGACAGAGGGGTGGATTTGCCGCTGCAACTGGTCAAGTGGTTTTTGGTCAAGTGGCGTAGACCATTCGGGCATCCCGCGACATCACATGGAAGTTGAATTCTCTGCTACTTGCAGTTTATGCAAGTTTTGCAAGCCCGCAAAACCAGCGCAGCACAACGTGACAACGAAACTACTGAAACGTGAAAGTATGGGTGGTACAGAGTCGAGCTAAAACGAAACCTTTCGACCGCCCGCGTCGTTTTCAAGGGTAATTTCAATGAGTTCTGTTTTCTAAAAGTGAAATAGAACTGCGCAAATAGCATTTTATTTCGTCTTACAATACAAGGATGTTTTTTGCAACGAGTGGTTGAGTACTAGTGACAAAATTTAACCGAGGAGTGCTTTCGTCATTGCACAAGTGCTTGAAAGTCCCGGAGGAGTCTTTAATCATGTCCTGCATTTACCTCAATTTCTCGATTATTAAGGCTCTGTTCGTGATAATACTGACGTCTTAGAGATTCTCGAACACTAATCTACCACTTTAGCTTGACTTAATATCTACCTTTAGTGTCCCTTGAAGGCCATGCACACATCATGCATGGCCCCTTTGGATATGCATGTTTTGCATACATAGAGACTGTATGACTGGGTGTTCTTTATTAGAGTGCAGAAACACTTACACTGTAATCTGAATCTTTGTGTCTTTAGTGATGATGTTAACGATCAGCACTATCAGCACTTTAAGGGGCATGACACATTCACTTAACATTTTGCAGTTTTCCGTGAGAAAGTGTAGTAGAGGGTCTATTATGGCTATACACGAACAAAAACTGGGCGGTAAAGGTATGTTTCTGTCCAAAATATGAGCTAGAACTCACCAGCTCTAAGCCCCGCCCTCCGGCACTCACCACCATATTGCCAAGCTATGTATGACGTCATGTGCTGCATGCAACCAAGCCATCGTCTGCTACAAAATCAGCCACAGCACCAGGTGAGGTCAGAGCACAGCTGCCGTTTGTTGCCGTATTTGCTCTAGATATTGCATGCCGTGTCTTCCACAGTGCCAACTTCGCGTGATGAAGCAAGCAACGAATCTTTTGAGCAGCAGAAGCAGTGATGGCGCTATGTATTTTGACTTCGATCTCATCGCTACCAGCTCAGTGATGAAATATGGCCTCGGGAGATGTGCGCGCACCAGCCATAGACAAAGCCGGCGCGCGCATATCTTGGAGGCCATGGACGAAGACAGCATAGTAAACATGGTCAACATAAGATAGCGACACTGGTGTTGCATGATGCTGCTGATGCCTTTCCACACTGTTGCTATTCCATGACCACAGCACATATTAGCCAGCCATTCACGAAAGACGAAGTCTGGGGCTACTTCGCACAATGCAGATTGTTACGCGTGTAGATTGTTAGCAAGCATGCATTCCATGCATGCATGTCTCTCGGATCCGTACTCAACAAAACTACGATTTTGTTAAGCAGCCACGCGTTCCCACCAGTTCCTTTTTTTTCCCTCTGTAGTTGCGTGCGGCATATGTAAACAAATGCCCGCGCACGTTTGTCTGCAGTGCAAGGATTTAGCGCAATGTACGCTTTGCCTGAACCTTTACTTGAACTTACTTTATTGCACCAGATATTGGTAAAAAAAAATAGCAAGGCTAACGTTTGGCCAGGGCACTGCCTGCCAGATGGGATGGCACGCGAACACAGTAGGCATCAGCCTGGTCGCAGCCTCAGCACTTTCATGAGTATACCAAACTCGACGAGCAAGCGCAAATTGTCGCTGTAGCTGTCTGGCGTGAAGTGTTCCAAGAACAAAACAAAAGCGTCAGATGAGCGCCAATCCTTCCTGACCACATTCATCTCCCAAGCCTCATGCTTGACGTGCTCCTTGGGGAACTTGAAGAACAATACGGAGCGCTCCTGGCTCAGTTTGCTCTGGCACCCAGCAAGGCTACATAGGTGCCCGCAGTGGCATTATTTCAGCTGCTGCAAGTTGAAAAATTTCAATGGCAAGCCGAACAAAGCAGAAGTTTCCCGCATGCGTGCACAGCTGAAACACTGATTCTCTGCGAGGACATACGTGCTCGCTCGACATGCATGCAGCTCGTGACGTCTAGGTTCATGAGTGTGCCAGTGTTGCTCAGCTGTTATGCCCGTTCAAGTGCAATATAAAAAATTCAATAACAAATTACGTGCTGGCTCAAATAGCCAAAATTTCACCAACATGTTCTTGAATACACAAGGATTACCTCACTCAATACAGATTATGAGAAAAAATTCGGTGTCATGCCCCCTTTGAGATGCCCATCTCAACCCCTCGATATCTGTATCACAGGTCCTCAAAATGCTAATAAAGGGCACTGCAAAATTCCTCCATGGAATCCCATCTTGCTTTCATTATGCTCATAACATGCACTAAAATTCCAGAAGCAGATTTAACCATCAGTAAACAGGGCAGATGGAGACTTGGCCTTGAAATTTCATGACACCTCACTGCACTCACTTCAAAGGAAGTCATTTACTGAGTGCTGAACAGTTGCCTTCCTATATTTCCCACCTCCATCAGCCCCTATCAGTGATTAGAGGTAACAAAAGTAGGTCTAGCATTGTATCCAAAACATGTAATGCCATGGTATCTTTTTCACAAATTGGCTTGTTTTTTTAAATCTCAGAAGAATGTGTGAACCAGTCAAACTCACTCTTGGTCAGAAAGAACAAACAGGAGTGTGCACAGTATAGCAAAATGCAAATGCTTTGCACAGTACAGAGGTCACGAATTCACAGAACTTTATCGTCAAAGGCATGCTGATGTTTATCACTTGAATCTGCACCCCAAGTCTTCTCAAAGTGTCCAAGATCTTTCCACTAGTCAGACGCTTATCCAAAGCTTCATCTAGACATTTTGAGGAGACAGAAACTGGAGTGATACAAGTGCCGTTTAAATATTGAAAACCAAAATTGCCTTTGGGCCAAGAATATGCATCACAAAAGAAAATGGCACACATGTAGGCTACAGATTATCAAGAAAATTGCATATTTGCCCATCATGCCTGCATGTACACACCAGCTTACATTCACATAGATACAGAGGCCAACATAATTTTTCTTTCTAGTGGCATGAAGGATAAACATACTTAAAGGGGCCCTACAACATTATTTTTACCCCCAGCTGTTGTGACACAACGTGTTCCTTGTGTAGTACCGAGGTGAATGCAAAAAAAAAAATTAAATTGACGTGAGCAAATGAAAGTTATTCCCCAGTTCCCTCGTTCAAGCCTGTGTATCCCCGGTAAAGAGTTGTAATGGGTTTAAGGGCAAGTTAAAACTCTTTAATTTAAGAAGTTTCTTCATATGACAGAATTGGAACCTAATGTCCTGCAAATAAGTGAGGCGCCATGCAGCATCCTATAAAATGAAACACTTTTAGAAGAACCTGATTTGCCACTGGGCCCAACACAACGCGAGGTGAAGAACACGCTGTGTTGTAAACCGTTTAACAGTGCACAAAGTGTTAGTTATAAAGGTTTTTAATTTATTGCACAGAGGTGAGACTTCCACTTGTTTCCAAAAAGCATAAAGCATGTTTTTTTTTTTTTTTTTTTTTTTTTTGTGTAGTGGCTACACATGTGGAGTCCACATGTGAAGTATGATCTTCATGCCCACCAACCAAACGAACAGCAAAAATCTGTGTCAAGTGCCTTCTGCCTAACATCTGCAGCCAAAAATCAATGTGGGCCACTACAGTCCGCACAGAAACTGATTTGTGGAGCGAATCCAAATATTAAATACTCCGACCTCGCCACTTTCAATGCTGCTGAAGCATGTTCGGGTCCCACAGTAAGCAAATGTGGAATAAAAACAACATGCACACTTTGTCTCGCATGGCCCCTTTATTTTATATCAATTTGTTAATTATACCCGAGACTGCGGACTCATGGTCTACGAAATAATTAAGATGGTAAGATACAATGGCACTTCAATGAATTAAAGTCATCTGCAACTACGCACGCAGTTTAAATATAGAATGTGCATTCATGCTTGATGCCGTGATGACCGTAAGACCCTCAGAAAAAGAAGCTAACCAGTACCTCAAAATTAGGTGAAATAATGAAATGGCCTTTTGTGCAGCCATATTTACAAGCTCAACAATTTAAAAACAACTTGCCAATGTGATACAATACACTAACTACCTGCCACTTGGAATTTGCAACTGACAACTCTTTTTGCAGTTCTACTCATAAGTGCAATAAACATACAGTAGAAGAAACCACATGCTTTAAAAGTATGTTACTGAACTTGAACAGAGGAAAAAGCAAAATACAGGGTCGGGATTGTGCAAGCATGTCACTTTACAAACATTCTCTTGCGCTCTCATGATTCGTCGGTGCTGCACTTTTGTCAGCGGTTGTCTGCTCGGAGAGGCAGAGTGCCAATTGAACGCCGCCTACCCTGTGACGTAGGAGGCAAAGCAAACGTTCTGAAAGCGAGATGCTTGCACAATCTCACACAGCTACAAACCCCATTCCGACTTCACACAATAAATTTTCAAGCAAGACCACCACATTTTGATAACATGCACGTGTTGTCCGAGGTTACCCAAGGTCTCTGTAAGGCTTACTTACAGGGATTGATGCGGAAGCAAATGTTGCACTTCCACTTTTGCCGCTCCACAAATTGCACATACGGGTTGATGTAGGCACGACAAGAGCGACAGCGCACAATGGTGCTGCTTTGAATCACAGGCAGGTGCTGCAGTGACAAAGACAGGAGCAAAAGGGGTTGATAAATTACTGGTGCGTTTAATAAGCCATAGTGAATCCATAAAAGTTTAAATTTACAGCAGGTGCATCCCCATACAGCTAACAACCAATTCTCTTTAACAGGGATGCACAATAAAACTATATTGCTATTCACTACGAGTACTATATAGATGGGAGCCCTACCACACAAAAAATGACACACTACTCTGATTCAACACTTTTATTCTGCACATATTAACCTACATTTGAACTTGTATAACACAAGGGTCATGTTTTAAATGTCTAAAAAAACATTATTATGATTACGATGTGCTTTTATCCTCCACATAGCAACCACAGATGAAAATTGGTGCTAATACAGTTGAACCTCAATGCAGTCAAACCCATTTATACGAACACAGTTCCACAAAAAGTGGTCCGTTATATCAGTAGTTCTTTATATAAGGACTTGCCCTTAAAAACGCTCAAAAATTAACCGCACTGAAGCAGGCATCAGTTACAATTCGGCAGGAACTTCTATCTAAAGAATGAAATGCAATGTTGTATAGCTCTTTCAAAATGGCACCCAGTTCCAATCACCTGTCATTTCTAAACTGTAAGCACAGCCACCAATTTTCATTAGAGAGCAAAGTGTTCTAACTGGCTGGAAGCATAAACTTCAGAAACGAGCAGCATGCCACCATTCTGTGAAGGTCTCGGACATCATGGTCTCGACATTATGAGTTGGAACTGCCTCTTAAAGAGAGGCAGTTCCAACCAACCATACTCATGGTTGGTTGGTTTTGTATTCATGCAACTGTATTCAGCTTTTTCTCTCAGTAAATGGAACTCCTGATAAACGGAACCAATTTCCCTCGTCTCTTGAGGTTCCGTTTAAAGAGAGTCCACTGTATTTAAAGTCAATCTCTTATACAAATAAGTACAGCCTTCGGCAAATTTTTCTTACATGAAAGAGGCCTAAAATTTTCCAAATTATCGAGCAATCAGAAAAAATTAATTACAAGGCAAAAAAAAAATATTTTGTTTAATTTGAGAGTCAGCGACCAAAGACGTGGTGCCAAGCCATATAAATGCTAACTTCACATCGGTGGTATGAAGCCTGCAAAGTTTTCGCATTCACTCCGCCATCATAGTTGATAGTGTTGCCTATAGTCAAACGACACTATCAGCAGACCATCCTCCACACTGTCCGACCAATACAGCAATGCACACATCAGACGCCGCAAAGAAACCTTTGTTTTAATATCACCTGAAAGACTGACGACAGGCGACCACCTGTTGTTCAAGACCACCATGTTTGTTCTAAATTTGAGACATTGCACGTGCGTCATGTCCGAGAATTAAGCAAAACTGCGTGTGAAATTTCAATAGCTATTATGCATTGTTCCTAGTATAGTGTTTATGATCATTAATGCCACAGTTTTGCCCGAAAGGCAAAGTATGGATAACATTAGCAAAATATTGGACAACTGCATGAAGGTTTGTAGTTTTATTGGCCTTATATATTGCAGTAGAGATTTGCTAACTAAATAATTTAATAAGCATGGTGGCCCACACACACGACAACATGAACAGATCTCACTCTATGATAGCGAACACTCGCTGTCACAACTCTAGCTTGATGAAGAGCACAGGCAGAGGGAAGCGAACACTTTGTCTGCCTCTCGCTTCAAAGTGTCTCAAAACTAGAAATTATGCAACCTCCAGCACTAAACGCATGCAGGAAGACAGTGCACATGAAGCCACCAACCATCTCAGCTCAACCACACTTCGCTCTCGCTGTAGCATGCACTTGACCACATTACCACGCGCTCACCCCCCAACCCCTTGCGCGCGTGGGAAGACTGCACGCATCAAGCCACCATTCCTCTCAGTTCACCTCGCACGCTTTCCCTCTCACCCAAAACATACGATGCGCAGGCGGCTGATAGGATTTTATCGCACTTAAACTTTATACGGAACATGGTGACGAGAGGGTCTTGCATTTAGTACCTTACTGCTACACATGTTTATCACTGTTGTGTTGTCCCGTTGCCACAAAAGGCAGGGCCACAACAATAACACCAAATCAGGCACTCACATAATGTATTCGGAATACATAACTATATGCGGCGTAGAATGCACAATGCGAGTGCATGATATGCTGTGTCGACACTGCACTCACTAGTCATGACCTACAAAACCAGGCAGTGAGATTTCGGAGGCCATGACCAGCCAAATTTGCTGCTCTGACGAAGGCTCTCCTCTGCTTCAGCAGTCGCTCTCTCTTGCGTGGCGCACAACTTGAGTGGTGTGTTTGCAAGCAACTGCATATAATTCGACCATATGGCCATCTATGTGCGCAGTAGTTTCCCTTTACTGCCTCAGTACTCCTTCACGGCTGCAGTGAAATTTCATTATATTGAAATCACGTATAAACACACTTCATTACACTGAGATTCAAGATACATGTTACAGCTAAACCTCGATATAAAGAACTTAAACATGAAAAAATTCTCTATATAACAAAGTATTTATGTTCTTATAACTTATTGTCTCTGAACACCATGTAATAAGAAGCTCAATATAACGAAGTGTGTTTATATGTGATTTTAGTATAACAAAATTTCATCGCCACCGCGAGGAAATACCGAGACAATACAGCGAATGAGCGATTTTCCAAAAGCCAGATTTTTCAGACATGCCTGATAATTCACATGCCTTCACGGCACTGCCACGATACGCATTGAGGTAATCTTTAAGAAAGTCTGAAATTTCAGACACAAAAACCCTTCGCCGTCCGATTTTCCTGACTTTTCGACCAGACCATAGGTTCGAAATGGCACTGATCGAAGCTAAAACTGCCACCATTTTCATTATCTCGCCGCCTCAAACTGGCGCTCTCGCACACGGATCCGCTGGCTGCCGTAGTCACCACCGAGGCAACGCGAGGCCTAGCTACTTCGACGTTTGCTACCAAGCTTCTTGCTGTTCAGTACAGTGTTTTTCATCAAAACAACTGCCACTGATAGCAATGGCGCTGACTCCACCTACGTAATCCTCGCCAATGGCTTTGAAGCTCGGAAAGCACAACGCGTTACATAATGCCGGTTCCTGAAATTTGGCTTCGCCTCAATACAGCATTGTTACACGGTGAAGCATAACAAGAGTGGGAAGGGTCATTTGTCATAGGACACAGCATGTACTCCTTAATTACCGTAATTACTCGAATATAACGTGCACTTTTTTTCCGATAAAACGGTCCAAAAATTTCGTGAGCGTTAGAATCGAGTACGACCCTAAATCTGTGTTACCATATCGCCATCGGCATTTCGAAATGGCCTAGCTGCCATAGCTTCCTCTATGCGCTGTGGTACGTGTGCTTTTAGTTAGCGCACCGTCCGTCCACCCGTTTGTTTCGTTTGCGCTATCAGCATGGAAGTGCTGACTGCAAAGACATGCCAAGTTCATCACGATGCCGTAATTAAAAGGAAAGTGATCACGTGTGCGGAGACAGATGGAAATCGGGCCGCATCATAGGCATTCAGAGTTCTCGAAACTTGCGTGCAGGACTGGCGCAAACAGGAGATGCGTTCTACTATGGCAGCTGCTACGTACGGCGCAGCCGTGCGGCGCCTATCTTGAAAGCGACCTGTAATGGAGACAGTCGCATTGAAGCAAGAGGCCGCACAAAGGTCAATTTGCTCAATGATTAGCTCGCTCCTGCTACTGCTTATAAAGTTTCCACGGTCATTGCGTGAGACGTGTTCGTGTTTGCTGTCGGCGCGTGACACCATGCTTGTTAATTTAGTTGATAAGTGAATGTTTAGAAGTTTATACGGCCGATAAAACTACTATCCTTACTTTTCGTATAGTTGTCTACTAATTTGCTATCACTATCGATGCTTCGCCTTTCGGGCAAAACTGCAACTTTTTTTATTTATCACAACTTTAGTGTACTGGGAGTAAATCTTTGTTTTTCCGAATGAGAGAAAGTTTTTTTTCTGTATGAAAGAATGAGGTGCATGGTACTGTAAAGGACTTTTTTTTTTTTTTTGATCACGGAAAACGGGTGTGTGTTATAATTGAGAGTGTTAAAATCAAGTAAATATGGTATATATACATGCACCCACCGTCTCCTGTCACAGTATGAGCACCGATATGCCTAATAAGTGTAGTGAGAGGCCTTCAGAGCTATTTCAGATGTGCCCGTGGCAATTTGAGCCCCTTGGGTGAAGTAAACGACATGCATTCGTTTTTCAGACGTTTTCAGGGCTCCAAGGGAATTTGAAAAATTAGACTTTGACCGTAAACGAAAACTTCCATGGACACAGATGGTCAAATGGTTGAATTACAAGAAGCTGCTTACCAAGGCACCTCTCAAATCGCCTGCAGCACAACTAATAGCGACTGCTGAAGCGGACCAGCTTGGAAGTAGAAGGCAGGCTGGCGCACGTCTCCTTTTCTAGCACAGCTGTGGTTGCGCATGGCTGTCCACACAGCTGAGCGCATACGCAGCCTGCCCACCCAGTTTTAGGGGTAATCTGCCGTGTATGTGTGCAAGGAGTGGCCGCTCCAAGATGGCGTAGCATCATGTGCACTTTCTTCCAGCAGGTTTAGTACTGGAGGTTGTGTAATTTCGAATTTCGTTGAAGCAAGAGGCAGACAAAGCATTCACTCCCCCCTGCCAGCTATTTTCATGACAGCATCATCCCACTGTAGGCGACACTATCAGCCACAGGGGCAGAGTGAATGCAAAAGTGTGACTGGCTTCGTTTCGTACGGCCGATGAGAAGATATCGTTGACATGGTATGAAACCAAATCTTTTGTTGGCTCTCAAATTATATAAAATTTTTTTCTCATTCAAGTTTGCTTTTTCAGATTGCCCAATAACTGGGGAAATCTTGTGGTCCCCACCATGTAAGAAAAATTTATTGATGACTGCACTTATTGAATTTCAATGTAACGCAATTTCGATATAATGAAGCAAATTGCCAATTTTACAGACTTCATTCTTTTGAGGTTCAACTGTATACGGTTAAGAAGTTATAGAAAGTTAAATACAGTTTATATCTAGAATTTCGTTATATTGAAGTTTGTTAGGTTTAAGATCGTTAGGTTTAACTGTACCTGCAAAATATAGGCTTGAAAGCTATTCACACATTTTGTATGCTGTTTTTGCTGAGATCCACTACTCTAATGCCTGCTAGCAGTGCAACCTAACAAAGAAACAGATAGGGCCTTTCACTCAGCGGCAGCTATTGCACTTTGCTGCATGAACTGGCCTGCACCAACTGGCAAAAAAGGCAGACTGGCCTTTTATTGCAACAGTAGCTATATGGACACTGCAGACACATTTTTGCCGACGGTGTAGCCATGACATTCCATATGAAGTCCAAGCATGATAACACTGCCACCACGCGCCATATGCAGTATTGTTACGACCGACCTGCGGGGGCTGGCGATCTTCGGAGAAGCAACCTCCGAACCCTTCCCAGCCCGCTGCAACGACTCGCTTTGAAAAGAACATTGCGCCGGCTCAACAGCCCCACAGCGCCGGCATGTCTAGTCACGTTCGGTGGGCCGTGTATTGTTAGTCGATTCGCTGTCACCATCACCATTTGCTTGGAGCGGAGGAACTACTGGAAGGGGATGTTTTGAGGTGCTTTCCCATGGGCTCCAGAAGCCGTCACAGTCAATGGACAGACGCGGCGGCTACTGACTGCGGGGTCAGCTCTGGGATCAAGAGGCGCCTGCTCAGGTTTAGACCCCTGTCTAAAGAACCCTCTCACCTCGGTGTGTTCAGTGAAACCATAGTGCGAAGGTGAGTGTGTAAGCCGTCCCCCTCAAAGGCGGGTCGACTACGATGACTTTGGACGGGAGCGTCGAAGGTTGAACGGCCGTTTTCCCTCATCTAGGGATATAGGGAGGACAGAGTGTTTTTATGCAGCCGTTTTACGGCTGCTCAGTGTGCATTCTCTTTCAGTCATGCTAGACTGATGAACTGTAACGTTCTCCACCCCTCATGTAGATATTGTAAATAAATCCCATATTCCTCGTTCTCGATGAGAACAAGTCCCTCCCTTCAACAACGTCCTTAGCGTTAATGAGTCGGACGACAGCATAGGCCAGCTACCATCTATTTCATGCCCGACCCCAATCGTTACAGTATGTGCAAGTGAAAGCTTGCGAGGGTCAGCCGACGATCACGGCTCAACCTCGCACGCGCAAAAGAGGAAAGTGGGGCGGAAGCGCGCCATCTTCTGTCGCATGCGAGGCACCATGGAAAGGGCAGGGATGGGGTGGGGCATTCTACACTACATACGGTGCAGCGTGCGGGTGTCCATATCTTGAAAGCAATCAGCGATATGGACAAAGTGCCCGGTCGCATGGGCCTCATCTTCAAAGCGATCTGCAATGTGTACAAAATGCGCCGAGTGCTGGTAGCTTTGTAAGTGTCGTGCTTTCTACGCTTAGTTCCCGCTGAAGCAAGACGCAGCATGAAGGTCAATTCACTCGCTGCTGCTGCCACGCTTCTTCACTCCAACGTTCTGAAACCAAGTTTCTGCGGTAATCGAGTGAGATATGTTCACGTTTACCTGTGGGCATGTGACAGTGTGCTTGTTAATTTATTTAGTAAGCGAATATTTAAAAGTTTATACAGCTGATAAATCTACTATCCTTACTTCAGTTAGCAGTCTACTAATTTGATATCGCAATCAATGCTTTGCATTTCTAGTGAAACTGCAACGTTTTTTTCTGTTGCTTGTGCATGTTCATACATTTGAGCAAACCCTTCTACATACAAAAAATTTTGCTGGCAACTGTAGCTACAAGCTCTATTCAACATATACTCTATAAAGCACATGAACTGCCACCGACTCAAACAGAGCATACAAGGCAAGAATTTACTTACAGTAACATCTCGAAACGGATGAATAAGGACACCTAAAGGTAGGCGAGCCTTCTGTAGAAGGGACTGTGTCTCTGGTATCTTGGTCAAAGTGCACCTAAAAATGCTGTAACAAGGGCGAGAGACAGCAAAAAAAAAATAATGCATAATTAAAAAAATATGTATGCTGGGGCTTTACGTGCCACAACCATGACCTAATTATGAGGCATGCTATACTGGGGGACTCCGGATCAATTTTGACCACCTGGGGTACTTTGGTGTGCACTTATGCGCAGTACACGGGCACTTTTGAACTTTGCCCCTATCAAAATGCAGCCGCCAAAGCCGGCGATTTCATTCCATGCCCTCAGGCTTACTAGCGCAACACAATAGCCACCACCATGGGGGATAATGCATAATTAGAAAAATACCAAATAACATGCAGCTGGGCTCAGCAGACAGCATGATCTTATTTTGTTTCTTCTTCAATACTATTGCAAGCGAAGGAACAAGTTTGCATCTATTGTATTGACATATGCAAGTGCCATACACTTTATACAAGGAACACTGCTCACATGAGCAGCAGACATGTAGGTACACCCACAAGCAAAATTATACGGATGACAGGCTTGCCAAAAAAACTAAGCTTATTTGTAATTCAGGCGCCCAAAGTGAAACTGACAAGTGCCCTGGAAAGTATGCAATGCCCTGTTAGACTGCAGTCCACCAGTTTCCAGTTGCCTTCATAGGTGCAGAAGTAAAATGGCTTTATCACAAAATCTGCATACTTTTGCTCAAACGAGTACACCACAGCACAATTTGAGATAAATGCTGAGTGCTAAAAATAAAAACTTGCATTGGCATAATTAAGTGTCTACCTCACAAACAGATATATTTCAACATAAGCAATTTCAACAATAATTTTTAAAGTACACTAGCAAGGTGTTATTTTGTTTGCATAATATATATCAATCATCAGATAACAAACCTTGGAAGAACTTGTTGTTGGGCGAGTTGGTGCACATTAGCAGATCACCCATTATTTTCAACATAATTTGGTGCAATCATCAGAACCAGAGTGCTTATTTTAAGGAATAACCAATGTATCTGCTCATCAGCATCCACTACTGACTAATCCATTGTTCAGCATTGTTGCATTTTCACAAATACAGCAGCATGCAGCTTAAGAAGTTAAAGGGACCCTGAAATTATTTTGATGATATTGTAGAAACGTACTGAGTCATTAGGGTAGGTCCTGCTGATCATTAAGTAGTCGATCCCGGATATATCAAACTCGAAGGGGATTGCGAAATAGTTTGATATATTGATAATTTGAAATATTAAAAAATGCACGTCAAAAGCTTCTCTAACAACTCCACACATCTCAAAGCAGTTTCCCGATGTCGTGACTAATGATAATTTACCGATCTGTGCCTCCAAGGCGCGTAAAAAAACAAAAGCACAGCGCGATCACCAGAGCACTTAATTTCGGAAGAAAAAAAATCTGTGACCTTTGCTTGCTTTTTCTTCTGCACCATCAAGTTTATTAAGCTGTCCTCAAGCTTGTTGACAGTGTCCAAATGAGAAAGGCCAGCTCCTTCCATTGTGCCACAACAGCGGCGAATGAAGCTGAAAGCTGATGCAAGTTCAACTGCAGTGCATGGTGGTTGGTCCTCTTTGTCGGAACCTTCGCCGCTGCTCAAGTCTGCGCCCTCGTCACCCATGATGTCAGCCACAATCTCTGCATCAGCAAGCTTGCACGCAGTCGCCAACGCTGACGAAATCGCATGCTGTAACGCCGCCTGGGATGGCGCCTGGGAATGCCGAGAGCTCGTGAAATTCGTTGTCCAGGCATCCAGCGTCATCGTCTTCACTGTCAAGACATCCATCATCTGCAGCTACCAGAAAGCCTGCTTTGCGGAAGCAGTTCACAATTGTGCTTTTCTTCACGTCGTTCCAAGCACCAGCCAGCATTTGAATGGCTCCGAGGAAGTCCACCTTGAGTTCGATTCCTAATCGAAGGTTGATTAAAAGCCTGTACCCAATCGTCGTCTGTACCCAACCTTAAACGCTTTAACAATGCCTTGGTCGAGATGCTGAAGTTTTGCCGTTGTGTTTGGCGGCAGAAACTTGAGGGTGATCTGCTTTAATGGGCAGACGACATGGTGGGCCGAACAATTGTCAAGAAGAAGACAAACTTTGCAGCCAGACTTCTCCAGTTCGGCATCCCGCGCCTGTATCCATTCAACGAAAAAAATCGCATGTCATCCAAGCTTTCTTATTGGACGCGTATCGAACCGGACGCGTATCGGCCACTCTTCGGACAACCACTTCTCTATGTGACTTGTGCTAGTCACCTCGCTCTCGCCCGAAAGGGTCTTTCCGACGATGCTGTAGCGACTCTTAAATCGCTGCTGCCAACCAGTGCCACCAGTGAAGCTTTCTTCTCCGAAGGCCACAGCAAACCATTTGGCCTTCTCCATGCGCATTGGGCCATCAACGGGTATGTTCTTGGCATGTGTCTCCAAAAGCCAGGCGAACAATGCCTTCTCGACCTTATTAAAGGTTGGGATGCACACACGACACACTCCAGGGCGACTGGACTGCACTGCCTTCAGCTTAACATCAGCTTTGTTCTTGAGGATCGTACTCAGGGTGTACAAGTGCCAAAAGCGGAAAGAAAAACGCACTGCACCACATGAGTATCAAGCCTTTGCGTTAGCCTCGTGAATAAAAGGAACAAAGTGAATCGAAAGACGCACCGCTCCGCGTCTCCGCACTACCACAAGCTCAAGCTGCACTGACCTCGTTCGTCTCACTGCGCCAGCGGTGTCAGCCAACCAAAACACAGGAAACGGGTGCCTGCGGTCAGCGGGGTTTCTCCCTCCTGCTTCCATTTCACACCCAATCGCACTCCAAGTGCTCCTCGTCACGTGCCTTTTACCCACACACCCCTTTCTCAGAGTGCGGGGCGGCGCACGTGAGATCGCGGTAACATCGCGAGAGCTTAGTGAAGAGAAGCGCACTTGCAGGGGTGGGGTGTGGTGGGAGAAGCGCACTTGCCGGGGCACAGCTCAGCACGGAGTTCGATACATCGATATGCCGGTGCATGGGAGTTCTATATACACAAACAATAGCACTATACTTTTGCATGGGATTCCCAAGGTGATTTTACAACTGTTTGATATAGGCAATAATTCGATATATCAGGGATCGACAGTAACACATTTAACCGCTCCACATAATGCATGTATTATACGGTTTTAAAAATGGGCATCGCTGCCGACTGCAGCGGTGCCACTCCTCTAAGTTTTCAGCCACCCCATCCCAACTGACACGTTTGGCCCAACTGACGTCAGTTGGGTGAGCTATCCGACTGGCTACTCAGGTCGCGTCATCAATAAGTTTTCCAACTTTATGGTGAACAAGTGTTGTTCACAATAGTTAAAATGTTGGTTCATTTGTTTGTACAAAAAGAAAGTAACAGAAAGAGAATACACAACAATAATTTATCACTACACTCAAGCACTTCCGGCACACAGCAAGTGTCGTCTGTTCGTGTTACAACATGCTTCGTGTTGACACGAGCTGTGCAGCAGTGTTGGTCTCGAGTTTTCTTTTCGCAAGCACCATGGTTCGCCCTTGTTGCATTGTGGGCTGCAAACGTAGCAATCAGCGATATGTTAAGCTGTAACACTGTGTCCCTCTGCAAGGCAGCAGACGAGCGGAGTGGTTGCAGCGCATCAAACTGTCGGTATCCAATCGGCGCCAGGATCTATGCGTTTGCGGCCGTCACTTCACGCCAGAGGATTACTAGCATAATAAAGAATTCTAGCGTGTCTGGCTTTCGGATAAACATACCTAAGCGCAAGTGTACTGGCCGTTTTACCGCGACAGAATACTCACAACGCACGCTGCTTGGATAGCTCTTGTGGCGGATCGGCGGCCAGTCGGCTAGCGGAGAAGTTGGAGAGGCTTCGAATTAGATGACACAACGTCACACCAATGGCACAGAGCCACACAAGGCGGAGCTTAGCCCCCCTGATCACTCAGCGAATGGGTTAAAGGGACACTAAAGGTTACCAGAAACTCAAGTTAAAGTGGTAGAGCAATGTTCTAGAACGTCTAAGGCGTCAATATAATCGCGAACAGAGCTTTAGTAACCGAGAAATTGAGGTAAATGCATGACACGATTTGAGACCCCCCAGCGACATTCCGGTACTAGCCCGATGACGAAAGGACTCCTCATAATTTGTGTTAGTAATACAGTCGCCGACCGATTTTCCGGACTCCAAAAATTCGGACATGCCCGATTATTCGGTCAGCTTCCCGGCACCGCCATTCCGCCCATAGACCATAATGTATAACAACTGCCGAAAGTTCGGACACGTTGCAACCTCTCATCTGATTTTTCGGACACTCCTTGAGCCAACTCGATCGAGAGCATCATGCACCGACTATGACCGGCGCATAGTTCGACTTGCTGAACGCCATTTTTGTTTTGAACAGAGCCTCCTTGCTGCCCCACGAAGTGGCGCTACTGGAAATTCCCACTCATCATCATCGTTTCTGCCTGGTTCGATAAAGTGGCTCTACAGCAGTTCCAGTTCCAGCTTAGTAAGCCATGTCAAGACAATCCAGCAGCTGATTTGTTTCTTCGCGCACGACGCTGCGAGCAGGCTACGTTTTTCGTTTGTGCGACTGGTGTCGGCACGGTGGTGCTTGCTTTGTGTGCTGTGTCGAGGTTTCGGTGATCCAACGCGGCGTACGGAAACATCGCGTCAAGTGTCTAATGGCGCCGACAGTGCCCGCGCAGACTTCGCTGGGGAATGCTGGCAAGCGGGTGCCGGGAGGCCCAAGATTTGTCGCCTTCCGATGTGCTCCCTACTGACGCGGAAAATGTTTTGCCGAGACCTGCGCACTGGTTGCATTGCGATTCCGGACACCGTCTCATTTGACAGTTTCACAGGTGCTGACACTGCAGTACTGACATGCGCAGAACTCAACGACGGCGAGATCATTCGTCAGGTTTCTGCTGCACCGCCGGACGATGACTCCGAGCCGGAAGATGACGCACAATGTGCTACGCTGCCGTCGCATGCGGAGCGTGCACAAACAGTGACCGTACGACCCTCTCCGAGATTCAGGCTTATCTGACTGCGCGTAAACGGAACAGCGTGCAACGGCGCATTCACGATTTCTTCAAGCCTACTGCCGAGCCCGAATAAGCGCGTGGAAATAAAGGATTTCATTTTTTTTTCTTAATCTGCTTTTTCGGACACCTGTTTATTCGGACATTTCCGCAGTCCCCGTGAGGTCCGAATAAATGGTCGGCGACTGTACTCAACTACTCGTATTAAAAATATCATTTCATTCGATTATAAGACGGAAAAAAATGCTACTTGTCTACGTCTATTCGATTCTAAGAAAAAATAACATTTTGACGTTACCCTTCAGTAATATGGGTGTTCGAAAGGTTTCGTTTTCGCTCGACTCTGCGCGCTCGACTCTGCGCCGCGCACGCTTTGGAGTTTCAGTAGTTTCGTTATCGCGTCGTGCTGTGAGGGTTCTGCTGGCTCGCGAAACTTCCATTTGGAACAAGCAGCGAGAATGCCACGTCCATGTGATGTCGTGGGAAGCCCTCGTTGCTTTCCCGCTCCGGAGAGCCGGTGTCGAGGCCGCCGTCGTAGTACGCAACGACGCCGGCAGTGCGAGCCCTCAGCAGCAGGTCGCGTTCGTCGGTGCTCGAATCGCTGAAGTTGAGCCTACCATCGCGAGCCAATCTGTCGGTGTCAGGGTCCATTGCGACGAGCGTCGAAGTTAGCGTCATAGAATGAAGTACCAGCTTATGGGCGTCTTGCGCTGGAGTTTGAGGTATAGTAGCGGCGCCTGGTGGCGGTGCGGGAAACGACATCTGGGTCGTGCCAGCTTGGGTCGTATTGAGCCCTGGCTGTGGCGAAGCACGTTTCTAGGCCGAGTTTTGCGTCGATTCGCACATTTTTATGCCCTGTTGCGAGTGCGAAAAGGCTCGTCGCTTCTCATAGACCACGCCGACCACGCTGCGAGCTCGCCGCAGCCTATAGTTTAACGAAAACGGACTCTCCGTGTGCCGTGGGACGTAATGTGGGACGTAATTCGTTTCTCCTTCCGCTAGCCACCATGCTCCCGCTTTCGCTCTGCTGTCGGCTCTGTCTTGGCTCTGTTTCTGGCCGCGCGTTCGCGTTTTGCGCAGAAAAGCCGTAGCACCGTCTGCGGACGCCGTTCTACTCACCGATGGCGCAACGTCACTATGAGACCATGACGTCAGTACTCCTCGATCGGAGGGCGGGCGATTTGAACTGCGCTAGAGGTACACGGACGCTTCAGAACGCATTTTCTCTTAAAATAAGTCTCTCCTTGGCACGAAACAAGCGTTTCGAGGTTTCTGTGATGGTATTTCAACAGTCCACGTTGACTTAATAGTAACCTTTAGTGTCCCTTTAAGGAGGAAAAGCATGACTGGGAAGGAGGGTGACTTGTAGTCATCCGTATCTCTCTTAACATGAAACGCTTCATTAAAATTGTGACGCTACTATTTTACTGTAGCTCTATCCTACATGTCTACAAAATTTATCCAAACCATTTCAGGGACCCTTTAAGCAAAACCCCTTGACGCACCCACAACACTAATCATCCACACACACATGCATGCATGTATGCCCACAACACAAAACAGCCAGCACTTACTCAGGCGAGCAAACTGCATTCTCGCCAGGCAGTGATGGCTTGGGTGGATCCTCTGGAGTCTTGGGAAGAATGTTTCGTGTCTGAAGTAAGTTGCATGCTTCATAACCCTGTTTAGGAAAAGAAAAGAGACACACAGGGAAAATTATTCAACTGTATGCTGTACCAAGTTTCCCGCCAAGCCTCTTGTTTTACAGGTAAACCCCGATATAACGAAGTCAATAAAATAGACCATTTGCTTCATTATATCAAAATTTCGTTCTTTTGAAGTTCTACCTTTTAAAAAATAAGTTGCCGATCGAGTTTTCTTACACAGAAAGGGGCTGCAGAATTTTCCGTATTATCGGGCAATCAAAAAACACAACTTTGAATGAGAAAACAATCCATTTTGATAAATTTGGGAGTTGGCGACAAATGATACGGTTTCATGCCCCGCACGTCGACGATGTCTTCTCGGCAGTATGGATTAAGCAAACCCAGCCACGCTTTTACATGCCCTCCGCCCCTGCGGCCGATAGCGTCGCCCGCACTAGGATGACGCTATCAGGAAAAGTGCCAGCAGCCGGGAACGAATGCTTAGTCTGCCTCTTGCTCCAACGTGTCACCAAAACTAAAGATTATGCTACCTCCAATACTAAACGCGCGATAAGACAGCTTACATGGTGCCATGCCGTCTCGGCATGCCCACTTTCTGCATACATGGCAGGTTACCTCTAAAGCAGGGTGCACAGCTGCGTGTGAGCTCAGCCGCGCTTACAGCCAAGCGCAGCCATTGCTGAGACGTGCACCAACTTACCCCCCCTCCCCTCGTGTGCAGCTGATCCCATTACCGCGAGCTCGCTCCCCTCCCCCTCTTTCCATTTGCTTGCACGAGAAGGCAGCACTCGTGAAGCCACCATATTTCCTCACCCTAACACACTTTAACTCGCACCTAAAGCACACAGTGCATGGGGCACAATAGGATCTTATCGCACTTGGACTTTATATGGAACATGATGTGGCTCCACTTCGGCGGTCGCTCTTGTTGCGGGGCACGCGATTTGAAAGGTGCGTTTGCAAACAGCCGCTTGCAATTCAGTCATTTGACCATCTGCGTCCACAGAAGTTTCCATTTATTGTCTCACCATTCCTTAGTGGCGGCAGCGAAACTTCGTTCTATTGAAATGGCATACACACTTCGTCATACTGAGGTTCTAAATACATGGTATTCTATGGACATGAGGTTATGAAAAGTTAAATACTTCATTATGTTGAGAATTTCATTATACGGAAGTTTGTTATAGCTAGGTTTAACTGTATTTATTGCAGAACACTGACACCATTCAGAATGATGAGATCAAGAAAACACTGCTGAACTGTGCCACACAAACAATTTTTATGTTATGTTAGCAACATTCACCTCTCATAACTGGAATATTTACATGCCGCAAGAAGATCATTCTGTGCACCTTAGATATATAACATATACCTCATTTTTGATGATCCAAAGTACGAAAATTGTGTCCCTCTAAATCTAACTCGCACCAAATCTTTATAAAGAGAAAGTAGCAGGCCCCTGATTTTCACAATAAAAAGAAATAGCATGCAGAGTTATCTTTCATATTGACACTTGATGCCCATCATGAGTCACTGCCAAACAGCTTTTTGCTGCTGTCAATGAACCCCAACATGCCCGGTAAAACATGAAACTAATAAAATCTGTTTTTATTCCAAATCGACCATTAGCCCTCTTGTGACAGGTCAAAATGGCTCGGGCTCTGCCCATCTGTATGTGACACCCGCCCCAATGGGCTTGACTCGAACCATTCTGACCTATCATGGAGGGCTAATTGCAGAGTTGGAATAAAACCACATTGGAATAGTTTTACGTTATACCGGCCCAAATTGCCCTCGGTGCCATCAAAAGTGTTCTCTTCTTCCTTATTTGAATGACTTCACTACCATAACAAATGAGATGGCAGCTTACATACTAAACTATGAGTCCGACCATGCCTCAAACAGCCACTTAGCCAGTTCACCCAGCATACACAAGTCTCCAGAACCTGAGGAACAAATGACACAGCTATGTTGCCACTACTTTCTGCATGTAGAATAACTTTTCTTTGAACTAGCTTTTTTAATAAAAGTGGCGTATCATTTTTTTTTTTTTTTTTGTCACCACCTTGTGATAACAATAGGGGTGATGTTGACTCTGCCAGAACTCAGTTGCCAACCCCATGGATGTGGTTTTGGTTTTATATCTGGTAATGCACAGAAACATTTTTTTTTCATTGGAAACAAAGGTGCATGTTAGAGTCGCATAAATATGGTAAATGCACACAAATAAAGTTTTAAATGCATAAGAATTTCTATGTCGACTCACTGAGGAAAACCATTGCTGACACGTGACGCTTTCACTGCATAAAGAAAATGTAATGATAAAATAAATCGAAGAAACAGAGAAATCAGATGGTTATAAATGCAAATTAACAACAATGAGTTTAGAGCCTGGGATTTCTTGATTCAAAGTCTAGTATCTTAGTCACTGCACTACCTATCCGTTCCTGTAAAGCGGCGCAAAACCGCATGTGTATCATGTTTTGCAACCATAGCAACGCGGCAGTGCAGGTTGCATTATTTCGCAACTGTAGCAAACATGCAGAACGTCAGCAGCAGTATAGGTTACAACAGAAACAACTCAAGGAGCCACCTGGGACAAGCAGGGAACAGCAACAAGAGTTAACAAATGATGATGGCAATGAAGAGCTACAGCAACAACAAAAGAAGAAGCTCATGCTGCCCAACAGCAACGCTATGGGCAGCATGACACCGTCCTCTTATACTGGTGACGATGTTGCAATGTTTCTCCATTTCTCTATAAAACTTTCACAGTGTTTCTTGCCATTATAGCAAACAAAGCAGCATACTACATCAAAAATCAGGCGATTAGTAGCAAATGCTTACACATGTTTTAGGTAACTCCCAGAGGAGTTTCTGCGTGAATGTTATTTAACCAAGGCTTTCACATTGAAAATAAATGTACGATAAGAGTTATTTGCATGCACTAGGAATAAGAAATACAAATCAACAATTTAAACTACTATTTCAGTAAGACAAACGAGTAGCTAGCGTTCCATTGTACTTAAATCAGGAGTCACCAAAACATAGCAACCTCCCCAGTGGTAATATTCTGGTGTTCTAGCCTCAGGAAACAAAAGTGCTTCCAACATTTGCACATGATAGAATGCATGCAAGTGATTTAAATATTGGACAATGCTATTTTCCTTTGCTTGTCACACGGACTTCAGGCATGTGCATACTATGCACGTGTACTTCCCCGAATCAAAACTACAGAACAAAATTACTAAATACCAAAAAAAGATACACTTAAGATCGAAAAATGATAAGAGTGTTACAGTCGGAACCTGTGATAACGAAATACCGCAACAACTAAATTCTTTCGACAACAAAACATTTTCGTATCCCCAGCGAACACCCATAGGATTCAATGCATTTCGTAGCTCTCGGCAACGAAATGTCGCCGTACTGCAATGCCGCATCAACGAAATTTTCCGGAACATAACTCCGCATATTGCGTAAGGCTAGCAGGCCCCAAAATGTGCTTAAATGCGATTGTTTTGCGCTAAAATTGCATAAAATACCACCACATTACACTTGTGTGGGCGCGGCCATTTTTGTTCCCAAAAACATCCAAGCGACGGAAGCGATCAGTGCGCTGGAAACACATCATGGCCACCATCTTGTTTGTTGATTGGCCGTTTGAAGCGGCACCATGAGCGGCACACACGTTGCTACCGACATGTGACAACGGTGTTTTTCACGCCTACTAGGCAAGATCGTTGTTCAAAACGCGCATTCAGTTTGCGTTTCCCGTGACTGACGACTCGGCGAGGCCTAGGCCAATCGCGTGAGGCGAAACTGAACGCAAACTGGACACGCGTTTCGAACAATCCCCAATCGCGGCACCTCATGTGCACCTCAGTGAGAAAAATGCAGCAAGAACAAAGAAATCTATGTCCCACCTACATAGAATTGTTTATGGCGCTTGAGATGGCAGTCGCGGATTATGGAGTGTCACGCATCGAGCCATGATTGAGCGATCGTCCAGGAATACGCATCCCTTACTTCAAGAACGCTGGTTTTGGTGCCACCCGACAGGCATCTTGTGCAGATTCGGCGCCGGATGTAGATTTGCGCAAAAGGGCCGTTAGATCGTTTGCCTTCGTGTACACGAGATACGATCACTTTTGCAATTGGCACCGGACGCATCGGCGCCTAAGGGCAACAGCGTGCTCTGGAGAAATGCTGCTGCATGTGCTGTTACTCTGCATCCAGTGCCGAGTTACACAAAATCTCGCAACGTGATCACATCTCCGAAAGCAATTGACCAAGAATACTGCGCTGCGGCAGTACTGCCACTGCTGGTCGACGCATGCAGAACACTTTGTACTTTCGGCAATGCGGTTCTATATCCTCGAGCAAAGCTTGCAAAGTAGGCTAACGGAATTTGGACAGTAAAGTTTTGTTCTGCGATGCAATACCTATCTGTGCTGTCTCTTTTCGCAACAACAAAATTCTTGCGAAAGCGAATTTTTTCGCATTCCCTGCCGATTTCGTTATTGCGAGGTTCAACTGTATGTGTCAGACTCTGCAAAATCAATGTACTAGTATATGTTATATCACGATTTCACTGTACAATTGTTTCTGCTTGATAGACTCTAATAGCCGACAAATACGGGCTTGAACAGCATTGTGCCAGACATGTGGCGCACAAAGAGAAAGCACAAAAGGACAGCTCATGCATAGGTTATCAACACTGCCACCAGTTGCCACACACATAGCAACTGAAGGGCAGGGGTAATTGGTTTTCCACCTTGAAGTATGAAAGAGTGGAAACCGGACAGTGCAAGAGAAAAAAAGATAAGAAAACAAGCTGCAATTCAAACGATAGTGCAATTCTTTCCTTTGTCCTGTTGTGTACTGTTTTGCTTGAATCAAAGAGAGAACCATGCTTTGTATGACCCATCTCTGTTTCAGTGGTGTCATCCAGATGCCGTTGCAAAGGCACAAAGGGGGCATTGGGTCTTACCCAAAGCTTGTTGAAGCTGGCATTTACACTCAGCCCTGCCATTCTTGAATGCAGCTCTGGGTCATAGCCTGGCACTCCTCCCATGGGTGGCTCAAGGGTTGGCTGCTGCTGCTGCTGCTGCTGCTGCTGCTGCTGCTGCTGCTGCTGCTGCTGCTGCTGCTGCTGCTGAGTGGTGTAGAGGGGAGGTGGTGGCTGCATACTGTTGGTGCCACTTGAATGACTGTAGCTAAGCTGCATCATAAGTGTGAAAAACAGTCAATGCAAGTAATCGGTAAAGATTACAATACACAAATGCACTCCCAAGGCAACCAAAAATTAAGACAAAGGCAGCCTTGACGTAGAGAAAAGGAAAAATGTAACAATGCAAGGCTGAAAGTGGCACATTTAGAAGGATAGCATAGTGATGCCCATGCTATGCAAGAAAAAGCAGTAGCTACGCAACTGTAAAAACAGATAAGTTGCTATTCTACAGGGAGTATTCATGTTTACTCATAGCAGCAGGCACCTGGTTCATTTTATACTGCATTCTTTAGGCTCACGAAGCAAGGATTGTTAGGTCAGGGAGCCATGCAGAAGCCTTCTCACACTTGATTATTGCATTCATCATCTTTTCTGTGCAAGCAAGGTGGTCTAGTGTGCGTTCAACTGGCTCTGGAATAGCCACGTGCTTTGTTCAGTTTTTATGCAGTGCTGTACAGTGACGTGAAGTGTCTCACAATATTGTACAGTAATGAATAAGGGTGTTTGCTAAGGCGGTGTTCAAATTGCAAGACATTAGAGACTGTTAATCAAGCTTCTGTCAAAAATCGGTCTGAAATCAACTGCACGTTCTTGTGTGAGTGAAAACCTCACAGGACAGGAAGAATTGCTCGTAATAATTTGTGCATACACTGTTGAAACGCTGATGGATAAAAGGAACCCACGGTGGGAAAAATAAAGTTTCACTTGACATTAGCACAATGCAATTATCAAAATAACACACACTCGTGATACTCTACCATTGTTTGAGACGTCATTAAAACACAGTATACGTCGTACTGGAAAATTAAACAACCTGAGAGAAGCTTCTGTGCCTTTACTGCTGCTGTCATTTAAAAATTATGTTGCTGAGCCAAGCAAACTGCCAATTCTGGGTTGTTTTATTGAGGAAGTGCTAGGAGAACTGGCGGGTAGCTTTGACAATACCTCCAGTCAAAGTTTTATTTTTCCAAACTCCCAAATCTGCTGAAAATTGTCAAATCTGAGAAATGGTTAAAGTTCAGTCATTTAAGACAGTGCATGATGTTACTAGAAGAATAATTCGAAGTGAAATATTTAACAGTGCATAGAAAAATGGTACATCACATCGTATCACTTCTACAGGCACTGTAACAAAAGCGTTAGGTTTGCGCAGCCTGCCTTTGAATTTTTATGTCGAAGATGTCGAAGATAGGAGAATGGCACATGTCCCTACACTAAAATCTGAGTATGACATCTGAAAGGCCGAATGGCAGGCCATGCAAGGAGAAGAGTTCCCACGCTACTTGACAGATGCTCGATCAAATTGAATGTGGCAGAGACCTGCTCCTAAAAGTTCATATACAGTTGAACCTCAATATTACAAAGTTGTAATTGTAGCGAAAAGCCACCTCGCCAGTGCAGTGCCATCTTCGCATCGCAGTTGCCTCGGCACCCGCAATAATTAGTTCGTACGTCACCAGCAGAGCTTTGTTCACAGAGCTTTGCCTTTTTCAGCACTATACCCCTATAGACCAACCTCTTGGCTTGAATCTGCATTCTATCTTTGCTCACCTAGAAATCTGACCCCATACATCTCCGACTAAACATGTAAAACGCGCAGCAAGGTCGGCAACAGGGCAAGATATAGGTACTCCGCTGAGTTATGACACGGGTGGGAAAAACAGGCAAATGCGACGACTTGAAGAAAAATCATTTCTGTGATACGCTTCCTAGGCGTAGGTACTGGCGTAAAACAACATGCAACAACACCCGTCTGCAGTAAACATTCACTAATTCAACTAAAAAAAGTTGCAGTTTCACCCGAAAGGCAATGCATCGGTTGCGATAGCAAATTAGTAGACAGCCATACAAAGTAACAATAGTAGCTTTATTGGCCATATAGACTTGTAAATGCACGTAAAGGCCGCTGTGCTCTCGCCACTTAGTTTGCATTGAAGTGAGAGGCAGCACGAAGGTCAATTCGCTCGCTGCAGCTGCCGCGCTTTCTCACTCCAACATTTTGACAGCAAGTGCACATGGTCATTGAGGTATATGCCCTTTCGCCCACTCTGCTCCGTCGAGGCCTGGGCCAGCAAGCGCAAGCCAGCATCCTGAGCACCTCGCGACGTCCTCGGGACCTGCTGTTGACTCAGGCCCTGCTGACCTGCTGCAAACCTGCTGCAGACCTGCTGCAGACCTGCTGACCGCAGCGCTGCTGACCCAGGCCCGAGCGCGTCGCGCAGCACGGCCAACGGGAATGCACTCATGACGTGGTATCGCAGCCAATGGGAAGTTTCGCTGCTACAGACATCAGCGGCTTTTTCGCTCAATGGGCCATTTGACACTTTCGCATCAAAAAAATTCTGGTTGCGGGCCTCGGTGTTACATATCAGCCTTTTTCTTTTAATCGCTGATTCCATGGAAAAGCTTATCCTACAGTGCCTGTGGCGATGGCAATTAAGTTCTGGGGTTTTATGTGCCAAAACCATGATCCGATTATAAGACGATTGATTTTGACCTCCTGGGACTCTATTCTGCACTTAGATTTAAGAACACGGGCAATTTTGCATTTCGCCCCCTTCAGAATGCAGCCGCCGCAACCGAGGCGGTAGCTGAGGTCGAACCCACGCCCTCAAGGTCAGAAAAGCAATGCCAGAGCCACCAAGTTACCAAGGCAAGTCATGGCAACGGCAATATGTACACACAATAATGGACACACAATATTGAATGGTCTATCAACAGTGTGCTACATATGGAAATACTATACTTCCCCATTGCAAAAAGAGAACTGTATTTGATTCATCAAATATATAAGCATGTGATCAATGAAAAATTCCTAGCCAATTTTGTTGTACTCTAGACTAAGGTTGAGCGAAAAGTGCTCTAACAAGCTTTCCAGATGCTGGAGGAGTAAAATTAAAATGCAATAAAAATATTTCTATGAAGTCGTTTTTTTTTTTGGACAGCTCCATTTTATTGGCCACATTTGTGGGCACCTCTAAGTCTAAACAATGAGCTTCTGTACTGAGAACACCGTACCACATGGGCTACTACTAAGTGCAAGGCTTCTCAACTTCAGACCTTATCCTGCAGTAGGCTAGATTTTTATAATCAGAAACCCAGTTTTCGGCACCTCGAAACAGTTTTCAAGGAATTACAAGGATTGG
Organism: Dermacentor variabilis; assembly: GCF_050947875.1. NCBI lineage: Eukaryota > Metazoa > Arthropoda > Arachnida > Ixodida > Ixodidae > Dermacentor > Dermacentor variabilis. Next base: position 83,443,692 of record NC_134568.1, read on the forward strand.
AACTATTTAAGAAGCTGAAGGCCTATAAAAATTTTAGCCTAAAATTGGGTGTATTCAAGATATGCAGTTATAGTTTTATAAACCTTGTTGATACATTGGCCCTCTTACCACCACTGAAAGTTACATGCTAATGGCCTCTGTCTTGCCTACACCCTTCTTTTTCAGTTCACATATCCTTTTACTACATCCTTTTTCACCCTTAACATGGAAAGAGGAGTACAGTAGAACTTCCCTCGTACGTTTTAGAAAAAAACTACAGTCAATTCTTGTTACTATGAACCCCACATTAACGAATTTCTCAAATGTACGAATATTTTAAATATCCCCGCCAGATTGCCTATATCTTCAATGTAAAACTATTTCAGAACTACGAATTTCAATACAGCGCATATTTCAGAATAACGCACAGTTTATTTTCCCCTTTACAGCCGAGGAACATCAGTATTACAAATTCGGCTAAAAGTAACAGAGCCTCAACTCTCACGTGAAACCGATACAGTGCAGTAGCTATCATCATCACCACGTCGAGTTCCAACTGCTTCCCCACTAACTTCACCAAGAGCTTCACGACAAAGGTTTGGCGATGTTCATGCGAGATCCAACGATGAATGCAGCTACCGACGGTGCCAGGAAAATGCAAAAGCAGTTTTCACTGCAGGAAAAATTTGACATAATGCAGGAAACTGACGCAAGAAAAAAGCAAATTGACATGTGCAGACAGCTTGGCATTGCCCCATCGACCATCGTGACCATATTGAAAGACCGAGACAAGACTGTCAAGCTTCACCGGGAATCGCAATTCGCTTCTATGAGGAAATGGCTACGACTGGGAAACTTTCAAAATGTGGACCAAGCTGTTCTGATATGGTTCAAAGATGCCAGACTGAAAAACGTTCCCGTGTCTGGCCCAATGCTCCAAGAAAAAGCCAGTGAATTTGCCGATGCACTTGAAATAGCTGGGTTCGACGCCAGTGTGGGTTGCCTTTTTCGTTTCTGTCAAATCGTACTTCGAAAACGATATTTTCAACGCAGATGAGACCGCATATATTTTTTTTTTTATCAGCTTCTGCCAGACAGGTCGATGCACTTCAAAAAGCAGCAGTACAAACAAGACAAGAAGTCACATCTTTGTGTGACAGTCCTGCTTTGCTGCAATGCAAAAGGCACGAAGAAAATTAAACTGCTCGTCATCGGAGAGTACGCAAAGCCTCGCTGCATGAAAAATGTAATGTCGTTACCGTACGACTACGGCGCCAACAAACGAGCCAGGATGACCAGAGAACTCTTTTCCAAGTGGCTCATCAAACTCGATGACCAAATGAGGAGGGATGACCACAGAATTCTACTGGTTGTCGACAACTGCTTTGCTCACATTGTGAATGTTCGCTTGACGCACATTCCAAACATGTGCACATGCCAAACAACGCGTTCTTGCTGCAACACCTAGACCAGGGCATTATAAAGAGTGTGAAAGCAGAATTTCACAAGTGCCTTGTGCAGCGGTTGATTATCAACCTTTGCCTAAAGCAGCCAACTGCAATCAATATTCGTCAGGCAGCGGAAATGCTCACAGGAGCTTAGTGAAACTTGAAGACGTCCACCATTAGCAACTGCTGGCGAAAAGCAGGGCTTGTCAAAACACCTGTATAGCTTGAAGATGACCTAGAGGCGACCGACAACAACCCAGGAGACCTGTGGACCGAGGTTGCAGAACTGCTGCCTGCCATCTCTTCCTTCGACAACTACATGGAGAGCGACAGCGCAGCACTAACGGCGGCGGACCTGACAACCGAAGAGATTGTTGACTGCATTCGCGATGTCTCCAGTGACGATCACAACCCAAAGGAAAACGACTGGGTCACCGAACACAGAAGATGAGATCGTGTTGAACATTCATGCTTTAGTGCACATGAACAAAGTTCGCACTTTCATCGGTCGGTGCAATGACGTACCCGATGAGGTATTGCGCAAACTGGAAGATGTAGACCCATTCCTAATCGGTCGTGTGTGCTGCACAGGCCAGAAGAAAATCACTAATTTCTTCAAATAAAGTAGCTCTGAAGTGAGTGAAAAATTCTTATTTGAGAGTTACGCTTGTCTGCACACGCGTCTACTGTCAAGGTACGACATTTTCATTCCTAGGTTTGTCAACTGGCTTATAACCATAAGTTTTTCATTACAACAATATTTCAAAATAACGAACGATTTTCAGCGGTCCCGCGTGATTCGTTATATCCAGATTTGACTGAATAGAAACACTTACTAACCAGGAAAACGTACGATCTAAAGTCACAAACATTTAGAAGACTCATTTGTAGTTGGCTCTATGTAATGCGAAGCATTGCATAAATCACCGCAGCACGAGGTGCTGACCCGCGCTGAGCTGGTAGGGCCTGAGCAGCCCGAAGACGCACATCATTTTTGTTTTTGCAGCTTGAGCAAGCTGATGTTTGCACTCCTAACTTGGCCTGGGTTAGCAGCTTTTTCAGGCAAGGCAATTCGCGGAAAAATTCTGACGTGCTCACTCCACACGAATCGTTGCAGCATGAGACACCGAGTGTTTCAAGACAGACATGAAAAACCAAAATGAGATCGAGCTGGTGGGAAATTCCAGAATACAATGCTACCAGAGCGAAACATGACACTCACTTTGCACCGCATGAAGCAGAGAACCATGGCATGTTTGGGGTATCGCCTATTGAAAGCGTGCATGCTTCCAATGGCACTATGTCACAAGCACTGTGAAACAGAAAGGGGAAGATACTTATTGCAATATGATTGGTGGTGATAGCCACCAATCATATTGGCGTGCAATGAATTCGGCGTACGACGACTCTCGAGAGTTCCTGGTACCGGAATAGGAAACTGAGTGCACACTGGCATTTTCACGCGACATGGGCAGGAGAGTACTGCGGGGAAGCCGCTACGACAGGCGGCTACTGCTCTCGATCACACACACATCGAGCTTTTTCTCGTTTGCATGAGGCCTAGCAGCCAGAAAACATATTACGCAATCACAGTTAGGCAGTGCACTGAACGTTAGTGCCAAAAAACATGTTTTCCGAGAACACATCAACTGGTAAAAAAAGGAAGCATAACTGCATTGAGCCATTCTTGTTTGTCATTTTTTTGTTTTTGATTGTGGATGTTGGTGCCAGGAAATTGTACCAAACGAGATTGTATCAACGAGGTTCTACTGTACACTATCTGCCAAACATATGACCCATATGTCATCAACACTTTCTATAGCAATCACAGCATCAGTGCAAAAAAGGTACTCAAGGAAGGTGTACTACTGAGGTGCAGCATGTCGTTCGTTATACTGATGTGTTGTCTGAGCAGTGATGAAATACCACACAATGTCTCATGTCTTGTACGTCATCCGCCGTGGTTGCTTAGTGGCTTTGTCACTACCCTACTAAGCACGAGGTCGTGGCATAAAATCCCGGCCACAGCAGCCGCATTTTAATAAGGGCAAAATGCAAAAGTGCTCCTGTACCATGGATTAGGTGCAAGTTAAAGAACCCCAAGTGGTCAAAATTAATCCGGAGTCCCCCACTATGGAGTGCCTCATAATCAAATCAGGGGTTCGGCACGTAAAACCCCATAATTTAAAAAAAGTAATCCTTGACGTCTCGTACCATCCTGTATGACGTGAGGCCTTCTCATCATGTGCATTCTGTTGACAGATGGTTGAGCCCCCTTCATGTTTGCCCAGGGCCCTGATCACACATTATCAAATGCTGTAGTAGTTCTGCGGAAACCCGCAAGGTGGAGAGAAGTAATGAATAAAGGGAAAATCAGACATCCACCCGTTCGTAGCTACGAACGGGTGGATGTCTGATTTTCCCTTTATTCATTATCAAATGCTACAGCCAAAGAATTTGTTGTAAGCAACTAGAGTTGTCAAGAGTTTTTTTTTTTCTTTTTCTTTTCTTTTCTCTCTCTCTCTCTCTCTCTCTCTCTTTTTTTTTTTTTTTTTTGTGTGTGTGGCAATGCCTATTCACAACTCAGGAAGCATCATGCTATAAAGTCCCAGAATCCAGTTTCATCTCCCTTCCACTAGTTTCAAAGCTTTTCATCACGACACTACAACCAAGGATCACGGGTCTCATTTTGCAAGAGTACTATCTTAGAACATAATGCTAGCAATGATTAATAACGACTATGAAATTACCCTTTTTCCTATTTCTCTTGAATTTAAAGAACCTTTACCACTCAGAGAAAATTAAAAACCAGGTAACATGTTACATCCTTTCAAGATACAACCAAATACCATGCAGAAGAAAGGCCACCAAGGTCAACTGCGTTCCTACCTGTTGCGGATACGATGGCCTCCCATGCAATGCCTGGGGCTGAGCAGATGAAGTGGGTGGTGAACCAGGGTAACCCTGCCTCTGCTGTGGTGCACCAGGCGTACTGCCTGGAGGTGGTCCATACCCCTGAGATTGTGTTGCTGGGTGTGAAACAGGAGGTGAAGGCACTCCAGAACTGGCCACACCTGGGACTCTGGGGCCCTGAAAGGGTGCTGGTACACTCTGTCCCGACACTGGTGGAGGTGGGCCTGAAAAATGGGACGATGGTGGATGTGGCACTGAAGATGTTGGAGGGCCAGGCAGTCGGCTTGTGCCCGAAGGTTGAGACACAGGAGGACCAGAGACTGGTGGTGCTGGACCCTGAGCAGGAGCTGCTGAACCCAGAATGGATGGTGCTGGGCCTAAGACTGGCCGAAAGGTGGTGGGCGCTGATAACTGGCCTTGAAATGCAGGTTGAGGGCTGGTAGCTGGATGCTGGTTGGAGGAGACAGGAGGCGGCATACCTGGCACAGATTGCACACCCAAAGTGGGAGGTCCGGGGAAAGCACTTGAGGGAGTGGACACTGGATATGTGCTACCAGAGACAGGTGGCGAAGGTAGGCTGCTGGGCCCTGACGTAGGCGTTGGCCTGGCAAATGGGGCTCCAGAGACAGAAGGTGGCCCCATCGGAGGTTGTCCAGGCTGCTGTGGTACCACCCTTGCAAAAGATGATGAGCTTGATCCCTGAGAGGCTGGTGGATAGAATCCTGCTACTGGTGGTTGCGGGCCTCCTCGGAGGGGTGGAGCCGCCTGACTGGTGTTAGGGTACATGTAGTTGACGGGGCCTTGAGTGGACAGCAAAAATGGCAAATGTCACTCAGTTGACAACACCCAGATATGGTTCACAGTACTCATCAATAGTGAGCCAGTGATGCAAGATCGCTTGTTTTTAGAACATTAAAAGTACTACACTGCATTGGCAACGTTTCTTGGTTGAGTGTGTCTGATTTAAATGTGTGTCACCAAACAGTTTCTCAGTCACTGCAAATGTGGGGAACAATTAAAGCTGAAAATTACATTTTTGTTAGTAAATTAATGACCCAAGTGTGCCTATTAAAGGCGACAATTATGCCTTGCAACTGGAACACTGGAATGGGAAACGACTTGGTACTATAGTCAGCGACACATGTAGAATGCAACAGAAGATCATCCCAAAAAGACGTAATGCACCAGTTCTTCATCCCTCCGTGCTTTAAGAAATGCAGTCTGTGACCAGTAAAGAATTCAGAAGAAGCTCTTCCTACAAAATTGTGCTGCACCGCATCTCCATGCTCCCATAAAATAATTCCCTTACAGATAGCAGCCCCCAGTAGCTCATGCTGCAGTCATGCACCTCTTGCATGAACAGCCAAGACTGGCAAATGTGGACATGAATAAGACAGCTTCGGGAACTCCAGAATAGGATTGCGTGGAAGATACCTGACCTCGCCGTGTTCAGAGAACCTCTTTGCACATCATCTAGAAGATGCCACCACAAAGTGTGGATCCTTTTTCGGACCAACATACCGTATTTATTCGCGTATAACCCGCACCAAAATGTGAAAAAACGCGTTTAAAAAGTGGGGGTGCGGGTTATCTGCGAATTTTTTCCTTGGGGGGGGGGGGGGGGGTGGTCGGCTTCACCGCAATGTGCGGCGGCCTCCCCGTGTAGTCCGCCATCCCCATCGTCATCGACGCTTGTCAAGCCGATGAAGGGCCAACGAAAGGCCAGCATTGTTGAGCCTCGCGTTAGGCGCTGTTTAGTGTACTTACCCCAGTTTGCACTGTTTGCCTGCTTTGTTTTGGCATCATGAGTGCGACTCGACGGCAGTGTTTCACAGCGAAAGAGAAGCTAAAGATTATAGCCGCTGCCGAAGAAATCGGCAACAGAGCTGCTGCAAGACAGCATGACGTCGACGAGTCGTGCATTCGCGACTGGAGGAAGAAAAAAGAGAGTCTCGAAGCAACGAACCGGAACAGGCGAGCGTTTCGGGGTCCGAAGACTGGCGCGTACCCCCACCTCGAGACGCAGCTTGCGAAGTTCATTGAGGAGCAGAGAAGTCGTGGCCACGCTGTTTCGACTGAGATGGCGCAAATGGAAGCCCTGAAGTTGGCCCGGGAATTGAACATTCCACGTGAGTTTCGTGCAAGCCGTGGATGGCTTCAGCGCTTCATGCGAAGACATGGATTTTCTATGCGGCGGCGAACAACCATGTGCCAGCGGCTTCCTGAAGCCTACGAGGAAAAGTTGTTGAACTTTCAACGATATGTGATCGCACTTCGGAAGGAGCACAGCTATTTGCTGTCTCAGGTGGGAAATGCTGATCAAACACCTGTGTACTTTGAGATGCCGATGGACACGACCATGGAAAAAAAGGACTCCAAATCAGTCAGCGTGCTGACCGGCGGAAATGCCAAGCTGCGCTGCACAGTCATGCTATGCGCTTTGGCTGACGGCACGAAACTGCGCCCGTATGTGATTTTCAAACGCAAGACGCTACCTAGCATTCCACTGCCCCCAGGAATCGTTGTGCGTGCGGAAGAAAATTCGTGGATGAACAGTGGCCTAGTCGGTGACTGGCTTCGAGTAATCTGGGAGCGAAGACCACTGGCAGCTTGCTGGCACGCCGGTCGATGCTCGTACTAGATTCCTTCAGAGGCCACTGCACTGATGCGGTGAAGGCTCGCCTTGCCGAGACCAGCACCGACCTCGTCATAATACCTGGCGGCATGACGTCCATGCTACAGCCACTCGACGTGTGCCTGAACAAGCCGTTCAAGGCACACGTGAAGCGGCTGTATGCCCAGTGGATGGCCGACGGCATTTACGCCCTCACACCGACGGGACGCGTGCGAAGGCCTGATATTCCATTGCTGTGCCAGTGGATCGTGGATGCGTGGAAAGCGATACCGGCCGATTTGGTGCGCAAAAGCTTTAAAAAATGTGCGATCAGTAATAGTCTGGATGGTTCCGAGGACGACTACGTCTTTGAGAGTGGCGATGAAGCCTCGGATGGCAGTAGTGAGAGCGGCGACGATTAAGAATCGGATAACCAGTGACGTGGTGGCGGTCGTTTGAATAAATGTTCTGAAAACGAAATGATCACTGAGTGTGAGTTGCATCTTTCTAGCGCTCATTTTTTTTTTCAGGTAAACGTGCGGGTTATACGCGAGCTTTTTTTTTCCGCCGAGTTCAAAGTTAGGGGTGCGGGTTATACGCAGGGGCGGGTTATACGCGGGTAAATACGGTATGTTGGTTGTATCCTACAAATGCCACTGCGGCACCTGAGCAAGGCGGAGGCTGGGGCATGAATAGCAAGAAGGGAGGAGAGGGAGAATCAGACATGGTGATTCACTAGTGCGTGCACTAAAACATTGTTCGAGGGGAATTGCCGCTGCATTCTTGGGCAGTCACTGACTACTGTACAGTCAAACAAGTAAGATGTGCATTGAACTTGGATGTTACCCCATCTGACCAGCACAAAGTACATGATCACTGATATTCTTTTTACGTCTGCTACTTTTGATGCTGATATTTCAAACAAAGCATCATACCATTAATAGTGCCTGTTTTTAGTAGTTATGGTTCATTGCACAGTTATCACTGCCTGAAAAACAAGAAATTGCAGAAGATTGTTTTGAAGAAGAAAAAACAAAGGTTTTCAGACGTTTTACAGAGATGTTCACCAGTGCTTCAATATCAATACTGAGGCGAGATGCCTAGGCGGGAAGGCACCAGATTAGTTTTGACCATTTACAGTTCTATAGCGTACACATTAAGTAAAAGAGCATGTTTGCATTCTATGCCCATCAAAATGTGGCCGCCATGGCCAGGAATTGAACCCGTGACCTCATGCTCAGCAGCAGAGCACCACAGCCACTGAGCCATCACAGGTAGCTTCACTTTCCCCTATAATCATTTCATGGCTCTCATCGTGCACACAGATTTTTTCAGTGTGTGTGTGCTAGTGTTCTTGTTTGTTTCTATGGGTGCATTATTTTTATTTTTCTCTTATGCTCTTCTTTCACCCTCGTCACCCGAAGAAGCATGCCAAGCCTGTTACTAGCAAGCCTTTTCAGTTAATAAAACTTACTCCCACATCCACACATTTTACTATATACCGTATTTACTAGATGTTAACGCGCCCTCGATTGTAACGTGCACCCGTTTGCCATGCCCTAAAAAAAAAAGTCGTTTACAGTACCGTCCACCTCATTCTTTCTTACAGAAATACAACTTTCTATCATTTGGAAAAGCAAAGATTTACTCCCAGTATGCTAAAGTTGATCCTGATCACTTTCCTGATCACACCTGATCACTGATCAGGTGTGATCACCTGATCAACACCTGATCACTTTCCTTTTAATTGCGGCATCACATCTCTTCGCAGTCGGCACTTCCATGCTGACAGAGCAAGCGCAGAAACTGGGAAGACAGATGGTGTACTACTACAGCACATGGAGGAAGCTACGGCAGCTAGGCTCAAAGCGCGTATGGGGCGGCCATTTTGAAATACCGATGGCGATATGGTAACGCAGGTTTAGGGTCGTACTTGATTCTAACATGCATGCAATTTTTGGACCCGTATTATCAGAATAAAAGTGCACGTTAGATCCGAGTAAATACGGTACTTGATGTAGATATTATTTCCATGCAATTCACTCCAGGAATATGCAAGTTTTGCAGACAATGGGTAGGCTGTACGGTGTGAATAACATGGTGGCGAGTGCTCAAGATGCTATTGTGCAAGGCCAGTTGTCTGGTACGGCACAGTACCAGTGAGCAGTTTAGCTCAGATGACCAAAAAATGCAATATATATCTTTGTCCACTACTGTACATGCCTGAATGTGACAAGGCTGTGAAGGACTCCTATTAATGCCATGACATTTCTACGAACTACTTATTTAAATCACGGGTGTCCTACATGTATATAAAAATATAGAAGAAAATTACCCAGAAGATATGATATTCAATGCAAAATTTGCAACAAGTCCTCTTCATGCAACTTCTAACATCTCATCACATTGCTCAAATTAACCTCACTGTAGTGGTTCCAGTCAATCAACATTATTTTCATCAAGACACATGCTCTATCGCAATTTGATTTGTCAAAGGTAGCAACACGTTGGAAATGCCACAGACAGAGTACGGACCACTGAGCGAAACGCATGGGGTTGTGCACCTTCTTGTCAGAGTACAGCTTACATGTTACATTTTCACCATCAGACAGGCAGCAGAAGTCATTCCAAATGCACATTAAAGAAAGCATTCCATATTTTACATACCGTCTATTGAACAACATCTTTACAAAATTTTGGCAGTTATCAGGGTGGGCACAGATGTTTGTGCCTAGCAACTATAGCAATCTTATCAAATATAAGACTGCAGCCAAGTAAGTCAACGAACAAGCTGAGAGACAAGAGTGAGTCAGATTAATACCTCTGTCACATGGGCACCCGCGAACTCTGTTGACATGAAACTCCCTAATGGAGATTTACGGCAATGGAGTTGCGGCCGTGCTACATGGCACCATGCGAGTTTTCGACAGGCGCCGCATAGGACAGAAATGGCACTGCTGCGCTTACTTTTGCATACAACTGCTCACATATGCATTCGCCATTAAAGGTAGCTTTTTTTTTCACGCAGTATGTAATCTAATAAAATCACAGCGAGAAAGTTTGCTGTATACATTACCGCAAGACTTGTTTTCCAAGGATAGCTAAGTTGAAAGTGATGCTGGCCACAGTGTGTTCTTGCTTTCGTGCGTGGGCAGCGTCGGTCACGTTGTTCGACCGATGCGCTTCGAGTTGTGATTCTGTACTATGTAATCATGCGTGTGCGTGTGTTTACGGTGAGCTCAACTGCTCCCAGATAAGTGACGAAGCAGATAAACAAACTAAATGGCGAAACAACAATTCCCCATGTGGCATGGCGAAGCATTGGTGTAGAGGGTGCAGACGCTATGTCCTTAAAAACAAATTAAAAACTCCTATTACGTGGCGTGTAAACCAAGACAAAAAGATATGAGCCAATTATGACGACTTTATTAGCGTGGTTTTCTTTGCAGCTGTAGCTATCTGGGAACAAAAGTACTCCATACAGCCATAATGGTCACTGCCGAACCCCCTACGCCAAAGTCTCCATAACTTCCTTGGTGCAAGGGAGACCGTGTGACACGGAGCGCAACTCCCTTGATGTAAAGACGAAGGAGTTAAATGGAGTTCGCAGGTGCCCATGTGACTGGGGTATAATATAACCAGATGCAAAATATTAGCTACGAGAGCCAACGTAAATCAAGAATCGAGCAGGGATGCTAATGCTAATTTGGACATCAAACATGAGGCCTTAGATCGTATGTAAAAACCTGTCTTTCCTTAAATTCATAGCTAAATAATGCAGGCCTTTACTGTTTCATTTCATTATTATACAACAAAACCTTGGTAATTCGAAGTTGGCGGAAACTGCAGAAAATATTCAAATGTAATAGGTTTTTGTCAAATCAGTTCTGCATGAATATGCGACGTGGAGGAAAATTCATGGAAGTGAAAACTGACATGAGAGGGAATTCATGAAAATAAAATTCACCTTTTTTAACTAATTTTTCAAATTATTCGGGAATTTTGAAAAAGAAGCAAGGAGATTTGTTGCAGAGGCACACATCACACGCTTATTCAAATGTTGGACAGTTATTACATTCTTCTTTTCTAGATCGCCCGATTCAATCAAATGCACTCAGGGTCATGTTCTCAGCTGTTTAAACTCATGCAGCATTACAGATGCACCGACGCTTCACTCAACAATGCTAGACATTGCATGTGATGCCCACCAGGAGGAGCATCATTTGGTGGTTATGAAAAGTTTCAGCACAACACCAATGCTCAATCCACTGCTCCAATCTGTGCCAACATTGGTGCCATGCACTGCTACCCAGAGCATGCACATGTGACGCTTCGAAACTGCAGATGGGCCTCTAACACCAGCCCATTTTGTCCAACATTTCGGCATAATCATGGCACAGCGTAAAGGTATATATTTACTGCACAGCATGACTCAGCACTCATTGCACTCCTCAGGAAACAGCAGTGTCCACCGAAGACGCAGTTGTCTGTGCATGCTGAATGCACCATTCTGTTAGCTTTGTTCACTATTCTAATTGGCATTTAGTTGATTGATTGACCGACTCAGTTTGATGTCCCAATGCAACACGTGCTACAAGAGACACCATAATGGAGAGCTCTGGATCAATTTTGATCGCCTGTGGTTCTTTCAACATACACCCAAGCCACAGTAAATGAGTGTTTTTGCATTCCACCTCCATTGGAATGTGGCTGCCAGGGCTGGGAACCCAACCTGCAACCTCCTGTTTGCAGCTGGACACTGTAGTCACCAAGACACAGTGGCAGGAGTACTCATCAGTAATTAACATCCTTCTCAACTTTCAGACACTAGAAATAACTAGGTCTTCAAGATCGACCCTCAATGTTGTAGGCCTAGCTACCTTGAGAAGGTGACTGCCCAGAATTGCTGCGATGCACCACCCAAGCATGACATTTATGCCGAAATTTCATGCAGACAGACATCAATGCAGAATCTGTGCCATCACAGATTACTGTCTTTTCCTGGATGCCACAAAGAGACATGTCAGTGCTGCAGGTTTCCTAAGCAATGCTGAAGGCCTCAGAGGACACAGCCCACACCAATGAATTATCTTAGTTGGTATGTGCTGTCCCACCATTTCTTAAATTAGTAAAATTTGCAGTAGAAATTATGGGACAGCAGAAAATCTTTTAAATTGCAAATAAACTGATATCAAATTATCAAGGTTTTACTGTATGCAAATAGTCGAAATATTACCAGCAAAGGAGCTTTCAGACACTAATCAGAAAAATAAAAAGTGCCTTCAAATGATGTCAAACACTACAGCAACTTAGAATGAATTGAAAAAAGAGCTAAAACAAACCACACACAAAAAAGTGAGAAGTCATAATTGCTTTTATGAAAACAAGTGCAAAACTTCTTATTTCCAAGGTGAAAAGAAATTTGTCCTAAGCAACCATATGCAACATGACATTGAATGCACAACAGCAGAAAAAAAAATTCATCAAGAATGAAGAGCTGAGCTTGGCAACTCATAAGTGGACATACAGCACAGGCACACGAGAGGAGTGCAGCACTGTGTGTGTCTGGTCTCCTATCTGTATTAGCCCCGTTGGTCCAAAAATTGACCTCTTCGCAGGTGTCTAGTTTTTACAGCATGGTGTTCTATCTCAGTGGTGATAACCATGCAGCCCATTTCTGTAGCTTCCTTACAACATCCACACACAGTGCTAGTCTCATCCAGCATGCCAGCAGAGCCTCCAAACAAAAATAATGTCTGCATCATAGCACAACTAACAGCTTTTAGAAAACAAGACTAAACCAAATACAGAACTGCAGAGTAATCAAGCAAAGAAAAAGAGAATGAAACGCTCATGCAAGCCCAAATTGCCAGCAGAGGAAAGCAAGTTGACTGGGACATAGGACAGGGACATACTCGGCCTGGGAGAAGAGAACTGCCCCTCCATGAAATCGTAACGCTGACTTGGGATTGGAGAAGCATTCCGTGAGGACTTCGCTGACGTTGGCTCTACAGAAGGAGGGGCATGGGGAGGGACATGGCAACAGTCATGCCACACAGTTAGTTGGATGACATCCCACATAGGTCAAAAAGAGCAGGAAACAGGGAACAGATTAAGAGAATAGAGAACTTGCAGACCCAACACCACAAAGACAGAGTGCAGCAAACAGTTATTTTAGTAATTTGCGTCATTCAAGCGCACATACAAGCAGACAAAACTTATCTCCAATACATCAATATGCACCTCTTTCTACAGCCTGGAGTCCATGGAATACAAGAGAAATATTTTAATATAGGTTATCTGACAAATTCAGCTTCATTCTCAGAATGAAGACACACCATCGTGATCTAGGGCTATGTGCCACACTGTCAAATTGTCAATTAACAAATTTGTTACAATAACGAAAAACAAGGTCATGCATGAAAACAATCTCTTTTCCCAGCAGTTTTGACACTAATTGCTGTAGACCTTGCAATACAAAATTCAGTACTGCTACAGTTGGGCAGGACATGGCAAGATTCACATAAATGCCAACCTAAACATTTGTCATAAACGAACCCAGCCATTTTCCGTCCAATTTTTGCCGCATTAATGTATGCATAAATAATTATAACTAACCTGTCTTTCTTCTTTAGTTGCTCATGGGACCCATCCCCCAAGTTCTTGCAGTAGCTTTGCCTACAGGCATCTACGGAAACTGTGTTCATCATATAACATTACCCCCTTTGTGCGCATCAGCTTCAGTACTAGCAGCTCTAAGTCTAACTTAAATTTATCTAAAGAATTCTCAGTACAGAAGTTCCCCTTCTGTAGAATTTTTCCAAAGGAGACCTTGCATTCTTTTTTTGAATGTATAGTGAAGCAATTTTGTGCTGCAGCCTTGGGCTCCTGCCAGAACAAACCACACAGAAACTGCAAACACTTTGCATTGTTATGCCACTTTTCAACCTGTAGGCTTTTCAGTGCCTGTATTAGATGCATGTGAGCTTGGTAAGAACACTAAGCAACACAAAAGGTGCAGGCTATGACCTGAGTACACCAGCCTGAGCTACAGTGGTGTTTGTTTGACCCCATTCGGTATGTTGATTGCATTATGACGCCAGTACTATAACTGACACGTGGAAGTGCTATAGCAGACACGCATGCACTTGTATTGGCATGGCAGAGTTCTCATAATTTGTATCTGCAATGGGCAGAAAAAGAACCAAGCAACGAGTGCTTCTAGAAAGTGCCCAGTCAGTCAGTGTCCTGAAAGGCACGGAACTCTCTAAACCCTGCAAAATGATAGGAGGCATACTATGGCCAAGTCATGTTGTACAAATAATTGAAGATAGTTTGCAAACCAGCCCAAATAAGTGGACATGGCATTTCTGGCACAAAGACAAGCTAGTTTCAAGACTACAGCACTTCATTTTAGCTTTTGGTGTAAGCACTAATGACGCAGACAGCAAAGATACAAATAGAGGGACACACATCTGTCCCTGTGTGCGTCTTCATATAATACGTCTATCTTGAATTTTGAACATCACAACACAGACTGGACAACCACAGCTAAAAGGATGCACACAACCAGTGAGTCCAAATCCCAACATTATGCCTACATACTCAACCAGGAATCTGCACTTTTCCTTTTAGCCATGATCATATTTTTCTGAGCGGTATCAAAATGAGCATGGCAGACTCAATGTGCAATTTGCATGTTTATAGGCCTCGCTAGCTGCAGCACCCTCCATGCCATATGTATCCTTTCTCGAGAGCACAAACCTCAAGCCTTCAGCAACCAAAGCATGGAGCCAGGCAAAACTTTGTCTGGGGTTAGTTGGTTTATGAGCTAAGATCTAAAAAAAATCTAGCGCAAAAAAAAAAGGATAAGAACACAGTGCAAAGAATTTTTTGTTCTTAACTATGGAGCCAGGATTTATTTGTTACTTTTGAATGTGCTACAGTGTGACTTTGGGCAAATTTTATGCTAGCTTAGCTTTAAAGGGACATTAAAGGCAAATATTGAGCCAAGCTAAAGTGATAGATTAATACTCTAAAACATCCAAGGCATCAATATTACCATGAGCAGAGCTTTACTAAGAGAGAAAGTGAGGTAAATGTAAGACAAGATTTGACACACTGCCAGGACATTTTGGTATTAGCCCTAAGATGTAACACCTCACTATAACTGTCTCACCAGTACTGAACAACTGATAAAATAAAGATCATTGCATTGTATTATAAGACCAAAGAAAATTATTCTTGTCCACTGCTATTCAGTTTTAGAAAGAAGAATTGATGTTACCTTTGACAATGGTCAATGGGTGGTCAAAGGATTTCATTTTTACTCAGCCCCCCACTACCCGCATTCACATTTGGGTAGTGCCGGTATTGCACAGCGCTAAGCTAGTTTTGCTAGCTCACAAAATTGACACTAACTGCCAGTAGCAGAAAATGCTGCAACCATACCTTCGCATCTTACAGAAAAAATCGTAGCACAGTCTCTCGGGCTTCATTTTACTCATTGACGGTAGTAAAGTCAGGTAACGACGTATGCAGCATCACACCACCACACTCATGACGGGAGAGTTCAATTAGGTTAGCGGAATGCAGCCCCATTCAGTCGCGATTTTCTCTGCAACTAAGTCTTTTCTTGGCACAAAACAAACAGTGCGAGGCCTCTGGAGTGGTATTTTAAGTCCAGATTGACGTAATACAGTAGGTTTCAGTTAATTCGACTCCGGTTAATCAATTTTTGGGTTAATTCAATCCTGACCTAAGATAACGGCCAGCGCGCATACATGCCCATACATTTCTATAGGCTCAAACTTCCATTATTTCAATCTCAAATTAGCCTTCAGTGCATAAATTGAATTTATTGCATTAAATGAATTGCATTTATTGCGCTTTCCACCACGAATGGAAAGGGGACACTGTCACGGGACATAATACACTTTCTTTAATTATACAGGCGCACCTGCACTGTCTCTGGTCACAGTACGAGCACCTAGATGCCCAATAAGCATATTGGCAGTCATTCAGAGCTGTTTCAGAAATTGCTGTGGCAATTTAAGCCCAGGACAAATAGTCCCAGGACAAATAAACCGTTGTTCTCATATCATTCAGCCCATTCAAACTGGTAAAAAGAGGAATTGCAAAAATGTGTTTTACTAATGCAGTTACTAAATCATGCCATCATTGCACTGACGAAGCGTTCAGACAACAGGTCATGCGGCTACATGAAGCAGGTTATCCCAATCATGTTCTGGCGTCAGTTGCAGAGGGAATACTTGGGCAAGTGCAGCAATCTGGGACTTCTGGATGTGCAGAAGGAAATAGTAACCGCGAGAAAAAAAAGACCAACAGTAATACCTTATATCCACCGGCTGTCGCACAACTTAGAAAATTGCCCGCCGAGCTAACACTGATGTGGTTTTTTCTGCACCCAACAAACTAATCAGCTTGTGCAGGAAAACAAGACCAGAAAAGAAAGAAGGTGCTCCTAGCTGCCAAGTTAAGCACAGGAAGAAGTTGCACAGATTGTAAGACATCAATTATATATTGTATACCTTTATCATGTGGGAAGTATTACGTCGGTCAGTCGGGCAGCTGCATTAACAATAGACTGCGCGAACACAAAAATAAAGTCGACACAGTTGTATCAGACGGGTTTCTCTCCCTTCAACTATTACTGGTAGAAATAAGCGCGAACTCACTAGACTTATAATAGAAGCCGAGCAGACTGATGCCCTAGGGGATTCATGTATCAGCAAACCATCATTGGCTCTCTCTGAAAAAGAACTGAAATTTTTACGCATGGCATAACATATCACTTACAAAAATGTTTCGCTCTGATTGTTTATCTGATCACGTGGCTGTGACTCATGTTGGCTGAGTGTATAAGTACGACCTGGTTCTCAATAAACATTGTTGGAAGTTAGCGCTGTGTGTGTCGCTGTGTGTTTTCTTTTGTACCGTCTTGTACCTTGTACCTTCAAGAACCTTGTACCTTGAAGGGGTACCTTGTACCCCTTCAAGATGCATTACCAACAAGCCCGCATTGCAACCCTCGTGCAATTTAAGCCCTCATTTTGCCTGCCATGCGTATCTCACATATAAGACAGTTAATAGGGCCTAGTACACATTCCTTAATTATATGCATGCATATGCACCAGGCACCTAGAAGCAGAGAAAACCATCTGTGTTTTGGGAAAGCTAGTGAAAAGGGAGGCGGTAAAATGAAACAACTCAGAAAGTAGAGGGGACGTTTAAAGCCAACAAAAAAGTGGGCGTCTATCTAAAACTCTGAAGGCCTGCCAGTAAACTTATTAGGTGTTTCGGTGCTCTTACTGCGACCGGTGACTGCGTATGTACGTGTGTAAATTAAGTAACGCATGCTATGTCCCGCAACAGTGACACCTTTTCTCCGCTTGATATGCTTCACCACATAACATGACTGTATTGTGAAGAAATTAACATTAAAGGCAAATACTTCCAAGTGAATCAATGGCATGTTTCGGCATTTTTATTGCCTTTTGTTTAATTCGACCCGCCGGATAATTCAATCAGTTTTGTCAGTCCTGTCAGGCTCGAATAAATGGAAGTCGACTATATTTGCCTTTAGTGTCCCTTTTTAATATGTCCTTGATACTGAAAGAAGGAAACTGTTACGTCAAGCACATCTGCATCACAGAAGTCATAAAGTGGTTTCCCCATGCTGCGATTTCGATCATGTACAGCGAGTTAGTTTATCTGTTTTACACGGGCATGAATTTGGGGCAGAGACACATAACCAACAATTGAGTCAACAGATACAAAAATAAAATGGACGAGGCCCATTGCAGTGGCTATGCCATGGCAGTCCATCCTTCAGGCCAACTTTATTACATTGACACTGGCTGCCACTAGTATAGCATTGACTAGTGAGATGTTTCGGCGACAAATACACAATTTTTTACAGTGATCACATATTGCACAGATGAGGCTTGTGTGTTTACTCACAAAAAGAAGCTGCTTCAAGAAAAAAAGCAGAGCTACGGGGGCTACTCTGCCTAAACACTGCCAACCATCAGCTTACAGTGTGGCAGCGTTTATCACAAGCTTTTATTCCTCACCCATCAACGCATTCTAGAACAGTGTTTAGTACCCCCACAACCATTTTGCTCTGCTGCTAGTCAGTTGCCAAATAAAATTGAGGGTAGCATATATAGTTCAAGCTATTCCCATATCTTTCTATGTTCTGCTGCTACACCTTGTAACCTTGTACAGCCTTTGTAAAAAAAATTGAATAGCTGCAGAAATGTAAAAGTATGTGAAGTATAGAAAGAGCAACATCGGCAGCCTTTACTTAGTGTGTGAAAACGCTCATGGTAATTTTTGATTAGTAATAATGATTAGAGTAATGAGGGTTACACTTCAGCTTGGGCACAGTGAGTGTCTTGGGATTTCACTTTTTCTTTGCCTCACCTGACACAGGTGTGGTTCAATTTACTACCAAAACAAAATTTCTGTATAAAACACTGAAATGAGGCCTTGAATTTTATCATGGCAGTGCTGCAGCAGCAGTTGTAGTGTTTAGTGGCCATAATCGCAACTTGTCAGGTGACATATATATATATATATATATATATATATATATATATATATATATATATATATATATATATATATATATATTTTGCACACTTTTACATTACAGAAAAGTTAATCGTCCAAAATGTGTCATAGCAGGTGCACCCAAAAGATCAGTGAAATCCACAGAAAGAACTCAACCAGATGAAGTTCGGCCTACAAGTAGCTATGCCCCTAAAGAACAAGCTGCATAAGTGAACTGGTCCATCAAAAAACCCAAACGCAAACAGAATATTTCAATATTAAAAATATACAAGATATAGACTTCTGACTAAATAACACTTTGTACATTACATTTTCCCTTATTTGGGATGACAACAATCTGCTAATTATCATCAGGGAATACACCACAAACCTACTCAGCTACTTTCTGGCTTTAAAGTATCATCCGATTAAGGAAAAATGGACAACCACCGTCACAGATAACCACGTGGAACTAAACAATAATGGCAATTGCTTTTGAGTTGCACTTTTAATTTTCAAGCAAGAGTTAGACTTTTATGAAGTCTCCAGTCCAGGCCCTGTAGGGATTGGTATTTGGCATACTGCCAGATAGACTACTAAGGAGAACAAGTCATATTCAGAACTGAACTCGCAGAACAATAATATGAATGATACAGTCGAACCTGACTATATCGAACCCGTTTACATCGAATTATTCTATATATCGAACAATTTCTGGACACGGTATAGTTACAATGAGTATATATAGCAAAAATTACGCTTACATAGAACACAAATAGTAGCGACTCCCGATACATCGAACATCAAGCGGCAAAAAAGTGCCCCCAGCAGTTGGCTTTCCCTCGCGGTAGTGGGAAAACCCGGCGGCGTGGCTCCATCCAACCGCTCTCCCTACCATGACCGCGCTGCCTCGGACGAGCCATCGACACGCCCCTGCAAAAAATGATCCTAGCCCGCCTGCCCGCATCGCTCGCCCAGACAGCCAATCAGAGGCTCTTGTGCTCTCGTCGTGCAAGATGGTGAAAGTGCGAGTTGTCTCGCTGCTTTTCTGGTTCATTGTGTGTCTGCCTTGTGACCTTCTCCAGCAGTGTTGCCGTGATGAAGCGGCAGAATTCACCTTTCGTCATGAAGCTCGATATCATAAATCGGGTCGAACGCAGTGACAAGTCGGATGTCCCCGCAGCGTCCAAGATTCCGAGGAGCACTCTCAGCCTGATCTTTATGAATAAGGGGGAGATTAGGGCTAAAGCGGCCAAACTCGCAACCCGGCGCACGTGGCGCCCAACGCGGACGCACAGCCGTGTAAGAGTGGTTCATCCGAAAGTGCTTCAGCCGTGCCGGCTTCCGTGTGCTCGGTGATGACTGCAAATTTTAATTAATGCGACGAAGCCGTTGCCAGTGTTGTCAAAGTTTGGAGCGAGCTGTCGGAATTTATGGAAGCTGTTCACGAATCAACGGTGGATGAGTTTGTGAGTGCAAATGATGGTGTCGCAACCATGGGAGAGCCCGAAAACAAAGACTACATTGCCGACATCATATCGAGCACAAGTGAAAAGGGGCACAATGAGGAAAGCAAGGACGGTCCTTTGCCCACATCCTCCGAAATGATTGGTGCGCTCGCACTAGTCCGGTGCTTCTGCGTGAATGTGAAAGATTGTAGCCTCAGCTGCTCCGACTCCTTAGACAATATGGAGAAGTGCCTGCATCGCAGGCAGTGAAATTGCCCAAGCAGAAGAAAATGCAGGACTATATCATGCGAAACTAAGCTAGTTTCATCAATAAAGTGATTTTATAAAGGTAATGTGCTTTTATGACATCCAATTGTTTACCAGGCTTATATCGAATTATGCTCTATATCGAACTGACAGACATTTTTTTGCGAGTTCGGTATAGCCGGGGTTCGACTGTATGAGAAAAACACCCTTCAGACCTTTAACAAGCTTTCCCTTTGGAACCTAACATTACGCTTCATTATAAGATTGAGCACTTGCTCATAATGACAAGAAAGCACCTGACTAGTGCAGGCAGCAGAACCGCATTGATACACTGTTCCCAGGACACGACAAACAAAAAATTTAAGAATGAGGAAACCCCAATATGAAGGGCAGTGTAATTATAACATGAAAATAAAAAATCCAATTATTTCTTCAGCTGTGGCATACAAAGCTACAGAAAAATAACTGCACTGTCAGAGTGGATTTCACCATTGTCATCACTAGAATGATCAGATGAATTCAGGTGAACAAGTGAATGGCCTGCTCAAATTAACAATAAAATAATGGGATGCTTTGTTCAAAACAAAGCCCCAATGAGCACAATATTTATTTCATCCATGAAATGTATTTACATATCCATCTCATTTCAATAAAAGTGCACCTTTATACATTATCTTATCACATAGTTTATAGACGATGCTTAAATTTGTTAGAAACTATGAGAGAAATGATCAAAAATAGTTATCAGAATTGATTACAATGTTAACCTGTGCTAACTAATGATGGTGATAGCTTGTGGGTTGCTTTTCTCATTACCCACAACTTACAGAACTCAATGAGTGCTATGTTCAGAACCATGTGAAACTCTCCTGCGAGAAGATTAATGAATGAGAATATTCATCAAGTTAGTTTTCTGAACTAAGGAAAAAAAACGCCAAGAAGCTCAATATATCATGACACACAAGTGAATAATTCTGTAGAACTCTGCAAAAGCAACAAACCAAAATCTACCAAAGGAAAAGGAACTAGCCATGCTGATCATCGACTTATGGTTATAAGCTTCAGGCTTTCGCACGCACTGAGCGCATGGGAAAATCTACAAAATCAGTACAGCGATGATGAATCCCCACAGTGGCCAGTTAGAGGAGGCAGCTGCAGTGTGCCACGCCACTAGAAAGCTCGCATGCGAGTAAAAGAAGCCCTTTTATCTATGGGACAGAGTATAAGCAATTAACTATTTCCTCTGCACACAACAAAGTTCACGTAGCTGCCTCATCCAGAATGCAACACAAGATGTAAGAATGTCACTGAACGATACTGCAAATACTATATATGGGTGTCTAGGGCCATGGGATCATGCAAACTAGATATAGGAGACAATAAAACCCCTTCAGAAACACATAAATGGGGTTCTGATGTGCCAGCTGCTACATTATCCCTCTGCAAGGTTACCTCAATTCCCACCAAGCTGACTCTTTGCCTCAGCATAGCTGTGGCCTCCATGCAGTATGTCTTATTCTCTCAACCCTCCAAAGACTACATAATGTGAGGAAGGCCTGTACTAGTTTCCTTAATGGTGACAAACTTCGTGAGGCTTCTCTGATAAATGTTTAGCAGAAAATGCTAACTACACAATGAACTCCCTCATACACCATCTCAAGTGCTTTGCTACGAGAGCCAACTCAGCAATTAAAATCTGTCTCTGCTGAACAAGTTGTTTTCAGCTTAACAGCAGTAAAATGGCAGTAGAGCCCACTTAAGAAACATGTAAAGACCTTGATTGTCTGTATAATTAGTATATTATTGGAAGTCCAACTTGACAGAAGTTTTCTGAGCTATGAAAACCTAAGCAAAGTACTATCGGTATCAAATGAAACACAAACAGTGGAGCATGTGGCTGAAGCATAACTAAAGGTATAGCACACATTTGGTGGGCTTTGACTGCACTGTGCAATGATGCTTCCCCTATACTACGATGCAATATTTTCGTTTCTGTACTGGTTCGTGTTTATTTGAAAGCGAGAAAGGATGACAGCACAGCAATGATGATGGCACTAACTGTAGCACGCGCGCTGCTGTTCCCGTTTCATTTAATGCCGACAGCACATATAACTTGTTCCACCTCACTGTGCGATAATAATCGCCAATATTTTAGCATTTGTTTTCTTAAATTTTTCTTTTCTCACTCTCAACTAAAAGAGAACAAGAATAGAAATGAAAATATTGCAGTATATGGGGAACATCACTGTGTAGAGTGGTTAAAGTGGTTGTGCACACCTGTAAACGGTGATGACTGGACAGCAAGCACTATAACTTCAGCTATGCTTCGGCCAGCTACGCACTCAGCTGTTCACATTTCATTTGACGCCAACAGTACTTTAATTGTTTTTGAGAATTTTGGTTTAACCGAGCCCACTGTATAACAAAATTACTGCCCTCTTACTGAGCTTTTCAAGTTGCCCACCTTTTCCACACCCTATACATAGGCCAAAAGTGCAGTAACAGCTGGCATTCTATCACACACCAGTGGGGAAAATTTTCTCAAGTTTCCTGCACGGTAACAGGCAGCCCCATAACCTCACTAGAAGAACACTGACCTATTGAGAGTCATTGCCATTCATTTACACGAGCAGAAATAAATTACAATGCTACCGATGACAAGTTCTAACACATACACACTCCACAGGCTACTCCAGTTACTATGACAACAGGTTATGTGCACAGACAATTTTCATGTTGGCTGACATGCAGGGGTACAAAACAACAACAATGTATTGGTGTAGAAATTTCAGTCCCAAACGCACTGACACAGTCAGATACAGAGCCTGCAAGTAACGATAACTAATGTCTACTCTGATAACATAGCCCCATACAAGGCGCCGAAACTCAGCTGCTTATACTGGTAATGGTGACTAGGCACAGACTAGACAATTGTGCATTCTTCACAGTGCTTTAAGCTCTAGTTCTGGAATGTACCTGACAATTGAGCCATTTAAATAACAGAAAAGAAATTATAATGAAGCAAACCTCACCAGAAGTTGTAGGAGTCACTAGAGGACTTGAGCCAGGCTGCTGGTAACCCTGGTTTACTCTGCTTGAAGCAACACCTGCATCATGGGCAATAGCCCACAGACTTAGTTCTCTTTACTCATAGCAGTGGCCCATCCCAAGTGGCAGGCCGCTACTGTAATAAAGAACCAAATACTATACCAATACTCTTGTGTGAAGTTGACAGAGCAAAATTTTGGCTCGAAGTACAAGCCACCAGTTCCAAGGAAGAATACTTAACGGAGCCACAAAATTCATAGTAACTTTTCCAGGTGCGAATGAGGATTAATACTGTGGCTTGAAAGAGTGCTGAGAGGAGCCAAAGGTAAATATCGTGTTCTGAAAAACATCCATAATGTTGTGCAACTGCAGCAGGCCATTATCCTATTAGTAATTATTATGCCACAGTCCACGCACCATGACTGCAGTTTTGAGACAGTGGGTAGAATGGCCAGCTTGGCTATAGAAGGTGCATAGTTCAAACCCACCGCCAGATGCCCATTGGTTTCTATGGTAGGTAGAAGCAGCATTCCAGCTAGCCGCCCAGCTCCTAAAAAACTACATTGCTTGGAAGAGGTTTCTATAGGCCATTGATGCTTGCTATACAACCTATAATTATTTGATTTTTGCCACATTGTAGCAACGATTTTCATAGTCTTTCTCTTTCAAACAATGTGGCTCAGAGAAAGATGACTTCCACCAAAGTGTGTGGTACAGTTTGACCGATGCTGAATAGTGCCATGAGAAAGCGGCTTTAAACCTTCCCAGCAACATCTCTACTCAGTGGCTGCCAAACTGCATTAAGAGCCCACAAAATTTCAAGACATCCATGACATGCACACAAACTTTATACACAGCCAACCGTTACAGATCCCACAATTCCCTTGCAACAATGTGTCCATTATTTTCCCATAGTACATAAAAGTAATGCAAAACTGCTTTCCTAAAGCACCAGTAAGTATTCTAAACAACCAATGAATCCTCTGTAAAGACTTTCCCC
Organism: Dermacentor variabilis; assembly: GCF_050947875.1. Lineage (NCBI taxonomy): Eukaryota > Metazoa > Arthropoda > Arachnida > Ixodida > Ixodidae > Dermacentor > Dermacentor variabilis. The sequence continues at coordinate 83,467,986 of NC_134568.1, forward strand.
TCTTTATCACAAATGATCACAGTTACAAAATATACACTAGCATTGTGCGAACTTATCCACGTCAACATGCCAGGTATCAATACAATTTATTCCCCTTCACACACACTGCTCGACACTAACATTGACAAGCAAATAAACATGTGCACATCCCCATCAGCTTACCTGCAGGGCTCAAGGAAGGCACTTGCTGTTGGTGCGAGGAAACCTTTGATGCAGGTCCATTGGTGTACCCCCCACCCAGGTGAGCCCAGCTGCCATTTACAGTCGGCCCATTAGGCTTTGACTGCGTTGGTGGCGGCTGGGTCATAACCACCGGAGGAGGAGGTCGAAGCTGGTGGGCTTCCTTGGCCATGTGGTGGGCACTGTCCCCATAAGGCACAGCATGGGGACTTGCCCCTTCTGCAACCCCAGCTGAGGGTGCACCCGGCCGGCCATAGGGAACGGCCCCTCCATAGGGCACGCCTTGACCCCCTGGCATTGCCATACCCTGCACATTACACGGAAGGCCACTTAAAGGTTCATTCTGTTTTGGCACTGCTTTAAGAAAGTGCTTACAAAATTGCAGAATGGTCAGCATTTTCTGCAAAGGTAAACAAATCACATGGAAGCCTTCTTATAGTGTACGGGGTGATCTAGATACAAGATGGCATAGTCGGACTAAATTCAGTTTCACAGGCTCAGTATATCACAATGCTACGACATGAGGAACTGATTCATTTTGATTGGATCACTTTGCTGGTTTGCACCTAGCACCTCGTATATATTTCGTGACACCCGCTGTTGCTATAATATGACATGATTATTTTCAAGTATTCTGGAATTTTTAAAAATTGCTTATTGCAGATAACATAATTCTAGTCCTTGAGCTGGATTATTCAGAGAGGTGAACATTACTAGCATGAGAAATCAGATTCAGATTTATTGGTTCCAAAAAAGTGGTTACAACATCACAATCACGTCATAACAATCAAATCACAATCAAAACCCACATTCAACAAATTTTAAGAAGTTCACTAATTACTTTAAGGCCCATATTGCAATTTACAGATTGTAGCCAGTGGGCTTGCAAGGTGCATCCACTTGGAATGAACTTCCAGAATGACACCAGTTTGAATATATGCACAGTCAATCAAACTCCCCATAAAAAAGGCACTGTTGTTCCACTTAATTTTTTATCAAAACAATTTTTTACGCAGTGAAGCACAAGAGTAACTGGAACACCCATGTATTCCATCCCGCACTTTGGGAAATAATAGCACGAAACTGGTGTCATCCTGACAATTCATTTCAAGAGTACACGTCTTGCAGACTCATTGGCTACGATTTGTAAATTGGAATACACGGAATAAACTAATTAATTAAAAAGTTCATCCGTGATATTTTCATTAATTGGTTGAATATGTCTAGATTCTTGTGCTTAACATCTGCCTCTTCAAATTATCCAGCTCAAGGACAAGAATTATGCTACCTGCTACAGGAGATCTTTAAAAATTCCAGAAAGCTTAAAAATGATCACCCCGCATATGTATGCCTCTACGCTTTTCCTGTGTCATTTTCCACACTTCAAATATGCCGTCAACTAGGTCACCAAATTTTTACAACCTTGCATTATGAAAACAGTGGTGGCCCTGTTAGCACTGTCTTGATATTCTACATACACTCTCTGCAAGATGCACCCTTATGAAAAAAAAAAAGGGGTGGGGAAAGCAAAATAGTGTGCATTTCCATGATAGTTATTAACTTTCATTTGCATGATTAACTAACACAGAAAAAGATATGCAGAGCTTAAGTGTCAACCACTGAGCATCAGTCACTAAGCCGTTTCATACCTTATGAGTCATTTACCCCAGAACAATTTACCCCACAGCAACAAATGCACTAAATATTTTACATGGTCATATTTACACTCCACGTTACAGAGGAAAGAATTTGGTCTTGGGTGACTGCCAGAAACTCTCTACAGGCCCATATATCCATGTAGCAATAACTGATGATGTCTCAAAGCTGCACAGTGGGCTGGGTGGATTGTCCTAGCGGAAGGTACCAGAATAATTCTGACCGCATGGTCTTCCTTAGCATGCAGCTAAATATAGTATACAATTGTTTTTGCATTACAATTCCATCCAAATGTGACTGCTGTGGTCGAAAATCAAGCCTCTGACCTGATGCTCAACTGTGAACACAACAGCCAATAAGCTATTGCAGCAGGTAACCACCTTCCAGTTGTCACTTTACCAGCGACAGAATGGTGGTAAGGTGAAGAGCACAATCTTATTTACTCATTACCAACACCAATCTAATGGTTTGTCCCACCATTTTGATCCATACTGCTCACTGCTACAAGGGGAGGCTCAAAAGTAACTAATTCCTATTTTGTTCCTATGCACCTCTAATTCTGATGCCATATATCATGATTATGTAACTATTGGATAAAAACACATCACAACAGGTAGCGAATATTAACAAGGCCTCATAAACATGATGGTGCCTGTCTTTACATAATTTGCAGAGAAATGCTGAAGTAAACCTTTATGTTGCATTCATTGTCATTGTGGTTTTTCTTCCCCATTTCCTGATATTCTCCCAAACATGACCCTGCTGATAATTGGCTACTTCCCTATTTAAACCAGCCAAGAGGTTAGAGTGAAAGAGCTCATGACGTTTGTCCAGAACAACAGAACAGCTCGGAAAAACCATGAAAATCAAATTTCACAATTGCTGCAAAACTGGGCGAAACTGTCATTTCATAATGTGTTGTCTCATTGGTAACCAAATTTATATTACAAGACTGTAGAATAAAACCAAGATTACTGACCAACGGCCACCTGTGGAAGCCAAAAGAACTTTTTCTATCCTTTAACCACACCTTTTTTGGTCAGCATACTGTTTTATGACTTTGTAATATGTTGTAAAACTGTATGTTGCCATCTCAATAAGAACATTGTGACAGAAATTGATCAGATGCTCATTCCTGAAAAGCAAACCTAATCTGTCAACCTCAACTTAATATGAATCAAAGGCTTTCATGGAACCACAAGCCCCAAGTACACTCCCTTTGAGAAACTCGGACCCCCTTAACCATAGCCTAAATACTGTCGATTGGCAAGCTACTCATAACGAGGATACAATCTGTACAACAAAACATTATAAGAAGAATTTGAATCTTGACACCAGAGTATTGCATAGAAAATGCTTCTACCATACACAACACAGCCTAATCATCTTTCATTCCTTCAGCTTCACAATTATTTTTGCTACTTGTACATCTACCTTGTACATGTTTTGTAAAGAACAAGACCCAAGCACTTGCAGCCCTTCTTTTCACATTTAGTGTCCACCTTCAACACTAAGTATATATCAACTATCCATCAGACCCTCTGGAACAAGGTGACCATAATAAATGTGCATGGTAGGTCACCGCGAAACTTCCCACAGTAGTGAATTCGTGTTGCCTGTATAAATTCAGACACTTTGACCAAAAAGATTAACATCCGTTTCTTTTGTATATCAAAGTTCTTTTGTTGTGCCTTTCACAAAATTTTCACTCTGGAATCATGCTCACGAAAGAACAAACATGTTCCATGCAATATTCATAACATCTGGGCACACACACTAGCCACACAATTAAACCATTGCAGCTTGTTTACTGTGTTGCATTTATGCTATTCTCCTTTACTTCAGCAACAGACTACTAGGCCCACAGCATGTTCACTATCGCAAACATCGACAAAGACAGACGAAGCTGTGCACTTCAAAAGCCAACAGAAAAGCTAAATTTTCCTGCAGTCTAACATCTGGCACAGATGTTACACTGACTGCACACAAAAAGTGAAACTACCGCACAATCACAGGCAGCACACAGAAGACATAGAAGAACAGGGTTTCTCGATGGCTCCATGATCCAGAAATCTTTCTTGGTAGTTCATATTATAATACTGCAACCACTACTCAGATTTTTTCTTACTCGTAAGTGTTTGTATTCCATGTAAAATACCTAAATGCATGTTGAAGCATTCATGCAAAATGTTCCAACCTGCTGCATTCTTGTTGCTCAGTGCTTCATAATTTGTAAATCCCCAAATGCTCCAGGCTCTGTAAATACTTATACATAAATGCACGTTGCCAATATATATGGAACTACTCTGTTAAGTGGCCAATAAGGCCTGTCCTAGAATGCACCAAGTGTTATGCATATGGAGCATCCAATGCATACAAACAGCCAAGTAGCTACAACAGTCAATGCTTCCTTTTGACATAACTTCTTCAACAGCACTATGTAAAAGCTGCAACAGTGCTTGTAGTAACAGGAAAGAGATTCATGCATATAGCCATAAACACATGCACACAAAGCATTGTACAAGCATACATGCTCTGCATCCTTGAATTCCTCAATGAATTCTTCACTGTTATACATGCTAAAACACCACGTACCAATCCCTGTTGTTTGAACTCCTTGTACACTAGAAAAAAAATTTGCAATACTCTGTTTCGATTAACTTGTGTTTCCTACACCTAAGCAAAGTGTAAGCTAGAAATGCAAATAATTTATTTATCAAACAATATGCTCACCTAAATTGGAGCACTCAAGTTGTGCTGTATCATTGCAGTTACAGTTTATGCAGTAAGTGCAGTAAGTGCAGACAACTGTTTGGGAAGCTGCCATAAGCAAAGTGGCATTTGCTAACCTATAAGATCACAGTGTGACAATGAAAAAAAAGAAAAACGAGCATGTTAGAAGTTTCTCAATAAGCGACATGACTTGCTATTCCAACCACCATGCTGTACACGAAAAATTCTTTAACATCTACCCACCTATTCTCATTAACGTACCAGGTTCACTATACCTATATTATTGACATCAGTGAGTTTCACCTTTACTCAACAAAATCATCTTAAAAAAGGATAATGCTTGAAGGAGGCGCTGGTATCCTAAAGTTGCGAGAGGTGTGCTGCTGTTAGAACATGCAGGCGCAACTTCTGTCACTGGGAAAAGTGAAAGGTACATCCGCAGAACAAAAGTGCTAGTATTAAAGAAAAGTACCAAAAACAGGAAAATACCATCCACACTTCGGGGCACATTTGATATGGTCAATCCTGCTAGCAGAGAGCTATGAAATAATCGCGTTTCCTCAGACGGTGTATGTCTACATAAAACTTTACATGATACACAAGAGTGCAAAACACCAGCAAAACACCGGCACTATGACCAGCGCGTTTATTTCGCAACTCTACTACAGCAACATTACGATGACTGATAGCCTGATGTGCAGTAAATGACCAGACCGAGAGCTCACGGCAAGTAAAAAAAATCTGCCGCACTTGCACAAGGTCAGTGACTGCACATCCCAGGGCGGGAAAGAGCGTTTCGATTAGACAAAGTGCAACGCGCTGGCCACAAGCACGAGCAAAGAGGTCATAAATGACAAAACTTGGAAGGATGAGCGCTCAAGCATATAGCTGCGATCAAATTCAAGGCTACGATACGGCATCAGCGACTTCTCCCCAGGTTTCCTGCTTCGTCTACCCGCTGCACTGCCACTTGTTTGTATCATAAACCCGGAGCTTTCCGAGTAATCTCATGAACTATATTTAATAAATGCGATTACACTGTCATGGAACACATTCCGCGAAAAATAATAATGGCAAAAATAAGCAACATCACTGCGTCGCTTACCGATGATGCGGCAGTGCTTACGCGTCAATGCCACGAAGACGTCAGTTTCAAATGCCCCACATTGCAAAACCTTCGAAACAGCGTGCGTATACGTGTGTCCAGTAGAACGAATGCGTGTTTATCTGTGCAAAATACCGCATCGAAGGCACGATTAAGCCTTCTTTTTTTAAAAAAAACAGGGGGAAGAGTCGCCGAAAAGCTGGCCCGTCGATCGCAGGTCAAGTGGTACCGAGTTGTCGACGACACAATAAAAATGATTTGCCTAGGAACCTATTACCCGTGAGGAGCCGTCAAACGCTCCGATACTCACTTAGAAATGGTTAAAGCGCAGCTCGACGGCTTCGTCTTTTACTTCTATAAAACACACATACTTCCCGTGGAAGAAGCAGCAGGCTGACGTTACGTTCCGACTGCCGGAAATGCCTTGATACGCATGCGCCCTCAAAACAACGTGGCATTCAACCCAGAATGCACTAGAAAAAGGAAGCGGAAATTACGTACCAGAAATAGATTTTCGACATGACTACAGTGTACTAGATAGGGGCAGTGTGTTCAGACGGCGCAGCACACCACGCACCGCTTTGAAGCCGGGAGCGTAGACAGGTCCCGGATGTATGCGGCGGCGCTGCAGTCGCACGGGCTGTACGGACGCATTCTCCGTGTGTTGCGTTCTGTGGTGTTGCGGCCAGTTGCAGCGTGCTTGCCGTGTGCTTGCTCTGAAGGGCTCTGAAGGCATTCCTCGAGTTTCTGTCTCATTGGGAGTCACATGCAAAAGGATTGCCATTTGTTGGGCGTGTTGGTTGACTGACTTCGAAAGCATATTTAGCGCCAGCGAACAAGGACAGAAGGGAGACGGCCCCACAATGCGCTAACTTTAACTTGATTGTCAGGAAACACCGGCCTATTTAACTGTGCATGGGTTAAATAGGTGGGTGTTTCCTGAAAATCAAGTTGTTGAAGTTAGCGCATTGTGGTGTCGTCTCCCTTCTGTCCCTGTTCGCTGGCGCGAAATATGCTTTCCATTGCAAAAGGACTTTGCGGCTTGAGCCAGTCGACGTCAGATGGGCTCCGTGTGACATTGTGCAGCACTTTGGCTCTGTTAGAATACTTGGAAGGAGAGGGTTTTAAATACATGTTGAGATCTAGACTAAGCCAATAAAAGTTGGAGAACTTCTTGTGAAGTAGTCGTGCGGATCCAACGATCACCCAACGCCGCCTCAATTTTTGATTGTTGTGAATTGCCTTTTTATATCTTGGCGAAGGCAATGCAAACAGGGAACCCAGAGGTCAGTAAACATTTGGTATCGCTACTTGACTCACCTGATAATTTTGACAAGGAAGGGGACGTTGCGCCACAATTGACGAGTTAGTTGAAGCTGGAAATCTTACGCTGGTAGAGCAAAGGCTAAACAATACTCCGGCAGAGCACCGGACTTATGTGGAGGAAAGGAGCGGTGACCGCCTCATCCGTTACATATGGCAGGGTATGTCGCGCAGAAATTTTTTGCTCGCAAGAAATGTGAGGACTGCCGCTCTCTTCTTTTGCAGAACTCTAGTGTCAGTAGCAGTCTCAAAATTCACGAAATTTGTGACAGGGGAGGATTGCTGTATCCGTCCAAGTTGCTTTTCGAAGCACTAAAGAAACTTGGGGGAATATATTTAGAACCTTCTTCCGCAAAGAGGAGCTTTGCAGCGACAGCATAGTTGATGTCATGATTCTAGTGAAAGCTTTAAATTTGGCTACGTCATATATGCTGCAAATTACATGCTGATAATTTCACATCAGCAGTTGTGCGTTTTTTTATGTCCTAACAAGGCTGCACTTTTACGTAAAAAGTGTTAATCAGTGGAGAGAAGCACGACGAAAAAAGAAATTGCACTGTAAAGTTAGCTATACTGTTCTTAGCAGGCTGGTGCAACATATGTATGCTGACCCTTCTTTGTCTTTTTCATCTTAATGCACAACTTTTTCTGGTGCTTTCAAAAAGCTAATTTTGTTAATATAATTAAAAATGAATGAAGTAATTTATTTGCGCATATTAATTCCGCTGTAGGTCTCCATTGTTTGGGTAGGAATGTACTTGCACTGTTTTTCTGTGTTTTGGCATACTGTGTGTAGTTTTGCAGAGATGTCTTTTACTTAGCGTCTTTCCTACCTGTTTTATTCCTTCCATAGAAATGTAGGATGTCGGTGTGTCTCATACTCGCACATGAGCCTGACGTTCAGGAACACTTAATGATGTAAATAAAAAAAGATCACGAATAAACTTATGTATTACAAAGACGGCGCCGAGTAAAACAACACACGAAGAAGGGGGACACGAGACAGCACGTAGGCGCACTAACAACTGTGAGTTGTTAGTGCGTACTACGTACTGTCTCGTATCCCCCTTCTTCGTGTGTTGTTTTATTCGGCGCCGTCTTTGTAATCATGCTTAACCAACTAGACCACCAACACATGCTCAGAAACTTATGTAGTTGCGGGGGGCTCGCGAAACAGAACGAGGGACAAATGTTTATGGCGAAAGAAGGTAAATGCCAAGCAGGGAAGCTCTTTGGCTGTGGGCTATGTACGTGCATGTTGTTTTGCCTTCTCTTCTACAACAGCGGCTGAGGAACTAAGTGCTTGACGTTGGGTCGCGGATGCCGGGGCCGCTTTTTTATGAATGCGAACCGCAAAAGAAAATGTGTGCACCTGGAATCCGAGTTGGTTTAGATCAATTCGATGTCCTTTACTACGGCGTTATTTGCAGCCGACTTTTCCGTTCGAATAATTTCTGCTTACGTAGCAACGTGGCTCAAAACAAATTTAACGGCTTTACGCCATTACTTCTGTGTCTGCAAAACCTTTGCTGTCAGGTTAATAAATGTGTCTTGGGTGTTGAGATGCGCTAGAAGTACACATACAATTCATCTCTTATATGTAGTGAGTTTCGGGGATGCATCTTAACATCCGCCGAGCATTTGCACGTCTATTTGATTGCAACAGAAAACGATTATCAAAATATCAGCGTGCAGGGCTGGCACTGCGCCGTACGTTTCGTACAGCCCATGTTCCTACAGCGCCATCTCGTGCTATCTACATGAAGCGCCTCAGCGGCGGGCGCTTCCTGAACACACTGCCCCTATTCTAGTACACTGTAACATGACCGACCCACGACCTACTGGAACTCCAGACCTGCACAGATATCCGCTTTCTATGAGAGCCACTTGCGCGCACTCTCGTTCAACCGTTGGCCGTTAGTGTCGCTTTCATAACCTGTTCGTCAGCTACTCTACGGTTGACTGGTATGGCCTTGTAATTAGTACGGCGGCTGTTGTGTTGTGACGAACTGCTTGTCTAGTTGATGATTTTTGCGAACACAGTGACAGTGATGTCACAAGGCTTTGATCGGTCACTTGGCTCCAAAAGTTGACTGCCCGAACCTAAAAAATGTCGGAGCGTGTAGTCCGCTGCTAAATATAACGTTAAATAGCCGCTCCTATTGCATTTTTCAGGCAGTAGCAAACCGCACAGATCTTGCAGATTATTATAAGTCACATTGTTTATAGAGCTCGTAAAGTACACAACAGATTCATTGTATACGTTGTAAAATTCGCTTCTGCGCTCTTTAGAAACTTGATCGAAACCACCGCAATGTTCGACAACAGAACGATTACCACTCATTTTAACTCTTAAAAGTTGTCCGTGAATGCGTCGTGAGTTCAAAAAGAGAATTACGCACACAGCTTCACTGCGTACGTATCTTTCGCACCTCCGTTATGCTGCCGCCGCCGTACCACGCAGAAAAGCTAGCTTTACAGTTTGAAAAGAGTTCCATGACACAATTTAAGGCCCGCAGTGCAGCACGTTTTAAAGCATTGGGATCGCTTTTGCAAGCTTTCTACTGAGCTACACATCCAACGACATTAAAAACAAGATATGCTCACCTCTCCTTGAAGCAGAATCGATCAACCTATTGCACATAACGGGTGGAGGACTTACTCGTGAATACTTTTACCAGATCATGTGCCTTTCACTACGGCACACAGCAGTAAATCCTAATGCCATCTACGGCATTACGCTATCTGTAGTCAACTCAAGAAAGCTAGATTATCCTATGAATATTTTAAAACAATTTTTCCAGTCTCTTACGGAGGCTAGGAAAGGGAAAACTTATGCCGTCACTCTAGCATTGCAGCTGCCACCTATGCTTGTTGTTTACATTTCTTCCACCGCTTCTCCTCCTCTAGTTTCACTATTCAAACACAAAGCATTCGAAAATTTCTGTTTTCTTCTTATATTTGTGAATTTATTCATTTTCCGCCAATATAAGTGCTTTGTGCCTGTCGAAATGGCAGCACGAGCGCTGAAGAAATTGCAGAAGCAGACTACAGCGAACAGGTTATAACTAGCGCCACTCTGCTCGTAAAGGGGCGTAAAGGGGCGAACTAGACGAGGCGTGCTGGAGCAGGGAGATCTGTGCAGGTCTGGAGTTCTGTAGGTCGTGGACCTGCCATGTCGCATTTTCATTACGTAGAACCAAAATCGAAAGCTACTTACATAGTATGCACGTGACGTCACATCCGCTGCTGTCGTCTGCTTCCGCCATCTTGGGGTACCTTATCAACAGGCGCGCGTGCATAGACCTATAGGCATAGAGTTTCTCACTATAACACCTAGAGGGTAATCTGGCGCCACCGTCCATGGGAGTTTTTTAAGGGGGCACCGTGCCGTCATGGGAATGACGGTATATGTGTCTGCGAGGCTCGTGTTGGCTGGTGTTGTAAGAGGCTTCGTCTAAAACGTGGATATGGCTACGCAAATAACGCGTTCTCAAAGTAAAATCTTCATAAAATGTTTTCATTCACGCATATTACATCTTTACTCACCCACGATGCATGACCAAGCGAAGAAAAGCAAGAACAAACGACCAATTGTTTCAAAGCGAGCGCGAACCTTGTCGTCTGTTCTCCAACTTTAGCGGCCCGCTGATACTTTTTACGTAACATGTAGTCGTACACACAATAAAAAGTTCTCATAGTTAAACAAAACATGTTTTCGCGTAATAATAAAGTTAAAACAGCTTTTCACGTGCTGTTCTAGTAGGAAATTAATCATTGGGACAGACGGAACGGTACTTGCCAAGCGCGTCTTCAAGGTGTCCTGTCTCTACGAGAACGATGCCAATCCGAATCCACAATATACCGGCATTCCCATGCATACCACAGCGCAGCAGCGCCAGATTTCCCTCTAGGTAATGTAGTGAGAAACTCTATGCCTATAGGTCCGCCAAGATGGCGCTGCCGTAAACCGGAAGTCGCGGAGTATCATTGAATGACGTACGTGCATACTATGTATAGCGTGCGCAAGTTAAACAAATGTACACACTCTAAGAACAGTTTACACCCTTTGGCGTGCCCCTTCTGCCACACAACGATAATTGTCATCTGCCTTGATGCGTTTCATTTCTTTAACGCTGCGAGCCCGGAACTTTCCAGTAGAACAGTTTACACCCTTTGGAGTGCCCCTTCTGATAACGCGCGTGCCGTTCGTTACACTCTAAGAACAGTTTACACCCTTTGGCTTGCCCCTTCTGCCACACAAAAATAATCGTCATCTGCCTTGATGCGTTTCCTTTCTTTATCGCTGCAAGCCCGGAACTTTCCAGTGACGAACGGCACGCGCGTTATCAGAAGGGGCACTCCAAAGGGTGTAAACTGTTCTATGTTGATAACGCGCTTGCCATTCGTTACTGGAAAGTTCTGGGCTCGCAGCGATAAAGAAAGGAAACGCATCAAGGCAGATGACGATTATTTTTGTGTGGCAGAAGGGGCAAGCCAAAGGGTGTAAACTGTTCTTAGAGTGTACTGGAAAGTTCCGGGCTCGCAGCGTTAAAGAAAGGAAACGCATCAAGGCAGATGACGATTATCGTTGTGTGGCAGAAGGGGCACGCCAAAGGGTGTAAACTGTTCTTAGAGTGCAGGTCGTATCTTGCCACACAACAATAATCGTCATGTGCCTTGCTTGGGCTTTTCTTTCTTGAAAACGCCGCGCCCGCTACTTTCCTGTCGAGAATGCTGCACTCTTAGGCAAAGGTACAACCTTTGGGATGTATATTTGCCACTCAACATAGCCACTCAACGACAATCGTCATCTTCCTTGCTTGCGTTTCCTTTCTTGAAAACGCCGCGCCCGCTACTTTTTTGTCGGGAATGCTATGTCATGCTGATAACGCGCATGTCGTTCGTTACTGGGAAGTATACCGGGCTCGCCACGATAAAGAAAGGAAATGCGGACAAGACAGATGACGATTATCGTTGTGTGGCAAAAGGGTGTAATTTTGCTTAGGAGGTGAAGGAAAGAGAAAAGTAGAAGGCAGGGAGGTTGACCAGAATAACGTCCGGTTGGCTACCCTACACCGGGGGAATGGGAAAGAGGGAAACAAAGATCACAGGAAGAGAGAGGAGGGAAGGAAAGAAGGAAGTTGCGGTGAGTTCGCTGACGCGTGTGGTCTTACAGAAATTGCATTGATAGTAACAGATGGTCGCACAAACCCGTCGTCCTTAAGAAACACAAAAGCGCCTTCACCGCTTTATAGGCCGACGGGCGATGGGGGGGGGGGGGGGGGGGAGGTTCCAGCAGCACCTGCACAGAAAGCGGCCGATTGTCCAGTTTTTGGAAAGCTTTGGCAAGTTCTTGTCTCTCTGGGGCATATCGTGGACAGTGGCACAGCAGGTGGTCGATGTTTTCTTCGGTGCCACAGACCTCGCATGCTGCACTGTCAGTCACTCCAATTGATGTAGAGTATGCCTTTGTGAAAGCAACTCCTAACCAAAGGCGACAGAGAAGCGTAGCTTCCCGTCGAAGAAGTCCGAGTGGAGGTCGGAGTTGCAGGGAGGGGTTTAGTTTATGCAGTCGTGTAAGTCGTAAGTTTGGCGAGTTCCACTCGGTCATTGTGAGACTGCGTGCCAGGTGTCGAAGCTGCCTTGCAGCGTCTGTCCTCGAAAGCGGAATTGGAACGCTGTGCTCTTCTTGATGTGCTGTGCGGGCAGCGTTATCGGCGGAATCATTGCCACTGATTTCACAATGGCAGGGTACCCATTGAAAAATGACCTCGTGACCTTTTTGTTGGACGTTATGGTAAAGTTTCACGATTTCGTATGTCACTTGGTCATGACATCCGTGTCGGAGAACTGACTGCGTGCACTGTTATGCCGGTTTTGAATCACAGAACACAGCCCATTTTCTAGGTCTTTCAGAATCAATGAATTCCAGTGCTCGACGCAGGGCCGTTAGTTCTGCCGCCGTTGAGGTCGTGACATGCGATATCTTGAACCGCAGTGTCATTCCTCGCGTTGGTATAACCACGGCACCACCAGAACTGCACGACGTAGTCGATCCATCGGTATAGATGTGCACGTGGTTGCTGTACTTTTCATGTAAAAGAAGTAAGCTCAGCTGTTTTAGAGCAGGGGCCGGTAGATCTGTCTTCTTCTGTAGTCCTGGAATCATTATATGTATTTGTGGACGGCTCAAACACCACGGAGGAAACGCTGGCTTGGCCGCAGGTGCGTGCCCTGAAGTAAACGACGCACGATGTGCACTGACAATACCTCTAAATGTCGAGCAGGGCCTTGCAGCAGTGAGGCTCGCCAAGTGGTGGGAAGGGGTCCTAGCATAATGCCTGAGATGCATAAGCATTGTCTCAACGGTAATGTGCGTCTTGATTGGATAATCCTGCGCAAGGGCAGTAGTTTCAGCCGTTGATGCACTGCGTGGTAAGCCAAGACATATCTTAAGGGCTTGGGCTCGAATACTCTGAATCGTACGCAGGTTAGTCTTGCAGATGTTGGATATTGCAGGCAGGCTGTATCGCAGGAATCCAACAAACAACGCCATGTACAGCTGTAACATAGCGTGCGTAGATACTCCCCAACTTTTCCTGCAAGGAACCTGAACAAGTGACAGATAGCAGTCAGCCGCTTTTTCACGTAATTCACGTGCGGAGTCCAAGATAGGTCTCTCAATTACGACTCCCAAGAACCTGTGACTTCTGCTGTATGGCATAAGTTGCCCGTTAATAGATACGCCGTAAGCAGACATTCGCGTCCTCGTGAATGCCACCATTGCGCACTTCCCGCATGAAATTTCAAGTCCTTGTTCACGAAGGCAGCAAGATGTCATTGTCATACACCCCAAAGGGTGCAAACTTTTTTAGAGTGTGACTGTACAATCTAAGAACAGTTTACACCCTTTGGGGTGTATATATGCCACACAACGATAATCGTCATTTCCTTGCTTGCGTTTCCTTTCTTGAAAACGCCGCGACCCCTACTTTCCTGTCGGGAATGCTATATCATGCTGATAACGCGCATGCCGTTCACTACTGGAAAGTACCGGGCTCGCAGCGTTAAAGAAAAGAAATGCGGACAAGACAGATGACGTTCACTCTTAAAACGGTTGCACCCTTTGGGGTGTATATTTGTCCCACAACAATAATCGCCATCTGCCTAGCTTGCGTTTCCTTTCTTGAAAACTCGGCGCTCGCTACTTTCCTGTCGAGAATGCTGCGTCACACTAATAACGCGCGTGCCGTTCGTGACTGGGAAGTACCGGGCTCGCAGCGTTAAAGAAAGGAAACGCGGGCAAGACAGATGACGATTATTGTTGTGGGACAAGATAAGCCCCAAAGGGTGTAAATCTTTCTAAGAGTGTTTGTAGTGTGGCAAGACACGATTCAAAGGGTGTAAACTTTTCTTAGAGTGCACCCTTTGAGTCGTATCTTGCAGCACAACGATAAACGTCATCGGTCATCTCCGCATTTCCTTTCTTTAACGCTGCGAGCCCGGTACTTCCCAGTAACGAATGTCATACGCGTTATCAGCACGACATAGCATTCCCGACAGGAAAGTAGCTGGCGCGGCGTTTTCAAGCAAGGAAACGCAAAAGGCAGATGATGATTATCGTTGGGTGGCAGACATACACCCCAAAGGGTGTACCTTTGTCTGAGAGTGTACCGAACTCGCAGTGGAAAACAAATGAAGTGTGGGCAAGACAGATGATGATTATAGTTTGGAGACAAAATACAACCCAAAGGGTGCAAACTTTTTTTAGAGTGCATTATCAGCTTGACACAGCATTCTCGACAGGAAAGTATAACGAGCGCCGAGTTTTCAAAAGAGGAAACGCACACTCTTAAGCAAAATAACACCCTTTTGCCACGCAACGATAATCGTCATCTGTATTGTCCGCATTCCCTTTCTTTAACGCGGCGAGCCAGGTACTTCCAAGTCACGAACGGCATGCCCGTTATCAGCATGACAGAGCATTCTCGACAGGAATCTAGTGAGCGCAGCGTTTTCAAGGAAGGAAACGCAAGCAACACAGAAGGCGGTTATTGTTGTGTGGCAAATATACACCAGAAAGGGTGTACATTTGTTTAAGAGTGCAAGCAAGGCAAATGACGATTATCGTTGTATGACAAATATACAACCCAAAGGGTGCAATCGTTTTAAGAGGGTGCAACCGTTTTATCTCTGGTATCTTTGTTTTGTGGTGACGATCAAATTGCATCTTCACAGTCATCCGGTATTTCTGTCACTGCATCTGGGTCTTGGGATGTTCCTTTAAATGAATCCTGTCGACTAAGCCCAGCTCTCGGTCAGCCGGTAACCAATGAATACTACGGAATGGTTGTGGATGCGCCCAATGCCTGCGGTGTAGGATCTGTTGTGGTGCGACACTGCTGCCTCCAAGGTGCTCTTCCAACCTCACTTAAACTCGAGATATATGGTATGGTATGATGAACTTTATTTAATGTCTTGAAGATCAACCTTTAGGTTGACGCAGGCGTCTCCCACGTCGGGACAGTAAGGTTTAACCTTACCGCCGTATCGTGGGCGTTCTGGACGGCCTGTACTTGATCGGAAAGAACTCCACTGTGTAGGACTCGCTGTCACCAGTCTCTCTCTTTGTCACAGTCTGTGAAAGTCACAGGACACTGCCAAAGCATGTGATCCAGAGTAATGATGCCATTACACTTCTCGCAATTGATTTGTACCTCTCTTTCAGGATATAGCTTATTAATAAAGTTTGGACTTGGATAAGTTCTTGTCTGCAACAATCTTAGAGTCACTGCTTGAGCTCTATTGAGCTTAGCGCGTGGCACTGGGAATTCCCTTCTGTTCATGTAGTCATGCCTCGTGATTTCATTATATGTAAGTAATTGGTCCCTGTTCTCCTCCTGTATATTATTAAGGTCCTGGTCGCGTAGTGCACGGATAGTAAGTCCTCTTGCAGCTGCGTTAGCCATCTCGTTTAAATTCTTCCGAGATGGATCGACAGACCCCATGTGCGCAGGAAACCAGCGAATTTCGATATAACTTGATAAATACTTTGAGGTGCCAGATCATGCGTTAGGCGAGATTATTAGCCTCAGGATGCTCACCATCCTGGGTTCTGGGTAGCGAAGCGTGATGTTTTTCTCACTACCCCACTTGCACAGCTTCTCACTTCTGAACGCTGGTGCATTGTCGGCAACAATTACTTTGGTGTTCTTGAAGATATCCCGCTCGAGAGAGATATGACGCAGTTCGCATCTTCTCTTCCAGCTTTGGCGGCAACAAAGCGCATGCCTTCATCCACAGCGACCAGAAAAGATTGAGTTCTTCTAACACCTTCACCTTTTTTTTTTGTTGTTAGGCTCAGCAAAATGAAGATAAATGACTTCGAAAGGGATCATTGGGTATTCTGGCAGTGCCATTCTGTTCCCACGAGGCTTGTATTTTGATTTTACCATTAGACACTCGTAGCACGTCTTGGCGTAATTGGCAACAAGTGCTTTCGAGTTTTTCCACGTAAACCTCTTGGTTAGCTTGTGGTAGATTTTCCAAAGTCTATTATGGGCCTCCAGATTGTTGACTGCTGTGATATAACTTGAGGACCGTGGGTACTTTTGTTTCGCGTTATGTCAAAGCTGAATTGTTGAATCTCGCTCACCCAGCGGGCTATTGTGCCCTTTGACAGTGCGAGGTCCAAGAGATACCTTAGTGCCTGGTAATCAGCGAAGAGCTTGAAGTGGTTGCCTTCCTGGTAGCTTCTAAAGTATCTTAGAGCTATTACGACCGCTGGTGCGGCCTTCTCCGTTGTTGTGCAGTTTTCTTGCGGGTTCGTGAATGTACAATAATAGTATCCGTTGACCTTGAGTTTCCTGCCAGGTTTCTCCTGTTCGTCTCTTTGATAAAGACTGGCACCAGTAGCGTAGTGAAAAGCGTCTGTGTGAAGTTCAAAGGGCAAATCAAAGTCTGGGAGTGTCAGCACAGGATTGGATGAAATGGCTTGTACAAGTTCAAGATAGCTGTTATCACATTCTTCGGACCACACGAACGGCATGCCTTTCTGTGTCAGTGCAGTGAGATATTTTGTTTTTCTCGCATAGTCTTTTATAAACGCGCGGAAGTGGCCTGCGAGCCCTAGGAATACTCTTAGAGAATGAATTTCATATGGTTTTGCCAGCTTCTTGATGCGGTGAATGCTCTCCTCCTTAGTGTCCTTGGTTCTTCCGTCAAATAGTCTTCCAAGGAATACCGCTTTCCTGCATAAGAACTTGCTTTCTTTAATGTTGATCTTGAGTCTAGCAGTGAGCGCTTCGAGGACCTTCCCCAGGTGCTCTTCATGATCTTCTCTTGTTTTCGGTTATACAATTATGTCATCCATTTACACATTGCAGAATTTTCCGATGCAGTTATTTAGAACATCGTTCATCATCTTTTGAAACCATGATCCGGAGTTTTTCCATTCAAACGGCAGTCTATTGTTTGTACTCGTATTGGGGGCGAAGAGTTACGGAGGCGCCATCCGTCGGAAGCGCCTCCCTTGCGTAGTATACGAGGGATCACGCGGCGCGCTCCTCATATAGGTCTCGCTTACGGCGTTCAATAAAAACACCACGCGGCAGCCCTCCTGGACATTTAAGTAGGTGCTCTCAAAACGAAAAAGTTTTTAACTTTCGATATAATAATCTTGGGCAAACTGAAAGCCCAGAATCGTTTACAGACGCAATCTCTTTACCGAATACGTACAGTGAACGCCACTGCGCGCGGTCGCCGCGATGGGGTCTCCCGAACCGGCTTCCTGCGTGAAAGGTAGGCAAACGCTGACAGTAAGCTATGTGAAAAATGTTCTTATAGCGGGCTGTCTGTGTAACCAAATGGGGCATAACAGATTGAAGCCTCAATGCAGCGATCGCACGGGTTCGCAGCGACCGAGTGCGCGTCTGCATGCATGTCCGCGCACAATGTTTTGCTTTCGCTGTGAGCGCGTTTTCGCACCGTGCCGTGAGCTTTAGGCAGCAGCATATGAGCATTTGACAGCACACTAGCAACCATTGTCGCGTGGGCGCTTTCAGAACTCTTAAAAAATAATTTCGTTATATATATAGAGACTTCGATGCCTACGGCGACTGTGATGTGCCGTCGCGACGATTCATTCTTCTTTTTGTCTTCTAAATTCTTGGACATTTTAATATTATTTCTCAAGTTGCGTCGCACTGTATGTTTATCGGTCTTCTCAGCGTGCGATTTCCCTCTGGTTCTTTTTCGTAATCCAGTGAATTAATTCATAACACACACATGACCATATGTCATGCTTTTTTTTAATGCGCTTCTTACCGCTCCCTTTCCATTCCAGTGAACTTGCCAGAATCTAGTATCAACAAGTTCATAGACCTAATAAAGCGTCATGACATTAGCCGGGCAGCGGGCGCGGGCGAGCGTCTCAGTGCGCGTTTTCTGCCACTCACCGAACATCGCGCAGTCCCGGCGCCGTAGCAGAAACCTTCCTCGTGTCTGTGCTTGATGCATACCCGAGTTGTAGCCGATGGCTGTCTGACGGCTCTAAGTTTCGCCAGCCAAGCTTCACACAGCTCCTTGCCCTGCGGCTACGTGTTAATAAGGCTGACACCGGGCTCCGTTGCGTACGTCCAGCACTGCGGCACCGAGCAGTAGCCTACAGTGCTGCACGCTTCCAAAGGCAGCCACTACCTATTATAGTACTTTCAAATGTTGTCAAGCAGACACCCAAGGCGATAAAGCCTCACCCCTTAATAAGAACCGCGGCGCAGGTGGGACTTTAAACTTTCGTTTTCATCTCGCTTCGGCGCTTCCGAAGCAGCCGACGCGGCCGCTTTGTCCACGTGATCCCTCATGCTACGTCACGCCGACGGTGGCACCAGGTTTTCCAGTGGTGGAGTTCGCCCCCAATATGTCGAAAGGGGTGAGAAATGCTGTAAATTTCTTAGTATCCTCTTTTAGTAGTGCCTGCCAATATCCCTTGCACAGGGCAATGCAGGAAAACCATTGAGATCCTCCTGTCTCGTCAATGAGTTAATCAGTTCTTGGCATTGTATAGGAGAAAATATGTTTGTTTGTTTACTAGTCTACAATCTGCGCAGAGATGAAATGACCCATCTCCTTTCGGAACAATAGTAGTAGGCGAGGCAGAAGACTGAGTAGACGGCCAGATGATTCCAGCCTACAGCATTCCTTGAAGCTCCTGCTTTAACTATAGTTGCTTACTTTTTTCATGACTGAGGCTATATGGCATTCTCTTGACTACAGTGCTGTCGCGGAAGAGGAAAGGTACCTCAATAGCTGTTGTGGCTTCTGGATATTAGCCAATGTACAATAGCTCTGACAACTTCAAAGGTACATCCCCTGCGGAAGGCACCTTACGATCAGTATTTTGGGCGATATGAAGTGGATGACATCCTCTTCCTATGGCGACCAAATAATTCCAGAGGAAATTAATTTTCATGCGTTTCATATCAGGCCTGGATAAGATAAAATTATAATTGACTTGGGCGCCGCCAATGTTTCAACCTTTGATTTTTCGCCTTCAAACTCCAGATAAGCTGACGTCCACCTATTATATTCTCGGCAAGAACCATCGTAGCCGCAGACACGGATGGTCTTCCCACTCACAATATTGTCAGCATCGACTAGGCTCTCGTTGAATAAACTTGCAGAAGCACCAGTATCAATGAAAACTGACAAAGCGCAGCCATTCAGTAGCATCTGGACACTCAAAACGTCTGTCTTCGTGGGAAATACTGTTTCCTTGATCTTGATCTTGATCCAACTACTGATATTGTACGTTGGGTGTCGTGCTGCAGTGTCGGTTACAATCAGCGCTAGTCTCTGCTGCCCCTAATGATGTGGCTGTGTTCTTTTCGCGGTAATCGCCTCCAGCGACCGACATCTCCTTATCAGGTGCATGGTATTCCGGAAATGCAGTATACTTCAGTGCAAGTAGTAATTCGTCCATAGTGGTAAGCGACCTCACTTGAATCTGTCTTGGATAATGTCTAGTCATAATAGCGATGACAGAAGAATCCGCCAATGTCCGATCGTCAGTCCGAAGCAACCGCCACTTTTCAAAAACGTACTCTTAGATATTAGTGCCTCTCTGCCTGTAGACAATAGAACTATTCCAGAGCTCTACAGGATTAATCTGAAAATCACTCGAGAAACTTTTCTTTCACTCATTCAAATAACTATTTGTATGCGATGCCATTTGCAAGTCAAACCACTTCCGTACGTTACCACACAGCTAGGAAAGGTCTCATATTATGTATGCGGTCTTCTTCGGTTGTCCATTGGTTTTTGTTGCAGGCATAATCGTGGTAATCCAACCAAACAGCTACGCTTGATGAAGTGCCATCAAACAAGTCTGGTTTGACAAAAGGTCTTCACGCTTTACCCTCGTATTAGCAGCTGAAATAACAAGTCCCAAGAGCTGCTGATGCTGTGTATTACAGGTCACTTGCATTTCTTGTAGTGCACTAATGACACATCCTATTATAGAATCAGTGAAATTCTCTGGCGTCCGCATTTCACGTGCCGGTGGGGCTCTTCCTAACCAAGATGCCAAATCATCAAGATTCATACTGTTGCGTTTCGCCTGCGACACGTGGTTTTGCCGGCGCGACTGCGGCGGGGCGGCAGACATTTTGGCCCGATCGTCGTCGCCGCAACACTCATCGGCAGGTGTTTCCAGGCGCGACTGCGGCGATGCGACCGCAAAGGATCACCCTCTCATTCCAGTCATTGTGCCCGAAACAGGCGATGCCAAAGCAGGGATCATCCTCTCATTCCAGTCATTGTGCCCGAAACAGGCGATGCCAAAGCAGGGATCATCCTCTCATTCCAGTCATTGTGCCCGAAACAGGCGATGCCAAAGCAGGGATCATCCTCTCATTCCAGTCATTGTGCCCGAAACAGGCGATGCCAAAGCAGGGATCATCCTCTCATTACAGTCATTGTGCCCGACCGGCAGCGCTACAACAGGGTGCTACGAGATCGTGCTCGACAGGGTGCTACGAGATCGTGCTCGACATGGTGCTACGGCATCGCTACGACAGTGTGCGTCACCATTAGCCCATTGTACATTCACGTGCTCGTCTTTTGAGGGGTTCCTTCTTGCCCTCAACTGCGAGAGTATAAAAACAGCTGCCCCCGGACGCCAAAAGGAGGGCTCCGATTTCTTCTGTTGAGTGAAGTGCTCTCCCGTCTCTCTACTTCGGTCAAACCTGACCACCTACTCTTTGCGATGTTAAAATAAACAAGTTGTTTCGTTGTTACCAGTCGACTCATGCTTTGCCGGGACCTTCGGATGCTTCCAGTTGTACCCCAGGCCGCCAGGCCAACGCTACCCTTGGGGCTTGCGACCCAGGTACAACCACGGGCGTCAGCGCCGAGTTCCCAACAGATCGTACCAGCGGTGCGATCCAAAACAATACTGACACTCCCGCTACCTTGAGTGACGTGGTCATCTACAGGGGCTCCGGATATATGGGAAACCATCTCCAGAAGACTCGGAGTGGTAGTGTTCTCCAGCAGCCCGATGTATCTCTCGCCATCTGGTTGGAAGCCCACTATGACGGGTCGTCCCTCACGGCGCGTGATGTCGAACTTGATCTTCATTTGCAGGTTCCAGACCTCGACTGCGCCAATGTAAAGTTTCTACAGAGACATGGTGACTCCATCAGTTTAATGATGCATTCTTTGTTGTTGTTGTTGTTGTTGTTGTTTCCTATCTCGTGTGTGGCTCCTACCCACGATGGGGGATTGGCCAACACATGGGTGGATTATTTCCAATTAATATGGAGCATACATTTCCGAATATCTAGGGAATTAGGATTGAATAGCGTAGAATTATCTGTTAAAATAAAATCAGGAAAGTCATATGGAATTAGTAATAATTAATGTAAAAGTACAAAAATAAAAAAAACATTGAATTTAGCAGGGCATCCCAAAGTGGACGCCCCGAACGAAAGAATAGCAGGTTCTGTCAAGTCCAGGCCAAGTCTTCGAAGAGATATTTCCAACAATATTTTACTTGCCGCAGTAAAGCGGCGACAAGATAGAAGAAAGTGGTGTATCGTCTCCTCCTCCTCATTCGTTAATCAAGCCAGCGTCCCCTCTTCGTCTTCCTCTTCTCCTTCCTTGCCCCCTGGCCACTGGCGATGTGAATCGCTACATGTGGTAAGCGACTATGGGAGTGGACTATTCATTCATTCAAATAACTTTATTGAGTGCCCTGCAATTTTGTTGATATAACATTATATAACATGATATAACATGATAGTAACATTTCATGCCAGAACACAAGACATATAATATTGCTTGAGGTCACTTTTGTTCAGTGTTAGATATAAGGTTCTTGTAGTTCTGGCCTCAATGTTTCATCGCAGTTCGCGGTTGACTCAGCAACAAACAGCGACCGTCTTCCTGTGTACTTCGAAATTATTTGCCAAATAACATCTTTAGAATGTCAAGCGTGCACATTTGTGAACCACAATAAATTTCTGACTTGCGTTCAGCCGTTTCGAAACTTGCCAATGCCGATGGCAAGGAAATCTCTTCAACGATTTGTTTGGTTCTAGAGGATTCCCGGAAGCAAGCCTAATTTGTCATCCCATCTGCTAAAAGCACCGCTTGTCGTTGGTGGAATAATAAGTGTACGCGTGACTATAGAAAAAGTAAAAGCCTCTTGAAAAAATGTTTCTCCAGAATCAATGGCGTGCCTCATAATCAAATCGTTGTTTTTGGCACGTAATATCCCAGAATTCATTTGAAAATTCAATCAATGCCCGGCAAATTAGAAAGCGTATCAGTTTCTTGCTGGTGTATTTAAGCGTACTGTTAACCGAGTCAAAGAAGAATATGATATTAGGCATTACGATTATCTGTCAAAAAAATTAAAACGCATGCTTTGTTCGCATTTCTTCGTGTTAGGAAGGTGCTACCAACGCCGTTGACACTGGACTCAGATGTTTTGACCCTGCAAAAAATGAACGTCTCCCTAGGAGAGATTGCCAAAGGTTTAGAAAATCGGTTTTTAGCACCGCTTCTGGCTGTCCATTTTGTATCAGACCATTCGGATGGCTTCATACAATTTCATTAGCTAAATCAGACTGCACTAGGCTTTACGAATAGAGCCCCTGGCCCTGACGGAGTCACAACTACAATGTTAAAAATATTATTACGAGAATCGCCTAACATTATTTTATACCTGGTAAAGTATTCAATTAAAAATGCATGGATTCCGCTGCAATGAAAGCTTGCCAAAGTAACAACTCTACTTAAGAAACAAGGGGGGGGGGTTATACTTGGGAGATAATTAGACCCCTTGCCCTTACGTCAAACGCTGTAAAATTAATGGAGAGGCTTCTTAATGTCCGTGTCATAAAACGTGCAAACGATAATTCATTTCTTAGTTCCGGTTAGATTGGTTTCAGGACCAGCTGCTCCATCTGACGTGCCCAATTCGATTTAGAGAGCCGCATACAACTGACCCGGCGTCATAAGCAATATGCTGCTTTAGTGACGCTCGATATCGCTAAAACATACGATACCAGGGAGCACACTGTTTTGATTAATCGGTTAAAATCCTGGGGTGTTCCTGGGCATATAGTAGCGTGGATTTACTCATTTCTAGGTTAAAGCGAATTATATTTCTATAAAAACGGTTCTTCTTCTAGGTATAAATAAACGAGATGAGTACCCCAAGGCTCAGTCCATTTTTCCCCGGTCTCAAGAGCACAATTCCCTGTCTCGAAGAAGTGAGTACTTATGTTTATGCAGATCATATTGCGTTTTTCGCAT
Source organism: Dermacentor variabilis (assembly GCF_050947875.1). NCBI lineage: Eukaryota > Metazoa > Arthropoda > Arachnida > Ixodida > Ixodidae > Dermacentor > Dermacentor variabilis. The sequence continues at coordinate 83,491,807 of NC_134568.1, forward strand.
CTGCAAACATTCATACGCTATATCAACGACCCCAAACTTACCTTTGTGCCCTGGAGAGCTGGTTGGATATTAACCAGTTTTTACTCAATGTCAGGAAATGCACCATTCTCGCTTTTCCGTTACATGGCTCAATGCACATCTCATTGTCTTACCACCTTCAAGACATACCACAGGTAGACTCTATAAATAGCTTGGAGTGGTTTATAACGGCTCACTCAACTGGCGCCCACACATAGCTCATGTGACTGGAAGAGGTACCCGTGCAATTGACATTTTACATAGGCATGATCATTCGTCGACTAGGATTGAGAAGATATACACTCGTAATGATATGTCGTATGTACGTTCGCCCTGTATTAGAGTGTGATTGCGTGCTCTTCTCTGGAGCTCCAGCCTACATGTTCCGTCCTCTAATCCGCTTAGAAAGAGAAGATTTGTTTAGGTCTTACTAAATTTGTTGCAAATTCTACTTTATCTAGAATCACGCGTGTTCCTCCTCTTTCGTGCAGGTTCCGGCTTTTCACAGTGCAGACGCTGTAGCGAATTTATAAATCACCATTGCCCCGCCGTTCTCAAACAATTTTTATTTCCCAGCCTGCGTTGTTTTTCGGTGTCAACTGGCCACGATTACATACTCCGCAAATTATATTCGTGCAACATTTACTTGGCCCTTTGAACGTGCGCATCTGCGATGCACTTCCAATTCCTGACATCTCTGTTACAATAGATATTCATTTCGATGACATTTGTCCTCGCAATGCGAAATTACTTCCACATCGTATTTTAGATGGTATATCACAAGTTCGAGCCTTAAAACGAACATCGTAATTGCGACAGATGCTTCACAATGGGAAGTATAGTCAGGGGTAGGTATATTGTCCAATCCCTTACTAGACGTTTTCTCTTCAGCTGCCGCATTTTATACCCATCTTTCTGGTTAAATTCATGGCAGTGGTACTGATTCCACGCAAATTAAGTTTATCAATTACATCAGTTGTGAGTCGCCTTGTTCTGATGCCTTACTGCTCCTCTCGACTCTCGTGTAATGAGCACGTTTCATTCATTCGTACCTGGATACTTGAGAAGCGTGCGTTTAATTTGGGCGCCTGACCATAAAGGACTACCTATAAATGAAACTGCAGATTATCTAGCCAAGGCATCGATAAGAAGCCTGATTCTCCCGTATTGTCCTTTGACTGCTTATATCACTGCGGCTAGATTTCCTAGGAGTGTCATTATGCAGACTGTCAGGCTCCGCAGTAACTAACTCTGTGGATTACTGGCGGACCAACTCAGGGCTGTCCAGAGGGCCCGTGTGATGGCAGAGGGTCTCGGCCTCTCTGTACCGACGTGGGAGCGGCCCGCATCAGTCCCAGACTGATCCCTCAGGACCTAAATAAAGTTCTTCGTACCGTATCGTACCGTACCGACGTCGTCTATACTGTTGTAATCGCACCGCTGGTACGAGTTGTTGGGAACTCGGCGCTGACGCCCGTTGTTGCACCTGGGTCGCAAGCCCCAAGGGTAGCGTTGGCCTGGCGGCCTGGGGTACAACTGGAAGCATCCGAAGGTCCCGGCAAAGCATGAGTCGACTGGTAACAACAAAACAACTTGTTTATTCTAACATCGCAAAGAGTTCGCGGTCAGGTTGACCGAAGTAGAGAGACGGGAGTGCACTTTACTCAACAGAAGAAATCGGAGCCCTCTTTTGGCGTCCGGGGGCAGCTGCTTTTATACTCTCGCAGTTGAGGGCAAGAAGGAACCCCTCTCTAGACGAGCACGTGACTGTGCCGCTCGGGCACAATGGGATAAGGTGACGCATACTGTCGTGTCGCCGCCGGTCGGGCACAATGGGGAGGAGAAGGTGGCTCACACTGTCGTGTCGCCGCCTGTCAGACCCCTCGCTTCACAGTTGTTGGGAGCTCCTCTCCCCGGCTGCCGCGCTTCGACAAGCGTGGGTACCAATATGCACATACACTCACACACGCACATGAAGACACGTGGCATCGGAACATGCCTGGACGCGCTTGGCGGGGAGGCGTAGCGGCGACGCCGAACGGGCCAAAATGTCTGCCGCTTTGTTGCAGCCGCGCCGGCTAAACCGCGCGTCGTAGGCGAAACGTAACAGACCGCCCCGCCGGGGGAAGGAGATCCCGATGGACAGGGGACTGCATCCGCTGTCCGGAGGGATGTCGCTCGATGATGCTCATAACCGAAGTCGGGCGTCCCTCGACGTTTCTTGAGCGCAGCGCACAGAGAAGGCCTCGTTCTCTCGTTCAGGTTCGCACAGGACACTGCAAAGTGACTTCGGGAGAGTTCACATTTTTGTTCTCGTTCCCGGCAAGCGTTAGAACTACGCTGAAACTCAACCGCTCAGTCAGCAAGCACGGCACAACCCTCACTAAGCCCTGCCAGGCTCTTTCCCCTTCTATACCACTGCCTAGTTCCTTACAGTAGTCTAGCAGCACTTAGAACGTGTCCACAAATTGGAAAATTGCACTAGAAAGCATGTCATCACTTTGAAACACTAAACAAAAGCAATATGTTAAAAATCCTGCCTCAGGAAGAAAAACATCAGTAACAAACAATTTTGAGGCTGATTCCTACGTTAGGGGCTTCGACTTAAGCCATCGGCGTTACCGTTGAGACTCCCCTTTTTGTAACGCACCTCAAAGGAATATTGTTGCAAAGCGAGGCTCCAGCGCAGGAGGCGGCCATTTTTGGGAGAGATGGTCTGCAGCCATTGGAGAGGGCAGTGATCCGTCTCAATGATAAACCTCGAGCCGGCTAGATAGCATGACAATTTCTGAACGGCCCACACGAGACATGCACACTCTTTCTCGGTGGCGCTATACGCCTGCTCACGACTGGTCAGCTTACGACTAGCATACAGGACGGGGTGTTCTACTTCTCCATTTTCCCGTTGGCACAGTACAACGCCCATGCCTCGCTCACTAGCATCGCACTGAACAACGAACGCTTTTGTATAGTCTGGCGATCGTAGCACAGGCTGGCTTGTTAGGGCACTCTTTAGGGCGCTAAAAGCTCTTTCCTTTGTCTCGTCCCAGACGACTGTTTGAGGCTCTGTTTTTCTTAGAGCATCCGTCAGGGGAGCCGCGATATCAGAGTACCTGGGGATGTACCTCTGATAGTAGCCGGCGACACCTAAGAACGACCGAATATCGGTCTTCGTGCGCGGTTGCGGGAAGTCTCGCACAGCGGCCACCTTTATTTCAGAGGGGCGGCGACGACCCTGACCAATCACGTGACCGAGGTAGACAACCTCGGCCTGTGCTAACTGGCACTTAGGAGCCTTTACTGTCAAGCCCGCTTCGCGCAGGCGGGTTAGCACTGCCCGCAAGTGTGCCATATGCTCAGACTAGGATGCGGAGAATATCGCTACGTCGTCTAGATACGGTAAAGCGAATTCTTGCTGTCCCCGCAACACTTTATCCATGAGGCTTGAAAAGCAGTATGGCGTGTTCTTCAAACCAAAACTCAACACTTTAGGACGGAATGTTCCCATTGGGGAAATGAACGCCGCATACCTACTAGCCTCTTCTGTAAGTGGAACCTGCCAATAACCCCTGACAAGATCTAGGGTGGAAATAAACTGAGCGCTACTAACTTTCTCAAGGCGCTCCTCGATGTTAGGGATCGGATAAATTTGATCCTTAGTGATGGAATTAAGCCTGCGGTAGTCGACGCAAGGACGAGGTTCCTTGCCCGGCACCTCAACTAAAATCAAAGGGGAGGTATAATCACTCTCACCTGCCTCAATAACACCGAGCTGTAGCATTTTCTTTACCGCAGCCTCCATAATATCGCTCTGGCGGGGTGACACCCGATACGCCTTGGATCGTACTGGCTCTGGGGAGGTAAGTTCTATATCATGAGTAAGGACAGAAGTCCTACCAGGCCTCTCAGAGAACAGACCTTGAAACTCTTGTAAGAGCTGGTGTAGTTCGGTTTTCTGCTCAGGCGACAGCGATGCTCCACTGACTAAGTCACTAATGACCTGATCGGTGTCTTTCCTGTTCGTCACTGAGCCTAGTCCCGGAAGCTCGACCGGAAGCTCTTCAGGAACGTTTACCATCATGCACACTACTGCTTCCCTTTGTCTATAAGGTTTGAGCAGATTACAGTGGTAAACTTGCTGTGCTTTCCGCTTTCCTGGCAGACTCACCACGTAGTTGACGTCTGACAGTTTTTGAACAATCCGTGCTGGGCCCTCCCACTGCACGTCTAGTTTGTTGTTTAGCGATGTGCGCAATATCATGACCTCATCGCCCACCTCAAAACGACGGGCCCTGGCGGTCCGATCATAATAAACCTTGGCCCTTTGCTGGGCCTTTGCCATTGCTTCACCTGACAACTCCTGTGCCCTTCTTAAGCGTTCGAGGAGCTTAAGCACGTACTCCACCACGACTGGGTCGTCGCCCCTGCCTTCCCACGATTCTCGAAGCATGCGAAGCGGAGATCGCAGCGAGCGACCGTACACCAGTTCAGCTGGCGAAAACCCCGTAGCTGCATGCGGCGCGGTCCGTAATGCAAACATCACCCCAGGCAGACACAGCTCCCAGTCAGTTTGATGTTCAAAACACAATGCTCTCAACACGCGCTTCATGACGGAGTGGAGCTTCTCAACGGAATTCGACTGTGGGTGGTACACTGAGCTGTGTAACAGCTTTACCCCACACCTTTCGAGAAAAGTTGTCGTCAAAGCGCTAGTAAACACTGTGCCCTCATCTGATTGGATTTCCGCAGGAAAACCAACTCGCGCAAATATGGACAGTAGTGCATTGACTATCTCAACTGAGCTGAGTTCTTTAAGCGGCACTGCTTCAGGGAACTTTGTCGCTGGGCAGATCACAGTCAAAATGTGTCTGTACCCCGTGGCTGTTACCGGCAGAGGTCCCACTGTATCAATAACGAGCCGTCTAAAAGGCTCCGTAATGATAGGTACCAATTTCAACGGCGCCCTCGATTTGTCCCCTGGTTTGCCCACCCGCTTACAGGTGTCACATGTCCTCACGAAATGGTCTGCGTCCCGAAAACACCCTGGCCAATAGTACTCTTGCAAGAGACGGTCCTCAGTTTTCTTAACTCCTAGGTGTCCGGACCACGAACCCCCGTGCGACAAGCGCAACAGATCCTCACGATAGCATTGAGGCACGATCAGCTGATCGAACTCCACTCCTCTGCGGTCTAGATACTTCCGGTACAGGACTCCACCTCTTTCCACAAAGCGAGCATTTTTCTTGGCGATACCTTCCTTGACATTGCAGCGTATGTTTTCTAGGCTGCCATCCTTCTTTTGCTCGGCTATCAAAGCCGACCGGCTGACTTTTAGCAACCTATTAAGTCCGTCTGACGTAGGCGCGATGAGCAAATCTGCAGATAGCTCTTCTAACTTTCCCGTGTCGGGATTTTCCTCTCCGGTATCTGGTGCCTTTAACGTTACAGACTCAAGTTTATTCAGTTCGGGCGTGCTCTGAATATCGGCTTGCTGCGCCTCTGACCCTTTCTCATTGTTTGATAACGTCGGCCCCGCAACTACCGCCTTTGCAGCGAGCTCCCGAACCTTCGATCTGGTTAAGGCCTGAACACTAGCCTCACCAAACAAAAGCCCCTTCTCGCGCAGGAGGTGATCGGACCTGTTTGAAAATAGGTACGGGTACTGGGGGGGGCAGCATAGATGACACTGCCGCCTCCGTCTCAAGCGCTCCGAAAGGTCCTTCAATAAGTACTTTTGCTACCGGCAGACACACGCTATGAGCTTCCACGGCTTGCTTGATCCATGCGCACTCGCCCGTGAACATATGGGGTTCTACGTAAGAGGGGTGAACTACATCCATCGTAGCTGCGGAATCGCGAAGCACTCGGCACTCTTTCCCGTTCACGAGGAGGTCTCGCATGTAAGGCTCGAGAAGCTTCATGTTCTCGTCAGTGCTGCATAATGACAAAAACACAACTTTTGTTTTTGTTTCCGGACACTGCGCCGAAAAGTGACCCGGCTTCTGGCACGTATAACACACGCGCGCTTGCCTCATCTCGAACCGCTTTCTGCGTTCGGCTTCGGCTGCCGCCGTCTCTTTACGTTTGGTCGGACTGCTTTCACTCGCATCCTCACTACGCGTGTCCCCCTTTAATCTCATGGGCGTGAACCTCGGCCTCTCAAACTTCGAGCCAAATTCACCCTTTTGACCGTCCTTAGCCCCGCGAGCCCGACGCGTCACAAACTCCTCGGCTAGCTCAGCGGCTTTAGCCACCGTACAAACGTCTGGCCTATCCAAGACCCAGTACCGCACGTTCTCAGGTAACCGACTATAAAACTGTTCTAGCCCGAAACACTGCAGAACTTTATCGTGGTCACCAAACGCTTTCTCTTCTTTGAGCCACTCCTGCATGTTTGACATTAGCCTGTACGCAAACTCTGTGTATGACTCACTTCTGCCTTTCTCATTTTCCCGAAACTTCCGACGGAACGCCTCCGCTGACAGCCTGTACTTTTTTAGCAGACTCGATTTCACTTTGTCGAAATCCTCTGCCTCCTCTCTATCCAAGCGAGCGACTACGTCGGCCGCCTCGCCGGGTAACAAAGTGAGCAAGCGCTGTGGCCACGTTTCCCGAGAGAACCCCTGCTTCTCGCACGTTCGCTCAAAGTTAACCAGGAACAAACCAATGTCCTCTCCAAGCTTAAACGGCCGCATCAGGTCAGTCATTTTGAACAATACGCGTTCTCCTGCACCGTGTGCCTGACTTCCATTACGAGCGCGTTCCATCTCTATCTCGAGACGCTTCATTTCCAAAGCGTGTTGACGCTCTTCTTTTTCTTTCTGCTCTTTAAGTTCGCGCTCCTGTTTCTCTTTTTGCTCTTTAAGTTCGCGCTCCTGTCTTTTTGACCTCTCCTCAATAGTCTCAAGGCATTCCGACAGCTCGTCATCCTTAGCCTCTAACTCAAGAATAGCCTTTAGCAGTTCTGGTTTTCTGAGTTTGTCCGAGACATCCAGACCCAACTCTCTTGCAAGCTCCAACAATTTCGGTTTGCGCAACGACTTCAAATCCATGGCTGCTCTGAATGCTGCTTTCTCTACTGCCTATTATTGTCTTGCCGCAATCTAACCCGGCAGCAACGACAACCACAATTACCAGCTCTGTTTCTGACACTAACAAAAGCCTGGCAAAGCTCAGAAGAAGAAAGTCCCGCACTCACCAAACCTCGCAGCCAAGAATTCAGCGCAGTCGTTCCGCTGCAGGCAACCAGTCATCACACAGGGCTCGTTGCACTGCTCCCGGATGGTCGTTGAGCTGCTCAGCATACAGTCAACTGCATCTCTTCGCTGCTGGCCTCCGTTGTCGCGATCTCACCGCTGGCAGACAGTTGTTGTAATCGCACCGCTGGTGCGAGTTGTTGGGAACTCGGCGCTGACGCCCGTTGTTGCACCTGGGTCGCAAGCCCCAAGGGTAGCGTTGGCCTGGCGGCCTGGGGTACAACTGGAAGCATCCGAAGGTCCCGGCAAAGCATGAGTCGACTGGTAACAACAAAACAACTTGTTTATTCTAACATCGCAAAGAGTTGGCGGTCAGGTTGACCGAAGTAGAGAGACGGGAGTGCACTTTACTCAACAGAAGAAATCGGAGCCCTCTTTTGGCGTCCGGGGGCAGCTGCTTTTATACTCTCGCAGTTGAGGGCAAGAAGGAACCCCTCTCTAGACGAGCACGTGACTGTGCCGCTCGGGCACAATGGGATAAGGTGATGCATACTGTCGTGTCGCCGCCGGTCGGGCACAATGGGGAGGAGAAGGTGGCTCACACTGTCGTGTCGCCGCCTGTCAGACCCCCTCGCTTCACAGTTGTTGGGAGCTCCTCTCCCCGGCTGCCGCGCTTCGACAAGCGTGGGTACCAATATGCACATACACTCACACACGCACATGAAGACACGTGGCATCGGAACATGCCTGGACGCGCTTGGCGGGGAGGCGTAGCGGCGACGCCGAACGGGCCAAAATGTCTGCCGCTTTGTTGCAGCCGCGCCGGCTAAACCGCGCGTCGTAGGCGAAACGTAACAATACCTCTGACACAGAGATTTTTGCCAAACACGAAAACTTGAAGTGTCCATCGCAAGACCTGCGCTGCCCCCGTATACGCACGCTAAACATCTATCTATACAGGTCTGGACTGATGCGCTCATTCTGTTTCGAAGCGGAGACAATAGACCATTTCTTGTTTTCTTGTAGGCGTTTTTCTGCTGTAAGAAAATGATTACTGGAAACTCCGTTTCGGAATACTGGCCTAGATATATCTGTGCCTGTGATCCTATCTTTCAGAGCCTCTATTATTTGGTTAAGCCACAGAAATGTTTGCTCGGCAATCAAAAATTACTTCATTGAATTTAATCGATTATCATAGAGTGATCGTGCCCCCTCAGCGCTAGTTTTCCTTTTATTTATTTACTTATTTATTTATTTATTTATTTATTTATTACGTTTATTATTATTTTATTTCACAATTTGTTTTCTGATTGTTTTTCTCTCTCACAAAAATGTTGCTTTCGAAGTTCCAACATCCAAATTGTCAATTCACTTGTTTTTATCCGCTTAATTTAACCCCGCGATTGATGGCCAATCCCCCACTGCGAGTATACGCCTCAACCACTCAGATAAACAAAAAAACTGATTCACCCAGAATAGTCCCCAGTCGCACTAGACTGTATAGTTCCATCGCTTCTGGTTATGTCGCTGCGTAGCTAAAGAAAGACGTGAGGCCCTTAATTCCTAAACCTGCGCTGTGACGGCGTCATCGCATGCCGTTTGCCTATGTGAGTCTCGAGACAACGACGAAGCGCCAAGAAGTGCTAAAAACGCGCTAATTTGACGTCATGAGGGCGCGACAATAAGCAGCGCAACGTGCTCCTGTCCAGTTTGTGCAAACAGGAGGGTAATAGACTATATGAAGCAGAGCATTGTAATGTATCGGCGCCGACAGTCAGGGCGCCGACGAACTGGTCGCACGCCTGCTGCTGCCGTGCATGGTCTTCTCAACCGGCAGTGCGGCAAAGTCTGCCTCATGCCGTCGCACTCGAGTATCACAGCTCGCCTTCGGGCAGTCTTCACTTGGAAAGCAAGCATATCCAGGGACTTCATCCAGAGTCACCTCTCCCGTGCGGTGCCATCTTCGCATCACGGTTGCCTCGACGCCAGCAATAATTCGTTAGCACGTCGCCAGCAGAGCTTTGTTCGCCAGAGCTTTGCCTTTTTCAGCACTATACCCCTATAGACGAACCTCTTGGCTCGAATTAGCATTCTATCTTTGCTCACCTGCAAATTTGCTGACCGCATCCATCCTCGACTAAACACGTAAGACGCGCAGCAAGGTCGGAAACAGGGCAAGATATGGTACTCCGCTGATATATATATATATATATATATATATATATATATATATATATATATATATATATATATATCTTTTATTTATGGTAGCTGGCACATTGGTAGAGAAGTACCCGCCGTGGTTGCTCAGTGGCTATGGTGTTGGGCTGCTGAGCACGAGGTCGCGGGATCGAATCCCGGCCACGGCGGCCGCATTTCGATGGGGGCGAAATGCGAAAACACCCGTGTGCTTAGATTTAGGTGCACGTTAAAGAACCCCAGGTGGTCGAAATTTCCGGAGTCCTCCACTACGGCGTGCCTCATAATCAGAAAGTGGTTTTGGCACGTAAAACCCCAAATATTATTGGTAGAGGAGCCAACCCCGCCTAGATGGCGGCCAGAAGCCCTTGGGTTCTGGTGGCATCCTCGGCCTGCTGGACGGCCAAAAGTTGGTCTTTGGGGGCCGATACTTTATTTATTTATTTACAGAATACCTACATCGCCATAAAGGCATTACGTAGGGTGGAAAAAACTATAACCGGTAAAAAACAAAAAAATGCTTCTTGCACAAATATACTCGCAAAGCGCTGCAATAACATTTAGAGAAGGACATTCAAGTCAGGTGAAAACAAACAGGTCTTCAGGAGATAGAGCACGTACAATTGGTTTAGAGGAGCGATATCACAGCATAGAGTAGAATAGTTCGTTATTCGACACATTCACAATATCATTTGATGAACTGTTCCATTGTCTTATTGTTTTGGGGAAAAAATAGTTGTAAAAAGTGTTTGTCCTGCAGTTATAGGCTGAGATTTCTTAGTTGTTATCACAGCGAGTGGATATGTAATCTGGTTCCAGAAGACAGTTGTAGCGATTTACACCTGTCTGACTGTTGCATATTCGGTGCAATAGTTTGAGCCTTAACTTCTACCTACGCACATGTAGCAGATCCCATCCTAAAGTGGCCTTCATGCCAAAAACGCTAGAGTACGGGCTGTAATTATTGTCGCACTTAGTTATGATACGGGCGGGAAAAACAGGGAAAATGCGACGACTTGAAGAAAAATAATTTCTCTGATACGCTTCCTAGGCGTACAGGTACCTGGCATAAAACGGCATGCAACAACACCCATCTGTAGTAAACATTCGCTTACTAATTCAATAAATAAATGTTGCAGTTTCGCCCGAAAGCCGAAGCATCGATTGCGATAGCAAATTAATAGACAGCTATACGAAGTAAGGATTGTGAATTTATTGGCCGTATAAACTTGTAAACATTCGTTTACTAACCAAATTAACAAGCATATGGCATCACGCATGAACGAGCAAACATGAACACATCTCACTCGATGACCGCGCACACTCACTGTCAAAATGGAGTGAGCAAGCGTGGCAGCAGCAGCGAGCGCATTGACCTTCGTGCTGCCTCTCTCTTCAACGCTGTTAGGAATGGCCGGACGGGGTGGCAACGTGCCAGCTATTTCAGCCCGCTGCACGTGTTCCAATCCAACCGGACGGGGCGCACTTCAGTGAACTGCGGATAACCGGCAGCCACGTGGCGCGGGGACAGCTCAGGGGAGTTCTCGAGGGGAGGTAATTGGCGGAACCTCCCCATGAGCTTTTCGAGACACCAGACAATGTGGTACCCGGCCGCGCCACCCGGGACGGAGCAGAGTTCTACGAAGCCCCTCTGACGTCGGCTCCGGACCTTTACACCAGTGTGTATGTGCGGCACGTGTATGTGAGTCATCATCCTCCTCCAACAGCCCTCATCCTCCTCCAAAAGGGCTGGTCTACGGTGACGTCGAACGATGACTGGACGAACGTTTCCGTCCACTTGGAATCAAGGGGGGGACCAAGAGCTTATAAGCAGCGATTCTCGGCTGCTAGAGCGTGCTCGTTGTGTGCTCGTTGTCGTGCTAGAAATGTACTCGTGAGCTGTGTGCTCGTAAGCTGTTTGCTGTATGTTAGTCTTGCGGGCTCCATATGGGAGTCACGCTAGACTGTAGATGTATGTCTTGTCTAAGATGTAAATAATGTAAATAAATCCTGTTCACCGACTTCCTCTCTACGACCTTCAACTCCTTCAAATGGTGGCAGCGGCGAGATCGTCCGACGAATCTAATAACGCCAACTAAGCGGCGAGAACAAAGTCCACACGAAGCTATTAGCACTCGGCGCACTCTGTCCCCATCGAAGATAGCTTTCAAGATAGGGCCCGTGTATATATATATATATATATATATATATATATATATATATATATATATATATATATATATATATATATATATATATGTGTGTGTATATGTATATATAAGAACTAGAAGAAAAGGAACCGAGGGGTCTGATTTGTATTAATCACATAATAAAAAGCCAACTAACAAAGACACCAAGGACAACACAGGGGAAAAATTACTTGTGTTTACTGATTGAATTAAAGAAATTATAAATATAAAGGAAAGTTGATGAAGAAACAACTGGGCGCAGGTGGGATACAATCCCACGTCTTCGCATTATGCGTTCCATCCTCTTACTAATTGAGCTATCACGGCGCCGTTTTCCAGTTCACTTTTTGGGGTATTTATGTTTTACTGCTAGAACTAATCCTGGGAGTGTTAGCCAGAGTCACCACTCGCAAACCTTGGCGGCGGATGTGGAACATCCTTTCTACCGCAGGCGTCATATACATATATACACTAAAATTGGGAATTGATCATGTAATGTGAAATACCAAATTGAAAACAGTTTATTATGCCTGACCTTGCTAACAACCACAAGTATTGTAATGCTGCAGACTATACTAGTGAATTTCGCTCTATCAGAAACCTGTTTGCTGCGTTACATATAAATTGTAGAAGCATTTAAAAAAAGGTCTATGACATTGCTCTTTTTCTACGATCTTTATGAATTGGGTTTGATGTGCTGGTTTTCTCAGAGACATGGATTACTTCTAAAGAAGGTGCGCCGTTCTTTCCAGGGTATCGTAATGAAAGCCTCTGTCGTGAACAGCAAAGAGGTGGAGGTCTTGCTGTTTATTTTAAGAATGCACTTTCTTGTGAACTACTTGATAAATATTACATCTTGAATGACAATATTGAATGTATGGCCATGTGTATTGGTCCATTTTTAGTAATAGGCGTATATAGGCCCCCACATGGCCACAAGAAAAAAATTATTCAGTTCCTTGAGGTTTCGTTACCGTCAACTGTTCTCTGGAGTACCCCTTGCATAATTATGGGTGATATAAATGTTGACCTTTGCTCCAATCATCCCTATGCGAGCGAAATAATTTGAAACGCTTTTACTTACATATGGAAGTGCAAATGTTATAACCTTACCTACTACAATTACACGAGTAAGCGCGACGCTGCTTGATATACGTGCTTCAAATTTAATTTCGCAGAATATAAAAACAGTGTTTTTATCGTATAACATTAGGGATCATATGCCCATCCTCTTTCTTGCATGATTTGCTCCTCACTTGTGCATACCGAAAATCCAGACATTTCTTTATCAAATTAAAGACAGCAAAGCTCAGGAACTTTTTTCACTTAGTTCAGAACCTAGATTGGAGCATGGTTATAATGGCAAGATATAGGCAAGATAACCATGATCAAACTTATAACACATTGCTACGGCTATTGCGTGCTAGCTATTACGCAGCATTTCAGCTTCAGAAGTTCTCACGTGATAGAAATAAAAAATGCAGAAAGCCTTGGTTAAATTCGTATCTTTACCAGCACATTCAAATAAAGAATAAGTTGTACCACGATTTCATCCACTCGCGAGAGACAGACGCGTTCACTCAATACAAGATGTATAGAAATGGTTTAACTTCAGACATACGGAAGGCTAAAATGAACTACTATGAAAAGTTATGTTAAAAAAATTTACGACGATCAGAGGAAATTATGGGAGGCCATAACTGGGCTTACGAACCCGAATAAAGAGTGTCATTGGACACAGGATCTAAAAATTAATGGTGAAACACTTAGCGGCGAAAGGTTGGCCAGTGTCATGAACGAACATTTTGTAAACGCAGAAGTTTGGTTCCCAGTATAGCTATGCCAGTAGTTTTCATTCGGTGCGCACTTGTACAGCTGCTCTGTCGTGGCTCTGCCTGCAGAAGGGGGCACTAAAACCAACTGCGCACTTTGACGTGCGATCACGTGTTGGGCCGACAGGTTTGGCTTCAATCGCGTTGCGGTATGCTCCCGCCTATCTTTTTCCTTCCTCCATGCAGGCTGTATTTAATCGCGTGGCAAGGCTTACCACTGGGGAACGATACCGTTGAACGCAGGATGCTCATCACTTTTCTAACCATCCAGGTTGGTTATACTTACACACTGCTAAGAAATGTCGTACCGACAATCGTTGTATCTTCGCGGTGTCATGCCTCTGCAAGTTGAAATGGTGTAGAGTGGTCCATCTGTATTACCAAGCTGTTATTTTTGCGCTTCTGTCCGAACTAATCATCTTGCTCTCTGGAGACGTTGAACTTAACCCAGGCCTTGACTGAGACGCCGGTTCTTCCCTTTCACAAACGAATAAACAACTAAAAGACATAATATCAGAAATACATGCCGATATCACTGAGCTGAGAGAAGGCAATGTTCGCAAAGACAACACAATAGCTGCACTAATAAACTCTGCTTCTGTGCTAGTAAATGATCGCCAGGACGGAACAGTCGAGGCGAGGCATGATGCCAGCAAAGACATAACACTGTTTAAAGCCGAGAGCATTGACACAACCAACAAAATGCGCCGTAATAATTTGCTGTTCCTCGCACTGGAAGACAACGAAAAAGAAACTTGGAAAGAGTCCGAAAAAGAATCAATTTCTGAGCAAGCAAGCTTGAAATACATCTAGAACCAAGTGTTATTGAACGCGCTCATCGCAGAGGCAAATACCATCCTGAAACAAAACGCCCGATAATTAAGTTGGCTGATTCCAAGTCAAAGGATAACATCTTTGCCTGTGGGTGGAAACTAAAAGCAACAAACTTCGCTAGACGTGGAGATTTCGCTTCTGCTACTGGCATCGCACGCTCCAAATTGTTAAATTTCATGCGGCTACAAAAATGCGCGTTCAAACTGCACGTAGGCAAGTTGGTTCTTAACAAGAAGCGCTATCACTACGACGCCACTTGTGACCGAGTGATTGAGACTACGGGCCCTAGTCATAAAGGCGCATGGAAACAGCGCATCCAAAAGCACAAGGCGCGAAAGCGTGCGCTAATGGCCAGCGAAGCTTACCAGATAAACTACTTCTCGCAGTCGTCCCTCATCCTTGCCTCTCCTTAACATAGCTTTCACTAACATGCGCAGTTACTGCCTAAACGAGAACAACGTTGCCGTTTCACTCACGACATCGATACCGACATGATAGTATTAACAGAAACGTGACTAAACAAATACGTGCGATATAGCTAAATTTTCCTTCAAATTCCGGCTATACTTTCTATCACCGCGATCAGAGCAGCTGGAGTTGGAGCTGCAGGAGCGAAATGGGCCTTTTATTAGCTGTCAGAGACACCTTCTCATCTTCCCTGATCAGTCAGGATGATAATCTTGAGCTGTTGTGGGCTTGCGCTTATAATGGTCCTGGAAAGACAATTTTTTGCGTGTGCTATAGGCCACCGGACAGCCATTCGTCATTCGGCGATTTACTCCGTAAAGCACTGACATCACTGGCAAGGAGGAGGAGGAGGAAAAGGGAGGAAAGGAAGGTAGGGAGGTCAACCCGACGCACGTCCGGTTTGCTACCCTACACAGGGGAAGAAGTTTAAGGGAAGGAAAGAAAGGAGAGGGAGGGAAGAAGGGACTAGCAGTGCGAGTACATGCGGATGTCCATAACTTCACGCCTAGCTGTAATCGGTCACTGAGGCCAGTCGCTTTCATGAAACTTGGCAGTGCCCGCGTCGCTTTGTAGGCCTGCGACTTGTGGGCCATGATCCGAGATTCTTAGTCTCTGAAAATGGTCTGTTATCTAATCGGTCTAGCACCCTCCGAATAACGTCGCGTTCGTTGTCGTAGAGATTACAAAAACACAACACGTGCTCGATCGTCTCGTCACAGTTGCACGAGTCACAGATCGGTGTGTCGGACACTCCATTAAGGAATGAGTAGGCTTTCGTAAAAGCCACCCCTAACCAGAGGCGGCACAGTAAAGTTGCATCACGGCGGGAGAACTTCGATGGAATCTGCAGCTTGAATGTATGATCCAGCCGGTGGAGACGGCAGGTGGAGAAAATCGGGGTGTTCCACAAAGTTTCACTCTTGGTTTGAGCAAGTAAACGAAGACCCCTTGCAGCATGTGCCCTTGATAAGAGTTTAGGATGTGTCGCGGTTTCTTTAAGGACTGACCGGGCGGCATCATCAGCAAGGTCATTTCCAACGATGCCACAGTGCCCCGGAAGCCATTGGAAGATGATGTCAGGTCCGTTTATGAGGGCTTGATGGAGAACCTCTCTGGTTTCAAACACCAGTTGTTCATGGGTCTTGCGTCGTAAGGCTGACTGCTGACTCTGAAGGGCTCCCTTGGAGTCACAAAAAACGACCCGCTTTCGAAGTTTGGCTTGTGCGATGTAATTAACAGCGGCACGTAGGGCGGCAAGTTTTGTTGCCGTAGAGGCCGTTATACGCTACACTTTGAAAGTAATTGTAACTTTTAAGGCCAGGATGATAACAGCGCCTGCGGAGCTCGTGGTTGAGACAGATCCATTGGTGTAAATGTGCGTTCTTTGTTCATATGCCTCGTTCAGTAATGACAGTGTGAACTGTTGAATGACGGGACTTCGTAATTCCCGGAATCGTGAGGCGTACTTGTGGTTGTCGTAAAAACCACAGGGGTAACAGTGGTCTTGCTGCTGGTGTAGAGGCCGACGGAAGGTAGCCTTCATGTGTCGAAACAAGTTTGTAAAATGTGGCTTGAGGTATTTGTGCTGGCAGAGCAGCAATATAGTGACTGGGTACGCGACACAGATGTCGAATGATTGCCGTAAGGTTGTCAATCGTTACATATGTTGGAACCAAGAAGTCTCTAGCAATCATGATTGTGGCTTGAGTCAAGGCGCATCGTGGTAGTCCAAGATATGTCCGCAGAGCCTGCTCTTGCAAACATTCCATGGTACGAATGTTTGTTTTACATGTGTTCGCCAAAAACGGCAAGCTGTACCGTGAAAAGCCCAGAAACAGTGCTCTATACTGCTGCAGCATGGAGCGTACCGACGGGCCCCAGGTTTTTCCGCACAGGAACCTCATTATATGTACAATCGAAATTAGTCTGCGCTTAAGGTAAATGCAGTGGGGGCTCCATGAAAGGTCTCTGCCAATAATCACACCTAAGAAGCGGTGAGGCTTCTGGTATTTGATAGACTGGCCATTGAGAGAAACAGGGCCTGGTGCCATGAGTTTGCGCGCAAATGCGATTAACGCGTATTTTTTTGATGAACACACTAAGGCCTTGTTTGCGGAGATACGAACAGGTTAGGTTGGCTGCCCACTGAATTTTTGCGCGCACTTGAAGACGAGTCACCGCAGAAGACCAAAGACAAATACCACCATGCAGCCTACATAGATAGGTGAATTGTCTTGGGTAATATTTCAGCCAGGCCAACCATAGCTAGGTTAAGAGAACAGGGCTCAATACCCCGCCCTATGGGATGCCACCGTGTGTAATATACTTGGCAGTCGGGCCATCTTCGGTCAGCACAAAGAAGGAAGTTCTGGTTAAATAGTCGCGGATCCACTGAAACACTCGGCCACCGATTCCAACAGCCTCCAATGAATTGAGGATCACTTTATGTGTAACATTGTCGTACGCCCATTTCGCATCATGAAAGAGCACCACTGATATACGCTTGAGGCATTTTTGTTGTATGAATGTTGTGTGGTCAATAACATTCTCTAATTGACGAACTGCCTCGCCGAAAACCTGTCTTGGAGTCGGGGTACACATTGTAGCGTTCAAGATACCATCCCAGGCGTGTAAGAATCATCTTTTCCATTACTTTCCCTATGCAGCTTAATTGCCAGGGCAATAGGGGGATACGACGCCAAGTCGAAAGGCGCGAATTTCGTTGCTTGAGTAGCGGTACGAGCCTACTAATCTTCCACTGCTGAGGAACAATGCCTTCATGCCATGAGCGGCTGTAGTAATTTAACAGCTCTTGCCTGGCTTCTTGTCCAAAATAGGCAAGAGCTGCAGAGGT
This sequence comes from Dermacentor variabilis, assembly GCF_050947875.1. Classification (NCBI taxonomy): domain Eukaryota; kingdom Metazoa; phylum Arthropoda; class Arachnida; order Ixodida; family Ixodidae; genus Dermacentor; species Dermacentor variabilis. Next base: position 83,509,397 of record NC_134568.1, read on the forward strand.
GATGCCGTCGGGCCCTGTTGAAGATGAGTGTCGAGAAGCAGCCAAAGAGGCGTCCAGTTCGTCTATAGTAAATGGAATTTCTATTTCTGAGACGCGAGACACAGGAACCACACTCACGTCTTCGGCGTTGAGGGTGACACACATGCCAGCTATCCACGCACAAAAATCATTCGCCACCTCAAGTTGCGTCTGGCAGTGATGTAGGGCTCAGACCATGAAAGGATGTCACTGTTATGGAAACGAGTGCAGGCCTCGAACAGTCCTCCAGATGTATGAAAGTGGTTTGCGAGGGTCCAGTGATTACAAAAGCACTTCTAGCGTTGTTCCTGCAATTTGTCCAAACGGCGCTGGATTTTCTTCTGTGTTCTCCATGCCATTCTCAGGTCACAAACTGCCTTCGTGCACGTGTATCTCCTTTCAGCTTTTCGTCGAAGTGCGGTTAGCCTCTCCAGTTCTACGTGGGAACGGTTCGCTGTCAACGTTAGGAGTCAAGAATCGCTTCCCTCACCGCCTCTGTGATTATATCCTCCAGGCTGCGGCCAAGGTCTTCTTTGCATGCATTTTCCATCTGTAACTTAAATTTAGCCCATGGAGTCGATTCTTCGTACTGCATTCGACGAGGTAGAACTCTTAAGTCACCTGTTCCGTATATATGTAGGAATACGGTCACTTTCATGTGTTTCTATGTCTGAAAACCCCCGAACTTGCGAAGTGAAGCATCGTGATACCAAAGTTAAATCCAGGCAACTGCTATACTTAAAGGGCCCCTGAAACGGTTCGGACAATTTTTTTAGACGCGTAGGGTACAGCTAAAGTTAATAATTCGCACCACAATTTGTGTGAAACGTCTCATATTAAGAGGGCTACGGACGATTACAAGTTACCCTCCCCCATAGCCATGCATGGTCTCCTTAACTCGTTCGCCGAGTGATCGGGGCTAAGCTCCGGCTTCACTGGCTCTGCCTCATGATGGCACGTCGTGTTGTCGACTTCCGGTTCTCTAGAGCGAGCGCGCGAAGCATTTCCAAACTCTCCGCCACCTGCTTGGCAGTCGACCCCAACCGAGAGCTACCGAAGCAGCCTGCGTTGCGAGCATTCTGTCGCAGCGCCGAACGTGTCTGGTATTCCGGTAACCATAGGTGAGCTGGGCGTTTCGACGGAACAGTGGAGGCATAAACTCAAACTGATGAAGGACCTTTAGCGTATACGTACGTGTGCTGCCTGATTGTTCTCCACGGTCCAGCCACCCGTTGGCGCAGAGCTTAATCAGTCAAACAAAGAGATAATATTGCTCTAACCAAGTGTAAAACATTTTAAACATTTGCAAAAACAACGTGTTAACGATTACACTCCTGCGAAAAAATGTACACCAGCAGCAAAGAAGAATACATTTCGTTACTGCTACTGTGTGTGGTTGAGCTCTGTGCCACCAGGTGGCTGCACCGTGCAGACCATTCACATTTGCGCTTCTGCTCATCCCGTCAAAAGACACAATTAAACTGCCAGGCCCTGTCCCCTTGCGCTTTCGTTTACCCTAATACCGGACTCGCGAAACGCTATTGCGTTAGTAATCTTCCGGTGTAAAGGGACAGCCGCAAACGCTCAAATCCTAGCGCCGATCGTATAGCGGCAGTCCGATACGCTGCAGCCAGTCCACTCGTCTGCTGCCTTCAAGTGGGACACGATGTCGCAGCTTGACATATTGCCAGTCACTACGTTTGCACTCCACAGCGCAACAAATTCGAATCATAGTGCTCGCGAAAAGAGTGAGACCGACTCTCACCGCGGAGCCCTCGTCAACATGGAGCACGTTGTAGCAGAAGCAGACGACTCTTGCTGTGTGCCGGAAGTGCTTAAGTGTAGTGAGAAATTGTTCTTGTACATTGTCTTTCTGTTACTTTCTTTTTATATTTAACTTTATATTTAACTTTAACTTTATATTTATATTTAATTAACTAACATTCCAATTATTACCAACATCATTTGTTCACCATAAAGGTGGAAAAATTATCCATGACGCGCCCTGCGCGGCCAATCGCATAGCTCGCCCTACTGACGTCAATTGGGTGATTTACGTCATATGGGTAGGGGCGGCTGAAAATTCTGCTGAGCAATGTGCTGCGATCGGCAGCGATGTAAATTTTTAAAACCTTATGCTAAATTACATGCTTTACGCGGAGCACTTACGTGCGTCAATTAATGATCAGAAGGACCTACTCTAATCACTCAGTACGTTTGTACAAAATCGTCAAAATCATTTCATGGTCCCTTCAAGACCTCGCAGGTATGTAGGACTGCCATCAATCATGACCCAAAGATCGTGATCAGAGGCGAAGGACACCAGATTCCTGCCTCTGAGATTGATTGCCTATCTGCCCCACAGTAAGTGATGGGCGTTGAAATCTCCCGTTATAATACAAGGACCACTGGTCTGCAACAACATGCCTCGAAGTTTGTCGCGTTCAAATCGACCTGACGGGGATATGTAGACGCCAATGAGGGTGAATGACACTTTGCTTCTTTCTTGCGTGCAGGCAGACATACTGATCGCTATCATGTGGCTGTACTGCATGGTGGGCATACGTAAAATCCGCGCGGATGTACATGAAAACTTTTCTGCGCTCTTTGCACGTCGACAAAAGAAATGGTTCGTATCGTGACAATTTGATGGAGTAGGTGCGTTGGGTTCGCAAATAACTATTATAGTAATCCGATTTGAGAAAATATATTGACGGAAGGATCAGATGCGGGACCTCAATCCTCTGGCGTTCCACTGTAAAATCGAAGTTTGCCTGACAGGCACGTACCCAGGATTTTTTTTCGGGGGGGGGGGGGGCAACAACTCCATCATAACCCACCGTGGTTGCTCAGTGGCTATGGTGTTAGGCTGCTGAGCACGAGGTCGCGGGATCGAATCCCGGCCACGGCGGCCGCATTTCGATGGGGGCGAAATGCGAAAACACCCGTGTACTTAGATTTAGGTGCACGTCAAAGAACCCCAGGTGGTCTAAATTTCCGGAGTCCTCCACTACGGCGTGCCTCATAATCAGAAAGTGGTTTTGGCACGTAAAAACCCATATAATAAAAAACTCCATCATCATCATCATCATCATCATCATCATCATCAGTCTGTTTTATGTCCACTGCAGGACGAAGGCCTCTCTCTGCGATCTCCAATTACCCCTGTCCTGCGCCAACCCATTCCAACAAGCACCGGCGAATTTCCTAATTTCATCGCTCCACCTAGTGTTTTGTCGTCCTCGATTGCGTTTTCCTTCTCTTGGTACCCATTCTGTAACCCTAATGGTCCAACGGTTGTCTAACCGGCGCATTACGTGACCTGCCCAGGTACATTTTTTCCTCTTGATGTCAATTAGAATATCGTCTATACCCGTTCGCTTTCTGATCCAAACCGCTCTCTTTCTCTCTCTTAACGTTATGCCTAGCAATCTTCGTTCCATCGCTCTTTGCGCGGTCCTTATAACTTGTTCTCAAGCTTCTTTGTCAGTCTCCAAGTCTCTGCCCCATATGTCAGCACTGGTAAAATGCACTGATTGTACACTTTCCTTTTCAATGATAATGGTAGGCTTCCAGTCAGGATCTCGTAATGTCTGCCGTATGCGATCCAACCCATTTTTATTCTTCTGTGAATTTCCTTCTCATGATCAGGGATCCCTGTGATTAATTGACCTAGGTACACGTACACATTGCAGTAGTACTCTGCAGATTTAGCGATAACCTGATTGATGACATGGATGTGATCCATTGTAAAGTATCTCTTCCTGAAGCCAGCCTGTTCCCTTGGTTGACAAAATCCAGTGTTGCCCTTCACAGTCTTTAGTGGCTGACTGGCGATCCTGATCTCTTGCTCCTTTGCTCGGCTATTTATCATTATCTTCATCTTCTGCGTATTAATACTCTACCCCACTCTTAGACTCTCTCTGTTAAGGTCCCCAATCATTTGTTGTAACTCGTCTGCATTGTTGTTGAATAGAACAATATCATCGGCAAACCGAAGGTTGCTGTGATATTTGCCGTCGACCTTTACTCCTAGGCCTTCCCAGTTTAATAGCTTGAATTCTTCTAAGCATGCAATGAATAGCTTTGGAGAAATTGTGTCTCCCTGTCTGACCCCTTTCTCTATAGGTATCTCCCTGCTTTTCTTGTGTAGAATTAAGGTAGCTGTAGGAACTCTGTAGATATTCTTACGCGAAGGACGAGTCAGTAAGACGAGAAGCTATTTACAGATTATATTTACAACAACGGTTGCAGCGCTGACCGGTTAGATTCACAGCGCGAGCCCAGTTCGTTCTTCCTCCTCTTTTCTGGAGTGATGGCGCCCACGCACCTCGTTCAAACAAACAAATACCACACGCATGTAGCAATATTTTCCAAGCTTTTTACGTAAGCGTTCTGTACTCCTTGATTACGTAGTGCCTCTATGACTGCTGGTATCTCTACTGAATCAAATGCATTTGCGTAATCTATATAAGCCACATAGAGAGGCTTATTTACTCTGCAGATTTCGCGATAACCTGATTGATGACATGGATGTGATCCATTGTAATGTATCTCTTCCTGAAGCCAGCCTGTTCCCTTGGTTGACAAAATCCAGTGTTGCCCTTATTCTATTGGAGATTATTTTGGTAAATATTTTATATAATACTGGGAGCAAGCTAATAGACCTATAATTTTTCAATTCTTTAAAGGGAAGCTGAAACGGTTTTCAATTTCCATGAGTTGCTGGGATTGGGAACAACAGACCTAATAATTTACGGTTCCGAATTTTTTTTCTACGTTTTGTTAATATAAGGGGCGGAAATCGCATTCTAAATCACCCCCGCGGACACGCCCCCATCGCTTCCCGGAGCGCCGGGTGAGGTTGTTGCCAGAGGAGAGAACCGGCGAGAGTGACGTCATTCGCGGGGACCGAGCTGCCGGACCGGCGTGCTGGCATGTGCTGGCATGCCTCTTTGCGTCCTGCGCTTTAATGAACGACGCTACGAGAGATCTGCCGCCGCCGCCGCTCACGTTTGTTTTCTTTTGCGATTTTCGTAAACTGTTCTTTCCTTCTGTGCTGCGTGAGTGCCTACAGCCAAGGGCGCCCAACATGCCCTCGTTCTGTGCAGCATTCGGCTGCGCGAACACAGGCGGGCGAGACGATGTGGTGTTTCACAGGTTCCCGAAGGACAAGACGCTTGCAGCGCAGTGGGTCCGTGCGGTGAAGAGAGATAAGTTCGTGCCGACGAAATCAACTGTGCTGTGCTCGGACCATTTCCGCGATAGCCGGGTAGCCTTACGACAAATGCGGAAACGCGTTGTTGTTAGCGTTGCTACACTCCGTTTCATACATCAGGTGCACCGCTGTGGAGGCTTTAGATACTTCTTGTAGTGGCTGCGTTCGCACTTAGAAAAAGTTCGGTGTTTCTTGACCCGATTTTTTAGAAAATTTTCCATATATAAGCTCAGTTCTGAATGAAAAAAAAAAGAGTTTATCCATAGAAACACTCCGTGTACTTATACGGCTGCTAACACGTTCTTTTAAATCAATTTTCTTTTCGGCATTTTTTAATTGCAGCCCGTCGCGGCAGCTTCACGTGCATGCTCGCGCGAGCAAACGCCGCTGGCACGCTGCGAAGCATAGACGGAAACGCGCGCAGTAATAAATTTTGGTGACCGGGCTTCGTGCGTAGATTCCACAGCGTTGCACCTGAGGTATGAAATGGAGTATAGGCTTGCCTAGTGACATTCGACGTACGGTTGCAGTTATCGCGTTTACCACACGGCGGTGCTAAAACTGCCTAATATCTTTACGTCAACACTAGCATGGAGCACGCATACCGATTCTTGATCGAGCCACAATCGCAAAGTCGTCGAACCATAGTATGAATATTGCACGTATAATACCTCTGGCCATCTCTGGATGTGTATGATAAGCAACTTCCATGACTGTACCTCGCAGCACTGCATGTGCGCGCTTTGAAACGCGGCACTTATGTTCGCGATCGTGTATCAACACTAAAAAAACCACGGGACTTTAGACAAGCAGCGGCAAGGTGCTTGACATCGCGGAATGGCACCCGTGTTTACCATCTAATGAGAAGTTACTGCTTCGGCATTCTTCCAGCAGCAAGTTCCCAGTGACACTTTAGCGTATTTTTTCTCCCGTCATTGGAACGTGTAGCTACACGAAAAACAACAACAACATACGTACAAGCTAAGATTTCCAACACGCGAGAAGGTGCACTCATCGCTCTCGCTGTTGGCACACTCAACATCGTCGTTGCCGCCGTTGCCGCCATCGTTTTCCGTATCGGCTGTTGGTTCGAACATGTACGGCGAAACTACAAGCTGTCCGAGACAGCGAGAACGTTCCATAAGGCTTACAACTCAGCTATGAAGCCAGAAGAGAACAGCGTGCTACGCTCTGAAACGGCGGCGCCGACCGGCGACTGCCGCGAATGACGTCACAGCGGCCCCTACCAATCACGGGCAACAGCGGCGTTCGCGCGATGCCCTGATGCGCTGGTGCGCGTTTTCATGAAAAAACAGCCGCTTGCGTTTGTTTCCGCCCTTTTTGAACCAGATATTCGTGTTCAGGGGACTCAAAACTGTAGAATGCCGCAGGGAACTCATTTTTTTCGAAAAGTGTTTCAGCTTCCCTTTAACGTCTCCTTTTTTGTAAATTAGTATAATGTCTGCATTCTTCCAGTTTTCTGGGACCCTTGCAGTCGATAGACACTTCGTATAAAGAGCCGCCAGTTTTCCAAGCATTATGTCTCCTCCATCTTTGATTAAGTCGACTGTTATTCCACCTTCTCCTCCCGATCTTCATCGTTTCATGTCTTGCAGGGCCCTTCTGACCTCATCGCTAGTTATAGAAGAGTTTCTGTATCCTGTTCATTACTGTTTCTAAGTGAGGTATCGTGACTCCTCTGGGTACTGTATACAGGTCAGCTTAAAAATTTTCCGCTGCTTTTACTATATCTTCGAGATTGCTGATGATATTATCCTTCTTATCTTTTAGTGCATACATCATGGTTTGTCCTATGCCAGGTTTCTTTTTTACTGATTTCAGGCTGCGTTCATTTTTTACGGCTTCTTCAGTCTTTCTCATGTTATAGTTTCGAATATCAGTTATTTTCGCCTTGTTGATCAGTTTTGACAGTTCCGCGAATTGCGTAACGCTGTGCGGCCGCCAGTCCCATACAACCGCGTAGAGCGCAGGACTCTGCGATTCTAGACGTACTGCGCTCACCGCGAAAGGTTAGAAAAACACCCACATAAGCACAGCAGAGAAGTGGCTAGGTGAGGCGGTTCGACCGATAACTGTAGAAGCATCATTCAAAACAAGTAATTGTTCTCCACTTCCGGCGGCGTTTTCTCTACTTCCTTTTTAAATAAAAAGATGTTGATCCATAAATATTCTTATAAACAACGGTTAACTTTTTTATTATTCGCTTTTGCTTGCAGTTTGGTTGTTGTCTTGGCTCTCTCCCTTAGTAGATCGCTTAATTTCTCTACTCCTTGCGATTTTTGTTTCCAGTTGCCAATTTTGCACGAAAAGTGCTATACAATTAGGGAAAAACAGACGTGGTAACTGGCGACAGTCATCTTGCTTATGGGTTAAGGGTTATTGCAGGGTTTCATGATGGACTCTCTTTCACATTATTTTATTTCCCACCTTATCTAACCCATATCACGTGTAGATGGTTCCGGGCATCTGCCAGCGTCGCGGCGAGCCGTAACTCAAGGAAATAATGAAGCAAAGGGAAAAGTTAAACGCAATTGGCGTTTTCTCTGGCCGCAACTCGTTCCATGAGAGTACAGACCAGCTGAGTAACAGCCGCATCCCCCTCCTGGTCCCAGGATCAGCCTAAACAAAGAAGGTTGAACTAACAAAAGCAACAGCTATGGGCGTGACGGTTGAATGGATGGTGACAACTGAACGCATCTCGAGTTAATTGCGCGGGTGCGGAATCTATGAGAAAACTGTCCTTCACATTACAAGAGAGGCCGATAACTACCGCCATCTAAAAGGAGTGAAGAAGGCAGCTGACCAATGAACAGCTGCCAAGTCTCAACATTGATCTGGCAGCGCTTTAGGACTGTGTGAGGAGTGGTGGCGTGGGTGGGTATGCCACATGATTTCGGGGGGGGGGGGGGCACGGCCCCCACCCCCCTGGGTACGTGCCTGTTGCCTGACCTCAGTGCGAAATTACTGCATTGGATGAGCCATGGTGTCTACTTAAGACTTGCAAGTACTGGACTTAGAGCATCCAGTACCTGAAGTGTACTCTGAGCTGACGGCATTTTTAGCTTGCTGAGGCACGCGAATGGCATTCATCAGTGATCGAAGCATTACGAGCACTTGTTTGTCCTCTTCCGGCAGTTTATCGGCGGAAAGTTCAGAATTCAAGGATGCCGATGTGCAGTGTGAATTTGCAGCTGGCGGTTGATTTGACAACCTTGGCCAAGCTGAATCAGCTGCAGCCTTGCTTTTTTCACCATTCTGGTTCCTATCAGCCGCGACCGGTGTGTGCGCCAAGGGAGCTGGAGTAGAAGTGCATGCGACGGACGCGGTAGAGGCACCGATTTTCTTTAACGAACGTCGGCGATGATATCGCCGCTTTCTGATGGCTTTGGCAGGCTCCCGATGAGACGAATAGTCTCTCGCCATTTGTTTTAGGCCAGCCAACTCCTTTTTAATGTTTCGGCAATCTTTTGATGAAGTTTCATGGGACCCATGACAATTCGAACATTTAAGAACAGTTGACGGGCAGTCATTTGCGGAGTGGGTTTCAGCGCAGCGAGAACACACATCTGTATTCTTGCATACGCTTCTCACGTGACCGAGCTTCATGCAGCTGAGACATTGTAGTGGCTTTGATACGAAAGGTCGTACAGGATGCCGAAAATGGCCAACCTTTACATATGAAGGTAGAGAGTCTCCCTTCAATACTATCTTCAGACAACGTGAGTAGCCCAGGCGGGTAACACTCGTGATAACAGCAGCTTCACTGGCTAGTTTTACAAGAACTTCTAAGTCGGAGCTGGGAATGGCGGCATCTACGTCGTAGATGACACCGGTGACGACGTCAGAACCCAGCGGTATGTGGAAACGAACCTTGATTCCGTCCAGGTCGGTGACGTTGCGAAGGGTATTGTTACGATTGGCGTGTAACACCCCGGGCAAAAAGGATGCTCAACCACCATGCCTCATCGAAATGAAGGGTGCATTCCTAAATTTGCTATGGTTGTCTCGAGTGGATGCCGGTCTGGCGGGCGCCGCGCAGTGTTCATAGGATCCTTTGCGTGTGTACGTGAAAACCCTTTCCGCGAACTGTCAAACTCTAGGGAAGAACTCTTTCCGCGAACGAGAAAGGACCCCCGGGCTGCCGCCAGTGAAGACGTCAACTGGGAGAATGGATCAGCCGCCCATCCACAACCAGACGCCCTTTCCGCGAACCAACGACGCGCGAAAGGGAAGGGATCAGCTGCCTACGATCCCCAAGACCCGCGGGTTGCCACCAGCGGAGGCAAGCTGGGGAAAACATCGTCCTCCGCGAAGCACCGTGGGACTCAGTGCATGTCACACGACGTTGACGTGAGCAAGATCCCGCCTACTATTTTAGTGGGCCTATTTAAAGGACCCCGCAATATACTTTTTCACTTCATTCTTTTCTTCTTGTCTTTAACTAACCATTGAATCAACAGTGAAAGTTCCGCACTAGAAGTCGTCTCGTCTCTGCCTGATCGCCATGGTCTACCGGACACCTGCAGTCAGCCGACAACGCCACGCTACCCAATAGTAACGCCGGTCGATCTGCGAGAAACAGGCGTCGCCACAACTGGTCGGAAGCGATTGGGATACGCTACCCTGGAGACCCCAACTTTGGATGACATCTAAGAGATCGTCTCCTCTTCGTCCTGGTGACAACGTTCGGAAGGAAGGTGCCAGGATTCATGACTGCATATGGTGAGTGCACGGCTTTTCTTCACTAAAATATCACTTGGCTTTACTTATTTTTTTGGAGAAGTACAGATCAGCGATTTTTCTTTAACCGTTGACGGAAGTTTTGAGTACGTCGAGGTTGTTATAGAGTGAAGAGGTAGCAGCACCAGAGTCCTTCCATGTTTTTCTTGTCACAAAACTCCGCCTTTACGCTATGGGAGAGGTTCATATGCTGCCCAAAGGTGCCGCGACGCGGCGCCACTGTGCCACAGAGGGCGTCGTTCACGTTCCGAAACGCGTGCGCAGTGCGAGCATAGAATAAAGAACAACTTTAGAGAATGGAAACTGTACCTTCCGCAGTGGTTCGAAGATAAGCAGCGGCAGCGCATGGAACTTACCTAGGTGGACGCCAGATGGCGCTGCTGAAACAGGAAGCGGAAATGCTCATATTTTAGAGCATCATCCAATATGGCTGCTTTTCGCCGGTCGTGAACGCTTGTATCCGCTCGTACGCGTCGTACTCGCCCCGCCGGCTGTGCGGCATGCCTCGGCTGCCGCGTAGCCGGTGCGTTCTAATTGCCAGGAGACCAAAGAGCCTCTACTGACGCTCATACAAACAAGCCACAAGTGAGTGAACAGAACGTTGGACTTTATTGGCAGAAGACAAGCAGTGTACATTCTCGTGCGATAGCAGAAATAAAATTTGTATGTCGAGATACGCTGGAATCTTTGACGCGCGCTCGTAAACGGCTCACCGTCGTCGTCGGACATGGCGGTCTAGTAATGAGCGACAACCAGCGGCGCAAACAGATTGGACAGAGTGTCCCGCCTGTTTGCAGCGACAGTCGCCATTAAAGATGAGCAACTTGCATTGCGAAGCAATCGGGTGAACCAGGCATCTGCTGCTGCAGCCTACACAGCGACATGGACTACCCGGCATTTTAGCATTGACTCCTTTCCAACCTGCACATTTCTTTTCTTTCGGGGGCCGCTAATGTGTGGCTCACACTTGGTGTCCACATTGTCTCAATATGGACAAGTCGCTTTCGCGGGCATCACCTTCATCAGCAACTTTTGCGGGCCTTTCCAGCCAACTTCATACACGTCGGACCATGTAAGCACATGTGCTAGTCTCTGTTCGTGCGTAATCGCAGCCGGGAAAAGCCACAGACACAATTTGTCCATGGCTGCAGCAGGAAAGGCTGAACGGGGAGCACGAATCACGGCGTGTGTAAATTGGGAGCCACTGTCGCTGTGTGGACTGGAGGAGCAAATGCTTACTTCGAGAGACTGCTTCCCAATGCAACTGACCTGGCTGCCATATTCGAAAAACATAACACGGCGACCGTAACCAAGTAAGATAACAGCGAAATTAAACAACAATCAATCAATGCATGAGAGAATACATTATACATTGGTTACGAACCATATGGCAACAGTGAGCATTCACATACACGGGTCTCTTAGGATACACTCAGCCGCCTACTTACAGGCATAATGCTTGCCTTCGTCCTGTTGCGTTTCGCCTGCGACACGTGGTTTTGCCGGCGCGACTGCGGCGGGGCGGCAGACATTTTGGCCCGATCGTCGTCGCCGCAACACTCATCGCCAGGTGTTTCCAGGCGCGACTGCGGCGATGCGACCGCCTAGGGATCATCCTCGCATTCCAGTCATTGTGCCCGAAACAGGCGATGCCAAAGCAGGGATCTCATTCCAGTCATTGTGCCCGAAACAGGCGATGCCAAAGCAGGGATCTCGTTCCAGTCATTGTGCCCGAAACAGGCGATGCCAAAGCAGGGACCATCCTCTCATTACAGTCATTGTGTCCGACCGGCAGCGCCACGACAGGGTGCTACGAGATCGTGCTCGACATGGTGCTACGGCATCGCTACGACAGTGTGCGTCACCATTAGCCCATTGTACATTCACGTGCTCGTCTTTTGAGGGGTTCCTTCTTGCCCTCAACTGCGAGAGTATAAAAACAGCTGCCCCCGGACGCCAAGAGGAGGGCTCCGATTTCTTCTGTTGAGTGAAGTGCTCTCCCGTCTCTCTACTTCGGTCAAACCTGACCACCAACTCTTTGCGATGTTAAAATAAACAAGTTGTTTCGTTGTTACCAGTCGACTCATGCTTTGCCGGGACCTTCGGATGCTTCCAGTTGTACCCCAGGCCGCCAGGCCAACGCTACCCTTGGGGCTTGCGACCCAGGTACAACCACGGGCGTCAGCGCCGAGTTCCCAACAGATCGTACCAGCAGTCCGGATCCAAACATCTGGTGGCAGTGGTGGGATCGCCTCCGACTTCAAACAACTGTCTGCCAGCGGTGAGATCGCGACAACGGAGGCCAGCAGCGAAGAGATGCAGTTGACTGTATGCTGAGCAGCTCATCGACGATCCGGGAGCAGTGCAACGAGCCCTGTGTGACGACTGGTTGCCTGCAGCGGAACGACTGCGCGGAATTCCTGCCTGCGAGGTTTGGTGAGTGCGGGACTTTCTTCTTCTGAGCTTTGCCAGGCTTTTGTTAGTGTTAGAAACAGAGCTGGTAATTGTGGTTGTCGTTGCTGCCGGGTTAGTTGCGGCAAGACAATAATAGGCAGTAGAGAAAGCAGCATTCAGAGCAGCCATGGATTTGAAGTCGTTGCGCAAACCGAAATTGTTGGACCTTGCAAGAGAGTTGGGTCTGGATGTCTCGGACAAACTCAGAAAACCAGAACTGATAAAGGCTATTCTTGAGTTAGAGGCTGAGGATGACGAGCTGTCGGAATGCCTTGAGACCATTGAAGAGAGAGAGACTGCAAAAAGACAGGAGCGCGAACTTAAAGAGCAAAAAGAAAAAGAAGAGCGTGAACGTAAAGAACAGAAAGAGCGAGAGCAACAAGAGCGTGACCGTCAACACGCTTTGGAAATGAAGCGTCTTGAGGTAGAGATGGAACGCGCTCGTAATGGAAGTCAGGCACACGGTGCAGGAGAACGCGTATTGTTCAAAATGACTGACCTGATGCGGCCGTTTAAGCTTGGAGAGGACATTGGTTTGTTCCTGGTTAACTTTGAGCGAACGTGCGAGAAGCAGGGGTTCTCTCGGGAAACGTGGCCACAGCGCTTGCTCACTTTGTTACCCGGCGAGGCGGCCGACGTAGTCGCTCGCTTGGATAGAGAGGAGGCAGAGGATTTCGACACAGTGAAATCGAGTCTTCTAAAAAAGTACCGGCTGTCTGCGGAGGCGTTCCGTCGGAAGTTTCGGGAAAATGAGAAAGGCAGAAGTGAGTCATATACAGAGTTTGCGTATAGGCTTATGTCGAACATGCAGGAGTGGCTCAAAGAAGAGAAAGCGTTTGGTGACCACGATAAAGTTCTGCAGTGTTTCGGGCTAGAACAGTTTTATAGTCGGTTACCGGAGAACGTGCGATACTGGGTCTTGGATAGGCCAGACGTGAGTACGGTGGCTAGAGCCGCTGAGCTAGCCGAGGAGTTTGTGACGCGTCGAGCTCGCGGAGCTAAGGACGGTCAAAAGGGTGAATTTGGCTCGAAGTTTGAGAGGCCGAAGTTCACACCCATGAGAGCAAAGGGGAACACGCGTAGTGAGGATGCAAGTGAAAGCAGTCCGACCAAACGTAAAGAGACGGCGGCAGCCGAAGCCGAACGCAGAAAGCGGTTCGAGATGAGGCGAGCGGGCGTTTGTTATACGTGCCAGAAGCCGGGTCACTTTTCGGCGCAGTGTCCGGAAACAACACCAAAAGTTGTGTTTTTTTCAATAGGCAGCACTGACGAGAACATGAAGCTTCTCGAGCCTTACATGCGAGACCTCCTCGTGAACGGGAAAGAGTGCCGAGTGCTTCGCGATTCCGCAGCTACGATGGATGTAGTTCACCCATCTTACGTAGAACCCCATATGTTCACGGGCGAGTGCGCGTGGATCAAGCAAGCCGTGGAAGCTCATAGCGTGTGTCTGCCAGTAGCAAAGGTGCTTATTGAAGGACCTTTCGGAGCGCTTGAGACGGAGGCGGCAGTGTCATCTATGCTGCCACCCCAGTACCCGTACCTATTTTCAAACAGGTCCGATCACCTCCTGCGCGAGAAGGGGCTTTTGTTTGGTGAAGCTAGTGTTCAGGCCTTAACCAGATCGAAGGTTCGGGAGCTCGCTGCAAAGGCGGTAGTTGCGGGGCCGACGTTATCAAACAACGAAAAAGGGTCAGAGGCGCAGCAAGCTGATATTCCGAGCACGCCCGAACTGAATAAACTTGAGTCTGTAACGTTAAAGGCGCCAGATACTGGAGAGGAAACGCCCGACGCGGGAAAGTTAGAAGAGCTATCTACTGATTTGCTCATCGCGCCTACGTCAGACGGACTTGATAGGTTGCTAAAAGTCAGCCGGACGGCTTTGATAGCCGAGCAAAAAAAGGATGGCAGCCTGGAAAACGTGCGCCGCAATGTCAAAGAAGGTATCGCCAGGAAAACTGCGCGTTTTGTGGAAAGAGGTGGAGTCCTGTACCGGAAGTATCTAGACCGCCGAGGAGTGGAGTTCGATCAGCTGGTCGTGCCTCAATGCTATCGTCAGGATCTGTTGCGCTTGTCACATGGGGGTTCGTGGTCCGGACACCTAGGAGTTAAGAAAACTAAGGACCGTCTCTTGCAAGAGTACTATTGGCCAGGGTGTTTTCGGGACGCAGACCATTTCGTGAGGACATGTGACACTTGTCAGCGGGTGGGCAAACCAGGGGACAAATCGAGGGCGCCGTTGAAATTGGTACCTATCATTACGGAGCCTTTTAGACGGCTCGTTATTGATACTGTGGGACCTCTGCCGGTAACAGCCACGGGGTACAGACAGATTTTGACTGTGATCTGCCCAGCGACAAAGTTCCCTGAAGCAGTGCCGCTTAAAGAACTCAGCTCAGTTGAGATAGTTAATGCACTACTGTCCATATTTGCGCGAGTTGGTTTCCCTGCGGAAATCCAATCAGATCAGGGCACAGTGTTTACTAGCGCTTTGACGACAACTTTTCTCGAAAGGTGTGGGGTAAAGCTGTTACACAGCTCAGTGTACCACCCACAGTCGAATTCCGTCGAGAAGCTCCACTCCGTCATGAAGCGCGTGTTGAGAGCCTTGTGTTTTGAACATCAAACTGACTGGGAGCTGTGTCTGCCTGGGGTGATGTTTGCTTTAAGGACCGCGCCGCATGCGGCTACGGGGCTTTCGCCAGCTGAACTGGTGTACGGTCGCTCGCTTCGATCTCCGCTTCGCATGCTTCGAGAATCATGGGAAGGTAGGGGCGACGACCCAGTCGTGGTGGAGTACGTACTTAAGCTCCTCGAACGCTTAAGAAGGGCACAGGAGTTGTCAGGTGAAGCAATGACAAAGGCCCAGCAGAGGGCCAAGGTTTATTATGATCGGACAGCCAGGGCCCGTCGTTTTGAGGTTGGCGATGAGGTCATGATATTGCGCACATCGCTAAACAACAAACTAGACGTGCAGTGGGAGGGCCCAGCACGAATTGTTCAGAAACTGTCGGACGTTAACTACGTGGTAAGTCTGCCAGGAAAGCGGAAAGCACAGCAAGTTTACCACTGTAATCTGCTCAAACCTTATAGACAAAGGGAAGCAGTGGTGTGCATGATGGTAAACGTTCCTGAAGAGCTTCCGGTCGAGCTTCCAGGACTAGGCTCAGTGACGAACAGGGAAGACACCGGTCAAGTCATTAGTGACCTTATCAGTAAAGCACCGCTGTCGCCCGAGCAGAAAACCGAACTACACCAGCTATTACAAGAGTTTCAAGGTCTGTTCTCTGAGAGGCCTGGTAGGACTTCTGTACTTACTCATGATATAGAACTTGCCTCCACAGAGCCAGTACGATCCAAGGCGTATCGGGTGTCACCCCGCCAGAGCGATATTATGGAGGCTGAGGTAAAGAAAATGCTACAGCTCGGTGTTATTGAGGCAGGTGAGAGTGATTATACCTCCCCTTTGATTTTAGTTGAGGTACCGGGCAAGGAACCTCGTCCTTGCGTCGACTACCGCAGGCTTAATTCCATCACTAAGGATCAAATTTATCCGATCCCTAACATCGAGGAGCGCCTTGAGAAAGTTAGTAGCGCTCAGTTTATTTCCACCCTAGATCTTGTCAGGGGTTATTGGCAGGTTCCACTTACAGAAGAGGCTAGTAGGTATGCGGCATTCATTTCACCAATGGGAACATTCCGTCCTAAAGTGTTGTGTTTTGGTTTGAAGAACGCGCCATACTGTTTTTCAAGCCTCATGGATAAAGTGTTGCGGGGACAGCAAGAATTCGCTTTACCGTATCTAGACGACGTAGCGATATTCTCCGCATCCTGGTCTGAGCATATGGCACACTTGCGGGCAGTGCTAACCCGCCTGCGCGAAGCGGGCTTGACAGTAAAGGCTCCTAAGTGCCAGTTAGCACAGGCCGAGGTTGTCTACCTCGGTCACGTGATTGGTCAGGGTCGTCGCCGCCCCTCTGAAATAAAAGTGGCCGCTGTGCGAGACTTTCCGCAACCGCGCACAAAGACCGATATTCGGTCGTTCTTAGGTGTCGCCGGCTACTATCAGAGGTACATCCCTAGGTACTCTGATATCGCGGCTCCCCTGACGGATGCTCTAAGAAAGACAGAGCCTCAAACAGTCGTCTGGGACGAGACCAAGGAAAGAGCTTTTAGCGCCCTAAAGAGTGCCCTAACAAGCCAGCCTGTGCTACGATCGCCAGACTATACAAAAGGGTTCATTGTTCAGTGCGATGCTAGTGAGCGAGGCATGGGCGTTGTACTGTGCCAACGGGAAAATGGAGAAGTAGAACACCCCGTCCTGTATGCTAGTCGTAAGCTGACCAGTCGTGAGCAGGCGTATAGCGCCACCGAGAAAGAGTGTGCATGTCTCGTGTGGGCCGTTCAGAAATTGTCATGCTATCTAGCCGGCTCGAGGTTTATCATTGAGACGGATCACTGCCCTCTCCAATGGCTGCAGACCATCTCTCCCAAAAATGGCCGCCTCCTGCGCTGGAGCCTCGCTTTACAACAATATTCCTTTGAGGTGCGTTACAAAAAGGGGAGTCTCAACGGTAACGCCGATGGCTTAAGTCGAAGCCCCTAACGTAGGAATCAGCCTCAAAATTGTTTGTTACTGATGTTTTTCTTCCTGAGGCAGGATTTTTTTTTAACATATTGCTTTTGTTTAGTGTTTCAAAGTGATGATATGCTTTCTAGTGCAATTTTTCAATTTGTGGACGCGTTCTGAGTGATGCTAGACTACTGTAAGGAACTAGGCAGTGGTATAAAAAGGGGAAAGAGCCTGGCAGGGCTTAGTGAGGGTTGTGCCGTGCTTGCTGACTGAGCGGTTGAGTTTCAGCGTAGTTCTAACGCTTGCCGGGAACGAGAACAAAAATGTGAACTCTCCCGAAGTCACTTTGCAGTGTCCCGTGCGAACCTGAACAAGAGAACGAGGCCTTCTCTGTGCGCTGCGCTCAAGAAACGTCGAGGGACGCCCGACTTCGGTTATGAGCATCATCGAGCGACATCCCTCCGGACAGCGGATGCAGTCCCCTGTCCATCGGGATCTCCTTCCCCCGGCGGGGCGGTCTGTTGCGTTTCGCCTGCGACACGTGGTTTTGCCGGCGCGACTGCGGCGGGGCGGCAGACATTTTGGCCCGATCGTCGTCGCCGCAACACTCATCGCCAGGTGTTTCCAGGCGCGACTGCGGCGATGCGACCGCCTAGGGATCATCCTCGCATTCCAGTCATTGTGCCCGAAACAGGCGATGCCAAAGCAGGGATCTCATTCCAGTCATTGTGCCCGAAACAGGCGATGCCAAAGCAGGGATCTCGTTCCAGTCATTGTGCCCGAAACAGGCGATGCCAAAGCAGGGACCATCCTCTCATTACAGTCATTGTGTCCGACCGGCAGCGCCACGACAGGGTGCTACGAGATCGTGCTCGACATGGTGCTACGGCATCGCTACGACAGTGTGCGTCACCATTAGCCCATTGTACATTCACGTGCTCGTCTTTTGAGGGGTTCCTTCTTGCCCTCAACTGCGAGAGTATAAAAACAGCTGCCCCCGGACGCCAAGAGGAGGGCTCCGATTTCTTCTGTTGAGTGAAGTGCTCTCCCGTCTCTCTACTTCGGTCAAACCTGACCACCAACTCTTTGCGATGTTAAAATAAACAAGTTGTTTCGTTGTTACCAGTCGACTCATGCTTTGCCGGGACCTTCGGATGCTTCCAGTTGTACCCCAGGCCGCCAGGCCAACGCTACCCTTGGGGCTTGCGACCCAGGTACAACCACGGGCGTCAGCGCCGAGTTCCCAACAGATCGTACCAGCAGTCCGATCCCAAACAGTCCCATGTGGTGGTCTGGTAACGAGCGACAACCAGCAGTAAAAACAGATTGGACAGAGCGTCGCACCTGTTTTATTATTTTTTTGAAACATGGTGTAGGACATGTTACGCCAGGTGAAAAGGTCTATCATATTTCATTTCATTTCATCATCATTAGTACAGAAGGAGGTCCCGGAGTTACAAGAACTGTCAGGGGGACCTCCTATTAGTAATTTAACAATGCAGGAATTAATACATTGTGGTAACATAGCAGTGACAGCCATCAGAAAACAAGAAGTTAATGAAGCAAATAAACAATTACAAAAAAGGTGCTTACAATAATTGCAGTTCAAAACACAAGCAAATAAAGCCGATACAGCGTATGAATAAATAAATGTGTAGTAACTGACACGTTATGAAAACTTAGGAATGACACATATCAAAGAACACGAGGTTAATGTAACAGATAATTAGAAACAAATATATGCTTACAATACGCAAAGTGCGAAGGTTATACAGACTATGCGACAAAAAATTTAAAACGCCTAAAAAAGGAGAAAGAAGAAGACAAAAGGAGGTATAGAATAAAAAATAAATAGAAGCTATCGATACATTATGTAAATGCAGAATCATTGAAAACTGGAAAATAAATTTGTACACAATATGTACTTATAGCAATGAATCAGTAGCCAGTAGTGTCGTTAGTAAATATTTCTTCGTATCTCTCCTGAATGTTAATGTTGTGCGGCAGGCTTTAATATGGGGTGGTGGTTTGTTCCAGTATTTAATAGCCGTAAAAAGGGAAGTAAACATTACATAATTAGTGTTTATTCGAGGGAGTAAAAAATTGTTGTTAGAGGAAAATCCGACAGTTGCCGTTGAAGATGAGCAACTTCCACTCCGAAGCAATCAGGTGACGCAGGCATCTGCTGCCGCAACCAACACAGCGAAATGGACTATCCGGCAGTTTAGCGTTAACTCCTTTCCAACCTGCACGTTTCTTTTCTGTCGAGGGCCGCTAATGTGTGGCTCACATTTGGTGTCCCACTTTGTCTCAATATGGACAAGTCGCTTTCGTGGGCATCACCTTCGGCAGCCATTTTTGCGGACCTTTCCACCCGTACGGCTAGCAACTTCATACACTTCGAACCATGTAAGTACATATGCTGGTCTCCGTTCTAAGCAAATCATGGCCGAGGTAGGCCCCAAGTACAATTTGCCCATGGCTGTAGCACAGGCACGTATCCAGGGGGGGGGGGGGGGGGCCTGGGCCCTTCCCCCTAAAATTAGGTGACATACCCCCCCCCCCGCCCACGCCACCACTCCTCACACATATGCCTAAAGCGCCGACAAATCAATCTACTTGGCAGTCAACATTCTGTTGCCTTTTACAGCGAAAGCAGTGTATGACTAACTTCCATAGCTTTTTTCGGCGTCCGTTAACAGAAAAAAATCATTACGTGGGCCGATCATGGTGATCGTGCAAAAGGGGTCCAAGATCAATGGCACGTACGCCTGTGGACTCGGGAACCTATAACGCGCGCTTCGGAATCTTCGGGATGGGCCCACGTATGGGTAGTGCTTAACGCCTGCTTCACCTCCACCGCAGGTCGGCCCGTCATTGCACTACCTTCTGGATGGACCCACGTATGGGAGCGCTTAACGCCTGCTTCACCTCCGCCGCGGGTGGGCCCGGTATTGCATTATCTTCGGGATTGGCCTACGTATGGGGAGTTCTTAATGCATGCTTCACCTCCGCCGATGGTCGGCCCGTCATTGCACTACCTTCGGGATGTACCCACGTATGGGAGCGCTTAACGCCTACTTCACCTCCGCCGAGGGTCGCCCCAGTGTTGCACTATCTTCGGGAGCGGCCCACGTATGGGGAGGGGGGGGGGAGTGCTTATCGCCTGCTTTCACCTCCACCGAGGGTCGCCCGTGTTTGAATCGCACCGCTGGTACGAGTTGTTGTGGTCGTACCCGCTGGTACGATTTGTTGGGAACTCGGCGCTGACGCCCGTGGTTGTACCTGGGTCGCAAGCCCCAAGGGTAGCGTTGGCCTGGCGGCCTGGGGTACAACTGGAAGCATCCGAAGGTCCCGGCAAAGCATGAGTCGACTGGTAACAACAAAACAACTTGTTTATTCTAACATCGCAAAGAGTTGGCGGTCAGGTTGACCGAAGTAGAGAGACGGGAGTGCACTTTACTCAACAGAAGAAATCGGAGCCCTCTTTTGGCGTCCGGGGGCAGCTGCTTTTATACTCTCGCAGTTGAGGGCAAGAAGGAACCCCTCAATAGACGAGCACGTGATTGTACAATGGGCTAAGGTGACGCACACTGTCGTAGCGCCGCCGGTCGGGCACAAAGACTGGGAGGAGAAGGTAACTTCGGCTCTCGTAGTGCCTCTGGTCGGGCACAATGACTGGGAGGAGAAGGTAACTTCTGCTCTCGTAGCGCCTCTGGTCGGGCACAATGACTGGGAGGAGAAGGTGACCCCCTGCTGTCGCATCGCCGCCGGTCGGGCACAATGGCACATACACTCACACACGCACATGAAGACACGTGGCATCGGAACATGCCTGGAAACGCCTGGAAACGCCTGGAAACGCCTGGAAACGCCTGGCGGGGAGCGTAGCGGCGACGCCGAACGGGCCAAAATGTCTGCCGCTTTGTTGCAATCGCGCCGGCTAAACCGCGCGTCGTAGGCGAAACGTAACAGACCGCCCCGCCGGGGGAAGGAGATCCCGATGGACAGGGGACTGCATCCGCTGTCCGGAGGGATGTCGCTCGATGATGCTCATAACAGAAGTCGGGCGTCCCTCGACGTTTCTTGAGCGCAGCGCACAGAGAAGGCCTCGTTCTCTCGTTCAGGTTCGCACAGGACACTGCAAAGTGACTTCGGGAGAGTTCACATTCTTGTTCTCGTTCCCGGCAAGCGTTAGAACTACGCTGAAACTCAACCGCTCAGTCAGCAAGCACGGCACAACCCTCACTAAGCCCTGCAAGGCTCTTTCCCCTTTTTATACCACTGCCTAGTTCCTTACAGTAGTCTAGCATCACTCAGAACGCGTCCACAAATTGGAAAATTGCACTAGAAAGCATCTCATCACTTTGAAACACTAAACAAAAGCAATATGTTAAACAATCCTGCCTCAGGAAGAAAAACATCAGTAACAAACAATTTTGAGGCTGATTCCTACGTTAGGGGCTTCGACTTAAGCCATCGGCGTTACCGTTGAGACTCCCCTTTTTGTAACGCACCTCAAAGGAATATTGTTGCAAAGCGAGGCTCCAGCGCAGGAGGCGGCCATTTTTGGGAGAGATGGTCTGCAGCCATTGGAGAGGGCAGTGATCCGTCTCAATGATAAACCTCGAGCCGGCTAGATAGCATGACAATTTCTGAACGGCCCACACGAGACATGCACACTCTTTCTCGGTGGCGCTATACGCCTGCTCACGACTGGTCAGCTTACGACTAGCATACAGGACGGGGTGTTCTACTTCTCCATTTTCCCGTTGGCACAGTACAACGCCCATGCCTCGCTCACTAGCATCGCACTGAACAACGAACCCTTTTGTATAGTCTGGCGATCGTAGCACAGGCTGGCCTGTTAGGGCACTCTTTAGGGCGCTAAAAGCTCTTTCCTTTGTCTCGTCCCAGACGACTGTTTGAGGCTCTGTCTTTCTTAGAGCATCCGTCAGGGGAGCCGCGATATCAGAGTACCTGGGGATGTACCTCTGATAGTAGCCGGCGACACCTAAGAACGACCGAATATCGGTCTTTGTGCGCGGTTGCGGAAAGTCTCGCACAGCGGCCACTTTTATTTCAGAGGGGCGGCGACGACCCTGACCAATCACGTGACCGAGGTAGACAACCTCGGCCTGTGCTAACTGGCACTTAGGAGCCTTTACTGTCAAGCCCGCTTCGCGCAGGCGGGTTAGCACTGCCCGCAAGTGTGCCATATGCTCAGACCAGGATGCGGAGAATATCGCTACGTCGTCTAGATACGGTAAAGCGAATTCTTGCTGTCCCCGCAACACTTTATCCATGAGGCTTGAAAAACAGTATGGCGCGTTCTTCAAACCAAAACTCAACACTTTAGGACGGAATGTTCCCATTGGTGAAATGAACGCCGCATACCTACTAGCCTCTTCTGTGAGTGGAACCTGCCAATAACCCCTGACAAGATCTAGGGTGGAAATAAACTGAGCGCTACTAACTTTCTCAAGGCGCTCCTCGATGTTAGGGATCGGATAAATTTGATCCTTAGTGATGGAATTAAGCCTGCGGTAGTCGACGCAAGGACGAGGTTCCTTGCCCGGTACCTCAACTAAAATCAAAGGGGAGGTATAATCACTCTCACCTGCCTCAATAACACCGAGCTGTAGCATTTTCTTTACCTCAGCCTCCATAATATCGCTCTGGCGGGGTGACACCCGATACGCCTTGGATCGTACTGGCTCTGGGGAGGTAAGTTCTATATCATGAGTCAGTACAGAAGTCCTACCAGGCCTCTCAGAGAACAGACCTTGAAATTCTTGTAAGAGCTGGTGTAGTTCGGTTTTCTGCTCAGGCGACAGCGGTGCTTTACTGATAAGGTCACTAATGACTTGACCGGTGTCTTCCCTGTTCGTCACTGAGCCTAGTCCCGGAAGCTCGACCGGAAGCTCTTCAGGAACGTTTACCATCATGCACACCACTGCTTCCCTTTGTCTATAACGTTTGAGCAGATTACAGTGGTAAACTTGCTGTGCTTTCCGCTTTCCTGGCAGACTTACCACGTAGTTAACGTCCGACAGTTTCTGAACAATTCGTGCTGGGCCCTCCCACTGCACGTCTAGTTTGTTGTTTAGCGATGTGCGCAATATCATGACCTCATCGCCCACCTCAAAACGACGGGCCCTGGCGGTCCGATCATAATAAACCTTGGCCCTCTGCTGGGCCTTTGTCATTGCTTCACCTGACAACTCCTGTGCCCTTCTTAAGCGTTCGAAGAGCTTAAGCACGTACTCCACCACGACTGGGTCGTCGCCCCTGCCTTCCCATGATTCTCGAAGCATGCGAAGCGGAGACCGAAGCGAGCGACCGTACACCAGCTCAGCTGGCGAAAACCCCGTAGCTGCATGCGGCGCGGTTCTTAATGCAAACATCACCCCAGGCAGACACAGCTCCCAGTCAGTTTGATGTTCAAAACACAATGCTCTCAACACGCGCTTCATGACGGAGTGGAGCTTCTCAACGGAATTCGACTGTGGGTGGTACACTGAGCTGTGTAACAGCTTTACCCCACACCTTTCGAGAAAAGTTGTCGTCAAAGCGCTAGTAAACACTGTGCCCTCATCTGATTGGATTTCCGCAGGAAAACCAACTCGCGCAAATATGGACAGTAGTGCATTAACTATCTCAACTGAGCTGAGTTCTTTAAGCGGCACTGCTTCAGGGAACTTTGTCGCTGGGCAAATCACAGTCAAAATGTGTCTGTACCCCGTGGCTGTTACCGGCAGAGGTCCCACTGTATCAATAACGAGCCGTCTAAAAGGCTCCGTAATGATAGGTACCAATTTCAACGGCGCCCTCGATTTGTCCCCAGGTTTGCCCACCCGCTGACAGGTGTCACATGACCTCACGAAGTGGTCTGCGTCCCGAAAACACCCTGGCCAATAGTACTCTTGCAAGAGACGGTCCTTAGTTTTCTTAACTCCTAGGTGTCCGGACCACGAACCCCCATGCGTCAAGCGCAACAGATCCTGACGATAGCATTGAGGCACGATCAGCTGATCGAACTCCACTCCTCTGCGGTCTAGATACTTCCGGTACAGGACTCCACCTCTTTCCACAAAACGCGCATTTTTCCTGGCGATACCTTCCTTGACATTGCAGCGTATGTTTTCTAGGCTACCATCCTTCTTTTGCTCGGCTATCAAAGCCGACCGGCTGACTTTTAGCAACCTATCAAGTCCGTCTGACGTAGGCGCGATGAGCAAATCAGTAGATAGCTCTTCTAACTTTCCCGTGTCGGGCGTTTCCTCTCCAGTATCTGGCGCCTTCAACGCTACAGACTCAATTTTATTCAGTTCGGGCGTGCTCTGAATATCGGCTTGCTGCGCCTCTGACCCTTTCTGATTGTTCGATAACGTCGGCCCCGCAACTACCGCCTTTGCAGCGAGCTCCCGAACCTTCGACCTGGTTAAGGCCTGAACACTAGCTTCACCAAACAAAAGCCCCTTCTCGCGCAGGAGGTGATCGGACCTGTTTGAAAATAGGTACGGGTACTGGGGGGCAGCATAGATGACACTGCCGCCTCCGTCTCAAGCGCTCCGAAAGGTCCTTCAATAAGCACCTTTGCTACTGGCAGACACACGCTATGAGCTTCCACGGCTTGCTTGATCCATGCGCACTCGCCCGTGAACATATGGGGTTCTACGTAAGAGGGGTGAACTACATCCATCGTAGCTGCGGAATCGCGAAGCACTCGGCACTCTTTCCCGTTCACGAGGAGGTCTCGCATGTAAGGCTCGAGAAGCTTCATGTTCTCGTCAGTGCTGCCTAATGAAAAAAACACAACTTTTGGTGTTGTTTCCGGACACTGCGCCGAAAAGTGACCCGGCTTCTGGCACGTATAACAAACGCGCGCTTGCCTCATCTCGAACCGCTTTCTGCGTTCGGCTTCGGCTGCCGCCGTCTCCTTAGGTTCGGTCGCACTGCTTCCACTCGCATCCGCACTACGCGTATTCCCCTTTGCTCTCATGGGTGTGAACTTCGGCCTCTCAAACTTCGAGCCAAATTCACCCTTTTGACCGTCCTTAGCTCCGCGAGCCCGACGCGTCACAAACTCCTCGGCTAGCTCAGCGGCTTTAGCCACCGTACAAACGTCTGGCCTATCCAAGACCCAGTATCGCACGTTCTCCGGTAACCGACTATAAAACTGTTCTAGCCCGAAGCACTGCAGAACTTTATCGTGGTCACCAAACGCTTTCTCTTCTTTGAGCCACTCCTGCATGTTTGACATAAGCCTATACGCAAACTCTGTATATGACTCACTTTTGCCTTTCTCATTTTCCCGAAACTTCCGACGGAACGCCTCCGCAGACAGCCGGTACTTTTTTAGAAGACTCGATTTCACTGTGTCGAAATCCTCTGCCTCCTCTCTATCCAAGCGAGCGACTACGTCGGCCGCCTCGCCGGGTAACAAAGTGAGCAAGCGCTGTGGCCACGTTTCCCGAGAGAACCCCTGCTTCTCGCACGTTCGCTCAAAGTTAACCAGGAACAAACCAATGTCCTCTCCAAGCTTAAACGGCCGCATCAGGTCAGTCATTTTGAACAATACGCGTTCTCCTGCACCGTGTGCCTGACTTCCATTACGAGCGCGTTCTATCTCTATCTCGAGACGCTTCATTTCCAAAGCGTGTTGACCGTCACGCTCTTGTTGCTCTCGCTCTTTCTGTTCTTTACGTTCACGCTCTTCTCTTTTTGCAGTCTCCCTTTCCTCAATGGTCTCAAGGCATTCCGACAGCTCGTCATCCTCAGCTTCTAACTCAAGAATAGCCTTTAGCAGTTCCGGTTTTCTGAGTTTGTCTGAGACATCCAGACCCAACTCTCTTGCAAGCTCCAGCAATTTCGGTTTGCGCAACGACTTCAAATCCATGGCTGCTCTGAATGCTGCTTTCTCTACTGCTTACTATTGTCTTGCCGCAAACTAACCCGGCAGCAACGACAACCACAATTACCAGCTCTGTTTCTAACACTAACAAAAGCCTGGCAAAGCTCAGAAGAAGAAAGTCCCGCACTCACCAAACCTCGCAGCCAAGAGTCCAGCGCAGTCGTTCCGCTGCAGGCAACCAGTCATCACACAGGGCTCGTTGCACTGCTCCCGGATCGTCGTTGAGCTGCTCAGCATACAGTCAACTGCATCTCTTCGCTGCTGGCCTCCGTTGTCGCGATCCCACCGCTGCCACCAGTTGTTTGAATCGCACCGCTGGTACGAGTTGTTGTGGTCGTACCCGCTGGTACGATTTGTTGGGAACTCGGCGCTGACGCCCGTGGTTGTACCTGGGTCGCAAGCCCCAAGGGTAGCGTTGGCCTGGCGGCCTGGGGTACAACTGGAAGCATCCGAAGGTCCCGGCAAAGCATGAGTCGACTGGTAACAACAAAACAACTTGTTTATTTTAACATCGCAAAGAGTTGGCGGTCAGGTTGACCGAAGTAGAGAGACGGGAGAGCACTTTACTCAACAGAAGAAATCGGAGCCCTCCTTTTGGCGTCCGGGGGCAGCTGTTTTTATACTCTCGCAGTTGAGGGCAAGAAGGAACCCCTCAATAGACGAGCACGTGATTGTACAATGGGCTAAGGTGACGCACACTGTCGTAGCGCCGCCGGTCGGGCACAAAGACTGGGAGGAGAAGGTAACTTCGGCTCTCGTAGTGCCTCTGGTCGGGCACAATGACTGGAAGGAGAAGGTAACTTCTGCTCTCGTAGCGCCTCTGGTCGGGCACAATGACTGGGAGGAGAAGGTGACCCCCTGCTGTCGCATCGCCGCCGGTCGGGCACAATGGCACATACACTCACACACGCACATGAAGACACGTGGCATCGGAACATGCCTGGAAACGCCTGGAAACGCCTGGAAACGCCTGGAAACGCCTGGCGGGGAGCGTAGCGGCGACGCCGAACGGGCCAAAATGTCTGCCGCTTTGTTGCAATCGCGCCGGCTAAACCGCGCGTCGTAGGCGAAACGTAACACCCGGCATTGCACTACCTTCGGGATGGACCCACGTATGCGGGGTGCTTAACGCCTCCTTCACCTCCGCCGATATTACAGAATATTCAGGCCGACCCGCAGCGGATGTGAAACACTTTGCTTTTCGTTTGAGAGCTTTGACTGTCGTCAGCTTTCGCTGCCATTCCATTTTCACGGAGTGGAATAGTTATCAATTATTTCACTCCTTTTGGATGGCGGTAGTTATCGGCATCTCCTGGGGTGTGGAGGCCAGTTTTCTCATCGATTTGGTGCCCGTGCGATTAACTCAAGATGAATTCAGTTGTCCCCATCTAGGTGGTACAGGTCGAGGCATCTCTCCTTTATGCCTCTCTCACTTTCTGTCCCCATCTAGACTATCATCATCGCCGCCAAGGGGCTCGGGCCAGCCGTTTTCAAGGCAGCGGGTTCTTTCCGGATTTCACCCATCAAACGAGTGAGTACGCGCAAAGCCTTTGTCACTCCTCTTGTTTAAACATTCCGAAAACCTGCAGACACCAAAAACCGCATCGAAATCGGTCAAGAAATAGCAAAAATCTTCGATTTGTTGACGTAAACAAGGCTCCACGGCGGCCATTACGGCCATTACGGTCGCGATCGCCGAATCTCAACAAACAAGGAGCCTACGAACGGAATTCTGGTGTCTGGAGACTCCTTGAGTGAGCGCGAGTCCGAATCAACAAGTGTGGATGCAAGAGGTTGCCGAAAATTGAAGAAAAAAGCGGTTTTCCGAGCCTAGGCGGACGTTGTTTCCCGCCAGAACATGGGCGCCGCCATCTTGGCTTTGGGCAATCTCAAGTGAAAACTGACCTAACTCAGGAAGTTTCGGGCCTAGAATCACGGTTCTGGTACCAAACGAATCAGAAAAATGTGTAGACAGTGCTAGGAAAAAGGGCAAAGTCGCTACTCCAAGAGGAACACCGTACCCATCTATTGCAGCAGGCAGGGCGTAGTTTATAGTTTCAATTATAGTATTTTATTTTATTTATAATGCCCAACACAATTTTTATGTCACCATCCATTCAACGATCACTCGCATCGCTGTTGCTTCGTTAGTCCAACCTTCTTTGTTTAGACTAATCCAGGGGCCAGGAAAGAAACTCGGTTCATAGTGAGCTGGTGTGTATGTTCATGGAACGAGTTGCGGCCGGAGGAAACGCCAGTTGCGTTTAACTTTTCCTTTTGCTTGATTATTTCTTTGAGTAACGGCTCTCCGCGACGCTGGCAGTTCCTCGGAACCATATATCCGCGATATGGGTTAAATAAGGTGTAAAATAGTATATTGCGAAACAGCGTCCATCATCAGACCCTGCAATAACCGTTCAACCCATAAGCAATATGACTGTCACTCCTTACCTCGTCTTGTTTTCCCTAATTCTACAGCACTTTTCGTGCAAAATTGGCAACTGGAAACAAGAGCCGCAAGGAGAAGAGAAATTAAGCGAGCTGCTAAGGGAGAAAGCCAAGGCAACAACCAAACAGGGAGGAAAAGCGAAAATTGTTTGTGAAAATATTCATGGATCAACATCTTTTTATTTAAAAAGGAAGTAGAGAAAATGCTGCCGGAAGTGGAGAATAATTCCGCGTGTTTTGAATGACTCTTCCACAGTTATCAATCCAGCCCCTGAAGTAGCCACTTCCCTGCTGTGCTAATTGGGGTGTTTTTCAAACCTTCCATGGTGGGCGCAGTACGTCTAGAGCCGGAGCGTCCTGCGCTCTACGCGGTTGTACGGGACTGGTGACTAGGCATCGTTACGCAACTTCCCAAATAACAACACGAGTCGGTTTTGGCATTTGGTAGAGCAGTAAAAGAAGGATTCAAAAGAACTGTGGTTGTTCTGCAAATATACATTTCTCTATAATTCTTTAAGAGATCAATCCCAGAACGCTACTAGAAATTTTCCTTTAGCACTTTTTCTGGTTACCTTGTTCTTGGCAAGGTTCTTCCAGCGCATCTTTCAGGCAGGAGTCCATTTGATGTGGTTCTTTGTTTTCCAAGTCAAGAGGTGTATCTGATAGGTGTACCTGTGAGATGCACGTTATTTCTATTCTCTTTTGCGGGTTTACGCGTCTTTATGGCGAATGGTGGGCATTATTCACATTTGTACTAGTAAAAGTACCCTCCCCCTCATTTTCATAGAAAAGTTACCTTGGGTTGGACCCCCCCCCCCCCGAAAAAAATCCTGCGTACGTGCCCGCTGCAGCAGGAAAGAGCGAACGGGAGCACCAGTTACGGTGTGTGTATACTGGGAGTCTATGTCGCTGTGCGGACTGCAAGAGCAAATGCTTACCTTGCTTACCAATACAACTGACCAGGCCCCCACATCCGAAAAATGTAACACGGCGACCACAACCAAGTGTGGCAGCAAAACCAGATTCTGCAATCAATCATTCAGTGTAGCTTGCACAAAGACCCAGGCTATCGAGGAAGAAGAGCAATCATCAATGAGACTAGGAATATGGAAAATGAGAAAGCTTGCATTCAAGAGAGAAACCACTCTGCTCTGCAAGCATTGAAGGCCAAAAACATCAAGAAAGGTAAAATGGTGCATAGCAAACGGTGCGTAGGTTAATGCAAGACACATGTCGATGTTGCATCAGCTATTTCAGGAGAGGAATTGTGCATGACAACATACACTAAAAGGTACTGCTACAGATATGTTATGCTACTAGGCAGTGACTGGTATTAAGTATCAGCGAAGAATCGGTTGACCTTTATGGTTGGATGAGGATGAATGATCTCTAACGAGAATGGGCAATGAAATAGCTTGCATTTAAAGAAAAAAAGTTACACTTGGCACAATGGGATTGACATGGCCAGGAAGCTGATTAAGGGCAAACTGACGGAACTCTTTTGGCTAGCGTTGTCCGTGCTTGGTCAGATGTTACAGGTGCATCTGAAGACGAAGAATTTCTAGAAAGTCCTTTTTGAGTTACCTGGATGACTCAGCCAAATGTCCGTGCTGGTGGAATGGTGGCTGAAGCTCTTTTCAGTCTTGAAACAGTGCTCTGTAGACTTGATATTTCATGCAAATTCTTCTGCATGCGCTCTTTGTTCGTGGTGTAAAAGCCTTGCAAATTCGGCTCCAGCCCCTGTCTGTTCGTGTGGATAGGACTCCTGTGATGACCAAGATAGGCTTAGCATGGACTCTGTTGGGGCAGAACGGTGACACATGAGATACAGCACAGATTAGCCAAACTCATGTGTGTTTTCTTTTATGTTCGAACCACTTATACTGAACCATAAACATGAACAAACATTCATTTCTGCTGCAAACAAATGACATGTATCTCAAGACTAGCAAGCCAATACAGCATATTTCAGGCATATTTATTTCTGAAACACATGTTTACCTTGTAGTAGCAGCCAACGTCCACACAATGGCCGTGTTGTAGCAGGCAGCAGCTTCTTTAGTGTGTGGAGTGTGTTGCTTTATACTGGTGCCATCCTCATTACTGCATGTCTGGAACAGAAATTTTGACTGAATGAGAAATTGAAAAAGCACAATTTCGCAATATAAAATGCAAAAAGGTGTGACATATATATTGTAATGGTTTGCGACTACAGAACACATGCAAATGTACCCTGTCTGTTCTAGGGTGCTTAAGCAGCACGTTAAATAAATATTGCTATTGTCCATAAATTTGTCTGCCTAACAATACAATGCATGTAAACAGCAAGAAATATTAAGATCACAAATGAGAACATTTGTGCGTTCATTTATACACTGGAAGAGATCACATTGCTGATTCCACAAGCAAATGCATGAAAGTCATGAAGCTATTTGAACTGATGCATTATTTTCTGCACGAACGTGATGCACTGCTTCACTACTGCAAAAATAAATGCCCTACAGTAAACCAAACTGAACAAGCAAGAACATTTGGAACCAACAAATGCGAAATATGAGTGAATTATCACGCTTGAAACTGTTTAATACATTAAATTCTGTACTTTCACTTCATTTTACCAAAGGATTATTCAGTTTTGTGGACGAAAGAAGTTGACGGTGGACTCGAAAAAAAGTTTTATATGTATATTGTTAAGGCTACCCAGTCACCTATGGCCACGGCTACAATGAGATAAAAAATGCGACGCGCATTCCGATATGGCTCTCTCTTTCTTTCCTGAGTGTGTGTGTATAACGACAGCCTCGCAAGTAACGGTTTTTTTAGGAAACAGCAACGGAGGATCCCGACTGCCATATGTTGTGCAGGATCTAGTTCGTTAACTTGTCTCCACCTGTAAGTTAATGAGACGAATATTACATAACGATTCAAGCAGCGGTGTTAGCCGCACCGCTGCTTGGACACTGAGGACACTGCTTGGACAACGCAGCGTGGACACTGAGGGTTGAAGGGCGCTCACCCAGTACAAGTCCCCCTGCTCGCCCCGGTACATAAGCTTTGACTGCCTCGATGAAGTCGGTGAAGACCGCAGCTTCGGTAGATTGTCTGGCTAGCGATATAAAACAGTTCAACAGTGCGTAGCAATCTATAGAATGTTTTTAGTGCCCGCTGGATTCAGGCCACGTAGAACCAGCCGACGCATCTCGTCTGGTCATTATGCACAAGTTCTGCACTTACGTTTGATCTTTTCCGGCTCTACAATTTTCCTAGCGTGCATCTGCTCTCTTCGATGAACAAAACACACCATCTACAACATCAATTGTAAATCCACATCTCTTTAGCGAATTTCAACTATCGAATCACCTTGCGATGAATCAAGTAATGCTTTATTAGCGTTTAATTTTTTTTATTCTGATTAATCGGTTTAATGTCAAACGAGCACGAACATGCGGCGTCAGCACCGACGTTCTTCACTTCTCTTGCTTTCGGCAGTGTGAAAGGGAACCGTCAGATTAATCGCGCTCCGTAAGTTACGGCGCTTGCATGCGTGCATGTCACTCACGAGTTTTAACAAAAGCCGTCCATGTTAGCTGCATTTCAAGCAAGCGGGACATATAAGTGATCGACCGCGTCTGTGTTTAATTCGCTCAAATAGGTATACACTCAAGCAAGCTTGGTGTCGCTGTAGTAATATCAAAGGCAAGCGTACGTTATAATAGCGCTGTTAATTTTCATTTTTTTAAGTTTACGTACAAGAACCATCAGTTTTGATTTTCTTTAGCTTTTTGTACGTGAATCCACAAATATGATTAATTTA
The DNA here is from genome assembly GCF_050947875.1 of Dermacentor variabilis. Classification (NCBI taxonomy): domain Eukaryota; kingdom Metazoa; phylum Arthropoda; class Arachnida; order Ixodida; family Ixodidae; genus Dermacentor; species Dermacentor variabilis. The sequence continues at coordinate 83,541,600 of NC_134568.1, forward strand.
TCTATAGATGATCGATTAAAATGTTTGGATTAATCGGGTTAAATTTCTTAATCGGTGCCCAGTCCTGATTTCAACTACTTTAATGTAATTTCGCACTACCTCTTGATGCCAGATGAAGATTGGTGCGTAGCTTTTATTTACAAGACGTACATACTTACAATCTCGACTACAGAAAAAAATGGTATATTGGCATAACATGAAATGGCTATTGAAATCTGCTCTTTGGCTCTAGCCATTTCTACTTTGCTTTATGCGCATTGGCAGACTGGTTCGACCACACTGAACCCATCAGCTTTAACCTAAACACTTGAACACAGCAGAGCATACAGCGTCAGCGAGATGGCGTAGAGGGCGATAGCACGAACGGTCGTCGATAGATGGCACGCCTGTACCGCCAGTTAACGCTGACTCCCGTCTGCGCGGTTCGGTTAAACCTAAAGTATTATGTGCAGTCCTCTTACACATTTAAACGAGCGCTGCTACTCCTAACGATGTTGCAAAATGCCTTTTACACGACAGGGCTTTGCTTCAGAAGCAAGGATTTCTCAATAGCGTTTTGTATCAGCACAATTACGAAGAGCAATTACTTTCCACCAATGCAATGTATTGCCGTTGTGATGTTTAGGCCCTAAAAAATGCTGTTAGAGGCGCTGTTAGGAACGGCCTGCAGAGGTGCCGACATGCAAAGTTTTCCCAGCCAACTGCAGTGCAGCGGGGTTGGCGTTTTCTAGGAACCGGCCGTCAGTCTCCAGCCGAACGGCGCCACTGGGTATACTGTGAAGACTTGCTTTGAAAGGACGACAAGGCGTCATTCCGCAGCCTCTTGGAGTCACGATGTCTGCTGCGGTGACTGACTGTGTGAGGAGGCCAATACGCCGAGTCAGCAACTCTTCGTCGCCGGAATGCCGAGACGAGGTCGGAGAACCAGGCTTTGTTCCCTTCAAAGAAGACTCGGCTACTATAACTCTGGTCGAACTCTTAGGGACCCTGGACTGAGGGTTCCTCCCACACTGCTCTCGCCATTCAAATATTATTAATAAAGATGTTTTACTCTCTCTCTCTCTCTGGTCGAACGTTTTCCCTCACCTAGGGATCTAGGGAGGAAAGAGTGTTTATAAGCAGCTGTTGTGCGGCTGCTGAGAGTGCTTTTCTCTCGCAGTCATACTAGACTGATGAACTGCAACGTCTTTATGTAGATACTGTAAATAAACCCATATTCTTCGTTCTCTATGGGAACAAGTCTCTCACTTCAATAACGTCCTCAGCGTGGATGAGTTGGACGACGGCATGGGCCAGCTACCATCTAATTCATGCCCGACTCCAAACGTTACAGGGCCTATAACCGACACTAATAAAGCTGACATTTGGAACATATAGCAGAGGCTTCAGTACTGTCCATCAAGCCCCATGTATAGGCCCATTAAGAACTTCCACTGTGCATCTGAGGATAAATTATGACTTTTCTTAAGGAAAACAGTCCCTGTAGCCTTGTTTTGTGAAATTCACGCTATTGTCTCGATGAAACGGAATGAGGCAAGTAGCGCAGGTTAAAAAAATTATCTGAAATTTATTGTGGACAGACATTACGAGAAAAGTTGTGAAACCTATGACCAACAAGCACCATCTCAAGATTCGTGCTAGACCTTTTCTTCACTGGGTTTTTGTGTAGAAAAAGGACGCTCAATGTCCACCGAAGTAAGAGGCACACATTTGTTCTCCGAAAAGATTGATGATCCAACGCCATGCGGAATTACAGAATGTTCACCGGTCCGAGCCTTTCACAGTTCTTTCAGTACCGAAAAAGTATTTTTATCTGATACAGGCTGAAGTTTCTAACTGTATCAGCAACAGGTCCATCGGGGATGGTGGCGAACCTTTCCTGGACGTCCAAAATGAGCCTCACGTTCAGGTTCAGAGTTGCGCCAGAGCATTCAAGTCACCCTCAAGTGTATCATCACATAGCGAAGTTTGAGCCACTCTCACCTTGATGCTCTCGTATGCTGCAAAGCTCTTACACCGGCAAAGTGTTTGTGATAATATTCGGCCAAGTTCCCCAGTGGGTGATACCATTATAACTAAAATTAGGCTAGGACAAAACAAGGAAGAAAGGCAGATTTAGGCTCTGAAAATCGAATAGTCACGAATATGGAAATAAGCTTATAGGCGTAATGAAAGATCCACTAAACCGTTTCTACACCTTAAGTTCGCGTATATATTTTAAATAGGCAGGATAAGGACGTAAGAAAAAAAATTATTTTGCCTAAGGTTCTGGTCTCTAGTTATTATTAGCATGGATCCTAACTAGCTTTGAGCTAGTTGAGATCGTGGATAGTGTACAATTCATTTAAATTGTACACTGCTTTCTGTGTATGCTTTTATATAAATAAATCGTATTTGATTTTATTTCCTTCTCGTACACTAAAACTGGGAAGCAACATGGGGTAAGCACAATGCCCACTGTCACTTGACAGTGCACTTTTCCTATTAGCGCATCATAGCGCCTTTCGCTCGTTGCTTTTCTCTTCCCGTTCGCCGCTTGAACTCGCTGCCCTGGAAGAGGGATCACTGCGTGTGCATGCAGTCATGAACATGTCTTATCGAGCAGAACAAGCTTTCTTCACTTCTGACAATGGAGAGTAAATTTAAAATGCTCTGCTCTGAAGAGTAAATTTAAATTTACTCCTCATCGTCAGAAGTGGAGAAAGCTTATTGTACTCGATAGCAGGCATATGCTCATCAATGAATATCAATACATGTATTCATATTCGGGATTATAAGCGCTGTCGATGGGTGCCGATCGATCTCGCAGTGCTTTGTGGAGGGACAACTAAATCACCAACATATTTTCACGCCCTTTTACAACTTCTTTGATTTCAGTGCCAAGAAAAAGCGTGCGCACGAGACCAATTCTATCAAGAATCCGCGTAAGAGATTACGTGCAAGCGCAAAATATGCTTAAATGTGTACCAGAGTGTTTGCGATACGACATAGATTTGACAGCATTAAAACAGTTTTAACCAATGCTGGCGAATTTAAGCAATGTAGACAAAACTTTTCATATTCCTACTTTTGTGTTATTGTGGGCAAAGTCAACTGTGTGTTGGTTATTGCGTACAAACACCAATTGAGTTCTTTATTTTTATATTAAGTCAGGCAGTAAAAACAAAAGAATGGTCATGGCCTATTGGTTGGAGCATCAGGCAAATTCTTCTGGATGAACGAGGTTCGGCCCCACCGTTGAACAAGTGACTTCTTTTCATTTATTTATTTTTTCGTTGAAGAGGCCCGAAGCGATGCGACACAGGAACCTAACGACCGCAAAGAGCCTGTATTATCAGCCAAGGGATGCTTCACATTAATATGCATTCAAGCAGTTTTGATTTGTTCAACTTTGAATTTATGCTGATAATAAGATTTCCAAATGCATTCTTTAACTGTTTCTATAGTCTTCGAAAAGATGGCTCAACTCTACCAAAATTTACATAAGTACGTTTAGAAGCTTTGGGTAGACTTTCTACCGGTTGCGTTGGTAAGCAATATTGTACGCATCACCGTTAGTGTTATAGCAATTAATAGACCTATCCTGAGGTACGTCACACCGCGCTGCCGACGTCACAGCGTGACGTCACCGACACACGGGAACACCGCCTCCACCAGCTCTCGGCGGGGTGCAGTCGCTCACTGTTTGGTGCGAGTGTGCGCCACGTGGACGAGTTTTCTTTTAAAGCGAAGCTTTCTGTGTCTCTTACTTCGAATTTCCCACTGCTGCTGCTGCTGCTGGGGGCTGCTGTCGCGCACACCGCGTTAGGGGGTGGTTCAGAGCGCGATGACAGCGCGAGTAAGAGAAAAAGCGACGGGCGAAACTCGTTTTCACCCCACCACGTCGAATGTGCACAATGCCCTCTGGAGCTCCCTGGCCGTCGCCACATTAGCCGCTTGACAGCTGTAATTATCCGTGACTCCCCTCAGAATGCATCATGTAACCGCGCAAACGACAACGGACCAAGGAAACACACAGGACAGGCGCGAACAGCGCGCCTGTCCGCGCCTTGATGCACTCCAATATCGACCACCAACTAGCCCGCCTCTCCCTGTTAAATATGTTCCCCTCAGAAACATTGCATTCTACTAACGTGCGAGGCCATGGAGGGGACGCAGATAGAACTGCAGAGAGGAGGAGAGGGAGAAGCGGCTGTTCAAATATAAGAAAGGGGGGAGGTGACGTGAGAAGGCAAGGTAACCCCACTACTATACGACAGCGGTTGCGGGGAAACATTATCAGAGTCTTTTAGCAGCGCTACGGAAAGTACGATATAGACCTTTGCACTGAGGCATCCACGGGCGCCACCATAATTGTACTACTGGCGCCGCCTAGCCTCTGCTTGGCGGCGATGCCACACTGGACTGTCGTTGCTCAGCCTCAGCCGGCTCAGCGCTGCTGTTGCTATCAACAAACATATCTAAAAACGTTGGTTGCTATCTACATCTGTGTATCTCCGTATCATCGGCCTTCACAGAGTCGTCTTGCCACTTTCGTGCTATTCTCACCAGTGTCGAGAGGCATCGGCTACGCATCGAGACGGAAACTTTCCTGCTGGCAGCGGCCGTACGACTGCACGCGACTGCCGCATGGCGCCGGGAAGCGTCAGCTCAGCGCTGCAGCTGCTTTTACCCATGATTCTCCGTGTCTTAAGTCTCCTCAGCGTCGTTTTGGACCTTTAGTGCAAGTATCACCAGTGTTGCGAGGTGTCGCTTTACACATTACGGCGAATACCTTCCTGTTTTGAGCGCCCGTGGCTGCCAATCAGTCCGTCCGATTGCGGAATGGCGTCGACATCAGCCACTGTCGGCTTGCCGCCTTGAGCCGACATCGCATCAAACGGGCTCCTTCCCCGGCTTGCTCCTGTGGCCACGACGATGAGGACGTTCGCCATCTACTCCTCGAATGACCCATATACGAGATACAAAGACAGCAACTAGAACAAGAGCTACACTCCATCGATCCTCACCGGCATTTCTCACTCGCAATATTGCTGGGCCCATGGCCATCGAAAATAGCACAGCGAAAAGCATTGAACGCAATTGAACATTTTTATGAAGACACAGGCGTCCTCAACAAATACTAGGCATTGAATTGAATAATCACACGATGTCACTAAAGCATTATTCTATTATTTGTAATTATTAGTGCTTGTATATTACGTGTTATAATTTTTTGTTGTTGTGCATGAATTATTCTAACACTATAATTCTTCATGTGTTTATATGCTCATCGAAGTCTACATCTTGGCCGTTTGTGTGTGTTTGTGACTGTTTACTAACTCATTGTGGTGCAACTTGCAATTGACTTTTACACTCTGATGTTCATGGGCGTATAGGACTGTGCTGTGGCTTTCTCACCCTATGAAGTGATGTTTTTCATAATTTTTTTTTTCATTTTTCTACATTATTTTTTTATATTGTTGTTTCTGCTATGAGAAAAGGAGTAGCCGTCACCATTGTAAGGTGACTACGTCTCTTTCTTTTATTTTCATTTCAATAAAAGAAAGAGCCAACAAGGCCAATACTGAATTGACCTTTTTGGTTCATATTTGCATATTTATAGCCCATCTAAACATTAGGGGCTGACGATGGAGACGCATACAGCGCATCTTACCTACCTCGCGTATCCGAGCTGAAGCATCGGCTCTGGATTCTCAGATGTCCGCTTCCCGCCGATAAAATGAATCGAGCAGACGCGCGACGACTCCGTAGGGAGGAATCCTTTACTATTTACAGCGCTAATCCAGCCATGCTTCAAAACCGCGTCGCAAGGAAACCGATACAACAGGTACATGTTGCAGCCGCAGTCCTCTTGCAGAACATTGCGCTTCTTCTGGTTGTTCGAACAACCGTACACAGCGCAGTGCTGCCAGGACGTTCGCATAGCCTGTGCGGATAAGCATAACATCGCGAAAACGTCGTGCAGTCAATGCGGGAACTGCGCGCGTGACAGTCCAGCAAGAGATGGCAACTATGAGACGCTAGCTACTCTCGCTACCGGGAGCCTGATATCCGTTTCCTACTCTCTGGTTCGAGGCTTCCGGTGCAAAGGTCTATACGGAAGTACGGAAAGTAAGTTCAAGGTACGGTACAGTACGTTGCTGCTATTTCTGAAAAATAAGCGCCATGCAAATATGTCAAGCGGGCAACTTACGCAGGGCGTGCAGAAGCAGAGCTGCATTAATTAAAGCGCACCGCAGGGTCCAGGAGACACTACGGCAACGGTCGACCATAAAATCAACACTTCTGCGCCCGCCGCGTGAGCTTTGCGGCTATGACATTGCTAGAGGTCGTGGATTCGATCCCAATCGCGGCAGCCGCATTTCGACGGGAGTGAAATAGAAAACGCACGGTGCACTTAGATTTTGGGACACGTTAAAGAACATCACGGTGTCTAAATTAATCCACAGTCCGCCACTACGGCTTGCCTCATAATCCGAGTGTTGTTTTGGAACATACAGCCCCACAATCCAATTCAAGTTTAATACGTCTGCCACAGTGCGATGTGCCATGTGAGGAAATGACAACGCTCAACCCTCTCAGAAGTTATAATACACGGCGCAAAACAACGCCTCAAGCAAACACCTCTCCCTGTGTGTTCTATGTACTAAGCAGACAAACAGAAGTGGTGCACGCAAGGTAACGTTTAACATCAACGCACCACTTTCGTGTTAGCCTAAACGTTAAAGAAATTAAGCTTTAGCCGTCAACATCACCGCTAATTATCGTCAATCAAAGCATCCAGCGCGGAAAGCTTCGCTAACGTCGATTCCCACAGTGCCTGTGATCTGCATGGTTGTTTCTCCTTTTCTTTTTTTGCTTACTTTTGTGAAACTCTACTCTTATCAGTCAGATTAGCTGCATTGTGGGCCGGAGAACATCGGTGTGTCATAAACGGCGGGATGTAAAACTGTCGACGCTGGCTTTTTTACTTTGGCGGTTACTTTTACTGGTTTATGGCGGACCGCGACATCGGTGTTTCTTCGAAAATGCAACACGTTTGTTTTGTCTTGATAATGTATGCGGCAAAAAATAGCGACGGTATGGGCTCATTTTTGCATAGGGAAGCGGACCACATTATTGTGTGGATGTGTCTGTTGTGTAATGCGCGATTAGCAATGTCTCATGTTTGCGAAAATGTCGACGCGCTGAGGTGCCGTGCCATAGGGGCAGTCATCGGCAGAACTTCAGGGTCCGTCATTTTTGTGCAGGTGGGAATGAATGATACGCGATGATCAGTGAGCGCGATTATCTCGGTGCCGTCTGCGCTGCGTGGAGAAAAAAAAAGAATTGTTTCAGCCTTGTCTATCGGCCCAAAGGTATGACTGTAAATGAGCTCCTCGCATTTCTATTTTTACCATTCCCGGAACAGCGTACGCCTTGCCACAAGGAACGTGCAAGCGCTGTAAGCATGTTTTTGCCATTGCCGAAGCGGCGTGTGTACGCTTCGCCACGGGGATTGCCAAAAAAGGCGATGCACTAACCTGATAGCGCATTAAAGCAGAAATCATGGGTTTTAGCTAAAAGAGTGAACTTTCTTGTTTTATTTCTTGTTCTTATACTTACCTTTACGACACAAAATTTATGCTGTGGTGATGCACATAAACACGCAAAACTGGGTCTTTTAAAATTAAAGCCAGCAAAGGGAGGTCCGCAGGTAGGCACAGCGAAGTTAACGCGCAACGAATTCAATTTGTGTGTATACGCTTCGTGCATTCACATTCCAATGACCAAGAGGAGGAGGAGGAGGAAAGAACTTTATGGTGTGCCCTGCGAGTTGGTGGGGAGGGCCAAAGGCCCCGCCTAGGTGACGGCCAGGAGTTCTTGGGTCCTGGCGGCATCCTCGGCCCGCTGGACGGCCCATAGTTGATCTTCAAGGGCGGGGCTGAGCAGCGCGGCTTCCCAGCGCGTGCGAAGGCTGCTGCTAGAGGCCTCGTTTTCTTTATTGTTATTTATCCCTCGGCATTCCCATAATATATGCTCCAGAGTGGCTCTGGATTCACATGTTTTGCATTTGTCCGTAGGATATACATCCGGATATATGATGTGCGAGAGCGCAGGATTCGGATACGTCCTAGTTTGTAACTGCCGCCATGCGACAGACTGCTTTTTTGTCAATTTTGAGTGAGGTCGCGGGAACATGCGCCTCTCTAACCTATAATGTTTCGTGATGTCATTATATGTGGTCATTCTGTTCTCCCACTCCCACTCATTTACTGCTCCGTCACGTCCGGAGGGTGTCGGGGCGTCACTTGCGACTGCGGCTCGGTCCGTAAGCCCTCGAGCCGCGTCGTGTGCCGCCTCGTTGTTGCCGTCCTCCGCGAGGGTGTGAGCGGGTGTCCAGGTGATGTATATCTTTCTTTTGTAATTTTGGCCTCCTGCAAGAAGAATTCGTAGTGCCTCCGGGGAGATTCGGCCGTTGGCAAAGTTTCTTATTGCCGTCTGAGAGTCGCTGACTATCACGGTTGCGTTAGTCTGAGCTGCTGCGAGCGCTATGGCTACTTCTTCAGCTATCTCGTTACTTGTGGTGCGTATCGTCGCGCACGTCTTGCACCGTTTCTCCCTATCGATTACGGCTGCCGTAAACCCCCGTCTGCGACTGTATCGAGCCGCGTCTACGAACACTGCGTCCTTGTCGCTGCCGAATTTCTTCTGTATTTGCTTCGCTCTGTTCGGTCTTCTGTCCTTATTGTGTTCTGGGTGCATGTTCTTTGGTAAGGGACGTATTACCAAGCTTTCCTTCGTATCTCTCGGGATGTCCACCTTGACACCATGCTGTGTGTGGTAACCTATGTCTAATCTCTCTAGGATGTGTCTGCCTGCTCTAGTCTTAGAGAGGCGTTCATATTGTGCCGTACATTGCGCTTCAATGAGCTCGTCTATAGTGTTGTGTAGGCCTAATTGCAGCAACTTGTCCGTGCTGGTGCTGATCGGTAGTCCTATGGCTAGTTTGTATATTCAGCAGAGCGGCCTATGAAGAACGCTGTAAGCGAGAGCTCCGGATTAACTTAGAACACCTAGGGTTTTTCACCGCGCACCTAAAGCACGGCAACGGCTGTTTTTGCATTCCGCCCCCTTCGGAATTAAGGCACCACCACTGGTGGTTGATGGTTGTAAACCAACTTATTATTGTATATCGTATAAGATAACAGTGCAAATGGGTGCAAATTAAGTACATCCACGTCAACGCAATGCAATCTTTTTTTCCGACGACCACGCATATAAGCCAATTGTCCTTTCCGCACGGAGAAAATGTTCACCTTCTATGGTAATATATTCGCTTTCGAAGAGTAAATGTCATTTTTGTGGCCGTTTCATCTACGGAACAGGCATTCTTACTACATCACCACATGCTGACTTAAAGGCGCCATGCACTTGGCAACAACACAACGTTGTTGTACCAGTAAAATGAGGATCGTTACTTTCTGAGCACGGTTCATATTTGCTGCCACTTCTGAAAATAGCAATATGCAAAATTTTCGATCGTAGCCGCTTAGACACAGGCAGTGCTCCTATGCAGAGAACAGGGGTCGGCTGAACTTTTTTTTTTTTTTTTTTTTTTTGCCAACCAGCGTCCACTTCGGAGGCGCGGCAGATTGGAGGGGCACTCCCAGTGACGTCACGCTGTTTGCAAACAGGAACAGGTCTATTAACAAGTTCACTAAAGCTCCGCTGCACCTAGATTTGAACATGTGCATTGGGTCTGCGTGTACTTGTTTGTTACTAAAATCCATTTTTCATTGGTCGTTGCCCCCTTTCTGACAAAGTTATCTTGAGATACGAACGGCTCGGTGAGCCAGGATGCAAGAAGCAAGCAGTTTATTTCATATAAGAGCATGCATTGTGTGCCGGCCAATGTGACAGCCAACGGGTCGATAACCAGACAATAGTAGGGGCAATAGCACCGGTGAAGCATGAAACGCGTGCACTCGGGTCAAAACTTCGTTTTACGCGGCCCTACCGCGTCGCAGAGGGGTTGCCCTGGGAGCTTTGCTTCGCAGCACTGCGTGCTTAATCACGTTAATTGGACGACTCATTCGACGCCAGTGATTCCGGCTGAAATGGAGGTTTTGAAGTGTGTAGGAACACGGAACTAGGCTTTCTTCAGCTTTCCAACATAAACATGTGTCGTAAAGTTCGTAACTAAGAAGTTAATGTGATTAGTTTGATTAGTGAATAGATTGCTTTGGTTTTCGTTGCCGACGATTTCAGCCTGGGCAGATAATCAATGTGTAGTGACGCATAATTCTAGTAACGTTTGCAGGTTTAAAAAAAGAAGGTTTTCCAAGTAAAACAAAGATGTGGTATATACATCCAGCGGCTTTTCCTTTTTTCTGTTGGTGGCGACTATTCTGTGGGTCACGTTCAGAAGTTGACCAGTCAAACGCATTGCCGCAAAAGCGGAGAAAGTATGAGGAGACGCGCCTGAAACGCATCCCAGTTTACTGCCGATGAAGCAGATAGAAATAGAGATTCATTATGGTAGAAAAGCTTAGAGGTCGGTTTGAATCAAAGTTCTGATCTGTTATTCATCATCGTGGAATGGAGACGGGAGTAAAAAAGAGATAGAAGGAGAGAGGTGTTGATGGTGAGTGTGAAGATGGCAGTGAGTGAACTTGAACAGCCGAGATTCTTCAAAGTCTCAACTCTAGGAGGCTCTCGTGCAATAATTTCATTAGAGCTTTTACAACAGCACCAAGACAGAACGTGCAGTATGGGCACCAGACTCTGGCAATATGGCGTTACGCCATCGTTCGAACGTATGCGGCCATGGCCCATCTGGAGCGCGCGCCTGCCCAGACGCCAGACGCGCTCTCCAGAGGACGGGCGTGATACGGCATGCACAGTTACCCGCCGCGGTGGCTTAGCGGCTCTGGTGTTGCGCTGCTAAGCTTTTACTTAGCTAAACTTTTACTGGACGCGCGTCAAGCTGTTCACTGCACATATTCAAGCAAGGCTGGATTAGCTCGTGCAGTGTAGGAAAACAGTTTATTATATCAGAACTGTTTTGCTGTCATTTCTGACAGCGTTCGTGCTGCTTTCCTCAGTGAATACAGTCGGACGCAGTGCTTTTAAACACGAATATTTATTTTCTTGCGATAGCAATTATATGGACTCTCTAGGCACAACTCTGCTGTCGGCGTCGCCGTGGGGTTCTGTATAAATTCCAAGGGCGATAAAATCGCCCTTGGAAAGCCCTGCGCGCCGCCTTCCGGCGCGCGCAGGGCTTCGGGAGGAGGGTAGGTGGGGGGCGTTCTACTCCGGGCGGCCCGGGCGCTTTTTCACAATTCCTAGTAGGTGGAGCGGGACGTGGCGTTTCTCGCGGTGCTCGACGTTTCTGCGCAGACGCGAGTAAGGGCGGGTGCGAGAGAAAAAAATCTGGGGGCCTTTGCTCCTCGAATATGTGACTGTGCCTGGAACTACGGTGAAGTTTCCTTGCGCGCGTTGCGTGCATTTGTCCCTAAGGGTGCCTGCATGGCGGAGTGGGGTCGAGTTTGTTTACTCTCGGACGCTGGCTGCCGGCTCGGTGAAACAGGTGAAGCAGCGGGCACTGACGCCCCATTTGGTGATCGCTGTGTGTGTGATGGTGCGCCGCATAGACTTTCTCACGCGTGCGGCGCTGGTGCTGAGTCAGTCATGCCGGATTATAACTTTATCGTGCCTTACAGCACTCTACCTTCGAAACAAAACCAAAAAAATGAGCAAAAGCCCCCACATTTTCTCTCTCGCACCCGCGCTTACTCGCGCATGCGCGCAAACGTCCGGTGCCTACGCAAGTACCACCACAGAACACCTATACAAATTTAGAGAAGGGAAACTGTACCTTCCACAGTGCTACGGAAATAAGCGTAGCGGTGGCGTCGTGAACTAAAGTATGCGACCACAGGTGGCGCTGTACAACAGGAAACGGAAACGGGGTTTTGCACAGTATGGCCGTTGGCTTTACCAGGTGTTCTGTGGCTTTACTGGGTTTCTGGCTGCTGCGCCTCGATCGTGCACCCGCCAGTTTAGTTGCTCTGTGGCAGACGTAGCGCCTACATATATATGTAGGCGCTACGTTTGCCACACAGCAACCAAACTGCCGGTAGCACGATCGAGGCGCAGCAGAATACATGTAGCGCTGAGTCATATCGAGTTGAGGCACACTCTGAACTGACTTTTAAGGGCATTCCGAGCGGGTTTTCGTTTATTACGCCGCCGTTACCCCGAGTTGTGCCGCCGCGCTCCAGCTGTTGCATTTCGTGTAGGGCTACTGACAGAATGCGGTTTCCAGGTGGCACGATGGCCTCGACTGGAATAAACGCACACGACACCAAAGATTGAGTAAGCCTGAAAATATTTTATTTGCATTTTACAAGTACAACAAAGAGCACACGTCTATGCATCCACACAAACGCGGTTACATAGTCAAGAACATAGTCAAGAAATGGCTCATTAATAAGGGTAGCACAAGCGCACAAGAAAGAAGACCTAAGCTACAAAACGTACGGTCGGCTGCTAAGTATAATAATTTCCCTGTCACCGCGTGTCACTTTTGTACAGCATCTTTACAGCACTACCAGGCCGGGTAGTTTGGCGGAAAGAACGCAACAGCTTACGGCCGTCAGCTGCCTCTTCCTTACGGGTGTCATAATTATCCTAATCTCCGCATCAACGTCGTGCAAGTCCGCAAACAGGCATCTGTATCTGAACCATATGTGCCAGCTTAATACATGTGTAGTAAAATTATGATAACCACTGCGTCTTATCAAACGTATTGGTTTTGCAAATGCGCATTACAGCTGACGGAACGACATACTGTAAGTGAAGCACAAGAGAACAAGGACAAAAGGAGGGTACAACACTTGAAGAAGAAATGAAGAATTAGTAGGCGTACAGCAAACAAGCGATGACGGAGAACACACAATGATGCATCGGGTGTTCTGCGACATCGGTTTGCGTACTTACGGTGTTATGGAGATCAACGGCATAAAAACGTACCTTCAAGCGTACTCCCTCAACCTCCGCCGCATTCATTATGATAATCAACGCCCAAAACAAAACGAGGCACTATTTTTTGCCAAGAGTAGACCTCTTTACAGCAAGTCTATGTAATGACTCGCAGACGAAACCAGCATGCTTTCGAAAATGTTTTACCGCCGTAGTATTCGAACGCCAACGGCCAGGAAACACATCGATACCAATAGGCTGTCGGCTGTCGGTGGTTAATCAAGTACAAAAACCTTGACGCTATGACTAAAAAGCAGCTTCAACAATCGAATTTAAAAAAAATCAACTGCCTATTTGTCTGAGGTAACAAAACATTTTTAGACACCTCGATTGTTTATGTCAATGGTTTGGGTAAAGTAAAAAATCCGGCATGTTCAGCGCCCCTAGCAGAGAAAGCACAAATTAAAGTATTCGACCAAATTACAGTAGCTACACTTGCGCGCTTACGCTGAAACGCGCCTCGACTGACTTTTCGCCCTCTGTGGCCATTTGTTGAACTTGAGAGTGTGCGGGGCCTGGTACCACGTCCCGCTGTACTTACTAGCAATTGTAAAGTCGCCGGTGCCGGGCGGCTGTATTTTGAAAGCCATCTGCGACGGGTACAGAGTTTGCGCTGCGCTGTGTTTTCGCGACTTTGTTCGCGTTGATGCCGAGCGGCAGCGCGAAGGTAAATTCGCTCACTGCTGCTGTCGCGTTTCCTCACTGCAGCGTTGTGATAGCTAGTTTCCGCGGTCATAGAGTGAGATGAGTTCATGTTTGCTTGTGCACGCGTAACAGCATGCTTGTTAATTTAGATAATATGCCTATGTTTACAAGTTTGTACGACCGACAGAACTACTATCATTACTTCGTATAGATGTCCACTAATCGATGCTTCGCCTTTCGGGCGAAACTGCGACTTTTTTTGTTAGGTAGTTCACATCGAGCACAACGCAGGAGATAATAAGGAACTTGGACAATTTTCTGGCGTCATGTGCTCCTTGTTCCGCAGTATTGAATTTGTCTTCCTATTCTTGGACACTGTTGATTGAAGACGGCTGGTGATATATCTCGGTCTGTCCAAACCTGCAAGTCTGCTGCATCCAGGCCCAGAGGAGCTGAAACAAACAAACACGTCAGATCTAGAATTCGCTACTTTGGACAAATTCTGAAATATACGAATTGCTACAGCAAGAATAGAAGTACTTCCGGTAGCGATGCGAAATTATTTCCGCGGCAAAATGTATTTATTTTCTTTTTGTTTTAGCTGGCGAGTAACACTATGAGAGTCCACTCATGAACATGCAGCCACGTATTTTAATGGCGTTCCTTGCTTCTAAGTGACTTAGTGGCAGTCCACATTATACCACGCTCATTTTCTTCATGTGTTGCTGCTACCAAGAGATATCAATTAAGCTTTACGTCGGAGCTAAAGAAAAGTACGTGTTGCTTAGTCCTGATTCGTGTACAAAATGAAGCAGTCAGAAAGTTGGTGTATGGGCATTGGACGCATAAGCTTTTCATGCTGACAGCGGCGTCAGATCACATAGCCTATAGCGGAGGAATCATACCTTGCAGTAAACGATACGCGCTCACTATGCTCTCTAACCAGCGCTGATATCGAGGCGAGCATTTCCGGCCACGCTGTGCATATCACACACACACACACGCACACACACACACACATATATATATATATATATATGTATATATATATATATATATATATATGTGTGTGTGTGTGTGTGTGCGTGTGTGTGTGTGTGTGTGTGTGTGTGTGTGTGTGTGTGTGTGTGTGTGTGTGTGTGTGTGTGTGTGTGTGTGTGTGTGTGTGTGTGTGCGCAGTATGCGCTCGTACGCGGCCCTGTATCGCTGCCGTGATAAGCAAGCTCGCTTATAAGCTTCAAACAAGCCGTATACGGGTGCGCGTCTGCTACTGCTCAGAATGGTGTCTAATTTTAAAGCGAAGCTGTATATGGCTAGCCGATTCGTCCGTCTGTAAGTCCATCTGTCGGTTGCCGGTACGCCGAAAACTCATCCGACGCAACCCTATGCGCCGGATGAGTTTTCGGCCAACCCTATGCGCATGCTGTTAGGAATGGCCTGTCGAGGTGGCAACATGCAAGTTTTCTCAGCCAGCTGCAGCTGCGAGCGTTGCGAGTTTCCCCGAAGAGAACCATGGAAGCCTATCACAATTGCTGCGGTGACTCATTTCGTGGGGACCTCGAGGTGCCGCTTCTACACCCCCTCGGCGCCGTTGTGACTAAACGCGATCGGCGGACCAACTATTGTTACTGAACCCGCCACCGCCGATATGGTCTCTCTGCAGCAAGAAGAGCTTCCCGTACAAAAGGGTACTTTGCGGTACGTGGGCCCCAGGATTCGTCACAGTCTGCTGACACTCATGGCTACTACAGGATGCAAGACAATAGACAACCGGCGGCCCCGCTGCGGGGGTTAGCTCGGGGAATAAGACACGCCTTTCAAGACGTAAGCCCCGAGTTCTGCGAAGCCCGTCTCACCTTGGAAAGGCAGTGAAACCTGTGCGGAATGTGTATGTAAACCCCCTACCCCTTCGCTCAAAGGCGGGCCGGCCACGAGGACTTTCTACGCTGACTGGTCGAACGTTTCCCTCACCTAGGGATCTAGGGTACACGGAGTGTTTATAAGCAGCTGTTTGTCGCTGCTATAGTGTGCTCTGTGATCGTGCTCGTCAATGTGCTCATCATCGTGCTCGACCAGCAGTGTGCTGAGTGTGTTTGGAGCTTCGTGCTCGTATGATGTATGCTTCGTCTTGCGGGCTCCATTTGGGAGCCACGCTAGACTGTCGAATGTATCCCTTGTTTAAAATGTAAATACTGTAAATAAACCCTGTACGCCTAGTTCCTCCCAAGTTCCTCTCTACGACCTACAACTCCTACAAATTGTGGCAGCGGCGAGATCGTCCGACAACTCTGACAATGCGCGAAAATGGGAGAAAGGCGCGCAATTAGTCAACACCACCTAGATAGCACAAGGCCTGTTTACTCCGATCCCTGACGTCATGCTACATGGCCCGAAATTTTCATTGATAAGGTTGACGTGCTGAAAGCGGTGACGTCATAATCAATGTTGCCTACTTGAGAGCATCGCAGTCGAGGCAGGTAACATGACGTCATGGATCGGAGTGAAAATGCCTTGTGCTATCTAGGTGGCGTAGGATTAGCTGCGCCAGTAGTGACGTCTTTGCTCTCCGTCGCTGCCAAGCCAAGGCCGAGATCACGCGCGCAGCAGTTTCTTTCCGGCTCCGATATGAGTAGGCCACACGTCATACGTACTCTTGAGGAGGAGGCAGCTTTCGATCAGCAACGCCGCCAGCAGAACTGGGAACGAGCTCGTCTACACCGTGCCGATGCTGCAGCCCCGGTACCACAGGCTCGCGCAGCTGAGCGCAAGCAACAATTGCGTACCGAGGATCCGGTAGCCTACCAAGCCGTCGTTTAATGAACCGTCTGGATTAACCCAGTGCTAAACACTGGGGCTGCACGTTTCAGCTTCTCTGATGAACCATGTGTACCGAGTACTTGGGCGGTGATGTTTTCTTTTTCAGCTCAAGCAGTTCGTATCAGCAGATCTCGTACGAAGCTGAAATAGCCGGAACGCCATCTGGCCAGTACTCGGTGCGTATACGTGCATGACATTAGCAGTGCTTCTTAGTAGCGACACACACTCCGCAGTGATACGGTTTGTCAGTGCTACGACGTTCACACTTTTCCAACCGCAGCAACATTTTAGCTAGTATACGAAATGCGTTTTGTCAAAATGGCATTCTCGCAACCACAACAGGGACGCGCATCTTGTGCACCGAGATAAACATGTTTTCGCGAAACGATGCTGATTGCACCTAAACCACGCAACCTAAAAGGTGGATGACCTTAAAGCAGGTGAGCTACAGATTACAAATTCTGTATTTCGAACCGAAGCTGCTCTGAACGAGTTTTATGAAGTTCAGCATCGTAAGTAATGCAAAACACTGTTGCGTAATTGACGGGAGCCTAAACATAGTGAGTGATCATAGATCGGCGAAACGCGCGCCAGCGTCTATGATATGTTACACGTGCACAAACCGCTCGCCGAGTTTCATAGACGTTCCGCTGTTCGTCCGCCGCCCGAATTGCGAGTGACACAGTTGCAAGGCTCTAGAGCCACAGAACAACAAAATAAGTTCTGCTGAGAAGCAACGGAATTAACTTGCCACAAATACAAGGTGCTTAAACCCGATGCGCGTTGACGCCAACAACGCAACAGCAACATGGACAGCGCGTTGACTGAAGCCCGCGGATAAAGAAAGATATAACTTAGTTGCGAATAACAAGCATAGTAACAACGGTGATCACAGTATAATGGATGGATAGGAAGAGGAAGTGGGGAAGATCCATACATTGTTACGTCAACTGGTGATTGGTCAGAGTGCTTCTATAGCGGGACCGCGAAACGACTTGAGTGGCCACTCTTTAGCAAATATAGGTTATCTATACAATCATGCATATGTGATATGGACGCTTCGGCTTCCCAGAAAATCGTCCATAATGTGATTCGTCCCCAATAACGAACCCACGTAAAAATAATTTTAAATACATGAAGCTATAAGAGTACAGAAAACGCAACTACCGTTTATTCAAAAAAACAAAAGAGAGAAAAGTGAGGGGTTACACTCATTACCCTACTTTGGTGTCCAGGGACGCTATCTTGCACGTGTTCGAAAAGCCAACCTTCGGTTTCGTCTCACGAGATTGTCCTAGGTCGCGCCGATATCGCAGTCTAGGCCGAATCTAGGCAAATCCCGTGAGGCGAAACCGAACGTCGGCTTTTCGAACGCGTATGTACAAGATAGCGCCCCAGGAAGCACAACACGTCGGCGTATTTCACAAGATTTATTGCTTCGAAGAAAACTTGAAAGAATATACTTTCCGTCCCTCATCATTACCCGCCGTGGTTGCACAGTGGCTATGGTGTTGGGCTGCTGAGCACGAGGTCGCGGGATCGAATCCCGGCCACGGCGGCCGCATTTCGATGGGGGCGAAAACACCCGTGTACTTAAATTCAGGTGCACGTTAAAGAACGGCAGGTGGTCTAAACTTCAGGATCGAGTCCCCCATTACGGCGTGCCTCATAATCAGAAAGTGGTATTGGCACGTAAATCCCCATAATTTTCTCCATCCCTCATTACGTATCATCTCACGTTGACCACCACTTCAAAGTTGGCGCGCCGACTTGCCATACTAAACGTTATTACGAATAATTTGTTCCTAAAGACTAAAGCGTCGACTGGAATTACGTGCCTACCTCCGTCGTCTCCCTCGCAATTGAATAACCTTTGTAATGATGTGTACCTGTTTCTTTTACTTCACGCACACTCCCACTCCACTTTGTAATGCCTCATGGCCTTCACAATACTTGAATAAATAAATAAGTAAATACACTGGGGTATCATAAGTATAATTATGTAACCATTTTCTTTATTTTAAAAGGAAGGTTTTTCTAGCTTCAAAGTAATTGACCGCAAGAGGGCAAACAACTCCGTATTTTTGTATAGTTTGTGGGGACTGCGTTCGTTCATTTCGCTGCCGCACCATTGCGCAGCACGTTTTGGCCATTGCGGCCGCATCGCGGCGAAGTCGCTTTCGAACTTCGCGCGCGAGGGCAGCCGCTTTCCCTCCCTCTTTCCTCCGAGGGCGCCGTACAGCAGCGGGACCGTAAAAACTTGCTGCTGTCCACCACCAAATGGACCAGGGGCTCACCCGATTGGTCTGCTTGAGTGGGAACTCGCGTGCCTTCTCTCCTGGGTTTCAGGGGTTTTATGAATTTTATCTCCTGGCGGCTCGAGCCGACCGCAGAGCACTGGCGCGGGGAGATGCGCCGTGGCGGTTTCGGCCGGCGGCTCCGGCCAAGTACCTATTAAACGTTGGCTCCGGCGGCGCGGAAACCGAAACCCCCAATTAAAGAAGCCGTTTCGCTACTTCCTTCTTTGCTAAATTGGTCGACATTCTCCCCTTTTCATACTACGGGCTGCGAGGACCGAATGCAGAGGTGGTGAAAGTGAGAGACATGCAAAACGTTTTGTAAGTTTACTGCTCTTCAGCCGATATATATATAAAGAAAAAAAAAAATCAGACACATATCTAAAAGCGACTACGTTGAGTGTGTTTGTATATTCCGTTCTCCACGAATAAGCAGGCCTTGCTGTTGCGTCACAGTCGCAAATGCTTTTTTTTGCTATGCCTCGGTACATATATATATATATATATATATATATATTCCATTGAGCAAAGAGTCAGTGAATTCGTGTAGCATGGCTAAGCCGGCACCGACACCCGTGACACTCTCTAGATATGTTAACCGTGCTTGCATTCGTTCTGAATAAGATTGTGTTTATGCAATATGCCTTACGTAAAAAAAAAAAAAACAGACCTCTTCTAAGACCAACTTTTGCTGGGTTCAGCGCTTAAGCTGGCAACCAATCAGCAGATGTTATAACGCACCTTAGCTACCGCACTATAAGTGAAAGCACTTGTTCTGAACCTTAATCACCCTTTGCTTATGTAGCTTTTCTTATAACGTCCTTTTTCCCTGAAGAGAAGAAAAAAGAATCAAAGTACTTTTTTTGTGGAGCAGGTGAACGTTTCTTGTTTTCAGCGGAGACATGTTGTGATGCGGTAGAAAAACTGCTCAATTTGTTAACTCGTCATCATCAGGTTGCATGAACGAAGTGTAGATTAGTAGAAATGCAGGCATTGCTGGGATGCACAACTATTTTTTTAAAAAAGTTCTTTTTTAACCTACACGTCGAAACTGTTCTATAGTTCCGTGCAGCTATCGGTGTCAGCTGCATTCACTTTTTTAATATGAAAGCTACAAAGAAATAGCACCATGCAGCAGACATGTAAAATATTTTTTACACGTAAAATGTACAAAATCTCCTTCGAATAATGCGAAAACTTTCAACCGGCACCTTAAAAACATCGGGGCTAGGAATTTCTATCTTGCTACAGATTGCATCTCTAGCACTGATGCCGCTATCAGACATATCGCCAATTCTATCCGACACTACAGTGCCCACAATCCTAAAACCGTGAGTCCGACGTTCCGAGGCCGTTGTTTCTTCTCGTTTCGCTATATTGACGCTTTTGGGAGAGAAGTTGCGGAACCCCCCGTTGCGCTGACTTGTGACGACACGCATGAGCAGACGCGTGGAGAGCAGGGTTACTTTTGTTTGTATTGTGTTGTTCATTGCTCCTCAGCTTCACATGATTCTATGCTTGAGACGGGCAAAAGAATTAAACAAGTCTACAAAAAATCTCAGACGACGCTGGATTGACTTTAGGAAAGAATACCTATTTAAATGGCGCGCCGATCTCGCCGACAAGAAACATCGGCGGCGGCGGCGCGCCGACGTCTCTCGGATGGCGAAATGGTGTGCGTTGAATTCCGATTCTCCCGGTCAGCCTTTCTGTTAGCCGGCCTTGCCGAAGGGTCTCGAAACCGAGGCGGGTGCACACCCACTCGCTGCTTCTGTTCTGCAGGCTCCGCCAAAGAGACGCGCCTCACTTCACGTGCCCGGTCGTACTGCGCCGGAGCTGAAGGAACGTTGCCCGGGTAGCACGGCGGTTGGGAGCCGTCCTCCCGTATAGCGGCGTGCTACAGCGTTCTCTCATACTGTTGTGCCACCTTTCATCTTGCGGGGGCTCACTCAGCCAGATAGACCACTACGAATAAGTAGAGAGCGCGATTGTAAGATTACGCTGTAGGACCTACACTAGCTTTTTGTGTTTTGTTGAAATCCAAACTGGAAGCCTTATAAGGCTCATACAGGAGTGGTTAAATTACAGAGGTAGAAACGTAGATAAAGGTATACAGGTACAAATGGTAACAAAACATGTGCAAAAAAACTTAAATAAAACACTTGTTATTAAACACTAACATCATTGGCAGCATCAACACAGCAACATTTCAAGGAGAATTAACATACATTTACTAAAGTGAAAATACATACATACATACATACATACATACATACATACATACATACATACATACATACATACATACATACATACATACATACATACATACATACATATTCACAAAGAATCTGCATCATGAAGCTGTATCATAAGTTAAGCATCTAAGCTTTCTCATGTCGGAATAAATGGAACTTGTGTATTTTGTTATGTCATTTCTGTACCCTAGTTCTCTTACACCCCTTGCAGCCCGCATAAGACGTTTCACGTACCGCACTTCCAACTCACGAACGGCATGCGCGTTATCAGCGTGGCCGAGCATTCTCCACAGGAAAGTAGCGAGCGCAGCGTTTTCAAGAAAGGAAACGCAAGCGAGACAGATGACGATTATTGTTGTTGTGGCAGGTATACACCCCAAACGGTGTACATTTGTCTAAGAGTGTGAGACAAAAGCCAGAGCCGTTATTCAGGCACTCAAGCGTGAACATCCGGGCAAGTTGCGAGAACAAAACAAGATCATCTGGGCAACCAGTCAAAACTTAAGAAAATGCGGTCTCTGGCCCCAAACCCTTTGTACAGGACCGCATTACATGCGCTGCATGGTTACCGCCCAAATAAGTTACAAAAAAATATTGCTTCCTAGTTCTTCCTAATGCTTGTTCACAATATCACTCAATCTTAACTTCTGTACGCTGAAGTTTTATCGCGATAACAATTGTGTGGACACCCCAGGGGAATGTCTGCCGTCGCCGTCGCCGTGAGGTTCCGTATAAAGTCCGACAGCGATAAAATCGTCGCCGCGCGCCGTATGCTGTATGTGCGAGTCAAAGCGTGCGAGGGAAGCCGGCGAACACGGCTCAATCTCGCGTATACGAGCGAGGAAGGCGGGCCGGAAGCGCGCCCTCTCCTGTCGCGCGTGAGGCACAGGGGTGGAGGGAGGAAGGGGGGGCGTTCCCCGGCGGCGTGTTTCTATTTACGCCCAAGCCCAGCGCTCGATCGCTGCGCCGCCATGCGCTGCTCGCGTGTACCACGTTTGTAGGTACTTCTTCCCCAAAGCTTCACGGCGAGCGCCCTAGATCACACTTGGTGGGCTTGGTGGGCCTAGGGAGATGTTGTGCCTGGGCGCACAATCTGCTCACCCAGCTGTCGCTAAGAGAAAATAGGTGTTTCAAAACAAGCCGCCTATAGGCTGCTTCGAAATAAGAGTTGCGTGCGGACGCTGACGCAACACTGGACGAAATTTTTCAGTTTGGATAAGCGGATAAAGGGATGTGATAAGAAGTTGGTTGTGGTGTGCGAGGCGCTTCGATCTACAAAAGCTGGGATAATCGTGGGGCATGGAGGGTTTCTCGCACCACGAGTCACATCATCGCTGCGCTCAAGCTTTCTTATTGATATCACTATCGCTCTTCCAGCAGAAACAATAGCGGTGCGCTGGCGCCATACACGACGCATATTAAACGACCAGGAACAACAACAACAACAAAAAATCTCGCAGAAACTCCTCTGGGAGTTAGACTATGAGTAAGCATTGTGCCACTAACTGATTAACTTGATTGTAACTTGATTAGGCCATTACTAACGACAGCTGAGTGGCGACACGAACTAGTTCCGACGGCGGCGCAAGGAGCATTGATGACGCAAGCAATTAAAGTACTGCAGGTGGAGGCCCGAGGTGCGCTGATGACCGTTCCGATCATTTTATAAGCCGTTATCGCTCTTCAGCGGATTATTCATCCGCGTGACACCATTGGATTGGTGACGCCAGGGTGGTTTGGGCGGATTGCCGGATGGGCGGGAGCAACGTGAGCGGCCGGCGCGATGCAGCCGCCTTGGTGACGTAGAGCTCAACCAGACAAACACAGAGCTAAAATTGCAGTAAGCTACTATATTCTGCTTCGGTGCAGGTGCAAATTTTTGGCAGTGGCATAATTGTCCACACGATTACGCTGCTGTGCAAAATTTACACCAGCAGATAAGCAGAATATAGCAATTGGCTCCGTGTTTGTGTGGTTGAGCTTTGCGCCAACAGCTGGCGCCACCAATCTGGCCTGCTGACGTTTACGCCCCCGTTAACTTGGCAAACCGCCCGCGCTTGACGGAATACTGGACGCCCTAACATTCTTTATTATTGAGCCATGAACGTACTCAGGCGGCGGCTTATGTCAGTGCCGCGTGGGACGCAGCTTGAAAGCGATCTGCGATACCCACAAAACAGTGCCAACAGCTCATAGCTTCGCGCGCTGTGTTCTTCCCGCTTACATAGTCTTGAAGAGACGCGGGTCCGCTTAACTTCAAAGCGATCTGCGAAAGTTGCAGAATGAGACGTTAACTGAGAGCAACGCCAGCCCTGTGTTTTCGCCGCTTCATTTCCGTTGAAGCGGAAGGCAGCGCAAAGGCAAATTCGTTCGCTACTGCGGGCGCTATATCGAAAGCGGTCGTCTTATCACGGGACGGACGAAGGGACGGTTTTCTCTTTGGGTAAGCATACAATTGCTTAAGCATTCAGAATTAAAATTTACCTACGCCGCCTAAACTCTGCGAATGCGGGCTGGCCCGAACACACTGCGCGCCCTGGCACAGCCAGGGACGCAAAACCCAATACATCTAGGGCGCGTACCATGGCGCTTCGGCGAAAAAGTACCTAGAGATGTAGTACGTGCGGGCGGCGCATGGCGGCGCAGCGATCGAGCGCTGGGCTTGGGCGTAAATGTTTCTATTTACGCCCAAGCCCAGCGCTCGATCGCTGCGCCGCCATGCGCCGCCCGCACGTACTACATCTCTAGGTACTTTTTCGCCGAAGCGCCATGGTACGCGCCCTAGATGTATTGGGTTTTGCGTCCCTGGCTGTGCCAGGGCGCGCAGTGTGTTCGGGCCAGCCCGCATTCGCAGAGTTTAGGCGGCGTAGGTAAATTTTAATTCTGAATGCTTAAGCAATTGTATGCTTACCCAAAGAGAAAACCGTCCCTTCGTCCGTCCCGTGATAAGACGACCGCTTTCGATATAGCGCCCGCAGTAGCGAACGAATTTGCCTTTGCGCTGCCTTCCGCTTCAACGGAAATGAAGCGGCGAAAACACAGGGCTGGCGTTGCTCTCAGTTAACGTCTCATTCTGCAACTTTCGCAGATCGCTTTGAAGTTAAGCGGACCCGCGTCTCTTCAAGACTATGTAAGCGGGAAGAACACAGCGCGCGAAGCTATGAGCTGTTGGCACTGTTTTGTGGGTATCGCAGATCGCTTTCAAGCTGCGTCCCACGCGGCACTGACATAAGCCGCCGCCTGAGTACGTTCATGGCTCAATAATAAAGAATGTTAGGGCGTCCAGTATTCCGTCAAGCGCGGGCGGTTTGCCAAGTTAACGGGGGCGTAAACGTCAGCAGGCCAGATTGGTGGCGCCAGCTGTTGGCGCAAAGCTCAACCACACAAACACGGAGCCAATTGCTATATTCTGCTTATCTGCTGGTGTAAATTTTGCACAGCAGCGTAATCGTGTGGACAATTATGCCACTGCCAAAAATTTGCACCTGCACCGAAGCAGAATATAGTAGCTTACTGCAATTTTAGCTCTGTGTTTGTCTGGTTGAGCTCTACGTCACCAAGGCGGCTGCATCGCGCCGGCCGCTCACGTTGCTCCCGCCCATCCGGCAATCCGCCCAAACCACCCTGGCGTCACCAATCCAATGGTGTCACGCGGATGAATAATCCGCTGAAGAGCGATAACGGCTTATAAAATGATCGGAACGGTCATCAGCGCACCTCGGGCCTCCACCTGCAGTACTTTAATTGCTTGCGTCATCAATGCTCCTTGCGCCGCCGTCGGAACTAGTTCGTGTCGCCACTCAGCTGTCGTTAGTAATGGCCTAATCAAGTTACAATCAAGTTAATCAGTTAGTGGCACAATGCTTACGCATAGTCTAACTCCCAGAGGAGTTTCTGCGAGATTTTTTGTTGTTGTTGTTGTTCCTGGTCGTTTAATATGCGTCGTGTATGGCGCCAGCGCACCGCTATTGTTTCTGCTGGAAGAGCGATAGTGATATCAATAAGAAAGCTTGAGCGCAGCGATGATGTGACTCGTGGTGCGAGAAACCCTCCATGCCCCACGATTATCCCAGCTTTTGTAGATCGAAGCGCCTCGCACACCACAACCAACTTCTTATCACATCCCTTTATCCGCTTATCCAAACTGAAAAATTTCGTCCAGTGTTGCGTCAGCGTCCGCACGCAACTCTTATTTCGAAGCAGCATATAGGCGGCTTGTTTTGAAACACCTATTTTCTCTTAGCGACAGCTGGGTGAGCAGATTGTGCGCCCAGGCACAACATCTCCCTAGGCCCACCAAGCCCACCAAGTGTGATCTAGGGCGCTCGCCGTGAAGCTTTGGGGAAGAAGTACCTACAAACGTGGTACACGCGAGCAGCGCATGGCGGCGCAGCGATCGAGCGCTGGGCTTGGGCGTAAATAGAAACACGCAACCCGGACGAAGGACAAAAGGAAGTACGCGATTTGATTCTCATTACGTTACTATTTTTTAACATTTCATTCTCAATTGTGGGGATCCATATATAATGTCGTCGAATTTCTGCCGATCCCATTTATCACCCCCTGTGAGTGAGAGCTAGTGGGTAGATTTACAAAGTAAGCATTCATTTCTTCAGCCAATTCAGCTCTTTATTTAAATGGATTGCTCGGCGTTACTTCATGAATATCTGCATTTTGAATACCAGACACTACACTGCGCATCACCTTCAGGAAGGTATTATGCGTTATAAGCTACTTTGAATGTCATTCAAAACGGACAGCTTGCGCGTCCTGTGGTTATTGAAATTGATAACAAAAACGGACAATCAACTGCAAAGTATTTAGAATATTGTTGCGTATTTCAGTACAGACAACAACAACAAAAAAAAAGCACTGGTCAAGACAGCTTCGCTGACCAGCATTTTTTGTTCCTTCTTGTCCCCATGAATGTATACATGCTAATGAATTCTTTACCTGTATCCATCGACTTACTTGATTTAAATCGTTATGAGCTGCATGGATAATTCTTTTATGCTGCAGTGAGCTGAGTGTTCCAAAGTGATGTCAGCTCGACCATTTTCACATGTATGCTCTCCGCAATGAAGAAACTTGTAACAAATTCGGATCCTCTGATTTTGAATCTGTTGCAGACTGTCTTCAGAAGCAAGAAGCGGATATCGTGGACTGACATGTCTGACGCAATGCTAGCTGCAAGATTCAAGTGGACTAGTGACTGCAAAGGGATCGCCAAGTCAAACCAGGAGAATCACCCCTGCTAAGATTAGTCCTGTATTTGCTTCCCTGGTCCATTTATTCCGTGGACTGTTGGATCAGTGGTCTGGTAAATTTTCTAAATGCTCTAAATAATACGTCTCTTGTGAAATGTTCACAATGAGGTGTCTTTGCATTTACTGATTTGAAAAAAAAAAACGGCAGGTTGTGCAAGAGACATTGTAATTGATTTGGGGTAACTTTCTTGTCAAGCGTGGTTTTCTTCCGTTATGACAAAAGCTGTATTTTCCGTTGGCTAGGCATAAGAACAAATGTAGTAAGTAAAGCGCTAGAATGAATGGTCATAAGTAAAACATGGATGTGGATGTTTGGTGCAAAATGCCTATAAATCATAAATACAATGCTGTGCCAGCACTGGCTCCTACAGTGGATCAGTATTGGCCTGACGTTGGGTGTATTACTGGCTGAATGTTAGTCCTATACAAGGCGCCTGCTGGTGGCAACATTAGTCGTGTGTAGGTTCAGCAACAACCACTGCAACATGCCAACATTAGGCTGGCCTTGCACTTTGTCAAATGCCCCTATCGGCTGACGTTAGTGCTAGGTTTTCCTAAGCATTGCGCTGAGTTTATTACAATGTTGGCGTCCTGTTTAGCCTATAGAAATTTGTACTGCAGCAAAAATATAACAATAACTTGCAGTTTCCATCCTGACCCGACCACAGATGACAAGCTTTTCTTGTGCACTGGTGTGATCCATTTCGTTTACTGGGCTGAGCCCGCGAATACACGCAAAGTGCCTAGAACGGCCAGTCACGCGGCAGTCTTGCGTGAATTCGCGGGCTTCTTTTTCGCTCGGAAAAAGATTTTTACAGCGAATCTGTATGTGGCTAGCCGATTCATCCGTCCGTCTTTCTGTCACCTGTACGCCGAAAACTCCTCCGGCGCAACCCCACGCGCATGCGCTAAAAAAAAGAGAGAGAGATTCTTGTTTATGGAAGGAGAAAATTGGGGTAAAGTGCAGCGCAGTAACTGCCTCTCAGTTGAGGGCACCTCAACCGCGCTGCACAGGGGGGAAGGGGAATAGATAGAGGGGTGAAAGAGGGGCGGCGGCGGCGGCTAGAACGCCGTGCGCGGGCAAGTCGGTGGAAAGAGAGGCGCGCGATTGGCTGCGCCAGTAGTGACGTCATTGCTCTCCGTCGCAGCCGAGCGCTCGCGCAGCAGTTCTTTTCCGGCTCGAAAAGGGGTAGGCCACGCGTCATACGTACTCCTGAGGAGCACGCAGCTTTCGATCAGCAACGCTGCGAGCAGAACCGGGAACGAGCTCGTCTACACCGTGCCGATGCTGAAGCCAGGGCACAAGAACAGGCTCGCACAGCCGAACGCAAGCAGCAACTGCGTACCGAGGATACGGCAGCCTACCAAGCCGTCGTTTAATGAACCGGCGGGATTAATCCAGGGATAAGCACCGGGGCCGCACGTTTCAGCTTCGCTGGTTAACTCTATATACGGAGTGCTTGGGCGGTGATTTTTTTTTATATAGCACATATTGAGCAACAGAAAGCTGTATCGGGAGTTT
Source organism: Dermacentor variabilis (assembly GCF_050947875.1). Taxonomy (NCBI): domain Eukaryota; kingdom Metazoa; phylum Arthropoda; class Arachnida; order Ixodida; family Ixodidae; genus Dermacentor; species Dermacentor variabilis. The sequence goes on from NC_134568.1 coordinate 83,569,438, forward strand.
TTCATGCTGCTCTACATTTTTCTCATTTACACTTTTCATCGATTTATTACTTTATAGATTTATTACTTAATTAGGACTAATTATGCGACGGCAAAGAACATTACCTTGGTTCTGTCCACTTACGTCGAATTTGCATACTTCTAAATCTTAGTGCATAATAGTTGGGACATCCTGTATATATGTTTTTTTTTTTGTTTAGAGCGTCGTTTCACTATTCAAAGTTCGCAGTTTGTGCGGGTAATAAACGACTACAAACTTTTGTTCAGGCAGCCGAAGTAATTACGGAGGTTGTGTGATAATGTAAGATTCGAGGCGCGCCCTGCGTATTTACGCGTCGAGAGCTGAAAGAACCCAGGACGGCTGTGCGCCGCTTGTTTGGATCGCACCGCTGGTACGATCTGTTGGGAACTCGGCGCTGACGCCCGTGGTTGTACCTGGGTCGCAAGCCCCAAGGGTAGCGTTGGCCTGGCGGCCTGGGGTACAACTGGAAGCATCCGAAGGTCCCGGCAAAGCATGAGTCGACTGGTAACAACGAAACAACTTGTTTATTTTAACATCGCAAAGAGTTGGCGGTCAGGTTTGACCGAAGTAGAGAGACGGGAGAGCACTTCACTCAACAGAAGAAATCGGAGCCCTCCTTTTGGCGTCCGGGGGCAGCTGTTTTTATACTCTCGCAGTTGAGGGCAAGAAGGAACCCCTCAAAAGACGAGCACGTGAATGTACAATGGGCTAATGGTGACGCACACTGTCGTAGCGCTGCCGTAGCACCATGTCGAGCACAATCTCGTAGCACCCTGTCGTAGCGCTGCCGGTCGGGCACAATGACTGTAATGAGAGGATGATCCCTGCTTTCGCATCGCCTGGTTCGGGCACAATGACTGGAATGAGAGGGTGATCCTTTGCGGTCGCATCGCCGCAGTCGCGCCTGGAAACACCTGCCGATGAGCGTTGCGGCGACGACGATCGGGCCAAAATGTCTGCCGCCCCGCCGCAGTCGCGCCGGCAAAACCACGTGTCGCAGGCGAAACGCAACAGACCGCCCCGCCGGGGGAAGGAGATCCCGATGGACAGGGGACTGCATCCGCTGTCCGGAGGGATGTCGCTCGATGATGCTCATAACCGAAGTCGGGCGTCCCTCGACGTTTCTTGAGCGCAGCGCACAGAGAAGGCCTCGTTCTCTCGTTCAGGTTCGCACGGGACACTGCAAAGTGACTTCGGGAGAGTTCACATTTTTGTTCTCGTTCCCGGCAAGCGTTAGAACTACGCTGAAACTCAACCGCTCAGTCAGCAAGCACGGCACAACCCTCACTAAGCCCTGCCAGGCTCTTTCCCCTTTTTATACCACTGCCTAGTTCCTTACAGTAGTCTAGCATCACTCAGAACGCGTCCACAAATTGAAAAATTGCACTAGAAAGCATATCATCACTTTGAAACACTAAACAAAAGCAATATGTTAAAAAAAATCCTGCCTCAGGAAGAAAAACATCAGTAACAAACAATTTTGAGGCTGATTCCTACGTTAGGGGCTTCGACTTAAGCCATCGGCGTTACCGTTGAGACTCCCCTTTTTGTAACGCACCTCAAAGGAATATTGTTGTAAAGCGAGGCTCCAGCGCAGGAGGCGGCCATTTTTGGGAGAGATGGTCTGCAGCCATTGGAGAGGGCAGTGATCCGTCTCAATGATAAACCTCGAGCCGGCTAGATAGCATGACAATTTCTGAACGGCCCACACGAGACACGCACACTCTTTCTCGGTGGCGCTATACGCCTGCTCACGACTGGTCAGCTTACGACTAGCATACAGGACGGGGTGTTCTACTTCTCCCTTTTCCCGTTGGCACAGTACAACGCCCATGCCTCGCTCACTAGCATCGCACTGAACAATGAACCCTTTTGTATAGTCTGGCGATCGTAGCACAGGCTGGTTTGTTAGGGCACTCTTTAGGGCGCTAAAAGCTCTTTCCTTTGTCTCGTCCCAGACGACTGTTTGAGGCTCTGTTTTTCTTAGAGCATCCGTCAGGGGAGCCGCGATATCAGAGTACCTAGGGATGTACCTCTGATAGTAGCCGGCGACACCCAAGAACGACCGAATATCGGTCTTGGTGCGCGGTTGCGGAAAGTCTCGCACAGCGGCCACTTTTATTTCAGAGGGGCGGCGACGACCCTGACCAATCACGTGACCGAGGTAGACAACCTCGGCCTGTGCTAACTGGCACTTAGGAGCCTTGACTGTCAAGCCCGCTTCGCGCAGGCGGGTTAGCACTGCCCGCAAGTGTGCCATATGCTCAGACCAGGATGCGGAGAATATCGCTACGTCGTCTAGATACGGTAAAGCGAATTCTTGCTGTCCCCGCAACACTTTATCCATGAGACTTGAAAAACAGTATGGCGCGTTCTTCAAACCAAAACTCAACACTTTAGGACGGAATGTTCCCATTGGTGAAATGAACGCCGCATACCTACTAGCCTCTTCTGTAAGTGGAACCTGCCAATAACCCCTGACAAGATCTAGGGTGGAAATAAACTGAGCGCTACTAACTTTCTCAAGGCGCTCCTCGATGTTAGGGATCGGATAAATTTGATCCTTAGTGATGGAATTAAGCCTGCGGTAGTCGACGCAAGGACGAGGTTCCTTGCCCGGTACCTCAACTAAAATCAAAGGGGAGGTATAATCACTCTCACCTGCCTCAATAACACCGAGCTGTAGCATTTTCTTTACCTCAGCCTCCATAATATCGCTCTGGCGGGGTGACACCCGATACGCCTTGGATCGTACTGGCTCTGTGGAGGTAAGTTCTATATCATGAGTAAGTACAGAAGTCCTACCAGGCCTCTCAGAGAACAGACCTTGAAACTCTTGTAATAGCTGGTGTAGTTCGGTTTTCTGCTCGGGCGACAGCGGTGCTTTACTGATAAGGTCACTAATGACTTGACCGGTGTCTTCCCTGTTCGTCACTGAGCCTAGTCCCGGAAGCTCGACCGGAAGCTCTTCAGGAACGTTTACCATCATGCACACCACTGCTTCCCTTTGTCTATAAGGTTTGAGCAGATTACAGTGGTAAACTTGCTGTGCTTTCCGCTTTCCTGGCAGACTTACCACGTAGTTAACGTCCGACAGTTTCTGAACAATTCGTGCTGGGCCCTCCCACTGCACGTCTAGTTTGTTGTTTAGCGATGTGCGCAATATCATGACCTCATCGCCAACCTCAAAACGACGGGCCCTGGCTGTCCGATCATAATAAACCTTGGCCCTCTGCTGGGCCTTTGTCATTGCTTCACCTGACAACTCCTGTGCCCTTCTTAAGCGTTCGAGGAGCTTAAGCACGTACTCCACCACGACTGGGTCGTCGCCCCTACCTTCCCACGATTCTCGAAGCATGCGAAGCGGAGATCGAAGCGAGCGACCGTACACCAGTTCAGCTGGCGAAAACCCCGTAGCCGCATGCGGCGCGGTCCTTAAAGCAAACATCACCCCAGGCAGACACAGCTCCCAGTCAGTTCGATGTTCAAAACACAACGCTCTCAACACGCGCTTCATGACGGAGTGGAGCTTCTCAACGGAATTCGACTGTGGGTGGTACACTGAGCTGTGTAACAGCTTTACCCCACACCTTTCGAGAAAAGTTGTCGTCAAAGCGCTAGTAAACACTGTGCCCTGATCTGATTGGATTTCCGCAGGGAAACCAACTCGCGCAAATATGGACAGTAGTGCATTAACTATCTCAACTGAGCTGAGTTCTTTAAGCGGCACTGCTTCAGGGAACTTTGTCGCTGGGCAGATCACAGTCAAAATGTGTCTGTACCCCGTGGCTGTTACCGGCAGAGGTCCCACAGTATCAATAACGAGCCGTCTAAAAGGCTCCGTAATGATAGGTACCAATTTCAACGGCGCCCTCGATTTGTCCCCTGGTTTGCCCACCCGCTGACAAGTGTCACATGTCCTCACGAAATGGTCTGCGTCCCGAAAACACCCTGGCCAATAGTACTCTTGCAAGAGACGGTCCTTAGTTTTCTTAACTCCAAGGTGTCCGGACCACGAACCCCCGTGTGACAAGCGCAACAGATCCTGACGATAGCATTGAGGCACGATCAGCTGATCGAACTCCACTCCTCTGCGGTCTAGATACTTCCGGTACAGGACTCCACCTCTTTCCACAAAACGCGCAGTTTTCCTGGCGATACCTTCTTTGACATTGCAGCGCACGTTTTCCAGGCTGCCATCCTTTTTTTGCTCGGCTATCAAAGCCGTCCGGCTGACTTTTAGCAACCTATCAAGTCCGTCTGACGTAGGCGCGATGAGCAAATCAGTAGATAGCTCTTCTAACTTTCCCGCGTCGGGCGTTTCCTCTCCAGTATCTGGCGCCTTTAACGTTACAGACTCAAGTTTATTCAGTTCGGGCGTGCTCGGAATATCAGCTTGCTGCGCCTCTGACCCTTTTTCGTTGTTTGATAACGTCGGCCCCGCAACTACCGCCTTTGCAGCGAGCTCCCGAACCTTCGATCTGGTTAAGGCCTGAACACTAGCTTCACCAAACAAAAGCCCCTTCTCGCGCAGGAGGTGATCGGACCTGTTTGAAAATAGGTACGGGTACTGGGGGGGCAGCATAGATGACACTGCCGCCTCCGTCTCAAGCGCTCCGAAAGGTCCTTCAATAAGCACTTTTGCTACCGGCAGACACACGCTATGAGCTTCCACAGCTTGCTTGATCCATGCGCACTCGCCCGTGAACATATGGGGTTCTACGTAAGACGGGTGAACTACATCCATCGTAGCTGCGGAATCGCGAAGCACTCGGCACTCTTTCCCGTTCACGAGGAGGTCTCGCATGTAAGGCTCGAGAAGCTTCATGTTCTCGTCAGTGCTGCCTATTGAAAAAAACACAACTTTTGGTGTTGTTTCCGGACACTGCGCCGAAAAGTGACCCGGCTTCTGGCACGTATAACAAACGCGCGCTCGCCTCATTTCGAACCGCTTTCTGCGTTTGGCTGCCGCCGTCTCTTTACGTTTGGTCGGACTGCTTTCACTCGCATCCTCACTACGCGTGTCCCCCTTTGCTCTCATGGGTGTGAACTTCGGCCTCTCAAACTTCGAGCCAAATTCACCCTTTTGACCGTCCTTAGCTCCGCGAGCCCGACGCGTCACAAACTCCTCGGCTAGCTCAGCGGCTTTAGCCACCGTACAAACGTCTGGCCTATCCAAGACCCAGTATCGCACGTTCTCCGGTAACCGACTATAAAACTGTTCTAGCCCGAAACACTGCAGAACTTTATCGTGGTCACCAAACGCTTTCTCTTCTTTGAGCCACTCCTGCATGTTCGACATAAGCCTATACGCAAACTCTGTATATGACTCACTTCTGCCTTTCTCATTTTCCCGAAACTTCCGACGGAACGCCTCCGCAGACAGCCGGTACTTTTTTAGCAGACTCGATTTTACTTTGTCGAAATCCTCTGCTTCCTCTCTATCCAAGCGAGCGACTACGTCGGCCGCCTCGCCGGGTAACAAGGTGAGCAAGCGCTGTGGCCACGTTTCCCGAGAGAACCCCTGCTTCTCGCACGTTCGCTCAAAGTTAACCAGGAACAAACCAATGTCCTCTCCAAGCTTAAACGGCCGCATCAGGTCAGTCATTTTGAACAATACTCGTTCTCCTGCACCGTGTGCCTGACTTCCATTACGAGCGCGTTCCATCTCTACCTCGAGACGCTTCATTTCCAAAGCGTGTTCGCGCTCTTCTTTTTTCTCTTGTTGCTCTCGCTCTTTCTGTTCTTTACGTTCACGCTCTTCTTTTTCTTTCTGTTCTTTAAGTTCACGCTCTTCTTTTTCTTTCTGTTCTTTAAGTTCGCGCTCCTGTCTCTCTTTTTGCTCTTTAAGTTCGCGCTCCTGTTTCTCTTTTTGCTCTTTAAGTTCGCGCTCCTGTCTTTTTGACCTCTCCTCAATAGTCTCAAGGCATTCCGACAGCTCGTCATCCTCAGCCTCTAACTCAAGAATAGCCTTTAGCAGTTCAGGTTTTCTTAGTTTGTCTGAGACATCCAGACCCAACTCTCTTGCAAGCTCCAACAATTTCGGTTTGCGCAACGACTTCAAATCCATGGCTGCTCTGAATGCTGCTTTCTCTACTGCTTACTATTGTCTTGCCGCAAACTAACCCGGCAGCAACGACAACCACAATTACCAGCTCTGTTTCTGACACTAACAAAAAGCCTGGCAAAGCTCAGAAGAAGAAAGTCCCGCACTCACCAAACCTCGCAGCCAAGAGTCCAGCGCAGTCGTTCCGCTGCAGGCAACCAGTCATCACACAGGGCTCGTTGCACTGCTCCCGGATCGTCGATGAGCTGCTCAGCATACAGTCAACTGCATCTCTTCGCTGCTGGCCTCCGTTGTCGCGATCTCACCGCTGGCAGACAGTTGTTTGGATCGCACGTCGCTGGTACGATCTGTTGGGAACTCGGCGCTGACGCCCGTGGTTGTACCTGGGTCGCAAGCCCCAAGGGTAGCGTTGGCCTGGCGGCCTGGGGTACAACTGGAAGCATCCGAAGGTCCCGGCAAAGCATGAGTCGACTGGTAACAACGAAACAACTTGTTTATTTTAACATCGCAAAGAGTTGGCGGTCAGGTTTGACCGAAGTAGAGAGACGGGAGAGCACTTCACTCAACAGAAGAAATCGGAGCCCTCCTTTTGGCGTCCGGGGGCAGCTGTTTTTATACTCTCGCAGTTGAGGGCAAGAAGGAACCCCTCAAAAGACGAGCACGTGAATGTACAATGGGCTAATGGTGACGCACACTGTCGTAGCGCTGCCGTAGCACCATGTCGAGCACAATCTCGTAGCACCCTGTCGTAGCGCTGCCGGTCGGGCACAATGACTGTAATGAGAGGATGATCCCTGCTTTCGCATCGCCTGGTTCGGGCACAATGACTGGAATGAGAGGGTGATCCTTTGCGGTCGCATCGCCGCAGTCGCGCCTGGAAACACCTGCCGATGAGCGTTGCGGCGACGACGATCTGGCCAAAATGTCTGCCGCCCCGCCGCAGTCGCGCCGGCAAAACCACGTGTCGCAGGCGAAACGCAACACGCTGCAGAAAGGAAAGGAAATATGGATACAACAGCAGGGAGCAGCCGTGTTACCCTCCTCGCCCCCCCCCCCCTCTGCTTTCCCAAGTCTGTGCAGAAGTTTCATTTTCGACATCTATAATTCAAGACAGCGTCAATCATCCAGTGGAACGCAAGAGGACTAAGGTCACGCCTTTCAGACTTTCGTCAGTATATATATACTAATTTGTTCCCGATTATTGTCATATGCGAGCCTAACGTGTCAAAACCAGTCAGATTATCGGGATACGAAGCTGTTATATCCGCAACAACTGAGGCATGCAGCAATGTCATCGTTTTTATTCGTCGAGAACTGACCTATGTTCGCCAGCCGATTCCGCCTCATGATAACAATCAATATGTTTGCCTAACAATTAAAAAGGGCAAACTCATGTTTACACTTGTAGGCGTTTATATATCGCCTTCAAGTAATTTTGATCCCAAAAGATTAACGAACATCTTGTCGGTGTGGCCTGCTCCATATGTCATCATTGGAGATTTTAATGCGCTCCATATGGCATGGGGAAGCACAGGGACAAATGCAAGAGGGCAAAGACTTGCAAACTTCGCCTGCAACCAGGGCCTTTCACTCTTGAATGACGGCAGCCCAACGTATATACGAGGTGTGAATTATGGCAGCTGTCTTGACCTAGCTTTCATCTCCAGCTCTTTCACAAGATGTGTTAAATGGTTTTCGGATATCGAGACACACGGGAGTGATCACATTCCCACGTACCTTGTCATCAACGGGATGTCCAGGTCCTTCCCACAGAACACCATTCGATTAATAGACTGGACTAATTTTACTTCTACCATGGAAGATGCTTGTCGAGAGGGCTTGTCTTCTGGATTAGAGGAAACAATCAAGTCTGCAATACGAGACGCCACGCGCACGGTCACGGTTTCGTCGAAGCACACGGAATCGGATATAGAGTTGGAGCGACTTCGTGCCCTCCGTCGTCGTGCGGAGCGGCATTACCGGCGTACAAAATCCATCGAAGACCTTAGGACAGCCAGACGACTACAAAAGAAAATTCAACATTGCATGGATAAATTGGCATCTCGACGTTGGACAATCTTTTGCCAGTCACTAGACCCCCGAAAGCCACTTTCCAACATCCGGAGAACCATACGTGGTCTGCGTTCCCTCCCTGAACAACGCTTCCCATTCAAAGCGCTGGCGCTCTTCCAGAGGCGACTGGATGCTGATGTTGCAGAAGACTTCTGTGCAATGATCGCTGGCCAAGCAACCGGTCCAGGCCTTCCAGCTCCCAGTCACATCCCTGTTTCACGTGACTGCCGCATGGATCTTCCTTTCATAATGGAGGAACTAGAAGCGGCTCTTGCTCTATGCAGGCGTTTTTCAGCCCCGGGACCAGATGGAATATCCTACCGCGCCTTGAACAACCTGAGTGATGGCGCACGGAAAGAACTCTTACATCTATACAACGTATCTTGGTAACATGGCATGGTTCCCGAAGAATGGAAGACAAGCCGCTTGGTCCCTCTCCTGAAGCAAGGCAAGTCCCCACTTCAGCTCACCTCATACAGGCTATAAGCAAGTGAACTTGCGCAAACAAACCTCCGGCTAGAAAAAGAAAAAAAAAGAAGAATTTTTTTGTTGTTATTTAAATATAGCCTCTCTCTATACTTCTAAAACCAATTGAGCTTTCTTTGCTTAGCTCCCTGCGATTTGGAGTGTCTCGTGTCTGCTTATAGTGGTCGTCATCGGCTGCCTCACCAAGTACTAGCTTTGGCGAACAAAATAGTGCGCCAAAAAAAAATAGTGTCATTATTTTCCTGTGGAGCACTTTAGCAAGCTGACATTGTTGAAGGGAACGAAACAGGTTTCGCGTAGTGTACAGAACGGACCGACCCTCGAAAGAGCCAAACAATTTAAAGACTGGTGTACTGGCAGCAAAATGGAAGAGAAGGGTGGACGAAGCTCCTCATTTAAAATGTACAGCGAAGTCAGCGGTGACAAGGTTCCAAGACCGTCGTGGTTGCGTATAGGTAAGAAACGTTCTCGAGTATAGGAGTTACATGGCGACAGTAGAGTCGTACTTGAAGGAACTCAGATTAAAATATTGGGGGAACTCGGATCAAGAAGTGACAACGCACTTCTTTTGGGCCCCGCCACGAAAGATGGCTGGCCGCGAAGAAGAGCGTCCTCGTGAATGAATGAATGAACCTCGGCGTGTACTCATGTAGGACGGACCGAAACTGAGTGGTGACAAGGAAAGAGGAAAAACCACTCGCCTTGGCGGCGCAGCGGCTTTGGCGTTTAAGAGGAAGCTTTAGCTCGGGCCCAACTCCGACGCGGCCTATTCAAATACATGTAAAACGCAAAAACGTTTTTATGAGATAACCCCTGGACCGATTTTAATCAAATTTGTTGCATTTGAAAGAAAAAGTTGAATTCTAGTGACTGTTGGAAGGGGAATTTCTATTTAGGGCTTGAATTTTCTTAAAACGATTTTCAAATGTTTGACCGTATGAAAAAAATAGAAGCACAATTTTTAAAAATTAATAGCTCTGTATCAAAAACAGATATCGCGGTTCTGTGAACGGCATCCATTAGATCATTTAAAGCGGACAAATTCGATATGTCATTTTACATCTTACGTGAATTTGTTATGTTGTTTACAAGAGTTCTGCAAAAGCTGTATTTCCATGTTACTAAATTTTTTGAGATTCATGTGTAATATATCAATTTTGTCCGCTTTGGATGTACTATTAGATGCATTTCACAGAATTGTATTATCGTTTTTCCTTTAGGAGTTACGGAGTTGTAAACTTGGCAGTATTGTTTTTTGGAAATTTCGGATTTTCGCCAGTTTTTAATAAAAGATTGACGCCCTAACTCAAAAATTCGAAACCAACAGTCATTAGACCTTAAGTTTTTCTTTTAAATGCAACAAACCTCGTCAAAATTGGTGCAGTGGTTGCCGAGAAAAACCAATTCTCTTTTTACATGTATTTAGATAGGAGCACCCGAGCTAAAGCTTCCTCTTAAGCCCGAGGGCGCGGGATCAAACCTCGGCCACGGAGGCCGCATTTCGATGGGGGGCGACATGCAAAAACACTTGTGTACCGTGCATTGCGTGTACTTTAAAGAACAGCAGGCGGTCCAAATTATTCCGGAGTCCCCCACTACGGCATGCCTCGTAACCATGTCGGGATTGTCTCGCGAAAAACCCCAGAATATCTCAAGATGGCAGCAAATGTGACCGATACTCAGGCAGACGCCCCCCCCCCTCCCCCCCCCCCCATGCAAGTACTGTGCGTTCAATTTCCGTCCGGTATTGAGCGCGTCGACAGTAAAGCCTTACACCATGTTATTCGTATAGGCTGGAAATCCCAGTACCAGGCTGCGTTCCCATTATTCAGCTTTTTTCTGAGATCCCGCGGTCCGTCAACTTTTGACGCCGACTGTAAACCCTGCTCGATAGCAGACGGCGCCGCTCCGAGAGAAATGAAGCCACTGCAATCTTAATGTCTGCCTGTTACTTTCGCAAGTCTCCCAGTGCATTGGCAGAGGTGTCGCAAAAGAGAAAGCGGCGCTACTAGGTCACGATATTCTGTTCGAGAGCGAGCAGAGTGCAAACAAGCGAAGCGGAGTGCTGAGTAAATAGCTGGAGAGGAGTCGAGTGGGCATGTCTGTGTACACTCGAAGACTGTTTCTTCGGTTTTTATCTTAGGACTATAAGGAAAGTGCTATGTTTCTCTGTTCCGCGCAGGTTTTCTTTCGTTCTTTCTCTCTCCTTTACTGCGATAGCAATTATTTGGACACTCCAGGAGCAATTCTGCTGTTACCATCGCCGCGAGGTTCTGTATAAAGTCCAAGGGCGATAAAATCGTCGCTGCGCGCCGTATGCTTTATGTGCGAGTACGAGGATGAGCCGGCGATCGCGGCTCAATCTGCGCGCGAAGGAAGAAAGCGGAGAGCAAATGCGCCGTCCTCCGTTGCGCGAAAGGCCGTGGGGGGATGGGAGGGCGAAGGGGGGCGGCGTTGTGCTCCGGAAGCAACTGCGCATTTCGCAATCGGGCGCAAGGGGAACTGACGATAGTGGCTCAATCTGGCAGGCCATATATGGAAGAAAGCGGGGAGGCAGCGCAGGAGGGAGGCGGCGGGGGGGCGGCTTCGAGCCTTCCACTCCGCCAAGTGCGTACTTTGTAAGGCCGCGCGCGGTGACGCGCGCATATCTTGAAAGGAATCTACAGACAGCTCATACCTTTGAGCGCGCTGTTTTACCGCCGCTTTTGCGTTGAAGCGATAGACCGCTGATACTATCTCGACCGGGTGAGGTGGGTCTTCACCGCAAGAATCGGGAAACGACGAAGGCGGGCGTCATGATGATGAAAAAAAGTAGAAAAGAATGTATTTACTTCATTGGTGCATGGTTGTGACTATCTGAGTCTCGAGCGTCTGTGGTTACCGCGGGGGCCAGGACGGCCTTAAATAACCCATTGCAGTCTTGTGGTTGTTGTCTTCTTGGGGAGCCTGTGGAAGTATCAGTGTTTTTTTTAAGGTTCTGCAGTCGACAAGCTCCTGGCCTTCAGGTTTTCTGCTCTTCGTCCTTCCCTTTGTCTGCCCAGGGAGTAAAGGGGTGACGCTTTTTCGGGGAAGAGGGCAATTACGTCGACATGGGGACCCCCGCTTGAACGTTTCTCACACTTGACAGGTCGATCATACGGGGGCCAAGACGGCCTTAACCGCTGGCGGTCTTGTGGTAGTTGATGTCTTCTTGGAAAACTTGGGGAGCCTGTGGAAGTATCAGTTCCGTCGTCAGGTTCTGCAGTCGACGAGCTCCTGCCCCTTCGGGTCTTCTCTTCGTCCTTCCCTTTGTGTCTGCTGAAGGCGTAAAGGGGTGACGCTTTTTCGTGGAAGAGGGCAATTATCTCGTCATGGGAACGCACGCCTGAGCGTTTCTCTAGCTTCACAAGTCGATCATAACACCGCACGAAGGTCATTTCCCTCGCTGCCGCTGCCGCGCTTCCTCGCACCAGCGTTTTGACAGCGAGAGTCCGCGCTCATCGAGTGTGATGTGTTGATGTTTGCTTGTGCGCGCTGTCGCCATCCTTGCTAATTCAGTTAGGCAGCGAATGTTTCCAAGTTTATACGGCCAATAGAACTACTATCTCTACTTCGTATAGTTGTCTATTAATTTTCTATCGCAATCGACGCTTCGCTTTCCGGGCGAAACTGCGACTTTTTTAAAAGCTTTCATTTCCTACTTTTCCGGAGTTGGTGTGGCTGCGGTTTGCTCGATCGGTCAGTATCTGGCCTGCTGTTGCCTTCACCCAAACAGATCACGTACTCGTGACGCCTGCGGCAGAAAGGATGTTCCACATGCGCCGCCAAGGTCTGTGAGTGGTGGCGCTGGCTAACACTCTCTGGGTTAGTTCTAGTAGTAAAACATAAATACCCCAGAAAGTGGATGGGAAAACGACGCCGCGGTAGCTCATTCTGTAAGAGCATCAGACGCGTAATGCGAAGACGTGTGATCGTTCCCCAGCTGCGGCCAGCTGTTTTTTTCATACATTTTGATTACCATTATCATTTCTATATTTCAATTGGTGTGTACAGCTAATTTCCCCTATGTTGTCCTTAGTAACTTTGTTGGCTTCTTATAATACGATTATATATACAGAGAGAGAAGAGAGAGAGAGAGAAATAAAGAGAAATTACAAATAAGCAATAAAAGAAAAAAAATGAGAAAATACGATGTGCTCGGTGCGCTCGGATATACAACCCTCGTCCCGTGTTTATTTACACACAAAAATAAACAATGGTCGCAGCTTCGTTCCTGCGGCTACTTTCCTCTACCCAACGGCCCTCACTGGAATGCGCTTGGTAGCTTAAACCTGATAAGGACTAAGCAACATGTTACGTAACAGTGAAAGGGAACATTTATATTTTCTCCGTGCAGGAAGCGCCGACAAGTTCGTGGTGGAAGGAAGCTCGATAGCGCAGTAGAGGGTTCGTTAGCTTCGCAGACAAACACACAGCTCGCGTGATGTTTTGCTACGATGGCAAGGCAGACTAAAAAGAAACAAAGAAAAGCAGCAAAGCAAGAAACCGCGCCAGCAACATGAAGCGTCTTATCTCCATCCCAAAGCGGCGCCGGTCGGGTGTTAGTTTGCTCGTTTAATCACCCTTTGCGCAGAGTGCGCGAGACTTATCTCCGAGGGAAGTTCACTAAACCCGCGTGGCGGCTTACGAGCCAAACGTTGCGTACAAGAAAAAGATATCTACTTGTTTCAGGAGCACACGCACACGTCTTTTGAGATCAAGCGAGGAAAGCGGCGACCCTTTCTTGACCCAGCTGCCTGCGGAAACGTGTTTGGCACGGCGGGGTTTTCTTCAGAGCACGTTTTTCTCCTTTTGGCTGTGTTGAGGGTAGGAGGGAAAGTGCAAGGGGGAGGGGGTCTATCTTCTGAGTCATTATAAGGAATCAAAGAAAGCGTACCGGTGTTGTTGTTATTGCTGCATTTGATATCTTGCGTCTCTCTAGCTCACGGTCAGAAGAAAATCTGGGAGCTCGAAGAGCGTGGATGATGCCTTGCAGACACGGTGAGGTCTGGTGAAATGCTTTCGAGTACAGAGCTTTGTATTACGTTCGCAGCCTTCTGCAAAACACACGTATTGGGTGTTGCTGGCGTGAATGAGTCTAAATTTTGTGCGCTTGTGAGGGGCCTTTGTATGCGCTCTCGGAAGCCTTTTCTTTTCTTCTTCTTCTTCTTATTGAGCTGTAGAAACCTTGAGGCAGTAGAGAGAAAGACCTATGGTGTCCTTGTGGGGAGAGGGGACCCAACTGTAGATGCCTTGTTTTTTTTAAACAATTGCTGGCACTCAATTTGAACAAGTTCGGCGTTTAAGTATGTTTACACACGGTCCCTGGCGTGCATGGCTGTATCCGGGTCAAAACCTAACCACATTTTTTATAGATCCAGATGTATACGCTCACCGCTATTTTTAGTGGTCTTTGCAAAAGTTTGATGGCCAAAAACTACAGCATAAGAGCTCACCATAAAACCATAGGACAAAAGCTCACTGTTCTTAAACAGGACAAAAGTTCACGAGCTGAATGTTCTGTGACCTGGGAATTCACCTTGGTTAAAGGTGTGCGAATATTAAAAATTTCAGAAAACAATCTAGGCATCGCTAACTTATTGAATGGTTCCAAGTTGACATTTCGATGTTTCTTATTCAGTACAGTGAATATCTAATATACTGGCTGATATGCTTGTTTCACCATGCAGGGGAAGGACCCATGCAACGGATGGCTGCCTACCTGTCGTCTTGAAGTAGTCCTGAACTCTCACAAAAATAATTAGCACACACCAACTGAAATTAACCTAATTCCTTACACCCCCTCGGGCGTTAGCAAGAAAAATAAACCTTTGTGGCGGCATCGATGTGCCGACGTGCCAACGACGGCTAAGTGTTCCAAGACAACGCGAGCGGAGCGAGCGCTTCAGGAGAGCTTATAATGTAGTTGGTTCTTTCATTTCAACTTGGCAGCATCTTTTTCTGCACCGCCACAACTTAATACTGGGGAATCTCAAACGTCATCCTGTATGAATTCCTACGTGACGACACTTTTTGGGTGAGCTTTTCTACGAGTTGAAGATGACGAGCTTACGTGCTGGTGTGTCAAAAATGGTAAGCTTTTCTCGAGGTTCTATAGATAAAGGCGGGTGACTGTTGTGCCTGCGCTGTTAAACCAAATCACGAGCTTCGCTCCGGTGAGCATCTTGCAGGTGAGGTTTTCTCCTGCCACATGCATGCCACATGCATGCCACATGCAGAGCTGCTATGACGCTATGCAGATGTTCGTCTTCACCAGGGCCCGATGGCATAACATATACTGCTTTGCGCCACCTAGGCAGAGAAATACGAAGAGAACTCCTCAGCCCTTTTAATAGTTCATGGCAAGATGGTGTCGTCCCACAGGAATGGAAACGCAGCCGCCTGGTACCGCTTCTAAAAGCAGGAAAGTCACCGCTCGAACTGGCATCCTATCGGCCTATAGCTCTTGCCAGCTGCGTCGGGAAGCTCATGGAACGTATGATCCTCATGCGTCTCGAATGGTACCTTGAACACCACAAAATTTACCCTGACTCTATGGCGGGATTTCGACGCGGTCGTTCATCGATTGACAGTGTCATAGATCTAGTATCATCTGTAGAACAACAAAAATCTCGGAAGCGATTATCAGTAGCACTCTTGACGGGAAAGGCGCTTACGACAACGTTTCCCATCAAACCATTCTACTCGCACTTTTGACAATTGAACTAGGAGGGCGAGTATATCGATAGATCAGAAACTACTTGACACAAAGGTCCTTGTTCGTACATACGGAAGATGGTCCGACTACCGACCACTACACATGCCGAGGCGTTCCCCAAGGCGGTGTTCTAAGCCCTATTCTTTTCAACCTCGCGCTTCTTGGGCAGGCCGAATCCCTACCGGAAACAGTGAGGGTTTCAATCTACGCCGACGACATCTGCATCTGGACATCAGCGGTCACTCGCCTGCAGGTTCGCGCACGGCTACTGAAAGCAGCAACACAGGCATCTGACTACCTTCACACACAAGGCCTTACCATCTAAACAGAAAAATGTGCGTTAGTCGCTTTTACGCGAAAAGCGATGATTCCTTATCCAGTATGCATCAATGGTCAGCCTATCTCCTACAAGAGAAATCATCGGTTTTTGGGCGTCATTGTAGACCGGGATCTCACTTGGAGCCCTCGTGTTGCCCACTTAAAGAAGAAGCTCACATCTATTGTTCATGTCTTCAAGTTCATCGCCGGCAAAACATGGGGATCGTCAGTGGGTTCCATGCTACAGTTATATCGAGCACTGTTCATCGGATTCCTACGCTATAGCTCCCTCGTGCTTGCTAAAACATGCAAGTCAAATCTTCGAGAACTTCAGAGCGTGCAGGCGCAGGCACTGTTAGGGTTGGCGTCTGACACCACGTGGCGACAGGTCATTCACCCTACCCTGCCTGAAGCGGAGCCCACGTGCACCGGAGGGGTCATTCACCCTACCCCTCCTGAACCGGAGCCCACGTGCACCGGAGGGGTCATTCACCCGACCTTCTCCCCGGATTCGTCGATGAGAGGATCGACCTCTCCTGCCCGTGCTTGGTACTGCAGGAGGAGGGGCCCTCTCTCCGTGCCTGTCACGTGTCATCGACGGACGCAAGATCCCGCCCATACTTGTAGAGAGCTATTTAAGGGGCTCCGAAATGTACTTTGATATACTTCTTACTTGAGACTTCATACTACATGCTTTTCTTATTTTCTTTCAACTACCTTTGAATAAACCCTGTAAGTTTCGCACTAGCAAATCGTCTCGCCCCTGCTTGGTCGCCATGATCTACCGGATGCCTGCAGCCCGCCGACGACGCCACGCTACCCAATAAGTAATGTCGGTCGAGCTTCGTTAGGCAGGCGCCGCTACTTCTCGGCAGCAGTACGGTACGCTACCCTGGAGTACGCAACAGCACTACGTGTTTGCCTAGGCCTTCCGCGCCGCGCCTCAACAGCTGGAACCATTATAATGGCTCAAGACCATCCGATCACGACTTACATTAGCACCGAAACGCTTAGAGCCCATGTTCGTCATATTTCACGGATGCAGTCAAGCTCTCTTGCGTGCCTGCCAGAACGACGACCACAGGCGTCCTTCTCCAACAAGGTTAGCATCCATCGTGCCTCCTTACCATCGGGTTTCACACCCTCAGCACGTTCAACCTCAGCTTTGTGGTGTTTAAAACAACCTCAAGTGCGTCTTACGGTTCCAGGGATAAGAAAGAAGACCGACCTGCCTACCTTGGCCTAGAAGCAAGCAGCTCTGGATTGTTTGCACACTTTCTACTTTGATCGAGTCCACAATATACGGATGGCTCTTCCACTCAGACCAGCTCCACCAGCGCAGTGGTTATACCATCACGATCACTAAGCATCCAATGCAAGATTTCTCACTTGACAACATCGACCGGTTCGGAGCTTGTTGCCCTCCGAGGTGCCGTTGATTATATTAATGACCAACCGGCTAATCGGTGGGCTATATTCTGCGATTCGAAGGCGGCCTTACAATGTCTTCTGGCATCTCTTCGTCGCGGGTCATGTGAACAACTCGTGACGGAGATACAAGAAATGCACCATCACATAATCGCGAAAGGACACGACGTCGTGTTTCAGTGGCTGCCTGGTCATTGCGGCATCTTCGGCAACGACCTCGCTGACGAAACTGCTAGAAAAGCACACGAAGGAGCAACCCTTGTTTCAATACCTTTATCGCGGACCAACGCAGCCCAACACTTAGGCAAGCTAGCGCAGTCTTTGACATTAGAGAAGTGCACACACCTCCATTCACTCAACATCGCTTGCATTCCCTCGATCCCTCTATGCAACTGCGGCTGTTACCAGGTCTTCCGCGAAATGAGGAAACAGTGCTGTGCCGCTTACGTTTGGGCGTCGCATTCACCAATGCTTATGCATTTCTGATTGGAATGGCTGATAGCGCCGACTGCAATGCCTGCGGTGTCGAGGAAACCATAGAACACCTACTGTGCTACTGCCCATCTTTTGAAAATCAAAGACGAGACCTCTGCACAGCTCTCAATCAGCTAGATAGAAATCCGTTCACCTTGAACAAGATCTTGGGACCATGGCCTCGCATATCGCAGCTACAAAAGGCCACAAAAGCGCTGCTGCGATATTTGAAAGCGACCGGATTGAGTCAGCGTCTGTGATCCGGACTGAGTGACCGACTGATACCTCCAGTGGACTTTCTCTTCTTTTAATTTTTCCGTCCCCCTTTCCCTTTCCCCAGTGTAGGGTAGCCAACCGGGTTCAGTCCTGGTTAACCTCCCTACCTTTCATTTATTATTTTCTCTGTCTCCCTTATCCTCACGAAAAAAGTCTGAAATGAAAATATTTGCCCATATCCACTCAGGTAAGCTTGTTCAACTTTCTGTGCCCCCTAACCCCCTGCCAATGCAGGGTAGCAAACTGGATATTCCGGTAAACCCATCCGCCTTTCGCATTCCATTTGTCTCTATATCTGTCTTCTTTGCTGTCTCTGTAACTAGCTGCTTTAATGAGTTCGAAATTGATAAAGTGGCAATGCGTCTACCTGTATTGCGTCGATGCTGTGCTTTCAGAAGCTGAGGGAAGGCGCAGAGGAAATAAACTTGTCACTGAGGAGGGGGGGGGGAGAGGGAATTTGGCTTCCACAGGTTCGAAAAATCTCTATGCTATCGGGACATGCCTAGAATGTTCGAGATGAATTACAAATATATCGAAAAATATTTAAACACTTAATATTTCACTGCGTGAAAGTGTACGCATTTGAAGCGCCGATCAACAGATATAAAACCACCGATAAACGCAGTTCAGGGGAGAGGATTGTGTGTTCCATGATCTTCCCCACTGGATCAGCGTACCTGAACATTCTAAGGAATCGTTGCCGCATTGACGCTGCGCCTATCGTTCTTACGCCGTATGCGCGTTGCGCACGTTTGAAGTTCGCGCTTCGCATATAAGGTATATATAACGGCTTGCGCAAGACCAGTAGAATATTTCACCTAGGGATAAAAAGAAAGCGCAGCCGCTTTTCCATTGAAATGACCCCTCCGAATTTATTCCCGCTTTTTTCTCCCCCCCCCCTTTCTTCTTTTTTTTTTCTTTGAGCGCGCGGGACAGCTGCCCTTGCACTGCACATAAAAGCTGCAGTTGTAAAGCTTCAAGTCCAATTTAGCCCAATACCTCGAAGGAAGTGGAGGCTTTGTACAATATAAGGACAAACAGTACATAAAACAAGGGTAATGTAGCAAAATATCGCTCCACATTTTTCATCCTATTCTCGACGATGCATGCGTGATCGTCAGCATGAAGAGTTTCGTTCTTTCTTCTTTCGATGGTACGCATGCGATACCTTTTGTGCCAATGTGGCCATGCTAATGTATATAACTTCCGCAAATAAAGAACAGGGCAGGGATAACGCAATTATTCTATTACGATTATTTTCTTTTTCACCCTTTGTCACTGCTGCGAGCGGCGCTCCGCCGACGTTCTCACTTCAGGATCGACCGGTCGTCAGCGGCGGATGGTGAAAAAAGTAATAGAACCGGACGAAAGGAATCCTTACATTATACTAGCCCAAGTAAAAATGCAGTTGAAACACCTGTTAATAAATACTTCATACTTTTCACACCTTGTCGGGAGTTTCACGCATAATATGCATAGTATACGTGTCACTGCTCGCTGTCCGAAGTCTCTGGCCATGAAGCCATGAATGGACTGCA
The DNA here is from genome assembly GCF_050947875.1 of Dermacentor variabilis. Lineage (NCBI taxonomy): Eukaryota > Metazoa > Arthropoda > Arachnida > Ixodida > Ixodidae > Dermacentor > Dermacentor variabilis. The sequence continues at coordinate 83,588,855 of NC_134568.1, forward strand.
CCTTCCGCTTGCACACAGCGCCCTCTTTCTCCCAAGAGGGCTAGTGGCGGAGCTCTGGACGCAGGGCTCCTCCTTCGCTCTCTTTGGCCGACAGAAGCGGATGCTGATGTCACGCTCTCCTTTGGTTGCGTTATTAGGCTAAGTTCTGTGACGAACGGAGCATAGCGCAGACTACCTATACATCATCATCATTATCATCATCAAAGCATTTTTTTTTATTATTAGTCTCTGCAATATCTTTTGTTGTAGTCCGTCAGGCTCTCCTCGGACGCTCTTGATTGGGTTTAGCATGGGCCCTTTGTCCAGGGCTCCAACGGCCTCTGCTGCCCTGCGTGCTCGCTGCACGAGACCAATTTGGTCCTCGTAGGGGTCGCTGGCCAGCAGTGTCAGCGCAGGCGTTGCAGCAGCGCCGCTAGTGCCAAGTCTTGCAACCGTAGGTGAGAGCGATTTCGAAAGACCTCGTAGCAGTATCTCAATGAACGGCGTAGGGCATATAGGGAGATATCCCTATGCCCCATAGGGTGCAGTGCAGAGCACCATAGGGGCAGTGGGGCATAGGGAGATATCACACCTGCGCAATCTGCGCGATCTAAAGACTAAAGATCTGGAGAAGATCCCATGCCATCTGGGAGAGTACAATCTCTAAACAAAATGAAAATAAATAGGGGCCTTAATGGACACCGCTACCATGTGCCTGCGTTTCCGTACGAACTCAAGGCTCAGTAGTAAAAACATACGAATATACTTGAAAGCTTTTCGACCGTATCCTGCTTACAATCAGCATTGCACCGAATGCTCCTTCTTTTAAGGTCAGTATACGCGAGTACAAAATCCGGAAGTTAGTCGTTGATGGTGAGTCCGCACTCGTTGATGTGTCAACTCCTTCGTCCGGTATCTATACTTGCAAGCTTTTTAAAGCATAAGTGTTACAATTCGAATTATGGCTACAGTACTTCACGTTACGTTACAAAAGATATGCCAGGGAGAAGGTCTCATCTTTCTCTCATCGAGCAGCCAGTAACCACAGGGTGCTTAAACACGTCCTGTAGAAATTGTGAGGGCCCCGATTCCCTCACATAATTTCCAATTTGGGGTGTTATAATATCTAGTCGCCTTGATCGATCTCTCGCTCTTTTTCTTCTATCTTTTTTCTACTTGTCTTCTCTCTCTCTCTTGCCTGGGACTATTCGGTAGCCTTTGGCGACATACTGTCTCCGAACAGACGCCTCTGACCAAGGTATATATATATATATATATATATAGTCATATCATGAATCGTGCCCCTCAGTTTCTTTTCTTCTAGTTCATATCCGTACATTATTATTATTATTATTATTATTATTATTATTATTATTATTATTATTATTATTATTATTATTATTACTTTTTTGCCTGACGATTTACCAGCTTCCTCTCCAGATCTGAAAAGGAACTTGCGTGCGTCACAACAGGCAAAGTGATCGAAACAGAACCTCCAAAGGAGCAATGCCTGTACGTGAAGCTCTTTCCCAGCTGCGTACCAATTCCTCTGTCCGAACATGCGTGTGGTGTAGCTAAGCGAAATTTTGTCAACCGTACACGCTCCTCTAGGGCGTTGCTCTCGCTTTTCATCGCTGCAGTGGTTCTTACAACCAATCTCACGCTGTTTGTATTGTTGATAAGAAGCATGCTCGCAGGCTTTACCGCGCAGAAAATTCCTGCGAGAATCTGCAGTCAAGATTTTGTCTCCACAGGCACTCGCGTGAACTTTCGATCGACTACGTCATATTGGCACACTTAAATGAATAAGAGGTGTCCTCAAAATTCCGAACAAACGCATAATCTCTGCATCTACCTACCTACTGTGGCTCCTAAATCATATACATAGCCTTTATAATGTGCGAAAGCTTGGGAAAGTTGGAAACTCGTGGCAACAAACAGGCACAGGGCCGAAGAAAACAGAAACGGTGCCCTTACTTTCAACAGTGTTTCTCGTAAAGTACACACAGGTCACGTATATACGTGCATGCTCTAAAACAATGTTATGCATCATTACTCAGTGGAGGCGCACGTCACTATTGTTGGGAGTAAGAAAAAATGCCGCGGACCATGTGACGTGCGTGCTATGTCCAAATTCAAGGGACTAAACTATGTGTATTGGTACTTTTTACGCCTGCCGATTGCTCAAGTGCGTGGAATAGCGGACTAGCTGTCCAAGGCTCACTGCGTGGCTGCAGCGGTGAAATAATGGGTCGCTGCACGACTAGGCTCTTCCTGGGCCGGCAGTGGACCGTGTATTGATCCCCTGGCCCAAAGCGACGCTTTGAAGGCGACTCGCCTTGCACCTCGTGTCCTATAAGTGCGCGTCTGGCGACTTGGCGGAGAAAAGCACCACTGCTCGATTAGGGTGGCATCGGAGGGGTGGTGCCGCGCCTGCTTGGGCGGCCAGCGCCAGGAAAATAACCGCGCCGCGTGCGAGCGCCCGCGCTCACTGCTTTTGCGGCAGACCGATCAGTCATTGAGGGAGCAGAGTCTGCACGGAACTTTTGATTCACCGGACAGGCCACGTGACGGCGTCGTCGGGAGGTAAGAAAACACCGGTCGCGGGAGGGAAAGAAAGCTCGATCTCTTCCTTAACGGGTTTAGTTGTGCTGCTGTATTTTTTCGCTTGCCGTGTTACTCTGTCAATAAACCCTATATAGGCACATCGAACTCGGCGCCGACGCGAACGCCTTTAGCTGCTTGGCGTGCGCGCGTCGTGTCGGGAAAGCGGCCACGCCGGCACTGGCCACTTGGCAGTCTGTGGGAGGGGGGTACGCGTGAAGGTGTGCATCACTGACGCAGCAATTTACTGACACAGTGAACCTTTCTTTGGCTCTTGCTTCGACTTGTCCACTGCTGCTGCTGTCGCTGTTTTGCACGCCGTGCAAAGGCGCACGCAGCTGTCGCTGTCTTGCACCTTTGTACTAAGGTGCAACAGTCCAGATGGGAGGTCGATAGAATGGCAGAGAGGTGGTAGGGAGAGAATACAGAGAAGGGGGGTACAACCAACGCAGTTACGAAACGAGCAAATAACAGCCTTGCCACTATTCGCTCGGGAGAGGGAAAAGGTGATGTAAAAAGGCATGGAAACGCTACTGCTAGACACGCCAGCAGTTGCGGACAAACTAGAATTATTTAAATTCAAGGCAGGCTACGGTTTGTTTCTACTCTTTATGAAAAATAAACAACAAAGATTCGTCAAGCGGACAACTGACGCAGGGCGTGCAGACGCAGCTGCAACCCCAATTTCGCGCACCCCAGTGCAGAGTAGCAAACCGGAAAGTCTTATCTGGGTAACCTACCGGCCTTTCTTCTCTTTCAATCTGTCTCTCTTGGCTGGCAAAACTGTAGGGAACATGCCGGTGGTATTCCAACGTTTTATGCACTATCATTTTGTACACCTATCAGACGGCCCAACGTATTTTTTATCGCCAGTCAACGGGACCCAGCCAGCACATCCGCTGGAGCCAATGTTGGTATGGTGTCGGCAGTGGGTGGACCTATGACGGCCTCCTGTTTCCTTAAGCGCAAGATATAGTCCGGCGTAACGCGCGCGCGCGGCCACGCGCGGCGCGGTTAAGCGACGTCGGTGAAAAGCGTGCAGTCTACAGTCCGGCGTCACGGCGTAGCCGGCGTGCCCAGGCGCGCTTGGCGAGCACAACGCCGCCGGCGCGGACATAGAGCGTGTTCTATTTCACGCGGCTGCCGCTAGACCACAATGCACTGCGCGCTGCAGCGGCAGCGAGCAGAAGGCAGAATGGCGGCCTGCGGTGCGCGTATTGACTGTGCGGCTGTGGTTTTTTTAACATCCGTGTGGGATGACGGCGCTAGTGAAGACGCCTGCTTGAAGCGATTTGCAACCTTCCATGTGTATACGATGTGAAACGCATGGACTACCGCGACACAGAGCGGAAGAACAAGGCGTGGGAAGCTATACGAAAGCAGTGTGGTCTCGCCACAGGTAAGCTGCATTTCGCAGCGCCTGTACTAGCTGGTGGTAGTCGCCGAGTTGAGGACGCTTGTCGAATAGCTTTCGCATGTACATACATGGTCCGCTTCCGCTTTTGACGTAGCCGAAGTACTAGCAATATGAGTGCGATGTTCTGGCTGTCAGGCACGGCGGCCGCATTTCGATGGGGGCGAAATGCGAAAAACACCCATGTGCTTAGATTTAGGTACACGTTAAAGAACCCGAGGTGGTCGAAATTTCCAGAGTCCTCCACTACGGTGTGCCTCATAATCAGAAAGTGGTTTTCGCACGTAAAACCCTATGTTTTCTTTTTCTGGCTGTCAGGACAAGTTAACGCCATCCCGCAAAAGTTTTCGTTTTAGGCGCACAAACAGCGCGCGGAACGAGAAGCCCGCGCGCTACCCGAACGGCGAGGGTATATGCAAGACGCGCATGCGCCATGTAAACAGCTGTTCGCCGCGGCGGTGAAGTTGCGCTCCCGGACGCACAGATGGCGCCAGCCTCGAGCTGCGCGCGCACGCCGAACTCTAGAGGAAGCAAATTTCTTGCACCCCTGGCGTCGCTAGCGCAGCGTATCCGACTTCGCCTGCCGCGGCCTGGCGCGCCGAGAACGCCGGACTATATCTTGGCCTTTAGTAATAGCAGTGTTGGCTAGACCATCCTAAGACATCTCCAACACTAGCTCGGTCCAGCCGCTCAACGCCCCTTATTGGCTGAGCCGGAATAATTAACCGGCTATCCTGTGCCCGCTTTGCCGTTAGTCTCCTGGCAATTTGGCTGTACTTAATTGCACAATGGCCTACAACATCTGCTCAAGTTCAACGCCATTGCCACACTGTGTTCGCGTTCGCGCACACAGGCCGACATTCGCCTGTCAGAGACAAGTCGGTGCTGGTTGTTGCGTGATGTACGCTGGCCATTTCTCTTTGCCTGCCGGAGCGTACTATTTGAAATGTTTTTCAATCACGCCAACTTCAACAAGATGACAGTGGCCTTTTACGCATCTCGTTTGTTATGTTATTCATCGCGTACAGATTTTTGCCGCGAGGCATTTTATGAATGGCTGCCATCGTTTTTCTTTTATTTATTTATTTACTGATTGATTTTTACCATTATTTCATTTTATTAGTCTCTCTCTCTCTTTTCTGAAGGGGAGGGATGTGTTATCCAACCGGAAGCAACAAATGCTCCGGCCGTGTCAGCAATGGTGCTGCGCGTTGGACTTGACAGGTATAACCTCCACGCACTCATACACTTAATCTTCTCACATAATTATTTTTTAACATTTCTTGTTTTTCAATAGTGGCAACTATTACCTTTAACACCTTAGTTCTAATATTAAAAAAGAAACGTTGGTGTGGCTGCTGGTTCAGCAGGAGCAGTTGCTGCAAGAGAAAAAAAATAATGTGCGCGCGATTCCTGACCACTGCCAGAAGATGTTACGCCCTGCGCTCGTAAATGAGTTATCATTTAGGTTACCTTTTTTTTTATTGCCAACTATATGGAAAAAAAGCCGCCAGGGGACCGAGGAGCACAGTCGTACCTCACATGGGCTCCTGCTTTTCGCGCTATTTTGTGCGGAACATTGCTCGGAAACACAGCGAATTTGGTAACCTCGGATTCCTGAAGTTGCAAGGCATCGTTTGACACCAGCCACGACTCAGTGAGTCGACCTTTACTCGAATAATCGAACCCTGAAAATTCTGTGACCGTGCGCTCCAAGATAACCCTAACGCCGGGGCACCCGTGGCACGAGCGGGAGACCAGCGGCTCACCCCTGCAGTGCCGCGGTGCATGAGCACGGCGCTCTCGCAGTAGGACTGAATCACGCAGAACCAGCATCTGAGGCGAAGCGCGCCCGCTTTTCTGGAAACAGATGGCGAACGCTTTACAAGAGCCGACAACGGCGCGAATGGGGGTGACCGGGGCTAACTCCGACACCATACCACAGTGGACATACGACGCGAACAGCGACAAAACGACGGGTAAAGCCCACATCGAGTGGCTACGAGTTTGTCGTAAAGGCAGATCAGCAAAAGAAGACAATAAATTGGCGAGGAAAGAGCCATAGAAGTCCTGAAACCAGACCCCAAACCTCAAGCACATGCTCTGCGGCAGCTTCAAGGCATGCTGATGATGCGAGCCTTCCCTACTGATGACTTCAAAATCGTCTTCCGCCCTCAAGCAGGACTGGACCTCTTGAAGCACACACTCATCGCAGTGGCACATGCCATCGGAAGATCCAGCGGTTTGGTCCAGCAAGACTTTCACGATAACGTCCGTGTACAAGTGCAGAAACTAGAGAATATGATCATCGCGAGCACGGCAAGTACGGAACGAGCTACCAAATTGCAGCACATCAACACCATACAACTCGGCGGAACCGTCTATCAAGTGAATCCCCACATTCGACACCCAGACGATGTGTGCCGCGGAGTGATATACGGCCTCGAACCGGGCACAAGTCCCGCGGAGATTGCTGCCGGCCTTCGAGTGGACTCAAGATACACGGTTCTCGGCGCGCGAATGCTAGGATCTTCAACAGCCGCGGTTATCACCTTCGACGGACAGCACGTCCCTTATTACGTTACGTACCAGAGCGGTGACTACAGATGCAAACCCTACCGAAAATCCATCCAATACTGCAGAACCTGCGGCGCCATCGGACACCGACAGGATATCTGTCCTCGGCCGACAGCCAACTTCTGCTACACATGCGGGCGCGATGGAGTCACGAAAGAACACGATTGTCACCCGAAGAGCAAGATTTGCGGCGGAGACCACGAAACGGCAGGCAAGGAATGTAAGAAGAAGCTCCGTAACAACCCGCCTCCCTACCAAGTAAGAAGACAGCAGCTTGACAACGCTCGCGCCCGAGAGAATCGCTGAAGCTCGAGCACCGAAGACTTCCCCGCGCTGGTTACCACCTCGGACAGCTCACGGGGGCCCTCGCCTCGACAAAGACCTGGCCGGAGACGTTCTCGCCCTATCCTAAGATCGGGCTCTACATCCCGCTCTCGGCCACGGTCTCGCTCCCTTAGGCGAATCACTTACGTCGCCGCGGCGAACGGAAGCAGCGCCTCGAATTCCTCACGCAACCCGAACAGTTCGGGCGAGACAGCGACGATACGGACTCTCGAACATAAAGTACAGGATCTACAGAGGACGATACAACAAGAACCCGTAGCCGAGCGCAACACGCCAGAACTCGAGGAAAAAGTAGCGAAGAGAGTAGAAGAAAGCATACTAAAACATGTAGAAACCAGAATAATGAAGCGGGTAGACGAACGGCTGCAAGCACATGAAGCGAAGATTCTTGACCTTGTTGAACGACGCCTTCAAGTCTTCGAGGAAACCCTCACTACAAAACTTCTCGCATCAGCAGACAGAACCATACAGACAGTGGTAACTAAAATCATGGAAAAGGTAGAGCCACTAACCCGTACGGTCCCCACACTCGACGCCAAACTGGATGGCTTCATGGCACAACAACACAACTTCATGACATATGCTTACAAGAATTTCGTGACTCATGAACATCTGGCCGAGCAGTTAGGAACCAAACGCAAAGGACGAAAGACAGCACTAGTGGAATCCGCGGAGGATTCTAGCTCGACAACACCAAAGCACTCCAGGTGGAGGACAGCCACCAACATGGCGGCTCCCAAACGTAGACATACCGAGCCGCTTCCTACCCTCCGCATTTGGCACTGGAATTGCAGATCCTGTAGATTCCGCTCGGCCAATCTGCAAGAATATCTCAAAGCAAACAATCCGGACATAATCGCGCTACAGGAAACCAACACCAAGAAAATAAAGCTCCCCGGCTACAACACTATGGCACACACTGCCCGCACCGCAATTCTTGTCAAGAAGACACTAACCGCACAGCCTCACGAAATTGAAGACACTGAAATCGAACACACCATAGTGGAGGTGTTGCCGACTCGCAAGAATCAACAGCCTATACCTGGTCAATCTTTACAGCCCGCCGCGGGAGCAGCTACTCCGCTACGACCACTTCGTCCGGGACCTTCGCAAGAACGTTAATGGCAACCGGCTTGTTGTGGTAGGGGACTTTAATGCCCCACACGCGGCCTGGAGCTACCCCAATACCACCAAGAAAGGGGCACGGGTTCACGACGCCGCACAGCAGCACGGTCTTACGTTATGGAATGACCTGCTCCAACCCACCCGAGTGGGCAACAGCGTGTCGAGGGACACCAATCCTGATCTCACGTTCACTCGAGACGTGCGAAAGACCACGTGGACCCGACTCCCGGACACGCTAGGGAGCGATCACCACATAATTCAAATCGAGGTTGAACAATCCCTCCGCGCGCCCAAGACAGAAAAGGCACGACTCACTGACTGGAACGCGTATAGGAATGAGCTTGACAACGATTCGGACATCAAAGACATTGAAGCTTGGCTGAACGGTACCGCGGGGGCGGCTGACGGCCACACCAGGACGATTCAACTAGACGAGGACAATCCGGCGGTCGATAATCACCTGCTGCTCTTATGGGACGCTCGGCGATCGCTCCTCAAACGATGGCGACGCCAAAAGCTCAACCGCTAGCTCCAGCGCCGAATTGCCCTATTAAGCATGCAGGCACATGAGTACGCTGAACAGCTAGCGAGTCAGAACTGGCAATCCTTCTGCGACCAACTTCAAGGGACCCTCAGCACAAAGAAGACTTGGCATATACTTCGAGCCCTGGTCGACGACACCCACACCAAAACCCAACAAAGACATACAATTCACCGACTAATTCACAACTATGGCGGCACAGAGGATCAGCTACTCCAAGAACTTGAGACGAAGCTACACGGCTCAGCTAACCCACAAACCACTGCCACCAACCTTTCCACCCCCAGGGAGTACCAAGGAGCGCCGAACGAAGAGCTAGATCGGCCTTTCACAAAGGCAGAGTTACAGGCGGCCCTCTCTAGGCTAACACGCAATACGAGCCCGGGCAAAGACAGAGTCACCAACAAGCACCTTCGACAGCTACCCCCTCGGGCGCTGACGGCTCTCCTTCGGTACTATAACGACTGCTGGATAAAGGGCGAGCTACCAACAGCCTGGAAACACTCGGATGTAACCATGGTACCCAAGCCAAACAAGCCCATCTCCATCGCAAATCTCCGCCCCATCTCACTTACATCCTGCGCCGGGAAACTGCTTGAACACATGGTCAACGAGCGGCTCACCACACATCTCGAGGAAAACGATCGCTATCCGCACACCATGTTCGGCTTCCGCCAGATGCTCTCCACGCAGGACGTCCTCTTCCAGCTAAAGGAAGATATTCTTGACCATTTGAGCAAACACAGCAAGTCTTCCATTCTAGCTCTAGACGTAGAGGGCGCCTTTGATAACGTGAGCCATGAAGCCATTCTCCGTAACCTAGAAGATATCGGCTGCGGAGCCAAAACATACGCCTACATGAGCGCCTTCCTCACCAACCGTACGGCCACGGTGGGGATTGCCAACCTCCGGAGCAAGACATTTCACCTACCTAACAGGGGTACGCCCCAAGGTTCGGTGGTCTCGCCACTCCTCTTCAACGTGGCCCTCCTCAAACTTCCCCGCCTCCTAGACACCGTCCCAGGGATATTCCATGCTCTATATGCAGATGATATCACACTGTGTGCGAGAGGCACGAGCACGAGCCTGTCTTCAGGAGGCGGTCAACATCATCGAACGGTACCTCAACACCTGCGGCCTCCACTGTGCCCCGGATAAATCCGAGCTGTTAGTACTCGGGGCACGCACCCGCGGCCGGCCCCCAAGCCACGACGCACCGTACCCACAAGTCCTTCTTCAGGGAGTCCCGATACCGAAGGTCGACTCACTTCGAATTCTCGGAGTCCATATACACAAGGATGAGTCCGGCTCCGCCACACTCCCTAGGCTACACAACACCATGGCACACCTTACTCATCTGATACGACGGGTGGCCAATCGCCGCAATGGCCTCAAAGAGCACGACACCTTGCAAATGGTACAAGCCCTCCTTTACAGCCGCATTACATACGGAACTCCTTACCTCAACCTGAAGACAGCCAAGAAACAAAAGCTAAACCTTCTAATACGAAAGGCCACGAAGCTCGCCCTAGGACTGCCGACAACCGCCTCCACTGAGCGATTGCTTCGCATGGGAGTTCACAACTCCTGGGAAGAACTCGCGGAAGCGCACCTCAGCAACCAGATCGAGAGACTCAAGCTAACAACCACAGGCCGAGCAGTCCTCCGACGCACAGGATACGTAACCAACCCAGAACACGATGGCGAATGTAAGGAAAAGATCACGTCGAAGCTCCGAGAATGTCTACAAGTTCTTCAGATACCTCGAAACATGCATCCAGAACATCATCGAGGCAGACGGCTCGCCAGGGTAAACGCCATCAGACGCAAGCACCGTAACGACCCGCAGGCGCGCTACGTGGACGCAGCCAAGTATCCGGGCCGAAATGCCTTCGCCATCAGCGTCACAGACCACAAGGGTACGACACTGGCGTCGGCGACCATTCTCGCCAAACGCTCCGGGAGGAGAGCTATAGGCCGCTATAGCACTCGCCACCCATACAAGCGAGCATGCCATAGTGGTCTTCACCCACGCTCAAACAGCGGCACGTAACTACATGAAGGGCAGGATCTCTATAAAAGCGATCAACATACCGAAACGTGGCGACACTCCTCCCCCCTACACCTGCATCATGTGGGTTCCGGGACACGAGGGACTCGAGGGGAATGAAGCGGCACACGCCGCGGCCCGCGCAAGCGTCAACCGGGCCTCCCCGCACGAGATTCTAGGCATGTCCCACCCACCCAAATCAGCGGAGGAAACAGAAACAATACCGCTAACTTATCAAGCACTACTGCAGCACTATCGCCTTGGACGCAGGGTATACCCTCCACCACATCCAAAGCTTACGAGAAGCGAAGGCACTGACTACAGGCGTCTCCAGAGCAATACCTTGTGGTCTTCACTAGCAACGCTCACGGCGCGCACGCTCCGATTCCGCGCGCGCCGGACGACCACCGCGGGTTCGAGCACTCCGAGCCGCCATGCGTGCAGGGCACCTCCGCGCCTGCTCCGGTCCGCTCCGTGTGCCGACGCGCAGCTGCGCGCGTATGCGCTCCGCCGGCCCCACAGCTTAGGGGAAGGCGAGACCGCGCGCGCAGCAAGGGAGACCCTAGGCAAATCTCTCGAGAAGAAACAAAGAACATTTATTGAGCTGGGAGTCAATACAAACACGCGTTTTAACGTCACGTCCGAATATGAATCTAATTACACAAAACATGGCCGAATGGTCGCCGGTGGCCGCTAATGGCGCACCGCGACAAGGAGAGAATAGAGAAACGAGGAACAAAGAACAAAGAACCCGAGCAGTAAGAATTTGCCTATCCTTCGGTCAGCGCCTGCCATCGTGCACCCCACAGCAGAGAAAAGGGAAATGGAGAGAAACGACAGACGAACAGACGGGGGCACGATCGGCAGACGCTGCCTCAGGACATCGAGACGACGGAAGAGTGCGCGCGCGCCCGCCGAGGCCGGGACCCCGACGAGCCCAAGTAACCATCGGCCGGCGGCGGACAAAGGGGGCCGCCGCCGGCAGAGAGGAACACGTACGCACCTTCCGACGCCCCGATGTGGTCTCTCGGGTGCCGTCTTGCGCGCGCTTACCCGGAGTGCACGCAAGCAGGGCCCGAATCCCGCCAAAATGTCGGCCAATGGGGAAAGCCTGTTGACCTTCCCGTGGGCGGGATGACAGCAGAGTGACAGTGTTTTATGACCCGCTGCCACCCCGTCCAGACAAGGAGGAGAGGGACACGGAGCCCCCGGCAACACAACGCAACGGCTTTACACAACCCCCGCGAGAACCGGAAACCCCACAACCTTTACCCATGGAAGCTTACTGTATCATTTCCACTCGACGCTATACAGCTACACCTGTCCACACTGCAACGTGGCAGACAGCCTGGCGCACATCCTACTGCAATGCAAGAAAACCTGAGAAACCATCACAGCGGCACAACTAGTAGCCCCAGCAGACGCAGGCCCAAACCTCCTCGCTGAAACGAGGGAGGCTGCGATCTCCAAGCCTGACCTGGTCGACCAGCGCGAACTCGTCGCCCGGGCCCAGAGGGCGATCCAAGCCAGAGGGTTCCTGGAATAAGGGACCCTCCCACTTCGACTGACAAGTCACTGCTTCAAATAAAGGTTTCATTCTCTTTCTCAATTATATGAACACTCCAGACGCATTTCTGCCGTCGCCATGAGGTTCCGTATAAAAGTCCAAGGCGATAAAATCGTGGCCGCGCGTCGTATGCTGCATGTGCGAGTGAAAGCAGGCGAGAGTGGCTCCATTTGCGCACGCAGGGGAAGAGAGCGGGTAGGAAGCGTGTGCCTTCTCACGTCGCGCGCAACGCTCTGGGAACAGGGGGGGGGGGGGAGGTGCGTTCTATTGCGGGTGGCCCGGACGCTGCATCTTGAATGTCATCTGCGACGGGAACAGAGTGCGCCCGTGCACTGTATTTACGCGGCTTAGTTGGCGTTGATGTGAGACGCAGCTGAAGGTCCATTCGCCCGCTGCTGCTGCCGCCCTTCCTCAGTCCCGCGTTTTGACAGCGAGCTTCCGCGGTCATCGAGTCAGATGTGTTCATGTTTGCTTGTGCGCGTGACACCATGCTTGTTAGTTTAGTTAGTATGCCTATGTTTGCCTATGTTTGTTAGTTTAGTTAGTATGACTATGCCTAAGGTTATACGGCCGACAAAACTGCTGTCCTTACTTCATATAGTTGTCTACTGATTTGCTATCGCAATCGACGCTTCGCCCTTCGGACGACACTGCGACCTTCCTTTTCAGATCATTTTAGTCAGCTGTACAGAAGTAAGAAGCCTTGTGTGTAACAGGGCTGTCATCTTTAGGGTTCATTAATAGATCTCTTCATCAAGGAATTTACTAAGTGCCTTTGTATTCATATGCGTTGTTTGGATCGGACCGCTGGTACGATCTGTTGGGAACTCGGCGCTGACGCCCGTGGTTGTACCTGGGTCGCAAGCCCCAAGGGTAGCGTTGGCCTGGCGGCCTGGGGTACAACTGGAAGCATCCGAAGGTCCCGGCAAAGCATGAGTCGACTGGTAACAACGAAACAACTTGTTTATTTTAACATCGCAAAGAGTTGGCGGTCAGGTTTGACCGAAGTAGAGAGACGGGAGAGCACTTCACTCAACAGAAGAAATCGGAGCCCTCCTTTTGGCGTCCGGGGGCAGCTGTTTTTATACTCTCGCAGTTGAGGGCAAGAAGGAACCCCTCAAAAGACGAGCACGTGAATGTACAATGGGCTAATGGTGACGCACACTGTCGTAGCGATGCCGTAGCACCATGTCGAGCACGATCTCGTAGCACCCTGTCGTGGCGCTGCCGGTCGGACACAATGACTGTAATGAGAGGATGGTCCCTGCTTTGGCATCGCCTGTTTCGGGCATAATGACTGGAACGAGATCCCTGCTTTGGCATCGCCTGTTTCGGGCCCAATAACTGGAATGAGATCCCTGCTTTGGCATCGCCTGTTTCGGGCCCAATAACTGGAATGAGATCCCTGCTTTGGCATCGCCTGTTTCGGGCACAATGACTGGAATGCGAGGATGATCCCTAGGCGGTCGCATCGCCGCAGTCGCGCCTGGAAACACCTGGCGATGAGTGTTGCGGCGACGACGATCGGGCCAAAATGTCTGCCGCCCCGCCGCAGTCGCGCCGGCAAAACCACGTGTCGCAGGCGAAACGCAACAGACCGCCCCGCCGGGGGAAGGAGATCCCGATGGACAGGGGACTGCATCCGCTGTCCGGAGGGATGTCGCTCGATGATGCTCATAACCGAAGTCGGGCGTCCCTCGACGTTTCTTGAGCGCAGCGCACAGAGAAGGCCTCGTTCTCTCGTTCAGGTTCGCACGGGACACTGCAAAGTGACTTCGGGAGAGTTCACATTTTTGTTCTCGTTCCCGGCAATCGTTAGAACTACGCTGAAACTCAACCGCTCAGTCAGCAAGCACGGCACAACCCTCACTAAGCCCTGCCAGGCTCTTTCCCCTTTTTATACCACTGCCTAGTTCCCTACAGTAGTCTAGCATCACTCAGAACGCGTCCACAAATTGAAAAATTGCACTAGAAAGCATATCATCACTTTGAAACACTAAACAAAAGCAATATGTTAAAAAAAAAATCCTGCCTCAGGAAGAAAAACATCAGTAACAAACAATTTTGAGGCTGATTCCTACGTTAGGGGCTTCGACTTAAGCCATCGGCGTTACCGTTGAGACTCCCCTTTTTGTAACGCACCTCAAAGGAATATTGTTGTAAAGCGAGGCTCCAGCGCAGGAGGCGGCCATTTTTGGGAGAGATGGTCTGCAGCCATTGGAGAGGGCAGTGATCCGTCTCAATGATAAACCTCGAGCCGGCTAGATAGCATGACAATTTCTGAACGGCCCACACGAGACACGCACACTCTTTCTCGGTGGCGCTATACGCCTGCTCACGACTGGTCAGCTTACGACTAGCATACAGGACGGGGTGTTCTACTTCTCCATTTTCCCGTTGGCACAGTACAACGCCCATGCCTCGCTCACTAGCATCGCACTGAACAATGAACCCTTTTGTATAGTCTGGCGATCGTAGCACAGGCTGGCTTGTTAGGGCACTCTTTAGGGCGCTAAAAGCTCTTTCCTTGGTCTCGTCCCAGACGACTGTTTGAGGCTCTGTTTTTCTTAGAGCATCCGTCAGGGGAGCCGCGATATCAGAGTACCTAGGGATGTACCTCTGATAGTAGCCGGCGACACCTAAGAACGACCGAATATCGGTCTTTGTGCGCGGTTGCGGAAAGTCTCGCACAGCGGCCACTTTTATTTCAGAGGGGCGGCGACGACCCTGACCAATCACGTGACCGAGGTAGACAACCTCGGCCTGTGCTAACTGGCACTTAGGAGCCTTTACTGTCAAGCCTGCTTCGCGCAGGCGGGTTAGCACTGCCCGCAAGTGTGTCATATGCTCAGACCAGGATGCGGAGAATATCGCTACGTCGTCAAGATACGGTAAAGCGAATTCTTGCTGTCCCCGCAACACTTTATCCATGAGACTTGAAAAACAGTATGGCGCGTTCTTCAAACCAAAACTCAACACTTTAGGACGGAATGTTCCCATTGGTGAAATGAACGCCGCATACCTACTAGCCTCTTCTGTAAGTGGAACCTGCCAGTAACCCCTGACAAGATCTAGGGTGGAAATAAACTGAGCGCTACTAACTTTCTCAAGGCGCTCCTCGATGTTAGGGATCGGATAAATTTGATCCTTAGTGATGGAATTAAGCCTGCGGTAGTCGACGCAAGGACGAGGTTCCTTGCCCGGTACCTCAACTAAAATCAAAGGGGAGGTATAATCACTCTCACCTGCCTCAATAACACCGAGCTGTAGCATTTTCTTTACCTCAGCCTCCATAATATCGCTCTGGCGGGGTGACACCCGATACGCCTTGGATCGTACTGGCTCTGTGGAGGTAAGTTCTATATCATGAGTAAGTACAGAAGTCCTACCAGGCCTCTCAGAGAACAGACCTTGAAACTCTCGTAATAGCTGGTGTAGTTCGGTTTTCTGCTCAGGCGACAGCGGTGCTTTACTGATAAGGTCACTAATGACTTGACCGGTGTCTTCCCTGTTCGTCACTGAGCCTAGTCCCGGAAGCTCGACCGGAAGCTCTTCAGGAACGTTTACCATCATGCACACCACTGCTTCCCTTTGTCTATAAGGTTTGAGCAGATTACAGTGGTAAACTTGCTGTGCTTTCCGCTTTCCTGGCAGACTTACCACGTAGTTAACGTCCGACAGTTTCTGAACAATTCGTGCTGGGCCCTCCCACTGCACGTCTAGTTTGTTGTTTAGCGATGTGCGCAATATCATGACCTCATCGCCCACCTCAAAACGACGGGCCCTGGCTGTCCGATCATAATAAACCTTGGCCCTCTGCTGGGCCTTTGTCATTGCTTCACCTGACAACTCCTGTGCCCTTCTTAAGCGTTCGAGGAGCTTAAGTACGTACTCCACCACGACTGGGTCGTCGCCCCTACCTTCCCATGATTCTCGAAGCATGCGAAGCGGAGATCGAAGCGAGCGACCGTACACCAGTTCAGCTGGCGAAAACCCCGTAGCCGCATGCGGCGCGGTCCTTAAAGCAAACATCACCCCAGGCAGACACAGCTCCCAGTCAGTTTGATGTTCAAAACACAGGGCTCTCAACACGCGCTTCATGACGGAGTGGAGCTTCTCAACGGAATTCGACTGTGGGTGGTACACTGAGCTGTGTAACAGCTTTACCCCACACCTTTCGAGAAAAGTTGTCGTCAAAGCGCTAGTAAACACTGTGCCCTGATCTGATTGGATTTCCGCAGGAAAACCAACTCGCGCAAATATGGACAGTAGTGCATTAACTATCTCAACTGAGCTGAGTTCTTTAAGCGGCACTGCTTCAGGGAACTTTGTCGCTGGGCAGATCACAGTCAAAATGTGTCTGTACCCCGTGGCTGTTACCGGCAGAGGTCCCACAGTATCAATAACGAGCCGTCTAAAAGGCTCCGTAATGATAGGTACCAATTTCAACGGCGCCCTCGATTTGTCCCCTGGTTTGCCCACCCGCTGACAAGTGTCACATGTCCTCACGAAATGGTCTGCGTCCCGAAAACACCCTGGCCAATAGTACTCTTGCAAGAGACGGTCCTTAGTTTTCTTAACTCCTAGGTGTCCGGACCACGAACCCCCGTGTGACAAGCGCAACAGATCCTGACGATAGCATTGAGGCACGACCAGTTGATCGAACTCCACTCCTCGGCGGTCTAGATACTTCCGGTACAGGACTCCACCTCTTTCCACAAAACGCGCAGTTTTCCTGGCGATACCTTCTTTGACATTGCAGCGCACGTTTTCCAGGCTGCCATCCTTTTTTTGCTCGGCTATCAAAGCCGACCGGCTGACTCTTAGCAACCTATCAAGTCCGTCTGACGTAGGCGCGACGAGCAAATCTGTAGATAGCTCTTCTAACTTTCCCGTGTCGGGCGGTTCCTCTCCAGTATCTGGCGCCTTCAACGCTACAGACTCAATTTTATTCAGTTCGGGCGTGCTCGGAATATCAGCTTGCTGCGCCTCTGACCCTTTTTCGTTGTTTGATAACGTCGGCCCCGCAACTACCGCCTTTGCAGCGAGCTCCCGAACCTTCGATCTGGTTAAGGCCTGAACACTAGCTTCACCAAACAAAAGCCCCTTCTCGCGCAGGAGGTGATCGGACCTGTTTGAAAATAGGTACGGGTACTGGGGTGGCAGCATAGATGACACTGCCGCCTCTGTCTCAAGCGCTCCGAAAGGTCCTTCAATAAGCACCTTTGCTACTGGCAGACACACGCTATGAGCTTCCACGGCTTGCTTGATCCATGCGCACTCGCCCGTGAACATATGGGGTTCTACGTAAGACGGGTGAACTACATCCATCGTAGCTGCGGAATCGCGAAGCACTCGGCACTCTTTCCCGTTCACGAGGAGGTCTCGCATGTAAGGCTCGAGAAGCTTCATGTTCTCGTCAGTGCTGCCTATTGAAAAAAACACAACTTTTGGTGTTGTTTCCGGACACTGCGCCGAAAAGTGACCCGGCTTCTGGCACGTATAACAAACGCCCGCTCGCCTCATCTCGAACCGCTTTCTGCGTTCGGCTTCGGCTGCCGCCGTCTCCTTAGGTTCGGTCGCACTGCTTCCACTCGCATCCGCACTACGCGTGTTCCCCTTTGCTCTCATGGGTGTGAACTTCGGCCTCTCAAACTTCGAGCCAAATTCACCCTTTTGACCGTCCTTAGCTCCGCGAGCTCGACGCGTCACAAACTCCTCGGCTAGCTCAGCGGCTCTAGCCACCGTACTCACGTCTGGCCTATCCAAGACCCAGTATCGCACGTTCTCAGGTAACCGACTATAAAACTGTTCTAGCCCGAAACACTGCAGAACTTTATCGTGGTCACCAAACGCTTTCTCTTCTTTGAGCCACTCCTGCATGTTCGACATAAGCCTATACGCAAACTCTGTATATGACTCACTTCTGCCTTTCTCATTTTCCCGAAACTTCCGACGGAACGCCTCCGCAGACAGCCGGTACTTTTTTAGCAGACTCGATTTTACTTTGTCGAAATCCTCTGCTTCCTCTCTATCCAAGCGAGCGACTACGTCGGCCGCCTCGCCGGGTAACAAAGTGAGCAAGCGCTGTGGCCACGTTTCCCGAGAGAACCCCTGCTTCTCGCACGTTCGCTCAAAGTTAACCAGGAACAAACCAATGTCCTCTCCAAGCTTAAACGGCCGCATTAGGTCAGTCATTTTGAACAATACGCGTTCTCCTGCACCGTGTGCCTGACTTCCATTACGAGCGCGTTCCATCTCTATCTCGAGACGCTTCATTTCCAAAGCGTGTTGATGGTCACGCTCTTCTTTTTCTTTCTCTTTTTGTTCTTTAAGTTCGCGCTCCTGTCTTTTTGCAGTCTCCCTCTCTTCAATAGTCTCAAGGCATTCCGACAGCTCGTCATCCTCAGCCTCTAACTCAAGAATGGCCTTTAGCAGTTCAGGTTTTCTTAGTTTGTCTGAGACATCCAGACCCAACTCTCTTGCAAGCTCCAACAATTTCGGTTTGCGCAACGACTTCAAATCCATGGCTGCTCTGAATGCTGCTTTCTCTACTGCTTACTATTGTCTTGCCGCAAACTAACCCGGCAGCAACGACAACCACAATTACCAGCTCTGTTTCTGACACTAACAAAAAGCCTGGCAAAGCTCAGAAGAAGAAAGTCCCGCACTCACCAAACCTCGCAGGCAGGAATTCCGCGCAGTCGTTCCGCTGCAGGCAACCAGTCGTCACACAGGGCTCGTTGCACTGCTCCCGGATCGTCGTTGAGCTGCTCAGCATACCGTCAACTGCATCTCTTCGCTGCTGGCCTCCGTTGTGGCGATCTCACCGCAGGCAGACAGTTGTTTGAAGTCGGAGGCGATCTCACCGCTGCCAACCAGATGTTTGGATCGGACCGCTGGTACGATCTGTTGGGAACTCGGCGCTGACGCCCGTGGTTGTACCTGGGTCGCAAGCCCCAAGGGTAGCGTTGGCCTGGCGGCCTGGGGTACAACTGGAAGCATCCGAAGGTCCCGGCAAAGCATGAGTCGACTGGTAACAACGAAACAACTTGTTTATTTTAACATCGCAAAGAGTTGGCGGTCAGGTTTGACCGAAGTAGAGAGACGGGAGAGCACTTCACTCAACAGAAGAAATCGGAGCCCTCCTTTTGGCGTCCGGGGGCAGCTGTTTTTATACTCTCGCAGTTGAGGGCAAGAAGGAACCCCTCAAAAGACGAGCACGTGAATGTACAATGGGCTAATGGTGACGCACACTGTCGTAGCGATGCCGTAGCACCATGTCGAGCACGATCTCGTAGCACCCTGTCGTGGCGCTGCCGGTCGGACACAATGACTGTAATGAGAGGATGGTCCCTGCTTTGGCATCGCCTGTTTCGGGCATAATGACTGGAACGAGATCCCTGCTTTGGCATCGCCTGTTTCGGGCCCAATAACTGGAATGAGATCCCTGCTTTGGCATCGCCTGTTTCGGGCCCAATAACTGGAATGAGATCCCTGCTTTGGCATCGCCTGTTTCGGGCACAATGACTGGAATGCGAGGATGATCCCTAGGCGGTCGCATCGCCGCAGTCGCGCCTGGAAACACCTGGCGATGAGTGTTGCGGCGACGACGATCGGGCCAAAATGTCTGCCGCCCCGCCGCAGTCGCGCCGGCAAAACCACGTGTCGCAGGCGAAACGCAACAGCGTGCACATTTTGTAAATCCGCTTTGCGCTTGAACAATCCCACTGCCAGCGACTGACCATGAAAACAAGCAGCATGTACAGCAGCCATACGAGTGAGAAGGCGAAGTGACGTCACTGTATCAAGAATGCATTTCGATGGCAGAATAACCCAAGGGGCAGCGGCGGGATTAAAGCAGGAACCAGGGTGATCCGTAGGTTGGAGCAGACGAGGCCAGAGCGTGCCGGCGGGTGTTGGCATACAAGGATCGATCTTATACACCCTCGGTACGCGGAGGCGTACCGAGGGTGTATAATATATGGCTAGTGTTCCGTGCATTTTTGTTCTCCGTGAACGAAAACTATCATCATCAATGGCTCATACCCCCGGAAGCATTCATGCTCCCGGAAGCAAGCAAAAAATGCAATGGCTGAGAGCCCCGTAAGGCTGAGGCTACAAGTGAAATAATGACCATCGATCTGAGGACAGAGGATTAGTAAATGACTAATAAACTGATAAATTCTAATAAATGAGTATGAGTACCTTTCGTCACGATGACCACCCATGAAGATATTAAATGAGCTCGTACCTTTGTTCAAGATTGTGTCCCCTACGTGTCGTGTGCTAGAAAGCTTCGCTGGTCAACCACATTCACATGTTGGAATGGCTCATGCTTCTTTTGTTAAGATTGTATTTAATTTTTTCTGAACGTTTTTGTTTTATTTCCCCTCCTACCTGCAGAGCCTACAGGCCTTGTATATATATATATATATATATATATATATATATATATATATATATATATATATATATATATATATATATATATATATATATATATATATATATATATATTATAAGAAGCCAACAAACACTGACACCAAGGACAACATAGGGGAAATTACTTGTGCGGTACTAAATGTATTAAAGAAATGATAAATAAATGGAAATGAAAGTGCATGAAAAAACAACTTGCCGCAGGTGGGGAACGATCCCACGTCTTCTTATTACGCGTGCGATGCTCTACCAATTGAGCTACCGCGGCTCCGTTTACCCTTCCACTTTCTTGGGTATTTATTTTTTTACTACTAGAACTAACCTTGGGAGTGTTGGCCAACGACACCACTCACAAACCTTCGCGGCGGATATGGAACATCCTCTCTGCCGCAGGCGTCACGAGTGCGTGATCTTTTTGGGTGAAGGCCACTGGTCAATAAACCCATGCATGCTACCTGAAGACATCAATGCGGCCGGATTCGAGACCCTCGTTATGTAATAAACAAGAAGAAAGGGGCTTAACCGAGGGACCCGAACTTTATTAAGCATATCATAAGAAGCGAACAAACATTGACACCAAGGACAACATGGGGGAAACGTAGTAATAAAACATAAACACCCAAGAAAGTCGATATGAAAACGGCGTCGCGGTAGCTCAACTGGCAGAGCATCGCACGGGTAATGCGAAGACGTGGGATCGTTCTCCACCTGCGGCAAATTGTTTTTCCATCAACTTTCATTTCCAGTAATTTATTATATATTTAATTCATTTAGTGAAGTACAAGTCATTTGGAGAGCGAATTTCTTCCTCGACGTCGTTCATACCGGTGCTCTACAGCTCCAGCTTGTAGTTATATACTGCGATTTAATTACTTCCATTATTCTTACTTAGTGATGCCGGCATCTGCCGTCAATCGTGACATCGCTGCTTTCTTGTCTTTACCTGCTTGTTGTTTATTTGCTGTTATTTTGCGCGTCGGTACATTATGAGCCTACCAAAGGCCGTTCTGAAAGAAGATGATTTTGACCGTTCCAAATAATATAATAATATTGATATAATGTAATAAATAATATTGATGGTACTCCAGGTGCGCTGCTCCCATGCGCTTTATTAGCAGTTTGGCATTGCTCGCGTGCTTCAATTACTGCGTGTAAGTGGATGTCGTCTCTCAAAACCTAAAGCCCCGTCGGTATTTACAGCGATGCCCTGGAGCTCCACTGTCGGCTCAGCAAGCGGACTGGGAAGCTGGGTGAGCGTATCGTCTACGAGGTAGTTAAGAAAGGTAAGGAATGAGGGTTCCGTACGGAGTAATCAGGCCTCTACCGGAACGCTACCAAACATGCAAAACAATCTCTCAGTTTAGACAAGGGCTGTCTGAAAACGGCGAGGCACCTTTAATTATCCACTGTACCTGAACCGGGAGCCTGATGGCAGCGCAGCTTTGTTGGCGTAGTCGAGGGGAGCCAGGTGTGAGAAGTTGCGAGAACGGACGGGTACCGTGGCGGCACAAGGCCGACGAAACCTTGATCCCATGCTTACGGTTTCGGTCAGCTTTAAGTTACTAAGATTGAATTCTTTCAAGAACAAGAGGTCGTTTTTAGAACAGAATGTAATACTATGAAATGTTATTGTTTAAAGAAATGGTTAGAAACATTGAGAAAGCGCTGAGCAAAAAAAAAAAGTCATTATTTGAAAGTGGCACTGGAGAGATTTGAGGTGATCACTACAAGTAACTATGCCCGTGCTGTATCCTTTTTCCTCTACTCCCTGTCATACCCTGCAAATCAGTTGTTATGCTTTTTTTGAAGAGAGAGAAAGATTTCAAAGGACAACTGCCATTAAATTTTACTTTGGCTAAATTGGTTATTCCGGGTGTATATGCGAACACTTCCAATTTTTTTTTTTTAATCTCCTGTTGCAGATAGCACGATTCTAGTCGATGAGCTGGTCTACCTGAAGAGGTGGACAACACTTGCGTAAAAAAAATTGAAATAGCTAATCAAATAATTAACAAAAATTTAATAATTAGGTTTTTAACTAATTACCTTGTCGCACATATTGCAATCTTCAAATTATAGCCAGGGAGTTCGCAAGGCGGATCGACTTGGAATGAATTCTCAGGATGACAACAGTTTCGAGATATTAATTCCAGAATTTTGCGGACATATGAATTGGCGGTATAGTTATTTTTTGCTTCAATGTATAAGACGACGTTTTGTTCAAAAAGTAAGTGGAACGACAGTGCACATTCACCGCAAATTTGACGGCGCATATCTTGTAAATGGTGTCATTCACGCGATTCTTTTCAGGTGGATGTGCTTTGAAGTCTCACCCGCTAGAACTTGTGAATTGCATTATGTGCCATACTGTAATTAGTTAAAAATATAATTTGTGAATTTTACTTAGTTAGTCGATTATACATTTCAATTATTTGTGCAAGTAATGTCCGCCTCTTCGAGCAGTCTAACTCATGGACTAGAATTGCCTGCCACAGGCAACTGAAAAAAAATGTGAAAGTGTTCGCTGGAAGACCCTGTATATGCGTAGTCGTATATACTACTAAAGCAACCTTGTCAAAGCTGCAGGCCTGGAAAATGTCTGCGTTCCTTATTAGCAGCCTTTAAATAACACTCAAGCAGACGAAGCGTGCATCTGGTGGTTAGCGGATATGACGCGAAACCCACCAGCACGTCGTGTACAATATTTGACGCTTGCCGCGGTGTCGCCTAATCTCGGAGGTCATGACCAGGCGCCGCACTGGTTCTCAATGTTTCGAGTTCAAAGTTCTGCGGCATTTTTCGCGAGCGGTAATGGCGAAGCGCCTATGTTTACCAGGTTTTCGTGACTCATCGCTTCGTCTTTCAAACGTACTACACTATCTGAAAGTTTAGGCTTCTTACGCTGTCCAAAACTTCATTGCTATTGGCATTTAACTGCTCACGCTGGTCTTCAGGATAATTGTTTCTTAAGCACCTTTCGTACCGCCTTGACATTAAAGTTCACGAGGTACTGCATGGATCTCGTCAAGTTAAGAAAAAAAAAAGCTGTTTTTACCGAAATTATTGGCGCAGACCTACAGCGTTCTTGCTGCCCCGAATAAGGCACCACATAGCATTGAAAAATAGTGCATATTGAAAAAAAAAATAATTGCCGCGGTGTAAATATGATGAAGTAGTGGCACCTCTTGTAAGCACCATGCTCCAAAGAGTTAAATTACCTAATTACGGCATATCTTATAAATCCGTTGTATAGTTTTCGTACGCCATCGCTTACCATGTGCGACCCTGGATGCTTTCTATCTACACAACGAAGTTGACACCTTCCCGTCTGTGTGCAGTTATACAACAATAACAAAAACGAAGTTGACATGTCTGTCTCGTTTTCGATGGACGACGGGAAGATTGCTTTTGCGATGGCATGTGCACGGTAATTTGGGCTCAGCTTTATTGAAACACGATTGAGCTAGCGCGCTGGAATCCAGGCTCGCAGGCGCATAGTGACATTGTTTTGATATCTCAGGGGCTTTGTTCAAAGCATGGAATAAAATGAACCACGTAAGAATATAAAATCGTGAAACCAACTTCATTCGAAGGTTTTGAAAACGCTCTATAACAATTTCCAACTAACGATTATCGATATTAACTGTTCCGAAGTTACACGATTGCTTATGAGGGACACCGTAGCGGATGATACCGAATAAGTTTTCTCCCCCCGGGGTTGTTTGACGTGCACACATCTCTAAGTAACATACCCAGGAATTAGAGAAATATTTCTTCAGTTTCCTTTTTTTCGCCACCACGTGCCGTACCAACCTTAAAGATTTCGAAAATCGCGCCATGACGTAGTTTTCTGAAAATTAGCGATTATTGCTCATTTTTGATGAAAAATTGACGACCTCAATCCGAAATTCGAAAGCAAGAGTCCCTAGATTTCAAGCTTTCCTTTTAAATGCAATAAACCTCGTCAAATTTGTTGGATTGGATGCTGAGAAAAACGAATCTTTCTTCTACATGTATTTAGATAGGAGCACCTGAGCTAAGGCTTCCTCTTAACACACAACATAACTTCGTGCACAGTGTTTTTCAAATAGCTTAACAGAAGGCTAATAAGTCCTAATATTATTAAACATAACATTTTATCGGAGACACTCTCAGACGACTTTAATATATACAGTAAGGGGCTCTCTAATTTCGACCATCACTTAACGTAGGTAGCTTGACGTACTTCATAAATCCCAGTCAGCCTACTCACACATACAGCATTTCTAATCACATCTACCATAGCCTCGGCTACGTCCCAAGAAGCAACTGCCTACATCTTCTCATTGCTAAAGACTCGGTAGGCGTAAGACCGGCCAAAATTCGAATAGGAACGCGCAGTACGGAATTCGAATGGAATCTGCCGCGATATAGAACCAATGCAGTACACGCGAGTCTACAGAATCGGGCGGTAAGCTTCATTTACTCTGACTATTCATTCCTCATCGGCGTTACAAAACAAAAGGCATGCTGAGCTTCTATCGCTAGATTTGCGTCGTCAAGTCGCCTGACCTTGCGTAAGTTCTACCATTCTACCCTCCAATATTCCATCACCAAGAGCTCGGCACTTGTCATCTCGTGTAAGCCAAAAAGGAGCTCGCCTTCCGAAGGTATAGTCACCGTCAAAAGCTTACGGACCGCGCAATGTGAAAAAGAGGTCCATATCTCTGCACCCTAGGCACGCAGATCGGTATCTGGATTTTCAGCGTGTACTGGTCTAGAGTAAACAACAGTTTTGCATAATTTTACTGGCTGCGGGCCTAGCTGCATAGAAAGTGAACTTATTCGCAGAACCTCGCTGCGTAAGCTTTTGATGGCGACTGTGCCTTTGAGCCCCTGTGCTTTCTTTATTCTGCACACATTTGTGTTAATGAATGGCCTTCCATACAAAGCCATGCAGCGCTTCTGTCTGGCTAACGTTCAGGACAGCCATCGCAAACATGATGTATTGAGTATAATAACTCACCTCGCACGTATTACATCATTACTAGCACAACTGAGGTATAATAAATAAGTAAACAGTTAAAGGGTAATAAAAGTGCTTATGAAATTTTACTCAAATGTCAGGACTACTGCAAAACTTCGCCAGCTCATCCCGTGTACCTCTCTAGGCTTTCCGGGAAACTGAAAGGACGAAATTCGAGGACGAAATTGACGGGCCTTGCGGCAACATCGAAAAAGAGGGAATGTGTAGCCTAGTGGGACCATATGGAAGGCTCAACTGCCATTGTGCTACTCACGCACAACGAACGACACTTCTACATTTTATTTACAGGCAGTGCAGAAAACGATAAATGGTGCTCAGTGGGCGCTGGCGTGGTCATAACAAAACCACCGTGCCGATATGGGTCGTAAACAATTCTAGTAAGGGAACATTTCTAGTAAACGCTCAATGCCCTTTCTCAGGTTTATTCAATTGTTAAAACACGTTAAATTTAGGGTGAAAGAATATAGTCACAGAATAACGGACGAATTGCACCAGTAATTATATCACGGTGCTGTAACCTGACTCAGCAATGCAGTGAGTTAAGAACTGAACAGTAGAGTGCTATAACATCTGTGGTGATTGTAGCCGAGGACGAGGTCTTCGTGCACAACTATGTGGGCTTAAAACTCTAAAACGGCCTGCGGTTTAAATTGTTCTCTCTTGTTACACGACAAGCTACACTAACACGTCCACGTGTCTTTTCGCATAAAATTTCCAATGCTCCTCTGTGTGCGTAGTGGTAAAAAGATATGAAGTCCTTCAGTATTTCTGAAACTCGCCATAGACGTGTACAACGCGAGGGCGCTTGGAACACTTCAAGAAATCACGGAGCTAGGCGGAATCAAAATGCGCCCCTTCATCCCGATCGACGACACATCGATAGCCGGTGTAATTTACGACATTGACATTGCCATTCCCAATGATGATTTACCTAGCCTCATCAAGCTGGCAAACGAGGGTACGATCATCACGCAATTGCGCCGTCTTGGGAATACGCGCTGCGTAAAAGTAATTTTCAAGGGGGATTGCATACCATCCCACGTTAAAGTCGGACATTTTCGACATCCGGTTCGACCATTCATCCAGAAGCCGCTTCAATGCCATCAGTGCTTCAGGCTAGGACACGTCAAGGGCGTGTGTCCCAACTCGCTACTGTGTCCTCGTTGCGCTGAACCTCATGCAGAAGAGACCTGTGGTACCACAGTTCTGAAGTGCGCCAACTGTAGCGGCCCTCACGCAGCCTCGTCGAAAGAGTGTCCCCGCATCAAGAGGGAGCGCGCGGTTCTGAAGCAAATGGCCAGAGACAATTCGGCCCACAGGGAGGCAGCCGAAGTAGTCCGGCGTCGGCGTCGACGTCGGCACCGTCGTTCGTCTTCAATGAAGGCGCATGCGCGAAGCGACAGTACCCGCTCCACTACGGTACGACTTAGTCGTGCCGCGAAAGGGCCCACCACTTCCACGAGAGAATCAGATAAGACTCTTTCTTTAGAGGAATGACCTACGCTACCGAGCCGCTCCCTTGCTAAGGAACCTCAGAAGGTCACGGCCCCACCGGAGCCTTCTCCGGCCATTGATGATTCGCCTAAACCAGATCGTCAAGTCATCTCGGTGCTATATAAGTTCGCTCATGAAGGCCATCCGAACGATTTTAGTTGAGATGGGGACACCGTCTGCTCGAAGCGCACTTAAAGTGCTGGACGCCTTAAGCCCAGTGCTTGAATCCCTCAACTAGAAAGATGGCTACCCATACCCCATCCTTCCGAAAAGAAGTCAAGGCAGCGTCCGTCATGCAGTGGAACGCCAGAGGGCTAAAATCACGAATTTCAGGTTTCCGTCAGTATGTGCACACCAATGTGTTTCCGCTCATCGTCATTTGTGAGCCCGACTTGTCGAAACCAATCAGACTGTCAGGGTACGAATGCTTCATGTCATCAACAAATAGTGCATGCAGCAAAATCATCGTTTTTGTTCCTCGTGAACTCACCTATGTTTTGCAACCAATTGCGCCCCACGACGACAATCAGTATATATGCATCACAGTTAAAAAGGACAAACTCTTGTTTACTCTCATAGGCGTGTATATATCGCCTTCCAGCAATTTCGACACTAAAAGATTAGCGGATATCTTGAGTGTTTGCCCCGCCCCATGGGTCATCACAGGAGATTTCAATGCACACCATCCAGCATGGGGAAGTACAAAGAAAAATGCAAGAGGACGAAGATTATCAAGCATCGCCCACAACTATGACCTTACTCTCTTGAACGATGGTAGCCCCACCTTTCTTCGAGGCGTGACATACGGCAGCTGCCTCGACCTTGCTTTCGTCTCCAACTCTCTCGCCAGATGTGTGAAGTGGTTTCCAGATATTGAGACACATGGGAGTGATCACATTCCCACCTATCTGAACATCAAAGGCTTGTCGTCTAGATCTGGCCCACGGAATACCATTCACATGATTCAATGGGCCAACTTCAAATCTGATATGGAAGATGCCTGCAGCGAGGGCCTACCCTCTGGGTTAGAACAAACAATTAAAAATACGATGCGAAACGCCACTCGCATGCTGACGATCTCTTACACACGAAACGACTTCGACATAGAATTAGAGCGACTTCGCGCACTTCGTCGCCGGGCGGAACGTCGATATCGGCGTACAAAATCAATCCATGACCTTAGGGCAGCCAGGAGGATACAAAAGAAGATTCAGCGTCGAATGGATAGATTAGCGTCTGAACGTTGGGCAACGTTTTGCCAGACACTCGGCCCCCGCAAGCCGCTGTCTCACATTTGTAAAGCGGTGCAAGGTCTGCGTTGCCTTCCGGAACAGCGTTTTCCATTCAAGGCGCTCGCGCTTTTCCAAGGGCCGACATCGATGGCGCAGAAGACTTTTGTGCGCGGATGGCAGACCAAGCGACACGTCCAGATCATCTAGCCCTAGATGACGTCCCCCATTCCCGTGATTGCCGCATGGGCCTTCCTTTTACAATGGAGGAGCTCGAGGCGGCACTAGCTCTCTGCAGGCGCTCATCATCTCCGGGTCCACATGGTATATCATACCGAGCCTTGTGCTATCTCGGAGAATCCGCACGGATAGCATTATTGAGTCGCTACAACACCTCATGGCAGGAGGGAAATGTTCTTGACGAATGGAAAGTGAGCCGCCTGGTGCCAATCTTGAAGCATGGCAAATCCCCGCTAGAGCTCACCTCTTACCGCCCAATAGCGTTGGCCAGCTGTGTAGGAAAGATAATGGAACGAATGATCCTTGGCCGCCTGGAATGGTACCTTGAACACTACAAGATTTATCCGAATTCCATGGCCGGTTTCCGACGTGACCGCTCTTCCATCGACAATGTAGTTGATCTCGTTTCCAGCACGAAAGTCCAGCACGAAAGGTTCCGTAAACGTTTATCTGCAGCTTTATTCTTAGATGTGAAAGGGGCATACGATAACGTATTACATGAGGCGATTCTCGACGCTCTTGTGACGGTTGGCCTAGGTGGTCAAGTATTTTTGTGGATTGCAAGTTACCTATCTGCAAGATCATTCTATGTGTTTACTGACGATGGCCCAACTACGCGACGCTATACCAGCAGGGGCGTTCCTCAAGGCGGTGCTCTCAGCCCGACGCTATTCAACCTCGCTCTTATTGGACTTGCTGAACACTTGCCAACTACCACCAAAATTTCAATATACGCAGACGACATCTTTGTCTGGACTTCGGCAGTCACACGTCCTCAGATACGTGCACGGCTTCAAAGAGCGGCTACTCTGACAGCGAGCTACTTGTGTGAACAAGGTCTCAGCATATCACCAGAAAAATGCGCCCTAGGGGCAGTTACTCGCAAACCAATGACGCCTTATGTCATCTCAATCAATGGGCGGACCATTTCCTATGTCAGAACCCACAAATTTCTTGGTGTAATTATCGACCGAGACCTCTGTTGGAGCCCGCACGTGGCCTACATGAAACGGCGCGTGACAGCAACCTCCCAGTTGTTTAAATACATGACAGGAAAGACGTGGGGGATGTCAGTAGACGCAATGCTGAGACTCTACAGACCTCTCTTTCTCGGTTTTTTAAGATACATTCTACCTGTACTGAACAACACCTGCAAGACAAATATTCGTGTTCTGCAGGCAGCACAAGCTCAAGCACTCAGAGTTTGTCTTGGTTTGCCCAGATGCACGTCAACTGAGGCAACTATTGCGATTGCTCGGGACCATCCAATGCAAACTCACATCACGGTGGAAGCCCTGAGAACGCATATCAGACATTTTTCACGTGCCCCCTATCACCACCTTGCAACACTACCTTCAGACAGGCACCAAGCATCATTCTCTAAAACTATCGTCAAGTACAACGACAAACTTCCCTCGGGCTTCACCGCTGCATCTTAACCATCGATACCCCCTTGGTGCCTTGTCAGCCCCACAGTCAATCTCAGCGTACCAGGAATCGGGAAAAAGTCTGAGCTGTCGTCGCCTGTGCTGAAACAACTGTCTCTGCTTCTTCTGCACGAGAGGTACGCGGACAGTACACATATTTATACTGATGGTTCCACAAACATCCAGTGTTCGTCCGGTGCTGTGGTCGTCCCCAACAATAGGTATTACCATCAGCTCTAGGACTGACCACCCAACGACATCTACATCTGCGGAACTAGCTGCTCTTCGCGCTGCACTTTGTTTCGTCAATCGGGAACCACCTCGACAATGGTCAATTTTCAGTGACTCAAAGGCAGCCCTACAATCTGTGCTATCAGCTCTGCGTCGTGGGCCATTCGAGCAGCTCGTGCTCGATATTAGATGCCTACTCCATACATCACATGAGAAAGGACATCACGTGACGTTTCAGTGGCTGCCAAGTCACTGCGGCGTCATAGGAAATGAAGACGCCGATAAAGCCGCTCGGACAGCTCTTGAAGACACACAGGAAGAGGCCATACCACTTTCACGGTCCGACGCAGCCAGCAGACTTCAAGTGCTTGCACGGGAGATCACGCTCTCTCTATGGTGCACACCAAGCAGCCAGACCAACCGCAGCAATCAACACGAACTGCCCTCATTGATGCATTTCTGTATGCCAACTGGACTCCGCCGAAGTGAGGCCACCCTGCTTTATCGCTTATGGCTAGGGGTGGCCTTCACGAAATCCTACTCGTTTCGCATTGGAATGGCCGACAACGCTCTCTGCAATGCCTGTCTTTGCGAGGAGACGCTGGAACGCATTCTGTGCGACTTTCCTGAATATAATGTTCAGAGGCAGTCCATGGCGTCCGTTTTAGCGCACCTGGACAATAGACCATTGTCAGTTGCAACCATTTTCACATATCGCCGACCGAAGACATCGCAGCTGAAGGCGAAGAAGGGACTACTTCGGTTTATGAAGGATACGGGCTTGGACAAGCGGCTGTGACAGTGATGTCGCGTACCGCGCAAGAGTGACGGACTGTAACTGACGATGTGTTTGCTGTGTTATGTGCTCTCTCTCTCTCTCCTCCCATCTTTCATCCCCCCCATCCCGCTCCCATGTGTAGGGTAGCAAACCGGTTAGGATAAACTGGTTAACCTCCCTGCCTTCCTTCTCCACTTTTTCCTTCCTTCCTTCCTTCGGGAAGCTATATGGGAATGGTTCAAATGACACATACGCTGCATATTGAGGATATAATTCTGAGGTTTCGAGGTACCAGCTTGTACGAAGCAAGCAAAAATGTGCAATAATTCGGACAGCCTTCATTTGCGCCCAAGATAAGGTACGAAAAAGCCTGCTTTGATATGATGAGAATGTACTCGGTCCAATACCTTCAACTATATTCCTTTATACGAATGCTACGTATGCGGCTACTGGCATTGCTACTGTTGTGTCTTTTATTTGCGCACACTGGACACTATGTTTTTTTTTGTACGTTTCAAGTACCACAAGAGTCGCGCAAGCACGCCTTTCCCATGACATAGCTGCAGAGGTAAAAATATTTCTTAGTGATATCTTCATAAATGAACTCTCAAATAAGGAAATGAACTTTCAAAACACGTTATCGGGATTTATTGTCAAAAATACGTTATACCTAAAGCTCAAAAGAAGTTTAGAAGCACCTTCACATGTTCATAAAACCAGCCAGCAATTTTTTGTACGAGAGTGTTGGTGGAGACAGAAAGAAACAAAACGAGAATCGTAACTAAGTGACCTAGCTGCATTTCGTAATATGCCGCCTGGCGGCAAACTGCCAGACTAAGAAGCAACAAGTGATAAAAAAAAAGGAAAGGCGCAGCCGGCCTCGAACCAGCTAACTCGCGCTCGCGGTATCAGCGGCATTGATTTGAGATTGCCTAATTGGACTTAACTAATCCGCTAAATGCGCGCACTACTAGACGTCTGCCGATTAACTCAAGGTGACGTAACTACGTGCCGTTGGTCACACGCCTGCGATGCATCAGTCTTTCCAAAAGTAACAAGACTATTGCCAAGAATCAAAATACGCACCGCTGCCGGCGTTTTTGACAAGATTTGTAAGCCTCCCGAGAGGCACCAACTGGAGTAACCTTCATAAGGCCTGCGTCGCGGCAGCTTCGCACTTTGTGTCTCTAAATGGCGTCCTTGCAAGCAGCGTTTGATCCGTGGAAACAAAAAGAAGTCGGTTGGGGCCAGGTCAGGACTGTAGAGGGGCTGTGTCAGCGTTGCCACGTTGCGCTTGGCCAAGAACACCCTCACTTTCAGAGATGTGTGACTCGGCGGATCCTCGTGATGGTTGTGGCGATCGCATTGCGGACGCGGCAAGCCATCTCTGTCTAACGATTGAGTACTTATGTCTAAAATGTAGCGTCGACGGTTTGTCCATTTGGTAGAAATTCCGTTTCTCGATTGTACGCTCCATTTCGAACTCTGACTGAGGTAAAAAAAATAATGCATATACGTCTTTAGCAATACACTTACTTATTACCTGCAACGCCGAACCGACACCGGCCGATACGCGCATGCATGGCTCAGGATCCCGTCGGTCCATTTTTTTCTGCCGGGAGAAATACATTCTTAGTACTTTACGGATAGGTAAGAAAAGATAACAACCGTAATTGTTCGAATAAAGCTCGACCTTGTTCTTGTTTTTTTCTCGAAATATGACCCAAAATGAGCTATCGACCTATATTCGCGGCCAAAGAATCCCGACCTACATGCGGGAACAAAGCTAGCAAAGTACCAAGTCTCTCCACCGCGCCCGCCGTAAAGGTAGTCTGGAGATTATCCAGGCTTAAGTTTCTCGTTTTTCTAAAAATATATGGGTCGACCTATATTCGAATCGTAAATATTTGGTTTCTCGGTGAGTCAATAATAAACTTAAGGGGTTTTGCGTGCCAAAACCACGATCTGATTATTAGGCCTGTCATAGTGAGGGTCTCCAGATTAATTTGGACCACTTGGGGTTCTTTAACGCACACCTAAATCTAAGTACACGGGCGTTTTTGCATTTCGCCTCCATCGAAATGCGGCTGTCGTCGCCGGGATTTGATCCCGCGACTTCGTGCTTAGCAGCGCAACACCATAGTCACTAAGCAAGTACGGTGGGTTGGTGAGCTCAATATATAGGGGTCGACCTATATTCGAGTAATTATGGTAGTTCTTGAACGCCTGCAGCACCGTACTGCTTTTAGTAGCAGTAACAAAATATGGGCAGCACTGACAACTCCATGTACGGTCAAATTTTTGCAGTGCTCGTGTTGGCTAGGTTTAAAAGTTAGAGGAGTGTGTATGCCTCGCCTGACACGCGCGGGGCAAACCAACCCTGATGAGAGAACGCGCCTCAATATATGAACGTGGTTCACAACATTGCCGTTGTTACATTAGGAAATCACTGTATCTGGTGGTTTTATTTATTATATTTTATTTGTTGCTTGTAAGAACTGCGATCTATATAGGACTGAGCACATTTAGCTCTTATTTCTCTCATATTGTGCGCATTTTTCTGGGTATTTGTACAAACGTCCTCCCCCTCCCCCCCCCCCCCCCAACTCCCACCGTTCCATCGCTTTCACCGAATTCTTTAAATAAAATTTTCCCGATCTTCCTCGTCCTTCTGTTTTATGGAAGCATAGCGGGGCGCTTTCTCTTAACGTGATGTGTTTTTGTCTTGATAAATGTAATTTTGCTGTAGCGCTAAAAAAAGCAGAGATTGTGGGTTCAGGTGGTGCCATCCCGAGGCATATTCGGCTTCGCAGCTATGTGATGAACGCGTTTCCAAGTGGTCACTTGTTGTGGAAACTAAGAAATCGAATGCTGAAGTACACATTAGGTGCTTACTAAACACAATAAAAAGAACAAAGATAATCACACTTGCTCACTAAGCCACCGCCGAAAGAAATAGATAATTACATCTTTAATTAACAAAAAATAAAGTTATTCAGCTTTTCCCTTGCCACCAATTCCGCGGCAAATCAGTTTGCTCCGATGATGTAACATTTCAAGTTTGAGAAATTATCGAGTATAATTCTCTACTTTTTTTTCTTTTCTTCGGGGGGTGGAGGGGTGCAGGAGGGTTCACGTAGTCTTGAATACTGGCGTTTTACTAACTCTCTTTCCAATAAAGCTCGAATTGCGAAAAATAATTTCGGTTTTGGTTTTACCCGAAAGCACCGAACCCCGTATAACCTCATTTTTCTGAAGGACGGTCTGCTAATAGAAGCAAGACTGAAAATTCCATCGTTACAACCGAACATAATTACAGCTTGGCTAATTGCGCGCAGCTTCAACATGCAATGTTAGGCAAAAAATTCGTCGCATATAGTTGCTGGCCTATTGAATGAAAGCAACATACAACGTTAGGTAGTAACATTGTTGACATTTACTAATTGGGACACTTCAAACAAGAAAAAAAGCACCGCCAATGCACCCCGTACAGATGGTAAACCAGCGAAGCTGAAATGTGCGGTCCCGGTGTTTATGTTGACGTTGTCGCTGCTCTGCCTCGCGGACCCGCACCGCCGGATGCTTGGCCCGACGTCGCCGCTGACGATCTCGCTCGGCTGCGGCGTCGACGGCGTCACGCTGCCGCTTTAGCGAACTAGCTCGGCCGAACGAGCCGCCGGATCGGCCCGAGATTCGAGAGTTATAGCTCAGCGAGGCTGCGGGCCAGCGTAGACGCCAGTGAGCATGTGCGGTATGACGTGCGCAGTGGCGCCTACGCTGGCCTGCTGAGCTATAGCTCTCTATTGCCGCTTGCGCTGGGCATCGCGGGCCCGATCTTCTGCCGAGGCGTTGGCGCGATGCCGGCGAGGTCTCTCCCGCTCCTGCTGTTGGCGCTGTTGCTCGTAGGCCACCTGCTCCTCGGGGGAACGAACGATGCGCGGCCGCACCATAGAATAAAGAACAACTTTAGAGAAGGGAAACTGTACCTTCCGCAGTGGTTCGAAAATAAGCAGCAGCAGCGCATGGAATTTACCTAGGTGGACGCCAGATGGCGCTGCTAAAACAGAAAGCGTAGAGTTACTGTATATGCTACCGTAGGTAGCAGAGTTGCGCGTAGGTCCGCCATCTTGCCTGAGAAGCAACCAAGTCTATGCGGCGAAGCCGCACTCCGTTTTTGCAGGCGACATGCCTATCGTATCGTCGATCGACCGTGGGCGCTTTTGCATCGCTGTGCACCGCTTTTCCGCCTAATCGCAAACAAAGCGCATCGAAACAGCTGACTGGATTAGATTGTGAAGAAAAAGGCGCTGCCCTTTTTTAGCGCGCGGCGTAAGATGCAGCGCGTATATTAGTTGTTTTTTGGACTTGCATTCCCCTGTGCACTTTCTCCGCCCTAATAACGCATGGGCACTCGCGTATCTAGAATAGATTCTGTATTCTATATACGCCGATCAGATGCAGCATTCGTGAACCGCGACGGTAACGATTAGATCGCACGGAATAAACTTAGGGAATATGGTGATGTTGTTTTATAGATTCCGGAAATGCTACAAAAAGTTTTGTGCGAAAAAGCTACTTCACAAAGTAGTATAAGGTCCGAAATAACATAGCGTATTAAAAACTGGACAAACGTTAGTAATTGAGGTGAACAATCAGATACGTTAATAACTTTCATTCGCTTGAATACTGCTTGGCACTCAGGTGTTGTTTCAACAGAGATAAATACGCTACTAAGAGCAGTGCAGTGCTCTTTTAGCATGTAAACAGTAACAAAAAGCACCGAGCCGCAACTGCCTCCTTTTTTGGCACTAAAATCACAATGCGAATTTCAGAGAAAAAAACAAAAACACTAGTGTATGTGCGTGCAAATATTTTGATGTAGTGAGCTTTATCAAGTGGTGCTCTTTCACAAAGGGAACTGTACTAAATATAATGAGGCCCATACTTGCTTATGGGCCATAGCTCTCAACATGTAGCCAGTCTAAAATATTACAGGTCAATCAATGACCAACCATTGATATTTCGACTCTGGTACCCCATTAGATCTTGTGTAGGAACATATTCATTTACCAGCAAGCAATGGATATCAGCTACACCTGCAAGTGTGATTTCATTATGTGCCTTTTCACTGCAGGGATTCCAAAAGTAGCCTTCTGTGGGAGTGTAGCGAAAGTTTTTCTCACAGGATTAACATAGCTACATTATAGGGAATAATTCACTACACAGTTAGGTCCTTACCGTATGTTAAATGACGACATTCATTCCTCTTGCATCCTGCTTCACATAAGCTGTAGTAGATTAAATATATTTACTTAGTAGTAACCTCTTTCATATTCAGAAACAACCCAAGCAGTGCATAATCATGAAAATTTGAGCTGGCTTTTTTACGACACTTCGGTGAAAGCAGTGTGGTGCATCACATGCAGAAAACTGGTAATTCCAGCTGAATCTCCTGTATAACTCTACGTGCTTCCATCATTCTTTAAAAAAATCCAGACTTGCAGTAGCTTTTAATATTCCAGCTGTGATTTTTTTAGCACAGCCCAAGAAAGCACGTAGCTGTTAGTCAAGCAATTTCATCTCATACACACTTGACGCAATAGGCAGTTGACGGAAAATTTGTTTGTTCAGGTGTCTTTACCTGAACACCCTTCACAATAGTTTTACAAAGGAAGAAAAACAGTTACTGTAGTAAGGTGTAACGAGGCAGGCCGACGAAACAAACGTGAGATGCGCTGAGCACGTTGCGTTGTTGCTACGCAGCTAGCACGCACGTGAACAGCGAACGGCAAGATCGGCCGGATTGGATTTGAATTTGACTGGCGATAACTTGTGTGAATCCAGTTCGCTGCAGCGGCGGCGTCGGGAAATACAAAAATTGGCCCGAACATCTGCTTCTCCGCAATACACGGTTGCTTGGCTACCACGTGATGACGTTCTGCCAATAGAGGCGCTAGCGGCGTGATAAAACAGACGCGCAACTCTGCTACCTGCGGTAGCACATACAGTAACTCTAAGAAAGCGGTCAGAAGCGGCCTTTGCGGTCAAGAGCGGTCCTGTGCACGAGGCTTCAGCGACTTCGTTCGTAGCTAAGTACTCTTTTATCTTTATTAGCTAGTGTTTTGAAGTGTTTTCTTTTGCATGGAGTAGGGGCGCAAATTTTGAATTCTTGGTAGGAGTAGTAAACGCGTGCGTAAACGTACCGGCTTTGTCTAGGTCTGGCGGCTCCCCCGTTAGGCCTAGGTGGTAGGAGGGACCTATTTGATAGGCTTATTTATTTCTTTCAGCTAGCTCTTCGGATTCTTACATGGAGTAGGGAGTGATAATTCTTTATTTTTGTTTGGGATAGTGGTCGAGGTCTGCTTTGCGTGAGTGATTTGGCGAACTTGCTCGTTGGGCCTAGCGATGAAATCGAAGAACGTGAAGGCCGCGGGGGACGGCGAGCAAGTGCAGTGCGACGAGTGCCTGCGATGGTGCTTCCTCGACGAGACTGAATTCCAGAATTTAGCAGACTCGGAGGGGTCTAGTTTCACGTGCAGGTCTGCGAGGGCGTCAGGGAAGCCGTCCAAAAACTGGAAGGGAATTGGGCGGCTAAGTTCGAAGAGCTTAAGGCAAACCTGAGGGAGGAGCAGGAGAAGCGGGTAGCACTGCAGGCAAAAGTTGAAAATTTCGTCAAGGTGGAGGCGGCCCAGGCCGCGCAGTTAGTAAGGACTGTGGCCGAGCTTGAGGAAGAGAAAGAAAGGAGCGCCGAACTGAAAAAACGGCTCGACGCACTTGAGACGCGGGCAGCGGAGAATGTCGGGTCAGGACACCAAAGCGGTGGCAAAGACTCAGAAAGTAGGGTAGACCCTAAAGGCGAAGTGGGAGGCAGGGAGCCAAAGCAAGCGGTCGCCAGCTCGCCGCCGGTGAATCGGCGTAGCTATAGTGAAGCAGCGCAACACGCCCCGAGTGAGGCGACGCTGCAGCCACAGGAAGCTGGAAAGAGCGGCACCTACCTTGAGGCCACGCGGAAAAAGCAGGAGCCCAGGGGACAATGCCCTTTGTCGAGTCAGAATCACGCGGAAAAGGACACAGGGAAGCAGGGAGAGGTAGGAGAGAGTGAAAGGGTGATTATCGCTGGCGACTCAAACATGGCTGGGTGCTCAAAAGCAATTGTGGAGAGGGTGAAAGGCGACAAAACAGTGGGGGTAGGCACAATTCCTGGGCGGACACTGAGTTCTGTCATGGAGCGAGCAAAAGAAAAGCTCACGGAAAATGCCCACGTGCGCAACCTTGTCGTAGTAGCAGGTGGGCTAAATGACGTCCTAAACAGGAAAGGGCCAGGACTAGCCCAGCGCTTGGCGAAGGGGGTGGACGACTTGCGCGAGCTATCCCCTCAAGTGCAGATCGTGGTATGCACGGTGCCGGAGGTGCCTGTGCGTGACAGTCACGTACAAAGAGCCGTAATGGCTGCCAATGAGGCAATATGGCAAATTAGCCGAGCGAAGGGCTTCGAGCTTGTCGACGTAAACAGGGAAGTAAGAAGTTGTGGTGGTTTTAAACGATATGGGATCCACTTCAATTACAGGCTAGCACGAGAAGTGGGCTGGCGACTTGGGGGTCGCGCTGTTGCTTTTTTAGGGGGCTCGCGGGCGCTCAGGAGGTCAGAGTAGGTAGTAATGAAGAAGGTCCCCTAGGGGAACATCAGAAGAGCATCGCCGTCGATAACAGAAAAAGGAGGAAATCAAGAACAAGAGCTCGCCATGCAATAGGCTACATAAACATGCAGGGCGGCAGAAGAAAGGAAAAGTGGGCAGAGATTAAGGAGCAGTTACATAGAGAACAAATAGGGGTGTATGCGGTTACAGAAACGCACCTTAGAGACTCAGAAGAGCCGCCAGTTATTGAGAATTATGTATGGGAAGGGTGCAACAGAACTAAGTCGGAAAGAAAGGGAGGGGAGTCGGAATGCTCATCCATCAGGGAGCCAAATGGAAAAGAGTAAATTCACAATGTCAACAGCATCTTTGGTTATCAAGTACAATGAGTGGGAAAGAAACTTGGCTGGGAGTTACGTATTTGTGGACCGGAAAAAATTGCACAGAGAAGAATAAAGAGTTAGTGGAATGCATAAGCGCTGATATTAAGGGTTTCGGGAATGGTGCTGAGATTGTCCTATTAAGTGACATGAATGCCCACATACAGGATTTAGATGGCTATACCGACAATAACGGGAAGTCAATGCTAGACCTTTGCGAGCAACATAACCTCGTGATCGTGAATACAGGGCCTAAGTGTGAAGGACAGATCACGTGGGAAGTGGGAAACCGGCAATCGACCATTGATTACTGTCTGATGACAGAAGGAATTCATGATAAGTTGAGAGAAATGGTCATCGATGAGGAAGGGTTTAGCAGCATAGGGAGTGACCATAAACGCATCATTTTGAAAATGGGATATGTAGTTGGGAAAGAGAGCAAAGAAAGCACAATGGCCAGTTCAAATTTGAACGCTGAACAAATAGCAAATATAGTCACTAGAGTTGAAGAAGAACTTGGCAAGTGGCCAAGTAAGGAGTGGGAATATGGTGAGCTTCTAAGTGTAATAACGACAGAAATACGGAAAGAGAAACAACATGTTCGTTGGAAAGGAAAAAAGAAACCGAAAAGCTGGTGGAACAAGGAGATACGAGAAGCGATCGCCGAACGACAGAAGGCATCTCGAGAGCACAGGCAGGCAAAGACGGCGCAGTTGCCACAGGATGAAGTAACCAGTAAGTGCGAAATATACCGGGAGAAAAAGTCTATGGTTCAAATACGGGTGCAAGCAAAATTAAAAGGTGGAAGTG
Source organism: Dermacentor variabilis (assembly GCF_050947875.1). Lineage (NCBI taxonomy): Eukaryota > Metazoa > Arthropoda > Arachnida > Ixodida > Ixodidae > Dermacentor > Dermacentor variabilis. The sequence continues at coordinate 83,628,751 of NC_134568.1, forward strand.
AACGTTGGTAGTCAGAAATACGTGAGAAAAAGAAGGCCGCACCTAGAATATTTTGGAATCACATAAAATTATTAGGCAGGAAGTCAACAACAATACAACAACATATCCTAGACGAAGATGAAAACAGACTGGAAGGAGAAGCGGCAATAAATTACATCCGAAACGCAAAAGCCGAATCCTTCCAAGGCAATGACGAGGTTGTACTTGATGAAAAAAAGAGCATGAAAGAGACCCAAGTGGAAAAGGAGCTGGTGCTGACAAATTTAAACTGGAAGAAAGCGGAAGAGAAAATTCCTAAGCGCACAGCCACAGGGCTAGACGAGGTTCCCGTTAGGCTGATAAATGAACTGGGACCACAAAGTAAGGAAGCTCTGGTGAAAGCAGTGGAAAAAACTTTAAAAGATAGACGAATACCAGACAGTTGGCGACAAAGTAGAATGAATTTAATTTATAAAGGTAAGGGGGAGAAAGACAGCATTCACTCGTATAGACCGTTGACCATTACATCGGTAATATACAGGCTAGCAATGCAGGCAATCAAATTAAAGCTTCAAGCATGGGCAGAGAATAATGGCATTTTGGGAGAGCTTCAGAATGGCTTTAGAATAGGTAGGCGTTTGGATGATAACTTGTTTGTTCTTAATCAGTGTATCGAAATATCAAAAGCAGAAAGCAGACCGTTGTATCTGGCCTTTTTGGACATTAAAGGAGCATACGACAACGTAGACCGCAACATTTTGTGGGATATTGTGGAAGGGGAAGGCTTAGGTAACGATTGTCTACAGCTTTTGAGAGAGATTTACCTAGAAAATACAGTTTGCGTTGAATGGGAAGGGATGAGAAGTGCGGAGAAAGTTCAAATCAACAAGGGACTGAGGCAGGGGTGCCCTTTATCCCCGCTGCTGTTTATGATGTACATGGTGAGGATGGAGAGGGCGCTAGAAGGAAGTAATATCGGGTTTAATCTCTCATACAAACAGGCAGGTACAGTAATAGAGCAGCAACTCCCAGGTTTATTTTATGCGGACGACATTGTGTTGCTCGCTAACAAGCAAAGTGATTTGCAACGTCTGGCTAATATCTGTGGACAGGAAGGCAACAATTTAGGTTTGAAATTTAGTGTTAGAAAATCAGGTGTTATGGTATTCAATCAAAACAGTGAACAGACAGTGGAGATACAGAGCCAAGAAATACCTCGGGTAACAGAATATAAATACCTTGGTATATGGATAAACGAAGGCAATGGATATATGGAAACACAGGAAAAAACCATAACAGTCAAGGGGAAGAGAAATGCAACCATAATGAAGCACAGAGCGCTATGGGGATACAATAGGTACGAGGTCCTCCGAGGTATGTGGAAAGGGGTAACGGTTCCAGGACTTACTTTTGGAAATGCGGTTGTTTGCTTTAAATCAGGGGTACAATCAGGGCTCGACGGGAACCAAAGGTCAGTGGGTCGCCTCGCATTGGGCGCTCACGGGAAGACTACAAATGAAGCTGTGCAGGGCGATATGGGCTGGACTAGTTTTGAAGTGAGGGAAGCTCGCAGTAAAATTGAGTATGAAGAACGGCTGAGGAATACGGAAGAAAGTAAATGGGCTGGGAGAGTGTTCAGGTATCTGTACAGGTAAAACATTGATTCACAGTGGAGGAAAAGAACTAGGAAGCTTACCAGCAAGTATGCGGCCTGTGGGGTGGGCAACACAGCAACAAAGAAGGTCAAGCGGAAAGTCAGAGAGGCTGAATTAATCTCATGGGTGGCGGCAATGGAAAATAAACCTGCCATGAGTAACTACTTAAGAGGAAAAAACGAAATCAGGAAAGAAACCATTTATGATAACTCAAAGTGAAGCTCATTACTTTTCGAAGCGAGATCGGGATGCCTTAGAACACGCACCTATAAAGCGAGATATAAGAAGGAAGAAGAAGCATGTGCTTGCTGCGGTAAAGCTAGGGAAACGACGGAGCATATTTTATTAGAATGTGAAGACGTCTACCCAGCGGTCGATTTAGGCACCACTGGCCTCCTTGAAGCCCTTGGGTTCAGCGGGAGCAGTGGTAAAGCAAACAGGTCCGCAATAGACATTAGTAAGAAGCGATTGGAGGTTTGGTGGAAGAAAAGTAGGGAAACGACAAAAGACGGAGACGTACAAAAACGCAGTTCGCCATAGGGGATCAGAAAATTTGGACGTGGTAGTTCATATTGTTTTTTTTTCTTTTCTTTTTTCATTGGTTAACCTAGGTAGGATATTAGGCAGCAGAGTAGCAAGAGCTTGGTGGCGCAACCCACCGCCCCGTTCCAAAGGGGACGCTCATAACATCCATCCAACCATCCATCCATCCAGCGTAAATGCGCATTTTTTTTTTTAGAGCATTATCCAATATGGCCGCTTTTCGCCGGTCGTGTACGCTTGTATCCACTCGTACGCGCCGTACTCGCCCCGCCGGCTATGCGGCATGCCTGGATGCCTCGGCTGCCGCGGAGCAGGTGCGTTCTAATTGCCAGGAGACCAAAGAGCCTCTACTGACGCCCCTACAAACAAGCCACAAATCAGTGAACGGAACGTGCGGCTTTATTGGCAGAAGGCAAGCAGTGTACATTTTCGTGCAATAGCAGAAATAAAATTTGTATGTCGAGATACGCTGAAATCTTTGACACGAGCTCGTAAACGGCTCTCCGTCGTCGTCGCACATAGCGGTCTAGTAACGAGCGACAACCAGCGGCGCAAGCACATAGAACAGAATGTCCCGCCTGTTTGCAGCGGCAGTCGCCGTTAAAGATGGGCAACTTGCATTGCTCATTTTCCGATTGGATTGGTTGCAAAGGTTCACCCGATTGCATTGTGAAGCAATCGGGTGAACCAGGCATCTGCTGCCGCAGCCAACACAGCGACATGGACTACCCGGCTTTTTAGCGTTAACTCCTTTCCAACCTGCACGTTACTTTTCTTTCGGGGGCCGCTAATGTGTGGCTCGCACTTGGTGTCCCACATTGTCCCAATATGGACAAGTCGCTTTCGTGGGCATCACCTTCATCAGCCGCTTTTGCGGGCCTTTGCACCCAACTTCACACACGTCGGACCATGTAAGCACGTATGCTGGTCTCCGTTCGTGCTTAATCGCGACCGAGAAAAGCCGCAGGCACAATTTGCCCATGGCTGCAGCAGGAAAGGCTGAACGGGGAGCACGAATCATGCTGTGTAAATTGGGAGTCTATGTTGCTGTGCAGATTGCAGGAGCAAATGCTTACTTCGAGAGACTGCTTTCCAATGTAACTGACCAGGCCCCCACATCCGAGAAATGTAACACGGCGACCACAACCAAGTGGGGCAGCAAAACCAGATTCTGCAATCAATCATTCAGTGTAGCTTGCGCAAAGACCCAGGCTATCGAGGAAGAAGAGCAATCATCAACGAGACTAGGAATATGGAAAATGAGAAAGCTTGCATTCTAGAGAGAAGCCACTCTGCTCTGCAAGCATTGAAGGCCAAAAACATCAAGAAAAGTAAAACGGTGCATAGCAAACGGTGCGTAGGTTAATGCAAGACACATGTCGATGTTGCATCAGCTATTTCAGGAGAGGAATTGTGCATGACAACATACACTAAAAGGTACTGCTACAGATATGTTATGCTACTAGACAGTGACTAGTATTAAGTATCAGCGAAGAATCGGTTGACCTTTATGTTTGGATGAGGATGAATGACCTCTAACGAGAATGGGCAATGAAAAAGCTTTCATTTATAGAAGAAAAATTACACTTGGCACAAATGGAATTGACATGGCCAGGAAGCTGATTAAGGGCAAACTGACGGAACTCTTTTGGCCAGCGTCGTCCGAGCTTGATCAGAAGTTGCAGGTGCATCTGAAGACGAAGAATTTCTATAAAGTCCTTTTTGAGTTAACTGGATGACTCAGCTCATTTGTCGTGCTGGTGGAATGGTGGCTGAAGCTCTTTTCAGTCTTGACACTGTGCTCTGATGACTTGATATCTCATGCAAATTCTTCTGCATGCGCTTCTTTGTTCGTGGTGTAAAAGCCTTGCAAATTCGGCTCCAGCCCCTTTCTGTTGGTGTGGATAGGAGCTCCTGTGATGACCAAGATATGCTTGGCATGGACTCTGTTGGGGCAGAATGGTGACACATGAGATACAGCACAGATTAACCAAACTCATATGTGTTTTCTTTTATGTTCGAACCAATTATACTGAACCATAAATATGAACAAGCACTCATTCCTGCTGCAAAGAAATGACATGTATCTCAAGACTAACAAGCCAATACAGCATATATCAGGCATATTTATTTCTGAACCATGTGTTGTTTACCTTGTAGTAGCAGCCAATATCCACACAATGGCCTTGTTGTAGCAGGCAGCTGCTTCTGTTTAGTGTGTGGAGTGTGTTGCTTTATACTGGTGCCATCCTCATTACTGCATGTCTGGAACAGAAATTTTGACTGAATCAGAAATTGAAAAAGCACAATTTTGCAATATGAAATACAAAAAGGTGTGACACATATATTGTAACGGTTTGCGACACATGCAAATGTAGACTGTCTGTTCTAGGTGTTTAAGCAGCACGTTAAACAAATATTGCTATTGTCCATAAATTTATGTCTGCCTAATTATACAATGCATGTAAACAGCTTAAGTGTTATTAAGATCACAAATGAGACATTTGTATGTTGATTTATACACCGGAAGAGATCACACTGCTGGTTCCACAAGCAAATGCATGAAAGTCATGAAGCTATTAGAAGTGACGCATTATTTTTCTGCACGAACGTGATGCACTGCTTCACTACTGCAAAAATAAATGCCTTACGGTAAGCCAAACTGAACAGCAAGAACATTTGGAACCAACAAATACGAAATATGAGTGAATTATCACGCTTGCAACTGTTTGAGACATTAAATTCTGTACTTTCACATCATTTTACCAAAGGATTATTCGGTTTTGTGGACGAACTAAGTTGCCGGCGGACTCGAAAAAAAGTTTTATATGTATATTGTTAAGGCTACCTAGTCACCTATGGCCACGGCTACAATAAGATGAAAAATGAGACGCGCGTTCCGATATCGCTCTCTCTTTCCCGATTGTGTGTGTATAACGACAGCCTCGCAAGTAACGGCTTATTTAGGAAACAGCAACGGAGGATCCCGACTGCCATATGTTGTGCAGGCTCTAGTTTGTGAACTTGTCTCCGCCTGTAAGTTAATGAGGCGAATATTATATAACGATTCAAGCAGCGGTGTTAAACGACTCACCGTTATTGCCGTTGTCAGCAGCACCAGAATCCAGCTCCCGTTTCGATGCAGATGTTTTCCGAATGGCTCACGACCGATACCCAACTTTCGGGCTTACATGTCCGCTTGCAAACACGTCACTTCACGCCAGGTTAAATAACGCGAGACATCGAAGCGCAAGAAACTAGTTTTAGCAAAAAAGAAGCAGCCACTCTGAGTGCACGAACGAATTAATCCGTGCCACCATGCACTCGAAAATACCGGTAAAAATTTTTAATCCAGGCCAGAGGTCACGTGAAGGATCGATGATGTTGAACGCTATTTGCGTTTATAGTGACAAAGAAACAATAAACTTACTTACAAAGAGTACAATATCTAATGAGCAATGATAATTTCGCCCTTTTTTCCTGTAATAAAAATGCTTCGGTAATTGTAAGAGAAAGTTTGTAAGATAAAATGGATGGATGGATGGATGGATGGATGGATGGATGGATGGATGGATGGATGAATGGATGGATGGATGGATGGATGGATGGATGGATGTTATGAGCGTCCTTTTTGGAACGGGGCGCTGGGTTGCGCCACCAAGCTCTTGCTATTATAGTGCCTAATGTGCTACCTAAGTTAAACAATAAAAAAGAAAAAGAAAATACTATGACATCCCACAACCAAATTTTCTGATCCCCTATTGCGAACTGTGCTTTTGTACGTCTCAGTTTTTTGTCGTTTCCTTACTTTTCTTCCACCAATCCTCCAATCGCCTCTTGATAATTAATGCCTACTGCGGACATGTTTACTTTTCCACTGCTCTCTCTGAACCCAAGGGCTTCAAGGAGGCCAGTGGTGCCTAAATCGACCGCTGGGCAAACATCTTCACATACTAATAAAACATGCTCCATCGTTTCCCTAGCTTTACCGCAGCAAGCACATGCTTCTTCTTCCGTCTTATATATCGCGTTATAGGTGCGTGTTCTGAGGCATCCCGATCTCGCTTCGAAAGGTAATGAGCCTCCTTTGAGTTATCATAAATTGTTTCCTTCCTGATTTCGTTTTTTCCTCTTAAGTAGTTACTCATGGCAGGTTTCCTTTCCATTGCCGCCACCCATGAGATTATTTCAGCCTCTCTGACTTTCCGCTTGACCGTCTTTGTTGCTGTGTTGCCCACCCTACAAGCCACATACTTGCTGGTGAGCTTCCTAGTTCTTTTCCTCCACTGTGAATCAATGTTTTTCCTGTACAGATACCTGAACACTCTTCCAGCCCATTTACTTTCTTCCATATTCCTCAGGCGTTCTTCATACTCAATTTTACTGCGAGCTTCCCTCACTTCAAAACTAGTCCAGCCCATATCACCAAAATAGCGCTTATTACGGCGCCTCTAGCGGAAAATGTTGAAACTAACGTAAGCATCCCGAAGTGATTCTACTATGCAGGTTTTGTTAGCAGCAGCGCGGTCGATTTTTTCGCCTTCTGTGGCCATTTGTTGAACTTGAGAGTGTGCGGGGCCTGGCCGCAGCACTGCGAAGTCGGAGAGCGACTGCTGCGCGGACGCTTTGTTGCGAGAGAGAAACAACGTCGCTATCTGAGTAGCCAATGGCACGCCGCACCTTCCGCCGGAGGGTTTCTATGGTCGGACCGTGAGCGTTTCGCCGAGGCATACACAGCTTCGCTGTAAAAAAATAACTTGAACGAGAAAGCATAATAAGATCACTCGTTTATTTCACCCAATCTCGTTGCGATTTTTTTACAGCGAAGCTGTATATGGCTGGCCGACTCGTCCGTTCGTCCGTCCGTCTGTCGCATGTACGCCGAAAACTCCTCCGGCGCAACCCCACGCGCATGCACGAAAAAAGAAAGAGAAAGAGAGGCGCGCTATTGGCGGCGCCAGTAGTGACGGGGTCGCTCTCCGTCGCAGCCGAGCGCACATGCAAGAGTTTCTCTCCGGCTCCGAAATGTGTAAGCCACGCGTCATGCGTACTCCTGAGGAGCAGGCAGCTTTCGATCAGCAACGCCGCGAGCAGAACCGGCAACGAGCTTGTCTGAGCCGTGCCGATGTTGCAGCCCCGGCACAAGAACAGGCTCGTAAGCCGATCGCAAACAGCCACTGCGAACCGAAGGTCCGGCAGCCTGCCAAGCCGTCGTTTAATCAACCATAGGGATTAACGCGGTGATAAACACCGGCGCCGCACGTTTCAGCTTCGCTGGTTAACCGTCTGTACGGAGTGCTTGGGGCGGTGTTCTTTAATTTCAAATATATGAAATATTCACCGTATCGGTGGCTTTGGTTTTTGAAACTTTACCACCCCGTTATACATATCATTATAGTTTTTGTTATGCAGTGAAGTTATCCATCCTTGGGATGCCTTTGCCCCACCGTGAAGCGGTCTTTCCGTAAGCACAAAAGACAGACATGCACAGCTTATTTGTCTCGTAGAAGACGCTGATGTCGTTTTCGTCTTCTCCTGCCACAGCTTCCACTCCACATGTTTCAGAGCTATATTGGGCTACAGATGCATGAAATGACTGTGAATTCGGAAAACGTTCCAGAGCTCCCGTGCGGTTAAAAGTCTTGGTACGCTTCTCTCTGTCACCAAGTGCGGGGCATATTGAGTTAGCTCAGTGGCTTTTGGAGGCTGCCTCCTGCAAGTCAATCAGGCACATCGCCATAAGCGACTCGCTACAGGGGACGTGGCTCTCGTCGGAGCGAACACAGTAAATTAGTCGCACACTCCGCGTACACAATACATTGTACATACAATTGTCGGGACCTTAGAAAATAAAAGCAAACAATCGTGAACGCGAATACAAGTGCGCTAGTGTGGTTATAACATTAAAAAAGGGACAAAAAAGTACAAACCTGAGCAGATGTCACCGCGCGAGGTCCCGGTAATGAAGCGTCGCCATCGGCGCTGAGAAATAGCTGGCCGGTTGCAGTCAACTGAGTCTCCGATTCAGCTGTAATAATAATAATAAAAGAACTATGCATGGGGGCACCTAAGCAGTTCTTTTGACGTGTAAATGCGAGATCATTACCTGTCGCTGTGTCGCTGAGTTATGTCGCTGAGTTTAGTGTTGCGGCAAAATGTTGCCGAGTTGAGTGCTGCTGCGTTATGTTTCCGAGTGTAACCTTGCTGCTAATGAGGCCGCAACAACGCAAGACGACAAACCGGTCATATTGCGATCTCTCAGCTCAGTTTTATAGGCGGTGCTCTCATTAAAGTATTGTTTAACGCACACTGCGTTGAGTGTTCTTTCTCGATGGCACCAATTTTTCAGCACGATGACACCACTTTGCCGAGCGATGACAGTACTTTTCCGAGCGGCACCGTGGTGTTGACACTAGATTTCGTCATCGGGTTCGTAGGCGAACTCCACCTCATACCCTCTGGGGATGTCGTCGTCCGACGGGTACCTTAAGCGCGTTGTATTTGTCGTCCATGGGCTCTGGCGACGGCGTCTGCGGGTTTGTGGCCGCTCGTCCTGGAAGGTGTGACGTCCATGTTTTAGAAAACCTGCCCCTGCCAAGGTTTTATTTTACGAGATGGCATAAAGTGCCACAGAACATTACATGCTACCGAACTTTAAGTGGTCTGCAACCTACACAGCGATGATGATGACGATAGCTAATGACATCTCCTTAGGATCGGGGTGGCGGTAAATAGGCACCTAGCCTATGTGAGCTACTTACATGTTAACCAGAGATAATCTCTGGTTAACCTCCCTGTCTTTCCTTTGCCTTTCTCTCTCTCTGCATGATCCCACATTGTAACCTATCAAGCTGCTTACACCTGATTTGTCTAATAACGTTGTCTTAATCGCCTGTCGTGGTCCCGTCCCCATCTATCGGAGTAAAACTGTGAATTTCTTTGTTTCCATCCTTTGCATCCAATTTACTGTCTCTGTTTCTCTTTTTGATAGCTCTGGGCTGCACGCTCGTACTTACAATTACTCTGTACTTGGTTTCCATTTTTATCGACATTTTCCGAATAAATGTTTGCCCCACTGCCTAAAGTAATGTTCGACAGTGGGTTGAACACCAACTGTCGAACAGACTGGTTCACTATATCGTGTTGTAAATTTTATGCAGACTCTTATTAGGCGCGCGCGCACACACACATACACACACACACACACACACACACACACACATACACACTTATATATATATATATATATATATAGTAGCGTGCGGCAACCGAGAAGCCGTACTCCAGAAAACGACAGTGGCCGGTGCAGAACAAGGAATCAGCGTTTATTCTTTTGCACACGCTTTTTATAGGCAGCGGTTACTTATCCGCTGCTGATATCAGTGCCCGTGATGACGAAGTGGCACGGCATGCACTTGGCGTTACGTCATCACAATATATATATATATATATATATATATATATATATATATATATATATATATATATATATATATATATATATATATATATATACACACACACACACACTTCGCGCCGGACGCTCGCGTTTCTAACTCGCTGATCTCTCGCGCCTCTCTGTTCGCTAATTGATCCTTGATTGATTATTAGCGTAAACGTCATGCATACTAACACGTGCTCATGAAGAGCGTAGAATGTAAAGGTTTTTCATGTGTAGTGATTTCAGTCTCTATAGACTGCACCCCTAGGTCAAGTGTTTAAACATGACGGAACAGTTGATTGAGGAAACCTTTCATACCGCTTGCTCGGAAGATTTTGTGTTGCATTGCTGTGTGTAGCCAAGCGCTTGATAAACCCACATCAGGCCTATACTTTCTGTACATGATGCGCTTCTGTAAGGCTTATTATGCTAGTCATGAATCAGCAAGGCAGCAAATGTAGTGAAATCTGATTCGCCTTAATTTCGACGTGAATTGTGCGCTGCCGTGTTGCCACTCTTTGTCATACGCGTAAGGTACTATATATGCATTATTGACAGTCATTTTTATAGTAACAGATCTGATTGTCAATCACATATGGGGAGCCATTGGGGACCAGTAAATTAGAATGCCTTATCCGAACCAATTCCCCCGCCTTTGTGTTAAATATAGCTGGCTGCTTTTGTGCTTGCAAAGATGGTTAGACGGATATGTCACGGGCTCAAGGAACTCGGGATGAGGCAAGCAGCGAAAGTTGAAACTTGTTTTGACGGGAACTGTCCAGCGATAGGCCTCCTCCGCAACGCACAATTAAGGCGCGTCTCGCACGTCGGCTGCTATGGCACGTCGCGATGAGGCACGGAAGACAATCTTCGCCGCTCAAGCAGGAGACACCTTACAAACAAACAAACAAACAAACAAACAAACAAACAAACAAACAAACAAACAAACAAACAAACAAATCATTACTTACGCGGCCGCTATTTTGAAAGAAAACTTAGCCTGAGCTGCGCTGTTTTGTTCTATTTGCCAGTGTGAAAATGAGAGTGCCCGCTTTCGAAAGTGTGTGCGTTGGTGTGGGGGGGGGGGGGATTGTACACCTTGCCCCCCTTGCCACCCTCTCCCCTCCCGCTAGTACGGTATGTACGCCTATGTCCCTTTGCTTTTTTGTTACGTGGTGTTTTATTGCAGCACCGAAAAATTGAACTGTGGATGCCAGTAGGGGTCCCTGTGATCGCTAGAATTTGAATTCTGTTCTGGAGTCTTATATGCGAATTCAGCAGCAGCAATTTTGATTATGTAGTAAAAGCAGCAGAAGAATTTTATACTGAGCTGATTCTATATTATACTGATTGATTCTATATAATTTTGTACCTACTTGACTTGATTCAGTAGAGATACCAGCAGTAATGGAGGTATTGCCTAATCAAGGAGTAGAGGGGGCATACGTGAATATCTTCGGAAATATTTACAAGGATTCCACAGCTACCTTGTTTCTAAACAAGGAAAGTAGAAAATGACTTATCAAGAAATGGGTAAGGGCAGGGAGGCACAATCTCTCCAATGCTATTCACTGCATGCTTCTAATAATTATTCAAGCTATTCAAGTGGGAAGGCTTAGGAGTGAGGATCAACGGCGAATATCTTAGCAACCTTCGGTTTGCAGATGAAACTGCCCTGTTCAGTAACACTGAGGATGAATTGTAACAAATGATTGAGGACCTTAACCGATAAAGTGTAAAAATATGGTAGAAGATTTATATGAGGAAGACAAAATAAAGTTCAATAGCCTGGCAAGGGAACAAGAATTCGTGATCGCCACTCAGCCTCTAGAGCCTGTACAGGAGTACGTTTATCAAGGTCAATTATTCAAAGGGGACCCTGATCATGTGAAGGAAACTTACAGAAGGATAAAAATTGGTTGAAATGCACATGAAGACATTATCAAATCTTGACTGGGAGCTTGCCACTGTCGTCGAAAAAAAAAGTGTACAATCATTGTATTCTACCGGAGCTAACATATGAGGCAGAAACTTGGAAGTTAGCCAGAAAGCTGAAGAACAAAGATCGCGCAAATAGCGATGGAGCGAAAAATGTTAACTTTAAGAGAATGGAAAATACCGGTGTGGATCAGAGAGCAAATGGCGATAGGCGATATTCTAGTGGACATTAAGAAAAAGAAATGGAGCTTGGCAGGTCATGTATTGTGTAGGGTGGATAAACGCTGGACGATTAGAGTAACAGAATGGGAGCCGAAGGGAAGCGCAGCCGGGGACGTCAGAAAATAATGTGGCGTGATGAAATTAGGAAATTTGCAGGCGGAAGTTGGAATCAGATATAGCACAAGACAGGGGTAATTGGCTATCTCTGAGATAGGCTTTCGTCCTGCAGTGTACATAAAAATAGGATGAAGTAGATGATGACGATTATGATGCCAATTCGGAAAAAAAAAAAAAAAACGCACAGTAGCGCACCGGGCCGCCCTGATGCGCCGTTTCATCCAACCGCCGTCGCCCAAGGGCGCCCTGGTGCTGTCTTGCTTGCGTTTACTTTCTTGAAAACGCTGCGCTCGCTACTTTCCTGTCGAGAATGCTCTGTCATGCTGATTACGCACGTGCCGTTCGTGACTTGGAAGTACCGGACTCGCAGCGTCAAAGAAAGGAAATTCGGACAAGACAGATGACGATTGTTGTTGTGTGGCAAAATACAACCCAAAGGGTGTAATTTTGTTTTACACTCTAAAAACAGTTGCACCCTTTGGGTCGTATCTTGCCACACAACGATAATCGTCATCTGCCTTGCCCGCATTTCCTTTCTTTAACGCTGCGAGCCGGGTACTTCCAAGTCCCGAACGGCATGCGCGTTATCAGCATGACAGCATTCTCGACAGTAAAGTAACGAGCGCAGCGTTTTCAAGAAAGGAAACGCAACAAGACAGATGACGATTATTGTTTTGTGGCAAATATACACCCCAAAGGGTGCAACTGTTTTTAGAGTGCACACTCTCACACTCTAAATACAGTTGCACCCTTTGGGTCGTATGTTGCCACACAACACTCTAAAAGAAGCCTACACCCTTTGGGTTGTATTTTGTACCCAAGCAGTAATCGTCATCTGTCTTGCCCGCATTTCCTTTCTTTAACGCTGCGAGCCCGGTACTTCCTAATCACGAACCGCTTGCGCGTTATCGGCTTGACACCGCATTATCGACAGGAAAGTAGCGAGCGCGGAGTTTGCAAGAGAGGAAACGCAAGCAAGGCAGATCACGATTATCGTTTGGGGACAAGATAAGCCCGAAAGGGTGTAAACTTTATTAGAGTGAATAATCTTCATCTGTATTGTCCGCATTTCCTTTCTTTAAAGTCAGGAACGGCGTGCGCGCCATCAGCATGACAGATCATTCTCGACAGGAAAGTAGCGAGCGCAGCGTTTTCAAGAAAGGAAACGCAAGCAAGACAGATGACAATTATCGTTGTGTGGCAAGATACGACCCAAAAGGTGCAAATTTGTTTACGCTCTAAAAAAAGTAAACACCCGTTGGGGTGTATATCTGAAACACAACGATAATCGTCATCTTCCTTGCTTGCGTTTCCTTTCTTGAAAACGCCGCGCCCGCTACTTTCCTGTCGGCAATGCTATGTCATGCTGACAACGCGCATGTCGTTCAGGACTTGGAAGTACCGGGCTCGCAGCGTTAAAGAAAGGAAATGTGGAGACGACAGATCACAATTATTGTTGTGTGACAAGATACGACCGAAAGGGTTGCATTTCGCTGGCGTTTCTTTTTCTTGGAAAAAACAACCAGACACACTTCAGCATGATATAAATGCTTGATTCGGATGTTACTTAAGCTGCCCTACAACTTTGTAATTGACATGTTTGCGATTCAAGCAGTAATAGCAGTTTACTAATTAAAAGAAATTAATTCAACAATACTTCGTGATTAAAAATATACTGGCTGTAAGTGAATACGACTGCCGCTACTATGCAATCAGCACGATTTCTCTAGAGCTCTTGGTGTTTAAAAAAAAAAAAATGTTGGTCCAAGTTAACTGGGACACCCGGTATATAGGGCGAGGGATCTAGCGTTGTTAGCTCGGGTGATTTACAAGGCCAAGAGGTCCTATTTTTTCGTGCTGCCTTATTTCACTATCTCAGTGCGATCGGAACTTTCTCGAAAAAGCAAATACTTGGCGTCAGTGAAATGATAAGCTACGCTTCAGCTTGTACACGAGTGGATTTTCAGAGGCCTCAAACGAAAAAGATTCCAACACATGTTTTACAAACGCGCCACTCCACTGAAGAGAGCCGAGCCGCCCCAGCAGTGACGGCACTCAGCATATTTCTCGCCCGGTGCCAGCCGGTGCGGGCGGCGCGCCTTGTGTCACGTGGGCGCGTCTTCGGGCGGAAGTGACGTTTGCTTTTGCCGGCGGCAGCTTCCCATGGCGCGACCGGGGCCGGAGAGAGGCGCCGCGACCAACCGTGCTGCTGCTAAGCGTGGTCCGACATCGTAGGGGATCGTTTGGTTGGTCCACGCTTCGCAGGCTTTCGTTCCGAGCTGTTCGGCAGGCCGACGCGACCACCGCTGAAGGCACTGCACTTCAGCTAAGCTCCAACACCATTCAGCCTGCACGCCGTCTTTCAAGCAGAGCGCGAGGGGCCGCCTCGAGCCACGCCACAGTCGCCGGCCCAGACGGCGGATTTTTTGTTCCACCTGCGCGGGCGCCTACAGGCTTATCCTTCTGAGTTCCGGAGGTGAGTTCCGTCCTATTCCTCAAAAGTCTCGACTGTTACTAGTAGAGATCGCGAGCTCTCCGCTCGTAACAGCATGCGACTTCCATTGATCGTGGGCGAAAGCGACCGCATGCCGGCTTGTCAAAAAGGGGAACGGCGCTTTTGCTTCTCCTGCGAGCTCCCGTTCACCGACTGAAAGTCCGATCGGGCGAGGCTGAGATGAGCCGAGTCTAGCCGTGTAGTGGTTGATACACATATCACAGTGGGAAGTTAGCGGCTGTATGGGTTTGCTAGTTTCGCAAACGACGCCGGCAATCCGCGCCTGCACGTCTGTCAGGAAGCAGTCATTTATATTTTGGGCGTTCCCGTCGTTCTCTCAAAGGGTAGGGTCCTCTCTCTACAACGTTGTGGAGAATGAGAGTAGTGCGAGTCTTCCAGGGAAGGGAAAGTACAAAATGCGAGAGGTTCGCACGGTAGCCGCGCCGCGGCCGGCGGTCGGCAGCAGACGATGTTTCGCTTTTGTAAGCGATCGGCCCCAGCGTGACCACGGTCTGTTGGTGCGATGCGCTGGCGTCATACGGGGGAAATGAAGCGCCTAAATCGAGCAGCCGCTTGTCGCTCACTTCGGACCTACATTTCGGCGGCTCACTGCTGGGCCGCTTAAGCGGCGGGCTCTATGCCTGCCATGACGCATGTGTTGGTGATACGTGACGGTTTTTTTGCTGATTGATCTGCATAATATGGTCGCGAAGAACAAAAAGAGATGTTGCTGCCTCGTGTTTTTGCCATCGTCGCACAGACCGCTCATGATATGTTCTTTTTAGCCCGTCACTAATTGTAATGTGGCGCGTCCGGTTGTCGCGAATCTCCTGCTTATTATCGCTAGCGGCTTGATTGATATGTGCCGTATAGTGCCGTATAATTGGATGACATCGCCGTACTGCTGTGTGCACACGCTGGGAGCATTATTATTTATAGCTGAAACGTTTCTTTCGCTTTTTGCGTCGTTCAACTAGCGCTCGCGGAAATGATGAATAATAAAAGTGAGGAAAAAAAAACGAGGCAGGTGTGCTATAGCGCTAGGAAGTGGCATAAATTACGTGCTTCAGAATGTCCGCGAGAAAAGGCAGACGTTTTTTTTTCCTTTGATGGGGCATTCTCGAGTGTGCTGAGCCGTTCGTTACTGTAGAACCACTTATCGTTATGCCTTGCAGGCTCTCGCGGGCAATGTGTGTGATGTAGGTCGCCCTTGAACTGTTCTTTCGTTTATTATACCAATTCATACAGCCGATCGCTGCATCGCCGATCACACACTCACTACACCGAAAAGGCAGTGCACATATTGCGACCACTTCTTTTGACTAACTCGGAGTTCACAACGTGCTCTTTTTCGTGCAGCATAAGCTGTGCTGCCGTTCCTCTGGCGTCGCTGTAAATCATTCAACACAGCGCCGAATGTTTGTTGTCGCGGCATGCTCATTATCGTCGTGACAGATGTGGAGGTATGATCCAGAGCGTATTTGGCAGCCAGCTATTTTACAAGTCTTCTTCGGTGTATTTTAAGGTGACGGGGTCCATGCGTCTTGGTTGATATGTCAGCGCTTCCACTTTGTCGCAGACTTGATACGTGCTGTATACGTGTAATCTTTAAGTTGCTTCAATACATGTTTTAGAAGCGTTCACCAGCCTTTGTATCCAGGCCGATGACGCGTTAGCAGCTATAACTGACAGCTAACGCTTTCGCCCTGATCGCATTAATTTGTATTGGTAGCATGAACGTATTAGTGATAGTCAGCAAGTCTGCAAGTTTTTTTTTCTCATTCGTGTGGCAAAGGCGTTCTTGTTCTTGGCATTGTGGGAAACACGCAGGATTTTTTGTCGGGTCTTCGAATCAGCTTTATCGACGGCCAAAAGTAGAATCATCTTCGGACATTGTGTGCATGTTCACTTTCTTTTTTTCTTTCTTCTTTCTGTTTTGACTTTAGCCAGAACGAACCATTGCCAGCGCAGAAATTTGATGGTATCCATGCCGTGAGCTGTGTTGTTTTTATTGTAGGACGACTTCCGCCAGCGTAATGCCATTTGATTCAGTACCATCTGATTACAATGTGTTGCTTTCTTATCTATAGGCAAGTTGAATAACAGGGCAGACGTTTTAGCACAGTGGTGGTGTCAGCACTTCCAGGTCGGCTTTTGCAGTGGACTAATCGAATTGAAAAAGAAACATGCCGTTCTCACGACAGAGAAGTGTCTCCGAACTTCAATCTCGCATATATATATATATATATATATATATATATATATATATATATATATATATATATATATATATATATATATATATATATATATATATAAATATAAAAATTCAGGTGTGGAGAGCAAAGTTCTCGAACAAGCGTTTCACAAGCCGTGAACCGCTGGACGAATCGTAAGGCTACAACGGCGGAAGCGCGGCGCTTGCCTTGTTGGCTTGTGTCTTCCGATAGCTGTGTTGGATGGCCCAAACTTCGGCGCACTGATGGTAGGTTCAGGTCTGTTTACTTTGAATTATTGCAGAGGCCGGAAGCAACCACGTGACGTCATAGTCGCCATGTTTTGACATTTCTGGCGACAGCCTCGGACAAAGAGCAACTTCCCTTCTTTTGTCCCTGTCAAAACAGTGCCAGATGTTATACTGCCGTATTGCAGTAAAAATTGCAGACCTAGACCTTGCTACAGTGACCCCCCCGCCCCCCCCCCCCTCGAAAAAAAAAAGAAGACTAGTTCCCTTTAATGAAAATTAGTCGCGAGGTACCGGACGAGATTTTAAACAATCAAGCGATAGCCAATGCACGCTTTGCGAGATGTGCGCTGAGGCTTATGCATTTTTTTGCTTTCGGGTTCAGCCATTTCATTGGTACTTGCTTGATAGCATTACAGAGGTTGAATAAAAATGTGCACGATGCGGGTTTGTCACACACACACACACACACACACACACACACACACACACACACACACACACACACACACACACACACACACATATATATATATATATATATATATATATATATATATATATATATATATATATATATATATATATATATATATATACGCCCGAAGAATGGGCATTAGGTAAGGGAAGAAATTTGCACCGTATGAAGAGCAAACAATTATACAAAATTATACAATTATACAATGCTTTGTTAATCATAATACAGCGAAGAGTCAAGTTTACAGAAGCTCTAAAATTCTACGATAAAAAGGAAAGAAAGCGTACAAGAAGCAACGCAGACAAGAAGTTATAAGAAGAAGAATATAATAACATAAGAAGCCGACAAAGACACCAAGGACAGCATAGGGGAAATTGCTTGTACTTGCTAATTGAATTCATGAACTTATAAATTAATGGAAATGAAAATGGATGAAAAAACAACTGGTCACAGGTGGGAACGATCCCACATCTTGGCATGTTGAGGGATCGATGCTGTTTGGACTGATATCCCTTCTGCAAGCCGTATACACACTCAACGATCGATGGACAATGCCTATGCGTCTGAAGTAAGCTTACCTTAGTTGCGAATAGCGTTTGCCGTACACGATTTGTTTGAAATCTGTTGCATTTAATTGAGAAAGCCGAATCATATCGACAGAAGGGAGCAGACCTTGGTTTTAGGCCTCAATGGTTCTTGCAAAAATTGCCGAAGGTTAACAAGTTACAAAAATTAAAGCACGACGTATACTAACTTCTAACTCTGCACAACAAACAGAGATCGCAGTTTTGTAAACTATATCTGTTAGAGCATCTCAAGCGGACAAATGTGGGGCATGATTTTCAAATGTGGTGCAAATGTGGTGCAGCTTATGTGAAATTCTTATCGTTTGCGAGGGTATTGCAGAAGTACTACTCACAACTTAGGGGTGTGTTTAAGAGCTGTACGTCAATTCTGTCCATTTTAGATGTCTCAATAGGTGGCAGTTTACAGAATAGCGAAACTTTCTTTATTGACGAGTTACAGAGCTGTGGACTTGACGCTCGAGTTTCTTAAAGTTTTGCGATTTTCAAGAATGTTCCTGGAACAGTTGAGTGCCCAAATTAATTATCTACTTCCTGCAGTGAGATTTTAACTTTTGTTTTCTTCTTTTAACTACAACAGGCGCCATTAAATTCGGTCCAGTGAAAATTGAGAAAAGTTATTTTCCATGTATTTATAGACGGGATCTTCCGCGGCAAAGCTCACTCCGTGTGCACAATATGCAAGCTCGACGTGTGGTAGAGTACGAGACAGTTGTTCTACTATGTTCTGCAGTTCAGATCGCTTCACTGATTTGATCAGGTACATACATATGGCATTTTTGTTCAGTTGGAAACATATGACCCTGAAACGCATCCACAACGGATGTTAGAATTCCTGCCTGTGGGCGTTCGCTTGCCGGAAACGCCACCGACGAGTGTTGCATCACCGGTATTCTGTACTGTGGTGGATTGTTGTGAAGTCGGCGGTCCGTGCGGCCACGAAGGTTCCATAGATGATGCCGTGCCAGGTGCCGGGAGAAAGAACGGTCCCGAGCGACGTTCGAGCGATGAGAAGAATAGAGAGATAGATAAAATTTATTGACAGGAAAGACACGTCGACCTGAGCTAGTGCGCTCTAGTCTGCTACTCTGCACTGGGGAAGAGGGAAGGGGAATGAAAGTACTGGGATGGGTGATGATTAGAGAAGTGGTGAGTGCTTATGTACATGAGACAGTTGTCTCGCTAGAGCTGCCCGTCTAGCTTGATGTCCTGCAGAAACTTCAACAACGCTTTAGTTGCCTGCATTGAAGTTGCAGTGACAGGCCATGGGCCGAGGATAGCGTCCTCCGACAGCGGTTGCCTGCCAACGCTGGCTGGGGAATTTTCCAACGTCCTTCGCTTCAGCATATATGCTGGGCAATCGCACAATATGTTCCAGTGTTTCAGGCGTCTGGCAGTGTTCACAATCAGGTGCTCGTAGCGACGGGTGAAAACAACGCCCAGTCGAATCCTGTGTAGCAATGACGTTTTGCTCCGCGTAACCTTCGGGAGCAAACAGAATTTACCGTCTGGGTCGATCATATGTAGGCGTCTGTGGGTGTTGTCATCGTGGACTCTGTATGCCTTTGTAAGGTCCTGCATGAGTGCCTTGATCATAGAGTTGGTTTCAGGTCGCGTGTAGGCAATCCGTACTTCATCGGAGTAAGAGAATGGCGATCTTGCCTCACTGTCAGCAAGTTCATTGCCAATCACACAACAATGACTAGGCAACCTTAGAAAAGTGATCACGTGGCCTCCTAACTCGGCACTGTGATGAAGTTCGGCGATTTCCAGCATGAGCAGGTAATATGGTCCTTTCTTTAAAAACCATTATAGCGCCTGTAGCGCTGATTTGGCATCGCAGAACACCGTCCATCTATGAGGTGTCTGCGTTCTCATAAAACGGACACCCTCCCGTATTGCCGCAAATTCCGCAGCCGTAAATGTCGATTTGTGGTCTAATTGAAATGGCCTAGTAATTCCAAGTTGTGGGATAACTAATGCTGCCGTTGTGGCAAATGGTGTGACGGAACCATAGGTATATACTTGTACAGGCCCACTATGTGATGTAAATATATGGGACAGGGTGAGCTGTTCCAAGCCAATAGAGGAAACGTGGGATTTCTTCGTAATTCCGTGTATTTGAAGCCTCACTAGTGGTCCCGGTAATGTCCATGGAGGTGTCTCGGGGATGTTGCTGGCCTGGATCGAGCTTTACAGAAACGGCTCCATCTTCAGAGCGCACTGCATGCTGAAATCTTTGCATGTACGAGCCTCTCTCACAACAGTCCAGGTCCGCTTTTTTATCCCGTTTATTTCCCTCTTTCACCCGTCGAGGGAATTCACTGGCCAATCACAAAACCCGAACTGTTCACAATATTCCGTCCCGAACGTCCCACCTTTTTGCAGAACTCCTTGATCTCCAACGTTGCTCAATACGAGGCAACCACGTGGCAAACTGTAAACCTGCTGTCGACGCTGTTTCCACGGGAGTCCTCGACAATGGCCCCTTTCATCAATTAGTGGCCTCTTCGTGACGGTCAATCTGTCAGTTCGGGAGACTGGCCTTCGCGGTAGTCGGAGGGCGGCGTTGTCGCCGTGAAGTGAGCTGTCATTGTTTACGCGTCACCGTCGGCGCCAGGTCCCGTCGTTGTCCGGCCGGGGACTCGTCTCGCCTGTCAACTGTGGGCGGTCGAAAAAAACCGATGGTTCGGAACATAATTGCTTGTCCGTAAGCATCAGGTGATGCTGATTTAGTCGCCTCGAGTAAACGACGAAGCGTTAATAGCACTCCACAGCCGTACGTCTGCCGGTGAAGCACCCTTTGTTCCGAGGGATCACCAGACACAACAGGATAAGCACAACCGGAACGAGGTCACGTGATTCAGATGCTATGAGTAAAAAAAAAATATGCAAAGGCACTTTGGTTTTGCAATGGGCGATGACAGCACGATGTATTGCGTGGTGGTGGATTTGCTGACTGCAAGCTTGTTTGCACGCTCTATATCACGACTAAAACTTTGGAGGCGATGGCAGCAGCGAAAAATTTATATTCTCATGTGGTGCTGTTGTGCTGCCTGAGATTTAAACGTGCATCGGCCAAACCGTGCATTCTACTACTCTATTTCAGGCTGCATGTCTAGAATGCAAATTTTTTTTATTATTAACTCGCGGTCAGTACCTTTTTGCTCGCCGGTGTATACGTACATTGCACTATGATCACAAGAATAATTACTTCACAGTCTTGATAGTGTACGAATGTGTAATGGTCACATCGAATATTCCTTTCACCTGAACACGTATTCGTTCACCGTTACAAGGTGTCGCCTTTGCTGTCACCATAATGGTTGTGTCACTGCGGCACGACCTTCGTTCGGCTATTCTTCGAGGAGGTTAAACCCGATCGAGTCCGATCAATTGATCGGCAAATTTTGCCCATCTGTCCGCGAATGCAAGTTTTGTTCACTATGTAGCGTTGGGAGACGTGCTTCAGTGTGATCTAAGTGAAGGCTGCGTCGCGACTGTCGTTTGTTTGACACCGGACCATATGTCTCGTTTATGCTAAGGCACTTGCCAGCTTCCGCGTTTAAAGCACGCGCGAAGCGTGGAGGTTGATACGGGCTTAGAGGGGCACACTGCAGGGTCAGAGAGAACATGGCATTGAGAGTAGGGATCGCGGTTTACCAGATGAACGCCTTGTTGCTACTGCTGCTGGGTCGGTCGGTATCTTGAGGATATATGCATGCAACAAATATATCCTCAAGATACCGACCGACCCGGCAGTAGCCAGAAGCGACGTCAAACCCGGGCGTGCAGGCGAAAATAGCCTTGCTTTAAGATATGGGCGCAAATATGATTGAAATAGGACTTTTTGTGCACAAAGCTCGCTACTATCAGTTCACTTGTGAAGTGTGATAAGCGAATGCAGGAATTAAGAAGCACGGACGCATTCCGAATTTGGATCGGAAACAGTCGTAACTGGTCTCTACTTCATTTCGCATATGAAGAGTAGTTAACGTAAACACAGCCAGATACGCTCGGGAGCAAGACACCCAAACGACCCATGTGGGCGTAAAAATCAGTGCGAGCTGGCGATTCGGGGGTGGAATTCACTACGCGAATTTACGAACAAATTTTGGCGTATGACATATATTACGAAAAAAAGCGTATTCACAAAGCTAAAACTGTTCGTAGGATCAGCACGCTTGCGATGCCCGCCGCTGCAAAGACGCGCTGTAGTCGAAAAAAGGCGTGCATGTTATGGTGGCGCAGGTGCGAACTTGAATACATACGCCAATGGTAAGGCGTAAGTCTATTCACAAAACTTAAACAGCCATCGCAGCTGCCGACGTAAAAAGAAATTTCTGCAAAAGGAGGGTGACAGTCTTACGAAGCTAATTTTATGTCTGTCTGCGGCCACTCGAGCTGACGCGCGTAAGCGTTGGAACGCGCTGTAGCGGCGGTTTGCCCAGAGGCCACGACTGATAGCCGAGGATGGCGCGTGCTTATACCTTTGTGGCGCGCTATGATTTGTACGCACTAAACTGCATTGAGCAGTTTAGTCCGTACCGTAGTTTCGCGATTCTAACCACCCCCCTCTATTTTCGCGATAAAACAGGGAAAAAAGTTTGCATGCGAATCTAAGCACCCCCCTATTTGTTAGGAAGCGCGCGTAGCCAAGGCCACCAAGCGCGCTTGCTCACTCTGTCATCGAGCCGGAGCCGTCGGAGTCCCGAGGTGGCACGGCATCCGCGGCGCGAGTAAGTCGTACAGCCGGACTGTACGGGTGTATGGCGAAAGCTACAGAAAGCGTCCCCATCAACCATCGCAAAGTGGATTTCGGATGCTTGGAAGCGGGTCCAAGTGGACGCTGTGGTCAAATCATTTAAGAACTGCTCGATCACAAACCACTTCGACGGAACGGAAGATGACCTGCTTTGGGATACCGAGAGCGGCGTTTCAAGCGGTGCGACGAACTCGAGTGGCAGTGATAGTAACTGAGCATCCGACACAAGCGGTCGGTTCACTGTGTGCACCGATTTTTCTTTTGAATGTTTGCAAAATAAAATGTTATTTCTCGCACCCGTCTCGTCGTGATGTCGCAGCGAAAAGAGGGAGGGGGGGGGGTCATTCTAGATTTTTCGAATCTAAGCACCTCCCCTCACTTCGGGCATCGCGATCGTGAAAAAAGGGGGTGCTTAGAATCGAATAAATACGGTGTAATTGGGCGTGCGTTGCTGTGGAAGGCAATAACATTAATGCTGTGCTGCGAACTTCTGGTCAATGTCTGATAGGCTGCGTTTCTTTATGCGCGCAATAGCCTGAATTTTCATACTCGTCATGAGTCTTTTGGGTGTTAGCAAATAGAAGTGCAGTGACAACCGTCCCTGACAACCGTCAAGTTTGTCATTGATGTGTTTTAAGCACTTCTATAGTTCTTTTTTCTGTTTCTGTTTTTTTTTCTAGTTTGAGCACTATCTCGCTCACAGGGCTGCGGATGACTACTTTTCCCAACGCTTTTGACGTTATAATTGTCCATGCGAAATGAAACAACGAAAAAACGCCTAAACGTTTCTAATTATCAAAACTTGTTGCTGTTGCACAATTCGATGCCGTCTTACGTGCTGTTAGCCTCAGCCTTCTATAACATAGCTCATAGCTTTAATTCAGCATCAAGTTGAAGCGACGTAGTGTCTGTACTCACGGTTTTGTTCATTCTTTGGCCTACGATGTCAGCAAGCGTATGCGTACGACGGACGGAAATACTGCATGTGATATGAAGCGGGATGTCAATACCATGACATTACAAAAATGAAAAAAGAAAAGCTATGGGGGCACCTAAGCAATTCATATGATGTCTAAATGCGAGAGCATTACTTGTCGCTGAGTTTAGTGTTGCGGCAAAATGTTGCCGAGTTGAGTGCTGCTGCGTTATGTTTCCGAGTGTAACCTTGCTGCTAATGAGGCCGCAACAACGCAAGACGACAAACCGGTCATATTGCGATCTCTCAGCTCAGTTTTATAGGCGGTGATCTCATTAAAGTATTGTTTAACGCACACTGCGTTGAGTGTTCTTTCTCGATGGCACCAATTTTTCAACACGATGACACCACTTTGCCGAGCGATGACAGTACTTTTCCGAGCGTCACCGTGGTGTTGGCACTAGATTTCTTCGTCGGGTTCGTAGCGAACTCAACCTCATATTATAGGGGGATGTCGTAGACGTCGTCGACGAGTACCTCAAGCGCACACTGCATCTTATTCGTCGGCCATGGGCCCCGGCGTCTGTGGACTCCCGACTACGCGAAAGGCAGAGCGAGCGGCTGCAGCTCGCCGTGCTCGCTTCGCAGTTACTTCGCAGCCGCTCGCTCTGTCATCTAGTGGATCGCCCACCAGGCAGAGCGCAGCCACGTGCATAGTCTCGAACATATTCATCACTGTCGCCCGTAGCAACTGTTGCACAATGCAACGGTGGTGGAATGGTTAGCGCGCTCGGCTACGGAGCGGCAGCAGTGAGAGTTGGGTAGAGGATCGAATCCTCACCGTGCCTACTTCTTTATTTAATTAGATCAAGATGACGTAATTGGTGTGCCGTTTTTCTGCCACGGCTTTCTGATGACGGCGGGTTCGCACAATGATCAGGTAATGCTCTCGCATTAACACACCCCTCACCAGGTCCGGCCATTTTGAGCCGACAAGCGCCGTGCATACAATGCGCACCAACGATAGTGGCTGCTAAGTATTACATTGCTACGCGCCGCGGAAACAGCTGAAATTTCAAACCGAACGCCGTTTGCCCTTCTCGCGGGCGCCGCGCTCCAAGCCGGGAGGGATGACGCATGCGTGCCAGTGCGCCTGCGTACGTGCGTCTTTGCTGTGACGTCGTTCCTATGTGACTCGTGACATCGAGAATTATTCCAGGCCAACATCTGTTATTTGTGTAATCTGTTGCATCCATACACGAACTGAGGTTTAGAGATATAGTAAAACACAAACCGAATGTCTGGGTGTATTTGTTTTACTTCGCACCGCAGCAAGAGAGATGTACGATCAGCGTCAAATGAAACGTGAACAGCCGAGCGCGTGGCCGAAGCATAACTGAGGGTATACAGTGCGCGCTGTCCAGTCATCACCATTGACAGGCACGCACATCCTGTTTGCATGGCCGCACCGCGCGATGCCCCTATAGGGAGATATTCTCGCTTCTGTTCTGATTCTTACATTCCAAAGGGAGAAAATAAAGGTAATAGAGAACAGAAGCTAACATTTGCAGCTTACGGCGAGTGTTGTCGCACAGTTCGCCGGAACCACAAGTGCTATCGGCGCGAACAGCGGTGCGCGGGGTGCAGTTTGTATCGTCGTCATCATAGATTCGCTTACGTGGTTTGCCGTTTGTGCGCCGCATTCAATCTTTCAATTGGCAAACTTGCGCAGCGCGGTATCGCTGGCAGCCGCGACGATGGCCGGCGGGGGCATGCCGTGCGCGTGTGGCCGTTTGTTTTACTCCCAAACGAGCGCCGTTCGGCCAAATGAGATGTGCGCGTTTGTCAGTGGTGATGACTGGACGGCGCGCACTATACCCTCACTTATGCTTAGGCCACGCCATAGAGTTTCTAAATAAATATTCTAGAGGGAAATGCGGCGCTAGTGTCTACGGGGGCTTTCTTGAGCGTTGCCTCAACGTACATGGGAATTATGGGAAGTACAGGCTTCGGATTGACTTCGATCTTTAGACTAGTGGCATTTCCTTGTGGCGCAGTAAACGAAGCTATACTCAAATATTATCGCGTAAAATGTAATTTTATTTCTGAAGTATTTTATATAATGTACAACGAGTTACATAAACTTTGTATGACTGAGATTGAAGCACGGTTTACTATGGTTTATCAACAGAGCACACCAGGGCATGCATTCTTGTGCGATTCTGTTGCCGATTTAATGCCAGAGAATACTTTTTATTTATTTTTACAACAGCAGTAACAACCGTACATCTACTTATATAAAAATACTCATCTAGTATTTATGGAACAAAATATGTTGTATTGTGAGAAAGTGTTGCGCCCTTGAGATGAATGAATACCAGAAGAGTCGTGTCTGCTACGATGCCTGCTCGCTGCAAACGCGAGGCTTCCCGCAGACGACAGGAGCTTACGAACTCTTTCGCTCTTTCGAAAGGCTGCGTCGGCTGTCACGATTGCTGAACGTCTCCAAGTACTTTTAAGCGCATCTGCTGTAGTGCTAGCTAGGGCGCTTGTCGCCTCCGACGAGTATGTTCCATTATATTTTATATTGACGTACCGCTACCGAAGCGTTATGGCGTGGCTTTGCACTTACCCATTTTGTGACACTAGACTACAGCCAGGAAGCAGCAACCTTTCCTACCACAAGTAAGTTCGTGGTCTCAAAGTCCTAAAATATTCAATTCCATGAGCACATAAACGAGCAATGCGTAATAAAGCCCTCAGTAAAATTTGATTGTCAAGCCACTAGAAGTACAACTGTCTGTCTTGTATCAGTAGTACCTTCGTTTTCCTATTCTGAAGTTTCATAAAGCTCGTAACGCTACAGCGCCAACATAACACATTTAACAAACCAAGGTCCAAACGGTCAAAACATGTTCTTTCGACGTTTACGATGCCGTCGCTTTTTCGTCAGGGCTTCGACACTACACCTCGACACGAACATCGTCCCAGCCGCTGGCCCAGCGCGCTATCACCATTTCGAACAACAGAACAAAGGCAGACAGCTTTGCGTTGCACTGTTCTTGGAGCGAAACCAAAACTGCCAAAAAATACTTGTAGACTAGTTCTCCAGTCAACAGAATGCCAATCCGTAGCCTGTACTTCCCATCATTCCCATGATGGCTGAACGATCGCAGCGCCAGATTCCCCTCTAGTTATACTAATATCAAACTCTGTGGCCACGCGCTCCGCTGTCAACGCATTTGACGTTGATAGTACTTCCGTTTCGTCTGCTTCTTCCCACATCATGCAGTCGCGCGCGCTGACACCGAAACTATGCCATTTTCTACCGTGTTCCAGCGCGCGATCATGCTCTGTGATCTGCTTGTGTCTGCCTCAGCGTTCGCGTAACACTGACTTATACCGCTAGTCAGGCGTTCTCGTGCACAGCGAAACGAGGCAAACACAATAGCTTGCGCGCGATACCGTCAGCGGAAGTGCACCGCGCAGCAAAAAAGCGAGGGGGAAACAAAATGAAGGCGGGGCCCGTGACGTATGCGTCACGCGATCCTCGAGGTCCGGTATGGGAGAACGCAGGGAAGGAGTTCCGCTTGCGGAGGCTACGCGGGGCAAGTGGAGAGAGTCTCTCTCTTGGCAAGGGCGCTCGCCTCCTGAAATCCTGGGTTCGCGGCTGGGCCTCTCGATTTTCGGAGTCCTGGCTGCCCGCTGGCAGCCAAATGGCAGCTAGCTAGTTCCGGTCTTGGTAGGAAGTCACGTGGGCTGGGATCCCAAGACAACCCGAACCTGCCCGAAGTTTGCAAAATGGAACGCCGGGACAGCTGGCCAAATGTAAACATGCTACCAGCATGGCAGCAGCGCCCGGCAAGGCCGGCGCGCGCTCGGCGTCGTCGGCCCATTTATGCGTTGCCAGCTTGAAAATATGTAGTTGCATTCAGGGATACGATCAGTTTCGCACGATTTCGCGCGACTCGGCTCAGGACGCGCACTGGGCCAAACTCACCTTGCGCAGCGCAATAGATGGCCTCCGACGCGTCCGATGACAAGACGCGAAATCGCGCGTAAGTGATCGTATACTCGAAAGCGATAGCTCGAGGATCCTTGCTCGCAGCGATCACGTCGCCCACCGGCGGCGACATTCATGAGCTGGCGTTGTGTCATCATTTCACAAGACATGAAAAAACGGGATATCGGGTACGTCTCATTCGCATAAAATTTCGTGCCGACCTGCGATCACGTCGCCCACCGGCGACATTGATGAGTAGGCGTTGTGTCATCACTTCACAAGACATGAAAAAGCAGGATATCGGGTACGTCTCATGCGCATAAAGTTTCGTGCCGACCTGCTTGGGCTTCGATTTCAGAAAGTTTGTTGTGGCTGATGGTGCTTCTCATTTTGACTCTAAGGAGCTGGGGACGCGGCTGGCGCATGAAAATGCACGCTGCCTGCATGTGACAAGTGAAACGTTTCACACGAAAAACAACATTGGTCGCGATCATGAGAGCAATGAGCCAATGTACGTGTGTCTAATGTACGTGTGCCTATTACTCAATCAGTGTATTCTTAGATCAACGGGCTGCAGTTCGAACACATGTTGGTTTCGAGCTGCCACCCAAGCATACGACGGAGAGACGGACGCGAACACCGGCTAGCTGCAACGCCTTCGCTAACTGCAGAAAAAGGAGATATCTCCGCGTACATACGCGAGATATGTGAAAAGGAACACCACCAGAGAAAGACGAGCCGAAAATGTACCGCAATATGTGTGAATGAGCGTCTACAACTTGCGTGGAACACGATGCAGATAACATGCTCGCATGAGAGCGCGGCGCGCTGATCGCCGCGAAGAAGCCTTGGGGACAGACACATATACACACGCAAAAGCTTCAAACGGCTCACCACTGCTCGTATCACACCGCTTCGCAATGCGGAACGGTGCGTTAGCACCTAAAAAGATAACGCTAGAAGTAAGGAAATCCGAAGATGACCGTAGACAGTTGGCTGAGCGAGGTAAATTTAAGTCCTGAAGCGCCCGCGTTGCAATCCGTGAAGTCTCTGCAAAGATGGCCTGCTAGCCAGAGAACTTCCAGAGAGCAGCCAGACCAAAATCGTCCTGGCAGGTTCTGGCAGCCCGCGGGTAGCGAGAACCGTCCAGCCAGCAAACCGTCCAGCCAGCAAACCGTCCAGCAAAACGAACGCCCGGCGGAAGTGCGTCGCGCGGTCTGCGAAAGCAGTGCGCGTTTCGTTGTCGGTAGGCGCTCGAGAACGTCGTCGACCAGCACCTTATAGAGGGCACCGGCTGCCGAGGGAGCTGATATTACAACCGGCATTACAACCTCACCTGCAACCAACCGTGTGCAGCGCGATCGCACACCATTCGATGAACGCATGGGTGCTGGGCCCCTTGCCTTAAGCCCATGTTTACCACATATTATACAGTTTTTTTCCCATTTGCGTAATTAGTATCGAAATAAATACATTTAGTCGCTTTGTAATATGTGGTGGCGGGGATGTTACTACAGGCGGGCTCAGCCTCGCAGACCTGGCCGGCAATTGCTCCGCCCGAGCGTCTCCTTGTGCGCCAGATATGTCACCATGTGTCCATCAGTCCTATCTTTTGCAGAAATGTGAGAAGAACGCGTAACACTCTCACTGCAATCCTTCTGACGGCGGGGAACCGGCGGGCGATGGTTGCGCTTGTCGGCGCCGTAGCAGACGCCCGGAAAAGGATGCTGTCGAATAAGGGTGTGCAGTGGTTTGCCGAAATAATATAGCCTCAACCACATGTGCACGATGTGCGATCATGCTATCAGTTGTCCGCACTTCCTTCATTTCGTGTCGTTTAATCCGATATTTGCTTCCTCCTGGCTCTCGTACGACGCCGTTAAGTTAAACGCGCTGCCACTTCGTTTGCACCCTTACCTCACAGTAAGAACGATTTGGCCGAGAAATTGCGTACGAACAGCGCAACTTAGTGAATTCCGCCCCAGGTTCATACCGCCATGCAAACGAGGTCACTGTTCGCGTCTACCTTGATATGAAAGATTAATAAAAATTTCTATTTGGACATTGTGCCTCCAGCACGGCGTTCAAATCGTCTCCTCGGATAAATGTCACTGCATGAAGTCTTGACATCTCCTCCGAGCTTGGAGGCGGAGCAATTACCAGCCAGGCCATCTAGGCCATCCCTGCCTGTAGCAACATCGCCACCACCTAGGACCACACGTACAACCTTCGATGCAATACTTTCATGTGACCCGATTCAAGTATATATGCCACAAAGCAAACATTCGAATGAAGGAAAACGTATGCACGCGCTGGTATCGGGCGATATTTAAAGCGCTCTCGCAGCAATCGTTGAAAAGACCGATTTCTAGGCTTTAACGTCCCGGACTAGAACTTGGGCGATTAGCGACACCACACAAGACTCCCAACTGGCTCTATCTTATTTCAGTGCAAACAGATTCTTTACATTTCCCAAATGCCTACTTGTCACACTGCCGCGCTAAACTAAATGTGACGTCAACGGAATACTTAGCACACGTTGGGGTCGGAATACTTTGGAACTGGTACTAGTATCAGGATTTCGGCTACATGAACTTCATTCCGCCTGGCTTCAATACCGATGTTGCGTCATGTGGCCTGTTGGTCAGTTGGTCAGACAAGTTGGTCAGTAAAACGTTGTTAATGACCTAAGAGAAAAGTGTGTTTTAGCGTAATTGACCGTCTCTTCAAGCAACCTACCTGGACATGGAATCGGTGCCGTCACAGAGGCATTCTTTTTTTAATGCTTTTGAATTTAGAAGAAAAATGCGCGGTAGTTGGCCTACCGTATACGTGTGCATGCTCACGAAGTCCCACAAAGGGCGTTTCACGACCTCTTCAACAGCTGCTTGAAGTGTTATTACGTGACCTATACCGTGTTTATTATTTATTTATTATTTTTTTAGTTGCAGAAAAGTTTTAAAGCTGCCTGTGACAGCACAATTCTAAGCCTTGAGCTAAATTACTCGATGAGGCGGCCATTACTTTTAAGACAAATCAAAATTTTTAATGAACAGTTAACCTAACTACACTAATTCATTTTTGAATTACTTTGCAGCACAGATTTGAATGTGCGAGTCGTAGCCGGACAGTTCGCAAGTCATATCCGCTTGGAACGAATTATCAGGGCTATATACCGGTTTCGAGATATTAATTTTCGAAGTCTCCGACGAAATGCATTGTCGTTCCAGTTACTTTTGTGCTTCGCTTCAATGCATGAAACAGCGTTTTCTTTAAAAAAAGGTAAGTGGAACAACAGTTCATTTTTACCTCAAGTTTGACGGCACATATATAAAAACCGGTGCCATTCTCAGAATTCGTTCCAAGTCGATATGCCTTGCAAACTCACTAGCTACAATTCGTATGTTGATATATGTTCCATAAATAATTAGTTAAAGTATAATTATTGTAATTATTTTATTTATTCAATTGAGCATTTTCATTTCTAGTAGAAATAGTGGCCGCCTCATCGAGTAATTTAGCTCAGGGGTTAGAATTGGGCAATTTTCTGGCACATGTACTAGTGAGCTGTTTTAAATAGGCGGCCAAATGACTTTCATATACTAGAGAATTTGACCTTATGAATTGGACGTGAGGCATTGCGTGCAGCGTTGGCGTGTAGACCATTTCAGGACCTTGGGGTCCTGAAATGCCCAGAAATGCCTTGCGAAGTTGAAGTGCGTGGCACAATGAAAAAAAAAAATGGCCAAAAAAACATTTAAAGGAGAGCCCCTCCGCCAGGGCGGCTGCCTGCCTCTTATATACATTGGCTGCATAATCGGAGGGCATACTCAACCCGACATATTGTCTTGTAAAGAAGCGACATTTGTCGTGAGCTTCTGCGAGAGACATGAGCTTTTCTTTCTGCGCGCATGTGTGTGTTCTCGCATTTGCAGGGGACAAGAAAAGGTCGTGTGGTGGCACAGCTGCTGCATGCAAAGGCATGCATGCTTCTGCATGACCAGGGGCCCTATAACGTAAAACTATTCCAATATGTTTCTATTCCAATCTCCTGACGTCAAATTTGCGTAACCACCGACGCAAGCACCGGGCGGTCACCCGCAGGGTTGTCTGAACAGACCAATCAAACGCTCTCCTCGTTCATAGGAGGTCACTTTTGTTTGCTTGCAAAACGAATAACATTGCCTACACTGAGCGGCTTGTCTTATTTAATTGGCTCGCAAGAGGCGAGGAGCACGCTCAAGTGGAGAGGGATTTGATGGGGCCGAGCCAGTGCACTGAAAATCGATAACCGGATGAAGAGGGTGGTGCCGGCGTCTGCGATTGGTCGGCTTTCCCTTACTTAGCTTGTGGTGGCTGGTCGAAAATCACGGCGGCATGCAACGGAAGCTTAAGAATGACGCCAAAACTGACCCTCAGCAAAGAATAGTTGGCAGAATGAGGTAGTAAACGTGCCGAAAGGGCTCGAAAACGTTACACGGCCACGCAAGAAGTTTTATTATACGCAAATACACCCATGCTCTCCGGCAGGTGCGAGTAGCCAGCGTCTCAGCGATCGGTGGCAGCCATCTTTTATTCCATTCGGAACGGGGCAGCCTGCGGCTATTCCGAAGAAAATGCAGTTTTGTTCGGCATATTAATGCATCTTTATCGTGTACACGTCACTTTGACGCGGATAGTTTGTGCGGTTTTGTGACATCGCGTGACAGGCAGGGGAAGTGGGTGCAGCCCGAAAGCTTTTTACAAATAGCCGAGGGCTAATGGCGAAAGGGGTCGAATCAGAAATAACTGTTTTTCTTTTTGCTGTCAAATTATGCATAATCAGTGTGTACACATCATATCAGATGGGGAGGTATCGCGGTTTTTGTGACGTCGCGTGACAGACAGGTGAAGTGGGCGTGGTCGAAAAAGTTTTTGACCAATCGCGTTGGGCTGATAGCAGAATTGGAATAGAAAAGTTTGGAATAGTTTTACGTTATAGCGCCGCAGTTTAGTCATATCGTAAGAAGCCAAGAAACAAAGACACCAAGGACAGCAATTACTTGTATTTGCTGATAGAATTAGAGGAATATTAAATTAGTAAATAAAGGTGGATCAAAAAACAACTGGCCGCAGGTGGGTCACGAACCCACGTCTTTGCATTACGCGAGCGATGCTCATACCAGTTGAGCTACCGCGGCGCCGTTTTCTCATCAAGTTTCTGAGGTATTTAAGATTATCTGCGAGCACTAAACCTGGGAAAACGTTGTGTGACAAGTCCTGGTGCTTCTATGAAAAGGTTATGTGATATGTACCCTGGATCCCTATTGCAAAAACCAGCGCCACTGGGACCCAGTGCGCCGGATTATGGGCCCAGTACAGCGCGCTGGACGCTGGGGCGCTGGGAAGGCGCGGCGTACTGGGAGGCACTGGCTACTCGTGCGAAAAACAGCTCTAGCGCGTTAAATATACGGTGCCTGGACACCGTATATATTTTTTTGAATACAAAAATCAAGAAAGAGCGGTTTAAGTGCAATAAAAAAAAGAAAAAAAAACGTAAAAAATAAAACTGCTCTGACAAGGATTCGAACGTCCGACCTACAGATCCCAAGCCCGTCATTTTACCACTACGCCACGCCATCTTTTTTTTTTTTCTTTCTTTCATGGTATTTATTATAGTTGCATTCAACCATTCAACCAGACGTTCACCAGTTCTGCATAGTCAGAGAATGGAGGGCACAATGAAAGTCACACACAGAAAAGGTAGCGTTCATACTGTGAGTAGAAACGTTCGTGTCACTTTAGAAGGGTGGCAAGGATAAGCACCTCAACAAAACAGGGTACCAGTCCGGTTGTACACCGAGTCCATCATAAACCTGCTTTAGGTGTAGTGTCATTTGGATGAAATTTGCCCTTGTAGGTACAACCGTTTCGGCGTTGCGGTCCATCATTCGCGTTTTCCACAAACTGTGCATTCCCATTACAAAAAACATATCGAAAGGCGCACTATTATCACAGGTTGGTAGCAGGTATCGCACAGTATGAGCGTTAATCTCAAAGTCTTTCTTTAAAGTCCGTTGGAGGACATCCCAAAATAGGATGGCGTCGGTGCAGCTAATAAAACAATGTTCAATTGTCTCTGGTACATCACAAAGGCGACAGTTAACAGAAGAGACAAAGATACCCTTTTTTTGTAGCCATGTTTTAACCGGTATGGTTTCACTATGAACTTTATAAAAGAATGTTTTGCAGCAAGGGGATAAATACATTTTGCGAACTCGCTTTAGCACATCGTGGCCTGGCAATTTAATGTATATTGATCGGTAAAGTGGAGGCGGAAATAGCATGGATAGTAAGTCATTGTACAACGTTTTGCGCGACACAGAATACAAGTATTCAGTGGAAAACCGAACTGTCAGGAAACGAACCGCCAAGTAAACTTCTTGCATGAACCCCCACAAGCATAAGCGCGAAGAAAAACTTGAAGAAACAACTAAATCAGGTAACACATTAACAAGTGTGACTTGCATGTATGAACGAATTACAGGATGGGAAGTATCGCGAAAATAGAAGAAACGAGACACTATTTGCCGCACATAAAGATGTACTAAGCCCAGCCCACCTTCACTAACAGGCCTAAAGATATTATCGCGCCTCATGGGCTCAAAAGTTGAAGACCATACGAAGGTTGCAAAGATACGGTGAAAGCGTTGGATGTATAGCCTAGCACAATGGATAACTTGCAATACATAGAAAATTTTTGTTGCCAAGAACTTATTGCAGGCTTCGGCTTTCCCAAAAATAGAAAGTCGTTGTGGAACGAATGTCTGGGCGTAACTTTGCAGTACAGAAACCCGTTCTTTCCAATAGTGTGCGCTTAATTTATATGCGTCTAGCGGCACGCCAAGATACTTTGGCGGGACATCAGTCCACTTAACGCCTGCAAACTGTTCTGGTGTATAGCACCATGAGCCAAACCACAAGCCTAAACTTTTTGAGGAGTTCATTCGCGCTCCTGATACGCTGCCAAATTCTTCTATTTTCGATATTACTTTTTCAACACTGGACTTATCCGTGCAGAAGAACGCTAGATCGTCTGCATAAGCTAAGACTTTAACTTCATTACCCAGTATATTGAAGCCATGGATGTTACTCGACTGAATTACGCTTAAGCATAGCGGTTCCAGGTAAAGGGCGAATAGTAGTGGGGACATCGGGCAGCCTTGTTTTACTGATGAGCAAATAGAAATGGGTTCGGAGAGTTGGCCATTAATAACTAAACGAGTAGTACAACAGGTGTAGCAAAGCCTAACGCCTTTAAGCACAATGGAGCCAACATTGACATGCTCCAGAAGGGAAAATAAATAGGAGTGACTGACACGATCAAAAGCTTTAGCAAGGTCTACCTGGAGCATCGCAAGCTGCTCAGTGGAACCATAACAGTATTGAAGAAGGGTACGGGCGATATGTATGTTGGTTTGAATTGATCGGCCCCTGATTCCACATGTCTGATGGGAACCAATTAGAATTGACATCGCAAATTGCAATCTATTAGATAGAACTTTCGCAAAAATTTTGTAATCCACGTTTGACAATGTGATTGGTCGATAGCCTTCAACGGAACGCAGTTTCTCTTTATCTGAACTTTTGGGAATTAAAACTGTGTGGGTTTTGCAAAAAGACTGCGGAAGGGCGTCAATCTCTAAACTTGAAATAAAAATATCCAATAATATGGGGCTGATAATTGATTTGAAAGCTTTGTAAAATTCACATGAAAGTCCATCGGGGCCGGGTGTTTTCGACAAAGGCAGCTGATCAATAGCTAGCTCAATTTCTTGAATCGTAAGGCTACCACTGATGACTGCACAGTCATCATCCTGTAATGGTTTGACAAGAGATACAAAACTCTCTAAAACTTTTGCATCGTGATCGTCCGGAGGGGCACTAAACAACATAGTGTAGAAAGTTTCGAACTGAGAAATTATGTCATTAGTATTTGTTACAAGACTACCTTCGGAGTATATTTCCGGAATTACTTTGGAAATACCGTGACGTCGCTCGTCAAGTAAAGCTTGACGTGTTGGTTGCTCAGATTGCAGAGCACGCCTGTTTCGAGATCGAATTCGCGCACCTCTGTAACGTAGCGCGTCATACTTTTGTAACTCACATTTAATGTTTTCTATGTCAACAATGTAAGTGCCTGGCATTTCGCATTCAATCTCATAAAGGCTACATAGGCTCTTAAGAAGCGTTTTTTCTTCATTCTTTCTATAGAATGATTTCACCGATCCAATTTCTATAGCCACTGCACGAACCTCTTGTTTAAAGAGTTCCCAAGCAGCAAATAATGGCAAGTCACTAGAAAGAGAATTGGCTAGAGCCATGCGCACGCGATTAATAAATTCCTGATCATTTAGGAGCTCAGAGTTAAGCTTCCAGAGTGCCCACTGTGGTCGGAAATTAGTTACAAATTTTTCACCAATGTTTGCGATAACCATACAATGATCAGAGAATGAAACGGGGATAGTAATGCAGGATAGTCCTCGAGAGAGGAGCGATGAAGAAACATAAATCCGAT
This sequence comes from Dermacentor variabilis, assembly GCF_050947875.1. Lineage (NCBI taxonomy): Eukaryota > Metazoa > Arthropoda > Arachnida > Ixodida > Ixodidae > Dermacentor > Dermacentor variabilis. Next base: position 83,664,907 of record NC_134568.1, read on the forward strand.
CAAGGCGGGCGTAGGAATGACCTTGAATTCTTGTATAAGAGCGAGCTCCCTGTCCCGACACTCCTATATCAACGAGCCCTGCATTTTCTATTATGTTAGACAAAACTTCACCGCTCCTGTCCCGCTGAGTGTTAATGCCGCTTCGATCGTTGGGATCACATACACAATTGAAATCTCCCATTAAAACAATGCAGCGATCACAGTCCAACAGACTAGACACAGTATCAAATAAAAGAGTTCGTTTTGCAGCGTCATTAAATGCATAGACGTTGACTATGCGCCATGGCACACCCTGCAACACAAAATCACAACATATATATCGACCTTCAATGTCGACATGATAACTAAAAGCTGAATAAAGTAGGCTCTTTTTCAGAAACAGGAAACAGCCCGCGGATAAACCAAGAGCGTGTGAAACGCAAACATTATACTCAGACAGAAAAGGTCGCAAAGCCCTTTCTGTCTCGTCATCACGCTCAACCTTCGTCTCCTGCACGGCGACGAAGTCGAGGCGCTTCCTAGACAGAAGCCGGCGAAGCTGCGCCTGTTTCTGCAAAGACCGAAGGCCTCGTACGTTCAAGGTTGCGAATAGAAGTTGCTGGGACAGGGCCATGGTGACTACCAACTATTTGGACCTAATGATCTATGTGATCGGTCCTAGAGGGCAACGGTGAGGCTCCCTCCGAAACCCCACCTGGCCTTCTGGACCGTGATCGACGGCACTTTCCTGAGTGTTTCGATGTTTTGCGGCGACGTGCTTTTCTTGTGGTACTGGTCGTCTCGATGTCTGTGCTTGATTCCGATCTGTTAGTCGCACGGCGCTTCGGAACTGAAGTATCCGCGTTACTTCGTCTGTCCTCTGCCGGCTCAGCGCACGTGTCGAGACGCTTGGGTGCATCAGGTGAGTCGTCTCCGGCTCCCTCATTCGCTTGCTGGGCAGCAGCTGGCTCCGTGGTAGCGGGTGCTCCTTTGGGTTGTTGCTTCGGTTGGTCATCTTTCTCTTCGCTACTTTCGTTTTTCACGGGCAGTTCTGCGATGCCATTGTGACTGTCTTTAACAGGCAGAGGGGCCTTACTGGCACAGCGGGTCTCCGCGGAAGAGGGAACGTCTCCCGTCGCGTCAAGAACCTCCGTAATGTCCATTATGTGTTCTTGCAAGCTTTCATCCGGAGGCTTTGTTCTGTGTCGCAACTTATCGGCGTATGTTACGACACATTCTTCAGATGTGTGACCAAAGCGTCGGCAGGTTTCACAACGCGGGGTTCTGCAGTTTCGACGAATGTGCCCCACCCTGTTACAGCGCAGACAAAGTGGGGGCCGGCCTGGAATTAATACGAGACTCTGCACTCCAAAAACAGGTAGTAGATGTGGAACGTCCCCCACGCTCACTCCATCGGCAAGAGTCAACACCACGTCCCGATTTAGCGTACGCATTTGTTCCATCTCCGATACTCTCCAGCTTTCTGCTGATATAGACTTGACTTTCCCGTAAGCCTGAAGCGCATCTCGAATGTAGTCATCTTCCAAACGCTCAGGAAGCCACAAAAGCTTCATTTGAACTTCCGTGGGCTCAGGATCAATGACGACGCAGCGTCTACCTTTTACGGATAATTCCCCGCATGCGACTAGCTTTGATTTTGTCATCCCTGATTTGCACGTCACCATCCACACGTGCGACATCTGAAATTGTCCGATGGAACTTATTTCCTTCAGGTCAATAACGTTCCGAAGGGCGTCTCTGAAGTCTTGGGCTCTGTACGGTCGACCACTTAAGTCAGCATGCAGGAAAACGGAGTCCACAACCAGCTTACCGGTAGGAAGACGGGGTAACACAACACGGTAGTCATTGCTGCTGGCTGAAGCCTGAGCAGCACCTCGGCCAGGGGCCGATAAAACCTTTGAAGCGGAGAACATGAGAAAAGCGACCGTTCGGAACGCCGTCTTCTTCTTTCTCCCACTTCACCCGCCACTACGCCACGCCATCAGTGGGAAATGCGCGGATAATTTGCCATGTCAAAGCCGATAAGCAGTTTGTTTCGCAGAGATACGTCTCGTACATACGTGGCTGATGCGCTATCGCCCAGCAAGTAGAACTCACGCCTGTACCAGAAATAAAAAGTTGCTGTCCGTATTCAGCAGTATGCTAGGAAGTGCCACACCATCAATTTTCGCTTGCGATTGCTATTTTAACTACCCGCGCCGAGATCGCTCCCCACCGAAGCTTAGGCCTAGCGAATCCGCCGAGTCCGTCCTCTTGGCGTGTCTAGGCGCAGGAATCAAGAAATCTAACACGGATAAATCACTCTATATTTCAGCTTTCGCATCGATGTTCTTAAATAAACGATTTTTTCATGTCTACAGTGCCAGCACAAGAAGCGGTGGCCGCAGATGTGACGCGTCATAAACACAGGTATGTGTGCTATCGCCGAAGGCTCCCAGCACTAGCCCGCGCTTCTCTGACGAAGATCTATGACTAGACATGCGTGTTGACTGAAAGGCATCACTGAACTAAGGAAACGGTGCATATCCTTTGCGTGAAGAACAAGAAATGGCTATCGAAATCGGCAGTAACAGGCCATACACCATCCCGGGTCGGCGGTTCATTTAGGACTTCTTTTCGAAATTAAAATAGCAATCGCAAGTGAAAATCGATGGCGTGGCACTTCCAAGCATACTGCTGAATACGGACAGCAACTTTTTCTTTCTGGTACAGACATCAGTTTTAGTTGCTGGGCGATAGCGCATCAACCATGTCTGTACGAGACGTAGCTCTGCGGAACAAACTGCTTCTCGGCTTTGACATGCCAAATTGTCCGCACATTTCCGTCTGATGGTGTGGCGTAGTGGTAAAGTGACGGGCTTGGGATCTGCAGGTCGGACGTTCGAATCCTTGTCGGAGCTGTTTTATTTTTTACGTTTTTTTCTTTTTTTTTATTGCACTGAAGCGCTCTTTCTTGCTTTCTGTATTCAAAAAAGTATATACAGTGTCCAGGCACCGCATATTTAATGCGCTAGAGCTGTTTTACGCACGAGTAGCCAGTGCCTCCCAGTACGCCGCGCCTTCCCAGCGCCCCAGCGTCCAGCGCGCTGCACTGGGCCCATAATCCGGCGCACTGGGTCCCAGTGGCGCTGGTTTTTGCAATAGGGATGTTGTAAGCTAGACCCTTTCAAAAGCCAAGGAGTAGCTGGCGCCTTAAATTGTGCGTCAACATCTCCTTATATCATATCAATAAAAAAACAACAACCTGGAAATATTAACCAGTGCCACCACACACACACACACACACACACACACACACACACATATATATATATATATATATATATATATATATATATATATATATATATATATATATATATATATATATGAAAGTGTGCGGTGGTAGGATTCGAATAGAGGCCTGGTTGCACTGCAGTCCGATGCTCTAACCATTAGGCCACTGGCGCATGTATCAACATCCACAAGAATTTCCCGCGTGCAAGCCAGCGCGTTGAGACGCTTGGCGCGTTTTTATTGCTATAGCAAATATTTGAACACTACGCGTGATTTTTCAACGTCGTCAGTAATTGTACATTTATTTAGTTTTAACACTTTCTTTGAAGAACATTGTATACATTTATTTTACGGTTTCCGCCTGCGTCTGAATTTGAACAAGCAGGCAGCGAAATGTGTCCATCCGTGTTCGTGCTGCAATCGCAGAGACTGGCGCGCAAAAGAAAAGAAGTTGTATTCTAAATCTCATCTTATAGACAGCTTTGCTTGCTGGAACGAATTGTAACGGAGCCTCTGCAGACCATGCGGTCTTGTGCCATCGTTTCCGCCACACATTAGTAGCCGCAGCAAGGTGCCTAGAACCTGCCGGCGCGGTGTTTCTGTAGCGAAGCGCGGCGTCCCTCACATCACGCAAACGTGCCCCCCTCCCCCGCCGACTTTTGTCAGGAAGGCGGCCGAGAAGCTCCGGCGAAGCGCCATTCGCGCAGAGGCAAGGCGGGCCCGCATGTGCGCCAATAGTGCTCCGTTGGTCCAGATGCAGAAACAGTGCGCTGCTGCGTGTACGGCGCGCGCTGCAGCTCAACGCCGGTGGAGCCCACACGTGACGCTGCGAGAACAGGAGGCCTTGCGACGACCTCGGCAAAACCCTGCACTTCGAAAGCACGAAGCGGACGCACGCATAGTGCCCGCCGTTAGCACGCCGCAGTATCGGAACGTCAAGTCGGACACAGAGCGACAACGCCGACAAGGCCTGCTGTTCCCCAACCGATGCTGCTCGCGGCCTCTCTGTTCATGTGTCTGCACACGCCGCACCACGCGTGTTTACTTTAGCTGAGCTTTTGTCTACTGCAGTTTCTGTGGCCGCTACAACTACGAGCCTTACACTTCGTGCAATATTCGAACGTGTTACTGTCGCACCCATTGCTGCGCCGTGATGGCGAAACTGTGTTTTTTTTTTCCAAATAAGTAAATCAATAAAATTTGTCCAGTGGCCAGGTTTGAACGGAGAACCTCTAGCGCAGAAGCCTGATGTAACCATTACGCCATTGGCGCTTTTCCCCCACAACGGCATGCCTCATAAACACAGCGCAGTTTTGACGCGTAAACACCAGGACATCATTTATTTATTTAGAAATATTAACACGTCAGCATGCATCGTAAATTTGGGCCGACTCCGAAAATAGTGCAATATAAGAATGTAAGCCAATCCCGAAGATAGTGCAGCAGAAAATTGTGGGCCCTATCCGAAGATAGTGAAGGCGAAAAATTTTTCGAGTCCGACGCTCCTCCTATACTCCCCTCACGCGAGGAGTGACGCAGCCTAGCAGTACATCTGGTATACTGTTTTCACTTGTAGTTGCATGCCAGGTAGATGCGTGCAGGCTAAGCTCTCCGGCTCCCAGTAAGCAATCTCGGCACTCACACATCTTTAACTCACTCACTCACTAACTCACTCACTCACTCACTCACTCACTCACTCACTCACTCACTCACTCACTCACTCACTCACTCACTCACTCACTCACTCACTCACTCACTCACTCACTCACTCACTCACTCACTCACTCACTCACTCACTCACTCACTCACTCACTCACTCACTCACTCACTCACTCACTCACTCACTCACTCACTCACTCACTCACTCACTCACTCACTCACTCACTCACTCACTCACTCACTCACTCACTCACTCACTCACTCACTCACTCACTCACTCACTCACTCACTCACTCACTCACTCACTCACTCACTCACTCACTCACTCACTCACTCACTCACTCACTCACTCACTCACTCACTCACTCACTCACTCACTCACTCACTCACTCACTCACTCACTCACTCACTCACTCACTCACTCACTCACTCACTCACTCACTCACTCACTCACTCACTCACTCACTCACTCACTCACTCACTCACTCACTCACTCACTCACTCACTCACTCACTCACTCACTCACTCACTCACTCACTCACTCACTCACTCACTCACTCACTCACTCACTCACTCGTGTGACTGAGAAAAGAACATGAACAGGAAGTACCGTGACTACCAGCGCGCGAATGCCAGGGCCACACGCCAACCAGCCCACGTCGATGGATTTGTTCGGTGCTGCCGAAGCATGCGCAACGAATACCCGCGTCATAGGACAGCCCTGCTTTAAGGCGCAGAGTCGCCGAGTTACTACATTCAAGCTGCCTCGCGGCGACCGCGTGAAAGTCTTGCGTAAGTGAGCCCGAAAGGCAATTTTCCTTCGACAGTGAATGCAACGTGATACCCGGACGTTCCTTTATTCCATGCGTGCAAAAGACTCTCTACATGCACTTCGGAAGCGAATGTGACGGACTGGTAATGCCGTTGACTGCGTAGGGACGTCTGAATTCCTTCGACATTCCATGTCAGAGGAACTGCTGACGGTTGAAAATCATGAGTGCGAAAGCTCGCTTGTTGGCAGCAGACACGCGAGATCATGTGCCACGGCTGTGCACGGCAGACGCGCGTGTGAGACAAACCTAACTTGTTTGATCGCCTCTCGGCGCATACGTACGTACATTCAGAGGTATGCAATGTCGGGAGAACTATGGGAACCGTGCCACACAGGCGCGAACGACATACGAGTTGGTATCATGATGTTTCGAGACTGGCTCTGTTTTGAAAAAAAAAAAAAAGAACAATATATTTTTCTGCATTCGGACACTAGCTGCCGCCTGAGAAACAGTCCCCTTGCACAGCAATGCAGCGCTCCCAGCTTTCCTGCCGCTTTGCCATTATGTCCAGGAAATATTCTCGGAACGAAAGGTTTTCTATCTTGCGCTGTTCATTAATAAAGGGGGGGGGGGGGGGAATGAGATGAGACATCCACCCAATCGTAGCATTTGCTACGAAGGAAACCCATACGGGTCCCTCGAAAGAAAAACTGCGCAGTTAAAGCAAAATTAACCCTGGTGCGGGACTCGAACATGAGACCATCGCCTTTCCGGGGCAGGCGCTCTGCCATCTGAACTAACCAGGCGGCTAGCAGATGGTAGGGCGAAGTCGAACTCATCAACAACTCTTGCCTTTGCTTCAGAGTTGTTTCGCAGAACTGCGGGTTTACGCAGAACTATTACGTCAAACTCTTGCCTTTGCTTCAGAGTTGTTGATGAGTTCGACTTCGCCCTGCTATCTGCTAGCGGCCTGGCTAGCTGAGGTGGTAAAGCGGCTGCCCCGGTAGGCGGTGGTCCCGTGTTCGAGTCCCGGACCACGACGAATTTTTCTTCAACTGCGCAGCTTGTCTTTCGAGGAACCTGTATGGGTTTCCTTTGTAGCAATTGCTACGATTAAGTGGATGCCCCCCCCCCTCCCTTTATTAATTACTTCTCTCCTCCTCGCGGGTTTCCGCAGAACTATTAAGTTACGCTGTTCATAGTAAATTCGCTTTTGATGATCGACCTTTTCTGTTACAACCGAATGGCAGGAAAGATTCCACGTGCTTCTTTTTTTTTTGCTGTCTTGCATGTCCTTTCGTTTTTTTTTTCATTTGTTTAAACCGAAAGCGCTAAATCCGAGCTAGCTATATTACCGCAGTGAAGTTCTATGTTAATTTGGTGTACAGTTACACTTATCATTGCTTCCCTTTGTGCGTTCGTCTCTTGTAGAGGTGCTCGTTTTTATGCGTGGAACAAAAACCACCCATTAAAACGTACGATAAAAAGAGCACACCTTCGATTAGAACTGAGTCAAACATCGTGAAAGCGACGTTGGACATGCTCGAGCTTAATTGCTACGTCACACGCCTCTCATGTGGAGTAAAAACGCAGTCAGTGCGCTCAACCTGTCAAGGCATGGCCACAGTGGCGGAAAAACGCACGCGGCAGAAAGCGTCCCGCGAAATATGGCGGGTGGTAGCCATGGAGCGAATGGGTCTCGGACTCGGGAACATTTGCGCGGCGTGCCGCTCGCCAACTGTAGCGGAGAACTGTGAGTAGCGCCGGGCAACGTCGCGAGCAACTACCACGTGCTACCACCCTCTCTAAATGCCCCTGATTCCGCAGCAGTGATTCCAGAGCTGCAGCAGAGCCGCAGTGATTCCAGCTGAGAGCGAATCTGTCACGTGCTTGCCGCGTCGGCAAAAACGATAGCAAGTGTGATCACGCCCCAAGGCTCAGAAACACTGCGGCGGTGGTCAGAGATGCTCAGGGAGGGTTGTAGTTCCTCGCGCCGTTTGCGCACGGGAGTGAATCAGTCGCTCCTCGTTGGTCTTCCGATTGGTGCAGTCGCATCTGGGAGGCCAATACGCTCACTGCGCTTGCTTTACAAGTTAACGTAAGCTGCTTCCATAAATTGTGCCTCCTATAAAGTTCTTACGTCGCCCGTTCAATTGGTCATTCAACTTCGATTTATATCTACATTTCGCACTGAGTCACCATTCGTGCTGAGTCTTCGCCAATTAAGATCGCTGGCTAATATCTTTAAAATAGACTAGCTAGCACAAATTTTACATGCTATAAAGAAGTGCTGAACATGCCCAAGCGTGTAAGAGACTTCGCAGTAGCACCAGGGAAGCGGTTAAAGAGTTATTTTAATTAAATTTCAATGCTGCGCTGCATCTGAACAGTCCCGGTGTAACCGCGTCTGTTGCGATTGAAATAACGTTGACGTCATAACATACAGCAGAATGTGGTGGCTTCATCTGTGTTGACAAACAACTAAACCCAGCCTTCGAAGACGCGTATATACACATACACAACAGGAGAGAAAAGACAACCACACACGCTGGAACTAGCAACAGAGTTTAATGAAACACTTGGGTCGAAAAGAAAAGAAAATCAACACGCGCATGCGCCGTACAAAACCAGGCAGTCATAAAAAAACATAAAAAACATAAAAAAATACATCGGGGAGTTGCACATTCTAAAGGTGGCATTTTTCCAAAAAAGCCACTTTGCAAGATAGCGATAAGGAGGGTGCGCTCACGCACTGATTGTGATAGTGTTTTTGGATTTGGTAAGCTTCAGTGACTTCCCTTTCGCATTTGGTGGCTCCCCTACCAATAATTTGGGCGTCTTCATAAACAGGATGGCAAAGGCAACTTCGGCAGTGAGCAGGCAAGTTTGCCCCTCCACCTTACGTCAGAGGCGTTTCATGTTCTCTTAAGCGAACATTGACGTAGCGTCCCGTCTGTCCGATGTGCACTCTACCACACCACAACGGTATGCGATGAACAACATTGGTGGTGCAGTCTGTGAATTTAGAAACATGGTGTTGCGTTTCGCCTGCGACACGTGGTTTTGCCGGCGCGACTGCGGCGGGGCGGCAGACATTTTGGCCCGATCGTCGTCGCCGCAACACTCATCGCCAGGTGTTTCCAGGCGCGACTGCGGCGATGCGACCGCATAGGGATCATCCTCGCATTCCAGTCATTGTGCCCGAAACAGGCGATGCCAAAGCAGGGACCATCCTCTCATTCCAGTCATTGTGCCCGAAACAGGCGATGCCAAAGCAGGGACCATCCTCTCATTCCAGTCATTGTGCCCGAAACAGGCGATGCCAAAGCAGGGACCATCCTCTCATTACAGTCATTGTGCCCGACCGGCAGCGCTACAACAGGGTGCTACGAGATCGTGCTCGACAGGGTGCTACGAGATCGTGCTCGTCATGGTGCTACGGCATCGCTACGACAGTGTGCGTCACCATTAGCCCATTGTACATTCACGTGCTCGTCTTTTGAGGGGTTCCTTCTTGCCCTCAACTGCGAGAGTATAAAAACAGCTGCCCCCGGACGCAAAAAGGGAGGGCTCCGATTTCTTCTGTTGAGTGAAGTGCTCTCCCGTCTCTCTACTTCGGTCAACCTGACCGCCAACTCTTTGCGATGTTAAAATAAACAAGTTGTTTTGTTGTTACCAGTCGACTCATGCTTTGCCGGGACCTTCGGATGCTTCCAGTTGTACCCCAGGCCGCCAGGCCAACGCTACCCTTGGGGCTTGCGACCCAGGTACAACCACGGGCGTCAGCGCCGAGTTCCCAACAGATCGTACCAGCGGTCCGATCCAAACATCTGGTTGGCAGCGGTGAGATCGCCTCCGACTTCAAACAACTGTCTGCCAGCGGTGAGATCGCGACAACGGAGGCCAGCAGCAAAGAGATGCAGTTGACGGTATGCTGAGCAGCTCAACGACGATCCGGGAGCAGTGCAACGAGCCCTGTGTGACGACTGGTTGCCTGCAGCGGAACGACTGCGCGGAATTCCTGCCTGCGAGGTTTGGTGAGTGCGGGACTTTCTTCTTCTGAGCTTTGCCAGGCTTTTTGTTAGTGTCAGAAACAGAGCTGGTAATTGTGGTTGTCGTTGCTGCCGGGTTAGTTTGCGGCAAGACAATAGTAAGCAGTAGAGAAAGCAGCATTCAGAGCAGCCATGGATTTGAAGTCGTTGCGCAAACCGAAATTGTTGGAGCTTGCAAGAGAGTTGGGTCTGGATGTCTCGGACAAACTCAGAAAACCAGAACTGCTAAAGGCTATTCTTGAGTTAGAGGCTGAGGATGACGAGCTGTCGGAATGCCTTGAGACTATTGAGGAGAGGTCAAAAAGACAGGAGCGCGAACTTAAAGAGCAAAAAGAGAAATATGAGCGCGAACTTAAAGAGCAAAAAGAGAAACAGGAGCGCGAACTTAAAGAGCAGAAAGAAAAAGAAGAGCGTGACCGTCAACACGCTTTGGAAATGAAGCGTCTTGAGGTAGAGATGGAACGCGCTCGTAATGGAAGTCAGGCACACGGTGCAGGAGAACGCGTATTGTTCAAAATGACTGACCTGATGCGGCCGTTTAAGCTTGGAGAGGACATTGGTTTGTTCCTGGTTAACTTTGAGCGAACGTGCGAGAAGCAGGGGTTCTCTCGGGAAACGTGGCCACAGCGCTTGCTCACTTTGTTACCCGGCGAGGCGGCCGACGTAGTCGCTCGCTTGGATAGAGAGGAAGCAGAGGATTTCGACAAAGTAAAATCGAGTCTGCTAAAAAAGTACCGGCTGTCTGCGGAGGCGTTCCGTCGGAAGTTTCGGGAAAATGAGAAAGGCAGAAGTGAGTCATATACAGAGTTTGCGTATAGGCTTATGTCGAACATGCAGGAGTGGCTCAAAGAAGAGAAAGCGTTTGGTGACCACGATAAAGTTCTGCAGTGTTTCGGGCTAGAACAGTTTTATAGTCGGTTACCTGAGAACGTGCGATACTGGGTCTTGGATAGGCCAGACGTGAGTACGGTGGCTAGAGCCGCTGAGCTAGCCGAGGAGTTTGTGACGCGTCGGGCTCGCGGAGCTAAGGACGGTCAAAAGGGTGAATTTGGCTCGAAGTTTGAGAGGCCGAAGTTCACACCCATGAGAGCAAAGGGGAACACGCGTAGTGCGGATGCGAGTGGAAGCAGTGCGACCGAACCTAAGGAGACGGCGGCAGCCGAAGCCGAACGCAGAAAGCGGTTCGAGATGAGGCAAGCGCGCGTTTGTTATACGTGCCAGAAGCCGGGTCACTTTTCGGCGCAGTGTCCGGAAACAACACCAAAAGTTGTGTTTTTTTCAATAGGCAGCACTGACGAGAACATGAAGCTTCTCGAGCCTTACATGCGAGACCTCCTCGTGAACGGGAAAGAGTGCCGAGTGCTTCGCGATTCCGCAGCTACGATGGATGTAGTTCACCCGTCTTACGTAGAACCCCCTATGTTCACGGGCGAGTGCGCATGGATCAAGCAAGCCGTGGAAGCTCATAGCGTGTGTCTGCCGGTAGCAAAAGTGCTTATTGAAGGACCTTTCGGAGCGCTTGAGACGGAGGCGGCAGTGTCATCTATGCTGCCACCCCAGTACCCGTACCTATTTTCAAACAGGTCCGATCACCTCCTGCGCGAGAAGGGGCTTTTGTTTGGTGAAGCTAGTGTTCAGGCCTTAACCAGATCGAAGGTTCGGGAGCTCGCTGCAAAGGCGGTAGTTGCGGGGCCGACGTTATCAAACAACGAAAAAGGGTCAGAGGCGCAGCAAGCTGATATTCCGAGCACGCCCGAACTGAATAAACTTGAGTCTGTAACGTTAAAGGCGCCAGATACTGGAGAGGAAAATCCCGACGCGGGAAAGTTAGAAGAGCTATCTACTGATTTGCTCATCGCGCCTACGTCAGACGGACTTGATAGGTTGCTAAAAGTCAGCCGGTCGGCTTTGATAGCCGAGCAAAAAAAGGATGGCAGCCTGGAAAACGTGCGCTGCAATGTCAAAGAAGGTATCGCCAGGAAAACTGCGCGTTTTGTGGAAAGAAGTGGAGTCCTGTACCGGAAGTATCTAGACCGCCGAGGAGTGGAGTTCGATCAGCTGATCGTGCCTCAATGCTATCGTCAGGATCTGTTGCGCTTGTCACACGGGGGTTCGTGGTCCGGACACCTAGGAGTTAAGAAAACTAAGGACCGTCTCTTGCAAGAGTACTATTGGCCAGGGTGTTTTCGGGACGCAGACCATTTCGTGAGGACATGTGACACTTGTCAGCGGGTGGGCAAACCAGGGGACAAATCGAGGGCGCCGTTGAAATTGGTACCTATCATTACGGAGCCTTTTAGACGGCTCGTTATTGATACTGTGGGACCTCTGCCGGTAACAGCCACGGGGTACAGACACATTTTGACTGTGATCTGCCCAGCGACAAAGTTCCCTGAAGCAGTGCCGCTTAAAGAACTCAGCTCAGTTGAGATAGTCAATGCACTACTGTCCATATTTGCGCGAGTTGGTTTTCCTGCGGAAATCCAATCAGATCAGGGCACAGTGTTTACTAGCGCTTTGACGACAACTTTTCTCGAAAGGTGTGGGGTAAAGCTGTTACACAGCTCAGTGTACCACCCACAGTCGAATTCCGTTGAGAAGCTCCACTCCGTCATGAAGCGCGTGTTGAGAGCGTTGTGTTTTGAACATCGAACTGACTGGGAGCTGTGTCTGCCTGGGGTGATGTTTGCTTTAAGGACCGCGCCGCATGCGGCTACGGGGTTTTCGCCAGCTGAACTGGTGTACGGTCGCTCGCTTCGGTCTCCGCTTCGCATGCTTCGAGAATCGTGGGAAGGTAGGGGCGACGACCCAGTCGTGGTGGAGTACGTACTTAAGCTCCTCGAACGCTTAAGAAGGGCACAGGAGTTGTCAGGTGAAGCAATGACAAAGGCCCAGCAGAGGGCCAAGGTTTATTATGATCGGACAGCCAGGGCCCGTCGTTTTGAGGTTGGCGATGAGGTCATGATATTGCGCACATCGCTAAACAACAAACTAGACGTGCAGTGGGAGGGCCCAGCACGAATTGTTCAGAAACTGTCGGACGTTAACTACGTGGTAAGTCTGCCAGGAAAGCGGAAAGCACAGCAAGTTTACCACTGTAATCTGCTCAAACCTTATAGACAAAGGGAAGCAGTGGTGTGCATGATGGTAAACGTTCCTGAAGAGCTTCCGGTCGAGCTTCCGGGACTAGGCTCAGTGACGAACAGGGAAGACACCGGTCAAGTCATTAGTGACCTTATCAGTAAAGCGCCGCTGTCGCCTGAGCAGAAAACCGAACTACACCAGCTATTACAAGAGTTTCAAGGTCTGTTCTCTGAGAGGCCTGGTAGGACTTCGGTACTTACTCATGATATAGAACTTACCTCCCCAGAGCCAGTACGATCCAAGGCGTATCGGGTGTCACCCCGCCAGAGCGATATTATGGAGGCTGAGGTAAAGAAAATGCTACAGCTCGGTGTTATTGAGGCAGGTGAGAGTGATTATACCTCCCCTTTGATTTTAGTTGAGGTACCGGGCAAGGAACCTCGTCCTTGCGTCGACTACCGCAGGCTTAATTCCATCACTAAGGATCAAATTTATCCGATCCCTAACATCGAGGAGCGCCTTGAGAAAGTTAGTAGCGCTCAGTTTATTTCCACCCTAGATCTTGTCAGGGGTTATTGGCAGGTTCCACTTACAGAAGAGGCTAGTAGGTATGCGGCGTTCATTTCACCAATGGGAACATTCCGTCCTAAAGTGTTGAGTTTTGGTTTGAAGAACGCGCCATACTGTTTTTCAAGTCTCATGGATAAAGTGTTGCGGGGACAGCAAGAATTCGCTTTACCGTATCTAGACGACGTAGCGATATTCTCCGCATCCTGGTCTGAGCATATGGCACACTTGCGGGCAGTGCTAACCCGCCTGCGCGAAGCGGGCTTGACAGTCAAGGCTCCTAAGTGCCAGTTAGCACAGGCCGAGGTTGTCTACCTCGGTCACGTGATTGGTCAGGGTCGTCGCCGCCCCTCTGAAATAAAAGTGGCCGCTGTGCGAGACTTTCCGCAACCGCGCACAAAGACCGATATTCGGTCGTTCTTGGGTGTCGCCGGCTACTATCAGAGGTACATCCCTAGGTACTCTGATATCGCGGCTCCCCTGACGGATGCTCTAAGAAAAACAGAGCCTCAAACAGTCGTCTGGGACGAGACAAAGGAAAGAGCTTTTAGCGCCCTAAAGAGTGCCCTAACAAGCCAGCCTGTGCTACGATCGCCAGACTATACAAAAGGGTTCATTGTTCAGTGCGATGCTAGTGAGCGAGGCATGGGCGTTGTACTGTGCCAACGGGAAAATGGAGAAGTAGAACACCCCGTCCTGTATGCTAGTCGTAAGCTGACCAGTCGTGAGCAGGCGTATAGCGCCACCGAGAAAGAGTGTGCGTGTCTCGTGTGGGCCGTTCAGAAATTGTCATGCTATCTAGCCGGCTCGAGGTTTATCATTGAGACGGATCACTGCCCTCTCCAATGGCTGCAGACCATCTCTCCCAAAAATGGCCGCCTCCTGCGCTGGAGCCTCGCTTTACAACAATATTCCTTTGAGGTGCGTTACAAAAAGGGGAGTCTCAACGGTAACGCCGATGGCTTAAGTCGAAGCCCCTAACGTAGGAATCAGCCTCAAAATTGTTGGTTACTGATGTTTTTCTTCCTGAGGCAGGATTTTTTTAACATATTGCTTTTGTTTAGTGTTTCAAAGTGATGATATGCTTTCTAGTGCAATTTTTCAATTTGTGGACGCGTTCTGAGTGATGCTAGACTACTGTAAGGAACTAGGCAGTGGTATAAAAAGGGGAAAGAGCCTGGCAGGGCTTAGTGAGGGTTGTGCCGTGCTTGCTGACTGAGCGGTTGAGTTTCAGCGTAGTTCTAACGCTTGCCGGGAACGAGAACAAAAATGTGAACTCTCCCGAAGTCACTTTGCAGTGTCCCGTGCGAACCTGAACTAGAGAACGAGGCCTTCTCTGTGCGCTGCGCTCGAGAAACGTCGAGGGACGCCCGACTTCGGTTATGAGCATCATCGAGCGACTTCCCTCCGGACAGCGGATGCAGTCCCCTGTCCATCGGGATCTCCTTCCCCCGGCGGGGCGGTCTGTTGCGTTTCGCCTGCGACACGTGGTTTTGCCGGCGCGACTGCGGCGGGGCGGCAGACATTTTGGCCCGATCGTCGTCGCCGCAACACTCATCGCCAGGTGTTTCCAGGCGCGACTGCGGCGATGCGACCGCATAGGGATCATCCTCGCATTCCAGTCATTGTGCCCGAAACAGGCGATGCCAAAGCAGGGACCATCCTCTCATTCCAGTCATTGTGCCCGAAACAGGCGATGCCAAAGCAGGGACCATCCTCTCATTCCAGTCATTGTGCCCGAAACAGGCGATGCCAAAGCAGGGACCATCCTCTCATTACAGTCATTGTGCCCGACCGGCAGCGCTACAACAGGGTGCTACGAGATCGTGCTCGACAGGGTGCTACGAGATCGTGCTCGTCATGGTGCTACGGCATCGCTACGACAGTGTGCGTCACCATTAGCCCATTGTACATTCACGTGCTCGTCTTTTGAGGGGTTCCTTCTTGCCCTCAACTGCGAGAGTATAAAAACAGCTGCCCCCGGACGCAAAAAGGGAGGGCTCCGATTTCTTCTGTTGAGTGAAGTGCTCTCCCGTCTCTCTACTTCGGTCAACCTGACCGCCAACTCTTTGCGATGTTAAAATAAACAAGTTGTTTTGTTGTTACCAGTCGACTCATGCTTTGCCGGGACCTTCGGATGCTTCCAGTTGTACCCCAGGCCGCCAGGCCAACGCTACCCTTGGGGCTTGCGACCCAGGTACAACCACGGGCGTCAGCGCCGAGTTCCCAACAGATCGTACCAGCAGTACGATCCAAACAATGGCGAATAGTGCAGAAGCTCTTAGGTTTCCGGTTTTCAATCCTGGCACACAGTCTTGAAAGCCTGCATGGCGCCGAGAACACAACTTGTACGCCGTGTCTAGTGGCAACTTTTTTCACGTTATGTGAAAACTTGTGGATATAAGGAATAACTTCCACTCGCTTACGATCCTCGTTTCCACGTGCGTGTACCATGCCCATCTGTTTCTTTTTTCAACCTCCTCTGTTTAGTTTCGGCTACCGCCTTTAAAATGCGATCAGGGAAGCCAGCCGCCTTTAGGCGCCGGATCTGCTCATCAAAACTTCGCTGCGTTGAATGGTGGCAGCTTTTCTGGTGGACATTATTGAAACGGTGCTACTATGACTCGCTTCACTAATTTTGAATGCGATGACTCAAATGGTAGAAGCTGCTTCTTAGTGCAGGGGGCATACATCCAGCAAACGTGCGCGGTGTTATAAAAGGTCAATTTCAAGTCTAAAAACTTTATTGCATTCTTTGAAGCCAGTTCCTTGGTGAAATTTAGAGCTTTGCTACATGCCTTGAATGAGTTAAAAATGTCACATGATGCCATATCTAGCTCCGCGGGGTTCTTCAGGTTTAACATAATTAAAAAGCCATCAACATACCTCAAGACCTTTGCCACTCTATCGTCAACCAACGAGCAACTTAACGCATTGTCAAAGCTAGAAAGAAAAATTTTGCACAATACGGGTGCCACGTTGGACCCAACCCAAATTCTGTTCTTTTGCACATACAAAGTTTCCGCAAATTCAATGAACGTCGATGACAAGTACATGCTTAAAAGCTGCAGGAACGAGTCAACAGAGACGCCACAGGTGTTTTGGAACGAGACTGCCCCATTTTCTTCGATATAAGCTCACGAACCGCTAAAACAATTTAGCATGTGGCACTGAATAGATAAGTTCTTCAATGTCTACGGAGAACTCTGTGTTAGCAAAAGGCTGTTGTTCACGCAAAAAGTTCACGTCGTAGTGACGTCCTAGTCATGGCGTAGTGACGTCGCAAAACGAATCGGGCCTCTGCATCTACACGACTACCTCCGCAGCTGTTACGGTTATTGTGCGCTTCTGTGCGAGACATTTATTCGACACTGACACAGAATAGTGAGGAGGAGGAGGAGGAAGGAAGGAAGGAAATAGAGAAGGCAGGGGTGTTAACCAGACATGCGTCTGGTTGGCTACCCAACTCTGGGGGACGGGAAAGAGGCAACATAAAGAAGAGATAGAGAGGTGGGGGGGAGGGGGAGGAGGAAAGACGCGGTGAGCTCGCGCACGCACGCACGCTCGCAGAGGGCCTGAGCGAGTCAAAGGCGTTCACATAGGCCAGTCGCCACCAAGAAAGCAAAAGTGCCTTTACAGCTTTGTGGGCCGATGGGGAAACTTAATGAAATGTCAAGCGGGCACGTACGTCAACGTGTTTCGTCGTTTGCTATATGGCGCCTGAATTGCTGCTAGAATTTGGTTGTTTTGTTTTTGCTCAGAAATACACGCAGCTATTTACGCAAATCTCTCCTCGACGCTTTGGTAGCTGCGTCCGGCAGCCTTGCTTGCGTCAGTGGTGAGAAGACATTAGTAGGCAGCCGTACAAACTAAGTACCAGGGGCCGAATTCCTAAAGCTTTTGTAGTCGTATAAGTACTTTTGCCCGGTCGCCTTCGCTGAATAATATGCCCGACATTGCAATTGGCTAACGTCTGCTCTTAAGTTCATCTCTAGCGTAATAACTATTTTTCTGAGTAAGGGATTTGATTTATTTGATGATATTGATAGTGTTGGCAACTTTTGTCGCCGGCTTTTCAATTTGTTGCCGAATCAATACACAGAAATGACAGGAACAAATGAGCAAATAAAGAATACATACAATAACGAGCATTATATAACGTCAGCGTGCTTTAATCGATGAGCAATGTAATTGGCGCGGCAAGACGTCTGGTACGACGTGCAGGCACATAACTGTTCAGGCAAACAAGACAAGCAGTCGAAGAAGGAAAAAAAAAACTAAATGGAATACGTAAAGTATACGAATTGATCTCAAGTTTAGACACTTGCACAATGAATACACGAATAGTGCACAAACACCAGTTACACACACACAAAAATACATATGCGTCAACAAGAAGGCCCAGAATAATTCGAGCGACACGGCTAAGGCTTATTATCGAAGCACATGCTTTGACTATAGATGAACTCCTTATGCTTTCCAGGAACGCCGGTACGTCTTCGCTCAGAATCGATTTGAATACGATCAAACTTCACTCTTAAACCGAGATGGCTGACTTATAATGTCCCCACGCAGTTCGTTTCTGCACGGAGGTGTAAAACAAACATTCTTCATCCCGTAATGTTGCCTTTTCTGTAGGTGACGCCAACGGCAAGTCAGAACAGAGCCCGGTTTGGTCGACGCGAACCCGATTACCTTCGTATTGTTCTAAACTGTTCCGGACAGATACGGTGATCTATCAGGGCTCATCGCTGACTTTTCAAGCAAGCGTAACTCATTCAAGCTTAAAAGTCTGTTCATTTTTGTTTTTCTTTTTTTCTGGTGGAACGTAAACAGGGTCTGCAAAACGGATTTTTTACTTTCAACCACATTTTCACCCTTGCGGCTATAGTTTGGAAGTCATGTCAGGCGACTTGAGTTTGTCCGACAATGGGTTCGCAGCAGAACGTTGCCAACTGGTTGATTTCTCTGTTGCATACACCATGATTTCTCGGAATCCGCCGTCGACTGTTGTCGCGGTCAATGAAAGACTCTTCACCGAACCGCGGTACATCCGGCGCATGCATTTGATGAAATTTGCCTAAAAAAAAGCTGCAATTTGCGCATAGGAGGCCGAGAGACGACGGAGTGATGGCGATGGACACACCCGACATGGCATTTCATGGCGTAATGACCGATCTCCTGCGATCAGTTGGCGAAGTCAAAATAACTGATTGGAAAATTGTTAAAGAATTAATTCGAGTGCGCTGAACGTATTTTAGATATAGCATTGTGGTTGTGGAGGCATGACCCGTGTTCTTCGCAATAAGAGCGCACCCTCAATATGCCACGTTTGCGTACCTCCTTAAAGTCTTTGCGGTGGCTAATTTTGTAACCTGCGCGTTCCTTGGTTGAGGCCGTGAGAGCACGAACCCTATATAAACCGTTTTTCTTTATTCCGATTGAACGAACCTGTTTCTTATCACACGTGCCGTGAAAGCATGACGCGGGCTTTCCGCACTATCTGCAGTCGTCGTTCTTGAGTCGTGTTTACATGTTGCTCTTCAGTGCGGTGTCTGTTATTCACGTTTCTGAGGGTCACCATTGAGGCGCGCGAAATCCCCCGCCGGCCAATCCAGGGTCGTGTGAGGCAGAAACAGAAACGCTGGGACGTGAGCCGACAGTGATTAGATTAAAAAAAAAAAAAGGAAAACAGCAAACGAGCTTCAGGTGCTTCCCGACTGCATCGCGGTCTGCGCCATTGTAGGCACGTAGCTGCCAGCGACGGCCGCGTGTTTGAGCTAGAGTGTACTAGAATACGGTTGAGGTGGAGCGAGCGGCTGGGGCGGCGCATGCTTTGCAATTAGGCGCGCGACGACGAAAAATACTGTGGCGGCGCGGCGATCGAACTAGATTGGGCCGCATCAAGGTCGCGCCGTTGGAAACTGCTGGCGGCACTTCTCGGAAGAGTCATTCGCACTACTTCGCGCGCTTTTACTTCGCTCAAACGGTGCTTATAATTGGATATGATACGTATTTATGCTTTTGGACTAGATGCCTTTCTCTCTTTTCTTTATTTCATTTTATTTTAATTTTTTTTTAATGCCGCTCGGTGATTGCGCGTGCATTGCGGCCGCAGTGTCGGCTTTTATTCTACTATGTTATTGTACGGTTCGCTTTACAGAGCAGATATTTTTATTACTCTTCAAGCACCCCGTATCTCATGTGTATTTTTGCGCACATAGTTTTGCATCAGCAGGTCTTGCAAAACGCAGACGAAAAAACATATGTAAATTTCCTGCTTGCCGCTTCAAACAAAGGAAACATATCTGCCCCATCCGGTGCCCTGCATACTCAGATTTACGGGAAGTATTCTTATAGAAAAAGAAAAAAGCTGCAGCGCAACATTCTATTCATGTTTCCGTCTTCCTCGCGTTGACAGAATGACGGTGCGGGTTCTTTTATTGCAGTCGGACCTCGGCCGCCGAAAATAGTTCTAGGTAATCTTTGGCCCGTAAGCCGTGTGAAATTTTGTTGCAGTCCATGCTTAACAACGAAAAAATAAAGGTGGCACGGTAGCCTAATTAGTGGGTACACATACTGGATATGGCTTTGCGCTGCTAAACTCTAGCTCGCGTACGGGTTCAAACCAGGTCGCGGAATTCGATGGTAACGAAACGGAAAAACAGTCGTGTACTTCTGTTTAGGTGCACGTTAAAGAACCCCAGGTGGTGAGAAATGAACAGAGTGCTTCATAGTCATATCGCCAGATGTAAAACGCCATAATTTTCCTAATTAAAAAATACGAAGAAAGGAGGTAGCTGGGTCCTTTGGCTTTTTTCATGGTTGTAAAAGAAAGAAATTATTCTCGAGTCCGATTTCTGAAAAAGACCATGCGGCGCTTATATTATATTTCATACCTAAATTTAATGTCATTCCCAACTGTACGTCCGCTCAACCAAGCATCTTCTGTACTAGAAACGGCTGGTTTCAGTTATCTGGCGCACTATCATAAGAACAGTAATGAAGCAGTTAAAGGAACCGCATGCCTTACATACACGTAGATATATTTGTAGATATGCTGTGTTCGTTGAAGAAGGTAAGTGTGGTACCACATTGGGCACCGAGTTTTAATGGGTTGTAGACATGGTGAGACTGTCAGAATATGTTTTCCATGCCTGAATCAAGTTAACAGATTTACAGGCTGCCCCCAAACAGGTCGTTTATATCTAATGACAGCTGCGAACTTGTTCAGCAGAACCGATAAGCACCCGTGCGTTAATACTCTCAGGAACTGGTGCGCCTCTCCGCAACAGCCACGACTCCCCAGCAGCACAATCATTCGGAATAAGAGTCCTCACTTGCATCGTCCCCTCGCCTTCGAGACTTCAATATGGCTGTTATGCGTTACATTCGAACGGAAACGGCCATGCGATCATTTTTAATAGTGAATTCTGAAGTCGAATACGATCTGAATAGCAAACACCATTCGATTAGGCTATGTAAGTTTCTACTTCATTTCGCCTGCTGGCACATTGAAGTAGATTGCCAGACAAGCCACGGTGATTACATTAGTAAAGACTTCCCGGTCTTCCCGATTCATTCTGAGACATGTGTAATATATTATCCCTAACACTGTTGTTCATATTAATGTCCGATAATTGCCTTGATTCCTTTCCTCGGAAAGTCGATTGGTTCACCTAGGGCTGTTGCAGCTTTTAAAAGAAAGACGGTCGGGAGTTTTCACTTTTTCACTCAGTGCATCTGGAATATTTCATAATTTTTCTCCTACATGTAGGTATTTGATATATATATGTACCCTTAGGTTTACGTAGAAGTGTATTGGTCGTCTGCTTCTCTTCACGCCACGCAGTCAATAATCCTGGTTTGTTTCACTATTGTTTTCTTTGATCATTGTCCCTGATCGATATTTCACTAAGAAGAAGAGCGCACGAAATGACACGATATCAACGAAATTTTCTTTCTTAGCTTCATGTTGTAGATAGGCTGCTCCCGTGGCAACAATTACGTTTTATTTTTAGAAAACAGTGTTCAAAATAGCAGTTCACCCGGCTAAAACTACAATTGGTACCGGCCGACAAGAGTCAGGGGCGCACCAAAGCAAGTAAAATCATAAAAGTATTTTATTGCACATACTTCCTGCGAGAAAAACTGGGTGTCCGCCGGCGTCCGCGCAACGAACCTGCGATCGCTGGCAGACGACGCACTTGACAACGACAGCAAAATTCAAGACGTCGTGCTGTATAACCCATGCGTCATATCGTATAACCCGGCGATGCCGAAGTAACACCCCCACCCCCCCACCCCTCCCCACATAACGTGTAATTGCCAGAGTTTGGTTATCCACATAATTTGAGGTCTTTTTCGACTTGCCTCGACTTTTTCACTTAAAATGCTGCATCATTGTTGGCGCGGACGTGCACGCATTTTAATTTATACTTTGCTTTATTTCTGCAAATCCTGACAATAGGAGAACAAGCGCATTAGAAGCACCAGCGGCTGATACCTTATCCGTATTTTGTCACTTCAATTTTGTTTTAAATTTCCACTGTAAACGCCGTGCACATATACCATATATTTAAGTATATACACAGGACAAAGTTTATTACATTTTTAAAAAGAAGGAGGTAGCCAATTAACAATTATTTCTAGGGGTATGGATAGCTTATGCCTAGAGAATAAATATGTTGCTCTATGTTCACCTCGCTTCAAAATGCTTTGCGTGCTTTCTTTTTACCCTGAAAAAAAGAAGAAAAAAAAACGTGCAGGCTTTAGTGACCCCTTCAGCAGTTTTTTATCAACGGCGTGTTAAATGCACGTGAATGATATGTGACTCAGTACCGCTTTTCTTTCCAGCAAGCACAGCTAACGACTCATTAAAAAAACACTTCTAATAATTTACAACATATATTAGGGATGGAAACATCGTCACTTCTATGCAGAGGTGATAAATATATACAGGGTGTCCCAATTAACTATCACGCAGCAAGATTTAAAAAAAAAAGCAATGCGTTACTCAAAGAAGACCTTTTGCATATTGTTTCCAGTGCAGTGGAGTAGCTTCCAGTAATATTTTCGTTACTGAGATTTAGTTAGGCAATTGTAATTAATTATCTAACTCGAGACGTACTATGATAACTATCAAAGTGTCAATTAGCATTTGCAGAATAGCCAAAGGACATCTAACTGCAGTATTTTCAGCGACTTACTAATTGTGCACTAATTTTTTCGTACTGATGAATAAACCCTGTGAAATATGGCGATTACCACGTGACTGCGCTCCCACCCGCATCATAAAGCAGCGCCCTCGAACAGGCTCCTTCTGAGTTAGCAAGTACGAAATGAAAGAAATAACGAAAAAAAATCACCTCCAGGCACTCCGTACAGGTGGTTAATCAGCGGAGCTCAAGCGAGCGGCCCCGATGTTTGTCAATGAGTTAATACTGACGGTTCATTAAACAAACGGCTTGCTAGGCTGCCGGATCCTCGGTAAACTGCAGTTGGTACTTGCACTCGGCTGCACGAGCCTGTTCTTGTGCCCGGGCTGCAGCATAGGGGTGACATAGACATCCTTTAGGCAGCAGCTGGTGTTCAACGGCGCTTACGAATTGATAGATAATACGGGTACACTGAAATCTGATTTATTTTTGGTTTGTTTTTTGTGCAGGCGTCCCGATTGCCAATTCGGCCCATTTAGAAATGGTTATTTACTATCTTGAACGCGTCGGTTTTGCCTGATCTCAACACGTGGGTGGCTTCCTGGTGTTCTTTTCGCTTTCGTTTTATGATATGAACCTGTGTTTGCTGCATGTGTACACTCTCATGAAAACTAATACCGTCACTCTAATTTGGCACTGGCTCGAAGCAAACTCCTGGCGCAAAATTTAGCTGCGCGTGCAGTCTGTCGATGCGGTGTGAGCAAAGCCTGGATTTCAGAAACATGCTATGCCTATGACATTGCTTTTCGCATTTCGTGCGTGGTCAGAGCGGCGTTTCGGCCGCGTTATCAATGGGTTTTTGTAATCAATGTTATCACTTGGCCTTGAGAGACGGATAATAAGTGTGACGTAGAGAGGAAGTAGTAGCTGCAAAGCCGCGAAACCTGTTGCTGGTGCTCCGTTCGTACCATTATCAAGGTGATGTGCTTTCTCTTCGAGTGTGCGACAGGCAGTGCAGTTGCTTTCAATCAGCTTATTTGAGGGTGCTGCTTTATGATGCGAGTGGGAGTGCAGTCAGGTGGTATTTTTTATATTCCGTGAGGTTTCTTTGCCAGTCGGAAAAAATAGCACGCAATTAGTACGTCGTTGAAAACACCGCAGTTAGAGAGAGAGAGAAAGAAAGGCAAAGGAAAGACAGGGAGGTTAACCAGAGATTATCTCCGGTTGGCTACCCTGTACTGGGGGAGGGGCAAGGGGATGCAATAGGTGAGAAAGAAAGAAGGATAAAAAAAGGGAAAAAAAACCTAAGCACATACACGCACGTACACACGAACTATTTCGGTGGGCACTGTCACGCAGCCCGCAAAGGCGTTCCTAGTCTTACGCAGTGTCACCGTACAGTCCTACGTCACACAGTGTATAGTCACAATTTGTCAGAAAGTCCCGTGTCTTTCAAGTATCGCAGCAGCGCCTTCATAGCGGATCGCGCTGATGTTCGCGTAGGCCAGGTTCCAAGGATCTTGTTTTCGGTCATTGGGCGTTTGTCCAGTTTGTCTAAGGTGGCTGAGAGGACTGCTCTTTGTGGGTTAAAACGAGACCACTGACAAAGAAGATGCTCGATCGTTTCGTTGCACCCGCAGAAGTCACACAGTGGGCTGTTGGCCATTCCGATAAGGAAAGAGTAGGCATTTGAAAATGCTACTCCAAGCCATAGACGGACAAGAAGGGTGCAGTCACGTCCTGGAAGCTCGGGCGGAATATGGAGCTGTAAATTAGGGTCCAGGGTACGGAGGCGTGCACTTGTGAAATCGGATGAATTCCACTGGGCTAATGTCAGGTCACGCGCAAGCGCGGAAAGATTTTTCGCTGCTTCGGCTCTCGAAAGAGGAATGGCAACACAGTTGACGCCGTCATGGACAGATCGGACAGCTGCGTCTGCTCGATCATTGCCATGTATGCCACAGTGACTTGGCAACCCACCGCAGTTAGATGTCATTTGGAAGTGCCTGGGGGTGCCTACAACTGCCTCATTAACACTTTGATAATTAGGTTAGTAATTCTCGCATTAGATAATTAATTGCAGTTGTCGAATTAAATTTAAGGAACGAAGTAATTACTGGCGGCTACTCCACTGTACTGGAAACAATATGCACTAGGTTTTCTTCGAGTAACGCAACTGCTCTTTTTTGTAAGTCTTGGGGCATGATAGTTGGGGCACCCTGTATAATTTGCTCAGTAACCTAAATGAGGCCAAGTCGGATTCACTCAAAATCAGAATCAACAGCAGTCATGCGCATCCACACTGCCACATCCACACTCCCTACAGCACCACAGCCGTCTGCTGCACCGTTGGGAGGCCTATCACGCTGTCCACCGCCGGTGGCAGGCTCAGAAATACAATCGCCGTCTGCGCCTCCGTATGGCCCGACTCGCGTTGGACATGGAGGAGCACTGCGCCTCTCTCGTTAGACAACAGTGGGGCCAGACGTGCGACCGCATGGCAGGCAACCTGGGCCTCCGCGACACGTGGTCGCTTCTCAGGGTGCTGCTAGACCCTACACACACTAAAGCTTCCCAGCGCAGGGATATCTCCCATCTCCTTCATTCCTCCCCACTCACCGATACTGACTTCCTGGCGGCCCTCCGGGACCACTACCTCTGCACCGACCTACCTACTCCGCTTCCCACCTACTCCGGCTCCCCAAACCCTGACCTTGAGGCGGACGTCTCCGTGGGCGAGGTTCGTGCGGCGCTACTCACACTCCGCACCACCTCGGCCCCGGGGGCGGACCGCATCACTAACAAGGTACTCCGCAACCTAGACACCCCCTCCCTCGAAGCCCTTACTGATCTCCTCAATACACATTGGCAGGCTGGTACTCTTCCATCCTCCTGGACCCATGCACGTGTCTCATTCATCCCCAAACCCGGCAAACCTATTGCCCTCGAACACCTCCGCCCCATCTCTCTCACCTCCTGTCTCGGCAAGCTGTTCGAGCATGCCATCCTGGCCCGCCTCTAGACCTATCTGGATGATCCTGACCTTTATCCGGACTCCATGTTCGGTTTTCGTCCCCAGCTGTCCACCCAGGATGTCATGCTCCAACTTTCCGAGGATGTCCTACACCCCTCCCACCACAAACGCACTCGAGCTATCTTGGCGCTGGACCTTACTAAAGCATTCGACAATGTACACCACACCGCCATCCTGGACGCTCTCTCCTCCCTCCATGGCGGACCCCGTGTTCATGCTTACGTCACCGCGTTCCTCGCCCACCGCACAGCCGAAATCTCAGACGGCCCACTTTCTTCTCCTTCCTTCTCCCTTGGCAACAAGGGTACGCCCCAAGGCTCTGTCTTGTCCCCTCTTCTGTTCAACATCACCCTCTTCCCGCTGGCACGTGCTCTACGAGCTATCCCAGCTCTGTCTCATGCTTTCTACGCCGATGACATCACCCTCTGGGTGACCACCGGCAATCTTGGCGACATGGAGACCGCTCTACAGGCAGGTGTGGACGCGGTAGCAACTCACGCCCGGGCCATCGGGCTGAGCTGCTCCCCGACCAAATCGGAGCTTCTGCTCCTTCGGCCTAGGCGGATGGCCCCCCTGTCGCCTTCTCCACTCACCGTCTACCTTGACGGCACACCCATTCCTCTCGTCTCTACCCTCCGCATCCTCGGACTCTTTCTTCAGTCCAATGGCAAGCACACCACCCTCATCACTCGACTCACAAACACTGTACACCACACTGTCCGCCTTATACGCCGCATTGTAAACCGCCACCACGGCATGCGCGAACACGACCTCCGCCGCCTGGTCCAGGCCTTTGTTCTCAGCCGCTTCATTTATTCTCTTCCGTATCTCTACCTTTCTCGTACCGAGAAAGACAAAGTTAACAGCCTCATTCGCCACGCATATAAGTCAGCCCTGTCCCTTCCCACATCTACGTCGACGGCTCGGTTACTGTCGATGGGCGTCCACAACTCCCTGACGGAGCTGACGGAGGCCCATCGCACGGCCCAGCTCCTCCGTCTCTCCCGCACCCGCCCGGGTCGCGCACTTCTCTCCACCCTTAATCTCTCCCCTCTTATTCCTCTTCCCACATCACTGCCCATCCCTTCCCATGTCTTCCCCCTCCTAACCGTTAATCCCCTCCCTAAAGATACATCCCGAACACCACCCCTCCCGTAGAGCAGCGCGAGCCTCCGCGCTCTGGCGTCAGTACGAACGGCAGGCCGCCGTGGCTTACGTAGATGCTGCCCCGTACCGCCGCTACCCAGCACATGCCCTTGCCGTCACTGACAATTCTCTCCGACCCACTCTTACTGCCTCAGTCTACACTTCTACCTCTGTCGAGGCCGAGGAGGCAGCTATTGCCCTTGCCATCACGCAAACCTCCGCGAAGTACATCTTCAGCGACTCCAAACCTGCGGTCTAGAACTACGCGGTTGGACGGGTGGCACACCCGGCCATCGGAATCTTGCGTTCCGATACCGTTCCCTCTCGCCCCGTCCAAATCATCTGGGTGCCCGCTCACGCGGCCCATCCTGGTAACGAGGAGGCCAATTCCATCGCTTCGATGACCGAGCAAGCCCCGAGCAAGCCCGAGATTCGACTGACCGAGCAAGCCCGCCCCCGCCGGGAATGGATACGCGCGACGCGCTCCTCACGTACCGCGATATCACGCAGCACTATCGCCTCTCTCGTCTCACCTTCCCCCCTCCGCACCAATCCCTTTCCCAGCCCCACCAACACTTATGGCGCTACCTTCAGGCCCATACCTGCCTTACTCCTGCACGTCTTGCCCTCTTCCACCCCGGGACGCACTCGCCGGCTTGCCGCTTATGTGACGGCTCCCGCGCCGATTACGCTCTCGTCCTATTCTCCTGCCCGGCACACTTGCCCCGTGCCTCTTGGCGCTTAAGCAATCCGCAGCAGTGGGAGGCTGCTTTGTCCAGCACCGAGCCGGATATCCAACTCCGGCTGCTGAACTGGGCGGAGGACGTCGGGACTAGGCATGGCCTGGACGCCACAACCGGCAGCCTGAAGGCCGCCCACAACGCTGCTTTTTAATTTGTTTTTACTTTTGGCCTTCTCATCAATAAAAGTTTTTCACCACCACCACCACGCGTCCTGAAACATCGTTGCCGAGCAGCGTTTTTTTTTTCTTTTTTTGCGCCTGTTCGGTTTGTTTAGACCAGAGGTCTCGCGCGCACGCGGCTCGCGCCCCTCGCCGTCTTCGTGTGCCGCCGTTGTGTTACCCGTGCGTTGGAAATGACGCAAGCAGCAACCTCTAAATGAGCTGGGCCTACAGACGGGAGGGGTCGTGGCAACCAAGGCTCGCAAGTGAGTTTTTTGTTTGTTTGTTTCTTTTTTCATCGTGCAGCGCCAGGTTGCTGCGAGAGCTACCAAGCATGACGTAATGATTTACGTAAAGTCCCTTTGCGAGCTTTAAAAGCTAAGTACCGAAAACGTTTGCGGCGCCGCCGACGCACTTTATTGCAACGTTTTTAGATCTCTTAGAGATCTAAAAACGTTGCTTTATTGGGCAGCGCTCACTTCCGGCTGGGAGCTGCTTCCGTCCGCCATGTTCTTCCTGGGCCAGTCCAGCTGCTCAGTTAAACGGCGCTAGCACGCTTGTTTTCTTGCTTGTGCAGTTGTGTCGACTACAGATCTTCAGCGAAAGTGAATTCTGCATATCTGTCGCTGTTTGCTGGGAATCAGCGTACCTTTCCGGACGCTTCTTGCTGCCTGCTGCTGCAGCAGCCGCAGCAGCAGCAGCCGCCGCCGCCGAAATGCGCGTTGAAAAAGCGCGGAAAAGAAAAAAAATGCGGTAGGAATAAAAAGCGCGTTAGGACGAACATGGCGGCCGACGCAAGCCGCAATGGAAAGCGTGGTAGGAGAGGAGGAACTTGTTGCTACTCTAGGGACTTTAGGCATACGCAGTGTCGATAGCTCATTTCAGGGAAGATTAATTAAGCACCCTCTAGAAAATGCGTGCTTCAGTGTGTCTGAACGGACATTTTACTAGTAGTTGGCGTTCCGCCTTAATTGTACGTACCACTAGTAGGTAGGTGGGTAGTAAACGTTTTTCAAGTCCGGAAGAACCTTCAACCCGCTGTTATTACGTACGAAAATAAAATATTTAAGATGAGAAATAAATGTTCACGAAGAAGGCTAATTATGTGTTCCGTATTATTGGGTCTGGCAACTGTTCACTGCGAGAGCAGCTACGAGGTTGACTGGGCTTGCGTTGTTTATTTTACGTTACGCTGTTGTCGTTGTGAGATCATCTCCTCATCCGCAATTTACTCACCATTTGCCGAGAACAAACAAACAAAACACACGCACAAACTTTGCTCACCGCTGTCACTCACCGCTGTGTGTCACGCGCGCGCGCGCGCGCGCGGAAACACACACACACACACACACACACACACACACACACACACACACACACACACACACACACACACACACACACACACACACACACACACACACACACACACACACACACTTTACAGAAACCATTTGCAAGCAAGATGTCGGACGCACTAACCATTGAGCTTTTGCGCTGCCTTCATTTTTCGTTCGTTATTGCATGGCAATACTACCACTGTTGCGGCTCGAGGTGGCGTTCGGGTCAGGAATCCACCAAGCCCATCGACGCGTACGTCCGGTAGTAGGAAAGAAAGAAAAAGGGTTCATTTTGCATTATTTACACTGACCGTGTTTTACACTGTTTTTTTTTTTGTGTCGCTAAACAGCTTGGCTAAGGTTAGATCGGACACCTGGTGTAATATAGACATTGCGAAAATTACGGCACCATAACGCCTGAGCGTAAGCCACCAGAACTCTGCGCACACTGGCCCGCAAACGTTTTCAAAGCACGGCCGGTGGCCACGAAAAATATTAATTTCTGTAATAAGCATATTGCGAGAAATCGGGGCGTACACTTCGTGTAGGTCTGTGTGCGACCTGCATATTGCCTTCCCCGCTCCCCCGTAAGCAAGACACTTGCGCAGCGCGCGTTGCGCATATTGAAAACGCATGTGGGCAGGACGTACTGTCCTGCAAACACTACTCTGTTTTCCCAAATTTTCTCGGTTTTGGCACTGAAAATGAACATACATTTGTGAGCCTACACGACATCTATCTGGAGAATATGTTTTAGTGGCAGTTAACAGGACTCTGTTGCGAAAGAGTTTATACTTGTACGCGTTATCTATGGGAAACAAGCCAGCTGAAGCGTCATAAAACACCGCGGCTTACATTAAGGATGATGCGATCTCAAGATGGTCGCCGAAGTCACTTGGCGCCGTGATCACCGATGCCATCGCACCTCGTGCGAGGCGTCCCTTGTAACAGTTCGGCGCCCAGCGACCCTGGCGGTTGCCAGACGGCCGTGAGGCGCGTGGCGAAGGCGCCTCGGCACTCGGCCAAACCGATCTCAGTCCTTGATCTTTGGCGGCGCAGCGCTTACTGGCACGTTATGTAAGGTGAGATTATCTATCTCGCTCCGTCGTCTGCCTCCGTTCTTTCCGTTCGCTCTGTTGCGCCGACGCGTTTCCCGCCTGCCGGGAGCCGGCCGACAGCACCAATGACCGCGCGGCGCCGTTCGCGGTGGAGGTCGTCGTAGTCTCGTTGAACTGTAACCGAACGGGGCCAAGCGACGCGAAGAACGGGAGAGAAATGCCCGAGACGATTTATTCCGAGAATGCCACTGGGCAGCCATTCTTTTCGCGTCTCGCCTCCGCGCTGTCTGCGTGCAGCGGACGACAAACCCGCGAAGAAAGGCATATTTTTCGTTGTCTTAAATATCTCGGAACAACCTTTCCATAAGCGTTGAACTGCGAGGAGAAAGACAGCAGTAATATGCTTCGAGTTATTTGCATTCCGACGTGGCACGGGGCTTGACCTGCGGCTCTGAAAGGTTCATTTTACGAACTATAATTTATGCTCGCGTTCTGTCCACATCGTCACCGCTTTTTCTCTCCCCTACCGTGTGTACTGGCACAAAGTGACAGCTTTTTAGTGTGGTAGCGTTAAGGGTCTGATGTCGCAGAAAATCCGGTGTCGGCGGTGTCCGGCGCCCCCGTCAGCGAAAATTCCTGCATATATTTAGGTATATGTATGTGCTACGCCTTGTTATATAACATGTGGTATAAGCGGATTAAATTGCCATGCCATTCTTTCACTAAAGTTGCTCATACCTTGTCTTGCATTCTTGGCAAAGTTATTATGTGGAATTTTGTGAAAGCTTACAAACAAATGTCATGAAACAAAACACCGACAGCGCATGCCTTTTATGCCAAATCTTCTCAGGCTTAATTATTAAAAGTGCTAAACAATGGCAGAAACCTGAAAAGAATGTAATTTTTGGCGCGGCTGTGCACCACCACCGGGATCGGCCCACGCAAGAGGCCGCGTTTCTTTCTACCAGAAAGCTGGGCCTTTGTGCGTAGCGTTCACCGCCGGCGTTTCCCGGCAAATATTGCGGTTGCCGGGAAGCGTGAGAGGCAATCGGACTTCTTTGAATGCTATCGCGTTGCACTCTAAAAGGCGACGCTTAAGCGTCCTCCAAGTTTTTTATTGCGATATATATGGACACTCCAGGCGCATTTCTGCCCTGGCCGTGAGGTTCCGTGTAAAGTCCAAGGGCGATAAAATCGTCGCTGCGCGCTGTGGTGGTGGTAACAACTTTATTGAGATTCTGCTCAGTTATCTGGCAGGCCCCAGTCCTAGAATGGCCCCTCACAAGGAGCGACCCTTTCGGCCCAGGCAACGAGGGCTTTTTGTCGTTTTTCATCCGGCGTTCTGAGCAGCTCCTCCCACGTCTGTTGTGAAGGAGCTGGCAGGAGCGACCTGGGAGGGGCTAAGCCCTCGCATCCCCAAAGAATGTGATTTTGGGTAGCCAATGTTTGATTTGTGCAATTTTGACATATTGGGTTCCATTGCCCGTTGGTAATTATGGCCAGCCAATGTGGGCTGGGGAACGACTTAGTTTGGATTCGACGCAGGATTGAGGCTTGCGCTCGCGTGAGGCTTGCGTTTGGAGGCGGGTAGATTCGCCTTTTTTTGCTTGTAGTAGTTTGTTATCTCGTGGTATGTCGTCGGTGCCTCATCCATGGGATCCGAGTCTGAGGGGCACACCTCCCGGTTGATTAGACCTCGGGCTACCCAGTGCGCCTCCTCATTCCCTTGATTCCCCGAACGGGCAGGGGCCCATACGAGTTCTACAGTATTTTCATTTGTAAAGTCCCGTAGGACTCGCGCTGCACATACGCCTATGCTGCCTCTCGAAAAGTTGACTATTGCCCTTTTTGAGTCGCTTATGATAGTTTGCACGGAGGGATTCATGATGGCTGTATCCTGTATATATGCGAGTGAAAGCGCGCGAAGGTGAGCCGGCGATCGCGGCTCAATCTCGCACGCGCAAGCGAGGAAAGCGGGGAGGAAGCGCTCCGTCTTGCGTCGAGCCCAAGGCTCCGGGTGGGGGCGGGGAGGGGGGGGGAGGATAGGGATGGGCGTTCTACTCCGGGCGGCCGCGCGCGCCTGCCCGCGCCGCTGTATCTTGAAAGCCATCTGCGACGGGGACAAAGTCCGCGCGTGCATGCGCTGTGTTTTCGCGGCTTAGTTTGCGTTGGGGGGGGGGGGGGGGATGCGAGACGCAGCACGAAGGTCAATTCGCTCGTTGCTGCTGCCGCGCTTCCTGACTTCCAGCGTTTTGACAGTGAGATTCCGTGGTCATCGAGTGAGATGTGTTCATGTTTGCCTGTGCGCGCGTGACACCATGCTTGTTCATTTAGTTAGTAGGCTTATGTTTACAAGTTTATGCAGCCCATAAAACTACTATCCTTACTTCGTATAGCTGTCCGTTAATTAGCTATTGCAATGGGATGCTTCGACTTTCGGGCGAAACTGCTACTTTTTTTTTCTCGTTTTTTTTAAGCGTCCGGCACCACGCGCACCGATGTCGCCGATGAGGCGGCCGTTCCAGGTCGCCGAATGCTGAAGAGCGAGAAAGTGTACTTGCTTATAAGGTGAATTAATGCGTCTGTGCAGCGTCGATGTTTTACGACTGAACGACCTTTTTCGAAAAGAAGCTGTAGACGGCAAGCCACGTGATGAGGATCAGCAATTTATAAATGCTCTTACGGATTGCTGCGCGGTACACCAATGAGGCCAGACAGGTGCCCGTAAGCGAGTAGTAGTATAGTATGCGTGACATCGATAGACGTGGGGGCTGTGAGTCAAGCATGCATACTATGACAGCAATTTTTACTCAGGGCCAAATAAACGGCGATCGCCGAGGTGGGTGGTGCGTTGCTCACGGTATACGTACTGTTGCGGGACTCTGCTTTCAGGCGTTGGCGCGTAATCTGTTGTGTCATACTTTTGAAGCTGCAGCACTTGGAAGCAGAACCTGATTCTATTGATGGACTAAAAAAAAAAAAAAACGTGCGTCGTGACTGGCCACATGCCATACCAATTAACCTCGGTTCATTTTATCCCAACTGTTTCCTTGATGCGTAACAACAGAAGGCATAGACTTGATAGTTAGCATGCTTAGAAAGCGCCACTTACCAAATGCGCGCATGTCCGTGTGAAAAGACACAAGTGCAGAGCACCTGGTGTGGAGTTCCGGTTTTGAGCCTCTTAAACGCCTGAGAACTGCCCCGCTGCTGTTGATTATGAGAGAGAGAGAGAGAGAAAGAGAGAGAGAGAGAGAGAGAGAGAGAGAGAGAGAGAGAGAGGGGCAGGGAGGTTAGCCAGAGGCAAGTTTCCGGTTTGCTGCCCTGCAGTGGGTGTTTGGATCGCACCGCTGGTACGAGTTGTTGTGGTCGTACCTGCTGGTACGATTTGTTGGGAACTCGGCGCTGACGCCCGTTGTTGCACCTGGGTCGCAAGCCCCAAGGGTAGCGTTGGCCTGGCGGCCTGGGGTACAACTGGAAGCATCCGAAGGTCCCGGCAAAGCAAGAGTCGACTGGTAACAACAAAACAACTTGTTTATTTTAACATCGCAAAGAGTTGGCGGTCAGGTTGACCGGAGTAGAGAGACGGGAGAGCACTTTACTCAACAGAAGAAATCGGAGCCCTCCTTTTGGCATCCGGGGGCAGCTGTTTTTATACTCTCGCAGTTGAGGGCAAGAAGGAACCACTCAATAGACGAGCACGTGATTGTACAATGGGCTAAGGTGACGCACACTGTCGTAGCGCCGCCGGTCGGGCACAAAGACTGGGAGGAGAAGGTAACTTCGGCTCTCGTAGCGCCTCTGGTCGGGCACAATGACTGGAAGGAGAAGGTAACCTCGGCTCTCGTAGCGCCTCTGGTCAGGCACAATGACTGGAAGGAGAAGGTAACCTCGGCTCTCGTAGCGCCTCTGGTCAGGCACAATGACTGGAAGGAGAAGGTAACTTCTGCTCTCGTAGCGCCTCTGGTCGGGCACAATGGCACATACACTCACACACGCACATGAAGACACGTGGCATCGGAACATGCCTGGAAACGCCTGGAAACGCCTGGAAACGCCTGGAAACGCCTGGCGGGGAGCGTAGCGGCGACGCCGAACGGGCCAAAATGTCTGCCGCTTTGTTGCAATCGCGCCGGCTAAACCGCGCGTCGTAGGCGAAACATAACAGACCGCCCCGCCGGGGGAAGGAGATCCCGATGGACAGGGGACTGCATCCGCTGTCCGGAGGGATGTCGCTCGATGATGCTCATAACCGAAGTCGGGCGTCCCTCGACGTTTCTTGAGCGCAGCGCACAGAGAAGGCCTCGTTCTCTCGTTCAGGTTCGCACGGGACACTGCAAAGTGACTTCGGGAGAGTTCACATTCTTGTTCTCGTTCCCGGCAAGCGTTAGAACTACGCTGAAACTCAACCGCTCAGTCAGCAAGCACGGCACAACCCTCACTAAGCCCTGCCAGGCTCTTTCCCCTTTTTATACCACTGCCTAGTTCCTTACAGTAGTCTAGCATCACTCAGAACGCGTCCACAAATTGGAAAATTGCACTAGAAAGCATATCATCACTTTGAAACACTAAAAGCAATATGTTAAAAAAATCCTGCCTCAGGAAGAAAAACATCAGTAACAAACAATTTTGAGGCTGATTCCTACGTTAGGGGCTTCGACTTAAGCCATCGGCGTTACCGTTGAGACTCCCCTTTTTGTAACGCACCTCAAAGGAATATTGTTGCAAAGCGAGGCTCCAGCGCAGGAGGCGGCCATTTTTGGGAGAGATGGTCTGCAGCCATTGGAGAGGGCAGTGATCCGTCTCAATGATAAACCTCGAGCCGGCTAGATAGCATGACAATTTCTGAACGGCCCACACGAGACACGCACACTCCTTCTCGGTGGCGCTATACGCCTGCTCACGACTGGTCAGCTTACGACTAGCATACAGGACGGGGTGTTCTACTTCTCCATTTTCCCGTTGGCACAGTACAACGCCCATGCCTCGCTCACTAGCATCGCACTGAACAACGAACCCTTTTGTATAGTCTGGCGATCGTAGCACAGGCTGGCTTGTTAGGGCACTCTTTAGGGCGCTAAAAGCTCTTTCCTTTGTCTCGTCCCAGACGACTGTTTGGGGCTCTGTCTTTCTTAGAGCATCCGTCAGGGGAGCCGCGATATCAGAGTACCTGGGAATGTACCTCTGATAGTAGCCGGCGACACCTAAGAACGACCGAATATCGGTCTTCGTGCGCGGTTGCGGAAAGTCTCGCACAGCGGCCACTTTTATTTCAGAGGGGCGGCGACGACCCTGACCAATCACGTGACCGAGGTAGACAACCTCGGCCTGTGCTAACTGGCACTTAGGAGCCTTGACTGTCAAGCCCGCTTCGCGCAGGCGGGTTAGCACTGCCCGCAAGTGTGCCATATGCTCAGACCAGGATGCGGAGAATATCGCTACGTCGTCTAGATACGGTAAAGCGAATTCTTGCTGTCCCCGCAACACTTTATCCATGAGGCTTGAAAAACAGTATGGCGCGTTCTTCAAACCAAAACTCAACACTTTAGGACGGAATGTTCCCATTGGTGAAATGAACGCCGCATACCTACTAGCCTCTTCTGTAAGTGGAACCTGCCAATAACCCCTGACAAGATCTAGGGTGGAAATAAACTGAGCGCTACTAACTTTCTCAAGGCGCTCCTCGATGTTAGGGATCGGATAAATTTGATCCTTAGTGATGGAATTAAGCCTGCGGTAGTCGACGCAAGGACGAGGTTCCTTGCCCGGTACCTCAACTAAAATCAAAGGGGAGGTATAATCACTCTCACCTGCCTCAATAACACCGAGCTGTAGCATTTTCTTTACCTCAGCCTCCATAATATCGCTCTGGCGGGGTGACACCCGATACGCCTTGGATCGTACTGGCTCTGGGGAGGTAAGTTCTATATCATGAGTAAGTACAGAAGTCCTACCAGGCCTCTCAGAGAACAGACCTTGAAACTCTTGTAATAGCTGGTGTAGTTCGGTTTTCTGCTCAGGCGACAGCGGTGCTTTACTGATAAGGTCACTAATGACTTGACCGGTGTCTTCCCTGTTCGTCACTGAGCCTAGTCCCGGAAGCTCGACCGGAAGCTCTTCAGGAACGTTTACCATCATGCACACCACTGCTTCCCTTTGTCTATAAGGTTTGAGCAGATTACAGTGGTAAACTTGCTGTGCTTTCCGCTTTCCTGGCAGACTTACCACGTAGTTAACGTCCGACAGTTTCTGAACAATTCGTGCTGGGCCCTCCCACTGCACGTCTAGTTTGTTGTTTAGCGATGTGCGCAATATCATGACCTCATCGCCCACCTCAAAACGACGGGCCCTGGCTGTCCGATCATAATAAACCTTGGCCCTCTGCTGGGCCTTTGCCATTGCTTCACCTGACAACTCCTGTGCCCTTCTTAAGCGTTCGAGGAGCTTAAGCACGTACTCCACCACGACTGGGTCGTCGCCCCTGCCTTCCCACGATTCTCGAAGCATGCGAAGCGGAGACCGAAGCGAGCGACCGTACACCAGCTCAGCTGGCGAAAACCCCGTAGCTGCATGCGGCGCGGTCCTTAATGCAAACATCACCCCAGGCAGACACAGCTCCCAGTCAGTTCGATGTTCAAAACACAATGCTCTCAACACGCGCTTCAGGACGGAGTGGAGCTTCTCAACGGAATTCGACTGTGGGTGGTACACTGAGCTGTGTAGCAGCTTTACCCCACACCTTTCGAGAAAAGTTGTCGTCAAAGCGCTAGTAAACACTGTGCCCTGATCTGATTGGATTTCCGCAGGAAAACCAACTCGCGTAAATATGGACAGTAGTGCATTGACTATCTCAACTGAGCTGAGTTCTTTAAGCGGCACTGCTTCAGGGAACTTTGTCGCTGGGCAGATCACAGTCAAAATGTGTCTGTACCCCGTGGCTGTTACCGGCAGAGGTCCCACTGTATCAATAACGAGCCGTCTAAAAGGCTCCGTAATGATAGGTACCAATCTCAACGGCGCCCTTGATTTGTCCCCTGGTTTGCCCACCCGCTGACAGGTGTCACATGACCTCACGAAGTGGTCTGCGTCCCGAAAACACCCTGGCCAATAGTACTCTTGCAAGAGACGGTCCTTAGTTTTCTTAACTCCTAGGTGTCCGGACCACGAACCCCCATGCGTCAAGCGCAACAGATCCTGACGATAGCATTGAGGCACGATCAGCTGATCGAACTCCACTCCTCTGCGGTCTAGATACTTCCGGTACAGGACCCCACTTCTTTCCACAAAACGCGCATTTTTCCTGGCGATACCTTCCTTGACATTGCAGCGTATGTTTTCTAGGCTACCATCCTTCTTTTGCTCGGCTATCAAAGCCGACCGGCTGACTTTTAGCAACCTATCAAGTCCGTCTGACGTAGGCGCGATGAGCAAATCTGTAGATAGCTCTTCTAACTTTCCCGTGTCGGGCATTTCCTCTCCAGTATCTGGCGCCTTCAACGTTACAGACTCAAGTTTATTCAGTTCGTCAGCTTGCTGCACCTCTGACCCTTTTTCATTGTTCGATAACGTCGGCCCCGCAACTACCGCCTTTGCAGCGAGCTCCCGAACCTTCGACCTGGTTAAGGCCTGAACGCTAGCCTCACCGAACAAAAGCCCCTTCTCGCGCAGGAGGTGATCGGACCTGTTCGAAAATAGGTACGGGTACTGGGGGGGCAGCATAGATGACACTGCCGCCTCCGTCTCAAGCGCTCCGAAAGGTCCTTCAATAAGCACCTTTGCTACTGGCAGACACACGCTATGAGCTTCCACGGCTTGCTTGATCCATGCGCACTCGCCCGTGAACATATGGGGTTCTACGTAAGACGGGTGAACTACATCCATCGTAGCTGCGGAATCGCGAAGCACTCGGCACTCTTTCCCGTTCACGAGGAGGTCTCGCATGTAAGGCTCGAGAAGCTTCATGTTCTCGTCAGTGCTGCCTATTGAAAAAAACACAACTTTTGGTGTTGTTTCCGGACACTGCGCCGAAAAGTGACCCGGCTTCTGGCACGTATAACAAACGCGCGCTTGCCTCATCTCGAACCGCTTTCTGCGTTCGGCTTCGGCTGCCGCCGTCTCCTTAGGTTCGGTCGCACTGCTTCCACTCGCATCCGCACTACGCGTGTTCCCCTTTGCTCTCATGGGTGTGAACTTCGGCCTCTCAAACTTCGAGCCAAATTCACCCTTTTGACCGTCCTTAGCTCCGCGAGCTCGACGCGTCACAAACTCCTCGGCTAGCTCAGCGGCTTTAGCCACCGTACAAACGTCTGGCCTATCCAAGACCCAGTACCGCACGTTCTCCGGTAACCGACTATAAAACTGTTCTAGCCCGAAACACTGCAGAACTTTATCGTGGTCACCAAACGCTTTCTCTTCTTTGAGCCACTCCTGCATGTTTGACATAAGCCTGTACGCAAACTCTGTATATGACTCACTTTTGCCTTTCTCATTTTCCCGAAACTTCCGACGGAACGCCTCCGCTGACAGCCGGTACTTTTTTAGAAGACTCGATTTCACTGTGTCGAAATCCTCTGCCTCCTCTCTATCCAAGCGAGCGACTACGTCGGCCGCCTCGCCGGGTAACAAAGTGAGCAAGCGCTGTGGCCACGTTTCCCGAGAGAACCCCTGCTTCTCGCACGTTCGCTCAAAGTTAACCAGGAACAAACCAATGTCCTCTCCAAGCTTAAACGGCCGCATCAGGTCAGTCATTTTGAACAATACGCGTTCTCCTGCACCGTGTGCCTGACTTCCATTACGAGCGCGTTCCATCTCTACCTCAAGACGCTTCATTTCCAAAGCGTGTTGACGGTCACGCTCTTCTTTTTCTTTTTGTTCTTTAAGTTCGCGCTCCTGTCTTTTTGCAGTCTCCCTTTCCTCAATGGTCTCAAGGCATTCCGACAGCTCGTCATCCTCAGCTTCTAACTCCAGAATAGCCTTTAGCAGTTCCGGTTTTCTGAGTTTGTCTGAGACATCCAGACCCAACTCTCTTGCAAGCTCCAACAATTTCGGTTTGCGCAACGACTTCAAATCCATGGCTGCTCTGAATGCTGCTTTCTCTACTGCCTATTATTGTCTTGCCGCAATCTAACCCGGCAGCAACGACAACCACAATTACCAGCTCTGTTTCTGACACTAACAAAAGCCTGGCAAAGCTCAGAAGAAGAAAGTCCCGCACTCACCAAACCTCGCAGGCAGGAATTCAGCGCAGTCGTTCCGCTGCAGGCAACCAGTCATCACACAGGGCTCGTTGCACTGCTCCCGGATCGTTGTTGAGCTGCTCAGCATACAGTCAACTGCATCTCTTCGCTGCTGGCCTCCGTTGTCGCGATCTCACCGCTGGCAGACAGTTGTTTGAATCGCACCGCTGGTACGAGTTGTTGTGGTCGTACCTGCTGGTACGATTTGTTGGGAACTCGGCGCTGACGCCCGTTGTTGCACCTGGGTCGCAAGCCCCAAGGGTAGCGTTGGCCTGGCGGCCTGGGGTACAACTGGAAGCATCCGAAGGTCCCGGCAAAGCAAGAGTCGACTGGTAACAACAAAACAACTTGTTTATTTTAACATCGCAAAGAGTTGGCGGTCAGGTTGACCGGAGTAGAGAGACGGGAGAGCACTTTACTCAACAGAAGAAATCGGAGCCCTCCTTTTGGCGTCCGGGGGCAGCTGTTTTTATACTCTCGCAGTTGAGGGCAAGAAGGAACCCCTCAATAGACGAGCACGTGATTGTACAATGGGCTAAGGTGACGCACACTGTCGTAGCGCCGCCGGTCGGGCACAAAGACTGGGAGGAGAAGGTAACTTCGGCTCTCGTAGCGCCTCTGGTCGGGCACAATGACTGGAAGGAGAAGGTAACCTCGGCTCTCGTAGCGCCTCTGGTCAGGCACAATGACTGGAAGGAGAAGGTAACCTCGGCTCTCGTAGCGCCTCTGGTCAGGCACAATGACTGGAAGGAGAAGGTAACTTCTGCTCTCGTAGCGCCTCTGGTCGGGCACAATGGCACATACACTCACACACGCACATGAAGACACGTGGCATCGGAACATGCCTGGAAACGCCTGGAAACGCCTGGAAACGCCTGGAAACGCCTGGCGGGGAGCGTAGCGGCGACGCCGAACGGGCCAAAATGTCTGCCGCTTTGTTGCAATCGCGCCGGCTAAACCGCGCGTCGTAGGCGAAACATAACATGGGGTAAGCAGTGCAGGGTGCAGTGCAGCAGGCTAAAACATGCAAGCAAGCAAACAAACGCAAAACATCGATGGCAATGCCTCTCTTCGCGGCTCGCAGTGGCGCCCTTCGAATACGCGCTACACCAATGCACGGGCGCTGGCGACGCGTGGACTCTGGGATGGGTCGGAATCGGTGCAGTGCAGCGGCGGGCTGCGCAGGCAGGCCTTGCAACACACAAACTAATTGTTACTTTTGGTTGCTATACAGCACGTCGATTTAAAAGCCTCAACTTGTGTGGCGTCGACGTCTTCTATCTAACGCAACGAATCTGTTTCATTAGCAACTTCATGTCGTAGAGTGACACTCTCGGAGTCGATATGTGCGCTCGCGCGCGACCCCGCGTGAGGGCTATGTAATTGCGTCGCGTGTAGGCGCGCACAGATGGAAGCCGATGGCAGTGTGGCAAACGCTGGCGGCCTCTAAAACATTTGTAGGCATAAACGTTCGACACGCTCGTTGCTCTTGGTAAGTGGCTAAAAAAGCTGCAGTGGTAGTTATTGGAGTCAGCGGGTCGGTCTTTAAGGACGTGTATAGTTTTCTGCCTTCAATGCGTCTCTCACATAGACACAAATTATGGGGTTTTACGTGCCAAAACCACGATCTGATAGGCATGCAACACATAGACATCGGAGAGTATAAGGGAGCAGTGTGGTGAAACTGTCTTCTCAGCTTGCGTGCATGCGTGGACACACACGTGCGCGAAGCGCGAGTTAACGCTGCAATGGTGATCCTCCTTCGGCTGCGTGCCAGTTCACTCAGGCTTGCCTGCTTGCATATAGACGTTTTCAATGGGCGAGGAGGAACTCTGGCTTGTGCGATCCGGCGCGGCGCTGCTTGAAAGTATTGCTGTCGCGTCCTGCGGAACGATTTCGAGATGTTTCAGCTCGTACTTTGGGAAATTTACGAAACGTCCGTTCATATAAGGTCGTCGGGGAGCCAGTGTGTAGCCTTTCGGTGCATCGGTAACTACAGTATGCCGAAATATGTCTTGGGGGCGCAAACATGTGACGCGCATCGTCAGCCGTGGTGTGTGTGCGTGTTGTAAACTATTTTGGCTGTTTGGCGTTATGGTTCGGGGGAAACACGCGAGGTAGAGAGGAGTAATTAATGAAAGGAAAATTCAACTTCGCCCTGCCATATTCTAGCCGCCTGGTTAATTCAGATGGTAGAGCGGCTGCCCCGGAACGGCGGTGGTCCCGGGTTCGAGTCCCGGACCAGGACGAATTTTTCTTCAACTGCGAGGCGTTTCTTTCGAGGAACCCGTATGTATGGGTTTCCTTTGTAGCAATTGCTACATTTGGGTGGATGTCTCATTTTTCCCTTTATTAACTATTTTGGGTGTATCGGTTTTCATTCAACGAAGTGAACCGGCGTCTGTGTATTGCCAGGAAACTGGAAATCTGCTCAATATCTGATCGCTCGGTGTAGGAACTAAAACGCAAGAGCGCATGCTCGTGTACGGCCAACCTAAGGCAAATCCGAAAAATATAAGGGTAGTGGCGTAGGAACCGGGGGAGGGGGGGGTGTCATATATGTCTGGAGAACCTCCTCCTTCCGCCGGTTTGACTGGGCGTAAATGGTAAATAATGCTCCGGTAACCAGCAGCCGGAGCTCATGTACCAGATGCGTAGTGCCGCAGCATTGTCGGCTGCAGCTTTATCAGCATCCTACGTAATAATTGCACGAATCTGCGGGCTTAAAAATTTAATTCGCTAAATGGTTTCTGTGTCGTCAGTATGCGTACAGTGTTCCATTTATCAGTTTTGTACCGTTTGTATGATTTTTTTATCAGTTTCGCGGTGTTGAATAAAAACACTGTCTCCTAGTCCTAGCTAACCGTCTCTTCACCATTTTGTTGTTGTGTGACTTCATGTGACGAATACAGTGTGTTGTTTCAGCTGCACAGAATTTTATAAAATGGGGAATTTCGTGAGGTTATTTTCCCATATTCTATCAGGTTTTGCGTCGTTGTGACCACTAGGAACTCGGTATCGTGCGAAATATGGCAGATAATTAATAAAGATATCCTAAATAACTGCTTAATTAGCAATTATAGAGGAAAATTGTCTTGGATGCCAGAGCCTGCACTCGGGCACTACTTTAGCACTCGGGCACTACTTTAGCACTCGGGCGACCCAGTATGGCAGTACCGAAATAAATATGAAATAGCGAACCAGTGACGTCGATATCTCCATACTCTGTATTGCGAGGGCATACCCAGAGTAGCGCAAGCTTCCGCTGGCACGGGCTTCATCGCGGTCTTCGTTTCCTTTTTTTTTTTTTTTTGTCATGGTGACGCCAGTAATCGACGCGAAGCGTGCTCTATTCTATTCCCAATCTTTTGGCGGTACCGCAGCTCGGATAATCACGTTTTCCAATATCAACAAATAAAAAAAATGGCTTTATGGATAAGAAGGAGGATAACTCGTAATTGTCATAGCATTGGCGCCCGCGCAGCAAGGAAGCAGGTGGCGTTTTCTAATAAGGTGGGGAGAGCAGCGTCACTGACATGCTATTTCATTTTCGTTTGGGTTAATTGCTGCCCATATCCAAAATACTGCGCGCCGTAGCACCTACGACAATTTTTGTGTAGTTGTTGGGCAGCGCATGACTGTCGGGCTTCAATTTCGCAAATGCAATAGTGCCTCTATAATTGCTAATGAAAACTTTATTAGAATATTTTTGTTACTTGTGAACAATATTTTCCACGATGCTGCATGTGTATTGGCTGCCAAGCCTTACGGTCCGACAGCAGATTTGCAAATGCGCTTATAACAAGTTATCAGTGCAGCACCTTATGTTATTTAGTGCAAAAAATAAAACAGCCTGTTTACCTGCTACATACGCGATCTCTGAGAGCGAAAGCGAAAGGGGTTCCCCGGGGGACATGCGCGATATCGAAGGCGGCTGTGCTGGTGCTGAAACGTCACCCTCCCTCACCGGAAACTTTCGATATCCTCGCCTTCCTGCCTACACCCGGGTGGGTGAGGGGAGGAGGTGACAGAAGACCCATGGGCCCTGGGTGCCATACGACCTAGCTACGCCATTGTGTAAGCGTCAGGCGCTGTCAAATATCTGTTGTACAATGGCATCGTTCTCACGCATTTCAAGACTAGAAGACTTGAAATCACTATGGTATGTCTACGCTAGCCTCCTGTGTGAGGCCGATGGCGCTGCTCAACACAGCGATCACTGCGGTTGGTGAACCAGCACGATACATATACATGTATAAGCTATGTGCTTCGGCATTGCCTTTTTTGCCCTGCTATTTTGCTGGCTATTTGCGAGTACAAAATTTCCGTAATGTGGGTAAGTGCGTCTTAGAGAACGGGACGAACAAAACAGAAAAACAAATCGGTCGACATCCTCTTTCTCGAAAAGAGAGAGAGAGAGAGAACGGGATAACGCCGCAATAAGGCCTGGCATGGTCATGCCGCACAACGTTTATAGATCTATGAACATTGATGTCGTATGCTTGGACCATGCGCTATATAGAGCAAAGATATCTGCAATCCAGCATCTACCACTGCTTCGGACGCTTGCGCAGTTCGTAAACGGTCGCTTTGCTTCACAAGTGTAATTCACACTGTAAGGTATGCTGACAGGCTCCGTCCATCCAGCCCAGTTACGGCATCTTGCGCGAATGCATTCCCATACGAAAAAGCATACACATTCCATGCACTCTGTATCCAGTGTCTGCACCCGTTGACTTTTGAGAGGCTCGACCCTTACGGGGAAAGGGGACTTCGTGATTGCAGGCTTGGATGGCGTTCCCGTTTTCAGTGCGCGTGGAATGCGAAAGCTCACAGCGTGATGGAAGTTTCGTGCGTTCTTATGCGAGAGTCCCTCTATAGGGAGGGGGGCACTGCACGTATCCTCGGTCGGTTGGCTC
Source organism: Dermacentor variabilis (assembly GCF_050947875.1). Lineage (NCBI taxonomy): Eukaryota > Metazoa > Arthropoda > Arachnida > Ixodida > Ixodidae > Dermacentor > Dermacentor variabilis. Next base: position 83,709,110 of record NC_134568.1, read on the forward strand.
TGGCGGTCAGCCAGGAAAGTCAATATTTTTACGAGCGTGCAGAACCATTTGTGCGTGTCTAGAACTTCGCGCGGTCTTCAGAAGCGAGGATGGAGCTGTACGTATCTGTCCGCGGTGTGTGTATATATAGATGCAGTAATACGTGTGCTTCGTTGGCCAATGCACCTTCTGTTGGTGTAGGTGGAAAGGGAGAATGACGGTTTCTTTTTTCCCCGGTTTGACCGTGTCTTACCCTATAGCCTGGCTTAAGTTCGGACTGGAAATGTTGGCGAATCGCTCGCAAGTTGATATATTGGTATGGCGTACCCGTGTTTCATCGCGTCAGTCACCCAATTGCGGATTATGTTCGAGCCACTGCGTGTTGCGACGTTCTCGCTTCTTGTTTCTTTTTTTTTAAATCTCTGTTGCAAGATGCGGCTGCCCACCCATAGTTTCAGTGAGGCTATTTGTGAACCTCGCTATAGCGCGGGCTGGTCATGTATAGCCGCCGATGGTGAACGATGTATTTCCTATGTAATGCACGAGACGTTTCAGCAACGGCTGTCTGCCGTGAATGGGAACGGGGAATCGATTATTAAAATGACGTCTGCTCGCCAAGATGCATAGCATTTGCGGACATGAAAATTCGGGCGACAATCGGCAGTATAATCGTTAATAACCGAATATTAGCTAATTAGATTTAATGACCAACTTTCGAGAGGTGCTTTCTAATTGCAGAATTGAAGTCGGGCAGTGCACAAGCCTTGATAGGAATTCTCTTGGCATCCGTTTCGAGAACTGCGGACTCAAAATGTACGCCGCAATGCGTTGCAATTCCAGTTCAGAAAACACATTTTTTCTGCGCTGGGTTTTTTCGCAGGTCGGGAAAATCAACAGCAATATTGCGCCGCGCATACCAATGGGTATGCGTGGCGTACTGGTTAAAGGCAACGAAGTGCTTCTTATGTGGAACACATATCTGTAATAGTAGACATTTCAACTCATATTTACGAGATACTTATTTCATTTCATTCAGCTTGGTTGGTGCAATCTATAAAAAAGGTGCAATTTGAGAAAATGTAGTAACCTCGGCACACAGTTACCACAACCGCGCTTCGAGGTTGGAGGGCTCTGACCCCCTTGAACCTCTTCACTCCCTGTCGTAGCCACAACGCTATTACGACGGCTTTGTAGCTAAAATGCATTTTCGGCTCAAATTAATTTCTGTATATTGTGGTGGAGGAACGGCGAGATCTAAGCGATAGAATTCTGTCGCAACTACTTGACGAAGGCTCAGGATCCGTCACATAGCAGCAGGGACAATATTCGATCTTTATACTTGAAAACAGCGCGTTAAAATTGGCGGGAAAATGAAACGCTCTGTCTGTCCTCTCCTCGTTTTCCTGCGAATTCTAACGCGCTATTTTCTTTAAGTATAAAGATAGCAGATGAACCAACTAGCCCAGATCAAAATATTGTTAATATGATACATGCTTAGTGGTACAAGTGCGGCGTGCAAATGTGGCGCTGGGCTGTATTTTGTTAGGATTCTTTTGTTCTGCATTCTTTTTGCCATTCGTTATCGGCTCCCACGCTGTCGCGCCGCAGTCATCGATGCCTCGTTCGATTCGCGAGACGAATGATAAGCATGCAGGGGTAGAATCACAAGAATCCTTACGAAATGTGGCCTCAGTACTACAACCATTTGCTTGTGGTCATCTATGGATTCATGGTTCGCGCTCGACAGGACAACGTCTGACCTCGAAATGTCTGACGTTGTCAACAGCGTCAACTGAAAGGTTCTTGTGAGTAGTGCGTGCTTATCTCATAAGCATGGCTCATGTTGCTTTGTTAAGCGCTAGAAATTGCCGCGTACGTTGCGTGCTGTATTTGTCCCGATTGACCTGCGTGATGCCTCCGAGTGATGACGTCATTGTACGTTGCGGGGCACGCAACGCGCGGTGGCGTTGTCAACCCTGCTCCTTCAGGTTGACTATAAAACATCAAAGGTGTGTGTGTGTTCGGGGGGGGGGGAAGCGCTATACCTATACGGAGTAAGAATGTATGTATATACTAAAGCTTACGAGTCTGCTTTGCCAACTGTGTGAAAGTTTAATGTAGGCTTTGTCTTCGGGCGAGTTGGTCATCCATAACTGAAAAAAAAAAATTGAACGCAGATAAAAGACGAGGACAACGGCTAGAAGGCGCGGGGGCGTCACGTTGCTAGGACGTGACGTTGTCGGTTTGCAAAGGACGTTCTTCACTGAACACGAGCACTGGACAACGGCGGGCGCCCGGTATCGCACAGTGTCGAAAGCTTGCGTGAACGACCATTGGTACAGCGCACGTGTGTTTGTGTGTAGGGGGGGAGGGGGAGGCAGACGCATGGCCATCGAACATTTTTAGCAGCCATCACATCGAAGAGCGACGCAGAGCCATAGCAAAAGTCCATTTAGATTTTTTACCGTGGCCGATGTAAAATGCTATCTCCTCTTCTTTTTTTTTTAAATAGATATTTCTTTCTTTCGCATTGCCTTGCGAGAAATCCGGGGGGTATTATTTAGAAGAATCGTGTTGGAACAATTGTGGGCTGTGTTTTGATGTTTTTATAGTACTGCAATTTCGAAAAAGTGATTTGCTAGGCACCGTGCGTTTTAATTGAAAGCATTTCTCTTTTACTTTTTTACTTTATCTTAGCAGGATCAAGAGCCCAGTGACTCTTTCTTGGCCTCTCGATCGAATTATTACCGAGAGTCTTCAGTAGTCAGAACATGTGCCGCTCATGATCAGCCGGTGTGCTCTCCAAAAGAGCACACCGGCAAATATACACCCCAAAGGGTGTGCATTTGTTTAAGAGCGTACACTCTTAAAACTAATCTACACCCTTTGGGTGTAGATTAGATCTTAACACACCGATAATCGTCATCTGTCTTGTTCGCATTTCCTTTCTTTAACGCTGGGAGCCCGGTACTTCCAAGTCACGAACGGCACGCGCGTTATCAGCACGACACAGCATTCTCGACAGGAAAGTAGCGAGCGCAGTGTTCTCAAGAAAGTAAATGCGGACAAGACAGATGACGGTTATAGTTGTGTGGCAAGATATGACCCAAAGGGTGTAATTTTGCTTAAGTGCGTACTGCCTGATGCTTGCGTCGGCTGTTACGTAAATTTGACGTCAGGAGGTTGGAATAAAAACAGATAGGATAGTTTTGCTTTACAGCGCCCTAGGTTCATGAATTAAAGGTCATCGGCATGTTCCAAATGAAAAACCAAACGCGCATCCCAAAGGCCGTCAGTCGATAAATCTTCGCAAACGCTTTCGAAAAATCCTGCCTCATTTGCGCCTGTGTGCCGTCGCTGCTGAGCCCGAGGTCGCGAGATCAAATCCCGGCCATGGCGGCCGCATTTCTATATAGGGGCGAAATGCAAAAAGCGCCTGTGTACCGTGCATTGGGTGCACGCTAAAGAACACCAGGTGGGGAAAAATTAATCCGTAGTCCCTCACTACGGCGTGCCTCATAATCTGATCGTGGTTTTAGCACGTAAAACCCCAGAAAATAAGATGTGCGCCTGTGACCCAGCTGTGAACGTTAGTCGCGGGTTGACTGCTGACTTCAGTGCCCTTGAAGCAATCGTAGATTTTGAGTTCGAGGTTTGACTTCATCCCGCAAATTATTGTAGTAGACACCTCGACTGAATCGAAGTTTTGCGCAATCTTTTGTTTCTCTTATTCGTAACGCTGATCGCTAGACAGCCCAAACAGATTAAGTAAACAAAGCATACGCGCAAGCTTTCCACGGTAACGATAAATCGTAGAATAATAGCTTGGTGATTGGCGGAACGAAAAATTGGGTTGGAAAGCATGTCACCTGACGGTGTAGCGTTCTGTCACGTTCCGTTCACTAAGAAGGGGCAGTATCTTGCCAGGAACTTTTAGCTCGCCGTTCCATAAGTTTCTTTTACAATAACTGATGGAGTTTCACTCCTATAGAGCTATACACCTGAGCTTTGACACCTGGGGTTTCAATCACAGCTTCATGTTATTTTCCAACAAATTGTTGGCAGTCCTGCAGACGGAAGAAGCCGCGACTGACAGCTTGAAGGATGCCTGGAGGTGCGTACACACAATAGCGTCCATACCAGCGTTATAACACAGCGACACTGTTTCCTCGTGTGTGTCGCGGGCATTCACAGTAACGACAGTCGAACTTCATCATCATCAGCCTATTTTATATCCACTACAGGACGAAGGCCTCTCCCTGCGATCTCCAATTAATTCTGTCCTGCGCCAACCAATTCCAACTTAAGCCTGCGAATGCCCTAATTTCATCACACCACCTAGTCTTCTGTCGTCCTCGACTGCGCTTCCCTTCTCCTGGCACCAGTGGCATAGTAACGCGGGAAGGGGGGGGGGTGCCAGCTGGGAGGGGGTGGTGGTGTCATATATGTCTGAAGACTCCCCTCATTCCGCCGGCTTGATTGGGTGTAAATGGTAAAGAATGCTCCGGCAACCAGTAGCACGCGCTCACGTACCACTGAGATTTTCTTCTTCTTTTTTTTAAAAAATCCTGCTGTCTTCCCTTCCCTCTTCCCCAGTGCAGGGTAGCAAACAAGATATCTATTTTCCCGTTAACCTCCCGGCCCTTCTGATCTCTTTTATCTCTCACTCTCTCTCATGTACCAGATGTGTAGTGCCGCAGAATTGTCGGCTGCAGCTTTATTAACATCCTACGTAATAGTTGCACGAATGTGGGGCCTAAAAAATTTAATTTAATTTAATGGGAGAGCTTACCTACCGGTTGCCTTGGTGCCTTATCTCCTACTTCAATGCTGCTTCTGAAGCCAGTCTACTTACGGTTTCGTTCATTTCCTCTATGTCATCTTAATCCCTCTGTTCTAAGGCTGAACATTGGTTTGCAAGCACCAGCTTAAATTGCTCTGCTTGTGTTGCTGTCACCTCCCTTCAGAAGAGTAGGCAGGCGTTGTGCCCCTTCCGGTGGCAGTTGCCAGCCTGCTCCTCCCTTTTCCTTTCCTGTTAACTGTGTATATGTGTATATGTGTTCAAAACAAATAATAATAATTACCCTTACTGCGTCTAGGTTGGGCTGTTTCTTCTTGACCAATTTCATTCTTTCCTCTTATTGAGGTGAATCCTAGACCTCACCAAACTATGATCACTGGATTTTACCCTGCTGGGATTGGCAGAAAGTATGAAATCTGTTTCATTTGTTCTTTCACCATTAACGCTTATTCAGGCTCACTTTCTGTTGCCACGCTTCCTGAAGAATGTGTTCATTATTCGCAGCGTATTCCTTTTCGCGAATTCTACCAACATCTGTCCTCTAATGTTCCTAGAATCAATGCCGTAGTTGCCAACTGCTTGTTCACCATGCAGCCTGTTTTTTCCCCACTTTTGCATTGAAGCCCCCCATGGCTATACTGTATTGAGTTTGCACTTTTCTCATCGCTAATTCAACAACTTAATAAAGCTGTTCTATTTCATCATCGTCGTGACTGAATGTTGGAGCGTAGACTTGTGCTACCTTTATTCTATACCTCCTATTCAATTTTAGTACTAGTTCTGCTACTCTCTCATTAATGCTGTAGAATTCGTCAATGTTGCCCGCTATGTCCTTATGGATTAGGAATCCTGCCCCGTATTGCTTCTTATTTGGGAGTCCTCTATAGCGGAGGACGTAGCCGTTAGTCAGCACTGTATAAGCATCACCACTTCTAACCTCACTAAGGCCAATGATATCCCTAACAATGTCTCATAGTTCCTCACAGAGTCCTGCTAAGCTAACTCCACTCGATAGCGTTCGTGTATTGCACGTTGCCAGTGTCAGTTTCCATCAGCGTTATGTCTAGGTCCAGAGATTCTTAGCACCGTCTGCTGCGTTACAGGTCTGACCGCCGCCTTGGCCCGGTGCTCCGCAGCTGCTGGGGACTGAGTGCCATTGCTTGATTTAGTGAGTTATCAGGGAGGTAGTAGCCGAATACTGTACCAGGGAAGCCGATTCCTGTTCTGGTGAGGGAGTTTCTTTTGTTGAAGCTTAGTGGGCCTTCCTAATTTGGTTGTACCTCGATTAGTATGGCCCTATTGGCTCTCGGCATTTTTTGCCGGTCAGACGCCTGGAGGGAGATGTAGTGTCATCATCATCATCAGCTTGTTTTATGTCTACTGCAGGACGAAGGCCTCTCCCTGCGATCTCCAATAACCCCTCCCCTGCGCCAACCGATTCCAGCTAGCGCCCGCGAATTTCCTAATTTCATCGCTCCACCTAGTCTTCTGCCGTCCTCGACTGCGTTTCCCTTCTCTTGGAACCCATTCTGTGACCCTAATGGTCCAACGGTTATCTAACCGGCGCATTGCATGACCTGCCCAGCTCCATTTTTTTTTTCCTGATGTCAATCAGTATATCGGCTATACCGGTTTGCTCTCTGATCCAAACCGCTCTCTCTTTGGCTTTTAACGTTATGCCTAGCAATCTTCGTTCCATCGCTCTTTGCGCGGTCCTTAACTTGTTCTCAAGCTTCTTTGTCAGTCTCCAAGTCTCTTGTCGATGTAGTGTACTGGAGGTGAATTCGAGCTTACCATCGTCAGATTAAAAAAAAAAAAAAAACCCGAGGATTTTAACTTCTGACTATGGCAATTGAGCAAACCAGATAGCTCAGTCCGATAACCCTGTAGGCGGCGAGACCGCCTTATGGCGGAGAAGTCCACCCCATAGGATATTACATGCCTGAAAACTCCCTTGATTGAAACTCCCTTGGCGCAATATAGCATTATTTCCAAATGGTTCAAACATCGTGGTTCCGGAATCTGGCGTAAGTAGACCGTGAACGCGGCTAGGTATATGAGACATTTTCGACGAGCTTGAACTTACTTAGTACGAGTAGCGGAGAAAAAGAGTGGCGGAACTCAGAACATTGAAGTTCTGAGTTCAAATAGGTAATTCAACAGAAGGGACACATATTACATCACATGGCATTCATTATAATAAATATGGTAGCAGTGCGTTCTTTGTGCTCCCAAGAGCACAAAGAATGTGAGCGTTTCTGCATTCTGCCTCCTTTGGGGTCTGGTGACCACGGCTGGTGTCGAACCCGCGATGTTGTGCGGAGCAACCGAACGCCAAAGCCGTTAGTTTGTTCTCGAAGATACTGAGAGTATCGCGCTTTTGGGCGGCGCTTGATGGACGCGTGTTGTCGATGCGTGCGGCGACGCACTGTAGTACGTATTCGTCCTTTGGCACGAGTTCGTTGGAGCATGCGCTTGTCGCTATGACCAAGCCTGGTCAGCGCAACTTGCCGCCGGTTGGTGCGGCTCGTGGTAGCGTTTAGGCCAGGGATCCTTCCGGCACATTCGTGAGTACGTCCGGTAGTAGGGATGAAAGAAAAAGGGTTTATTTTACATTATTCGCACCGGCTCCGGATACGGAAGCCCACTCCATGTAGGAACGTATTAAACGTCCGACTTCACATCAGGACACGTCAGCCCACTTCTCACTGCACCAAAGGTATCCGCTTTTAAAAGCGTCGTCTTCTCTATGAGGACTAGGGAATCTGATGACTGTATCTCGACCAGTCATACTCGTCGAACCGCTCCCATGTTGGCGCACCGTTCAGCCCCCGCATACGAAGCAACCGTGTTATAATCTGGGAAGCTCAAGTCGACGCTGTTCTCACTGTAGCCTTGGTCGTTGGCCCCTTTCATCAATTAGTTCAGCTTGCGAGGGTCAGGTAGAGTGATCCTCGCGGCAGTTGTCGCCTCGAAGTGAGCTCCTTTGTTTGCGCGTCACATTCTATGTCGGGTCTCGTCACCGTCTGGGCGCAGGCCGACGAAATGAAAGGGCGGCCTCGCGGGAAACGTCCAGGGAATGCTCATTGCCGTATTGAGACGTAACACGGTGCATGGACGGGAAGGTTTTACCGTGCACAGGTGTCGTATGTCAGAGAAGCCCTTGAGGCAGGTGCGCGTACGTGTGTTGGCTGAAGCGAGAATTCGCATCACAGTTTTTTTCTTTATCGCGTTTTCCTCCACGGGTTGCAGAATCAAGCGTCTTTCCGTTCTTTAGATTACTATCAGCAGACAGGGGCGTAAGTAACTGTTCGTCGTCACGCGGGAGACGCAGGATCATTAACACCGCGTTGCTTTTCTTTTTGTTGTGGTCTGTATACTCTCGCCATAGAAGGTCAAATGTGGTAAGTGAGACAAGCGATTAAAATGGCGTTTTGTTATGTTAGAAACAGCATTATATGGACTGGCACACAGTTTAGAGGTGCCAAAACTACCTCTATACCTCGCGTGACAATCGAACGTTGTTACGTTTGACCGGCGGAAGCTGGCGATCTTTGGGGAAGCGACCGTCGGAATAGCGCGGGCAGGTCTGCTGCGGCGACTCGCTTTGAAAACAACGAGTCAGTCCCCAGCCCGTTGGCGCCACCATGTCTGCTGCGACGACTCGCTTTGTAAGGACCGCAATGCGCCGCGTCCCCAACCGAACGACGCCGAGATGTCTACACGCAGTCGGAGGACCATGGTACTATTAGTGGATTCGCCGTCACCGTCAAGGCATGTTTGAAGCGGTGTAACTCCTGGAATAAGAAGTTTTGTGGCCCCGTCTCACGGTTCTTAGAAGTCGTCAGTCAATGGACAGACGCGGCGGCCACTGTCTGCGGCGTCGGCTCTGGGACTAAGAGGCGCCTGCTCAGGTCTGCGAGAACCCTCTCACATCGGTGTGTTCAGTGAAACCTGTGCGGAAGTGAGTGGGTAAACCCTCCCCCTTAAAGGCGGGTCGGCTATGATGACTTTAGACGCTCCGAATTGGTCGACGGTTGAACGGCCGTTTTCACTCACCTAGGGATCTAGGGAGTACAGAGTGTTTATAAGCAGCCGTTGCCGGCTCTTCAGTGTGCATTCCTCTTTCAGTCATGTTAGACTGATGAACTGTAACGTTCTCATGTAGATACCGTAATTAAATCCCATATTCCTCGTTCTCGATGAGAACAAGTCTGTCCCTTCAACAACGCCCTCAGCGTGGACGAGTTGGACGACGGCATGGGCCAGCTACCATCTATTTCATGCCCCACCGCAAACATTACAACGTCAAACACACTCGGTATCGACCCCTTGCATTTGGCGACGTACGCAGTATGCGGTGGCGTCTGTGACAGTAGCTACGACCGATTAAGGTTACACGCCTTCTTGCGGCTCATAGGAATGCATGGGACCAAGGAGCTCCCGATTTAATTTTAGAGCGCAGCTCTTTGGCGTCCGTTCCTGGGTTTCGCGTCGTCGTCGGCGTTGTCGTCGGCCTCGTAACCAGCTCCGCCCCCCTTTCATCCCCCCAGCGCTAGCAGCGACCGACTGATACCGCTGGATGCCGCTGACGCCGCTAGAGAGTCAAGATAACGTGACTGCATAGAACACCGTCGCCGCCATGCAGAAAGAGGAGGAAAGGGTCCCCCCCCCCTGTTCTTGTGTGGCGGATAGGGTGCTCTTCAGTTGCCGACGCGCCGGTTATTTCACGTAGGCCCCGGCACGTCGACGAATACGTGACCACCTTCCCACGGCTAGACCTGGTTCTTAGCGCTGCGGAAGCGAGGGTATCATATTGTTTTTGTCGGCATCGGCGGCGTTGTCCCTGAAACCAACTCCGCAGCTGGGGTTGACTCACTATCGGCGTCAGCGGCATCAGTCAGTCGCTGCTATCTCTTCCCTCCTCCCTTTATCGTGTTGTCCGCTTGCTGCGCGCGCTTCTGCCCCCATCGTTTGCCGCTGGGTGTACACGCCGCCCCCCTCCCCCCTCTTCCTGCGAGTCTCCGGTTGTCAAAGCGCCGGCTCAAACTTAATTCCTTTCTTCGCTCCTCCTCCAATTCAACCCCTGTGCGGTGGCAATCAGGGAGCCAGATCGGTGGCGGCGGATCTGTATATGTGCACCGCCCGAGCCGAAATTGCCGCTGCCGTTCGCCCTGTGCGGTGGCAATCAGAGAGCCAGATCGGTGGCGGCGGATCTGTATATGTGCACCGCCCGAGCCGAAATTGCCGCTGCCGTTCGCCACTGCGAAATTATCTGCCAGTTCTTTCTGAGCCATGAGCGAGACGACCGATGGAAGTCCTCCGTCTGCTGCTGCTGCTGCTAAACGAGCTGCCAGAGCAGAGGCCCAGCGCCGTCGCCGTCAGAATCCAGAGGTGCGTGCCGCCGAAGCAGAAGCTTACCTAGTGGAGTCTTTGTTAAAGGAATACGTATGAAAAATAAAAAAAAAAAATTCTGTGATAGCGCATACATGTGTTGCTCGATTTCTTTGCCTCAATCTATCGAAAAGGTGAAACAGCTTATTTGCTGCGCTCAAATTTCGCATTAGGAAGTAACGTAATCGTCGGTAATTTTTTTTCATTACCGAACCCAGTTATGAAGTGCGCATTTTGTGAGAAAATGTCTTGCATCTTAGAAGAGCTCGCAAAACAGACCAAGAGCCATTTCAAACCAGGTATATATTAAAAGCAGGCCTAACGGCCAGAAGCACTACTCACCCATTAAAATGCCAGTTAACAAGCACTTCAAAGACTTAATTTATTTCAACAATGATCATTATTGCAGGCATTTTGTGAACAGCTGCCCAGCGTATGTCGCAGCAACTTTTGCGAAACATCGACCTTAATATATAACTTATTTGGAAATGTATCAGCAGGCAGCAATACAATATGGGAATGACGCTCTGGGAGCCATTGAAAGCAGCATGCGACATAGCGGCACTACGTTAGGCAAAACACGAACAATGGCTTCGAGTTTCTGGTATTTTACTATTCCCAGCGAACAGCACCACAGGCAGACATGGCGCATCATGAAAGCAATTTTGTTCAACCTTGTTTTTCAAAAGTGCGTGTCATTGAAACAGATGTTGAGCTTTGGAACTTTGCGGAGACATAGATATTTCTGTATAGGGGAAACAGTACACAATGCAGAATGTAAAAAATAAAAGAAAGAAAATGTGGACAGCAAGCAGCGTATGTATCCAAAATCAGCGTAGAACCTGGTTCTCGGGTTTAGGTATAGACCTGCTTGCTAGCAATAAACGTGGAACTCTCAGCAAATGCGTAATTGTTTATATACGGTCACCTCAGCTTCCAGCCATGTTTTTGGTTTTAACAAAAGGTGGCGCCCCATTCGAAGTTGTGAGCATGCAAAATCTTCTACCCTGCTCAGGTTTTGAATATTCTGATTGTTCTTTCAATGAAGTCTATCCTATTGACAGTTGAGGGTCTCACCGTGTGCAGGCTTAGGAGCACGTAGTAAAATTGCGTTTTGCGCCATCAGAGCACACGCGACTCGAGCTTTTCGTGCACGAACGTCACTGTTTCACTGCGCCGGCGCCAACAGGAAAGCACCCTTGCCGCTTCTCTGTGATGGTTCCCCGCCAGTAACAGGATCGCGATAGCTTCCGTGACCTACTGCGTAAACGCAGCACTTCATTGATGAAGGCCTCGCTGTACGTGTATGGAGCGCTTTGCGACGTCTGAACCTGAGCAAGAAATAAAGTATCTTAGCCGCTGGCACATGAGACCAGCCTGAAACAATGGAGAAATCCGTCTGTGGTTTGGAGTGGTTGTTGCAGGCCCACTTGCCGGGGATGGGAGATTAGCGGCCTCTTGTTTATTATCCCGCGTTCGCGGCCAGCCCGCAGAGCCCACGGTGGTGGGGGGGCGGTAGGCATTCTTCGGCGGTGTTGCTTCCTTCCAAAGCTGGCGACCGGGCAGGAAAGGCGTCGGTGACCCCCTTTCTCTCGGCGGGATTCGTGATCGCTTTAGGGGCCGCTCGCCTGATACTGGCTGCTCTCAGTGGACGCCAGAGTGTGCACGTCGGGGCGGCACAACCTCGCCGGAGCGCCCCTCGGAGGCACTCGCCGTGTACGTCGCCGCCGCTCTGGTTCCCGTGTCGTTCGTCCACGTAGCTACGGCATTTTACTCCCAGCCTGGCCTGACGCTGTGGTGGCCTGCAGGCGTCCAAGTTCGCAAGGACCGTCCTCCGTGAGCTCAGACCGGTCGTCGCATCCTTTTGTTCGTCGAAGGAAGTGCTCTTAAGAGGAAAAGAAAGCGGCGCCTGCCCCTTTTTTTCCGCTGCCGTTCAGCGTGGACTTCTGGGAACGAGCCAGGCCGCCGTTACCCTGCTCTCTTCCATTGTCGTCTGCTCGCCCCTCGGGTGGGCCCGTCCTGTCGTCTGCCTGCCATCGAGAAGCCGGGTTCATCGCTCGGCCTCCGCAGTGTAGTACGCAGTTGAGCGGTGCGCTTTCTCGACCCCCCGCGACCACCACACGACACGAGGTTCTCTCTGTCACGACACCGGTGCGCCGAGGCAGCCACTCTGTACGCACCGCGAAGGAACGTGCAGCTGCCACTTCTCCTCTGACATTTGCCAACGAGTCGTCGCTGCGCCTGAGGATTATACGGCGTCAGAGATAGCTACGCGCATCTGCTGTAATCCAGCGTGAGTACAGTGTTCTGCCAAACAAAATATCTTATGAAAACATAACACGACTGAGGATTCCTGTCGGTCGACACTCTGGGCTGTCGTCGGCATTGTTTGCTTTCGAAACAGTACCGGACGTGAAAAGTTATCGTAGGGGTCAATGGTCTTTTTTCTAAGTTAGTAAATGCATGTAAGATGTTCAGATGCGTGATGTTCCTTCTCTTGTCACATACTTCTTTAGCAGTGCAGGGTCACGTGTCCTTGCACAGAGGCGGGCATCAAGTATCGGATGTCGTAAGGTTTTAGTGAACAGCTTGTGGTTTTCTAGCAATGTGTAGAACCCGGATAGTTGGTAATCCACTATAAGAACAGCGTGACAGTGGACGGACGACAGAAAGAAGGAATGAACAAACACAACGCTTGTGTTCTTTCATTCCTTCTTTCTCTCCTCCGTCCACTGTTGAGCCGTTTCTGTACTGTTCTTTTTTTATTTTGTGATTTCTGCAAGATCAGCCGCACCTTCTTTAATTCTACGAATCAACTCTTATATCGGAGGTTGGCTTGAATGATCTAGCACATTAAAAAATGCACATATCCGCATAGGTTGCGTGTTATATTTTATGTTAACGCGTTCCATGATGAGGCACGTAAATTCTAGTGTTTGCCAGGAACGTGTGCCATCTTCTTAGCGGTTATTGAGTTGTACTTGCACGGAATGAGCAACGTTGTTACATCTCCGGCGCAGTCGAATGAAGTAGTAAAGAAACCTTGTTTACAGTACACTTCGTAAATTTTTGCGATACTGGAAGTGAGGCTTGGAAAATGCAGCAGACAATGATATTATGACGTATGTCATGGCGAAAAACACATTGAAAATGCTACGAGAGTTCCGTGACAGCAACAGAGCGTATATGGGAAAGAACTGAAGGAAGTCGCTGCAATTCGCTGGCGGTACCATTCGAAGTTGTGCCTTAGATTTGCTTTCGTGTGTTATCATTCATGAACCGTACCTTCTTCATGTTCTGTGCAAAGGTGTACCATGGTATTTCTTTCAAACTAATGCACTTCCGTTCTATAAAGCAGAGGTGTGGTGAAAATGCAGCAATGACCGCTGTTGCTGCTTTTTTGCTACTTGTTTTTTGCGGAGCGCGACGAGTTTTTTGTGCGCTCACGAGTTGGTGGTAACAGTACGCACCTCGTTCAATAGGGTCGTATGTTGTCATTTTTATTATTTTTTCTATCGTTATCAGGTCTCGAACCTCCGTTTCTCCATCTTAGTCTAAAAGCTTAACAAAGCCGCAGCATGAGCCGTCGAAAGTAAAGAAAAAAGAAACGCCAATGTTATAACAGACCGCCTCATCAGTTTGTCTTGATCAGATCAAGTGCAATGGCACGCAAGTGAAAAGCCTTCTCCGGAGCCTTAGGTCAAAACCTTTCTGTGTCAGGAACAAAGTTATTGATTTCCGTTACGCCCGTCTCCCTGCATCGAATTGACGCGCCCTAATTGTATCTGGTCTTCACTCATGGTTGGCCGAGACGCCGATGAGATTCCAAGCCTGTCTGGAGGAAATGTGAAGAAGCCATCGCTTACAGCGTCTAATCAAAGCAGCGACCCGTGGAAACGGCAACGCGCGATTCGTTTCGACGTCATGACCGTTTTGTCTCTGTGCGATCGAATTTACGCGTTGCCGCGGTGAACAAACGTTTCGGCCCGCGTGCGCGATCGTCATGCACGCACGAAGCCGTCGCAGAGGGCGCAAAGTATGCGGAGTCCCGATGCGTTCTGGAGGGGACGGCACCAGGTTGGGAATTGACGCATTGGGGGACGTATTCTGCGACGATCACTTTCGGCGATACTGTCGCCGCGGCTGTCATGCGCGCGCTGATTGGCTGGTTGAGCACTCGAAGGCGATTGCATCGCCGAAAGTGTTCGTGGCAGAATATGTACCTAGTTTAAACGAACTAGGAACGAATGAGATAGCATTCAGTCCAGGTTAAATGTTTGGACTGGGGGTTCTGTAGGCTCAGTTGGTTATCAAAGTGTGACGCACTTTATCGAAGGTCTTCGAAAACTCGATAAATAGGCAGTCGGTTAACGAAGAATTATTAAAGAATGAGATTTATTTTGTACGTAAATAGCAATAGCTGTGTTTTACTATTAAATGTACGTTTCACTAAAACCGCATGGCGATGGATATAAAGGATGAACCATAAGGCTACGGAAATTTTACAAGATGTGGAAGCAGAATATGCTCTTGCGTTTGACTGGGGATGAGTGAAAGCAGAATATGCTCTTGCGTTTGACTGGGGATGATGGTGTGCGATACTGACCGGTAAGTAAGCGGATAATGCTTGCAATCTTATTTATAAACTGGAATCCCCTTCCTGACTTTCCAGTAATGTCGAATGGAACTTTAATCCTAAAATACTGTAACTATAATTGATAAGCAACAAATTATACTTTTCAAGAACTTGGTGTTAATTAAATCTTAACCAGATGTCGAAGGTGGCTTCAGAGACCCGATTACTTTAGCCACCCCATCACAGATTATGAATAGCAGGTATATCATTGGCTAATTCAAATGATACATAGGTGGCATGGGCATATCGGTAGATGGAAAAAAAGTTGCGAGTGATAACTTGGTCCAGAACCATGAAACACTGATTGCTGGGAACTGCATTGTCAGCACTGTGAGCAACGGTATCTGTACCGTCGTCTTTAGAGTTGATATTGCGCCAACCCTTTTGGTATCAGTTGTGTGCTTATTAAGAACACCTTGAATGTTCAAAATAAGGTATGATGCGGTTGAAATATTCAGACCATTTGACCTCACGCGTCCCTATAAGGTACAACGTGAGGGGTTGCGAGGATGATCGACGATAGACATGCACAGGTGACGTCCCATCTCCTTGAGAGCTATCACGGTGAAATTTCTGTCACTCCACCTGTCGCTTCACTCCTACCCGTCGCGAACGGTGGTGCTGACTGTATACGCTCGGCAAGGCGCGTTTGACTGATGCACGCCTCCGCCGCGATCTTTCTTCGCATCGTATACTGCGGGCCATTTCGCATTCGACGTTTCACTGAAGTAGACGACTCGGTAGGTGTTTCTTTCTTTTTTGACTTGTAATGCGCTAATGCATTTATTCCTGCTGCCCGATCCGATCCTGCAGCCGTTCCCCGCAGTGGGCAGCTAGACTCCGTAGTCCAACAGCAACGGCACTGCCTCACGTCGCATTGCTCTCTACTACTACTATGAAGCACGCCAAAAGCGCGCTGCCTTTTGTCTGTTTTCTGATCCATGCCAAGTGAATAAGCGCGGTGCACCCTTTGAACTACGGAGTAAGGGAGGCCGGGGCGGGAGAGGCGGTTTGGGTGCGAGATAGCGAGACCGTTCGCGCAGGCGAAAAGAAAGAAAACACAGTTTGGCACCTCACCAAGAGAGAAGCGTACGATCCAAGCAGCAGCGAGAGGCGTGCAAACAAGAATGAACGATAATGAGTAACGTAATACGGAGCAGATAGACTCTGTGAGCAAAGTTAGGCTACATTGTGTGCTGCGACCTCAATAAAGACGCGCATCTTTCTATCTGCGATGACGAATGCAAACACGTTGCCTTCCGGCCGTGTTGAATATGTGGAGCGTCGCGTTTTCGCTACGGTTCTAGAGCTCGCCTTGGCAGATTTCCACGAGGAACAGAACCGCGTGCGAAAGTAGCACGAAGTCACTCGCGTGGCCGATTGAAAGCATCGAGCTTAGTACTAGGGTTTTATGTGTCAAAATCACGATTAGATTATGACGCACGCCGTAGTGGGGGACTCCGCATTGATTTTGACCACGAGGGACGGGATGTATAACTTGCCTCAATGTGCGGGACACGGGTGTTCTTGCATTTCTCCCCCATTGAAATGCGTCCGCCGCGGCCGGGATTTGATCCCGCGACGTCGTGCGCAGCAGCGCAACACCGTTGCCGCTGGACAGCGCGACCGGTATTGAAAGCGTTAGCTAGCTGCATTCATTTGGTGATGTGCAGGTGCTCCTGCAGTCGTTGTCGTTTCAGCATGCATATATATATATATATAATGCTACCGGTGTAGGCTATGGCCAGACTTATCCTGTATACCTGGCAATTACTAGAAGCACGCTTCCTGCGTAATTGATACTTTTACGACTAGAGTTGGAGAGAGAGGGGGAGGGGGAACATTTATAAAGAAGGAAAAACTCGAACTGGTCTCACTTATGGTGGGCACTTCAACCGACCAAGACTCGGGAAAAGATGTTCTCTTTTTACCTTGCGTTTAGAAGGTGCAGGATGTTGTTAAATAACAAATAAGAAAGAAATGTCAGAGAGAGAATATAACGGATTTTTAAAAAAGCGTAATTTGTGACGCGACACTTGCCATCCCTGTGCTTTTTTTACTGTCCCGCAACACGACTCATTTTGCGGCTGGTGTGGCGCATACCCGCGCCATTTTGTGGCGCATACCCGCGCGCTGCCGATCGGACACACAACATGCAGTTACATTGCCGGCGCAAAATGAGTTTGCAAAGAACATGTACGCAACAGAGAGGTCTTGGGGGGAGGCCGTTCGAGCGCTTTTGTTTGCCCCCTATTCTTATGCAATCGCATTAGGGGAAGGACTCGATGGACACCGGTTTAACCAAAGTGAGGAACTCGTTCAGTATACCGGGCGTCCCAATTAACTTGGACTGTGATTTAAAAAAAAAATGAGACCCAAGAGCTCTAGAGAAATCGTACCGACTGCATAGTAGCCGTAGTCGTGTGTACTTACTGCCACTTTTCTTTTCATCACGAAGTATTAATTATTTAATCAATTATAATTAGTTAACTCTTTATTTGTTGCTTGAATCGCAAACATGTCAATTACAAAGTTGTAGGGCACCTTAAATAACCTCCGAATCAAGCATTTATTTCGTGCTGAAGCGTGCATGATGCTCAGCTTTGCCTCGTTGGTTCTCGCAGAAAAAAAAAAAAAAAAACGAAAGCCCGCGAAATACGCGAAATATGAAATAGATGCGCGCTTGCGCGCCGCTACTCAAGCGCCTCCAAAGCAACCTCTGAAAGGTATACGGCTGCATTCGTTTATTGCCGCATCGTATAAGGCTTCGTCGTGTAGGATGGCTCGAGAGATTTCGCGACCGAACTAGCGTGGTGCGATAAGCGTCAGCATCTCCGGACACAAGAATGTTGTGCTCGATCATGAGGCACTCTGGATAGCTCAAACCTTCGCGTATCGTGAAACAACGCTACAAAAGAAATTCAACCAATTCTTTTAAATTGTGCGCTAAAGAGCACAAAATAAGAAAGGGAAATGCAGCTCTCGGAAGAACAGAAAAGAGCTACTCAGGAGTTTATTTCAATAAAAAATAAAGCAAAAGCACGTAAGGCGAGCCGCCCAAGAAGAAACATCTAAAGGTGCAACTGGTTTACCCATTTACCCTTTCTGTCTCTTGAACTCCAGAAAAGAGGCACAACAACGCAGTTTTTTACCTGTTTCTATCTTTGTCGCAAGCTTTTTCTTTTATGTAAATCTCGCGGCAGGCTATGCTTATTTTTGCCTTTAGGGTGTTCGGTGTGGTAGTTTCGCTGCTATACACACGATTTTTCACGTAACTCCACGAGAAGTAGTACAGCGGTGTCATGTACGGCGACCTTGCAGGCCAGGTACAGGTCCATGCTGGTAAATCCACTGTCCAAGGAAAAGCTTGTCTAGTCACGCTCGAGGCTGACTACCACTATGCGCAGGAACACCATCGTGTTGAAACCAGATGTTCCAAAAGTGCGCAAGTGGAACGTTGCAGCAGACATCGTTCACGGGGCCCTCGAGGATGTCGTTGACGTAGCGATGCCTCGTTAGTGTGTTGTGAAAGCAAAAAAGATGGGTCCGATGATGTTGCCATCAAAAATAGCGCGCCAGACATTAAACGACCACTGGTATTGGTGTCGTGTTGCGCCAGCCAGTGGGGATTCATATCACTCCAGTAGTGCGCGTTGTGAAGATTAACTTGTGCAGTTCTGGAGAAATTACATCCGTCCATAGCACGCGAGTGAGAAAGTACGGTTCTTCTTCACATTTCGTGAAAATCCAATTGGCAAAGTAAAGTCTGTTTTTAAAATCTCGGTCTTCAAGTTTTTGATGAAGATGTACATGGTACGGGTGCGTACGACCTTCTTTCTTTAAATCCTCCACCCTGATGACCTTGAGGTTCCGGCCTCCGCACTGGCGTCGCGCACACTACCGTGAGGGTTAGCAGCAACGAATGTCAAAACATCCGCTTCCGCTTGTTAAACTACCGTCGCAGTCCTGCGTCGCTTTCTTGTGAGGCTACCCGTCTCGCAAAGGACTTCGTACGTTCTAAGTATTGTCGACGGGACTAGGGCGTCCTCCACAATGCCACATCCGGAGTAGCTTGCCTGCCTTCCTCTTGTCGTGAAGGGCGTGAAGAGCAGGTCACCGGCGTGGTACGGTTGAGATCTCCTGTTATCATCTACGCACTGACACGTCAAGCAAAAATTATTTACGTAATCGATAACAGCATATGCTGGCCGTACAGATCCCCCAAAACGCATTAAATGGGCATAGCCTGCGTAAGGGTTGTTTCTATTGCTAAAGGGAACAAAAGGAACATACTTTCCGCGCGCGCCCATCTACAGAACACGATGAGTACGTAAAATTACAGTGCCAAGTGCGCCGTCGCGGTTTCCCTGCAACTCCATTGTGTGCAAGCTTGTAACTGCTTACGCATGCGCGCACGCATGCACAAGCATTCGATGGAAAATGAAGGTGCCAACCACCAGCTTTCATCGGTTTCATTACACAATGCTATCGCATTGGGAAGGTTTCTAAAATTGATAACATTGCGTACATTTTTATTTCAGGATTGCGTGCAAGAGAGGCAGACAAAGAACGAGAACAAATTTGTTCGCTTAAGCAAAGGCAGAGAGGTTAACCAGAGAAAATCAAGCCCTGCGCGAAAGCTCAAGGTATCGGGATTGAAAGATGAGATGATAAAGAAAAGCCAAGGGCATATCATGCGCGGTCACAAATGTGACCCAACACCACCAATCTCTGAGGCAATCCCAATGTCTGTAAGAAAACAAATGTGGGAAGCAGTGGCCGTCAACACTTGCTGACGTTACTGCCGTTTACGACAGCGCGTGCATGGCAGCCAATGCGGTCAAAACGATAACTAGTAATAAAAACAAAAGCTGGCGTTTCTCCGTGTACCTATTTACTTGTTCACGCCACTCTGGCGCTGGTTAGCTGAACCAGTGTTATAAAGTGCCTGTTATTCTTAACGTTGTGACCGCGAGCATGTCGGCATGTTTGGCAGCTAATTAAAAGAAGGCTAACTGCGGCAGCGCTCTTCTGGAAACGACGGCTCCAGTGCGCTGAGCCGCCGTGCTCGGGTCAGCAGGCGCATGGAGTGTGCGTGCCTGCTCAAGTAGGCCACTTCTGGGAGCAGGAAGAGAGGCTCGTAAGGCACGAATATGCGCACCGCTCTCACCGCAGATGAACCGGCTCTGCGTGGGCATGTCTTTTGTGGTTGTTGCCGCCCGCGTCGTCGTCATGCTACTGAGCATTCGCTTGTTTCTTTTTTTCTCTGCAAGCGTATTCTCGTTCGTGTTTCGAGTTTTTGAAAGCAGCACAAATTGTATTGAAAACAGCGAGCACGGAAGTATTATAAGCTTGCCCGTATGGAGTGCAGCGTGCTCTTCTGTTTCGACGTCGGCTTTGCTAGGGAGCTGGTAGCGAGGCTTCCCGTTCCAAAACTCTTGGACTGTGGAGAGGAAACACTGCAGCGGCAAACGGGAAACAAGTACACGCCCTTGAAGGACGCTAAAGACAAAACGCCTAATCAGGTTAGACTGATGAAGTTTTCTCTGAAAACTTCATCTTCTCATGCGGATGTCGTTTGCACGCGCTGAAACCGAACGTGTGTGCAGCGTCCCCTAAGTTTGTCAGAAAACTCGAGGGGGGGGGGGGGGCGTTGCTTTAAATAGGTTAACTCAACGCAAGATTCGTGTGGCAGTCCGTTAGTAGGCTGTTGAGAAATTGCGCGGGAGCAATGTTATTAAGGCTAGGTTTATATTTAAAGATTTATATCTGCGAAACTCTTGCTCGTAATTTATAACGGCCCCATTAACAATTTCTGTCCGAACCGTAATCCGAACTGTAAAATGAGCGGATGTTCTAATGGCGGCTTAATTCCAAGAGACATCTCCGTGCGCGAATTTTGCGGGGAGATTAAATAAAATCTCAAATCATTGGTATCCTTTTCTGCGATCAACACCCCGTTCCCTCTGGCACCACTGATGTTATGAATATCGCACAGTCTTCCAGTCTCGCCTAAACTATTGCCATTTAGTTTGGGAAACGCGTCCGAGGAAAATTTTGCATAAAACATATTTTGCAGAAGAAAAAAAAATTCTTAGAATTGTTGCAAAGCCTCCTTAACTTTCACCACACTACATAAAGAGATGTTAGTAAATTCAAAAGTACTTCATGTTGTAAATTTGTATGATTACCGTTTATGTATTGCCTTCAAACCCGGAACGACCCGAGGCAAATTATTCTTTTCCTGCAATTTTGCAATCTATCAAAAAGTGAACAGGCTTATAAAACCCGACAAACCGATAAATGGCATATTCGAACATGTAAGAAGCCGTATGGTTCACAGTTGCTAGAACTTAATTTGCCGCGGCTTCTGAACAATCGTGTGCGAATAGCACCATCCTTGAAACCGCTACTTATAAAAGAATCGTTGAATATTTTATTTCCCGTGATGCTGAGCATTATTAGCCAAGTGTTTATTAATGTCCTTTTACCGAAGTGTTAAAGCCACATGTGTGGGTACTATTTTTGCATCCTTTTGTATTAGTCGTGTGTGTTTTTCACCTCATCTTAAATGCTTTTCTTTAAACGCGAAGCACCTAACGGGCGTACCTCTTAAATTATATTTTTTTTACTAATAATGCATTTTACTTGCGTTGCACTTTATGTTGTTACTGTGAAACTTTGTGTGAATGTTTAGATTATATTTTGCCTGATCCATACGTCTACAACGCCGCCGAGGTTGTATAGGTGTGCACGGCTTTGTCACACGCTGTAGAGAGATAGCTTTTACCGAGGCCTCCTCGGCTGTCATAAAAGTACGTGTATGTGATGGCTAAATAAATTGAATTGACTTGAAAAAGTACATAGACTACTACTGCAATTAGTAAAGAATGACAACACGACCTTTGATTTCTCATCGGCCCCTGCCTATCGTTCGCCTTGTTACTGTGTGCGTGTTGTTTTCAACGCTCCGTCGTTTACACCATTACTAGACCCGTCATAGTAGCTTAGTTGCTGTAGCTTTATGTCGCTGAGCACGAGGTCGCCCGTTCGATTCCCCGCGGCCGCATTACGATAGACGGAGTGCAAAAAACGCTCGTTTACCGTGCTGTGTGAGTGCACGTTATAAAAAAGCCCCAGGCGGTCGAAATAAAGGAAAGTGTACGGGTTTCTCCTGCGGGTGCAGCACGATACGCGAGAACGAATCAGTGCTGTGCAGTTTTATGCAGTGAGTGTTGGAAAATGGCTATGCTGCAGCGCATTCAGCAAGGACCCGCGGTCGGTTATAGAGGTGGGATGGATTGTTTATTTTTAACGACCTGCGGTTGATATTGGTTACATTCAGAACTCCGTTTATCAACTTCAGCAATGGAAGACCCCGTAACAATTGTGGGTGTAAAGTGCGAATCTGTGCATGCGTAGGTTTTGGTTCGTTATTTTTGTAAAGATGGCCCAAATTGTAATTCCGAGCTCTGTAGTGCGGATGTTCGCGCAGCTCAGCCGTGCTTGCTTTGGAACACTAGAACCACGCTCACTGGCGTGCACTCGGGAGTTGCTGGGGAGTGCTCAGCGCCGTGTATATACGAGGACGAAAAGGCAGCTCTGAAGAGCAGCAATGGTCCGTGTGTCGTAGCGCTCACTGGGCGCAGGGTTTGGCTGCAAGCGTTGTCTGCCTGCACCGTTGCGCGATGTTGCGTGGTGCCGGTGCACGTGGCGCCCAGCGCGGCGGGCCGACGTCTCCCGAAAGTCACGCCACGCACTCCGCCTTCTGCCGCAGTCCTTGGCCTGCGGCGAGGCCGGCGCCTTGGACGGGTTGCCTTTCTGCGCCCTAGCACTTGGTGCATGCTACACGGATAAGCATCGCGGCTGCGCCACATCGCGCTGCGGCCCGCGAGTTAACCCGAGATACGCGAGACGCGCGCGTTTACCCCGTGCGTGCTTACAAGGCAAACCAAGTAGCGCGCCACGTAAATGTTCCCTCTGCCTATTATCGAGCACCTTGTATACGTCACTCTGAGCTCCACGCGATGTGAACCGCTCTGGTAATTTGGACAGCCAGTTTCAAGGCGCTCCGGCTAGTGCCGTGCGAAGCAGCGTAGCGGCATTGCCATTAACCGCACCTGCGGCCAACTATGAAGAAAGACACGACCGAGGGCATATTTATTGAGGAGCGGAGCGGCAACTTTTGCGGCCAACTGCAGCCGAAGAGGGGACGTCCGCTGCTCGCTGCGCGCTGTCGTGGCCGTCAGTCGCGCTCTTGAATAAATGTGGCCGCGGCCACTTTCACATTTTTCGTGACCCGTAGGTTTCCCCGCGGCGACAGGCTGCCATGGCAGACCACCAGTAGCCCCGATTCAAAATTCCGTTCGTTACATTCGCGGTGCCTCGGCGCATGATTTGCGCATGTTGAGGCCTTCCTGGAGCTGAGCAAGTGTGAGGTGCGGGTCTCTGTGTCCTGCCTCGCGTGCCCGACGAGCGGCGAACGGGCACGCTTAATTTCAGCGTCGCTGCATACCGCCCACACGCTGACGTCTAATCGGACGCGCTGTGCTATGTATGTGCACCGCCTGTTGAAGTAGGCGCTCCTGCTTCTCATTCAGCGGTGGCCGATTTGATACTGCCGGATATTTCCGCTCTTCTGTCGTCCCATTACTTCTCCAGCGTGATTAACACACGTACTATAATCATGAGCTGCACTGAGGCTTTGGTTTATTTATTCGTAACTAATTTTCCTGATGCGGTACACTCTGGTGTTATCAAATGCACGTTATAATGTTCGCGCACACTGCCATCCTTTCGTGATTAAATAAAAAATTACACTCGATTATGTTCCTTCTTGTTGCTCCCTCGATGCTGCATGTAACGGTTTCATCGGAATTTCGTGCTTAGCGTGCAAGGAGCGTTTACCTTTAAATGAAGCCTAATGCATGCTTCCGAACCGCGGATGTCTTCGCAGCTACGCAATAATTATCGAAGAAAAAAATATAGATTGCATCATGTGTTTTACGGCGAGGCTTTATACAGGGTATTTCCACAAACGGCTTTCGTGCGGTGGCGGGGTCGGTATGGACGATGCACACACAGGCGCATTGTACAGAGCCGATCCGGCACGGCATAGAACAGGTGCAGCATACAAGAACACGCGACATATAGCGGAGAGTGTACGAGCACTATAGTTCGGACACAGTGAAACGTTCGAGGAGACTCTAGTGTAACGGAAGAGTTGCCCCGGATATAATGAAGGATAGATTTCGGGCAGCGGCAAGGCACTCTTGTATAGGAAGTTGCGGAGGGTGTCATCATCATCATCATCATCAGCCTGGTTGCGCCCACTGCAGGGCAAAGGCCTCTCCCATGCTTCTCCAACAACCCCGGTCATGTACTAATTGTGGCCATGCCGTGCCTGCAAACGTCTTAATCTCATCCGCCCACCTAACTTTCTGCCGCCCCCTGCTACGCTTCCCTTCCCTTGGGATCCAGTCCGTAACCCTTAATGACCATCGGTTATCTTCCCTCCTCATTACATGTCCTGCCCATGCCCATTTCTTTTTCTTGATTTCAACTAAGATGTCATTAACTCGCGTTTGTTCCCTCACCCAATCTGCTCTTTTCTTATCCCTTAACGTTACACCTATCATTCTTCTTTCCATAGCTCGTTGTGTCGTCCTCAATTTGAGTAGAACACTTTTCGTAAGCCTCCAGGTTTCTGCCCCGTAGGTGAGTACTGGTAAGACACAGCTATTATATACTTTTCTCTTGAGGGATAATGGCAACCTGCTGTTCATGATTTGGGAATGCCTGTCAAACGCACCCCAGCCCATTCTTATTCTTCTGATTATTTCCGTCTCATGATCCGGATCCGCCGTCACTACCTGCCCTAAGTAGATGTATTCCCTTACGACTTCCAGTGCCTCGCTGCCTATTGTAAATTGCTGTTCTCTCCCGAGACTGTTAAGCATTACTTTATTTTTCTGCAGATTAATTTTTAGACCCACTCTTCTGCTTTGCCTCTCCAGGTCAGTGAGCATGCATTGCAATTGGTCCCCTGAGTTACTAAGCAAGGCAATATCATCAGCGAATCGCAAGTTACTAAGGTATTCTCCATTAACTTTTATCCCCAATTCTTCCCAATCCAGGTCTCTGAATACCTCATGTAAACACGCTGTGAATAGCATTGGAGATATCGTATCTCCCTGCCTGACGCCTTTCTTTATTGGGATTTTGTTGCTTGCTTTATGGAGGACTACGGTGGCTGTGGAGCCGCTATAGATATCTTCCAGTATTTTTACATATGGCTCATCTACACCCTGATTCCGTAATGCCTCCATGACTGCTGAGGTTTCGACTGAATCAAACGCTTTCTCGCAATCAATGAAAGCTATATATAAGGGTTGGTTATATTCTGCACATTTCTCTATCACTTGATTGATAGTGTGAATATGGTCTATTGTTGAGTAGCCTTTACGGAATCCTGCCTGGTCCTTTGGTTGACAGAAGTCTAAGGTGTTCCTGATTCTATTTACAATTACCTTAGTAAATACTTTGTAGGCAACGGACAGTAAGCTGATCGGTCTATAATTTTTCAAGTCTTTGGCGTCCCCTTTCTTATGGATTAGGATTATGTTAGCGTTCTTCCATGATTCCGGTACGCTCGAGGTCATGAGGCATTGCGTATAAACAATCTATCCACCATCCTTCAACAACTCTGCTGTTACCTGATCCTCCCCAGCTGCCTTCCCCCTTTGCATATCTCCTAGGGCTTTCTTTACTTCTTCCGGCGTTACCTTCGGGATTTCGAATTCCTCTAGACTATTTTCTCTTCCATTATCGTCGTGGGTGCTACTGGTACTGTATAAATCTCTATAGAACTCCTCAGCCACTTGAACTATCTCATCCATATTAGTAATGATATTGCCGGCTTTGTCTCTTAACGCATACATCTGATTCTTGCCAATTCCTAGTTTCTTCTTCACTGTTTTTAGGCTTCCTCCGTTCCTGAGAGCATGTTCAATTCTATCCATATTATACTTCCTTATGTCAGCTGTCTTACGCTTGTTGATTAACTTCGAAAGTTCTGCCAGTTCTATTCTAGCTGTAGGGTTAGATGCTTTCATACATTGGCGTTTCTTGATCAGATCTTTCGTCTCCTGCGATAGTTTGCTGGTATCCTGCCTAACGAAGTTACCACCGACTTCCATTGCACACTCCTTAATGATGCCCACAAGATTGTCGTTCATTGCTTCAACACTAAGGTCCTCTTCCTGAGTTAAAGCTGAATACCTGTTCTGTAGCTTGATCTGGAATTCCTCTATTTTCCCTCTTACCGCTAACTCATTAATCGGCTTCTTATGTACCAGTTTCTTCCGTTCCCTCCTCAGGTCTAGGCTAATTCGAGTTCTTACCATCCTGTGGTCACTGCAGCGCACCTTGCCGAACACGTCCACATCTTGTATGATGCCAGGGTTAGCGCAGAGTATGAAATCTATTTCATTTTTAGTCTCGCCGTTCGGGCTCCTCCACGTCCACTTTCGGCTATCCCGCTTGCGGAAGAAGGTATTCATTATCCTCATATTATTCTGTTCCGCAAACTCTACTAATAACTCTCCCCTGATATTCCTAGTGCCTATGCCATATTCCCCCACTGCCTTGTCTCCAGCCTGCTTCTTGCCTACCTTGGCATTAAAGTCCCCCATTAGTATAGTGTATTTAGTTTTCACTCTACCCATCGCCGATTCCACGTCTTCATAGAATCTTTCGACTTCCTGGTCATCATGACTGGATGTAGGGCCGTAGACCTGTACAATCTTCATTTTGTACCTCTTATTAAGTTTCACAACAAGACCTGCCACCCTCTCGTTAATGCTATAGAATTCTTGTATGTTACCAGCTATGTTCTTATTAATCAGGAATCCGACGCCTAGTTCTCTTCTCTCCGCTAAGCCGCGGTAGCACAGGACGTGCCCGCTTTTTAGCACTGTACATGCCTCTTTTGGCCTCCTAACTTCACTGAGCCCTATTATATCCCATTTACTGCCCTCTAATTCCTCCAATAGCACTGCTAGACTCGCCTCACTAGATAACGTTCTAGCGTTAAACGTTGCCAGGTTCATATTCCAATGGCGGCCTGTCCGGAGCCAGTGATTCTTAGCACCCTCTGCTGCGTCGCAGGTCTGACCGCCGCCGTGGTCAGTTGCTTTGCAGCTGCTGGGGACTGAGGGCCGGGGTTTGATTGTTGTGTCCATAGGAGGTTGTGGCCAAGTACTGCACCAGGGTGGCCAATCCTGCTCTGGTGAGGGAGTGCGTTACCGGTTCTGGTCACCGGGATCAGGCCACACTCCGGGGTGTGATGACTTCCTAATACAGCTTTGCTGCCTTCGATGTATGAGTTTCTCGCATTTGCATATGTCTAGAAGACGTTTTGCTAGCACATGACCGTGACGGGCATTCAAAGCATTTTACAAATGTAGAATTAACCCAACTGAACGTATATACTATCATCTCTTTGTCTGGTATATAATTCATGTTCAACCAATATGACCGGTGTCAAACTCCATATTTTCAAGGAGGCCAGCCAGCCCGTGGCATTGACAAGCTTAGAAGTGGTTTTCACAGTTAAAACTGTAGCAAAAAAGTTTATAATCCTTTTTTCACACTGTTGATTGACAGAAGTAATGATGATGAAGCTGCGAATTATTTACCTGCTGCCCTTGCGGACTCCTTGTACATGGGCGCGCAACCGATTACGTGGAAGTAATCGATGTATTCAGTAAACGTAACAGCACTAAGGCATCAATGGAAGCACATATTTTTAGCGGAGGCATCTGTTTTTATTACTGACTGGATTGTTCAGTGCCTAACAAACATTTGTAATCTTTCTGTATTCTGGCGCTTTTCTTTTTCAGAATATCAAGATTGAAAGAATGATGTTAGTGCATCAAGGTGGGAATAGAAGTAATATTGTTCAGGCCACTTACATGCATGAGGCCGTTGTTTTCTAACGGGTTAGGAATTTTATTACTAGAGCCTGATAAACGATCATTTAATATACCAGCACAGTACAAATACACGCCAGGCCTCTCAACCGAGAAGACAGCTAAAAAAAAAAATATATGGGGGGCGGGGGGGGGGGGCAAAACAGATACAGTGAGGCTCGTGTTGGGAGTCCCAGGTTTCTCGAAGGCATTTGATAGAATCAAACGCGAAACTTTGTTAGAGAAGTTGCATCGCTACAGATATGAGGCATTTTAAGTAAACATAGGTAACCTTTCAAAACAGAAGTAATGCTTTGGAAAAAGAAAGCCTTAACTTCATCTCGACTTTTCACAGCTGGTGGGTGCTTCAAGATAGCACAGTAGCTCGCTTGCTATTCAAAAAAAATATACAAATTAATGCGCCACGTGTTTTTGCGATGTCTGTTCGGATTATCAAATGTAGGTGATTCGAGACATGCTAATCGTACCGCACTCTGGAAAAATGCAGTACGGAACAATGTTCGCTGTAAACAGCAATGCACGTCACTGTAGATATTGAGTCCGTACTTTTTGAAGCTCACGCGAGGCGCGGAATTTCTGGCAGGAAGAAGGTTATGCTTTGAGTACTCGCTCGCTTCAGTTCTGCACTTACAACATTCCCCCTCACATCAGTAATCTAAATTAATTGTTATAATAATTCATAATTATATAGGTAATTATTACTCATATTCTGATGTCAATCACTGCTATGAAGCTTCATCAGTAAAAAATTATAATTTTTGTATTGAATTCATTATGTTTTAAGAATTTGGAACAGTCGTTGCAAAAAACACGCGGTATATGTATATCTAATGCGTAATATGTACATACACTTATTCATAAATTAATATGAATACTGTAAAACCCCATGATTCCGTGGTCCCACTGGTGGGCATATTCGCGGTTACTATACTTTGCGACTAGTGAACAGCCGAATCATTACATTCGCGGCCATAAACAGCTGAAGCCGGACAAAAGCGACAGAGTGCCTCTGTCGACCTCACTGACGAAGCCACTGGACTCCGTCTGGCTCATCGAAATACGGCACTCCTTCCCTGCAAGGACGGAGATTACCCGTTACAGCCTTTACGATGAATTGCATAGCGCAAGCTTACGCAACCAAGTAAATCGAATGCGCCACGTTTTATGCGGCGACAGCAAGCTGAAATGGCCGGTAAAATAAAGTTTTATTCATCACCATGTTGTCCGTATTTGTTCCCTTAAAATTTCGCCTGCCCTTCGCGTAAGTTAAGGACGCTCCAGAATAAGGGGTTTTGCAATATAAGTATTGATGTTTTACTGAAATACACACTTTACGTAGAAGAAAGGGGGTTAACCAAGGGGTGCGAATTTTATCAGTCATATCATAAGAAGCCAACAAACACTGACACCAAGGACAACATAGGGGAAGTTACTTGTGCTTAATAAATGAAATAAAGAAACGTTAAGTTAATGGAAATTAAAGTGGGTGAAAATACAACCTGCCGCAGGTGGGAACCGAACCCACAACCTTCGCATTTCGCGTGCGATGCTCTACCAATTGAGCTACCGCGGCGTTGTTTCCCCATCCACTTTTTTTGGGTATTTATGTGTCCTGGTAGAAGCCTGGGAGTGTTAGCCAGTGCCATCACTCGGAGACTTTGGCGGTGGTCGTGGACGTTGGTGGCCGTAGCTCAATTGGTAGAGCATCGCACGCGAAATGCGAAGGTTGTGGGTTCGGTTCCCACCTGCGGCAAGTTGTTTTTTCATCCACTCTAATTTCCATTAATTTGTCGTTTCTTTATTTCATTTATTAAGCACAAGTAATTTCCCCTATGTTGTCCTTGGTGTCAGTGTTTGTTGGCTTCTTATGATAACACTTTACGTAGATAATATGATTTTATTTTTTGTTATTTTTTTCAGGTGAAAATGATGGGAACTTGTGGAATGACATGTTAGAAAAATATCTAAGAGGTTGCTAATATTATTTGAAATTTAACTGTTTCAAAATAAAGGCTATTTCCCTTGAGTCACTTCTTTCATATTTGTGCATGCAAAATTTACTATTTTGCACTGAAAGTGCATTCTCGTTCGCACAAAATGCCTGTAATCTCGCATGATATCTTACCTTAAATAGAAACGTAATCCGTCTTTGAAATATTGCAAAATCTGTTGTACTTGTAATACATGATTTCGTGCTTTGGCACCAATATGCGGAGCGTTTACGAACCAAGACGTGTGAAGGATGAGGTGTCTTAAGAAGGTACAACGCATTGGCAACACTGCAAAAATTGCTGGTGTATAATGTATATACAGCATGCTTATTCCCTGACCTTTGTCTAACGGCACTACAAAAGTGCCACGTTCAGTTTAAGTTCCCAGATACAGGGTGTCCCACATAACTTTAGCAAAACATTAGAAAACATGGAAATCCTACGCAGGTGGACTGAACCAAAGTAATGTTGTTTGCCGTCGGCTTGGAGATATTGAGAACATTTTTTGAATTCCGCCCAATTAAATATTTAGTCTGAATTAATTAATGAACTTTTCAGATATTATAATTAGATTAAGTGTGTGTATGAGATAATTGTAGAGCAACATGAAAAACTCCCGATATAGCGTTCTGTCACTCAATACGTGCTACGAGTGTGAAAGACGCCTTCGAATACACGCACTGTTGCCGCGCGACTGGCCGCTCGAGGCACTTTGCGTGTATTCGCGGGCTTCTGAATTTACGCTCGGAACAACGCTTTTATGCAGCATGTATTGAGCGACAGAAAGCTGTATCGGGAGTTTTTGATGTTGCTCTACAATTTTTTTCCTTGATACTTTTCATCTAATTATAATATTTGATAAGTTGATTAATAATTAAGGCTAATTATGTAATTAGGCGGAATGAAACAGGAAACGTTCTCACTATCTCCGAGCGGCGGCAAACAACATTACCTTGGATCTGTCCAGCTACGCGGCATTTGCATATTTTTAAGCTCTGGCTAAAGTTAGCTGGGACACCCTGCATAATGCGCGCGCATGTGATCTACTTTTGTAAGGGCTTTATGAGTTGACATTTTACATGAATATTAGTTCCAAATAGCCTTCAGAAGCGAACTAATAAAAATGGTACACATGGGTAAATTGTTGGTAATTTGCCCTAGAGTGACACCTCTCGCATCAGTAAACACGCAGACTTAGGTACACACAACTGACATCAGACCATTGATTTGTTGGCGCCAACAGAAATTATTCAGAGAGAAAGAGAGACAGTGAAAGAGAGCGCAAATACAAGGAGGCTAACCAGAAGGGAAAATCCGGTTTGCTACCCTACGCTGGGTAGAGAGGAAATGGTGAGGATTTCAAACATTACCTTATCGCCTCTCGAGCATACCGAACAAGTATAGGCTAATTGATAAAAGCCTACGCTGAGCATCCATGACTGCTCTATTTAAGATAATATTGTGAGTGTACTGTTAATTTCGTTAACTGTCCCTTTGAGTTCGACCTTCTATAGTTACATGTATTGTCACATTTGGCATTGCTCGTATGCATGCATTGCTGCTTCAGGCTGGTTTAGAGTAAGGTGTGGTTAGGCAAGCTGCTGTTGAGCAGCTTTCTTGCCCCACCATCTTTGTAAATTGCAGGTTTGTTCACGTGGTGATTAAGTGCACAGCTCTGCTCGTTCAGCTGCGCCGCCGACAGAAAGCTGGCCAAGTGCACGAACCGGCATCGCGTAGTCGGCACTCTGCCTTTATTTGAGGCTAAGCGCAGTATAAATAATGAAGCCTGGTTATAACTTCTAGAGACCGTTTATCGTTGCATTCAAACTTGGATGCTGTCTTTAGACCCGTCAGAGTGATCTATAACGGCCAGGAGAGTATTACGTCATACGTATCATATACTCGCTCCTGCGGTTTCACGGTACCGACGTAATTTCCGTCCGCGACGTTGTAGCTTGCAAACTGTCGTTTGGCTGGCGTTATTTGTTGGCTTGACAACACGTACGTATAAGCAAAGTGTGTATTGTACAAGCAGTACGGTATGCCCTCAGGCGATGGTTGCAAACCATTGTTTGACAGTGACTGTAATCGCAAAGCGGTCGTGCCTATTAGCGCGCAATCGGGCCAAGGCGCTGGTGCGTATGTGTGCCATTTAAGGGGGAGGCCAAGGCTGCCGCTGCTTCTTGCACCCCTCTAATGCACGGTGGCACGTCTTCGATGTGTAGAAACGAGGTTGAGTTGAGTTGTTGTAGGCAACTGGTGGGAATAGCCGTGCAGTAGCTGCCGGCAATTGCTCCACCGTAGCGACACTTAAAATAAATAAATCACATAATCAGACACAGATCTCACAATTACAAATGGTCACTCCTCAGTTCACCATGTGGAGGCCAAATCCGTGTCCTGTAGGTAGTTTAAAAGCAGGCGAGAGACCTCCTTCCTACACAACCGGTTCCCGCGCGGGAAAACAATGTCCTGAAGAGAACTGTGAGGAACTCCTGTCTTCTTGAGGGACCCGAATAACACCCTCCTTTCCGCGTTATACACAGTACAGCACATTATGTAATGTTCTATGTCACCGCACACACCACACGTTGAACATAATGGTGATAACGCCAAGCCAGTCTTATACATCCACGCAGGAGTACGAGCAGAGCCCGTGCGAATGCGGAGCAGTAAGGTGGCTTGGTTTCTTTTGAGACCCTTGATCACACATGGCTTGTGAGGTGAGCTCCACAAAGAACTGAAGTGGCACAACATCGCTTCTCTGAAGAGTCTGTTGTCCTCTTGAGGCACTCTTCTCAATCGATTCCCAGACAGCGCTCTATGGGCGAGGCTGTCCGCCATCTCGTTGCCTATGATACCTATGTGCGAGGGCACCCATTGGAAACGTATGGAGAAGCCTTTGGTATGGAGATTGTGCACCGAGCGTAGAGAGCTAAGACATAAGGCATCAGTAGGGAACCCGTGCTCTAACCTTTGAAGGGCAGATTTTGAATCTGTGAGAATGACAACAGGTTGAGGCGTAAAAAACCATAGTTTCTTTAGAGCTGCCTCAATGGCAACGTTTTCAGCCGTTGTGGAGGACACGACTGCAGTGAAGCGAACAGACCAATCATACTTCAAAGAGGGAATATGAAGAGCAGCTGCACTAGATCCTTTGACCTTGTCCACAGAGCCATCAGTAAAGATTTGAAGATGACGTGCATATTCAGTCTCAAGATGTTCTAGTACCAGCGAACGCGTTGGCGCCAGTGGAGAATTCCGCTTAGCGCGTACGTGAGGAATTGTCAACGAACAATCGAGGCTCGCGAATGACCAAGGCGATTTCAACCTCTTAGTTCGACCTCTAGCGTCAAGACCCAGGTAACCACGAGTATTTAGTGCCAAGTACGCTCGGGAACGAGGTGTCGCTTAGCTTGTGCGCGTTCGGCAGCTACCCGCAGACGTTATACGAGGACGAAAGTTATGTCTAGCGGAAACGGTAGTATTAACGAAAGCGACTTTCCAATGAACGCTACAGGATTGGTGCGTCGCTTGCTTTACATGAAAGCCGTCTCGTTTGTCCTTAGACATGCACCCCCCAAGTTTCGGCGTGTGCGCGCGCTCAAATTCTACGTCTGCGAAGCGGCGCTGTATACAGTGAGCCGGATGCCATTATGACGTTAGGTGAGGTGCTCGGCCTTGTGAACTGTGTATGCGGCTCGTCTCTTGATTTATTGTAAACGAATTGTGGACGCGTCCTACAGTGCCGGGGTTGGTCGGGTGGTTCCTATTGCGGAGGTTGATTCGAATTATTGGGCTATATATCCTCTAGACGCGAAGTAGGGGCATTGTGACCATCCGGCAACCTCCAGTGGAAAACGTGAGAAAGTATGCGTCATTAGTCACTCTACCACGACAGGTCAGTCATTCACATCAATGCGTGTTCGAGACCTGTTGCTCGCAGACAGGGACCATCAATGTGTATCGCATGTTCGGGGAACTGTGGCATTCTGTACCTTATATGATGCCGCACACCGGCTACAAATTGTTGGACATGGTAACAGTATCATTGAGCGTTACCTGCGTGTAATTTCTTCAAGTAGCTGTACATGGAGCGGGTGCGATGGTGTTAAGTTTGTTTAGTAACTACGATTTAATGTGCCCCAACTGTGCCGACACCTGTCCGGCCGGCGTTAACACCGTTCTGAGGTATTGGCAGTGCCTGGAAAGCTATGCATTGCAGCGTGCTTGCTTGCTTGCTTGCTTGCTCTTCACTTGTGGCGCTTACGCACTACGGGGGATTGGCCAAGAAGCTGGCGGTTAAAGGGTAAAGGGAATGGGGGAGAGGAAAACCTAAACGGAAAAGTAAATCAGGGTTAAGTATAACGTTCATGTTACCCGCCGTGGTTGCTCAATGGCTATGGTGTTAGGCTGCTGAGCACGAGGTCGCGGGATCAAATTCCGGCCACGGCGGCCGCATTTCGTTGGGGGCGAAATGGGAAAACACCCGTGTACATAGATTTAGGTGCATGGTTAAAGAACTCCAGGTGGTCAAAATTTCCGGAGACCTCCACTACGGCGTGCCTCATAATCAGAAAGTTGTTTTGGCACGTAAAACCCCATAATTTATAGCGTTCATGTTAATTAAGAAATAAATTTACGTGGCAGCTATAAAAATAGAAAACATTTCTAATTATATATAATCAGCGAATTTTGTGTTCTTTTTTGGTTGGTATTAGAATAATTTCTAAGAAACAATAAGCGATTTAATCGTCTATCCAATTATTGATTTTGAGAATTAACATTTTTGCCTTATTGTGTCACAGAGGTTGTCGTAAATGACCACGCAGATGTTCCTGTGGCTAAAGCCCAATGAAGAAGCCCAGAAGGAGAGGATGTTTTGAGTAGTTAAAGAAATACCCTAATTTCGGAATGAAAATTCTAATTTCTTCCTCTGATTTCTAAATCGACGGCATGTTATTAGAAAGTGATCAATATTTTCCGGTTCCTGGCAGGTAGGACACAGAGGGGACGGTGTCCTACCAGCGTGTATAGGCAAAATTTAATGATGTAATGCGGCGTCGTAATTTTGTTGTGGATATTTCTAATTTGCGTGTGGGACACCATTTATTGTCCGATGAAAAGAACAAATGATTAAATTCCAGGGTTTGGATTTTCAGTTTTGTAGAATCTTGGAAAAGAGAAAATTTTCTAAACCTAGCCGCAGTGACATAAGCCGAAGTAGCTATAACGGACATAGCTGGTTCATCAAGAGAGATCCGTGCAAGTGTGTCTGGCGTTTCATTTAAGAATACACAGCGATGGTCTGGAAACCATACCAACCGCAGCAGGCTTAAGTTTGAGTGGACTAATGATTTAAATTTATTGGCTACAGTACTGCCTGAAGATGAAGTGAGTGATGTGCATACTGACAGTGATTCAGTCACTATAACCGCTGTTGAATAATTTGAAGAAAGTTTTCAAAGAGCTAAGATAACGGCTGATAGTTCAGCCAGAATTGTGAGTGTGGAATCCGGAAGGGGCGTAATGCATATGACCAGGATAGCGACTCGGAGAAAATGAAATAGTTAGGCTCGCGGTACAGATCCTGAAGGAATCCGGCAGCTTATTTTTCGTGTTCGAATGTACGGGGTCGTCCTTTCTTAGCACCTCGTCAGTACTCAGGCCACTAGAACTGAAAGATTTCTTCTTTACGGGAATAGGAAAAGTACAGGTGATATGCCGCGTTGAACAGACATATTGATGCAAGCTTCGTTTGCAGGCCTTCATTTAAATTTCAAGTTGTTATTAGTGCTTGTACTGCACTAACAAAGTGTTTCCCCTAAGAGTCGTCTGCGAAAGTTAGTGGCCGCGGGTGCCACGTAAAATAGCGGATTTTTTTTTTCTCGCTATCTCCTCATGCACGAGTGCAGTTTGAAACTTTGTTGTGCAGTCCGTGTACCCGTCGTTTCCAGACTGTGCACCGATACGCCACGAAGATATCCATTATCTTTTTGAGGACCCGTGGGCTTGCACAAAGGTTGTCCCCGGCTGCCCTTGTATTGAAACACCGCGCCGCCGACACGTTATGGCGTTGTTATCGCTCGCTCGCGCCCGCGAAGCGGCTAAAGGTGCAGCGTTAAAATTGGGTGCGGGAGAAGACGATTTGCGAGTCGATGTTGCTCTACTTTCTTTAATTTCGAAAAGCGGGAAGAAGAAATGCTTAAAAGTATCGCTAGGAAACGATCTTTGTGGCCTGTGCAAACTTTAATTATATGCAGGCCGTTACGTCTCAGCACCACCAATGGTATTAATTGAACGTTTGCCACTTGTCAAACCAAGCACCTCCTAACCAGGTGTCAGCGCGGCCTTGACAACGACTAAATGCGCTCACCCCACCATTACCTGGAAACCGGCCAAAAGGATGAACGGAAGGGAACCACGACAACGAATGGACAGGCGAAGTTAATTAGACGAGTCGAACCACCCATCCCTGGGCACTCATCCAGCCGTCAAGACAGCGTGTAAACCGGCTGTTGCAGGGTTCCACGAAGGGAACTCAGCCCGTGCTTCACCTTGCAGACTGAGCGAAGGACGAGCAGGGCAACGACGAACGGACCAGGTGTCGCCGGATGATTTCTTTCTCACTCAAATTCCAAACCAGTTTCTTCGAGGCGGAGTTACTGCGGGTTATGGGTAGCATAAGCGTGGTATCGCAACGGAGTCGACGATGGTGATTTGCCGTTGGACAGTCTTCATATTCCTTAGTCGACTCGCCTAGGGAAGACGACGTGATTAAAAGCAGATACTTTTCGAGAGTGAGAACAGAGGGTTCTGATGTGAACTGAGGCGCTTAACTTGCTCCTGCATGGAGTGGGCTGCCGTACTGCAGCCGTGTAACTAAGCTTAATAAACCCTTTTTCCTTCATGTTGTACAACTTGACGTCGTAGTCGATGGGCTTGGTGGATTCTATGCCTTGAACGCCACCCAAGCCGCAACAAGGGGCTGCGTCTGGGCTCAGCGCCGATAAGCCTGGGTTTTCGCGCGCCCGGTCGCTTCTATTGCGTTCTTTTTTTTTCTCCCGCGCCGTCAGTCTCGTCTTCTCTCACCTTTCAAGTTTACCCCCAGTCTTTCACTACCTTGTGTAATTCATGAACCATGCTCATTTCCTTCTTCTTTCTTCATGTATTATGCAACTTGTATATGTCATCGACACTTCGTCTATTCCCGCTATGTACCGTCTCCTGACGGTATTTATACAGTTGTGATGCCGATAATACAAAGACATTACGAAGAGAAGAAAAAAAAGAAAATATTTCCAGCGTGACAGAGTAGCAAAAAGAAGCACAGTGTACAATGCAAGGGGCTGGCGTACATTGCAGTAAAAGCAAAGACAACGTTCTCGCAGAAAGAAGGAAATATAAGCAGTATACGGACCCTATAGAATAATCAAGCCGTACCTAACTTACCACAGCAAGAGCATAGGCGCAACACATCGTCTGGCACACAGGCACATACGCACAAAAATAAATTTTCGCCACCAGCACAATTTTTCCATGACAAGTCGTAGATTATCGGGCGGGAATGCGTCGGCAGGCAAGGAGTTCCATTCAGTAATTGCGAAAAAAGGAACTTAAAGCAATTTGTGCCCCAATGTATACTGTCTCTGATTGCATTAACCATTCGGAGTTCAGATGCTGTGGGTTTTCTATGTCTTTGGTATGGCATCCGCTGCGTGCGTGGGAGACGTTCTGTGACACGAGCGTCGTCGGGTACCTACCGGTAAAATAGGTACAAGCGCGCTCCTGGTTCCGTACTCGGCCAGTACAAGGGAGCTCAACGCTTGAGGACACCCACCTGATGGGAAAATTGCCGGCGTGGGATCGGTAGACGTCCTTTCGAGATGTGTGTGGTGTTTGTTTGTCTTGTTTCTTGCGCACCAATAATAGGCGGTCTGTACGTATCTCTCTCAAGCAACGCACCCCTGGAAAGCGGCGTGTGCGCGCCGTTATAAACCGGTGTGCGTCCGGCGGTGGGGATCGCGCAGCCATGCATGGCGCGCGATCCCCACCAAACCTCGCGCAGCCGAACCAGGCGTCCATACCCACTTGCAACGCGGCGTTCTCGAATGTCAGGCACTGGCGATGTTTCAGCTACTGCGTCCTTTGTAGTCTAATTATAGCTCCGAATCGCGGAAAAAAGAAGTACGCCGTCCACGATACTCTTGTTTCTTGCCCGTTCGAAGCCTCAATGTTATCTTTTAGCGGTTTCCTTTTTCTCTCCGCCCTTCCCATAATGTACGGTTTTCGTTAGGGCACGAGACCCGATCATGACTTGCTGCAGGCACAGACATCTCGCAGCTATGTCGGTTGCGAGGTCAAGGTTACCGGTCCGTGAATATTAGCAATGACGAAAACACTTGAGAACGCAAGGCACTGCGCAGCCGCGAATGGTGGTGTTATCCGAACTAATGTTGCGCTGAAGTGACTCTTTCCGTAACAAAGAGTAAGGATATCAAAAGAATCCCGATACTCCAGTGACCCTTACATTGACTGCGAACAGCAACCATGAGCCTTCGACACCTCGATGCATTTAGAGACTCCTATGTAACCTTGAGAATCCTATACGTCATCGCTGTCGTAGTTGTCGGCCGATGAAATGTCGTCATGCGTGCGTCGTTATCCTCCGCTGCGGCTCGGTGCCTGTGGCGATCTGCTGCTGAGTTTGAATGCAAGTTCGTGAGTCGAGTCCCCGGCCGTGGTGGCCGCACTCCATTGTAGCCGGAATACAAGAATGCTCGTTTGTTTGTGCGCCTAAAGAACCCTGGCAATCAAACTTATTCGTCGAACTACAGGCGTTTCCTATAGCCTCAGCGCTACTTTGTGCGGTTTGCTTGCTTGCTTGCTCCTCACTTGTGGTGCTCACCCCATACGGGAGAGGATTGACCAAGAAGCCAGCGGTGAAAGGTTTAAGGGAAGGGGAGAAAGAAAAACGTAAACAGAAAAGTAAATCGGGGTGAAGTGTAACGTTCATGTTAATTAAGAAATAGATTTACGTGGCAGACACAGAAATAAAAAATATTTGTAATTATATATAAACAGCGTGTGTGTGTGTGTGTGTGTGTGTGTGTGTGTGTGTGTGTGTGTGTGTGTGTGTGTGTGTGTGTGTGTGTGTGTGTGTGTGTGTGTGTGTGTGTGTGTGTGTGTGGAATTAGAATAATTTCAAACACTCGTACAGCGATTTAAGGCTCTACCCAGTTATTGATTTCGGGAATTAACATGGTATCATTCTTGTGTCACAGAGAGAGTCGCAGATGGCCACGCAGATGTTCCTGTGGCTAAGTGAAGAAGCCCCGAAAGAAAGGATATGCAAATCCCGTGAATCGGTCATCGGCGTTGTCGCCGTCGACGTGCCGTTAACTGCTTCGCTCAAGTCTGTGTCTTGTTTACGCGCCGTGCCAGAACCAAAGCGTGATGAGTGAACGAATGAACGAATGCCCCATTTCCTAGCCGATAGCGGCTGTTCGGAGTAAAATCTTCGTCGTGCGAGCAGCTGTTCAGCAGTGCCGTTGGCATCACGCGGCCTTGCTGCCTTAAGCATGCGAAACAATCGTTTTCAAAGCGCGGCGGGGGACAGATAGAAGGCGAGGTAAATGATGACGCCACTCAGTCGAGAAACACGAAGGCCAGAAGGCAGGTAAAAGGTATCAAGGCAGCGATCACTATCGGTTATGAGGAGCTGGCTATAGCGGGTCAGACGGAAGGGTGCATATAGTTGTATATGTGAGGGGGAGAAAAGAGGTTGTTTTGAACAGTTGTGTTTATCTGACAGTCCTGAGCTCGACTCGCGGCATATCGGATCTTCGAACGCTTTGATAATATCTTAAAATGTATTGCAGATCAAGGTTTTACTGGAGAGTTTTTATCTTGGTTGATGCTATGCACATTTTAGGAGAACCAAGACTTACGCCTCGTGCGTCTCCGTTATTGGGTTTAATTAATGCGTTACCAAGGCCTGCATTATTTATCTTTTGAGGTCGTCAGGACAATAACCTTGCGTTGTTTGTTTGCGCATGCAGCCTCCGAAGTAAGGGTAACGAAGGGTGGCTAGTCTGCATTGCTCCCCTAGAAAGTGTGTTTAGCGTCCTTAGTGGATTCTGCAAATCAACACGAATTCACTTACGAGTAGTCCTACTACTACTAATAATAAACAGCAACGAAGTATATAGGCTTTATGGTGCGTAATATTACATTGTTCTTCGTTTTTCTTAGTTAAAATTGTTTCTTGATATAAATGTTTTAATATGTTTGCAGGCGTGCCTGTCCATTTCTGGAATGCTGATATTCGTGACAATTGTATTCTCTCAAATGTTCGATTTATCTGGCTGCCTTGTCATCCCCCTTCGAATCCAACATATGCAGGCTCTGACGTATAATGTTGATAGTGAACGCAGTCTATCTTCCATTGGTTGTAGTTGACTTTGTAACATCATCGCACTACGGGAACTGCCAACTCCACTGGATGATCCAAAGCATCAAAATGTTTTTGCAAGCACCCGTGCAGGTCTCGTCGGCGAGTCCAGGACTGCAGGTAACAGGAGAAACCCTCACGATCTATTTTCTCGCCAGGACCAAAACGCAGCTTATAAACCAGACAAAAGGTATCAGGTTGAAAGTTTAGCACTACGCGCGCAGATATTCACGTAATCTGAGTATGTTATGTCTGGCACATGGGTACAGATATGCGCATGTTACATATTTAGGAAGGAGTCAGCACCTGTTGCAGTTTTGGTGGTTTTTACTTTATGTAATGAATGATGAGTGTTCAGAACAATAATACCGTAATTGTTTCACTCGCACGGAGAAGGAAATGTGCGACAGAGGACCGTGTACTAGCCGCCTTAAGTAGCCGCAAACTGAAATACTTATCTACATTTAACATTACGGAAATTAACCCACGCAACCCAACTATAAGCCAGACCTTTGAAAACTTGAAATGTACCTGTCCATGAATTCCTGCGTTGCAGCACCTTCCTGTGATGAAAGTTCGTCCACGTTAAAAGTTGTGAGCTTCTCCAGTGAGAAATGGTGAGATTTTGTGCGGTTAGTTTCTGTCCGTGTCGGGCAAACAAATAGTGGGCTTCTCTCCGATGAGCTAGTTTGGCCACTCGCAAGCCGGCGCAACCGTTAGAGTGATTTTTTGGGCACATAAAGGTGCCACTGTTCACCCGGTGGAACTCCTCACGAGCAATTTTTGTCACAACCCAGTACGTTTAACCATGAGGTTGCCTTTGCCATTGCATCGTAGCGAGGTTTGGGAGCAAACGTAGGAAGCCATCATTACCAGATGGAAGGACGACAGTTTCTTGCCCACCTTGCGCCGCTTCACGTTCGTCCGTTCATTGCCGTTGGTTAGCTTCTCTCAGAGCCCGAAGTAGGGGACCTGTTGTCTGACCTGTTTTGGACGCCCCGTAAGTTAAGCATCATTAGCGTGCTAGGGCTTCTTCCTCGGTATCCAGCGACCGCTCTGGCGACACCACGCCGAAGCAGAGCGTTGAATACCAGTCTTGATCATGAACTTATGACTCGCAGTCATCTCCGATCAAGCTCTAGTCATGTGCGTGATGCTGTGCACGATTGTGTGCACCACTAGAACACCTGGCGTTTCTTTCAGCTCGCGATCGTATCCTGAAGTCGCGATAACATCTACGCAGGCTCAAGACGCGTGAAGGAAAACTGAGCGCTCAGTGTTAACCACCGCTTTTTATTTGCGTGCAAACGGGAATGCACTAGAGAGGTTGAGACTCGTGGGCTTAAAGACGCGGTGGGGCGTCTTTAATGTCACGTGCCTCGGTCTCTCTATGTAGTACATTCCCGCATAAAGAAATAGCTAGCGGGCTGTCCTCTTGTTAAGCATACACATCCGACGTATATGTACAGGCGTTCACTCCTCCTGCGTCATCTTTAGTGTTTTTCTGAGTGCCGGAAGAAGCTTCAGTGCGACTCCCGTGCTGCTCGTTTAGGGAAGTGCAAGGGTGGGGTTGGTTGCGGCGGCATGCGGCGTCGTAGCACAAGGCGCGCAAACTCGCTTTCAGGAACCCGGTAAAATGCCTCGGACACGGCTAGACGTTCTCACTCTCTGAAAGCAACACCGCTACCCCCGTCCTCTCTCCTAACTGTGGTCTGTCGGCCGGCACCTCTCTCGCGTGCGGTGTGTCGGACAGTGAACGTGGGATTTCTCCCAGGAGTCGCCGTGGCCCCAGCGCTTAGATGCCTTTCCCTTTCGCCCAGCGCCAAGGTCGCGCGCGTGTCGCTCGCCCTCCGGTGGTGCCAGGAAGAAGAGAGTGCTCGTCAGGGAGAAAGGGCTAGTGGCCTTGGATGCGCTCCGCTGCTGGTGGTAATACATGCTACGCTATTTTGCGCCCGTGACGTTGGCGAGAACTTCCGCTCGCGCGCGCACTGACGGTATCGCGCGTTGACGGGGTCCCCCTTCTCCCACGCCCTCGCCAATCATCATCGCCGCCGGCAGGCGAAGGGCTCCTTAAGCTGGTTTCCCAAGCATTCTGGAAAGGACATATAAAACATATGACGTGTCGTACAATGGCTGCATCTATTGAAAGATGCATATTTTCCGAGCTAAGGATGTGCCCTTGAGAATTCTGAGTAGCGGAGGTGACCCCCATCACCAGCAAGGTGATAGCAGAACGGTCTCTCTCCTGACTTACCCTCCTAAATGCCCCGCCGCCATGATAATCCCGTTTCGCCATCCCCTTCCGGCGGGGGACGCAAAGTCTACAGCTGGAAGTGTGCGTTAAAGGGACACTAGATGCAAATACTGGGTCGACGTGGACTCCCCAGGTACCATTCCATAAACCTCGCAGCGCTTGTTTAGTACCACGAAAAGACTTAGTTTACGAGAAAATTGTGTGGGAAGAGTCCGCATACCTTTTGCGCATTTCGAATCGCCCGCCCTCGAGCGAGAGGGGGGGGGGGGCGGGGAGGGTTATTGGTGACGTTGCATAACCCATCTTTACTGGTGGCTAGGAATAAAACGGTGCCGTTTGTTGGGCGCCCTTTGGAGCCACTGTATCGAGCCACACGCGTGTTCGGCACGGTCACCTGTCCGCCACCTTATCGCGCCGAGTGGCCGGTAGCGTCCGGTAGCGTCCGGTAGCATCAGCGCCGGGTATGCGATGTGGCGTGCGTGTAATCGAACCACTGTAGAGGGGGAGTGCCGGGGTCAACGTACCGAATGATGTTGGGTTGAGGAGTACGTGTAAGCTCTGGGATGCAGAACCTCCGGGTGCCAAGTCCTCTTCCCATCTGACAACGGCACCACTGTTGCCGCCACTCGACGCCACGGTTGCTAAGCTCGAAAGTGGTACGCGCCTGTGCCTTGCTCCGTGCAGATGAAATTAAGTTCTGGTGTTTTACGCGCCGAAAACATGATACGATTATGAGGTACGCAGTGGTGGAGCACTCCGCAATGCTTTTGCGGAGAGACGGCATTGTGGGGAGCTCCGCAGGGCATTGTGGCCACGCTCCCCCAAAACTAAGAATGCTTTTTTACATCGCGTCTAACTCTTGCCCCCTTTCTCCTGCCGTATGCTCTCAACCACCTCCCGACGAGGCGTGCGAGACAGCAGCATTACTGTAAAAGCTGAAGGAAGAGGCAAAGAAAGCTTCTCTTTAAAAACTGAAAGTGACAGTATGGAGCGCACAGTCTCACAACTTTGGATGACAGGACACTTTCGCGGCAATGAATTGTTCAAGCAATTGTGAAGGGATCCGCTCGCGGCCATTAAGTTCTTTGCTATCTGTGAACGCCCGATTTAGGGAGAACCAGCGAATGGTGTCCATTGTGGGGGTCGAACCGTGTCCCTACAAAGCACCGTGTAGGAAAAAGCAGCTGTACCGGTGGAAAACTGGCCAGATGGCAAAGCTAGGTATAGGCAGAGTCCTTCCATGTTTTTCTGGTCACGAAACTCCGCCGTCACGCTATGGGAGAGGTTCATATGCTGCCCACTGTGCCACAGAGGGCATCGTTCGCGTACCGAAACGCGCGCGCAGTGCGAGGCAAACTGAGTGGTCGGGTGCGTTATGTGCATGTGCTGCGCTATTTTTCGAGTGCTGGGCTGTTTGGTTGAAGTGGCGGGGTGG
Organism: Dermacentor variabilis; assembly: GCF_050947875.1. Taxonomy (NCBI): domain Eukaryota; kingdom Metazoa; phylum Arthropoda; class Arachnida; order Ixodida; family Ixodidae; genus Dermacentor; species Dermacentor variabilis. Next base: position 83,753,045 of record NC_134568.1, read on the forward strand.
GACAACGATGCCGAACACGTGTTGCGTGCCTGGGTGCCGTTCCGGCTACAAGGGCACGACCGAAAAGGTGTCGTTGTTCTGTTTACCTAATAACAAGGAGCAGCGCGAGAAATAGAAGCGGGCCATACCGCGGCAGGAAAGTGGCGGTTTTAATTTCGAATCGAAGTATACGCGTGTGTGCGCGAAACACTTTGACGCCTCGGACATCGTCACTGCGTACAATTTCAACATCAACGGCGACGACGTGTCCCTGGAGCATGAGAAGCCGACGCTGAAGACTAACGCCGTTTCAAAGATGCTTTTAACAAACTTCTTGCATTGTGAATGGTGGACCATTTATGACCGGACGCCTCTGTACTATCTGTATTTCGCTCCGCTTGTTTTACATGATAAATAAATGATCGTGCTTGTATTTTGTTTTTGCACCAACACGTTTTATTTCTTTTCTTAATCGAATTATAAAGTTTTTTTTTTCATTTTTCGACCATGATAAGAATATCAGGACCGGTGATTGCAACATTTTAACACATTGTAAATAGTTGCGAATTAAGAACCAAAATACCTAGTCTCGTCGTTTCTGCGTCGAAACCACGAGCAGCGTGAATAAGTGCTGGGCTTACTGACGCTTCTAAACGACTGCTTGCTAAGGCAATTGCCTCATTACAGCTAGTTTCAACTGAACCTAACACTTCAGGTTCGCCTTAATCCGTTGTTAAAAGCCGCACCGAAGACATTTGGTAGCGAAGTTCGTCTTGCATTATCTTATTCAGAAATGGCATCGCTTTGCAAGAAGTCTTAAGCGCATGGAGCAGCTCAGTTCGCTTTTCTTTGTCATGAAGTATTCTACGGTAGCAGCCCTTTGCAATAGCAATTTCATTCTTTTGATCTCGTTATAAGATACTGCCCACAGAGTCCTTCTCTGCCACAGTTTAACAGAAACTGAACAGCTGTGCTCGGCGAACAATCTGGCGCTATGCGCAACGGAGAATTGGCGCTTACTCATCTGGTGATAAGTGGGACCACTGGCGTTTTGTTGCGAATGCGCGGTGTTTAATTTAAGGCAAATATTAAAAAGCGGAGCCCACCGAAGCGTTGAGGCGAACGGCGAGGATGAAGAAATCCGGACCGAGACCGCCCGGCCGTGTACAGCGGACGCACTTCGACGGGGGCGAAATGCAAAACACCCGTTTATTTAAATTTAGGCGCATTTTAAGGGATCCCAGGTGATCAAAACTAATCCCGAGTCCCCCACTACGGCGTGCCTCATAATCGTATCGCGGTTCTGGCTCTTAAAATTCCAGATCTTTCTTTTTTTTCGGTCTGAGACCACCGCAAGCTCCATGTTATGAGCGGCTTTTTTTTTTTTCGTCCCGTGCGCTGATATCATCGCAGAAGACACGCTGAGGCATTAATTTAATTATATTCAATGTTAAAAATAGTTACGTGAAACTAAAGCGATGGTTGAGGAAGTTGAGAAAGCTAGAATACCGAGGCTGCCCCACACACAACCACAGCGGCAGCGGCGTTCGCATGCCCTCTCATGCACGGTTGCGCCTCTAGCGGCGGGCGCTGGCGCTATATGAAACTGAGGCGGCAGTTTCGTGACCAGAAAAAACATGGAAGGACTCTGGTATAGGCAAGGCTCGGGTGACTTCGAATATCCTCAACTCAGTTCTGACACTCATTGTGTCGTTAACTAAGGCTGCCCCTTATGCGATAGAAAATACGGGCGCTTTCTGCGTCCTCGCACACCTTGCTGTAGCAAACGCGCCGCAGGAATACTCTTCAACTTCCTCTTGTTTTTTAATGCTGCACGCGGTCGCTGAGTTGCATTTGTTATGGAACTACGCATGTTTTGAGGCGACAACAGCATGAGAAATCTATGGCCTTGAAACACCTCACGTTATATTCGGTTCAGCTTGGCGGCACGTGTACGCGAGAATGCTTCATGTGGCAAATTCTGTGAAAGGAAAGTGACGCCCCCCCCCCCCCCCCGTTTAACCTACAACACAACAGATACGTATACAGTCGAGTGCAAAAGTTTAAAGACCAGAGTTGCCGCTAAATTTCTTTTTTGTTCTCAACCTCAGCATAAAGGCTGAATTGAAGTGTACTGCCGACATGCGCCTGCTTGACCAGCGCCATGCTTTTGTACAATTTCACGTTGCACGGCTGTGCTACAAGAAATTAACTATTTTTTTCCGCATATGTCGTGGTCTCTAGACTTTTGCAGTCGACTGTACGTATTTAAGAAATAAATATTTTTTTTTTCAGAACTCCAAGGAATTTTTTCTTTGAGGTAAGCTTGCTCTACGTGGTGCAGGCACTTGTGGTGATGCCATCGGTGTAGGTTGGTGTAACTGCAAAATATACCGACTACAATCTACGAGAAACACAACCTCTGTAGCTGCTTTCTGTGAGCACATGGCCATAAAATAATTGATGTCTATCAACTTACAGAAAACTACAAAATTGTCCAAAAGCTCATAAGGCTACAGGCGCGTTAATTCAAACACTTAAGCAAAAACATGTGATAGCTTCTAAGTTCCGGCCCTTTAGAGTAACGGAACTTGCATCGGTGCGTCGTTGGAACTCGTTTGCAGGTGCTGTTGAGAACAGAACATTCTTTCTGAGGGCAATGCCTGTCACACAGAAATGTGTCATTGCGAAATCCAAATATATATATTAGTCCCTCACTGGTCCCTCAGCGGGCGAGATGCACGCAGGTGCAGCCGAATGGAATCACGGGTTTTCGACATATTTGCTCCCCCCCACCCCACAGTGCTCCCTCGAAAACAAATCACAGTACGCCTGGGCGCCTCGTGTTATGGTGTACTCAATTTTTTACGTGATATCAAAGACCCCAGAAATACATCGGTTGCGGGATGCTTAAATTGCGGAGAAAGAAAAAAGCGGAACGGGGTCCATTAACAAAATCGGGCAGTATGTATCATGCACGCAGCTGCAGTCGGGTGCGTGATACGCTTTGTGCGTGCTCCAGGCGGTGTACGGGCACTAACATAAATGGCGTAACCAAATGCACAAGTTACATTTATTCATTAATTAGAAATATTGCATGCTTAGCTTATGTTACAGCTAGTTAGGGACTTTCGGTGTAATTTTGCAATCGTGCTCTATCTCTATTCGTAATGCAATGGCCCGTTCGTTTTCTAGAGGGTATTTGGGCACTAGAGTGAAGAAATGACCCCCTCCTATTGTGGTGTCCGAGACTTGCAGCGCTCGAGCCCGCCGCACTCATAGATGGTTGGGGGCTGGATCCTGGACTCGCCTCAATCTCCAGCGCAGCGCTTGTGTTCCTTATGCAGACGGGACACGTTTTGTCGTGGTCAAATGGGTTGGATATCCCTCTGTCTTGCTGCCTGATCCTCTTCACGCTATTTCTGGATGGTACATGTGTCAAACGCAGGGGTGCATTAGCCGAGCAAGAGTAAAATTTCTGCAACTAATTGCACGATGGTAGGCCTTACAACTCCGGATGAGTATAGGTTTGAGTTTGATGGATTATACCTACTATGGCTGAGTGAGCTATCTCAAACGCGACCGCTCCCGCTCGGAACGACAAACGTACTGACGAGCTTTGAGGCACTGAACGCCGAGCGACAGGCTAACTTTAGCTTCAGCTGCTTCATGGGGATGGATGGGTGGATATTATGAGCATCCCCTTTAGAATGGGGGGGGGGGGGGCACAGGTTTCACTGACCACATCGAGGTGAGAGGGTTTTCGCAGACAGAGGTCCTGCCCCGATCAGGCGCCTCTTGATCCCAGAGTTGACCCCGCAGACACTGGCCACCGCGTCTGTCCGTTGACTGTGACGACTTCCCGTGAGACCGCACCTGAAAACATCTCCTTCCAGGAGTTGTTCCCCCGCTCCAAACAAACCGTGACGGCGATGGCGAATCCACCAACAATACCCTAGACATGCTGGCGCCGTCCGGCAGTTGACGCGGCACATACTTGTTTTCACAAAGCGAGTCGCCGCAGCGGGCCGGGCAGCGTTCGACGGTCGCTTCATCGAAGATCGCCACCCCCGCAGCGGCAGCGTGCTGGGGAAAATTTGCAGGTTGGCACCCCTGCAGGCCGATCGTAACACCCCCTTTTGTGAACTTTGTTTTTGTACGTCTCCGTTTTTTGTCGTTTCCCTACTTCCACCACTCTTCCAATCGCCTCTTACTAATCTTTATTGCGGACATGTTTACTTTTCCACTACTCTCGCTGAGCCCATGGGCTTCAAGGAGGCCAGTGGTGCCTAAATCGACCGCCGGGCAGATATCTTCACATTCTAATAAAACATGCTCCATCGTTTCCTTAGCTTTACTGCAGCAAGCACATGCTTCTTGTTCCTTCTTATATCTCGCTTTATAGGTGCGTGTTCTAGGGCATCCTGATCTCGCTTCGAAAAGTAATGATGTGTGGTGCGACAACGGCGCCACCTGTGCACGCGACACATTCGTGATCGAGTAATGGCTTCTTTCATCCACGCAATGATACCAAAGTATGGCGCACGAGTAGTGCAGCGGCGCAGATATAAACCATAATGATATAACATATTTTCGTTACATGCAGTTGTAGCAAGCGACCCCCTCTGACGGATGTTAGAGCTGTTTCACGTCAAAAAAAGTTAGCGATGAACCGCTTGGCGCTTTTTTTATTGTAACATTTGTTTTATGTTCGTATACGGCGAATACGAGGGTGAGGTTTAGCACGCTGGGGTTTGTCCTAAGGCAAGTGGTACTTGTGGAATTGTTCGGGTCCGTTCGCGCAAATAGAATGCTAGTGCTGATGGCGTTGGCGCAGGGGATGTCTCTTTAAGGGGCGTGTCCTTATCAGCAAAATCGAACCCTTTCCTCTCTCTCCTTTTTTTCATTTTTTCTTCAAGTTTGTCTATACCCTAGCTGCGGCTCCTGAATGAACGTCTGAACTGGGCAGGACGCGTTGATTTTTGTTGTCGTTGTTCACTATTGACACTTCCCGTGTAGGCTTCATCGCGACACTCCCACGGCACAGTGACACGTGTAGATCGTTGCGCCTTAGTATGCAAGGTATCCAGCGAGAGATATGTACGCACATGTAACACTTTACTAAATGAAATATAGCAGTACAAAGGGTCCCTTAGTCCAGGGTGCCGCCAAATACGGTCTTCAAGGCTTCTTCGATGAATACTGCCGAGCACGGCTGTAGTGTGCAGGGACATGGAGTCAAGACGCAAGGTCTGCGTCGATGTAGTTTGGGTCGATGATTCTCGAGTCTCGCTGTGGCCGTTCTATGCGCGCGGCCGGCGCAAGTTCTTCAATGCATCCCACGGAGCTCCCAAGGGCACGGCGGCGTTGCGCTCCGACCATTTCGCAACTGTTTCGTTTTACGCGAAGCCCAAACTACCAGCACGGAGAGTGTATTTACACTGTCTCCAGAGGCGAGTACTCTCTCTCCGCCTCGAGGAGCTCGACCCCTGACGTCACCGTTCGGGAGTCCTATACTGTTACTCTCGTAACACGCGTATCTTCCGAGTCTGCGCGCGCTCTGGTCGCCGCGTGCCGTGTTATCTCCCCTCTGCTTTTCCAAAGAAATGACCGCCAGTTTGACCCGTCTTTTAGTAGCTCCGCGCCGCGTCGATTCAGCCACCTGCTTAGTGCCCCTTTTGCAGTTTCCCATGAACTATTCATAGGATTGCGCCTCGCTGCCTCATTGGGCTGTTGACACAAGTGAATGAACATGAGAATTTTCTTCTAATGCTTTCTTTTTTTTTCCCTCTCCCTGCGGCGTTGCTCGATGGAAGCCTCCGTCAGGTAGCTTCGTTCGTTTAACTCCGTGCAATAAATAACTCAGCGGTGAGAAGAACGAAGGAAAGTGCTCCACGTGAGGTAAACAGCAAGACGGCGCGAGCTGATCTTATCACGGATATGTTAGAGGAGGCACATTTAGAAGTGGCTGCAATTAGGTGTACTGGGCCGTTTGAGCTTTATGGCGGACTATATATCAGAAAAATAAACGTCTGCGTTCGCCTGTTTGGACATCAATGAATGCATGCCGCGTCGAAGGAGGCCCATATTGTTGAGCGTTGCTTGCTATTTATACTCCTTCAATGCTCATTATTAGTGCTTAACATGTCCTAAGCGGTAACGTTGCAATTGGAAGTAATCCAAACAGTTTCGGTGGATGTATTGCAGTGATTTTTCTTCAAGCACAGGCGTTACAACATGGTTTGCTACATGTAACGTGCATATTGCGTGAACATAGAGAAGCATCGTCGAATGAATGAATAAATGACTTATGGTGTTTTACGTGATAAATCACGACCTGATTATGAAACACGCCGTAGTGGGCGACTCCGAATCAATTTTGACCACATGGGGTTCATTAACCTGCATCTAGAGCTAACTACACGAGCTTTTTTTTTTTTTTTTCACATCGCCCCCATCGAAATTCGGCCGTCACAGGCCGGATCGACCCCGCGACCTCAGCTCAGCAGCGCAGCGTCATAGCCACTATAGGCAACCGCGGAAGGCTTGCTGCGAAAGCAATATACGCGTTCTTGGGGGTACATATTATGTATTGCTTGAATGGGCCTCTATACGGTGTGTAAGAATTTCGCAGTCGTGTGCGCATCACGGCGTTGGAAATGCGCCTGCATCACATTGGTTTTTCTGATCCAACGTGGTGACCGGTCGATTTGTGTGCTAGCGCTGAAACTTATACCGCGCGTGATCAGCAGCAACCCCCACCCCCATCTCTTTCTGTCTCTCCTCTTTCTTTTTCTTTTTTTTGTAAGCTTTGTGCATGTTTGTTGCGTCCTTTCTCAAGCCCACGGCGTTTTCATTGCTTCTGCTGCCTGCAAGCGCTCGGCGGTTTCCAGTCCTGCCTGTGACATCTGTCCCTTCGAAGGACGAGAAGACGTAGAATGATCTCTTTTGGGGGAGGAGGGGGGGGGGGCTCAAATCAATCCGGAAAGCAATACCTACCTCACATTGCAACCTTTATATTATACTGCTCTACATATTGTTAGTTCGCTCGGAAAAGAATGGTGCTTCGAAATTGCCCGCCTTCATTTTCCTTTTTGCCAATGACTTCGCAGCTTGTATTTTGAGTTATCTGGAGCTTCGAACTTGACCCATTTCGAAAACAGCCTACAGTTTATGACGTGTATGGTCTTCAAATGTTTATTATATATGTCGTTGCATTTCCCTCACGCACCTTTCACGGGTGATCTTTCTTTTTTTACACGTTCCGAATTTACGAAGCCGCTGTCGAAAACTCCTTCCAGATGGCCCCACTTGAACGGCAACCACCCAGCTGCGCTGCACGTGTGCCGTGGAGCGACGAGACGTGCATGCGTCCATCAATCTGCTGGCGGTTCGATTCGGCGACACTTTTCTCCTCACGCATGCATACGCAATGAAGGGTGTGTGCACTCATTAGCTCAGCGCTTAGCAGCGAACCAACTGTCGATGATGCATGCGCGACAAAGCTCGCTAAATTTTCGTGCTGGCGACCCTAGTGCACGTGTATTATACGCAAGGCCATTGTGTGTGTGTGTGTGTGTGTGTGTGTGTGTGTGTGTGTGTGTGCGCGCGCGCGCGCGCGTTCCTTTGTTCCCCGCGTGACTCGTTTTCGTGATCCTCTGCTTGGCATTGTTTGTCTCGGGCCACGGCTGAGCGATCACAGTTGTTCGCTTTCCAAGGGACCTGTCCGCGCGCTTCCTTCCGCGTCAGAGCATCGCAGCAGCGTATGAAGTCCTTGCCACAGTATATTCGGAAACGTTGCCGCAGTGCACACAGCGCAGCGACCTTCGCGCAGAGAACGAGGCATTCTGTCCTGTCTGGCCGATCCATGCAGAGCTGCCGGCGGCAGCGGAGTTGCGAATTCCACGTGGCGTTTCAAGCCTAATTAATAGGAACAGGGCTGAAAAAAGAAACTGAAAAAAAAAGAGCCACTGTAGCTCTTAGCAACTGTAACTCGTCATTCTTTCTTGAGCAGGGCATTGAGGTGCGACAATTATTCCACAGTAGAATGCATTTGTGTTTTATATTGACATTAATAAATCAGATGTTAGTACCAACGGCTGGTGCCGGCTACTCATTTTCATGTGATACACGCCGAACTATTTATGACGAGTTAAACAACACCACAAAGGTAAAAGAAGCGCGTTAAGAAGTGACATTGCCATAAGCCTTCAAAGCACGAAATGTCGCAAGCAGTATACGTGCAGTATACAGACGCACAAAGTGTCACAAGAGAGAAAAGGGCACGCATTTGATGTCACACATACTGGGTGTTTCAGCGAACACTTTTAAGTATTTTTTTTAAAATTTCCTGTGGCAGATAGCACAATTCTAGTCCATGAGCTGGTCTACTCGAAGAGGCGGACATTCCTTGCTCAAAAAATTTAACTGCATATAATCGACTAATTTAAAAACATCACTAATTAAGTTTTAACTAGCTACCTTATGCCACATATTGCAATTCACGAATTATGGCTGGGGAGTTCGCAAGGCAACTCCACTTGGGACGAATTCTTAGGATGACACCAGTTACGAGATATTCCTGAATTTTGCGGAGAAATGGCGTTCCAGTTAGTTATTGCTTCAATGCATAAAACGACGTTTTGTTAAGAAAGTAAGAGAAACGACAGTGCATTTTTACCGCAAGTTTGACGGCACATATTGCGTAAATGTTGTCATCCACACAATTCCTTTCAAGTGGGTATGCCTTGCAGCCTCACTCGCTAGAATGCAGCAAAATTTACGATTTAGCGGAATACCCGTCAGCGGTAGCGCTTTTTGTGTGAAATTCAGAAAGGGAAGACTGGTCCTGTTTTCTCTGCTAATGGTTTTCCTTCTTTATTTTATTATTATCTTTTTTCTGACGAAATGAGTTTCCGCGTGGTTTGGATTCAGGAGAAACGAAGACTTTAATTTCCACTAAATCAATGAGGAACAGACGTCTTTCTTTGGCGGCGAAGCGTGCAACTTCTTTTGTCGGCGTTGTTTTTAATTACACTAGTTACTTGCTTAGGCACCGCGCAACGTTGCTTACAAATTAAGTAAGACCGCTATGCTTGCGGTTCCCATGGGTTCGATGGAGAAATCATTTAAATGTAAATTGCTAATAGTTAAAGCGCTGGAAACACGTTGCTTTTCCTAGATGCAACAGCGTTCCGATTCCTCCTTGCGTGCGTAAGAATTTATATATGCATGGGCTCTGTCTTGGTTCTCGATTGCTGGAATATGTGACGATCCTCTATAGCCTGATCGAACTTCTGAATGCGTTATAAGCAAGCGCCGCCACGAAGCGTTTCGTATAACCCTAGCCCACAATTACCGCACAATAACCAGAGTGCCCTCCATGTCGAAAGCTCGGATTTCCCGTAAAGTCTGTACGGTACGTTCCGCAAGCTGAGGGTCGTTAGCGCACATTTCTGCGCCAACATCTGGACGTAATGGCGCAAGTAAAACGTATGTTTCTTAACCCACCCCAGCTCCTCTGCATTTATATTGGTTTTGTTTCGGCCAGCGACTAAATACGTCCTCGCAGCTCTGCGATCATCTGTAGGAACCAGTTTGTCGTGCGCTGCCTGACGAGCACACTATAGCCGCATCGGGCGTCCGGCAGGCCGTCTTTTGGCAGGAAAGAGGCATCTGCGAGTGGCGTTTCTGTATAGCAGCGCAGTTGCGGCGGCACTTTCAGCTTTTCCAGAGCCGAAAGCCTAGCCTTCTAAGCTGAAGGCTAGGTTTAACCAAAACACTACGTCTTGCCGAACGCTAAAGCAAATGCAACTCCCACGTCTCGACTCTGCACTTTTTCAGAGGAGTGGCCGCTGAATTTGTTTTAGTTCCGTAATCTCACCATCCTGATGACAAAAAATCTCTCTCTCTGTCTCTCTCTCTCTCTCTCTCTCTCTCTCTCTCTCTATATATATATATATATATATATATATATATATATATATATATATATATATATATATATATAAACGAGAAGAAAGGGGGTTACCCGAGGGGCCCGATTTTCATTAGTCATATCATGAGAAGCCAACAAACACTGACACCAAGGACAACATAGGGGAAATTACTTGTGCTGAATAAATGAAATAAAGAAACGATAAATTAGTGGAGTGTATGAAAAAACAACTTGCCGCAGGTGGGAGCCGAACCCACAACCTTCGAAGGTTGTGGGTTCGGCTCCCACCTGCGGCAAGTTGTTTTTTCATACACTCCACTAATTTATCGTTTCTTTATTTCATTTATTCAGCACAAGTAATTTCCCCTATGTTGTCCTTGGTGTCAGTGTTTGTTGGCTTCTCATGATATGACTATATATATATATATATATATAGCCACATGTGCTGTTTTCGCGCTCCAGCCGGTACTTACACTGGCTAACCTCCCTGTCTTTCCTCCCCTTTGTCTCACCCCCCTTCAGTAGCCAATTATCTTGCTCCAGAGCTGCTCCGTAGTGGTTGTCACACCCTCGTCGGTGGCCTTCAAGTGATGTCACCGGCTTGCCCTTACGAAATCGCCACTCTAAAGCGGGAGACACACGGTCCGATTCGGTGTCCGATCCGGCGTCCGACGAGCCGGAACGGCAGCCGGAATCGAGGTGTTTTGCCGTGCCGAAGCGCCGGATCGGACGTCCGGCGTGCGGCAAACCGGGCAGATTTTCATCGTCCGATGCGACCGGCAACCGCACCGACGTCTGGCCACAGCCAATGGCAGCGCGGCTGGCATTTGACCTTCTCCGACGTTCCCTCCACGGAGGCGGCGCTGGCTGGCCGGTTTTTCGCAGTGTTTCTTTTTTCCTTCCCTGCTGCAGTTTGTTTCCGACAAGAAATAGTTACTAGTTCAGTGAAATTATCTCGAACGTGTGCCTGTTATGCAAAGCAGCGCCTAGTACACTAGCACTAAGCTACTGGCGAGATCGGGAGCCGCGACGCGAGAGCATTTCGCGGGCAGACATCCCACACCGACCGTCTGAGCGACGCTGCTCGCTTCGCTTGCACGTTTGCCCTTCGCAACGACTGCGTCGAGTAAACCAATTGTATTTAATTACGGGCGACCTAAGTGTACAGTGTTAATTGTTTTGGCAAATATAAGCGCTCTTCGACGAGCTCGGATTGGATCGTAAGCGCCGTCTGCCTAGCTAGGCCTACCGGCCCTATCGCTGGCTGTTAGCGGAGTCGTCAGTGGACAACGCGCCGCCGTGAAGTGTTCTGTCACTTGCAGGGGCATGATTTTATTGACAGTGTTCGTGTAAAGCGAAGCAGTGTTGTGCAGAGTTGTTTATATTGCGTTTCTCGACGTGGCTATGAAGTCGAGCTGGGGGGCTGGATCTGGGCGGAGCTTACGCGCCGCTCAATCTTTCGGATGCACGCACCGTGTGCCCAGAATCGTCGTATGCCGCATGCCGGAGCATGCGGCGCCGCACGTCGGATCGGACGCCGAATCGTACCGTGTGTCTCCTGCTTAACGCATTGCTTAAATGAGCTCCTTCCAGCTCGAGCGTCCTCACTATAACCTGACTATCTTCATACTGCACCAAGCAGGTTCCTCCTTTTCATAAACCATTTTAGCCCCGCCACCGGAGCCGCCGCGGTAGCTCATGGTGGCTGTGGGGTTGCGCTGCTGAGCTCGAGGTCGCGGATTCGGTATCAGCCGCGGCGTCCGCATTTCGACGAAGGGGGCCAAAACGCTGGTGTTTAGGTGCACGTAAAAAAAAAAAAAATCAGAGGTGGTCAAGATGAATACGAATTCCCCCAACTACGGCGTACCTCATAATCAGCTCGTGGCACGTAGAACCCCAGAATAATATATATATATATATATATATATATATATATATATATATATATATAATAATTCTTTTACCCCGACACCGGCTGTTTTAAAGAGCATGTGGTATTTTTACGCTTTCCCAAAAGATAATTTTTTTTTCTTTAACAGACCGGGGTTATACGTATACAGGTAGAATCGCCGAAAGTGCCCCGATTCCATATCATAAGTCTTGTGTATCACGGCGTGTAATGCAAATGTGCCCGGAGGAATGGAAGGGGAGCGGAAGTAGGGAAGGGCAGCTACCGACCATAACGGAATGTTGTCTACCTGTTTTAAGGTCAACAGTTTGGGCCAAATCTATGATCGCTGCGTTATTTCCACGCCGCCCGCGTTTCCGGTAAGAGCTCACCGGGAAAACCTCGGTGGGTCTTTGGTTATTTTCCTTTTTCATTTTCTCTCTCTCTCTTCTTTTTTAATCATTTGTCTCTCTCCAAGCAGAACGACTATTCGACGTGCAGTTTTACGCATAGTAGCGTGCCTCGGGGCCGGTCAGATTGCACTTATTCTTCGACGCATACACTCTATTTTTCTTTCGACGTGGTATACGGTGTGTGTTGCTTATGGCCAGTGAAATTATTTTCTCTTTGTTACAAGAAAAAAAAAAGCGCCTTTGTTTCATATGCTGCAAATATTACACGCTTGCTTATTCAATCCCCTCTGTAGAGGTGGGCCATACATGAATGTTAAAAGGGATTGAGTTGCCCTCTGACCGCGCTCCGCGGAAGTTTTCGAGCAAATCTACTTTCCTTGCGTTGTTCGTCTCACTGGGCACCGCATTGTGCACCCATTCAGTACACAGCATATGTCGACGAAACTCCCCACCATTCTAAAGCCTTGTGTATAGTAGCACATTCTGCAGGAACAGTTGGTTGTTGGCGCTTCTTCTCTTGCGAATTCTTGCGGCGTTGGTTTGTGGCGAAAAAGCTCACGAGATATAAAAAAAAAAAAACGAGAAAGAAAAACGTCTAAGACGGAGGGCTTTTCACCGTTCACGCCGCCGCTGCAGCGCACGTGAGACAATGCCGCACATTCCTCCGCGGAGGTGCGCCGCGCCTTTAATGAAGCCACGTGGGCTCCCCGTAACGTTCGGCTGCCGTTCTCGCATTTCGCCTGCGTCTACGCCTGTCCATAATCGGGGTCGGGAGTTGAAGCGGCAACCTCGGAATTATTCAGTGGCTTTCGGAGACAGCGCCGCACGAAGATTGAGCGAAGCCCCTGGATGCTCCCTGGTGTGAGTGTGCCCGCTCCCTGATCGTCGTTCCTTGACCTTGAGAGCAGCGCAAACACAGCCCAGGGCGCTCGGTAACCGTTCGTGCTCTGTTTTCCTGCTTGTTAACAAACGCTTCAAGTTTTTGTTAACTGCCAGCAGCCCAGTGTGGTTTCCGTGACTCGCATTATGCCGAGGGACATCATCTTTCTGCGCACAGCTGGACTCAAGAATTTCGAAAACGCGCAGATTAAATTGCGGACTTTGTTCTATCCTTTTCGGAGAGTAATCAATGACTCTCGTCTTCGTGTCGCTTCTGTGTACTTTTGTGCTTTATATTTTTTTCGGCCACCAAAAGAATTGCGCTGAGGCTTAACCTCCTTCCTCCAGAACGAATAATCCCCTCCTCTTTATTATTACTTTTTTTTTATGTTATGCTGCCTCACATGCTTCCTCGCGGGGAACACTCAGCTATATGATTAGTAGGTGTATTCCTGGTTGGTGGGAAGGACAGAGTTGACAGTGTTAGGAACATGTGTGTGGTGAACGAAGTCCCCTTTTTTTTCCTTTTTTTTTTCTTTTCACTTATTTTTTTTTTTCTTGAGACGAGCAAAGTACTTCGTGCCCACGTGCAAAAGTGATCACAACTAGAGAGCCAAAAATGTAGAAACAATTGCCTTTTTGATCGGTTGTTCCATTTATCGTTTACTGTGTAATGATCACCAGGGGTATGCAACTTACTGTCGGCATGTTGCAAGATCTATCTGAATGGTGCACGAAACCACGGGCGCATAACTGGCGGCTATAGGTAGTGTGTCCGTTACGCTTTGAGATGGTCGGTTGCACTATGAGTAAAATGTCCGTTAATGCGTGCCTTCAAACATTGTTTGTATTTCATGTTATGTACTGGCGATCGAGGCAAACGTACGATAGCGAGCAGCTCAGTTCTTTCTTGGTACTTGACAGAGGTTGAAAAAGTCCCGCAGCTAGAGGTTGTACGCTTTCTGTACATTGTTTCGAAAGTAATGAATCTCACCCGCACCTTTATCAGTGGGGCGACGACCGATCCTGCGCTCTTGTTTCCGTCTCCGCAGCCTACAGCGGGCGCAAAACGCGAAAAAGTAGCCACGAGCAGTCGTTCTCCTCGTCGGCTGGTGGCTCACTCATGCTGGTCTCGTACAATTTTAGAACGTTCGCGTGAGCCGTTATTAAAGTTTCGCGCTCGCAACGCCTGCAGCAAGGGGGCACAACAACTGCCCTTGCGTCAGGGAAGCGCGCGAAATCCGGCGGGACAGCCCCAGCAGTCTTGCGTAACAGTATATGCCGAGCTAGTCTGTCCGCCTGCGTTTAGTGAATCGGTGAACTGCCGCCGCAGGCTGTCCCTCCGGCCTTGAGGCAAAGGCAAAAACAATACGTAACAACCGTCGCTTCGTCGGCCAAGTATATAGCGAACTCCATCGGGTGCAAGAAATGCTGGTAGTGGCGCCACAAGTCTCTCTACACCGAGTAGTGGCACATTCAGAGCGCGGAAAAGGTAACAAGGAAAATATAAAGAATGAGCTCTGTTTTCTGGGCAGTAATATTTATCTTTTGCGTTGAGAACCTTGGGGAGGCTTAATAATGTAAAAACCACTCCATGTATGCCTAATTCTGCCATCAGAACTGAGGGAACAAACCAACCGCCTTTCTGAATCCGCCGCTGACGCTGGGATTAATTGCCGGGTGGCGGCACTTATTCCGACTGGAACGCAGTGATTGTTTGCGAACGCCGATGGCTGCTATGGCGGATACGGAGCCCGGCATTTCGACGCTTTTTATCGAGTATACGGAGGAGAGAAGCACCTGATCTGTCTGGCACGTTTCCTTGGTTTGCTTTATTAACGCGATAGCGTTAAGGAGCTCGTGTCGCAGAAAAGCCGGTGTCGTCGGCGTCGGTGTCGGGTGTCGGCGTCGGCGTCCGCGGCGTTGGCCGTGAGCGATAAATCATGGCAGGCACTTCATAAATAAAAAGCAACTTCCAAGATGGGCTGGGTGGGAATCGAACCAGGGTCTCCGGAGTGTGAGACGGAGACGCTACCACTCAGCCACGAGTTCGATGTTTGAAATCGGTACAAACGCGCTTTTAGTGAACGCGGTGTTGCCTTAAAAACGTGCCGTAGAATGTTATACTGCGGTGTATATCGGTAATTATGAGCACGTAACTTACAGAAGTCGCATTTACACGAATAGCGAAGTACGTTTCCGCTACATTTCTTCTGCGCTTACCACACACGCAGAGCCATCTTGCGGCAAACACAGAAGACCCCTCCTCTCAATGTACGGCGCTGCCCCGACAGGTGGCGCGCCATGCGCGCATTGGGGCTGTGCTGTGCGCGGACCGGTGCCAGGCGCGTTGCGGCCCCGACTCCCTCTCCCCTGGCGACGCTTCGCCGTGCTCCCACGCGGGTTGCAGAATCAAGCGCCGTTCCTTTCTTTAGATTACTATCTGTCTATCTCTCTGCCCGTGCCGATCACGACGTTTGGCTGGCGTAGATCGTTTCCCCCTCCGAGACACCGAGTTCTTTGGTTCGATCCGTTTGCTCAGGCGCACGTTTCGTTGCTGCGCAGAACGCTGCGTTGCTCGACGCTTTCCGTGTGATAGGTGGGCGCAAAGTCCGATGCGGGGCGCCTGGTAAGTGATCCCTGCGCCGTAGCGCTTTGTCTTACACCCCTTGGCGGGTCGATGGGAACGCTGTCGCGTTCCACTCTTGAAGGCGAAGCTTAAGCGTCCTCCAATTTTTCTCCACGCTGTGCGAGAAAATAACCTCGCAGTCACAAATGAATGAATGAATGAGTGAATTCTGCGGTTTTACCCCCAAATATCGCGATTTGATTATGTGGTGCGCCGTAGTAGGCGACTCCGGATTGACTTTGACCACCAGGGAGTTCTTTAACGCGTCCCCAATGCGCGGGACGCGGGCGTTCTTGCATTTCACCCCCATCGAAACGCTGTCACCGCGGCCGGCATTTGATGCCGCGACCTCGTGCTTAGCAGCGCAAAACCATAGCCTCTAAGGCCACCGCGGCGGGTCGCAGCCGCTAATGAGAACAGCACTATCTAGCTGCAGCCTCCCGCATTTTCTCCGACTCAGTGCTGCCTCCCTTACACGAGGTGCTTTCGCGCATTTATGACAGATAGCTCGCCATGGAAACTGGCCCTGTCAACCTTAAATTGCCCAACTCTGTCGAGTGGGGCTAGCTTAGCAGGACTCCTTGAGGAACTATCCGACATTGTTTGGGATGTCATCGGCCTTAGTGAGATTACAGGAACTGGTGAGGTTTATACATTGCTGAATAACGGCCATGCCATAGAGGTCTGCCATATAAGAAGCAATATGGGGAAGGATTCCTAATCCATAAGGATATAGCGAGCAACATTGACGAATTCTACAGCATTAATGAGAGGGTAGCTGTAGTCGTAATCAAGCTTAAAGGGACACTAAAGCGAAACAATAAATCAGTTTAGACTAATAAAGCATTGTTTAAGAACCCTGCAGGCAGTCATTTAAAAAAATAGTTTGATTATTAGATGAGAAAATGAAGGTCCAAGTATCAGTATTTGAATTTAGCGCCGAAACCCCAGCGCCAGTACGTCAGCGTGACGTCAGGGATTCCAAAGTATGTTTCCGCATTTGGGCCGCGTTGGCAGAATAAAGGTTCCCTAAACTTGCCACGTTGAATATTTGGTTCCATTAGAACACAATGCAGTCAATCTGTACCGCTATATATAATTAGTAGGCCCTAGAAGATGCCATCAAAATCCAAGACGTCACAGCTCCCAGGTGCGGGAACTTAAGTAGGCGTCGCCACCCGTATTTCGTTCTTGCACTTTTTCTGGCTTACCAAATGTCTTATCGTTGTAAGAGTGGTGTTTTTGGTGTTGTAGAACGGTAATTTACTGATGCAGAAGAAATCATTTTTCACTTTAGTGTCCCTTTAATGAGAGGTATAGATTGAAGGTAATACAAGCATACGCTCGAACATCCAGGCACCATGATGAGGAAGTAGATCAGTTTTATGAAGATGTTGAATTAGCGATGAGAAAAGTCCAAACTCAGTATACTGTAGTAATGGGCGACTTCAATGCATAAGTGGGGGAAAAGCAGGCTGGTGAACAAGCAATTGCCAACTACGGCGTCGATTCTAGGAACGCTAGAGGAGAGATGCTGGTAGAATTAGCAGAAAGGAATAAGCTTCGAATAATCAACACCTTTTTTCAGGAAGCGTATCAACCGAAAGTGGACCTCGAAAAGCCCTAACGGTAAAACAAGAAATGAAATTGACTTCATACTTTCTGCTGGCCCCAGCATAGTGAAGGATGTAGAAGTGATAGGTAGGGTAAAGTGCAGTGACCATAGGTTAGTGAGGGCTAGGATTCACCTCTATTTGAAGGGGTACTCTACAATGGATCACATCCATGTCATTAATCAGGTTATCGAGAAATCCGCAGAGTACAATAAGCCTTTCTATATGGCTTTCATAGATTACGAAAAGGCATTTGATTGAGTAAAGATACAATCAGTCATAGAGGCATTACGTAATCAAGGAGTACAGAACGCTTACGTAAACACCTTAGAAAATATCTACAGAGATTCCACAGCTACCTTAAATTCTACATACGAAAAGTAGGAAGATACCAATGAAGAAAGGGCTCAGACAAGGAGACACAATGTCTCCAATGCTATTCACTGCATGCTTGGGAGAAGTATTCAAGCTATTAAACTGGGAAGGCTTAGTACTAAGGATCGATGGCGAATACCTCAGCAACCTACGGTTAGCCGATGACATTGTTCTATTCAGCAACACTGCAGACCAGTTACAGCAAATGATTGAGGACCTTAACAGAGAAAATGTAAGAGTGGGGTTTAATATTAATATGCAGAAGAGAAAGATAATGATGAATAACCGGGCAAGGGAACAAGAGTTCAGGATCGCCAGTCAGCCTCTAGAGTCTGTGAAGGAGTACGTTTACCTAGGTCAATTAATCACAGGGAACCCTGATCATGAGAAGGAAATTCATAGAAGAATAAAAATGGGTTGGATCGCATAGGGCAGACATTGTCAGCTCCTGACTGCAAGCTTACCATTGTCACTGAAAAGGAAGGTGTACAATCAGTGCATTTAACGGTGCTGACATATGGGGCAGAGACTTGGAGGCTGACAAATAAGCTTGAGAACAAGTTAAGGACCGCGCAAAGAGCGATGGAACGATGGAACGAAGAATGCTAGGCATAACGTTAAGAGACAGAAAGGGAGCGGTGTGGATCAGAGAGCAAACAGGGATAGCCGATATTCTAATTGACATGAAGACGAAAACATAGCGCAGGGCAGGTCACGTAATGCGCAGGTTAGATAACCGTTGGACCATTAGTGTTACAGAATGGGTACCAAGAGAAGAGAAACGCAGTCTAGGACGTCAGAAGACTAGGTGGCGCGATGAAATTAGGAAATTCGCGGGTGCTAGTTGGAATCGGTTGGCGCAGTACAGGGGTAATTGGAGATCGCAGGGAGAGGCCTTCGTGCTGTAGTGGACATAAAACAGGATGATGATGATGATGATGACGATGATGACGATGATGATGCTCGAAAATAGTCGTTGTCTCAAAGTTGGCTGTTGCGAAAATTTGTAAGAGTGATCGAACGAACGCGAGGGGCATTCGAAAGGTCTCCCCGAAGTGGCGTCGAACTGACGCTATATACAAGCGAGACCGGATTCTCTCTAATCTGACGTCCGGCATGCGGCAGTCGGGGTCGGTGAACCTCTCGAAAGGATGGCATGCGCTTTGTGACATCGGCGACTGTAATCGAAATGCGGAGCAGTGGACACTTGTTGAAAAGAGCCGGCGATGAAGGTGGCGCGTGGTTGGTCGAATAACTGTCTGCCGCCCGGTGCCGCTGTTGCATGTGAGCCGCGCCCTCGAGGAATTGATTCGGCTCTCGAGTCGGGCTCACAAACAGTGAAACTTGCACCGATCAGACACGCGTACATCTAGCGAGAAAGAAAGAGATCGACGAAAACCTGCGTTTAAAACAAAATGGTAAAAGAATGCAGAAAACTGAGCGGTCACTTAGCGGTAAATGGGAGAGAAATGCATTAGCATTACGTCGCCCCTCTCTGAGGTGCCGCATCCGTGATTCAAACCGCGTTCACCACATTGCAAAGTATTTGCTCATGAGCAGACCACCGTCACTTGGATTATATATAGGGTTATATAGATTTATATAGGGATATATATATATAGGGTGTTCCGGCTAACTTGGACCAAAAGAGCTCTAGAGAAATCGTACCAACTGCATAGTAGCCGTAGTCGTATGTGCTTACGGCCAGTATTTTTTTCATCATGAAGTATCACTTAATTAATTACTTTTAATTAGAGAACTTTTTAATTATTGCTTGAATCGCTAACATATCAATTACAAAGTTGTTGGGCACCTCAAATAACCTCCGAATAAAGCATTTGTTTAGTGCTCAGCTTTGCCTCGTTGGTTTTTCTGAGAAAATACAAAAACGCGCGACACATCCAAAACACGAAATAGATACGCGCTCGCGCGGCGCTACTCTCGCGCTCCCAAGCGAATAGCTACGGCTTTACTAGCGGCGGCACCTCGATCCAGGGCTTCACGATATGTAATGGTCGCGGCATCAAGAGAACACGCCGCTGACGCATTGATAAGGGTTGCGGAGCCTTTTACAATGCGGCGATAAGAGTATGCAGCCGTATATCTTTCAATGGTTGCTTGTAGGCGCTTGAGTAGCGGCGTGCGAGTGCGCATCTATCTGGTATTTCGCGTATTTCGCGGGCTTTTGCTTTTTCTTGGAAAAAACAACCAGGACTACTTCAGCACGAAATAAATGCTGATTCGGAGGTTATTTAAGGTGCCCTACAACTTTGTAATTGATATGTTTGCGATTGAAGCAATAATTAAATAGTTCGCTAATTAAAAGTAATTAATTAATACTTCGTGATGACATAGATACTGGCCGTAAGTACATACGACTACGGCTTCTATGCAGTCGGTACGATTTCTCTAGAGCTCTTGAGTATTTTTGAAATCTTGGTCCAAGTGAACAGGGACACACGCACGCTCCTTGAAGCTCTCCCATCCCCTTTCTACCTCTTCCCTTTCCCACCTGACTGGCTTCCCACGCTTCACACACATACACTTTTTTTTTCACTTTGACACTCCTAATGCTAAAACATTAAAAGGAAACTCCCGTGGGATTTCCGGTGAACAGCCTAAATTAAATCAATAATCTTCCTCCGTAGCGTGTAACCTTGGATGTCAAGGTCGCGTATGACGCAGGAAGGCTGCGAACTTGACGCTTTTATAGTTCACGTGATGTCCGGGCGTTTCCGCGCGCATGTTATTTTATCCAATGTCAGAACGGGTACAAATGTGGCTGTTCTTTCTTTACGGGCGTCCAGGAAATGTGTTATGCATTAATGACGATTTGGACACGTCACATTGGAGCTGTCGTACCTGAGTGCTCGAATGAGCTCTGGGATCAGGTTTTTATATCACGAATCGTAATCTGCCATCATGAAAACAGTGCTTTAAAAAATTATTGGGTTTTACGTGCCAAAACCACGATCTGATTATGAGGCACGCCGTAGTGCGGGACTCCGGAAATTTGGACCACCTGGGGTTCTTTAACGTGCACCTAATTCCAGGTGCACGGGTGTTTTCGCATTTCGGCCCTCGACCCCTCTAGGCAACTGCGGCTGTTACCAGGGCTTCCGCGAAATGAGGAAACAATGCTGTGCCGCTTACGCTTGGGCGTCGCATTCACCAATGCATATACGTTTTTGATTGGAATGACTGATAGCGCCGACTGTAATGCCTGCGGTGCCGAGGAAACTATAGAACATCTACTGTGCTACTGCCCATCTTTTCAAAACGAAAGACATGACCTCTGCACAGCTTTAAATCAGCTAGATAGAACACCGTTCACCTTGAAGAAGATCTTGGGACCATGGCCTCGCATATCGCAGCTACAAAAGACCACAAAAGCTCTGCTGCGATATTTGAAGGCTACTGGATTGAATCAGCGTCTGTGATCTGGACTGAGTGACTGAACGATATCCCCGGTGGACTTTCTCTTCTTCTTTTAATCTTTCCGTCCCCTTTTCCCTTTCCCCAGTGTAGGGTAGCCAACCGGGCTCAGTCCTGGTTAACCTCCCTACCTTTCCTTTATCGTTTGCTCTCTCTCTCTCTCGCCCCCATCGAAAGGCGAAAAAAAAAACAATGCTTCGCGATGAAACACTACGAAAGTGGTTTCGTGCAGCTGGTGGAGATGACGCGACGCGCTCTGGGATTTCATCAGAGTTGATTCCGGTTGTCGGAGTAAGACAGCGAATGGCCGCGGAGGGAGCTGATCAGCACGCGATTGCACGAGTGGAACATTGGAACTCCACTTTAGGTCGAGCAGGGCCGAACGTATTTTCTGCCGCAGACTAAAGAAAAAAAAAAGGAAGGGGGGAGGAGACAAACAACCCCAGACGGACCAGGGGCGTTCACCTCACAAGCTTTTATGACCTGGATACGAAAGCTTTTTTTTTTTTCAGTTATTCCTCGCTCTCCAACTCCCCTCCTTTCCTCCCTCAAAAAAAAAAAGAAAAGAAAAGAAAGAAAGAAAGAAAAAGGAAATAAATGCATCAAGAAAAATCAAACTTTATTTGACATCGCACATACACTATACATAATGCCATGTCAGGGACACAGACAAAAAAAATTTGGAGGACGCTTAAGCTTCGCCTTTAAGAGTAGAACACGATAGCACTCAAAGATCCCTTACTGCTTCTCACGCTTCCCGGCAACTGCAGCTTACGTAACCGTAATGTTTACCGGGAAACGCTGGCGGCGAGCACAATGCATGAGGGTACTCTTTCTGGTAGAAACGCGGCCTCTTGCGTGGGCCGGTCCCAGAGGCAATGCAAAGCCGCGCCCCAAAATAATTACATCATTTTCAGGTTTCTATTATTCTTTCACCCTTTCAATATTCCAGTCTGAGAAAATGTAACATAAAAGGCATGCTCTGTCGGTGTTTTGTTTCATGATATTTGTTTGTGAGTTGCGATTCTCAAAATTCCGAGAATAACTTTCTCACTAATGTAAGACACACATAATTAAATTTGGATGGGAATTTTCGCTCATGAGTTGCGATTCTCAAAATTCCGAGAATAACTTTCTCACTAATGTTAGACACACATAATTAAATTTGGACGGGAATTTTCGCTCATGAGTTGCGATTCTCAAAATTCCGAGAATAACTTTCTCACTAATGTTAGACACACATAATTAAATTTGGACGGGAATTTTCGCTCATGGGACGCCGACACTGAACGCCGACATCGGATTTTCTGCGACACGTAGCCCTTTACGCTATCGCGTTAAAAGCCTTGAAATTGAGCTTGATAGAGGTCTGTGCCCCGTAAGCCTGTGATGCCCAGGCAGTTTCACATCAAGGAAAACAAAAACAGATTGTTGACATTTATTTCTGGCCGTGGAAAGCACATTTGTAGAAAAAAAAGAAATTGTTTTTCATTTATAACTTTATTACCTTACTAATTAATTAAATAGTTATTGGTTGTTAAACTGTCCACAGTTATTTAGCATATAAGAAATGCAACTATGGGCTTTGCATTACGTTTCCCGCACTTCAATCAGCATTTTGAGGCATCGGCGTCGCATATATGATAAACTGGGCATTCCAGGACTAAAATAAAGAAAGGCTTCCTTGTGTGGACGATTTATGTTAAATGCGTAGCCCGGACACAGCGAAGTTTGCAGAGCCAGATTTATGCTGAAAACGTCAGTAACTGGGCATGCATACGAGTATAGGTACTTCTGGTTCTCTACGTCCAGTGGCGGCTAGTGACGGTCATGTAGTCCCTTTAGGACGCAGCCCTTAGGCGCCCATTCCTGCGGCGAGCGTCGGCGTCGTTCCTTGTAACCGAGCGAACGAGCACAGCGAAGGAGGAGAGCGAACGCGGAGCGCAGCGAGAGATGAAAAACGGCGATAGCGAAGAGAACGCGAGGAGAAAGCTGGAGGAGGAGGGTGAAGTGGAAACATGTGCGCTGTAACTTAAAGCTATTCCGATATGTTTTTATTCCAATAGCCTGACGTCAAATTTACGTAACCGCCGACGCAAGCATTGGGCGGTGACTCGAAGTGTTGTCTGCAGTCCAATCAAACACTCTCCTCGTTTATATAGGATGTTACTTTTCTTTGCTTTTAAAACGAATAACATAGCCTACATTAAGCGCTTTTTTAAAATCTAATTGCATGACAAGAGGCGAGGAGCACGCTCAAGTGCAGAGGGTTTGGATGGGGCCGAGCCAGGGCAGTGAAAATAGATGACCGGATGAAGAGGGTGGTGCCGGCGTCTGCGATTTGTCCGCTTTCCCTTACTTAGCTTGCGGCGGCCGGTCAAAAACCACTGCGGCGTGCAACGGAAGGTTAAGAATACCTGTAAAACGGATCCTCAGCGAAGAACAGTCGGTAAAGCGATGTCGTAAACGTGCCTAAAGGGCTCGATAACGTTATGCGGCGACACAAAAGGTATTGATATACGCAAATAAACCCATGCTCTCCGGCAGGTGGGAATAGCCAGTGCCTGAGCGATCGGCGGGCAGCCATCTTCTATTCCTTTCGGAGCGGGGCAGTCTCCGGCTATTCAGAAGAAAAATCAGTTTTGGTCAGCATATTAATGCGTCCTTAACGCGTAGACATCTCTTTGACGCGGTTACTCTTCACGGTTTTATGACGTCGCGTGACAGACAGGTGAAGTGGGCGCAGCCCGAAATCTTTTCACCGATAGCACAGGACTAATGGCGAAAAGGCATCGAATCAGAAATAATTATTTTTCTTTTGTTCGGTGTAATCATGCGTAATCAGTGTGTACATGCCATATCAGATGGGGAGCTCTCGAGGTTTTCGTGACGTCGCGTGACAGACAATCGAAGAGGGGATGGCCCAGAAATTTCTTGACCAATCAAGGAGGGCTGATTTCAGAATTGGGGGATAGCTTTACGTTACAGCACCCGATGAGGCGGAAAGCGGAGGAGGAGGGTATGGCGAAGCGTGAGAAGAAAAGCGTATAGTGGCGCGCAACACGGGCTTTGCGGCGACGATGGCTACGAGACGGCGTCAGAGTAGCGCGCGTCGTCTGTATGGAAACTCATCATCATCATCATCAGCCTGGTTACGCCCACTGCAGGGCAAAGGCCTCTCCCATATTTCTCCAACAGCCCCGGTCATGTACTAATTGTCGCCATGCCGTCCCTGCAAACTTCTTAATCTCATCCGCCCACCTAACTTTCTGCCGCCCCCTGCTACGCTTCCCTTCCCTTGGAATCCAGTCCGTAACCCTTAATGACCATCGGTTATCTTCCCTCCTCATTACATGTCCTGCCCATGCCCATTTCTTTTTCTTGATTTCAACTAAGATGTCATTAACTCGCGTTTGTTCCCTCACCCAATCTGCTCTTTTCTTATCCCTTAAAGTTACACCTATCATTCTTCTTTCCATAGCTCGTTGCGTCGTCCTCAATTTGAGTAGAACCCTTTTCGTAAGCCTCCATGTTTCTGCCCCGTAGGTGAGTACTGGTAAGACACAGCTATTATACACTTTTCTCTTGAGGGATAATGGCAACTTGCTGTTCATGATCTGAGAATGCCTGCCAAACGCATGGAAACTAGAGTGCACTAGACTACGGTTGAGTGGGGACGAGCTGCTTTGGCTCCGCATGCTCTACAGTGAAGCTCGCGACGACGTAAAAAATTGGCTGGGGCTTAGCTAAGGTTAAGCCTCGGTATCTCGAAGCGAAAAGGTTCGGTGATGCTTGTGGTTTAGCTTATGGTTATGCTTTATGATTTAGCCTATGGTTATGCTTGCGGTTTAGCTTATGGATATGCTTATGGTTTAAGTTATGGATATGCTTACGGTTTAGCTTATGGTTATGCTTTAGCATATGGTTATGCTTACGGTTTCACTTATGGATATGCTTTGGTTAGCTTATGGTTATGCTATACGTGTGCCTTGTGTAGTTATGCAAATTGCTTATCAATGATATATACCATACATTATGCAGGATTATTAAACTTTATTCATCATTGTTGGGCACATTGTCTTGCGATTTCTGTACAGCCATAAACACAGCTCTCTGTATCGGTAGTATCACTCTCTTCTCCTTCCATACCCGCCGTGGTTGCTCAGTGGCTATGGTGTTGGGCTGCTGAGCACGAGGTCGCGGGATCGAATCCCGGCCACGGCGGCCTCATTTCGATGGGGGCGAAATGCGAAAACACCCGTGTGCTTAGATTTAGGTGCACGTTAAAGAACCCCAGGTGGTCAAAATTTCCGGAGTCCTCCACTACGGCGTGCCTCATAATCAGAAAGTGGTTTTGGCACGTAAAACCCCAAATATTATTATTATTATCCTCTCCTTCCATGTTGAATGTGCACGCCTATGCTCTGGCAAGCGGTTATATAGGCGGCATCCGCGATAAACACGCGCTTGCGGCGAACTTCAAGCGATGACGCATAGCGCACGGCAGGGGCCACCTGCGCCGACTCCGAACACGCTTACGGAGCTAATTCTGACATGCGCCGGCTCGCGCGAAGCGCGGTGTTGACTAGCGTAGTGAAGCTTTTCGCTTCAAAAATAGTGTGGCGGCGCTGCGATCGAACTGGATTGGGCCGCATCGAGGTCGCGCCGTTGGAAACTGCTGGCGGTACTTCTCGGAAGGGTCATTCGTACTACTTCGCGCGCTGGTATATGCGTTCAGACCGCTCAAACAGTGTTTATGATTAATTGCATATGATCATGTATTTATGCCTTAACAAGAGATTCCTTTCTTTCTCTTATTTATTTATTTATTTATTATTTTTTGATGCCGCTCGGTGATTGCGCGTGCATTGCGGCCGCAGTGTCGGCTTTTATTCTGCTATGTTATTGTACGGTTCGCTTTCCAGAGCAGATATTTTTCTTACTCTTCAAGCACCCCGTATCTCATGTGTATTTTTGCGCACATAGTTTTGCATCAGCAGGTCTTGCAAAACGCAGACGCAAAAACGTACGTAAACTTCCTGTTTGCCGCTTCAAACAAATAAAACATATCTGCCCCATCCGGCGCCCTGTATACTCAGATTTACTGGAAGTAGTCTTATAGAAAAAGAAAAAAAGCTGCAGCGCGACATTCCATTTATGTTTCCGTCTTCCTCGCGTAACATAATGCGGAGTAATTGGTTTGGGTTCTTTTATTGCGGTCAGACCTCGGGCGCCGGAAACAGTTCTAGGTAATCTTTGGCCCGTAAGCCGTATTAAATTTTTTGTCCCCAGTCCATGCTTAACAACAACATAAAAAAAAAAGAAAGGTGGCGTGGTAGCCTAATTAATAATGTCTACATACTGGATATGGCTTTGCGCTGCTAAACTCTAGCTCACGTACGGGTTCAAACCAGGTCGCGGAATTCGATGGGATCACTCGTGGAAATGGAAAAACACTCGTGTACTTCTGTTTAGGTGCACGTTAAAGAACCCCAGGTGGTGAGAAATGAACAGAGTGCTTCATAGTCATATCGCCAGATGTAAAACGCCAGAATTTTCTTAATTGAAAAATACGAAGAAAGGAGGTAGCTGGGTCCTTTGGCTTTTTTCATGGTTGTAAACGAAAGAAATTATTCTCGAGTCCGATTTCTGAGAAAAACCATGTGGCGCTTATAATATATGTCATACCTAAATTTAATGTCATTCCCAACTGTACGTCCGCTCAACCAAGCATGTTCTGTACTAGAAACGGCTGGTTTCAGTTATCTGGCGCACTATCATAAGAACAGTAATGAAGCAGTTAAAGGAACCGCATGCCTTACATACACGTAGATATATTTGTAGATATGCTGTGTTCGTTGAAGAAGGTAAGTGTGGTACCACATTGGGCACTGAGTGTTAATGGGTTGTAGACATGGTGAGACTGTCAAAATATGTTTTCCATGCCTGAATCAAGTTAACAGATTTACAGGCTGCCCCCAAACAGGGCGTTTATATCGAATGACAGCTGCATGCGAACTTGTTCAGCAAAACCGGTAAGCACCCGTGCGTTAATTCTCTCAGGAACTGGTGCGTCTCTCCGCAACAGCCACGACTCTCCAGAAGCACAATCATTCGGAATAAGAGTCCTCACTTATATCATCCCCTCGCCTTCGAGGCTTCAAAAGCGCTGTTCTGCGTTACATTCGAACGGAAACGGCCATGCGATCATTTTTAATAGTGAATTCTGAAGTCGAATACGATCTGAATAGCAAACACCATTCGATTAGACTTATGTATGTTTCCTTCATTTCGCCTGCTGGCGCATTGAACGAGATTGCCAGACAAGCCACGGTGATTACATTAGTAAAGACTTCCCGGTCTCCCTGATTCAGTCTGAGACGTGTAATAAATTTTCCCTAACACTGTTGTTCATATTAATGTCCGATAATTGCCTTGATTCCTTTTCCCGGAAAGTCGATTGGTTCACCTAGGGCTGTTGCAGCTTTTAAAAGAAAGACGGTCGGGAGTTTTCACTTTTTCAATCAGTGCATGTGGAATATTTCATAATTGTTCTCCTACATGTATGTATTTGATATATATGTTTATGTACCAATAGGTTTACGTAGAAGTGCATTGGTCGTCTGCATCTCTTCACGCCACGCAGTCAACAATCCTGATTTGTTTCACTATTGTTTTCTTTGATCATTGTCCCTGATCGATATTACACTAACAAGAAGAGCGCGTAAAATGACACATTAACGAAATTTTCTTCCGTAGTTTCATGTTTCAGATAGGCGGCTTCCGTGGCAAAAATTACGTGTTACTTTTAGAGAACAGTGTTCAATATAGCAGTTCACCCGGCTAAAAGTACAATTGGTACCGGCCGACAAGAGTCAGGGGCGCACCAAAGCATGTAAAATCATAAAAAAAACATTTTATTGCACAGGCTTTCTGCGAGAAAAACTGGGTGTCCGCCAGCGTCCGCGCAACGAACGCGCGCTCTCTGGCAGACGACGCACTTGACAACGACAGCAAAATTCAAGACGTCGTGCTGTATAAACCATGCGTCAGATACGTTTACGTAGCAAAAAGGTGTCAATATAAATTTGCAGTTGAAATAAAGCACCATTATAAGATGGTGCGCGTGCAATCGGTCTGAGCGCCCGCAGCGAAATTACGTTGATTATGCCGCGAAGCGCGTGTCCACCCAATCCAGTACGCTTGCAGCGCCCCGCAAAATTTTTCCGCGCGCGGCGCCTCAGTGGGAGAGCGCCGTTCGTCCCACTTGACCATTGTCTAGAGCACTCTAATGGAAACAAAGCGCTGCATGAGCAGAGGTCTGTCTGCGGCGGCTGCTGTGAATTGCGCTCACGCGTCACCACGCTCTACCTCGTAGTCTGCTGATAAGCGAGGCAGTGGCGCCACATTTCTCTCCGTTTGCAACGTGCCGCATGTGACAGATTGTCCACACCAGTACATCGCGAAATGAAAACACGCATAGAGCTGCGCTCAAATTTCGAATTAGGGAGTACCGTAATCGCCGATGATTTTTTATTTCTTTTAGAAATGAACACGCATGCCACACTCCAGCGATAAGAGTGAGAAAGTTGAACTGTGTACCACAAGCTTAAATAACGTCGCCACGTTGACGGCCGATAAGCTCGTGGTGTTTGTATGCAAGACTGGCCACTTCGTACAAAGTATCTCACGCTCTATCTTGGATCTGTAACTTTCGCTCACGCTTTTGCGTGACATAGCATGCAGCGAGACGAGCATTCGTTAAGGTCACAATGTTTTATTGATTCAGCAAGTGGCGTACTAATTCGATAATAAAGGACTGCTGCCGGTCAAATTTATCCGCCTAACGAAACATTTCACGTTCATGGGCGTCTTTGTAATTGGGCTCAAGCAGAATGCGGCCTCTGTTGAGACGCCGTAGTGGTTAACGTCACGGCTTTTCTGCTCACCCTGTCACTGCACTCGACAACCAGATCGCATGAAAGTAATGCCAATGGCTATAGCTAACGTGGAGCTGTGTCCAACTGTGCGCGCATTTCTTGGCGTCCCGTTCCGCTGGTGTGACCAGCTGGCGCGTAATGAAAGCGATAACCTCGAGAAAGTAATCGATCGAGCTTGTAGGACCCCACCAGAAATGCCTGGCTATGCGCAGAAGTTCGTGTATTATTAGTACGAAGTATTTTAATCATATTCAGTGTTTCTCGCTCGCTACGTCGCTCCACCTTCTTGTTATTAAGTTTCCTATTTATTTATTTATTTACTTGTTTGTTTGTTTGTTTGTTTGTTGCAGTGCATGCAATGCCCGAAGGCATTACAGAATGGAGCGGTGAAAAGAAAACAGAGATGCGGGCGGGGGGGTATCATAATCGAGATAGTACGTGGTCTTCATGGCTATTTCACCCGCCGTGCTGACTCAGCTGCTACGGCGTTCTGCTGCTTAGCATGAGTTCGCGGATTCGATTGTCGGGCATGGTGGCCGCATTTAGATGGGAGCCCAATTGCGAACTAGCTCACGTCCTTAGGTTCACGAAAAGCCTCGTGTGGTTGAAATTAACTCAGAGCCTCCCACTTCCGTCTAATCTGCGAGTTAAACCCCGCAAGTTGAATTTTACAGCAACGTTGAGGTTAGCCGTATACGGTTTATCTACAGCTATTTTTAGTTGTTAGTTACCTCACATATATAGCTGCTATTCTCACTATTTTCGTGCATCATGGCATGTTCTAAATCAGCGTTTCTATAGTAGCGTTGTGTGTCATATTTATTTTGTACCTCGTTCAAAGCTAGCTTCGCTGACCGATTCGTGCCGTTGAATGAAGCTCTCTTTATTTGTGAAACTAAGGCGAGCATGAACGCCTGCCGAGATATCTGCGAGCTTTATTTGCGAGCTTTCCTTTTACCTGTTTCCTTTCTTCTAAGGAGTCTTATGACAGCTGATCGATGAATGCATATTCTACGCTCGCAAAACAGTGGCAGCTGTAAGTGGTTTCGTCAGCAATAACGCGCTTCTAGCTTTCGGGCGATAAGGAAGGTTGTCAGAAGAATATTAATTGCGCTTTAATATTTTCTCCGCTTTAGACATGGATGACTGGCAGACTGGCGGTATCACGTAGCCTGCTTCGGGCGGTTACGTGATGGAGCACAGACATTCAGGGTGCTCATAAAGGTACTATAGGGCAGACAGCTTTGAGGCTCAGGGTAGATAAAAGCTGTCCATGTCGCCTGGACGGAGTACAGTGTTTAACTGTGCTTGGCGCTAAGATATCTCATAGCAATGTATCAGATGATACATGTCAGAGTAAATATTCAGCAGTATGAGCATTCTAGTATATATCGCGATAGCACACCACGATTGGGGTTATCGCAGTGCCGTAGTGCTGGAACGTAGAAAAGGAATTAAAATAATAAAAAGGGTTGGTTTATCTAGCACAATACTCGGCGCTATCGGCCCTGACGGTGGTCAGGGCCGAGCTTGCTGCATTTATATATGTGTTTTTAGTGCGCGACAACTTGATCAAGGGCAGCATTGACTATGAATAGTATAGACCCTTTCACTATTTACAAACATAGACCTGGGCGGCTTCCGGTTTTGCTCACTGACGTAGCCCGCTAAACGTAGCGAGCAAAAAAAAAAAAATAAATAAGAAAGGCATTGGCGGCGATAATGAGTACCCGGAGTGCGTTAAAATCTAAGCCCGCAGATGTTCAACCTTTTTTCCTGTGTACGTAACGATGATTTTAAGCATATAGGTTGCCGTAAGTTATACGAAAAATTATATGTATTAGTCTTGAGGCGTATTGCGCACGTCTTTTATCTCAAAACTTAAAGGTCAGCTTTCCGCACAGTGAAACAACTTAAAAAATACGCGCTTTATGTTCCGGCGCAGTAGACTGATAAGACCCGTGACCGGAAGTTCCGTCGGGCCGCACTCTCGCTGCTGTTATCGCGCGAGTGAAACCTGTCAATAAGGCCCTGAAGTGTTTCTTTGTAAGGGGAAGCTTTCGTCGGCCCTAAAAAAATAGGGGTTCTTACGTGCCGAAACCAAGATCTGATTATGAGTCACGCCCTAGCGGGGGACTCCGGAATAATTTGGACCGCCTGGGGTTCTTTAACGTGCACCTAAATATAAGTACACGAGTGTTTTCGCCCCCATCGAAATGCGGCGGCCGTGGCCGAGATTCGATCTCGTGACCTCGTGCTTAGCAGCTCAGCACCATATATCCACTAAGCAACCACGGCGGTTTCTTCGCCTCTTCCTGCATAGTCTACAAGGGGTGTACGGCAGCGCGATTAAAAGACGGGACAAAAGAAGACACATAGGTGTCCCTATGTGTCTTCTTTTGTCCCGTCTTTTAATCGCGCTACCGTACTCCCCTTTAAGATGCATTACCAACAAGTGTTAAGAACGGCCCAGCTGAGGTGCAAGTGTTGCCAGCCAGTTGTGAAAACGGCGGCGTCAACTTTCAAGGAACGACACCGTTACGCTCTAGCCTCGTCGCCGTTGTGACTGAATGAGTTCGACGAAGCAGGCTTTGTGCCGCAACACGACACCGCCAACCGGGTCGGCCGCGAGCGGGAACGTCGTCGGGGGCCTCTTCCCACGCGCCGACCAAGACGCAGGACAATGGCTACCCGGGCGCGCCGCGAGGGTCAGCTCCGAATTCTACGAAATTTGTGTGATGCCGGTTTCGGACCGTGAACCTCTGTGTGTGATTGGGTGTGTGTGTGTGTGTAAGCCGTCCCGGAGAGAGGCGGCGTGTTTACAATGACTGGACGAACGTTTCCGTCTTCTTGGAATCAAGGGGGGACCGAGTGTTTATGAACCGCTGTTGTGCGGATGCTCGACACACTTTCTTAAGCAGTCATGTTAGACTGAGACACTCTCTCAAGCAGTCGTGTTAGACTGACGTACTTTCTCTCGCAGTCATGCTAGACTGATGAACTGCATGTAAATACTGTAAATAAACCCATATTCTTCGTTCTCGATGAGAAGCAGTCCTTCCCTCCATCAACGTCCTCAGCGTGGATAAGTTGGACGACGGCATGGGCCAGCTACCTTCGAATTCATGCCGGACTCCAATCTTGACAACCGGTTACGAGCGATGGGATTGAGCCCCCAATCATAACACAAGCCCACATTGCAACCCTCGTGCATAGTCCAACCACTGTCGACTGCGCAGGTGCACGCTGACGCCAAAACGCCGCGCTCCACGTCGTGCAAATCGTGCCACAATGTGTATAAAATAGGGAAGTAGCTCGATCACGATGTTTTTCTTTATTTCTCTTATTTCGTTCTGGATAACTCAGAGGGAGGGCCCTGCTTTATGATCCGGGGAGGGGGGGGAAGCGCAGTCACGTGCTGTTCTCCATACTTCGCGGTGTTTATTTATCAGCCGGAAAAAAATTTGTACGCAATCAGTACGTCGCTGAAAATACTGCAGTTAGATGTCTCTTGGCTGTGCCTACAAACGCCGCATTGACACCTTGATAATAAGGATAGTATGTCTAGAATTAGATAATTAATTACAATTACCTAATTGAATCTCAGTAACGAAAAAATTACTGGCAGCTACTCCACTATACTGGAAACAATATGCACTAGGTCTTCTTTGAGTAACGCATTGCTCATTTTTTAAAAAAATATTTGCGTGATAGTTAATTGGGACACACTGTATATATTATGACCTTTGCATGCAAGTGACGATGTTTCCATTCCTAGTAAATGTTATTAATTATTAGGAATGTTTTTTTTTTTCATGAGTCGTTAGCACTTGCTTACTAGAAAGAGAAGCAATACTGAGACACACATCATTCACGTGCATTTCACGCGCCGTTGATAAAATAATCTACTGCAGGGGTTACTATAGTCCGGAGTTGTTTTTTTTTTTTTTTCAGGGTCAAGAAAGCACGCAAAGCATTTTGAAACGAGGTGAATATACAGCAACATATTCATTCTCTAGGCATAAGCTATCCATACCTTTAGAAATAACTGTTAATTGGCTACCTCCTTCTCTTTATAAATGCATAGTAAACTTTGGCTTCTGTATATATTTGAATATACGGTGTATGTGCGTGGTGTTTACAGTGCAAACTTAAAACAATGTTAAAGT
Organism: Dermacentor variabilis; assembly: GCF_050947875.1. Classification (NCBI taxonomy): domain Eukaryota; kingdom Metazoa; phylum Arthropoda; class Arachnida; order Ixodida; family Ixodidae; genus Dermacentor; species Dermacentor variabilis. The sequence goes on from NC_134568.1 coordinate 83,786,302, forward strand.
GAGAAAGTACGGATGAGGCAGCTGGCCGCCCTTAGTACTTCTAATTAGCTTGTCCTCTTACTGTCAGGATTTGGAGAAATAAAGCGAAAGTATGAATGAAAAGCGGTGCACGTCCGCGTCAACAATGATGCAGTAAACTATTAGCCCCCATTAAAATTTTAAGTGAAAAGGTCGAGGAAAGTCGAGGAAAGAAACCTCGAAGGATGTGGGTGACAAAGCTTTGGTAATGGCAGTTTAGGTTTTTGTGTATGTGTGTGTGGGAGTGGGGGGGGGAGGAGTAGGGGGCTTCGGCATCGCCGGTGCGGGGGGGGGGCGCAGCCTTCCGCGCCCCCCGGAAAACTCCGGAAGGGGCTCAGTCCCCGGAGTCCCCCCGTAGTCGGCGCCTATGCCATTGTTCTTAATCCCCTCTTTTTAGTTATGTGAATAATCGTCTCAGCAATACAAGGTATTGTTATAAATTCTGTTCTTTTTACACGTCTGTTATACACGCCATTCTTTCTTTTTCATTTACTTGTTTATTAATTTGTAACTCCATTTACATTTCTGCGAAGTGCCTTTCCCGCCCTTCTTTTCAGCAGCATACATTGTGACAGGGTCCTTCAACTTGTAAAGCGGGTTGCATTAGTACTTAGAGATAAACGTTTAGGCAGGGCTTCCAGTTTGTCTTCGGTATTGTCTTCGTTGTCGTTCCTTTTCCGGCATTTTATTTTTACTCTTTCTTACCAAATTAACTTTTGAATTTCTTTAAGATTCTTATCCGGAGGGGTAGCTAACACGGCTGCACGGGCTACCGCTGGGAATAAAAATACGCTGTTTACAGAAATAGTGAAAGAGATCAACCTCCAGGGCGTTTCCTTCACGGATAATTCTGCACGGTATACCCACGTGAGGCCCGTAACGGCATCTTTTTGCGTGCTGGTGTGCGCTTCACCGCAGTCATCCCGGGCGCGAACGTTCAGGGGCGTGCCATCAGTGAAAGCGCCCATCCTTCCTTCATAGTGGATCGTAATGCTCGCGAAAAAAAAAAAAAAGACAGCAAAGAGAGAAACCAGTATGGAGTAAATTGCCTGGTCATTTCACGGTACAGGGAAGAAATCTCGCAATGTCTATCCTCATTCACCATTTTACGTCTGGCTCTGTGCTGGGTCGTCGGAGCCGATCCAACTAACTTGTGCGGTTGGCCATCTTCGGGGCTTCCTCGCGCACTGAGATAACTGCGTATACCGTTGTCGGTGCTGTTTTGCCTGTAATTTTTGTTTTGTTTTTTTGTAAGCGCGAAAGCATTATATGTCCCATTACGCGAAAATCCGTCGCTGTGACCGAAATATGCTACCAATAATGGCCAATGCCGCGAAGAGTAAAAACACGTCACAAAATTCGCGCACTGACGTGAGTGACATTTATCGGCGAGGTTTGATCCTGTGCACAAAGCAAATTAATGCCTTTGAAAATAAAACTTTGTAAATTTCGGTCTGGCTGGGAATCGAGCCCGGACCTCCGGGGTGCGAGACGAGCACGCTCTCCCGACGCCACGGCGGCTCCACGGTTCTCGTTAACTGGAGGTGTGCCTAGAGCGTTCGTCATTGCACAGGTCACGTCGTACGCGGGCAAGCGAGCGCCTCAAGACGCTTGGTGCGTTTTAAGCATGCAGTGCTTTTAGCTCCCGTTGTCGGCGACCTTCAAGTGACCTTGAGCCAAAAGGCGGAGCCGTTATCTGGGCAAGTTGTGAGAAGAAAACGAAACCATCCGGGCAACCAGTCGAAACTTAAGAAAATGCGGTCTCTGGCCCCCAACCCTTTTTACAGCACCGCATTACGCATGCTAGCTACTGCCCACACAAGATAAAAAAAATATTGCTTCCTAATGTTCCTAATGTTTGTTCACAATATCATTCAAGCTGTAACTTCTAGAACGCTGAAGTTTTATTTGTCATTTGCAATAGCGACGTTCAAAAGGCAGATAGAAGGCACCATACACTCCATTGTCATACTTTGGTGCTGAGACAGGGTTGCGTGTGCTCTACTGACCGTCAGCGGTCCGTGAGTTCCGCGGCACGGATTATGCGTCACCTCGAGAGATGGCGCCACCCTGCTTGGCGCCTCCTTCAGGCGCTTTTCTTGTAGCTGGGCAGTGCGCTCTGTCTTCCTGGCTTCTTTCGCTGCCTTCAGCCGGTTTTCTTCTAGGTGGCAGCGTCCATATATGGACCAGTGTATAGCGTGGCGTGGTGCGGTGGGGTGCGGACATTCACTACACCCATTTTAAGATTGTAGCTAGTATCATCTGCAACCAATCTACTTTGCTGGTTGGAATTTCATGCTTACATCTACTCTCCATTACGGGAGAGGTAAAATGTTTTTATTTGGCCTTACCGAGGCGCAGTTAGAACGCAGGCGAGACCTTGCGCAGAAAAGGAAATGCTTCACCAAAGGGACTACAATGTTTTCGCATTGCGACTCGCAAGCAGTGTGTATCATCATCATCATCAGCCTGGTTGCGCCCACTGCAGGGCAAAGGCCTCTCCCATGCTTCTCCAACAACCCCGGTCATGTACTAATTGTGGCCATGCTGTGCCTGCAAACGTCTTAATCTCATCCGCCCACCTAACTTTCTGCCGCCCCCTGCTACGCTTCCCTTCCCTTGGGATCCAGTCCGTAACCCTTAATGACCATCGGTTATCTTCCCTCCTCATTACATGTCCTGCCCATGCCCATTTCTTTTTCTTGATTTCAACTAAGATGTCATTAACTCGCGTTTGTTCCCTCACCCAATCTGCTCTTTTCTTATCCCTTAACGTTACACCTATCATTCTTCTTTCCATAGCTCGTTGTGTCGTCCTCAATTTGAGTAGAACCCTTTTCGTAAGCCTCCAGGTTTCTGCCCCGTAGGTGAGTACTGGTAAGACACAGCTATTATATACTTTTCTCTTGAGGGATAATGGCAACCTGCTGTTCATGATTTGGGAATGCCTGCCAAACGCACCCCAGCCCATTCTTATTCTTCTGATTATTTCCGTCTCATGATCCGGATCCGCCGTCACTACCTGCCCTAAGTAGATGTATTCCCTTACGACTTCCAGTGCCTCGCTGCCTATTGTAAATTGCTGTTCTCTCCCGAGACTGTTATGCATTACTTTAGTTTTCTGCAGATTAATTTTTAGACCCACTCTTCTGCTTTGCCTCTCCAGGTCAGTGAGCATGCATTGCAATTGGTCCCCTGAGTTACTAAGCAAGGCAATATCATCAGCGAATCGCAAGTTACTAAGGTATTCTCCATTAACTTTTATCCCTAATTCTTCCCAATCCAGGTCTCTGAATACCTCCTGTAAACACGCTGTGAAAAGCATTGGAGATATCGTATCTCCCTGCCTGACGCCTTTCTTTATTGGGATTTCGTTGCTTGCTTTATGGAGGACTACGGTGGCTGTGGAGCCGCTATAGATATCTTCCAGTATTTTTACATATGGCTCATCTACACCCTGATTCCGTAATGCCTCCATGACTGCTGAGGTTTCGACTGAATCAAACGCTTTCTCGTAATCAATGAAAGCTATATATAAGGGTTGGTTATATTCTGCACATTTCTCTATCACTTGATTGATAGTGTGAATATGGTCTATTGTTGAGTAGCCTTTACGGAATCCTGCCTGGTCCTTTGGTTGACAGAAGTCTAAGGTGTTCCTGATTCTATTTGCAATTACCTTAGTAAATACTTTGTAGGTAACGGACAGTAAGCTGATCGGTCTATAATTTTTCAAGTCTTTGGCGTCCCCTTTCTTATGGATTAGGATTATGTTAGCGTTCTTCCAAGATTCCGGTACGCTCGAGGTCATGAGGCATTGCGTATACAGGGTGGCCAGTTTCTCTAGAACAATCTGTCCACCATCCTTCAAGAAATCTGCTGTTACCTGATCCTCCCCAGCTGCCTTCCCCCTTTGCATATCTCCTAAGGCTTTCTTTACTTCTTCCGGCGTTACCTTCGGGATTTCGAATTCCTCTAGACTATTTTCTCTTCCATTATCGTCGTGGGTGCCACTGGTACTGTATAAATCTCTATAGAACTCCTCAGCCACTTGAACTATCTCATCCATATTAGTAATGATATTGCCGGCTTTGTCTCTTAACGCATACATCTGATTCTTGCCAATTCCTAGTTTCTTCTTCACTGTTTTTAGGCTTCCTCCGTTCCTGAGAGTATGTTCAATTCTATCCATATTATACTTCCTTATGTCAGCTGTCTTACGCTTGTTGATTAACTTCGAAAGTTCTGCCAGTTCTATTCTAGCTGTAGGGTTAGATGCTTTCATACATTGGCGTTTCTTGATCAGATCTTTCGTCTCCTGCGATAGTTTGCTGGTACGAAAGATCTGATGGGCCGTTTTTTTTTTCTTCCTTTGTATCGATATGTAGATGCAAATGACGATGTTGTCGCAACACCCGTATTGCAACACGCAATACGCGTGCCCCGTACGGTAATTTCTTCGACGAGGTTTCCTTTCCGGCCTTCGAGATGTCTGCGCTCCGTCATAAAATCGTATTAAATATTAAAGTGCTAAAGATATATACTTGAACGCCCGTTGCATCTTGAATACTGATTACTGCTCAAATAAATGAAGTAGGTGTAATCGTTCTTGCTCGTTTCTTTCAAATGTTTTTTTTTTATGTTTTCAACATATTCCGGAAAAAGTCGGAATATGTTGAGCTGAGGTCATATAGAAAGTACTATACAAGCGTCATTGCGCTTGCTTTGAAGCTTGAATTTTATTTATTCATGCGCGTGGATGTCTTCTCCCCTCTTTCTCGTACATATTCTGCTTGTCAATATTTCTGTCGTTTTCATAGGCATAGACGTAGTTCGCATGCACCAGAGCCTGCGAACTACGTCACAACGTTGTGTTGCAGTGGCTACCTGCCCACTGCGGAATACATGGCAACAACCAGGCTGACTGTGCTTCCGAAGCTGCACACGACACTTCGAGAGAAAAGTTCCGGATTCTTGTATTGAGAAAAGGCGCGGCGGCACTGGTATCCGCACACGCTGGGCGTTTACAGCGATCCCGCTGGAGAGATACAAGCCATCAGAACGAACCCCTATGTAATATTGATCCGTCTTGTGACTTTTATTTGCCGCGAAGCATCAGTACACAAGAACAAACATGCCTTCAGCATATCAGACTCAACGTGGCCTGCACGTGCCACTTGAAGCGCGAGATTCAACTGACTGACTCGCCAATGTTCTCTGAATGTAACGTGCCTAAAGACTTGCAACGCGCTCTGTGCGGCTGCGGCCGCTACCCGCCAGAGAGACAATCTTTGAAGGCGGCACTACACCTTCGATGCGATTCGAGCTTGGAACTGCGGCGCATTCTCGGCCCGTGGCAAAGCACCACCTGCGCGTTACGCGCCACGAAAGCGCTGCTGATGTTCTTGCGGGCCACAAGCCTTATCAAAACTCTATAAATATCTCTATTGCATATGTGTGTGTTTGTGACTGTGTGTGCTATTTAAGTGTTTATGTGATCACTTTGTATATCATAATTATCACCCAGCACCTGGAGTACCATGTCAGGTGATCAGCCAGGCTAACGTCTCCGGCATATCATTAAAGTTCGTCTCTCTCTCTCTCTCTCTCTCTCTCTCTCTCTCTCGTTTACATAGTAGCAAACACGCGTTTGCCTTTTTCTATTGCATATGCAATTTCTGTGCAGTAAAGCTTCTGCGCGCCTATGACGTTCTTGCTCAAGCACGGAGCAGTCCATCTGTCCGGCTATATAAAGCCGTGTCTTGGGGAGTTACTATACGCACGCACTTTGTCAAGCGTTTCGAACCCGATATTGCGCGCGCGTCGAATCCGGCCGTGGTGCCGCGTCCGTGGTAGCTCAATCGATCAGTTGCCCAGTCCTAATTTGGAAATTTATTATTTTCTTTTATTTTTCGCTCTCGCTCTCTCTGTCTCTCTCTTGTATGCGTTTTACACATGTTTATTCCACTACGAATTCATCAGAAAACACAATAGTAGTCCCACTGAGAGTGTTAAATATACAGAGTAATATCTATCTATATATATATATATATATATATATATATATATATATATATATATATATATATATATATATATATATATATATATATATATATATATTGGAACTGCGCCGGGTGTAGTTCAGGCTGAATTGCGTGGTAATAACTGTGCCTTCTTGCCCTTCTGCAAAGAGATGTGGTCAATGTGAGGTGTTATGTGGTAGTCAGCGACAGGGCTTACTTTGTTGCTCGTTTTTTAGCGCTGCAAATACGGCACACAATTCGAGCGACTCAACTTTTCCCCTTTACTAACTGCTTTTTCCTGTGTGCGAGATGAGGCAGGCAGAGGCGGTGGTTAATGTTGAGATTATTCGGCTAGTAATGCGACAGATGTTTATTGATTTTGCTTTGTCTGTTCTTTTCCATGGCGCATTCTCCTCCGATCCACATGCGTGATTTTGACTAGGAGATTACAAACCGTTGTGAAATATTTGATCCGCTGGCACCACTGTGCAACAGGCCGTGTCTTCTTTCATCCTCTCTCTCGCTGTCGTACACGCGAACCAACGTACGAAAGTTGCGCGACCAGATTTTCTCGTTAGTGCTACAAGTCGGTCTGCAACGCACTCGTAATACCTCTGGAATGTCCCTGAGCCCGCTTGTTGCACATCCGAGGACAGCGGTTCCATTCTTTGTCCACCCAACTCGTCATCCGTTTGTGTGGTGCTACGTGCACGCCCGTCATCGGGATGCCCGCCTTCGTCGCGACGACATGCGCTCCCACTCACCGCGTGTCGACATCCCTGTCCTTCCTTGATCGCTCACACGTGGCGCAAATGTAATCATTGGGCAATTTCTCATTCCTCCAATATCTCATAACGGTTGAGTGCGCTCAACGCAATGGCGTGCTTAGTTAAAAAAAAAAAAAAGTCATTCTGATACTATTTCCACTGCACATAAGCAGGACCCTTAGGGCAGGGAAAAACCGCATCGCGTGGCTGTGTACTGTTATTGGAATGAGTTAGGACGTGGCCTCCGAGATCGGCCTGCCTGTCGCACATCTCGGGGACCATAGTTTGGGCAACGTGGACGGTGGTACTCGGCACACGCGTCCTCGTGCGTTACATGCGACAAAGTTTCAAAGACGCGGGAGCCCTCATTGCAGACTCGCAGTGTTCTGTCTCCTCCTACCCAACCCCCAACCTCTTCTCTCCTTTTTTTATTCCTTGATAAACTCGCTCCTGCTTCTTATCCCTTTGCGCGCGTATTTGTTGGCTGCACGCTTTCAAGTTCAGCCTTTTCCTCTCATCCATGTGGTCTCATTGTCTGTCCCCGCCGCCTGTGTGCACTTAAAGCTCTTGTCTCGCGGCAGCGGCACTGTGTTTTGTGTGCAGGGGTTGGCTGTTTTGAAAACTCCTAGTACGCCACTGGTCATCGGTGCATTGGATGATATTCGTTACGTGGAGACATTTGTTTTAGTAATTTTCTCCGAAAATTCCCCGTCAGTTCGCTTATTAATTTTAATTTTACATGATTACTGATACTATTTTCCAAGTTGCGGAAACTGCCACGCGCTTCTCTAACGTACACTGTAAAAATGTTTACACCCTGAAGGGTGTTTTCTTGTCGCACTGGTAACACCCTTACCGTTAGGGCTTTAAAAATTTCTAGAGGATGACTACGGAGCTCTAACTAGACGTGCGGTCACGAAAGACGTAGTTGAAAACTATGTAATCAATCTGACAGCCTTAGGCGCTCAAAAATAAATATCCAACAGGTGAGTTTTACATCTCTCCCCGTGAAATTATCTTGTCGGATATTTGTGCGCCCAAGGCTGTCAGAATGATTACATATTTTTCAACTACGTATTTTGTGATCGCAAGTCTAGTTAGAGCTCTGTAGTCGTCCTCTAGAAATTTTTGTAAGGTCCTAAGGGTGTCACCAGTGCGACAAGAAAACAGCCTTGAGAGTGTAAAAATTTTTACAGTGTAAAATGATGACACTTAGAAGGTGTGAAGGGTTTTGAATCACTTGCTTTGGAGGCAGGTGGCGCAGCGCCGAACGAATCCATGTTTTTGCACTGATCAGTCCTGTGGCTATAGAATCCAGTGCTGAAGGCGCCTCGTAGTTGAAATTAAAATGAGTAAAACAAAACTGCTACCGCACATTGGAAAGTTCTGCGCGTGGCGGTAAGCAAACTAAAAATTGTCTGAAAAATAGGTGCTTGGTCCTTTGGTAGGTGATATCTTTTGCATACGGACTTGGCGTTTACATTGACGGCACTTTCTTGTGCCGAGGGAATTTACGAGATTTAGCCATGCTGTGTTATGCCGTACAGCAAGTGTTTCCGTCCGGCAAAACGACGCAGGCAGGGGCTTACTGTATTGATATATCGGAAACGTAAGACGGCTGGCACTACTGCGAAATGGCCTTCGTGAAAGGTATGTGATAACTTGCGTCGGCGTTTTTCGCTCGGTGTGACTTTCATTGTTTCACTTGTGGGGACTGCGTAACCCATTTCGTTGCAGCGCCATAGCGCAGCACGTTTTGGGCATAGGAGCCGCAGCGCGACGAGGTCGCTTTCGAACTTCGCGCGCGCGGTCCACCGCTTTCCCTCTCTCTCGTTCCTCCGAGGGCACCGAACGGCAGTGGGACGGTAAAACACTTGCTGCTGTCCGCACCCGAACGGTCCAGGGACTCACCCGATTGGTCTGTTTGGGTGGCAACCCGCGTTCCCTCTCTCCTGGCGACTCAAGTCGACCGAGGAGCGGCAACGCGGGGAGAAGCTCTCGGACAGCGAAAGGGTGCGTACTGACTTCCGATTCTCCTGGTCATACCTTTGGTTGGCCGGTCTTGCCGAAGGGTTGCGTACCTATTCGCTGCTCCTGTTCTGAAGGCTACGCCAAAGAGACGCGGCTCACTTGACGTGCGCGGTCGTACTGCGCCGAGTCGCCCTCGGAGGCTACTCCGAGCTGAAGGAACGTTGCCCTGGTATCACTGTCGTTGGGAGCCATCCTCCCGTATAGCGGCGTGTTACCGCGTTTTTGAGATACTGAGTGTCACCCCTTGACTTGCGGGAGCTTCGGCTCACGAGCCCCGCGCCGAGACGGGTGTAACAGCTATCCTGAACGCCAAGGTGGTCGTATATTAAACGCCTTCCTTGTACTCTGGGCCTTCTCCTTGCGGCGCTCTGTTTCGCTCCCAGAGGAGACCGAACGAGCGCCCGCTTCGGGCACACGCTACACACGCGGCTGAGCTGACCGTTCCCTGAGGGGTTCGGATCCTCGACCCGCGCGGTGGTCTAGGTGGCTCCCGGCGGAGCACCGCCATAGACGGAGACCACACACTTCACGTTCGATTTTCTCAAGAGGGCTTTCTCCAAAGTCAACATTTGGTCGTTCTATTTGGTATGCGAATGGTAATCGTATCGTTATATACGGTTTATTTTTGCTTAGAATTAACTCAAAAATCCATAAAGTTGAGATTGCTATTCATTAAGTGAAACATATTTATGCTTGTGTTATTATCGGACGGGCACTGTGACATCGCACTTTCTATTCAATGTATGGGCCGGTCGAGAGTTGTTGCTTTCTTGATTTCTGCACTTGGCTGGAGGGACTTCGCTTATCAGCGCTTCTGATGCTTTAGTTAACGAAAACGTGTAGGTATAGAAAAAAGAAAACGACGAAATCATCCAAATTGTTCCTTTTCGTGGTGATTATCAGCTCCTACTGCTCCTCTCCGCCCTCTCTATTCCGGAAAGGGAAACGTTTCCGAGCGCAGCGCGGTGAGGGACTCATCGACTCTGAACAAAACGAAAAGAAATAATGGCGCTTGTCCTGTGCCTTTCCTCGGCTAGTCACCATATCCTCGCCCGTTGAATCTCCACCTTTTCCACCTTGACCGCCGCGCTGGGGAAGGAGTTGCCGCGCAGCTCTCACCGAGGAGGCCAAGAGCACTGTGAGTCTTTGGGGAAAGGAGCGAGGGTTTGTTTGAGAGCGGGGTATCAGCCGGGTGCGTGACGTCAGCTGCTGCGGCGGCTCACGCCATGCGCAGCCCTCGCGCCGCCGTCGGAGGTCCCCCTCTGCTATCCGACCACGCGGCCGATTGATCAGCGCGCGTTTACGATCCGAGTCGGACACTTGGCCTCTGGCGTGCGACCGCGCCGCGCGCACACCTGTGGATCCGTGACTCGCGGGTTGTGTGGCTCACTCGGGACTCCCGTCGACTGGCTGCACCGGTCGAGCGGCCGCCGACAGACAACCGCTGCTGCGTCGGACGACTCGTGGCCGCCACGCCGCTCTCCTTATCGTAAGTGTTGCCGACCTGCACGGAGTACCGGAACATTCCTGTGCGCCCCAACGACCGTGGTCATCCGCGGCGCACTCGCGCCTGAGCGTCAATGGATAGATGTTTCAACATTGCTCGGCGCGGTGTGCGCCCTCGCGTTGAGCGACTTTCTTGAAATGCTTTCCGAGAAATTATCTTAATTCTGGCATACCAATGCACGTGGGTCGCCAAACTTGCTTCGGAAGAGGGCCGCCGCATTTGCCAGATTCCGCATTAATTTCTGCCATCTGGGGCTCTTGACATTGTAATCTAGCTGAGACGCGAGGGCGTCTTTATCTCCGTTTCAAAGTTGGCGTCCTTTTCTCTTTCAAGTTACAACTGCAACAGCAAGCTGTAGATGAGAGCTCCCGCTGAAGGGGCAGAAAGGAGGGCGGCACGTGACTGCTGCTACCTGCTTAGTCATTATCTGATCCTTTTCTATCGGCCGTCGTCGAACGCTTCTCATTAGAACGCACCAGTCGATTCGCTTATCTGTCCTTTAGATCACGGTATAGGTGATCTGGTCGGTAAGCATGGCCAGTAAGTAGCTCTATCGCGAAGGCGTTAAAAATTAAAAAAAATATTGAATTCTAGGGTTTTACTTGCCCAAACCACGATCTAATTGTGAGGCACGCCGTAGTCCTCCGGAAATTTGTGCCACCTGGGGTTATTTAACGTGCACCTAAATCTAAGTACATGGGTGTTTTCGCGTTTCGCCCCCTTCGAAATCGCAAAGGTGTAATTGAAATGACCACTGAGGAATATTCAGCGCAACAGATTTGGATGAAGAGCCACGCTGCGACTGTGCTAGGCTTTTGGTCGTGCACTTAAAACCACGATCTGATTATGAGGCACGCCGTAGGGTGTGTGTGTTGAGGGGGGGGAGGAGGGGGGACTCCAAATCAATTTCGACCACCTGGGGTTCTTTCACGTGCACCCACTACACGGCACACAGCAGTTTTTGCATTTCGCCCCCATCGAAAGGCGGCCGCCACGGCCGTGATATGATACCGCGACCTCGTGCTTAGCAGTGTAACGCCAAAGCCACTGAGCAACCACGGCGGGTTTGGTCGTGCACTTTACGTACGAGCCAGAACTACTCTTCAAGCTGAAAGCTCAGCCGAATGCGCCCTCCTTTCTTTGTCAGTGTACTCACCACGCTTTTATTTTCCTGCGACGCTTCGCCTTGCTGGAACCAAGTGCGCATGTACTGTTGCGTCACAACGCGGAGTTATTGCGGATTTGGCGATAGCATAAATTCTTCCACACACACACACACACAAAAAAAAAACTGATTTCCAGCTAACAAACGGTGCTGGCGTGCGTGCATCATTGCATATAGAGTAACGCCGACTTGTATCGCGGCACACTGCTTAATACACAGGCTTCGGCACCGATCATGGAGTGCGAGAGATCAGGCACCTGTGAAAGTCCATCACGGTCCTGTAGCGCGTGAGGCGGAATTCTCGGTCCGCTGCACACGTGTCTTATTGAGATGCTATTTGGAATAAATGGAAATAGGCAGATTACTTAAATATTGACTTTATGTACTCGTGCTCACCTTACGAGCGAACCTATTGGCTTGCCGCGAAGCACTGCCCGCCACGAGATGCGCATGCGCTTCACGGCATCAAGAATTACGAAACTACTAAAAACGTTGCTACGTTTTATTTTCCTCGCTTTAGCGCTTCTGCGTACATTCGTGCGCAAGAACTTGGCGATAAATTAGGCCGCGAAAAAATGTTTTTCTTCGCAGGCTGAACACGCCGGCTGAAATAAAGTGGCGCCGTCTAAGTGCGCGTGTTCGACCAGTGCCATGTATTGAAGTAATGCCACATGGCGGAGCTGTGCTGGAAGAAATCTGAAATTTTTTTTTTTTTTGCTGATGTCGTGGACTCCAAACTTTTGCTCGCGACTGTACATTGCACGCAAGCGTCATTTTTATGGTATTTGGTGTAACCTGGCAGCAATTGCTGCGATATCCGCACTGCAGAGCGCTGGTACACAAGTGTATACACTTGTGTACGAACTTTAACGAACTTGTGCACGAACTTTAACAGGAGGCTATAGCCTCCTGTTAAAGTTCGTCTTACGGCCAATTGATCACTAACGCTTTTACTAAGATGCGGCTTCCAGGTCAACTTCGGGACTTAAGGTCTCGCGGGTAACGTCTCTATGTATCACGCGGTGGCCTTTTACGGGTTGCAAAGTATGCGCAGCTTTCGCTTTCGAACTGCCTCCATTGAGCTACGATAAAGCACAACCGTCGCTTAAACGTGAACCCGTACGGGCGTAGTGCATTCGCCACGGAGAATAAACTATCGGTGCCAAGTAACTTGAACCCTTGAGCCGTTACGTTGCAATATCTCCCTATCAGATGCGACACTCGTCGTGTCGCGCGAGCGACTTCGCGTTACTCTGTTTCTCTGATGTCCTTAGGTTGTTGCCTGGCTGGTCGCCAAACTAACCTATTCGTCCGATACGGCTCGGTGCTGTCTGACTTTAATGCTTTCCGTTCGTGTTTGGATGCCCTGGTAGACTCGCCATTGTGACCTCTTCTTAGCGTGCGAGTGAACGAGGAAGTTTGCAAGGGTATGTGAACCCCATAGTAAACAAACGGACCGGGCGCGCTCTACTGCAAGCGTGAACTGTGTATGGCTACTGTGTGGCCATACACACGCTTTTTAGTCGATTACATGTTTCACAGTTTCTTTCTTTCTTTCTTTCTTTCTTTCTTTCTTTCTTTCTTTCTTTCTTTCTTGTTATTATGCCTTAGAGCAACACTGCGTGTTTAGGAGGCGTGAAGGTCTCCGGAATGAATCACTCAGAATCCATTCCTTGGAAGTGGACGATGTTAAATGTATGGGCGTTGTTCATTTTGTTGCTGCTGTGTAAATGCGAAGCGGGAGAAAAGCTCGCGCATTGTTTTCTTGCCAGGAGGTGCCGTTTATTAGTGTTTTTCTCTTCTAGAAGATAAAGAACAACAATAAAGGGCTGAGAAAAGCTAGCATGCACTGACAAAATTAATACTAATGTTACTGAAAATAATAATCATAATAATAAACAGCGAACAGATGAGAAATAATAGAAAAAAATATACCTATACAGACGCACACAAAATGAGCATCGACGTAGTCAGCCGTCAAGCGTTGTGATGCGCGCTGCCGGGCCATGGTCTCGTCCAGGAATGACGCCAGGCCAGCTGTGAACTGCTTTCCCGCGACGTAATTTACGTGCTTAAGCTGCTTTATGTGTGCGTGTGTGCGTGCGTGTTTGTTTATTCGTTTCGCTCCGCTAAATCCATGCCTACACCGTTTTCAAATCGTTCTTTACGTATTTCGCTGCACCTAAACGAAATCGCAATTTTTAAAAAACTGGCGACTACGTTGGGAAACATTGAAAGACCGCGCTGCAGGCAACGTAGGGCTTTGTAGGGAAAGGCGTACAGAACATTTGCTCACGAGAGGGAACAGACTCTTCTACCAGAGACTTTATCACAACCGCGATGGATACTGATGAATATCTTAGATTTTACTTTGTATCGGTGTACAGAACATGTGTACAACACCAATTTGCGGTTGTCAAATGGTTTCCAGGGACGATTATATACTGCTCGTGTATATGTATACTGTTAGTATTTTATTTATTTATTTATTTATTTATTTATTTATTTATTTATTTATTTATTTATTTAACACCCATACATTTCGTTATACAAGATACGCACAATCTCTGTGATCCCATAGCACGGGGCCCATTTCGAAACGCACATAAGAGAAATTGTTTGAAATAATGCTAGTAATGAGTTTCAAAGTAACAAAGAATACAAAAAATACAACTTTGCAATAAATACAGGAATAACTGAGTAAGAGTAGTACATAGGTTTGCAAATGAAAACTTATTGTGTAGGTGTTATTGTTAGTCTTCTTTTTTTTCGAAAAGTTCGCGAAGGCAACAGGAAAAATGCAGCACCTCGCAATAAATACAAAGAAACCTGATGAAATAATAGTTGTACATGGTTTAACAAAAAGAGAACATAAATGTCAGTTCAAGAAGCACAGATAATAACTTCGAAATAACTTTTTCATTGCTCTCAGCAATTTCTGCGAGTTATTTATGTAATGCGGAATGCCATTCCATACCTTCGCTCCAGCATACTGTCGCAGTCGTTTGCCATAGACGTTTTTTATTGGCGGGATATTTAAGTTACCAAAAGTTTGGTTCCCAGTGCGGCGTTGTGGGATGCAGAGTAACGAAATAGGTAATGGCTCATTGTATCTTATAAGATTGTTAATACGTGTGGCTAATCTTAATTCCCGTACGGAGTCAAAAGGCAAGATTTTTAGCATATAAACAAGGGTTCATATATCGCAAGAAAGTTATCGCGCGTATAGCTCGTTTTTTGCAACCGTCGTACTGGTTCGAAGTAGGAGTTATATGTCAAACCCAGGGATTCTACACAGTACAAAAGGTGGCAGTTCACTAGAGTACAGTATAAAATGCGGTGTATTGAAACGTCCAAGTATTCACGGGCTTGCACGAGGGCATAACAACTTGAAGCCAACTTAGAGCGGGCAGCATCTAGTTGAAACTGCCAATTTAAGCAGCTGTATAGAAGGACACCAAGGTAGGAGAAAGAGTTAGTACGATCGAAGAGGCAATTATTAAGACGTAGTATTATACGATTATGTCGAGGAGTATTAGTTCGGGAGTGGAATACCATGTATTTATATTTTTATTAGGATTAATGGTAAGCTTGTTAGCAGCAAACCAATCAGCAAGTTTGGCTTGTTCAGTATTCATTTGTTCTTCTGTATCTGAAATATTTTCACCGGTAATAATAATAATTGCGGCAGCGTCAGTCTGTATGGCTTGTAAAAGCGACAATCTGCCATTTTGTTGTCCTATTCACATGCGTTGTTGGGGATAAGCGGATTGATTGAAAGCGCATACTTTTTACCGTGCTGGCTGAGCAACAATATGGTGGCCTCTATGACGTCAGTGCATAGCTCCTATAAGGATTTACAGACAGACTTAGTGTGCAGTGTAGTACGTAGTAATCCCAGTTTGGCAAATTAATGTAGCGGACTTGCGAATCGCCGCACCGGGAATAATATCTCTTGTGGGCAGAAGCGTCAGACTCTGTTCAGCTGCTCTGCATAGCCAACCATCTCGATAAACGTAGCACTTGCGAATTATTTGAATGCTTAGTATCGGACCAGAAGCGCGTAGCGTTGGAACACGCAAACAAGACGTCGTTCTGCAGTGTGTTTTGCGGCGATATTTTTTTGCGCGCGCGGTAGGTGAGCATGCAGGATAAGGTTGGCGGTCTAGCGATGGGTCCTCATGGCATGCAGGTGGGCAATCATCAGCGATTCGGCACTGACCAGTGTTGTCCTTGCTTTTGCTTCGATCTAGCGACGCTCGCCTCACGCCGAAACCTGCTGCTTACGCGCAGAACGTTTGCCAAAGCGAAACTGTCGATTCCTGAGGTCCCCAGGAATCGACATTTTCGCTTTGGCAAACGTTTTGTGCGTAAGCAGCAGCT
The DNA here is from genome assembly GCF_050947875.1 of Dermacentor variabilis. Lineage (NCBI taxonomy): Eukaryota > Metazoa > Arthropoda > Arachnida > Ixodida > Ixodidae > Dermacentor > Dermacentor variabilis. The sequence continues at coordinate 83,802,199 of NC_134568.1, forward strand.
TTCACCGCCTGCATCAGGTAGGCTTCCTAGCCAGAGCAAGGGTAACACTGGTTCAGCGCCGCACTGCTGAGGGACGGCTGTTTTGGCGCCCGCCAGAAAACGAACGCGCTGCTGAGTCAAAAGCGAGCCAATCGTCAAGTAGTCGGTGTGTGGCCATGCTCGGTGCATGCGTGTCTGCGTGCACGAATACGAATATATATATATATATATATATATATATATATAGTAAGAGCGATCGGTGCGTGAGCAACGCCCTGCCGGCTGCGCAAATGGAACAGTGCGGATGGGATGGTCTTGCGTATCAATGGAGTGACCCCCTCCCCCCTGGCCCCGCGCGTATATCTTCACCCTCGCCGGTCTTTGCAGTCTTCAGCAGTGTCTGCGTCCGTATCGCGCTCTTGAGGGCCTGCAGCTCGTGGCATTTTCTTTTATTTCTGGTTGTTTTTGCGATGGGTGTGAACCTCCGCTGCTTTTCTGACTGTGGACAGCAGTAAATGGCAAGTCCTCTGGCCGGTCGCTTACCGGTGCAACACTGAGAACTCTCTAGGGACCGCGGTGGAAGCTTATTATTATTGACGAGCTTAGGTTATCGAAAGAATTGAACGTCTGGCGAGGCATTTGAGATTACCTGCTTGTATTAATGCGTCACTTCAATGTTGAGCCCGACACTGTCACACGCGAAGAACCCAAGTTGTTGCTGTACTGTGGAGTCGCAACGTTTACAATGTCGCTGGTGCGTGCCCGGCGAGGGCGTCCGAGGTGGTAGCGTGCTGACGCGTCGTCGACTGACTGGGCCACATAAATAAGCCGGGCACATAGACGACGTAAGAAAATAGAAGTTGGCAAGGTATACCTTCACATGAACCAACAAAATGGAGATGGGGCGGCTCGTCGGGCCTAAGTCCGGTCGTCGTTTTCAAGGACTGGTCGGAGCCTAGGGAACTTAGGGGCGAGTTGTGTCAACCCGGCATCGAGGGTTTGGTTGACTCGCTCGAACCGCTTAGCGAAATGCATGTAAACGTGGTCGCATCGGTCTGGCTCAGCCAGACTTCTGACTCGACTAGCATCGAGTTTGTTGCTTCGCTTCCACGTACTCGAGGTGAGCGGGTCGAGTCCGTAGTCAGGCTGACCCAGACCAGCCCGACCGCGTTTACACGCGGACCGAGTGAGTCGGCCCAGACCTCGTGCACTCGGACGGACGCAACCCACACCGAAGCTGTAGGCCACGATCCGCAAGCGTTTACATGAACCTGACGAACCGATTTCGGCCCGACCAGCCGACCCGCCAGGTCATTGTCGGGTTCGTGTAAACGTAGTTCACATGAACGAAACTATACAGAGTATGTATACACTGTTTGCCAAAAGTATACGGGCTACGTTGCTTACGACTGCCAGGCTGACCACATGTTGTTTAAGGAGTTCTTGTGGTATTTCATAAGTTCCAACACTGTGGGGAATGAACAGAACTCTTGTCCTCACCACCACAGGTCTGGAATATCGAGAGCGCCACGAAAACAGCCCCACACACCCGAACGACATATCTGATGAAGGCGCGGAGCAGCGCATATACTTTTTACAAAGGCTGTGCTCAGATCAGTCAGTCAGTCAGTCAGTCAGTCAGTCAGTCAGTCAGTCAGTCAGTCAGTCAGTCAAGTCAGTCAGTCAAGTCGGTCAAGTCAAGTCATGTCCAGTCAGTCAGTCAGTCAGTCAGTCAATCAAGTCAGTCAGTCAGTCAGTCAATCAAGTCAGTCAGTCAGTCAATCAAGTCAGTCAGTCAGTCAGTCAGTCAGTCAGTCAGTCAGTCAGTCAGTCAGTCAGTCAGTCAGTCAGTCAGTCAGTCAAGTCAAGTCAAGTCAGTCAGTCAGTCAACAGACTTTATTAGAGATCAGTGAGTGGTGCGGCTTTCTAACAGACCGACACGGCCTTACTCTGACGTCTGTCGCTACTTAGAGACTCTAGTGTACTGTGTATATATTATTTCTCCTTACGTCATGGAGATTACGGCTGCAGCCTTCAGCAACGCTCGCTGAACGCAGCAGAGCGTTGCCACATTCGGAAGGGTTGTGTTTGCTACTGAACAGTCGCCCACAAAATGTTAGTGACCAAGGAATCTCAGAAAAAAACATAATATATCAGCAGCCTAAAACGGAGCCTGCTGTTCGCATTTCCAGCCGCTGCTAGTATATGCGAACAATGTAGCAGGGTACGTTTTTACTGGTTTCTTTTACAGGCCGCTCGCAAATTCAACGTTTTACGTGATCGCGTGGTCCATAAACTTTTGTGGTTGACTGTACGTGCGACACTGCGCCATGCCGCATTACTTGTCATGTGGTAGTGTTTGCGATTTTGTTTGTTCGTAGTTTACACTTATCCTTTTATTAGAGAGCTTCCTACTTTCGTTCTTTTTTTTTTTTTCAGCGCAGCATTAAGCGTTTTGGTCACCTTGCTCATTCGCTCACTTGCTTTCTTTTTCTTCTTTTTTTTCCCCCGCTCTGTATTGCTGAGACGTTTGAACTGGGGTTTTGGGATAGTAGGCTATTTAGCAATTTCAGTTCCACGCATACTCACACATCATAGAAAACAACATTGCATATCGGCACTTTTCGGCCTCTCGAAACCGTGCGCCGACAAGGGGGTACCTCAGCGCGTCAAGCGCTACATGGCGACTTCGCTGCTCGTCATCGCCCACAGGAAGCGTGGAAAGGCAGGGTAGTGTTCCAGTGAAGAGAGCCCAAGCGTTAGAGTCGAAGCGTTGCCCAGGCGACCAGTGGCTATAGTCACGCAACGTCCGCGGGGATTTTGCCGGTTCGGGTGTTAAGTAGCCGGCGGCAGCACGCACTACACGCCCGTGTGCGCGCGGAAATAACAGGGCTTGCGAAGACGTCGTCATCTGCTCACCGCGGGCGTTTTTCCTCGTCGCTGCACGTGATCGGACTTCGGCTCGTGCGAAACGCCGTGTCGTGAACGAGGCGTGCTCGCCACCAGCACGGTGTTGCATGGGAAGGAAAGAAATGGCCGAAGCGCGCGTCTCCCGCTATTTCCTCTCGAGACAAGTGCGGAGAGGCGCTGCGAGTGGTCCTACGTTGGCCTGCGCAGGGACAAAAGAAGGTGCTGAGAAACGTTCGCACACATTCGCGCGCAGCTTCTCTCATGCGGGCTTCGCGAGTGCTCCTCTCTCTCTCTCTCTGTCGTGGCTCGGCGAGAGCTTGACTGCCCCGCTAACATCAGCCGTTTTCCTTCCTCTTACTTTGCCTCTCTGCGCACTCTCCTTGTTTGTACAGTCTTCTTGCAGCAACTGTGTGTTCCGTACAGTTGCTACAAGGGTCGTTGTACAAACAACTGACATACCACATTTGCGTACACCGCTGGCGATACGCCTGTAGATGTCCCGGACGTCTGGCACGTAACTTGGAAGTCTTGTGAAACTCGTAGATGCGACCATACAGCTGCAACTGTACAACCTGCGGATACTTTTGGGAGTCCAGTTGACCTCTGAACTTTCCTTTAATAGTTTCTACTATTCAGATAAACGTGTTGAGGCGAAACATTTGACCTGTATATGGCTCGTGACCGTCGTTGGCATTTGCCCTCTGCATGGTTCGACGCCAAAGGGTTCGACGCCTGTAGGCACGGCGCTCCAAGTGCGGTGTGACTTAAGTCAGCATTGTGTTCACTCGTAACCATACCGAGTAGCGGTGCTGTAGATCTGTCGCGGAAGGTGCGGTAAAGGGCGCATCCGGCCGTTTGCGACCTATGAGGCGGCTGTAGGTGCGGATTAGAGGTGAGAAAACGTAATTATGACATAAGGATATGCGCTCTATCATTCGTGCACATGTCATGATCTAGCATTACGCGGGGGTTCTGCTTGTGAAGCAGTGTCGTTTTTTTTTTCTTTAGGTACGATAGTGCGCTTCACCGAAGGGCCAGTACATGCCGCGTCATTGCCTTGAACCTTGCCGTTTAATAAAGAAGCGAAATGCTCCTGTAGTGTGGCCAAAAGTTGCAGCCGTCGCACTCGGCAATTGACGTGAGATAGTTGAGGATGCGGGTAGTTGAATTTGAAGCAACAAACAAATATCTTCTAATATATACCTTCGGGGTATAGTATAAGGCATATACATTCTGCCACGAGCGTTTTTTGTTCGTCTTTCATTTCGACAAGTACCGGCAGCGTGCTTGGCCATTTTCAACTAACTCGGTTACTCCGACAGGTCATCTCAGTGGCTCAATAGTTCAACATTTCGGCATCGCGCTATCGCGAGCTGTTTGTAGCGCACCCCCGACGCCAGCTGCGCTCTGCCGACCGGCTGCACGGGCGCCTCGCTACCGATCATTTTCTCTGCAGACTGTGTGCATTGCGTGCAACACCACGTTTTAGGACAAGATTCGCGTCGATCCCGGTGTCGTGCCGGCTACCCCCGCCAATCCAAACGGCCCGCTTTTCCATCGGGCGGGTTTCATAGCGGCAGGTTTCCGTACAAGTCCGTTCCCCATGACGGAAGGTGGCCAGCAAGGACAATCCGTGTTGACATTTTAGTCAAATAGGGCTGCGGTCGTCGGCAATGCGTGCACCATATTGAACGGCCACAATAAGCGGAACCGTCTCCTTGAATATTCGCCTCAAGGCCCGTCAGGAAACATTTCTGATATGTACTGCGAACAGCTGTAGGGGCGCCATCGTGGACACCTATGGCTATATATCTGCCTTGGCGCCCCTTCTGTTGGCATCAAATAGAATGACAACCTCTCTGGTTGGCTTTAGTTGTGCTGCATGGGAGTTTACTCGCGGGGAAAGCATCTGTGTCTACAATACGGCCTTTTGCTCGGAACAATGGCACCGCTGTAGGCGTTCAGCCTATAGTGCCACATTCTTGCCGCTTTTGTCTATATTGAAATTAAAATACATAAGTTGCAACGGTTGTACCATGTGTCAAGCATTTCTGTAAGCTCTTCGTAGTTCTGTGCATACGTACGAAGAGTTTGCTTTCTGTAACTGCGGCGTGCTGAGGTTGCCAGAGCGGCGCGCCGCTGTCCGAGAGCGCGGCCGGTGACGAAGAGGCCCGTAGTGAGACTTCGCAGTGAATGCCTCAACTCAGATGGCCTTCGCTTACGAAACCTTTGACGGTCGCGCTGCGCCCGTCTTCCTTGGTGGCGCACTGTGGAGTCTTCTCAGTCGGAAAACGTCTTTGTGTGTGTTTTCCTCGTTGTTCTTGACCGCCGACATCACGGAAACGGTGGAGCCGCGCGTGTTGAGCAATTTCGCGTGATAGTTCGGACTTTGTGCGTCCGGTCACGTTCAGCGCTGCCGCGTATACCTGACTTATGCAGCCCTTTTTCCTTTCTTTTGCTTTGTCGTTTATTTTCCTGCCTTACTCCAGCCGTCTTGGGCATATATAAATCAATCGCATGAGACGTGGAGCTTATATGGCTTAGGACTCGTTGCGCAGATAGTTCCCCGAAAATAATATATGGGGTTTTACGTGCCAAAACCACTTTCTGATTATGAGGCACGCCGTAGTGGAGGACTCCGGAAATTTAGACCACCTGGGGTTCTTTAACGTGCACCTAAATCTAAGTACACGGGTGTTTTCGCATTTCGCCCCCATCGAAATGCGGCCGCCGTGGCCGGGTTTCGATCCCGCGACCTCGTGCTCAGCAGCCTAACACCATAGCCACTGAGCAACCACGGCGGGTGTTCCCCGAAAAGATTCACTATATATCTATATATATATATATATAGGGTGACTCTGACACGGGCCGTAGCTGTTTCGCGGAACTTGTGTTTATTTATATTTTAAAGGACAGATATGTGCGGGGGGGGGTGGGGGGAGGGAATATTCTTTTTTCACACTGCGCGCTTTTGTCGTCGTTAGGCTCTTATAATTTGTGCGGAGGCCGCAGTGCAATACAACCTTAAGTATATATACCTTTTCCGGGAGCAGAAATTTGATATATGTCAGAAAATAACGTAAAAACAAAATGAGCATGACGTTCACAGTAAAACTGTTTACACTCTTAAGAGTGTTCTCTTGTCGCCCTTACCGTCAGAGCCTTACGAAAATTTATAGAGGGCGACAACAGAGCTCTAACTAGACGTGCGATGACAAAATGCGTAATTAAAAAACTGTGTAATCATTCTGACAACCTTGGACGCACAAAAACATCCGACAAGAGAATTTCACAGGGAGAGATGTGAAACTCTCCTGTCGGTTATTTTTGTGCGCCCAAGGCTGCCAGAATGATTACATATTTTTCAAGTACGTCTTTTGTCATCGCACGTCTACATAGAGCTCCGTTGTTGGCCTCTATAAATTTTTCTAAGGCCCTAACGGCAAGGATGTTACCAGTGCTAGCAGTGCTACCAGTGTTACCAGTGCGACAAGAGAACATTAAGGGTGTAAACAGTTTTACAGTGCACCTTCTGTTTTCTTAAGCCGCTTCTTGTGACTGCGTAGATTGAGGCCACAACTGGTGAGTTGGTCATCGTTCAGAACAAAGGGTATTCAGCGTCTGATTGCAAAGGTAAATCAAACTAGACATTTCTCTGTGCTTTAAAGAATGCAAATTGCCAACTTTGAAGACTGGGTGTGTTGGCATAGCATATTAGAAGTTGGATTGCGCTACATTTTGACGAGACACACAGAAGAGAAACACACAGCACAGAGCGCTCTGTGGTGTGTGTTTAACCTCTAAAAACGATGCAAGTAGATAACGAGTAAAAAAAAAAAAAAGAAATGTGATCTCGGGCAACGAGAGAAATTTTGAAGGGAATTGCAGCCTTTATTTGCGATTCGGCTTCGCAAGGATGCTATCGGCGCTGGAGCTCCTTTATCGACATGAAACTGCGGCCTTAAATGGAGAGAGGCTGAGAAGGCTGTTTACCCTGCAACCGGGCAGCGTAATAGGAAACTCAAAGCCAGTTTTGCTGCGCCGCGCTGGCCGTCCGCCTTTATACCCGTGTCGGATGCATGCACGCCTCCGAGAGCCATTGCGCTGTGGTCGTCGGCGGTGAACCTGCCTGCAGGGAAAGATACGGCCGTGCAGTCGTACGGCACCATCCTGCACTCGCAGTGTGGCCGTCAGCTTTTTGTTTGCACTTGCGAGCTGCGTGCGCGTGCACCCCCAGTACACGCCGCGCTAAGCTCCCGATCTGCGAGTTCGTATACAACGCACTCAAGTGTTCGCTTCAGTGCACGATCACCATCGTCCACGACCGTAGCAGAACATCGACTACCCTTTTTGGTTTCAAATTATTTTTTGCTTTACTGACCTTTAACGGGCGAAACGTTTTTCATTTGTCCTGGCCAGCCGTCTGTGCACTCGGAAAGAGCACTTGGCGGACGTTCTGTGGAGGTGGTCGCGACCGCTACGTTTAGGATTTCACAAGCGCTACTTGTGCTTAGTTTTCCCTTCTCGCACGAAGGCAGGCTTTGTAGCTAGGGGGACGAAAATTCATTCATGTATAATTGTGCCGTCCCCCGCGACGAAGTGTTCACGCGTAAAAATAGATTGCACATGTATTTGAAACACGCTTGTGTTGATTAAATAATTGCTGCGTTCATATATGCATGCGTCACTCTGACGTTGCCTTGAACGACGTTTGCGGCAGTAGCGATGCCGGTCGAGTTTTTTTAATTGATCTGCGCTGCATGCAGACGAGTTAAGATCGGCACGGGGAACGCTAAGATGACGCTCGATTGACTCATCATGAAGCAGATATGTATGCAATGGCTGTTCGCAATATTCGCCTCCAATTGCCTAATCAGTTGTCCTGCCTACAACCGCACTAATTCCCGGACACCATCGAAGCTGTCAGGAGCAATGATTGTCACAGCTCACAGATTCCACAACTTGCCGGTGATTTTTGTTAAGACTTTAATGCCCAAAATAGTTTATTAATAGCCAAGTATACGAAGCGGTTGCTGTTTTTATTAAGCTTCCCAATTAATAAGACGCTCGTGACTAGGAGTTGCGCTCGGCGTCGTTGCACACGGCAGCAGTGAGCGTGAAAACCTTCGTCGTCGCATTTGCGACAGTAACTTGCCAGTACGCATTCTAGGGGCGCTGTTCTAAACAATGGCGGCGTTTACATGAATGCGACGAAAGCGTATCGCATCAACTTTCAAGCGTATGGCATCTCGTGTAAACGAGGAAATTCGCTAGGAAGGCGTATCGCATCTGATGCCCCAAACAGGGGCAGTTTCGTATGGAGAATGCGTATTGCAGCGGCGCATGTAAACAGAAGAGTATCGTATCGGCAATTATGGGAAAGCGTTCGCTTCGGAATGACAGTTGGCCAACCAACCGGCGGCGGCCGCTGCCGCACTGCGGGACATCAAATCAAAAATGGCGGCTTACGAAGCAGGCCGCACGCGATTTATTTTCACTCGTGAGTAGTTTACCCGCGTTTATCATTAATAAATTAAATTAACATCGGTGACTTATTTGATTCGCGTCATTAACGCAAGTCCGCTTAGAGGTAATAGATGCCAAGACGGCCGCGCTCGGCTGTCTACTGGACACGGATTACGGATGTGTGCAATGCTGATGTTGCCTGGTGGTGGCCCCCTGGCCTCGTCAAGCTGTATGTTTACAGCTTTCTTGCCAGGGTGGCCTTCAACACTGTACTTTGTGCATGTTGTAAATAAACTTGACTTGGCAACCGCTGCTGGTACGCTGGAAATTTGATTATTCTGATGCAGTAAATTACGTTGCCGCAAAATAAACGTCGCGTAAATTTGTCCACGTGGACAAATGAACGGGAACCTGAGGAACGCAGCTGTCACACTGCGGGTATTTTCGATGCATTTCACAACGTGACAGCAAAAGCACATTTATCGTAACTGAAAGCGCTAACTTTCAAATATGGCACTAGGTGGCATTAGTTTGCTCGACAACCAAATGAGCATTCATGTAAACGCTGGCGTATGAGCATATGCGATACGATAGATTAATACAATACGCTTCTAAACCGTATCCATGTAAATGCGGCTAGTGTCGAATTCCGCCAAGTTATCTCATTCCTTTGTTCAAGCCAACCAGAATAGATGGCGAAGTATTCCGATTAGGATCCCGTAAATGCAGATGCATCCACAGGAAAGGCTACAGCTGAGAGTGGCGTGTTCACCGTTGCGCTGCATATGAACGTATGCAGGGTGTTTCTGCTAACTTTAGCCAGAGGTTAAATATATGTTGATTCACTCTAAGACGACGCCACCAAATTGCTCACTTTTGTATGTAGTGTGTCACGCTATCTTTTGTATTTTGCTTATTAGATAATTAGTCGAGGTTAATTAACCAACTTCTGAAGCAACGAAGTTAGGCAAAAATTCCTGTTAGAAAGTTGTCGAGCTCTTTGCAAAACGTCCGATCAGACAGTTTCTAACTTTCTATCTATTAAGTATTAGTGTTTATCAGCTTAGTGCGGATGGGGGGGGGGGCGAGAAATACAAAAAAAGAAAAGAAACGCCACGTGACATGCCCGTCTGCGCGTCGTGATTGCACTGCTCCCAACCGTTCCGCGCACAAACGAACATAACGTTTAGCCGGGTGACCTGCCGCTGCGCCTGCTTATCGCTATCATGAACCGCCGCGAGGGAAGCACATCGCTGGCGTCAATCACACAGCCAACGCCTGCGTCCCTGCCCCATGACTGCCCTGTCGCCTTTTAAGAGGCAGCATGCCCTGCTAGATGCTGCGATTGTTTTTACGTGGACAGAGTATGAAGCATTGGAATTACAAAGTTATAGGGCACCTTAAATAACCTCCGAATCAAGCATTTATTTCCTGCTGACGTGTGCCTGATTGTGTTTTCCAAGAAAAAAAAAAAGCCCGCGAGGTACGCGCAATATGAAATAGATGGCGCGCTCGCACTCCTGTGTCGCTTTTTGTAAGCTACCCGTCTCGCAAAGGACAATGCCACATACGGAATAGCTTGGCTGCCTCCCTCTTGTCCCCGTGCGCCGCCCCCAGAGCCAGGATCATTTTAGCCTTCTGCATGATCATTTGTGAAGGGCGTGACTGTCTTCTTGAACAGCAGGGCACTGGTGTGGTACCGTTGAGGTCTCCCGTTAAAAGACAGTTTTAGTTTAGCGTTTGCAAACGAACGTAAAAGCATTACGTACGTAAAGAAATAGCGTCGTCCTCACTGCGCACGCTCTGAACGTTATTGAGTTTCTGCAGTGTACGTGCGCTATGATAACCTACGTTATTTGGCGACTTTAATGTTCGAATGTTTACGTACGCTAAGAAATAGCCTTGTCGAACATGGCAGCACCCATGGCTCCCGTTTCAGCGTGAATTCTCGTGATGGCTGCGCATTGACTCGCGTTGATCGCCAGTAACTATTGAAATGAGTTTGGTTTCGCTTTCTCTAAACTCACCTGAAACGTTAGTTATGAGCGCATAGCACGCCCAATTTCTGAGATCGTTCGGCGATTCCGGCGCCCGTATACGCAACGAGACGCCTCGGCATAGCAACAACGGGATGATTGGTAATATATTGTCTTGGCTTGGATACGTTTGGCACGAGGCACCAGACGGCGCCCTGTTTTATAACGTTTTCCTTACGTTTGTGTTCCCGTACGGTAAACTAAAAGTCTTGGAAGGATGCGCACCGCAACGTCTCGCAAAGGTGATTACGTTTAACGTACGTAAGGCGAAAAACGCTATTCTAAAGCTGTCTAATGCCAGTTGCTTTTAGCTTTTCCTTTTTCTTCATTATTTCCTCGAGTGACGGCTCGCCGCGACGCTGGCGTATCCTCGGAACCATATGCTCGTGATATAGGTTAGATAAGGTGGAAAATAAAACCATGCGAAACAGCGTCCATGATCAAGCCCTGCAATAACCGTTAAACCAATAAGCAATATGAATGTCACCCGTTACCTCGTCTGGTTTTTCGCTAATTGTACAGCATTTTTCATGCAAAATTGTCAACTGGAAACAAGAGTCGCAATGAGTTGAGAAATTAAGCTATCTACTAAAGGAGAGAGCCGAAGCAACTCCCAAACGGGAAGGAAATACGAAAATTTAACACATTTAACCGTTGCTTGTGAAACTATTTATGGATCTGATCAACATCTTTTTATTTAAAAAGGAAGTAGGGAAAACGCCGCCGGAAATGGAGAAGGAATCCGTGTGTCTTGAATGACGCTCCTACCGTTATCAGTCTAACTGCCTGACTTCCCTGCTATGCTTATGTGGGTGTTTTTCTAACATTGCGTGGTAGGCGCAGCACGTCTAGAGCCGCAGCGTCCTGCGCTCTGCGCGGCTGTACGGGACTGGCAGCCACGCATCGTTACGCAACTTCCCAAATAACAATACGAGTCGGTTTTAGCGTTTAACTTCGTAAGCAGTAAACCAGGGATCCAAAAGAACTGTGATTGTTGCGCAAATATATATTTCTCTGTATTTCTTCTGGAGCTAGCTAAAAAAAAAAACGCTACTAGAAATCGTTATTTCGCACTTTCACTTGTTTACTTGTTCTTGGCGGTGTTGTTCCTGCGCTTCTTTCATGCGCGAGTCCATTTGATGTGGGTCCTTGTTTGTCAAGCAAAGGAGAGTTCTATCTCACAGGCGTATACCTGTGAGATACACCTTATTTTATTTCTCTTTTGCGGTATTACGCGTTTTTATGGCGAACGGTGGCCATTATTCACATTTACAGTGGTAAAGGTACCCCCCCCCCCGTTATTTGCACAGGAAAGTTACCTTGGGTTGCCCCCCCCCCCCTCCGGAAAAAAAAATCCTGCGTACGTGCCTGATGTCTGCTATGTGTCACTTACTGCGTTACGTGCGTAGTCGGTAAATGAGCAAAATTTTAGCCAAAGACACACATTGGTTATTGTATTTCGTTCGGTGTGTTTAAACGATCAAATGGCAGTCCTATAGGTTTGCGTTCTCGGAAATGGACGAATGGCGCCGTGCTCGTTCGATTGTACGGCCCTTGGAAGGTCACGGCTATTTTCGTTCTCCTCCTCCACCAGCTAGCGTAGACTGTACTAGCAGGAAGGTATTGGATGGACGAAGAGAACAGAAAAAATTACCGACGATTACGTTACTTCCTAATGCGAAATTTGAGCGCAGCAAATAAGCTGTTTCACCTTTTCGATAGATTGAGGCAAAGAAATCGAGCAACACATGTATGCGCTATCACAGAATTTTTTTTTATATTTCCCGTACTCCTGGATCATCTCGACGGCGGCGACGGTAAGCTTCTGCTTCGGCGGCACGCACCTCTGGATTCTGACGGCGACGGCGCTGGGCCTCTGCTCTGGCAGCTCGTTTAGCAGCAGCAGCAGCAGCAGCAGACGGAGGACTTCCATCGGTCGTCTCGCTCATGGCTCAGAAAGAACTGGCAGATAATTTCGCAGTGGCGAACGGCAGCGGCAATTTCGGCTCGGGCGGTGCACATATACAGATCCGCCGCCACCGATCTGGCTCTCTGATTGCCACCGCACAGGGGTTGCATTGGAGGAGGAGCGAAGAAAGGAACTAAGTTCGAGCCGGCGCTTTGACAACCGGAGACTCGCAGGAAGAGGGGGGAGGGGGGCGGCGTGTACACCCAGCGGCAAACGATGGGGGCAGAAGCGCGCGCAGCAAGCGGACGACACGATAAAGGGAGGAGGGAAGAGATAGCAGCGACTGACTGATGCTGCTGACGCCGATAGTGAGTCAACCCCAGCTGCGGAGTTGGTTTCAGGGACAACGCCGCCGATGCCGACACAAACAATATGATACCCTCGCTTCCGCAGCGCTAAGAACCAGGTCTAGCCGTGGGAAGGTGGTCACGTATTCGTCGACGTGCCGGGGCCTACGTGAAATAACCGGCGCGTCGGCAACTGAAGAGCACCCTATCCGCCACACAAGAACAGGGGGGGGGGGGACCCTTTCCTCCTCTTTCTGCATGGCGGCGACGGTGTTCTATGCAGTCACGTTATCTTGACTCTCTAGCGGCGTCAGCGGCATCCAGCGGTATCAGTCGGTCGCTGCTAGCGCTGGGGGGATGAAAGGGGGGCGGAACTGGTTACGAGGCCGACGACAACGCCGACGACGACGCGAAACCCAGGAACGGACGCCAAAGAGCTGCGCTCTAAAACGGAACATTTCCTCGTTTGCGCCGCGTGGCCCGAAACGTCGAGCCGTCACCTGAGGCCACCACGACCAAAACTGCCGGACCATTCTTTTTGTTAAAGTTTATTTTCTTCTTCTTTGCGGGTCTGCCTCGAACGACGCAACAGCGGCCTATTGCACGACTCACTGGAGAGACAAGGCGAAAGTAAACACCCGGAGCACTGGCGATGGTGCACCGTCGTATGGGTTCTAAAGCAACGTCGCGGTTTCAGGAAAAAGCTCGCACGCGAGCGCCGACACGGGCTGAGCACCATGCACGGATAGCGGCCATTGCATGTAATCTACCCTTGTAACCTTGGTCGTGTGAAAAAGACGCGAAACCAGGAAACTTAGGCAGGCGCGTGAAATGCATACATGAAATGATTTCGTTGAGCCAGTGTAAACGATTAAGAGGCTTCTCGTCATCCTCGTGCGTGCGTGCTTCCGTTGATGATGTCGAAATTGCACGACGCAGTACCTTCAAAAGATAATTTCAAAGCCGGCCAAGGACGCCGTTAGCCACCCTAACGCCGTCGCTCTCCTGACTGCCACTTCGTACAACGTTCCAGTATCGGAGCTAACCACGGAAGGCGATTCACGAAGGGGTAAGTCATGGCAGAATCAGGTTGCCAACACGTGTTGTTGGGTGTTGGGTGTGCGGAAGGTTGGGTGCGGGAACCTCCACCGTAATTGAAGTTTGTTCGTTTGTTTGTCTATGTGTGGCGAAAAAGTTCGCTTCGTCAGCTGCAGACTGTTGTTGTGTCGCTCAGATCTTCTTCTTCTTTTTTTTTTTAATCTGCCCTCTCTCTCATTTCCTTTCACTTATTGACCCCAAGATCGTGGCAGGCGACGGGCAGATATTAATTTTCTCTTTTCTTTTGTGTCTGTGTGAGTTTACTGTTCATTGCTGGGTCCAGCCACTATAGGGGGTGGGAGGGGGTTCTCTTGCACCAATTAGAAAGCGGCCATGCCTGCATCTTGGAATGGGAGGCTAAGACTAAAAATTTTCGGACAGTCTTATATTCCCCGAGCGCATACTGCGCAGCTGTGCGGTCTGGTTGTTGTGCACGTAGCCACGCGGAGTACCGCCGGCACGTGTGGGCGGCGGGGCAGCGTCTTCGGCCGAGCTGAATGGCCGCCGACAGTGAACGTCGTCCTCTGTACCCTGCACTTCACGAGTTTGTTGTTGAGCTAGTAGATTGGGTCAATGTAATGAGAAAGAGCGCACATTTGTCCCGGTTTCTATGCACCATTTTTCGGTCTTCCCGTGTGGACTCGCCTCCCAACCTTTCGGTCCATGTAGATTTTGCCTTTTTTTTTTTAAATTTATTTTTCGTAGCTTACTTTCGCTGATGCCCTCGTGTGCTCTACATTGCATGTTAGTGCCCTCCTGTGAGAGACAGTTACGGCACTGCACTTATCTCTTCCATTTCTCTTTAAAAATCACTTCAGACCTAACGCATGTGACGCATTGTGGTGACAGCAACATGTTCGCATTATTGGGTCCTTTTTACATTTTCATTGCATTTCATGTGTTAGGCGTCAAACTATTCCGTGCACTTCAATTAGTTATTCGTCGCGGCCAGCATAGTCGCCTAGGTTTCTGATGCCTCCTCCTCCTTCTCTTGTCGTGATACTTTTTCTGTGTGTACGTCTCGGGTCTTCGTCTATTAGCCGCATGTTTTTGTTTTCTACGCTGTACCACAGATAGCGCCCCCGCATCGCCTACGCGAAATCACCACACATACGCAGAGATCGACCGGCGTTTTCTGGGGAAAGTCTCCCCTATAGTTTACATAAAGTTGGGAGGGGGTGAGCACGTACGTCCAGAAACATTGGCTGTAACGTCTGACAACAAATACGTTTTTGTGCGTATGTCCTCTTCTAAGCGACTCTCCAGGAAAATGTTCTTTGGAAATGTATATGTTTTTTTTTCATTGTGAGACTTTCATTTATTACTTCATCGTGATTCATCGGTTGTGTCGATATCTATACATAACATATAAATTCCTGAAACACTATACAGTACATAATTGTTAGAAATAGACTGTTGAATTAAGTGCAGGCTGCGGAGCAGATAGCGTTTGCAAAACAACTATCTTTTGCTTGTCACTGCCAGAACTTTAGATATCTTGTAGCCGCATTTGTAGTTAACACTTATCAGGACTGTCGAAAGATGCACTCACGATAACTGTTAAATAGAACACCAATCCAAAACGCCGCATATTTTCAAGCCGTGTTTCTCGAAAGTGGTGCAGAGCACGAGATTGCTAGCGAAGGGGTTTGCTCTGCCTACTATAGATAGCTTCAATGTTGTTTTACATGCCCCCAATATTTATGCTTACAAATTTTACTTATTACGTGATGTGCACAGGGGAGCATGAACCAAACCGCGTAACTCACGTAGACATCTGTATGTAAATGGGGATTTTTCATGACATGATGAATGGAAATAATTGAGCAATTACTTCGTGAGCTGTTTGCGTTTCATAGTCGAAAGGGTAACAAACACATATCTTTCACGTCTATTTCGCACGCCGTTAAAGACGACTCTCTTGTAGAAATCGCTGAAGCCTTCTGGTTCTTTCACCAGTAAAAGAAAGACAGCAGACTTGTGCGAACTCGCGGAATCACAGCCCAGTTTCCAGCCGAGCTCTCTCTTTCGAACAGTTGCAAATTTCACTAGCCTCTAATTAAACCACGTAGTTCAAAACGTTGCGTGTATAATTATATATATGGCTCACCCGTGTGCAGTATATGTTGCCCGCGTATAACGCTTCACGACCACTCAATCGCTGTTTGCTTCTTCTTTTTGCGTTTGTCTTTATAGAGCTGCGTCTCGTGATGCTACCGCACTAACTCGCCCAGCTCTTCTTACTTTTGTTTAAGGAATTTTCAACCAAGGCACGCACGCACTTTTAACTTCGCGTGCACATCAGTCATAATGTTCCCGCATCCACCAAATTTAATCTCGGTGGCTTATGTTGCCTGTTTATGATGGCTTATGATGTTTATGATGGCTTATGATGGTTTATGATGGCTTATGATGCCTGTTTATTCAGTGCAACCATACAGATATATATAAGGCCGACGAGTGACGTCTTATCACAGAACGCGATCAGGATTCTTTTCGGACCGTGGTGAGGTCACAGTAGAGCGTCGCGCTATCACAGCGGGCTGTATATGAACGACGAACTTCGAAGTTTGCTTAAAAATCGCCCATGACGTTCGCCCTATGTCAGCGATATGTAAACAATTTAGAAACGTTAACGTTTCGCCACACATTGCACATAAGACACCCCCAAATGTTCACCAAATGTGAACACGTTGTGACATATAGAGCCCTTTCGAGACATTGGGTATCATTGCGCATAACAGCCGTGTAATGCATTCGAGCACTTGTTGAAGGAATTTTGTACGGGGGCTGTAAATTATGCACACACATTTAACCCCGCATGCGTGTTGACTCTAATGCCACCCCCACCCCCCTTCCCCATATTTTCTTTTTCAACAAATTTCGTCGCAGTGGCAGGTATAGTTCTACTATAGGACGGCGGGTTAAATTTTGCGTCGTTCGTAAACCACACTTATTACATTCCGGAGCGCTTGCATACGTAATTTACTAGAAGGGCTTTCCCTCGTTGTCTTTCAAGGAATAGAAAACAAGTTCCTCATTTAGTTCACCTAGGTCATCGGGCAAACCTACCGTGTCTTGTGGAACGCGTGAACACAGGCAGCAAGTGAGTATTCAGTAATTACTTGCAATGTTTTTAATCAAACCAAACGCGTTAATCTTTTTTTGTGCGCATCACGCGTAATAAGGCCTGCATTTCCGCCGAATGTGAACTTCCGTTTAATGCGCAATCGTGCTAGGACACTTGGAAATAGCGAACAACGGCCGGACGCTTTCAAGCACTTTTCACCCATTCGATTTTGATGGTGATTACAGTTCTTTGGTACAGTAGGCTAAAACGCCGGAGCTCGGAATGCAGAATCTTGCAGATGTGCTTGGCATCACCCCAAATTTGTACTTCGTCTCCACATTACTCATAACATTCCCCTTATTTTTTTTCCCCAATATATAAACAAGGTACCTCGTTTAAAGTGCAACTCCGGCGATTTTTTTACCATGTCAAGGTAATGGAATATTTAGGTTGCCGAGACCCCTCTGTCACGCGTCTGATGGTAGAATTGTTTGGCAAATTCTAAAATAATGCTAAATAAGCAAAACAGCGCAAAAACGAAACCGGAACCTGACCAAGCAGCCGAGCGAACCTCTTCGTGTGACATCGCGAGTGTCTCCACCGGGGAAGGCGCGCAAGGCATGCTGGTCTCGCCCGCTGGCAGCGAAGAGCAGACGCTCGGTGTAATCGTGACCGCGCCGGATCTTCGGGTGACAATGTCAGCGGCACCAGCTCTTCGGATCTGTCAAATATTGACAGATATGATTCTGACGAATTCGATAGCCACGAATCACGATTCGGATTCGACCCGCTACTACGAGAGCCAGCGCTCATGCGCTACATATCGTGCTGCAACATGAAGACCAAGGGTAGCCCAAGCCACTGATTTTACACGTGCTACTTGCTATTTTAGGGGTTTTACCCCTTCTCAGAGAAACGCTTCGCATGCTCACTGTAAGATGTGGAGCACGACTTTCCGCGTTTCTATCTCGCAAAAACGCCGCTGAGAGTACAGAGCACCGAACGGTGTATTTGTTTACATAGGTAAGCGCAGCGACCACTCGTCGTTCGCTTGAGATTTAATACTAGCCGCTTATAATTGACATCAAATAATGTCAGACCATATAAAAACAGGCAGATTCTGTGCATGTAAGCGCCGTTGCATCACTCTAAATCGCGCTGATATGAGCGACCGCGCACCTTCGAAAACAGCGAGCACGAGACTGTAGTACGCGAGCGTTATGCTGCGTACTTATCATTCTTCGTATTCTCTTAATACACACGATATGTTGCGTAAAGTGGACATAGATGAGGACTTTGCGCGTATGATCGTTCATTTAGAGAAAGCGCAGATTTCTCGCTAAAACGCCAATGCCAGTATAGACACCGTTGGCAGCCGAACGAGGCGGTTGTTTACGCAGCTGTATTCAAGGGGCCTACGCTTGCTGCCCATTTGGGATACGAGGCAAGCAGTGCATCTCGGAAGCTAAACGATGAGTCTGCATGACAATGCGTAAAAATAGACCCATGTTCGAAGTCGCATTTAATTTAGGGAAGTGCCGGTGAGTGCGGCTGGCAGCTTTCCGTCGAGAACAGCAACGTTTCGATATCGATACTGCTCCGTGTCGTCGCTTCTCGCTTTTTGTGTGTGCACTGTACGAAATGAGGAATGGTTTATTTCGCATCCGTATGGCCAAACTGAACTACAGTTCGTCATCCCGATGGCACAATTAGCGTCAGGTCAGTCGATCAGGTCCGCAAGCAGCAGACGCATGAACTACGCGGCTGTGACATATAGGCTTAACCTCGGCTGAACGCGATCGGCATCGCCTCAAACTGTGTGTGCGAATGGCGAGGGCTGAAGTCCGTGCAGCGAACAACGCAACACCACTTGCCCCCATCTCTTGCCCGTCTACGGGGAACGCAACTTCTCGCGACAGCAACTTCTCACGCCATGCACCAGCTCACGATCGTCGACTCGAGCTCGGCGCTCTCGTCGCTGTCGTCTGCATGATCCCGGCATGCTCTGCATGGAACATTCCTGACGTCATGCACAATGTTGCCTGTAACTGAGGAGGAGGCAAGGTAGGGTGTTCGAGGCAATTCATTAAATTCATTTGTAAAAAAATCTACCCAACTCTCAAACCTGTGTGTGTGTGTGTGTGTGTGTGTGTGTGTGTGTGTGTGTGTGTGTGTGTGTGTGTTTGTGTGTGTGTGTGTTTGTGTGTGTGTGTGTGTGTGTGTGTGTGTGTGTGTGTGTGTGTGTGTGTGTGTGTGTGTGTGTGTGTGTGTGTGTGTGTGTGTGTGTGTGTGTGTGTGTGTGTGTGTGTGGACATGACGGAAGTGTTCAGAGGAACGTACCCGGCGAATTTCATCGACATCCGTTGACATCGAAAAATCGCCGGAGTTGCCCTTTAAGTCACTGAAGACATCCTGGAAACCTACTGCGAACGTTCTATAAACCATGAAAAATAAAGAGAAAATAAGGGTTGAGTGTGTACTTCCAAAACTAATAATTAAGTCAGAAACACTAAATTTTACGCTACACATTACCCTCAATATGCCCCCCTGCTTTCACCAAATGTAAACTCCTTCAGGACACGGTGAAACATAGATGTTAGCGGCCATATAACATTTTCAAGCACTTGCTTAAAGAATTTTTCTCTAAGGCTGCATAATTAACCGACGCTCTTCGAAATTTTCGTTCGTGCATCACGCGTGATGTGCGCACCTTTTACCTCACAATGTCAAATTTGTGGCACGTTGAGGTCTTTCGGGACATTGGGTACACTTCCTGCGTGGTTCGTAAAATACGCTGGCAGAGGTTTTGGTACACGTCATCCATAGCAGGGCAGCCATTCTGTGCAAATATAGACTTGCTCTACCACCTTCGTCATCGCCGGAAGAAGGGTCTCCTCTCCTTTCGTAGTTGGCGCTTAAGGCAGCAAATGGGTTTCAGAGCGGCATAAATAGCTCAAGTCTGCAGATTGTTTAACCTTTGCACCTACGGAGATTCCAGAAACTCATTCTCACCTTCTTACCCAGTGGTTCGTAATACAAGATGCACAAGAGAATATTGGAAATAGGACAGGCCGCGTCTAATTAACAATGAAGGGAAAACGCAGTCGTTGACAGCCGAAAATAATATAACGTTGTAGTTCACGGCCCCTCCGTGCGTTTGGAAAGAAAAATATCAAGGTAATTGGATATACTGCCCGCAAAGGCTTCGCGGCAACCTCGAAAAAAAAAAATTAAAGGTATAGTAATGGCACCATCCCGAATTCCTCGCGCGTGTGATAGTTCTGTTTACCTTTTTTTTGCGTACTTTTTTGTCACGCCTCCGCGGACGCCTTACATATAGTATACGGTCATTCCCGTTGTTCATTCATAGTTCATTCCATAGTTGTCATTCTAGCACTCGTATAACTCTGTATATGAGGCGCATGAAGTTCCGATTGCGCATTTGCGATTTTTTTTTTATTACTGCATTTTTTTCCCGTCGCGGGTTTAAGTCCCGGCCGCGGCGGCTTCAATTGCTGCGGGTGGACTGCAAGAACTCCCGTGTTCCGCACTTTATTGGCTGCACCTTTGAGAGCCCCATGGTCTCACAGTGACTAGTGGCGGTTCTCATAGTCCATATGTTAGTCTAGAATCGTTTATACCCCCATAGTTTAATCACTTGCTACATTCTTTTCTTCAGTTATCTCCGCACAATGCGTAGCTTCTTTCTATTCTGTGCATTGTGTGCATTGTATATCGTGGACAATTTCTGCAGCATGATTAACCTTCGCAGGATAGATATAGAGCGTCGTTGCTTCACAAAACCGCCGTATATACCGGCGAAACGGGCGTCTCGTATGATAAGATGGCGGCATGCGTGCTTTTTTCTTCGAGACGACGTTAACTTCTTATCCTTCCCTCTTGGGACATATTTGCTACAGCTCACCTGCGCTGACAACTCTGCTCGCACATATTGCAGCGCTGCGCTTTAATTCCCATATTCCAATGCTTTCTCCCTCGTCATAAAGAGATGCGTAACCAACCTCATTCCATTATGCGGAGCCAGAAAGCGCAGAACGCATCTGCCACGTCTGGCTTTTTTTATATTCGCCTGCCGGCATACATGACTTCCGCAATTCCGTCTGGCAAAGTTCCACGACCGCGCGCGCGTGAGAACAGCGCCATTTACGCGGCGTTGTGAAGTCGGTCGAGCGCTTCTCAAAAGAAAACTGCTGGTGGAGGCGGGGTCGGCGCCGCGTCGGTGTCTTTCGTCCTTCGATAGCGAACGTCAAGATGCGCGAGGGAATCCCTCGGCTTGGGAGAAATAAGCGAGGCGCAGCGCATGATGTAAGCGCGTTCATTCTGGCCGCACCGTCTTATATGCATAGCGTCAACGAAGCACTCACCGTATGCACACACTCAAACGCGCCTTAGAATAGCAACAGAATTTCGATTTTACGAGGGACACTTTCCCGCGCACCTCCGTGCACTCAATCCGCCCTATCGCCGTCGCGCGCGCCACCACGCGCTGCGAACATTCTTTCTCCTCTCTTTCATTGGGCCAATGCTGATAACTACTAAGGGTGGGTACTTATTTTGGGGCCGCTGCAAGGAAACGCGGGCACAAGCGTAAGGAATTGCAGGGGGCGCTCCCTATATTTTGGGCCAATTCGGCGTGCGCCTCTCACCGAGAGAGTGCGTATCGTGTCAACCTCCGCCAAGCGTCTGGCGTTCGCGGTGGCGGTCATTTTCTGGGCCTTCACTGGAGGCGTAACCCAAGGCTACGCGCGAAAAAGCGCTGCCCCGTATCTCATGTCTATGAGGACTTGCTTGGAACTAGCGGGAAAGATGAGGTGGCTTTTCAGAAAAATTACCGATGCCGGCCTTAGGTTGCTTCCTTTCGCCTGCTGTATACTCTTATTACTGGAAAAGGAGGCGAAAAGCAAGAGCGTTATGAAGGGGGGAGGCCGCACATAGGTACAAATCAATGCAATGCACGGAGAATCTCTTCACAGTAATGAATCGAGAGCTGTGTTGCTCATACATTTATATAAGGCACGCGTAACTTGATTGATTTATATATAGCGTCCCGCGATAAGTTCGACAGGGCAAGCCTCAGACGATGCCCGCTGTTCCTTATTATGAGCGTGGCAAATGGAGCCGATGGAATGCTTATCCGGCACGTCAGCGGGGGCACCGCGGAGCCTACATAATAACGGAGGAGACGTTTTGCCTCGTTTCGTTCTTTCCCGCCATCGTATGCTCTACGCTGCAGTACGCTTGTCCGGGAACGGGTATCGAGTGGCATGGAGGTGTGTGCATACACGATCGATGAACCGATGCCCAGGTGATGGACGCATAGCCGTTTGCAAAAGTTGCACGGAAACCACTTAAAATCGGAATCTTTTCCGAACCAGGTCAATGCACCAGGTGTCGTGGGCAGCGCGGAGCACTTGTGTCAACAGACCAATTTCACTACGACGTTCACTACGCAATTCGCAGCTGCAGTGAACGTCGACACTTGTAGTCCTTGCAGGTTGAAGGATAACCGTGGTTTAAAAAATGCCATCTTCTTTTTCATTGTGGCATACCGGTTTCCAGTTTTAAGCCAAATTAATTAAGCCGCAGGCTCCACTCCTGGTGGTGCCCTTCGGTCAATACCCCCATGACCCTCGAAATGAGGAGGCCGTGGGATGAGAATGTAGAGATTCAATAAGAGCAGAATTCAGGAGACGCAGCCGCCGATCTGCTCTAAAATTTGCTGGCTTGTTCGTATACAGGGTGTCCCAGCTAACTTTAGCCAGAGTTTCAAAATATGCCGTTGCACTCTAAGGCGACACGACCAAATGCATGTTGCTGACTATTGTATCGAGTAAGTCACACTATTTTTTGTATACTGCTTAATTGCATAATTACTCAAAATTAATTAACCAACTTCTGAAGCAACGAAGTTAGGCAAAAAATTCCAATTAGAAAGTTGTAGAGCGATTTGCAAAACGTCCAAATAAACAGTTTCTAACTTTCTATCTATTAGGTATTAATGTTTTCTCTGCTTACTGCAGATGCCTGCGAAATACAAAAAAAGAAACCACGTGACATGCCCGCTTGCGCGTCATGATTGCAGCGCTCCCAACGTTTCTCATTCAAACGAACATAGCATCAAGCAGTACTGCCGCTTAAAAGGCGACATGGCAGGGACGCAGGCGTTGACTGCGTGATTTACGCCAGCGATGTGCTTCCTCGCGGCGGTTCATGATAGCGATAAGCAGGCGCAGCGGCAGGTCACCCGGCTAAATGCTATGTTCGTTTGTGCGCGGAACGGTTGGGAGCAGTGCAATCACGACGCGCAGACGGGCATGTCACGTGGTACTTTTTGTATTTCGCGGGCATCTGCAGTAAGCGGTAAAACACTAATGCCTAATAGGTTGAAAGTTACAAACTGTCTAATCAGACGTTTTGCAAAGCGCTCTTCAACTTTCTAATTGGAATTTTTTTACCCCTTTCGTTGCTCCCGAAGTTGGTTAAATCTTCACTAATTATGCAATTAAGCAGAATAAAAAAATAGTGTGACTTACTCCATACAGTACTCAGAAACGGCATTTGGTCGCGTCGTCTTAAAGTGCATCGGAATGTTTTTAGATTCTAGCTGAAGTTAGCTGGGACACCCTGTATATCGCGCCCAGTTGTCTGCATATGCTGTTCGCCATGTAGAATGAAAGCAAGCTTATAACTTCCGCGGACTACGGGCATGATGGCGCCGACAGGGCCGCTGCACATGCGTTCTGACGTGAACAGATCTCTCTATTGTGTCGCTGCACCTGTCTGTTCGTGGGTGCGCGTCCGGACCGCAAGGAAATGCAGCTCATTCATGAATTCTGTTTTGAAAACTTTTTGAGCGGCTGCAGAGCGGAAGCATGGCGCTTTAATGCCTAAGTGAGAAAGACAATCAGGAAGTGGGGGGTGGGTGCGCTAGTTGGGAAGGTGAATTTCGGTACCAGGATATCAAAATCTATGTTGAGGCTGAGAGAAAGTTGTCGACTTCTGCGGTCGCTTTAGGTTCTCTATGGATGATGTTCGCAGCGCACAAGCGGTGTTGTTGCGAAAACATTCTTCTGAAGATGGAATTTTCAACACTATTCCGCGAGCGCATCGGCGGTTATAAATGTGAAATATACCTTGGCGTAATATGATGCACAGCCACCACTTGGGACATCTTTTCGGATATATATGTGTATTATGTCTGTTTTTAATGTTACAGTAGCTGCTTTGAAAATGCATCTTATATCCGATTTTTTTTTTTTTCGTGTGCCATTGAACTCGTAGATAACGAAAATTAAAACCGCTTTCTTGTCCACCACTGGAAATTAAAGAAAAAAGAAACACTCGGAAAGGCGCGCCGTTTTATAAACATATCCTGTTGTCTTCTCAACTGAAGAGCTTGGCATTCTTTATTTCAACTTGTTTTCATTTGTTGTCGTTCTAACAGCCGCGTATGCTTAAGGAGGCGTGAAATGGCACGAAGAATTTCTCGAGCTCGCTAAAAGAAGGCCACAGCACGTCACTGGCCTATCGAGCGCGTCCAGCGTGTGTATCGGAAGTTCCTCGATCGCTATCTCGAGATGTGTAGGCGCGCGGGAGAGGCTGCTCGGAAGAGAAAGAACGGCGTGCGTGCGTGCGTGCGTGCGTGCGTGCGTGCGTGCGTGCTTGTGTGTGCGTGCGTGCGTGTGTGTGTGTGTGTGTGTGTGTGTGTGTGTGTGTGTGTGTGTGTGTGTGTGTGTGTGTGTGTGTGTGTGTGTCTGTGAAAGAGAGAGAGAGAGAGCGTATGTCCAGTTGTCGTACCTTTTCTGAGGTGCTGGACTGCGTGGCCTTTGCGCTAAAGTCTGCAACGTTTTCATTGGTTCCCTTTATCAGATTTCCTAGTTTGCTTTGGATAGATAGATAGATAGATAGATAGATAGATAGATAGATAGATAGATAGATAGATAGATAGATAGATAGATAGATAGATAGATAGATAGATAGATAGATAGATAGATGCTATGAGCGTCCCCTTTGGAACGGGGCGGTGGGTTGCGCCACCAAGCTCTTGTCATTATATTGCCTTATGTCCTACCTATGTTAAAAAAAGAAAAAGAAAAAAAAAAGCCAGGAAGAATTGCCAAACTTTCTGAACTCCTATTGGGAATTTGTTTTTGTGCGCCTCCGTTGTTTGTCGTTTCCCTACTTCCACCAATCTTCCAATCGCCTCTTACTAATCTCTGTTGCGGACGTGTTTACTTTGCCCCTACTCTCGCTTAACCCAAGGGCTTCAAGGAGGTCAGAGGTGTCGAAATCGACCGCTGGGCAGGTATCTTCACATTCTAATAAAACAACCTCCATCGTTTCCCTAGCTTTACCGCAGCAAGCACGCGCTTATTCTTCGTTGTTGTATCTCGCTTTATAAGTCCGTGTTCTAAGGCATCCTGATCTCGCTTCTAGATGAGCTTCCCTTTGACTTATTATAAATTGTTTCAATCCTGATTTCGTTTTTATCTCTTATGTCGTTACTTTTCTTCACCCAACGAGCGCCGCCACTCGATAGGGGTGGCGCTTGTTATGACGGTAACGTCGAAGTCCTGATTGAAAAGGGTTATGATCGTCCACTACGTCCAATTGTCGTCTTCAGTTCCCGAGCGTGAACGACAGGTGTCGGCAAACGACCCACCGACCACGTTCGTTTCCTTGCGAAGCGAGGCGCGGCATAAGGTGTAAGCTCACTCTTGCGTATCAGAGGCCCTTGCGGAACTGCAGCTTTCTAAGTATGGCATTTTAAGTGTACGTTGGGAAGCTAAATATTTTGACATTACCTGACTGGTTGGCGTAATCAAGAAGTCAATAACGTCTCCAACCAAAAGGTGGTATTTAAAATCCTACGTTTCGGAGCCAGCTCGGCTCCTTCCTCAGGTGCTAAGCGACTGATGGCGGCGTGGATGGCAAATCTTTAGAAGTTAACAGAGGGGGAGGGCAGTGGACATTTAAGGAGCTGCACCTCACCTCCATCTATGGAATAACCTATGATGAAAGAGCCGAGTTAGTTCTTAAACGTCGGGCTTTAATAAATACAACATGTTGGTTGGAGACATTATTGACTTCTTTATCTATAGGTTCATTGTGCAGCCAGCTTTAGCTTGCCGAACGTTCCGTTCAGTACCACTTTTTTTTATGCATTGTTGACTTACGTAAGAGCTACCTTGCTTATTTTATTTTTGTCATTCTTGCTTACTTTGGGAATTATTGTTCGGCCTCCTGTTTAAGCCTGCTGGGTGGGCGAAGGAATAAATGTTCTGCTCGAAACGTGTTCAGAATGGCCAATATTTAACGCGGTCAATTTCATCCCGTAAGGTGGATTTCTTTGATGGATTTCCTCTATTTCGAGTCTTGAGCAACGCGTCTCAAGGCGCGTTTTCATTGAGCGCAGGAGCCAGCTATTCGCGCTTGTCGCCAAACGTGTTGTCCATGTTTTCATTTTACGTAAAGAGCTGTTGTTTGCACTGGATCCTTTTGTCATCCTTTTGACTTGCAGGCTCTCCTCCCTCGGCTACACTTGACTCTCTGGGCGATCCTAATCTTTAAAGGGGTCCTCGGGCTTGGTGAAAAAACACGGTCCGCGGGTAGCATGCGCTGCTGCGAACATCTCAGCCAAAATTTTGCAGTCGTGCGCGGCGCGTGGAGCTCGCAAGTGGAGCGCGAGCTCAGCTTTTTCTCGAACGCTCTCTTCTCTGCAGAAGCCTGCTCCTTACTCTTTTCTGGACGCTTCATTTCGTAATATATCAGATTCACATACCCATATCAGATTCCCATGATATATTAAATGTCATCTGTTGGCCAATAGCTGACATCAATCAAGATGGGTGTTTGGATCAGTGTGCTTCTTCCTGCTGTTAATGTGTATAGTTACTGACGCAGTTTAATAAACAGGCTGAATTAAGCGAAAACCTGCTTATAAATTTCGATAATTACGTAATTCCTGAAGAAGCCGACTATCGTCTGCTCACGCTCGGCCTCCCGCGTAGGTATTAAACTTTGGCCACCCTGTTTGTCGGTGTCGTCGGTTCTCGCTGATTTAGAGTAGTTTTAAACGCTCAACTCGCACCACGGGAACTTTAAGGTCGAACCACACGCATGCTTGCCATCGCGCGCTCACTCCTGGCCGCTCCTGGTTAGACGCCTTGGCAGGCTTCGCTTCGTACTGAGTTGGCAGTGGCTACTGTCCGTCGGTCAAGCTGGTGCAGGACAAAGCCGGTCCACACCGCGTAGCACGGCCAGGCTGGAGCATACGAGCGCGCACTCAAACCCTGTCGTGCACAAAGCGAGCGCTGCGCACACGCACGACAGTTGCATGCAGCTGCGGTCTGCTACGTAGCGTAGGCACCGCGTCCGCCGCGGGTGCCGCGACGAGTCCGCTGGCTGAGCGCACCGCGCTTCTGCGAGAAGCGAGGACAACCGCGCTTGGAGCGTCGTGGGCGCCAAAATCGGAAGTAATGGAGTCTACCGGAATATCCAGAATCAAACTTGAACTGCGCTCCACGGTGACGTTCAGTAGGCGGAGCGTTGTAGGCATGCCACTGTAGCCCCGCTCCGCCGTGCAATTCATTGAGGAAGGAGCGGAAGCACCGCGAATGATTGCCAGTGACTCCGCTTCTGCTGAACGCATTCAAGTACTTTTTGCGGCAAATTATTTCTGAAAATAGTCTATTTTAACTTTAAGTGCATTTGTCGACTTCGATCAAAAGTGGTTCAGGGCCCTTTTAAGCAAATCAGTTCTGCGGAAATCCGCATGGCGGAGAGAGTCTCGTGAAAGGGAAACACTTGTCATCCATCCGGAAGGTGTGCGCAGCTGCAAAGGAAACCCATGGGAATTTCTCCTTGCCAACAGCACTCAAAGGCTTCGTTAAATGTCTTGCCCGTGGCGTTGTTATGCCTTCATGTTTTTGGAAACGTTTATATTTCTTCTTTTTCTTCGCACAGCTTGGCATATAGCAGATAAGTGAGTACTGTCCTTTTTCGCGAATCAATGTAAGCGGCCTGCGAAAGTTTTCGTCCATAATAACCTTTCGTAGCCTGTGGGCTGGTCTGTCCATATCCGGGCTCCTCTAAGCATTTTCTCTCTTGTTGCCTTTGCCGCTGTACAAAGAGAGCAGGTGGCGAGCATCCGCTGCAGACTCCTGATTTTACGCTTATGTCTGGAAACATTGTTATCGTCACCTCAGGGGCATCCGCTGCTGTGTGACGAGTTTTCATTGCATCACCCGCCCCGCTTAACCCTACCATCACCTTAAGCCCTGCTGTGCAGCGCTGCGGGTGATTGAGAGCCCGCGTGCATGATCAGAATAATAGCCGGCGGTCTCTATTTTTGTCATTGTTCTTGGCGCTTTGTTCGGTGCGACTATGTTGAAAATGACAGCAGCCCCGCACGACCTTCGTTCCCATTTTGAGGCGGACTTGCCGCGCGTACGCGCGCACCCGGAGTGGCGGGAGGCGTCCCGTTGCCCGCTACACCCGCGCAATCGGTGCTCGGCGGGTGATAAATCGGCCACTTTGGACAACTTTCGCCCCCAGCAGGATACTGAGGCGCAACGCCCTGCCGATAACGGGACGACGAGAAGCAGAAAAAAAAAACAGCAGTGGCGAGGGCCATCGTTATCTATTATATCTTGGAGCGCTTGTGTCGCTTGGGTATAGACTACCACTATCTGCTCTGCCTCCGCAGGTGCTTGCCTATCTGTTCGCACGACGTCTGGAAGGAGGACGTGACAGAAGGGGTTTATCTGCGGTACCACACATTGCTCGGCGTGCTGGCGGCAGGTCCTTTTTTTGTCAATCTCTCCTCTTATCTCTTTAGTTTTTGTCTATCCTCATGCGTGCCCTGTGGCGGTGGCCTGATACAACTGCCCACTTTGTGTTTGGGAACTCCGGTTTGTTGGCGTACATTTCAGTGAATGAGGCAATAGTAGCTGCGAGCGTGACGGTCTCTGTGTCTAAGCGGTCGGTCCGCGGGTTTACTACCTGTGACGATTCCCAGACTTCTCGTGGCCGCACTTCACAGGAGTGCTTTCGGGTTATATCGGTCCTTGCTGGCAAGAGCCTCCCCCCCCCCTCCCCCGGTCTCACCTGCCATCGATGGTGCTGCCACAATAGCCCAGCCAGTGGGCGGGATTGTTTGCTTGCTCTCAACGCTGGCATCGTTGACGCTATAGGTGAGTAGCAGTGAGCAGCTCCCGTAATCTCTCGCGGTCTGTCGAAAGTAGAATAAGTTTTGGTTACCTTGCATCGCACGCCTGCTTTTGCTGCTCAGTGTGCACGACGATGCAGTATCCTGTAGCCGCCGATTCCTTCTTGACGTTTGAAAAGGCCTGATGCCGAATTTTGCGGGCCCCAAGCCACACCTTGACAGGGGCGCTATCATAAATGACTCCACAAACTTGTGAATGTTGAATACGTTCGTTTCAACAAAATTGCGCATAAAATTACTAGTGGTAACGAGTAATAGATTGCGCATGAGTTTTTCGCAGCTACCGCTTTCACTTAAATATTCACCTAAATATTCACTTAAACTTGATTTGTTCTAACATATCGTTCGGTGAAGGTGCAGTCGTAGTTTTCGTATCATTTTCAAACATTGATCAGTGAGTCATTAGCCGTGCGTTTCATTCCGTAGCTTGTATTTTCGCTGCACTTCGTCTTTATTGATGCACGTCAGCGCCCTCGTGCTTTCTTTATATATATATATATATATATATATATATATATATATATATATATATAATATATATATATGGGGGGTGGAGATGAAGTGGGTCGATAATGCCGAAGCATATTTTTCGCTGAGCGGCCACATTTTCTAGCATCACACACCACCTGCCAGCTGCTTTCCACCTGTTTGGATGAGCTAGCTGCGGCATTGCGTTCATCCTTCTCTGGAACACCGGCGCTGCGCGTTTTGTTTCATTATCACGTTCTTGTATGAATGACCACGCTTTATTTCGTCAGCACGCTCGTTCAATCGTCAGGTGCGCTCTGGTTGTCTCAGCCGGGAGCAAAAAGGAAAGAGTCACGTGCACCGAGGTCATTGTAGAATAGAATAAGATGCGCCGTAGTATGTGAAAGTCGTTCACACAGCACTCTAAGCATCAGATAACATAGGACACTAGACTGGTAGACCTGCCGGCAACAAGCCAGAACGAAGGTCAGTGCGAAAAATTAGTTTCGTTATTTCGCTGCTCCCGGTTATCGGACGCTCATAATACATCTCTCGTCGCAGCGGCCGAGTGCCCTAGACGTATGCCGTACATTGTTCAGATCCCAACGACAGTGGTCACAGCCCTAGAGGGTTGGCTTCCCCTTTTGTTCGCTAATCGATTTAACGAATAGCTGCAACTTAGGATCGATGTAGTTCACTTGATGTAACCATGGTTGCCTGCGGTAGATCAAGAAGCCCGACCGGGCACACGGCATGTCAACTGGTGATGTTCAGGAGACGGAAGAAGAGGAGGAAAAAGACAATTAGAGAAGCAAAACTTAATAGTTCGTTGCATTAATATAGACAGCTCAAGCAAATTATACCAGTAGCTTACGACATACCAATGTGCTGATCGTATCAGCGCTGCCTCGCTTTATTCAGACCTTCGTCCTTTTAGCCTCGCGCTCACGGCATCGCAAGTACACTTCGCGCTCATAGACATTCTTTCCTGGCCCGGTATTCTGTTATGTCACTGTAGTGTCCATACTCCGACAGTTAGTGTTGTGGTTCCCGTGACAATGTGCTGGGTATTGGGTATCGAACGAAGCTAGGCACATTGCAGGCCGTTGATCCTTGGCCTTGCCTTCCTCGTCCACGTCACCGTCGGAGCCGGCGCGCTCGAGCGCGTACACTGTTGCACAAAAGTATACGGACCAGGGATTCCGTAATAAAGTCAAATTTCTCCCCTGCCTTTGAATGTAACTTTAAATTCAGGACTGCAGTCCACTCTTGGCGCTGCGAACTTTTTGATGCATTCGTCAGTTTCAGGTTATGCGTGTTAATCACTAATAAATTCAGTTTATTCGGCGACCCTGTGTTCCGTATACTTTTGTTCACGGGTGTACATGTGCGTAACGTTGCCCGGGCGCTAACCGACAGTTGGCGCTCAGCTCTGCGCGGTGACGTACAGTTACTGTATACCGAGTGTTTCAGCGAACACTTTCAAAGTTTTTTTTAAAGAATTGCCTGTGGCAGGTAGCCCATTCTAGTCCATGAGCTGGTCTGCTCGAAGAGGTGGACAAACCGCCGTGGTTGCTCAGTGGCTATGGTGTTGGGCTGCTGAGCACGAGGTCGCGGGATCAAATCCCGGCCACGGCGGCTGCATGTCGATGGGGGCGAAATGCGAAAACACCCGTGTCCTTAGATTTAGGTGCACGTTGAAGAACCCCAGCTGGTCGAAATTTCCGGAGTCCTCCACTACGGCGTGCCTCATAATCAGATAGTGGTTTTGGCACGTAAAAGCCCATAATTTAATTTTTTTAGGAGGTGGAAATTACGTATACACAAAAAATTGAAATGTATATAATCGACTAAATAAATAAAAACCACTAATTAAGTTTTAACTAATTTACCTTATGGCACATATTGCAATTTACGAATTCTAGCCTTTCAGTTCGCAAGGCGGATCCACTTGGAACGACTTCTCAGGATCACCCTAGTTTTGAGATGTAAATTCCAGAAATTTGTGGAGGAATGCATTGGCGTCCCAGTTACATTTGTGCTTCAATGTATAAAGCGACGTTTTGTTAAGAAAGTAAGTGGAGCGACAGTGCATTCTTACCGCAAGTTTGACGGCGCATATCTCGTACATGGTGCCATCCACACAATTCATTTCAAGTAGATGTGCTTTGCAGTCTAACCCGCTAGAATTTGTAAATTTCAGTACGTGCCGTAAGGTAATTAGTTAAAACGTTAATTAGTTAATTAATTAACGTTAATTAATTGTGCTATCTGCCGCCGGCAGTTTATATAAATTTTTGACAGTGTTTGTTGAAACCTCCGGGATAAGTTCCCTTCCGTCAGTCGCGAACTGACTGAAGGGGGATAATTCTGCTGGCCGCACTCGCGACAGCTGACAGGTGAACAAATGCCAGAAGGGGGGGGGGGAGGTGCGACTAAGAGGGAATGTATATTTTACGGGGTGAAAATGAGGCTCTGTAAGCCATTGTGCATAGAGCGAAATTCTAGAAACTTTTCGTCCAGAAATAATAGCCACTGTTTCCAAAATCAGGCGTGAGCTGGCGCCGACTCTGACGCCGGCGCGTACGTGTGGTTAGCGCTTAAAGGGACAGTAAAGGTTAATATTAAGTCAACGTGGGCTGTTGAAATACCATTCCAGAAACCTCGAAACGCTTGTTTCGTGCGAAGAAGAGACTTATTTTGAGAGAAAATGCGTTCTGAAGCGTCCGCGTACCTCTAGCGCAGTTCAAGTCGCCCGCCCTCCGATCGAGGAGTGGTGACGTCATGGTCTCATAGTGACGTTGCGCCGTCGGTGAGTAAAACGGCTCCCGCAGACGGCGCTACGGCTTTTCAGCGCAAAACGCAAACGCGCGGCCAGAAACGGCCAAGACAGAGCCCACTGCAGCGCGAAAGCGAAACTATGGTGGCTAGCGGAAGGGAAAGCGCGCGACGAAAAGCTGGCTCTTTATTTTATGACGCCAACTATGACGCTCGTTGCAGTGGACGACCCTGACAAGGACACATTGGCTCGCGATGCTGGGCTCGACTTCAGTGATTTAAGCACTGATGAACGTGACCTGCTGCTGAGGGCTCGCGCTGCCGACGTGGTTGCGTACTACTACGACGGCAACTGTATGTCATGGCTGTACATATTCGCACATTTGTAGCTTTTCCTTCGTGAAAACCAGATGCCGCACTCACCACCCTATCTTCGACCTGCAGTTCTTGCGCTTCGGAGAATGCAGGCAAGACCGACGGAACAGCGCTACGAGAAAGCATTGCTTTGAAAGGTCCTCCACACGACTTCAGAAAGTCGGCGTTGAACTCGTAATCCTCTGGACGAAAGTGCAGCGAGCACACTATGCGATTTTCGGCTCTTTGCCAACGTGACGTGGCAGAGGTACGGCACTTAACCACTTCGAACGGAGAGGTTCACTCGTTGGCACACAGTGATAAGTAACGTTGGATTCGCTGCTGCAACTGCCCTTGGCCAAGTTCGGCGGACCGTTCGCGCATCACACGACATCACATGGACGTGGCATTCTCGCTGCTTGTTCCAAATGCAAGTTTCGCGAGCCGGCAGAACCAGCGCAGCACGACGCGATAACGAAACAACTGAAACTCCAAAGCACGCGCGGCGCAGAGTCGATCGAAAACGAAACCTTTCGACCACCCTTACTACTGAAGGGTAACGTCAAAATGTTATTTTTTCTTAGAATCGATTAGAAGTAGACAAGTATCATTTTCTTCCGTCTTATAACCGAATGAGATCATCTTTTTAATACGAGTAGTTGAGTACTAGTGACATAAATTATGATGAGGAGTGCCTTCGTCATCGGGCTAGTACCGGAATGTCGCTGGGGGGTCTCAAATTGTGTCATGCATTTACCTCAATTTCTCGATTACTAAAGCTCTGTTGGCGATTATATTGACGCCTTAGACGTTCTAGAGCATTACTTTATCACTTTAACTTGACTTCATAGTAACCTTTAGTGCCCCTTTAACTCCACGTGGACGCATGGGCGTCGCCGTATCGAGAATACAAATTATACCGCGCTGCCGAACGGCAGCTTATGCGGCTTGACTGGATCCGGGCTGCCCTCTAATGGCCTCAGCAGAAGACGCGTTCAGCCGCTTACATGCGGTTTTGCGGGGCTGTATAGACGGCAGTTCGGCAAGAGAGGGCGTACCCTGCAGCGGGTCTGTAGGTACTACTTACACGCTGGCGGCTGAGATTTGAGCTGGGCTGAGAACATTCGCCCTGGTGAAGTATTCTTGCAGAAAGAAAAAATCAAGAAATTTACGACGCGTCTTACGCCTGCACGCTGTCGGCTAGCTTTCTAGCTTGGACGCTAGATTATATATGAAGGCTCGCCAGAATAGTCGGGCAGTGTCGAAAAACCTTTTCCCGGCCGCTGATCGACGTCACTGGTGCCGGGCAACTGCGCTACCCCGTGCATGGACCGGTCTCTTTTGGCTTCATGTCTTTCGTGGGATCTGCCGTTTTGTCGCCGTTCTCTTGTCTGTTGGAAGAAGGGGGGAGAAAGGGCGGTACAATTTACACGGGTTGACGTCAGAGCCAGACGTCATTGTTACGTCTTCTGAAGAAGCCGAGGTCAACTGGCGTACGATTCCGCCAGCGTAAAGAGAGGGTGCGACTGCTACCAGGAAGCTTGTTCGCTTTTTTCTGTTTGTGCAACATGGGAATTATAATTAGGACTCACGCTCACGCGCGCGGACGCCGCAGTCGAAGAGACGCGACGTCGTCGGGCAACGTCTCATGTGTTCACTGCTTTTATTTCGAAGTGATGGAAAGTGATAAGGGAAGACCGCGAGGCCTGTGCGAAATATTGCGTTAACCAAGACACGGAAAGCAGCGGGAAGCAAGTGTAGAGGGATCTCTGTGCGCCTTGAGTGCGCCAAGAGGGCCTTCGGTGCAGCGGCCCCCAACCGTCGTTCTGGTTTTGTTGTTGTTCAGCGAATTCATTTGTTGAGAATGATGCGGAAGCATTGACGCTCACGGCGGAGAGCTCACTTCTCAGAAAGAGGCGCGCAACATTTGATTGCGATTCACCGTACAAGGGGCAGAAGTCCGAATTATTTGTTAAATCCAAAGCTATATAAAAGTGCGTCTCTTTATGTGCACCACCTATTAACGGTATTTAGATCGGATATAATTCAAGATTGCCGGATATAATTCAAGATAGCCGCCGTATACGAACTTTGGCAAATTTACTGACTAATCCCACCTCTCGGCATAACAAAGCATATGTACTGAACATTGGCTTATTCCACGGTAACGTACCACTTATAGTCTGCAACTTTGCAGTATTGTCTACTCAGCATACTAAGTAAGTTAAATCGATGAAACCTTGCAATGCGTCTCTTATCGAAGAACGCTATATATTAGAAATGGTGTCCTGAATGTGTTGTTTTTCTTTCTTTTTGTGCTTTCTGGTCAGAAAATTGTGTACGTTGTATAATCTGCGTCTTTCAATGGTACTACTTCTTCTGCACCGCCTTATTGGTTGCTGCCTGATGACCTGGGCGTGGCGGGGCTAATCTAGCCACCCCCCCCCCCCCTAAATCCCTCACATCTCCTCCCGTTATTCTCACCGTAAGGGTTCATTTTATCATGTACCGGTGGGGTGAAATAACCGCAATTCACGATCTGCGTTAGTACCCTTTTTTTTTTCTATGGTGGTTGCGCATTCCGTGCAATGCCGTCCCTACAAGGGCCCACAATTGCATGTAAGGCAGGAATTCATTGCCGCAAGAATCGGTATAGAAAGTGCATAGCCAGCCATCTGTGGAACTATATGCTAGAAGTTACGGATTGTGCTGCCAATGATTTGGGTTGTATTACGACCAAACTTCGGGACAATTATCTCGTGTAACAGGAGAAAAACAGCGCACTTTTCGCCACCGAGAACAATTATGAAATATAAAATTATTAAAAGTTGGTCGAGTGTGCTTGTCCAATTCAGATCTACCTGCTTCGTACAAATCAGAGTTCTTCAGTTGTCCCATATAACGAGTAAATAATAAATAATACGAGTTTCGAAACCTCTCACAGGCCCCAGGTTTCAGAATTTGGACACAATGACTGTCAGAAAATCGGGGGGGGGGGGGGGGGGGCGTGTCACCCACGGGCGAAAAGAAAGGTACTATATGGTGTTGTCATCCAGGCAATAATTCCAGTCGTACTTTTTTTCGTTTTAATTATTTTATTCACTAAATGACACTTCTCAAAGTACACGATTAGCAACAACCACTTGTCCAATGTAGTATACACCACACAAAACGTTAGCGACCTTCGCCTCACCTTGCTCGTGCACCTCGTGCGCGGGGTGCAACGCGAGACGGCTCAACAAGTGTCCGCGCTGCTCCGACTCGGCCATGGGGCGTGTTTCTTCAATGTCTTCTGCTGTTTTGTTACGTCGTTCTTGCGGCGCTGGCCTCATCGACAGAAGAAAAATAGCATGTAAACGTAACTGCGTAAAATTAAATAAAGAACATTTCAAGTAAGCGCCCTTTTCAGCGGCATTCGCCATTTAGAGCGGACATAGGCGACGATGCGTCGAAGCTGCAGTGGCTTCGACAAGAGAATTCCAACGAGAAAGTAGCTACGTTTATTTGAAGGCTAAGTTTATGCCCTTGGGTCACACGATCGGCACAGAAGAAATGCGCGCATCGTGCTACTGCAGAAGCGATGTTTCCTATTGTCGCGTACTAGCGACGTGTAATTTGATTGACCTTTCCAGATTGACACCTTGGAGTTTGGAACGGAGTTTCGGAACTGGCATGATTGAAGATTCGAACTCCGACATAACTGTGCTTCATTCAGACTGAGTTAGCTTCGGGTCGCGCTGGGTCATGGGGTTGGTTTAACTCAGCCTAACGCACTTGGTAAGGTGCATGTAAACGGCAACGGTCGAGTTGGGAGTACCCGAAGCGTATTGCGCGATCTACCTCTACGCAGGATGCCGATCAGACTGCGCGTTGTCGGGAAAAGATAATGTAAACGGTGCTGGGTCTGGCCTTTCAGCTTTGCATGGGATTCGACCCACTCGCATTCACTTACACAACCTTCAGATATGCTTGTGTACGTGGCATATAGTCATGGCCGCTGTGGTGGCAGTAACTACTACTGCAAACGCATATTGGAATGGAATCGTGTCGAACTTTGTGCAGAGCTCACGCTTGGACGAAAGACAAGGAAAGTATGCGGGACATGCGCTGACTCTCCAGAGCGCATGTCCCGTGTGCTTTGTCTTTCGTCCGAGCGCTGCACAAACTTCATCATGAACGCCTACCAGCTCGCTCGCTCAGCTTTGCATGTTAATGGAAGGAAATCGTTTATGGCACCAAGCGCTGAGAGATTTTGAACTCGTAAAAGTAAGAAGGAACGTATTTCGGACTTTTGTAGAGCTGACTATATTATGGCCCGATATTTTGACGAAGTGGGCTTATGTGCAGTATCGGTGCCTTGATATTGGCTATCTTTAGACTTCTCCGGCCATATCATGCTCCTGCTATATTCCGTCCCGTTTTCTTTCTCTCGCAGCAGCGCCTCGTGCAGCAGCGGCCACACCATGGGAAGCGTCAGCGTGGAGGGGCTGAACCTGCTCAACATCAAACCCAACTATTCGTTCGAGTTTGACTTCGAGGTGAACTTCGACAAGGACCAGAATCGGTTGTGGATGAACCGCAACTGGCACACGTCCGTCTACTGGGTGGGCCTCTACATGCTCGTGGTGTTCGGTGGCCAGGCGTTCATGGCCCAGAGGCCGGCCTTCAAGCTGACGCGGCCGTTGCAGGCCTGGAACTTGCTGCTTTCCGTGTTCAGCGTGGTGGGGGCCTGTCGCACCATCCCCGAGCTGATCCACGTGCTGCGCGAGTTCGGCTTCTTCCATTCAGTGTGCAACAACTCGTACATCGAGTACGACCGTGTCTCGGGCTTCTGGACCTGGATGTTCGTGCTGAGCAAGGTCCCCGAGCTGGGCGACACGGTGTTCATCATTCTGCGCAAGAAGGAGCTCATATTCCTCCACTGGTACCATCACATTACAGTGCTCATGTTCTCCTGGTACTTCTACCAGCAGCATATCGCGCCCGCGCGTTGGTACGTCGTCATGAACTACGTGGTCCACTCGCTCATGTACTCGTACTTTGCGCTGCGCTCGTTCCACGTGCGCATGCCACGCTGGATCGGCCTCTGCATCACTACTCTCCAGATCATGCAGATGCTCATGGGTGCTTACGTCACTGGCTTGGGATTCTTCACCAACAAGCGCGGCTCCGCATCGTGCGCAATTTCGGAGCGGACGGCGCTGCTAGCCATGTTCATGTACCTGTCCTACTTCATCCTGTTCGCGCTGTTCTTTTACGGTGCTTACCTCAAGCCGAAACGCAAGACCGCCGTCAAGGCCGACTGAGCGGCCGTCGCCTGTGTCCACACAGTGCTCGCTGTGGGCGCTCTCTCGAAGACAACCCCAACGCTGCCAGACGCGCGATGCTACGCGATGTCGGGACAGTCGAGACGAGTGTCGCGCGCTGCTCGCACCATTCTCCCATTTCCGTTGTTGCTGCACACCCCTTTGCGCCTTTTTTGCTGTTGTTGCCTTCGGCCATCTCGCACCTACGGTCGCCCGGCAACGGACTCATTCCAATCACACAGCGTCAACGAATCGAGATATGTGCGTGCATGTAAAACAGGTTGCTTTGTCGACGATTTTGTGTTGGCGAGTGGTGACCGAGATTTCAACGGACTCTATCCTTTTTTTTTTCTGTTTGCTACCTCGTGTTATCGTCCCGCTTTCTTTGGGATTACACTTCCGCGGCCAATTTTCATGTTTCGGAGAGTCTAGCGATAACCAGTACCTTCTTATAGTGGAATTTACAGTATTGACGTCGCACGTATCTGTGCAATGCCGATGACCCGTAGTGTAGGGACACGTTGCTCAATGAGTAGACCAGTGCCCTCCCCCACCCCTTCCGTTAGCGCGATTGACCGCTCCGGGAGTGAACGCTCTTAATGGGTGCCAACGTGCACCCGGTGCTGTTTTATCGCGCGATCAAATCGGCGTTAGACACAACAGAGTGCTTCCCTAGGCACGATTTTCGCGTCACACATTGTACGCACAAGGACGTTAGACAGTTTAACGTGGTGGCGCTTAGACTTTCTTCTTTTTGTTGTTGCTATTGAATTGCCAAGTTAGCAGCTGCAATAACAACGGCTTTTATGACTACCGCTCTCTGCCGGCTTCAAAAACTGGTATGAAAGAAAGGTTAATCGTGTGGGTTATTGTTCTTGTATAAGAAACGCACACGCTGTTGAACCTGCAGGGTGACAGCGGGCCAGAAGTCCGTGGCAATGGACGACAAGTAGTGCCTTCTCTCCTGTAGCTTTCGTTTGTTTTTCTCTATTTCTCTGGTAGACGAGAAATATTAAACCTCTTTTTTTTCTTCTTGAGACAATAAAAGTGCGTTCAGTTTCATTCCCATGGCTGATGTTGTGTTGGCCGAGCTGGCCATTCTCTTCTCAAGTTACTTGAAACAAAGAAAATGCAGGAAGGAAACCGCCCCACTCAATCTCATTTGAAATGGGATCCCGTATGCTGTCTGGGACCTATAGCGCTTGGCCGCATGTGCTGCCTAGGTCGTGGTGTTTGTCGGTAAGTTCAAGTCCCTTAAACGTGCAGTATACGGCATGTGTAAGCTGGTCACAACCATATTTCATTCGCAAAGTAGTGCTGCGAATGGGTATCGCTGTAAGCTATGGACCGGTTCTGATGTGGTGACTGCTCAGAAAAATTAAAGACCGAAGTAATTTTCTTCTGCTACATGTACAGGCCGCTTCATTTATCTGTATTGGATGCTAGCGGTTCAGCGCGTAGCGTCACCGCTACAACCTTTCAAATATACACTCCTGTTAGCAAGTCAATGTAACGGTGGTGTTTTGCTGTGGCCAGAGGGAAAAGTAACAAATAAGGACACTATGTGCATCCAGGACGTCGAAGTGTACCCGAGAACTGCGCTGAATCCAGAGCACAACAAATTATGGCTTCAGCGTGAGCATTTCTAGAGAATGGAGAAAGGTGTATGGGCCGGTTGTACTGGTTTCAACGCACGCGGAGATCTAGAATGAAGGATGTGGCTGGCAGCTGTGTTGCCAGCCGTTTTCTTTAAAAAAGTAGAAACCTTAGCTGTAGCCCTACTTTTTAAAGTAAAATTTCAGACCAGTGTTCACCGTACGTTTGTCTTTTTACGTTCTCTGACTGGTTTGCAGATGTGTATGCCCTTACGATCCTCATTGCGACCTCTCACCTTAATCTTTTTTTTTGTTTTTTTTTTTTTTATTGCGATGAAGGCTTGCCCTTAAGGCATAATTCGTGGAGCGTATATCTGTATTATATGTGTGCTGTGAGGCCTGTGTTGTGTATGAATTGAAGCAGTGTTTTGTGGAATCTGTTGTCATGTATCCAGCGGTCATAGCTGGTTGTCACACTGTAGCGGAGGCCGGCTTGCAGTAGGAGACGCGAGCGTTCCGATTGTAAACCCGTACATGTCCATATCAGGTGGTATGCATCTGATTCCACCACAGGAACGGAGCAGTATGGACACGTAGCACCTAGTGGTAAATGCGACCAGTTCCACCTTGAGACAACAGCCGGTGTAAGGGCCACCCCGGCCCGAAGCCTCCTAAGCACAACTTCCTCCGCCCTAGTAAGGTGAAGGGGGAGGGAGCAGACACACGGTGGGATAAGAGCGCGTGTGTCCTGCCGGAGAACATTTTTACGGGCTCGCAGTGAGTTACGGGGTTGGGGTGGGAGGGGAATAGGTGGAGGATCAGGATTAGGAGGGCAGTGTGCCTGCTGGTCAGCAGCAATGTTGTGAGAGTTCGCTGAATGGCCTTGAATCCAGTGTACCTTGACGCAAGTAGATGTCTTACTATTCATAGTGTGTATTCTCTCGCAGATTTCCATCGCCTTATCAACCTTCTTGAGTTCCTGAATAGCCGCTAAAGAATCAGTGAAGATATCTAGTTGCTTGATGGTAGGCAGCTTAGATGTCGCATCTTGCACAGCGTCGTGGATGGCTTGAAGTTCCATTACTAGAGCGCTGGCTTCCGTAGATAAATAGCGCTGGTGGCCGCTGATGAAATTATGCGTAGTACTCAGGAATGATGTCCTTCCGCCGTCTGGGAGAATGGCAGCATCCGTATAGACTTTGCAGGTGTTAACGCATGATGCATCGACGATGTTGTGTTCGTCAATAGTACCTGTTGTATCGCTGCGTCGTAACTTCGTTGGCTTATTAGTTGTGATGCTGGTGAATTCCCAGGGAGGCATTGGATAGGGCTGATTGTCAATCCGAGAGCCGCGGTGAAAATGAGCATGCAACGCAGCGACAGCCGGAATAAGTTGCTTTTTTATTTCACGTGCTTTTTCACGTTGCAAAATTAGCTCTGCAATTGTGTTGAGCTGGGCATGTTCCTGTAAGGTTGGTATCGGAGTGATGCGGGGCAGTGCTGTGATTGTGCGCATAGCATCACGATTAATCGTCTCCAACTGTGCCAGCTGTGCCAAAGTCAGCCGTTGAAATTGTGCTTGATATAAAATTCGTGGCTGCAAGACTGCACGCACCAACCGTCGAGCTACTTCAGTACGAGCTCCAGCTGCTTTTGCTGCAATGCGACGAATAAGGTGAAGTGTTTTTGTCGAACTCTGTCTGGTTTTACGGAGCCAGTGTGCACCACTGCCGGATTGGTGAATATCGAGACCCAGTATGCGGACCTCAGAAGCCTCAGGGATTGTCACTGCGCCGAGTCTAAATGTAAAGGGGTGCTGCGTGATTCTTGTGCGTCCTTTCTTGTTGGCCACCACAACATAGCTTGATTTTTGGGCGGAAATGTCCAATCCTGCTTTCCGAGCGTAGTTGTTCAGCAGATCAAGGGCATCTTGAAGCTGTTGAGTTTGTCTAGATAGATCTTTATGCACGGACCACAAAGTGACGTCATCCGCATAGATTAAGAACCTCACATCTGGAATCCGATGTAGTTGCCAGGCTAGAGGTATTAGAGCAACGTTGAATAGAAGAGGAGCCAGAACCGAACCTTGTGGGACTCCTCTGTTCGATGTGAAGTATCCTTCTTGCCTTCCATCTACTCTAATCGCAAATGTGCGATTCTGAAGGAAAGAGTAGATGAATCTTATCACCCGCGGTGGAAGTCCCAGGTCGATGAGGTTGGCTATAATGATTGCATGGTCTATATTGTCATAAGCTTTCGTTATGTCTGTTGCTACTACCGTGCGCACAGCGTGACTGTGTGGAGAAACCTGTAAAACATCGTCTGATAACATAGAAAGTCCGTCTTCAGTTCCCAAGTAAGAGCGGAAACCAATTTGAGCAGGATGATATTTATCGTGGCGTTCAAGCCACCAGGAAACTCGTGTGGCCAGCATCTTTTCAGTGAGTTTGCAGACAGTTGAGGTTAGTGAAATTGGGCGTAAAGAGTGCAGGCTATTTGGAGACTTTCCTGGTTTCGGAATCGCGACAACAATTGAATGCTTCCAATCAGGTGGAACGTTTCCAGTCTCCCATACTTTATTAATAGCCTGAAGAAGTGCGTCGAGAGCAGCTCCTTCCATGTTCTTGAAAACCTCATAAGGAATACCATCGGGACCAGGTGTTGTTCGTTGCTTTGAAGTTTCAATCGCCGCTATTAGTTCGGCCATGCTGAAAGGGCTGGATATATCGGGTTTGGAGGTTGTGACAGACTCATCAATTTCGGGGCAGGTTATAGGTGACGCTTGATCATATTTCGGGAAAAACGCTCTAGCAGCGTGTTCTGCAAATTGATGCGGCGAACTCTGCATCGCTAACCTAACGCTCGCTGCAGGGTCAGGTCGCTTATGACCGCGTTCCATTGACCGGAACGTACGCCAAAGTGCTCTGTTTCCAATGCCCGATCCAAGATTCTCGCACCACTCATGCCATCGTCGTCGAGAAAGTTGCTTTTCGTGCTGACGCGCCTTCGCCGCTATATGGTTAGCACGTGCACGGCTACCTGGTGAATCGGGATTCCGCGACGCATACAATTCTGCCTGACGTCGCTTTGCCCAAAGTTGCAAAAGGGTGAGGTCCGGTTGAGGTTGTTCCTCGTCAACTGTGGTTACAGTGGTGTTCCTCCGTAGCAGTTCTTGCAAAGCGGGAAGAATTTCTGAGGGCTCTGAGGGTACTTTATCAATCGATGATTCCCGAAACTTATCCCAATGCGTGACTGTGACTCGTCGTCGAATTTTCTTTATGCACGTTCTGTGCAAACCAATCATTATTGGCATATGATCACTGCCCCATGTATCTGGTTCCACCCGCCACTGCGGCATTCCAGGACCCAACCACCACGTGAGGTCTGGAGCGTTTGTTCTAGATACTGCGGGTACAGCACAGGTAGCCACAGCATGATGGTTCAGCAGTGTAAAAGTGGCATCGCTCATGATGTTTTTAACTTGATATCCTCTTCGGGAGTTGTACTTGTACCCCCATTCTGTATGTGGGGCATTGAAGTCTCCACCCACGAGAATAGGAATTCCCGGGTACGTAGACCGGAGATGGGCTATCCACCCCAAGTTCAAACGTGTGCGCTGCGGTCTGGCGTAGAATGACACTGGAATGACAGGAGTCTTCACTGGTCGTGTCAGGACCCCGACAACTTCTTGATTACCACTACACCATGGCTCCAGGTCAATCACAGTGTGAGCAATATGCGATGATATGTAAACTGCAGCTTTTCCTGGAGCTGAAGCCATTGTAGTAGCACGTCTATCTCTAATAGATGGGTTATGGTACCCATTAAAATTGGATAGGGAGCATAGCTTATTATGCTCTTGAATAAGTAGTAGTGCCCACACATGTAGCTTATTGTATTGAAGCTTGGTTTTAAGTTCTCCTAACTTGGAGTTTAGGCCCCGACAATTCCACTGTAGAATTCCATCCTGTGACAGCAGCTGCAGAGAATTAGCCATGATGCAGGCAATTCTGAATTAGCAGCGTTAGTTGAGCAAGTTGATCTAAAACTGCTGTCCAAACAGCTTGGTTGACCTGTGGTGCCGGACGGGATCCAGGCGTAACGGTGGCATTAGCAGTGGTTGATGCGTCACGTGTCGGTCCTATTTTCTGACGACGCAGAATTACCAATTCTTTATGTTTGCGTAGTCGCTCAATCTCTCTGGCCAGTGCGTCTATCCGAGCGTCAATGTCATCATGGTCATCATCTGACTGATGCAGAGGTTCCGGTAATTTCTGTTTCTTTGTCTGCGACTGCTTGCCACGTTTAAGAACAGAAGAATGCAGTTGTGTTTCTGGGGCTTTTTCTTCTTCTGCCAGGAGCATCTCTGGCTCTTCTGCAAGAACCTCATAACGATTGTGTGTTGTCACTATAGTCGTTTTTGGTATAGCCTTTCGTATCCGTATTGTGGCCTTCTGTTTAGTCGGACAATTTGTGCTTGTCATATCGTGTTCATCAGATTTACATAAGCCACATCGATATCGTGGTTGGCCTTCTGGTGTGAGCTTTTCGGGATCAATAGTACGCTGTGGGCAAAATGCCTGCATGTGTCCACGTTGAAAGCAGCGGTAGCAGAATATTGCTCGAGGGAGGTAGGGTTTAGGTCGCAATATGCAACCATAGTAATAAAACCGTTCTGGGATACATTGAGGGCCCTGTACGGTCACTAAGCATGTACGGCTTTTGCCCATGAATCTAGCTGCGAGCACCCTGTGTGTCGTGGAGGTCAATTCACGACATATTATCTCAGGGGTGTCTTCTGGGTCAATGCCATAGACAACACACCTCTGTATATTAGGGCCCGATGCAAAGTAGCACTGCACAGGCAGGTGTTGATCTTCTGACAGCGGGATAGATGTTAAAGTGCACATTTTCTGCACATCACTGAGAGATGCCAAGTGCACAGTGATCGAGTTGGTAGATTTATATGCTGCGAACCCTTTGTAT
This sequence comes from Dermacentor variabilis, assembly GCF_050947875.1. Lineage (NCBI taxonomy): Eukaryota > Metazoa > Arthropoda > Arachnida > Ixodida > Ixodidae > Dermacentor > Dermacentor variabilis. The sequence continues at coordinate 83,846,751 of NC_134568.1, forward strand.
CCGGTGGTTTCAAGAGATTGGTCGATGGCCCTTTGGACATATTTTGTGGCTACTGAAGTTATGTCGTAGCATGAAAGGGGCCGTATATGAACTCGATATGATTGAGAAGGGGTGGGCGTTGGGTAAGACTGAGAGGGAGCGGGCGTAGGGGAGGCCGTGGAGGAATAGTCTGGGGTGGCCCTTACCTTTTTTGCCGGTTGCTCCGATGCGATGGCGTCTTGTTGAAGCACCTTAATCGACGACCATTTCGTTGAGCCTTGTCAGCATGTAGCCAACTTCCTGACTGAACGCGCCCCCAACATCTTTCCGTATTTTTAAACATTAGCATTCATGGTGCCTGGCCATAGACGTATCGGAGGGTACATAACAGATTATGCGAATGCAACATCTGTAGCTTTATAACCTCAGACAGCAACATAAAGTACTTATCCCGCCCACCATAAGCCTTTCCTGCGTAACAAGATGAATAATTATTGGCAAAGGATGTGGGACATGGTAACAGAAAATAAACTGCATACGACTTAGCCAAAACTAGGGAGCTGAGTGTTAGACAAAAGACCAAGACACTTAGATGTCTTCGTGTGCACTTATAATCGGACAGATGTATGCCACTCACGCACACCCCTGACTATAGACTGTTTCATCGGGTGAGGAGGATAGGGCGCGCGAAGAGCCTTTCCTCCTCTCTGGCTTGGGCGATCCGGCGCGGCGCTGCTTGAAAGTACTGCTGTCGCGTGCTGCGGAACGATTTCGAGATGTCTATATGGTACTTTGTAAAATTTACGCCATGTCCGTTCATATAAGGTCGTCAGGGAAGCCGTTCGGTGCATAGGTAACTACAGTAGGCGGAAATATCTGTTGGGGGCGCAAAAATGTGACGCGCTTTATCAGCCGCGGTGTACGCACATGATTACCAGTCGCGGTGTGTGTATTCGTTGTGAACTATGTTGCTTATATCGGCTTTAATTCAACAAAGAAAACCGGCGTCTCTGTATTATCAGCATGAAATGGTAAATCTGCTCACTATCAGGTCGCTTGGCGTACGGAGTAAAACAAAGCATAAGAGCGCATGCTCGTGCACAGCCCACCTAAGGCAACCACGAAACATCTAAGCGGCAGGCGCTATCAAATATTTGTGATGCACCGGCATCGTTCTCACGCATTTCAAGCCTAGTAGGCTTCAAATTACCATATGTCTACGCTAGCCTTCCTGCATGAGGCCCATGGCGCTGCTCAACACAGCGATCACTGCGGTTGGTGAACCAGCACGATACATATGTAAGCTGTGCGCTTCGGCATTGCCTTTTTGGCCTGTATACAGCCATAATATATGAGAGGGATGGCATAGAAAAAATGCGATGCCTATTTCTGAGGACAAAATTTTCGTAATACGTGTGAGTGCGTCGTAGAGAACGGAACGAACACAACCGAAAAAAATTGGGTTATCAACCTCTTTCTCGAAAAAGCAAGAGAGAACGGGCTAACGCCGCAATTCTACCTCGCATAGTCACGCCGCACAACGTTTATAAATACATAACCCTAATGCCGTATGCTTGGACTATGCGGTATATAGAACAAAGATATCGTAATCCAGTACCTACCACTGCTTAGGACGCTCGCGCAATTCATAAAGAGTCCCTTTGCTGGACAAGCTTAATTCAGACTGTAAGGTATGCTACTATTGCTTGCCAAAACTATTTTATTCAGGGGCGGAAACCTCATCCATCGAACTAAGTAGTCACGCAATGTAACCTGCAGAGAACAGCTTGAATGCTTGTCAAAGTATACCACAGCTCCTATCGTAGCAGAACGGTACCCACGCTGTTACGATCATCGCGTATGTTTTATGGCTCCTAAAACGCAGCTTAGAAATAGAGGATAATACTACAATAAGGTCACATTAGTGATTGGAACATTCAGAAATACATAATTCATCTCCGAGGCTGATTGTAGGCTCAAGTTTGCGCGCACACATCACGCTGCGTGTTCCGTCCACCTTAACGCCAGCAGAAATTCCGGCCATGACGCATTAAACCGCTTCAGCACTTCTCAGAGAACCGTTTACCACGTAGAAGACGCACGTCATACTAAACAGACCGCACGACCGCGAAAACAAACGCCAGAACCTACCGCCGAGCGTATACCTGCCATGCAAGAGACAGATTTCACCCAAGCCAGTATGGCGCTGCTCATAGGCGGCGCCATTGCGTTCACAATATGGCGGCGCCTACGTAAAAACGCTCTATACGCGGCGTGCACGCCGATGGCCGCACCACTGGTGGCGGCCTTGCGCAGAACGCACGGGAGAGGAGCGCGCCGCGCGCCGTAGCACGCCGTAGTTTGTTGCGTCGCTGATAGTGCTTCTCCGTCTTATTTGTGTTTTCAGAGCAAAATAGGCAACACCCTTCGCATGTGTGGGATGGCCAAAGCTTCCGAAGGATGTCGAAGAAGGATTGTTGCAGGGTGGGGGGCTCAAATACCGGCGAAAACGTGCCGGCGATACGGTTCTAATTATTCCCCGCAAAGCCTCATCAGCAGGAGCAACGGTGGCAATGGATCGTCGCTTCGGCGCGAAATTTCTTGTTCTCATCCTTTCCTTTGTCGCTTCGGTGTTTTTTCTTTTTTATTATTATTTTTTTACTCGATTGTAGTTAGACGCGTAAGCGACGAAGTTCGTCTGCAGTGCAACATGCGGTTTAAAGGCATTTCGCTAAAGTTCGGTATGCCCTTTGCCGCTTATATTGTTTTCCGCTTCTTTACCGCGTTGGGCTAGCTAGGCAGCACGACTGCATAAGCGCATTGTGTTGTATGTTAAAGCTACAGAAGTTTGCAAGAACTGAAATTGTTAGTTTTGTGTGGCCCGGTAAATCCTCGCACCAGCTGTCGCGCACTTCATGTTTTTACATCTATTTTATGCGTGGTTTCGCACATGTTTAACTGTTGCTAGTTGCTTCATGCATAACTCTTGATTCTTTTGAGCTGCGAGGTTTTCACCCTGCCTCGTTTGTAAAGGGTATAAATCACGCTGTGTCTTATCGGAATGACACCAGGCAAGTGCTTCTTTAACAGCTTTATTCATTTCGCCCGAGGGCATCTTAGATGTGTAAATGTGTTTCGCCCGAGGGCATCTTAGATGTGGAAATGTGTTTAGAAAATACGTAGCTCAGGGCGAGAATTGCTAATAGTTGCTGCATATGGTATTTTTGTTCCATTTTTCGCTGAATAGTTCGCGTCACGTTTGGTAAGTCATCACACCTTGATGCTGTCTGAGCAGACTTAACACGTCGAGTGATTTGTTTGTTTCACAACGTAGTCGCTTCTTGCAAGTGAATTTTGTACTCAACTGAATTATTTCTTATTATGATTACGCCGCATAGGACTAAACCCGGCCTTGCCGCCAGCGCTGGATCTAATTTGACTGGCGCTGCTCTGCCTTTAAATATATCATGTGGCACCTCTCTTTAGTAACATTTCAAAAAAGTACTGCAACGTTAGACTATAACTTTGTACGTTTCCAAGCAGCTCCCTTAGGGAATTTAAAATTGCAAAAACTGCAGCGCGAACGGCAGTTCATCGGCGGTACAAACACGCGCTTTTATTAACCCGTGCGTTTGGTGGCTTCGTTGATTATAGTGTACGCGTTTCTATCAATAAATTCGCAATTATTTTTCTTCAGGCGACTTTCACTACACTTATTCGGCGGCGTCACATGTATTCATCGGCAGAAAAATCACAACGGCATATGCAGACATCGCACCGTGCGGATTTGTTATCTAAGTCTGCACTAACGACGGGTGCTTATTATTGAGGTACAGAAGCAGCATTACGGAAAGGGTAGAATTAAAAAAAAAACACGGTCGAGACATCGCATTAGTCAACAAAATTTGTCGGCTAGTTTACATGAGCTCCACTTCATGTAAATGGTCTTCATGGCGTTTGTCTGCGGGACGCACCTGGCGCGTATGTGGACCATGTTGCCCCAAACACCGGTAACATCTTCTTCATACCCGCTCCCACAGAGGTCTGCGTCTTACCTACAGCTGTCACCGCAGTAGAAGCAGTCTGGCGCCCGAACAAAGGACAAATCGCAGCCGCGAACTTCAGTCACCCTTGCTGCAAAGCGTTGTCGTGTGCTACTGCTCCCGCGCGTATTGTTGGAAGCGCCCGCTAGGTGGCTATCAGTGGCGCCTCTATAGGCGGTGCACGAGGCCTATAGCAGTGATCCTCCGATTTGTAGTGAGTTGGTGCGATACTGACGGTCCTCCACGTTCTTATGAGTGGCGGGAAATCAAATCGGGAAGAAAAAATTTTCTTTCGTATTAGTGACATTTTCCTTTATACACCCTTAATTGTTCCTTAACAGTACCCTACTTTTTAATTGTAGGACAGTCGGAGTTTTTAACCGAAGCCAACACACTTTCACTGTGATATTTTCGAGTTATTTGTACACAACCACCCCTGGAGGTTCTAGCTGCGATGTGATGTCGTTAGAACAGGTTTGCCCCTTATTAATAAGGGCACTCTGGATTTATATTCAAGCAGTGTTGAAAGTTATTTATAAAATATTAATATGCAATTAGCCATTACATACACCATGTTCATTTCCACATTTTAACGCATATGTTTTAGGCGTTTTAGAATTTTAAGATGATTTTAGACCCCTTAGTATACAGCCACATTACATATACTGCCATTAAAACTGTCCTGTTCATAACATAAGAACAGTATTACATAGAACCTTGTAAAAACATCGTCCTGGCGCTGTTTGGTCACACCTTGACCTTGAGGCAACAAACAACATTACGTCAGCATCAAGCATAAGCCTTCCGAGAAGTCTGGCTGTGCTTTTAGAGCGCGCCCGTTCCTGCGGCGAGCGTCGGCCTCGGTGTCGGTGTAACCGAGCGAACGAGCACAGCGACAGATGAAAGCGAACGCGGAACGCAGTTGGGGGGGGGGGGGGGTGAAAGACGCCAGGAGGAAAGCGGAAGGGAGAGTGGAGCGCCACCAGGGGCTCCATGCTCGACACCAGGGGCGCTATTCTGGACATTCCGCCATTTTCTTCGATGCATGACGTAGGCGCGACGCAAACAAAATGGCTCTGGTGGCCCCGTTTTGCTTACGTAACGTGACGCCAACTTGACGTTTCGCCTAAGAAACTGAAATGAAGGCACTGAATATAGCGTTATCGGTAAAGCAAAAAAGTTTTCTTCCGCAGTAAAAATAAAGCAGCTATCTCAAAGCGTATGATTATTCCGTCGAAAACGCTTCTCGCTTCCGTCGTCTGCTTCAATAGCTAGGATGCATGTCCCCGGAAAATGGAATGAATCATCGCATGTTCGCGCCAACGCGCTTGTTTTCTTGCTTGAGACAACATACGCGACCTACCAGTGGTGATGCGCGTACGTTCTAGGCAACTTATCGCTATTGTTGGGAACTCAGCGCTGACGCCCGTTGTTGCACCTGGGTCGCAAGCCCCAAGGGTAGCGTTGGCCTGGCGGCCTGGGGTACAACTGGAAGCATTCGAAGGTCCCGGCAAAGCATGAGTCGACTGGTAACAGAACAACTTGTTTATTCTAACATCACATAAGAGCGGGCGGTCAGGTCGACCGAAGTGGAGAGACGGGAGAGCACGTTACTCAACAGAAGAAATCGGAGCCTCTCTTGGCGTCCGGGGGCAGCTGCTTTTATACTCTCGCAGTTGAGGGCAAGAAGGAACGCCTCTATAGACGCGCACGTGACTGTGCCGCTCGGGCACGTTGGGATGAGTAGGTGGCGCATCCACCGGGCCGGCGCCGCTCGGGCACGTTGGGATGAGTAGGTGGCGCATCCACCGGGCCGGCGCCGCTCGGGCACGTTGGGACGCGTAGGTGACGCATCCGCCGGGCCGGCGCCGTCAGACCTCCTCGCTTCACAGTTGGGGGAGCTCCTCTCCCCGGCTGCCGCGCTTCGACAAGCGTGGGCACCAACATGCACACACACACACACACGCACATGAAGACACGTGGCATTGGAACATGCCTGGACGCGCTTGGCGGGGAGGCGTAGCGGCGGCGCCGAACGGGCCAAAATGTCTGCCGCTTTGAACGAAGACCCGGCGTCCGTTGCATCCGCGCCGGCTATACCGCGCGTCGTAGGCGAAACGTAACAGACCGCCCCGCCGGGGGAAGGAGATCCCGATGGTCAGGGGACTGCATCCGCTGTCCGGAGGGATGTCGCTCGATGATGCTCATAACCGAAGTCGGGCGTCCCTCGACGTTTCTTGAGCGCAGCGCACAGAGAAGGCCTCGTTCTCTCGTTCAGGTTCACACAGGACACTGCAAAGTGACTTCGGGAGAGTTCACATTTTTGTTCTCGTTCCCGGCAAGCGTTAGAACTACGCCGAAACTCAACCGCTCAGTCAGTAAGCACGGCACAACCCTCACTAAGCCCTGCCAGGCTCTTTCCCCTTCTATACCACTGCCTAGTTCCTTACAGTAGTCTAGCAGCACTCAGAACGCGTCCACAAATTTGAAAATTGCACTAGAAAGCACATCATCACTTTGAAACACTACACAAAAGCAATATGTTAAAAATCCTGCCTCAGGAAGAAAAACATTAGTGACAAACAATTTTGAGGCTGATTCCTACGTTAGGGGCTTCGACTTAAGCCATCGGCGTTACCGTTGAGACTCCCCTTTTTGTAACGCACCTCAAAGGAATATTGTTGCAAAGCGAGGCTCCAGCGCAGGAGGCGGCCATTTTTGGGAGAGATGGTCTGCAGCCATTGGAGAGGGCAGTGATCCGTCTCAATGATAAACCTCGAGCCGGCTAGATAGCATGACAATTTCTGAACGGCCCACACGAGACACGCACACTCTTTCTCGGTGGCGCTATACGCCTGCTCACGACTGGTCAGCTTACGACTAGCATACAGGATGGGGTGTTCCACTTCTCCATTTTCCCGTTGGCACAGTACAACGCCCATGCCTCGCTCACTAGCATCGCACTGAACTACGAACCCTTTTGTGTAGTCTGGCGATCGTAGCACAGGCTGGCTTGTTAGGGCACCCTTTAGGGCGCTAAAAGCTCTTTCCTTTGTCTCGTCCCAGACGACTGTTTGCGGCTCTGTCTTTCTTAGAGCATCCGTCAGGGGAGCCCCGATATCAGAGTACCTGGGGATGTACCTCTGATAGTAGCCGGCGACACCTAAGAACGACCGAATATCGGTCTTCGTGCGCGGTTGCGGGAAGTCTCGCACAGCGGCCACCTTTATTTCAGAGGGGCGACGACGACCCTGACCAATCACGTGACCGAGGTAGACAACCTCGGCCTGTGCTAACTGGCACTTAGGAGCCTTGACTGTCAAGCCCGCTTCGCGCAGGCGGGTTAGCACTGCCCGCAAGTGTGCCATATGCTCAGACCAGGATGCGGAGAATATCGCTACGTCGTCTAAATACGGTAAAGCGAATTCTTGCTGTCCCCGCAACACTTTATCCATGAGGCTTGAAAAACAGTATGGCGCGTTCTTCAAACCAAAACTCAACACTTTAGGACGGAATGTTCCCATTGGTGAAATGAACGCCGCATACCTACTAGCCTCTTCTGTAAGTGGAACCTGCCAATAACCCCTGACAAGATCTAGGGTGGAAATAAACTGAGCGCTACTAACTTTCTCAAGGCGCTCCTCGATGTTAGGGATCGGATAAATTTGATCCTTAGTGATGGAATTAAGCCTGCGGTAGTCGACGCAAGGACGAGGTTCCTTGCCCGGTACCTCAACTAAAATCAAAGGGGAGGTATAATCACTCTCACCAGCCTCAATAACACCGAGCTGTAGCATTTTCTTTACCTCAGCCTCCATAATATCGTGCTGGCGGGGTGACACCCGGTACGCCTTGGATCGTACTGGCTCTGGGGAGGTAAGTTCTATATCATGAGTAAGTACAGAAGTCCTACCAGGCCCCTCAGAGAACAGACCTTGAAACTCTTGTAAGAGCTGGTGCAGTTCGGTTTTCTGCTCAGGCGACAGCGGTGCTTTACTGATAAGGTCACTAATGACTTGACCGGTGTCTTCCCTGTTCGTCACTGAGCCTAGTCCCGGAAGCTCGACCGGAAGCTCTTCAGGAACGTTTACCATCATGCACACTACTGCTTCCCTTTGTCTATAAGGTTTGAGCAGATTACAGTGGTAAACTTGCTGTGCTTTCCGCTTTCCTGGCAGACTCACCACGTAGTTAACGTCCGACAGTTTCTGAACAATTCGTGCTGGGCCCTCCCACTGCACGTCTAGTTTGTTGTTTAGCGATGTGCGCAATATCATGACCTCATCGCCCACCTCAAAACGACGGGCCCTGGCTGTCCGATCATAATAAACCTTGGCCCTCTGCTGGGCCTTTGCCATTGCTTCACCTGACAACTCCTGTGCCCTTCTTAAGCGTTCGAGGAGCTTAAGCACGTACTCCACCACGACTGGGTCGTCGCCCCTGCCTTCCCATGATTCTCGAAGCATGCGAAGCGGAGATCGCAGCGAGCGACCGTACACCAGCTCAGCTGGCGAAAACCCCGTAGCCGCATGCGGCGCGGTCCTTAATGCAAACATCACCCCAGGCAGACACAGCTCCCAGTCAGTTGGATGTTCAAAACACAATGCTCTCAGTACGCGCTTCATGACGGAGTGGAGCTTCTCAACGAAATTCGATTGTGGGTGGTACACTGAGCTGTGTAACAGCTTTACCCCACACCTTTCAAGAAAGGCTGTCGTCAAAGCGCTCGTAAACACCGTGCCCTGATCTGACTGGATTTCCGCAGGAAAACCAACTCGCGCAAATATGGACAGTAGTGCATTGACTATGTCAACTGAGCTGAGTTCTTTAAGCGGCACTGCTTCAGGGAACTTTGTCGCTGGGCAGATCACAGTCAAAATGTGTCTGTACCCCGTGGTTGTTACCGGCAGAGGTCCCACTGTATCAATAACGAGCCGTCTAAAAGGCTTCGTAATGATAGGTACCAATTTCAACGGTGCCCTCGATTTGTCCCCTGGTTTGCCCACCCGCTGACAGGTGTCACATGTCCTCACGAAGTGGTCTGCGTCCCGAAAACACCCTGGCCAATAGTACTCTTGCAAGAGACGGTCCTTAGTTTTCTTAACTCCTAGGTGTCCGGACCACGAACCCTCGTGCGACAAGCGCAACAGATTCTGACGGTAGCACTGAGGAACGATCAGCTGATCGAACTCCACTCCCCTGCGGTCTAGATACTTCCGGTACAGGACCCCACCTCTTTCCACAAAGCGAGCATTTTTCTTGGCGATACCTTCCTTGACATTGCAGCGCACGTTTTCTAGGCTGCCATCCTTCTTTTGCTCGGCTATCAAAGCCGACCGGCTGACTTTTAGCAACCTATTAAGTCCGTCTGACATAGGCGCGATGAGCAAATCTGCAGATAGCTCTTCTAACTTTCCCGCATCGATAATTTCCTCTCCAGTATCTGGTGCCTTTAACGTTACAGGCTCAATTTTATTCAGTTCGGGCGTGCTCTGAATATCAGCTTGCTGCGCCTCTGACCCTTTCTCATTGTTCGACAACGTCGGCCCCGCAACTACCGCCTTTGCAGCGAGCTCCCGAACCTTCGATCAGGTTAATGCCTAAACGCTAGCCTCACCAAACAAAAGCCCCTTCTCGCGCAGGAGGTGATCGGACCTGTTCGAAAATAGGTACGGGTACTGGGGGGGCAGCATAAATGACACTGCGGCCTCCGTCTCAAGTGCTCCGAAAGGTCCTTCAATAAGCACTTTTGCTACGGGCAGACACACGCTGTGAGTTTCCACGGCTTGCTTGATCCATGCGCACTCGCCCGTGAACATATCGGGTTCTACGTAGGAGGGGTGAACTACATCCATCGTAGCTGCGGAATCGCGAAGCACTCGGCACTCTTTCCCGTTCACGAGGAGGTCTCGCATGTAAGGCTCGAGAAGCTTCATGTTCTCGTCAGTGCTGCATAATGACAAAAACACGACTTTTGTTTTTGTTTCTGGACACTGCGCCGAAAAGTGACCCGGCTTCTGGCACGTATAACACACGCGCGCTTGCCTCATCTCGAACCGCTTTCTGCGTTCGGCTTCGGCTGCCGCCGTCTCCTTACGTTCGGTCGCACTGCTTTCACTCGCATCCGCACTACGTGTGTCCCCCCTTTGCTCTCCTGGGTGTGAACTTTGGCCTCTCAAACTTCGAGCCAAATTCACCCTTTTGACCGTCCTTAGCTCCGCGAGCCAGAGGCGTCACAAACTCCTCGGCTAGCTCAGCGGCTTTAGCCACCGTACAAACGTCTGGCCTATCCAAGACCCAGTACCGCACGTTCTCAGGTAACCGACTATAAAACTGTTCTAGCCCGAAACACTGCAGAACTTTATCGTGGTCACCAAACGCTTCCTCTTCTTTGAGCCACTCCTGCATGTTTGACATAAGCCTGTAGGCAAACTCTGTATATGACTCACTTCTGCCTTTCTCATTTTCCCGAAACTTCCGACGGAACGCCTCCGCTGACAGCCTGTACTTCTTTAGCAGACTCGATTTCACTTTGTCGAAATCCTCTGCCTCCTCTCTATTCAAGCGAGCGACTACGTCGGCCGCCTCGCCGGGTAACAAAGTGAGCAAGCGCTGTGGCCACGTTTCCCGAGAGAACCCCTGCTTCTCGCACGTTCGCTCAAAGTTAATCAGGAACAAACCAATGTCCTCTCCAAGCTTAAACGGCCGCATCAGGTCAGTCATTTGAACAATACTCGTTCTCCTGCACCGTGTGCCTGACTTCCATTACGAGCGCGTTCGATCTCTATCTCGAGACGCTTCATTTCCAAAGCGTGTTGACGGTCGCGCTCTTGTTGCTCTCGCTCTTTCTGTTCTTTAAGTTCGCGCTCCTGTCTTTTTGACCTCTCCTCAATAGTCTCAAGGCATTCCGACAGCTCGTCATCCTCAGCTTCTAACTCAAGAATAGCCCTTAGCAGTTCTGGTTTTCTGAGTTTGTCTGAGACATCCAGACCCAACTCTCTTGCAAGCTCCAGCAATTTCGGTTTGCGCAACGACTTCAAATCCATGGCTGCTCTGAATGCTGCTTTCTCTACTGCCTATTATTGTCTTGCCGCAAACTAACCCGGCAGCAACGACAACCACAATTACCAGCTCTGTTTCTGACACTAACAAAAGCCTGGCAAAACTCAGAAGAAGAAAGTCCCGCACTCACCAAACCTCGCAGCCAAGAATTCAGCGCAGTCGTTCCGCTGCCGGCAACCAGTCATCACACAGGGCTCATTGCACTGCTCCCGGATGGTCGTTGTGCTGCTCAGCATACAGTCAACTGCATATCTTCGCTGCTGGCCTCCGTTGTCGCGATCTCACCGCTGGCAGACAGTTGTTGGAACTCAGCGCTGACGCCCGTTGTTGCACCTGGGTCGCAAGCCCCAAGGGTAGCGTTGGCCTGGCGGCCTGGGGTACAACTGGAAGCATTCGAAGGTCCCGGCAAAGCATGAGTCGACTGGTAACAGAACAACTTGTTTATTCTAACATCACATAAGAGCGGGCGGTCAGGTCGACCGAAGTGGAGAGACGGGAGAGCACGTTACTCAACAGAAGAAATCGGAGCCTCTCTTGGCGTCCGGGGGCAGCTGCTTTTATACTCTCGCAGTTGAGGGCAAGAAGGAACGCCTCTATAGACGCGCACGTGACTGTGCCGCTCGGGCACGTTGGGATGAGTAGGTGGCGCATCCACCGGGCCGGCGCCGCTCGGGCACGTTGGGATGAGTAGGTGGCGCATCCACCGGGCCGGCGCCGCTCGGGCACGTTGGGACGCGTAGGTGACGCATCCGCCGGGCCGGCGCCGTCAGACCTCCTCGCTTCACAGTTGGGGGAGCTCCTCTCCCCGGCTGCCGCGCTTCGACAAGCGTGGGCACCAACATGCACACACACACACACACGCACATGAAGACACGTGGCATTGGAACATGCCTGGACGCGCTTGGCGGGGAGGCGTAGCGGCGGCGCCGAACGGGCCAAAATGTCTGCCGCTTTGAACGAAGCCCCGGCGTCCGTTGCATCCGCGCCGGCTATACCGCGCGTCGTAGGCGAAACGTAACACTATCTCGTGAAACGCAAGTGACTCAGCCCGACTCGGCTGGCTGAGAAACGGCCGAATATCACCGATAGCGTTGCGCGCGCCAGAGATATCCACTAGCGCGACGCAAGCGCCGCTGCTGCCATCTCTTGTTCATTTCGCTGGTTACTCGCATCGCGGGAGGAAACTTCAAGGCGCCGCCTTGCGGACATTTCTTTTTATAAATTAGAAAGAGGGCGTTGTCATAACTTCTGATTGTGCGAAAAGGCATTAATCTTGATTACAATACAAATGCAGCAGTGAAAAGTGGACAACATTGCCGAAAGTTTGCTATGTTCAACCAATATTATTTCGTATAAACGCGTTCTTTTAAAAAATGATGGCCCCAGACACAAATGCCAACACCACCCGAGAGCGATGCAAATACTATGAGTACGCGTTATGAACAAAAAATTTTTGTGGCGCCAAACGACGGGGAAAATGTGGCGATACGCATTCCTCTCGGCTGCCATTGCATATGGCTGCTCATTAGCATAACTCGCGCGGCTCGTCGCAGCAAAAATTATGGTGGAAAATCTCAGCAATGGCGGCCCAGCGCAACGTCACGCATCGTCAAAATGACGTTTACGAAACAGCCCTTCCTGTGACGCTCCTCACGAAATATTCCTTCAGCCAATCAGAAAGCTGGCATGGCGCATACCTTGGATCGCCACCACATATTCGCGCAATTGCAGATGCATTGCACTGGCTTCTGCACGCTACCGCTCACATTCTTTTTGAAGCGCTAACATCGCTATATATCTGCCAAGGACCAAAAAAATGTATTAGTCCATAAAATTTGCAGCACGACATCACGTTTCGTCATCTTGATGAAAATGCGAAATGACACTTCGCAAAACTTCCGTTTCCCGGCACAAATTTCAAGGCACGTGAGCTCTCCACAGCCAATCAGAGTGTAAACATGGCGGATAATGGCAACCGTGCAGCCGCGATGCGTGTCGAGAATAGCACCCCAGAGGTGGCCAAACGGCGCCGACGCGCCACGCATTACGCGACGGCGCTCGAGGTGCCGCCGCTTTGCGTCAGGTGGCAGCAGGGGTAGTCTGGGCCGATTTCTCCGCCGTACATGAAAGTGCGTAGCCGGCGGGCGTCGCGAGCGTTCAAACTGTTTTTAAAGCGAAAGCTTTACTGGCCGCCAACTTGCGGTTTTGCCGTGGCGGTGCTCCGAGGAGGCACATGACGCCACAATGCGCGCCTCGCCGCGGATATTTCTCTCTCGCTCCCTAGTCACTACTGCGCATGCGCCACTAGTAGCACCGAGCCACAGGTGTTCCGCCGCTGCGCAGCGCCGCGCCGCTGTTCGGTATGACGTCACACCGCGCTCCTCGTCGTTGCGCTCGCCTCCGCTCTCTTCGCCAACTGTGTCGCATGCTTGATAACATGTCGGAGGATGGAAAAGGAGAGCTCGCGTGCGCCGCAAGCACAGTTGAGGCGGAAGTATGTACGGCGACAATTCTGATAAGCAGGAGGAGGCCTGGAATCGACATTGGAAAGAGATGAAGAGGAAACGAATCGCCCATGAAAAAGACGGACAGCGCGCCGAACGACTGGTTAAACGCCGCTACATAGCTAGACAACCAGACTAACCTGTACTTGCAATCAAGATTGACCAAGCCTAACCATGCTATGTCTTTGCTTTCGCTACGTATATCCTGGCATAGCCGAGCTAAGCCACTGCCAATTTTTACGTCTCAGACGTTTGTGAAAGAGCTTCGCGTCGTAGTTCCGTACACCAGAGAGGTCTTCAAAAACACTGAATATATAGTTACCGTCGCTTAAACCGGACTTTTCGCGCGGATTTACGCTTGCAGCTTTACTTGAGACGCGTCGTTTATGCCTTGTTTATTTGATTGTTTTATTTCTTTATTTTGCTGGATACAGATGGGTTCTGAGAACTATACGGTGACGAATGCTTCATTGCCAAGTGAATCACGTTTGAAACGAATATCTTTTTTGATATGTTACGATCAAGTACATCTGGTTCTTGTTCCTCATTACAATATAGTAATATCCTTTATTAGCGTGTATGACCACGCAGAAACAGCATCTACTGCCTTCCCAAAGTGTCAAGCAATATATATATATATATACTATAAAAGAGATTTATTGGGGTTCGTAGCGACCGCCGGTCCTAGGATGCACCGAGCAGTTCCCGAGCTCGAGCCTCTGCTGCGCGCTTGATGCTGCTGACTCTGTGCGCACGTTCGTCATCTTCCTTACAATGGCCCCGCGGAGATAAAGGAGCCATCCTGGCGGCTTAGTTTTCTGGAAGGACGGTAGAATGGTGATACGGCTTGAAACGCTGAACGCGAACGACTTCGCGGTTACGACGTCCCATGTCGGACGGCGGCGTTAGCGGCTCAACCAGGTAATTGACGGGTGATGTTCTCTCGAGAACGTGGTATGGCCCGTCGTACTTCGGAAGGAGTTTTGAAGCGAGCCCAGGCGTGCGGTGTGGCACTAACAACCAAACGAGAGCGTCCGGGAGAAAAGTGGGAGTCGAGTTCTGGGCATCGTGAACAGCTTTTTGACGGTTCTGGTCGTCCGTGGTGAATCGGCGGGCCAGCTGGCGACATTCCTCGGCGTGTCTGGCGGCTTCCGAGATCGGCCGGCATTCAGATGGGTCCGGCCGGTAGGGCAGAATGGTGTCAATTGTGTGCGAAGGATGACGGCCGTAAAGAAGGTAAAAGGGTGACAATCCGGTAGTGGCCTGAGTCGCGGTGTTGTAGGCTTAGGTGACAAACGGAAGAACTAGGTCCCAATTAGAGTGATCAGGTGAGACATACATGGCGAGCATGTCACCAAGAGTTCGATTAAAGCGTTCCGTGGTACCGTTAGTCTGTGGACGATAAGCAGTGCACTTACGATGAACAATGGCGCATTCAGCAAGCAGTCGTTCGATGACTTCGGATAAGAAGGCGCGGCCTCTGTCGCTTAAAAGTTCACGTGGACCTCCGTGACGAAGGAGAAAACGACGAAGTATGAAATTGGCGACCTCCTGCGCTGTAGCATTTGGTAGAGCAGCAGTCTCCGCATAACGGGTTAAGTGGTCTACCGCAACGATTATCCACCTGTTGCCGGTAGGAGTCAACGGAAGTGGCCCGTAGAGATCTATGTCCACGCGATCAAAGGGTCGGGATGGGCATTGTAAAGGCTGGAGTTCACCGGCGGAGTTGTGCGGTGGCGCTTTGCGGCGTTGGCACTCATGACAAGAGCGGACGAACTTTCGAACGAAATTGTACATTCCGCGCCAGTAATAGCGGTGTCGAAGTCTTTCGTAGGTCTTGAAGACTCCCGCGTGGCCACACTGAGGGTGGACATGGAACGAGGAGCAGAGCTCTGATCGCAAGATTCTCGGAATGACGAGTAACCAGGTGCGTCCCTCTGGGGCATAGTTGCGTCGATATAGTAGCTGGTCTCGAATCGCAAAATGCTGAACTTGGCGCCGAAGCGTACGTGACGCCGGAACTTTCGACGCATCCGAGAGAAGGTATAGCAGAGATGCAGTGCAGGGATCATTACGCTGTGCAGCAGCGATAGTGTCAACGTCCAGAGAGGATAATGTACACTCGCAGGCGGGGTCGTCACTGGCCTTCGGGTGAAGCGGCGATCGGGATAGCGCGTCATCATCGGAGTGCTTTCGCCCGGAACGGTAAACCACGCGGATGTCATATTCTTGGATTCGCAATGCCCAGCGGGCAAGGCGGCCCGATGGATATTTGAGCGTCGACAGCCAACATAGTGCGTGGTGGTCGGTCACTACGTCAAACGATCGGCCGTATAAATATGGGCGAAACTTGCCAAGCGCCCACACAATGGCCAAACAGTCCTTTTCTGTAACGCTGTAATTCGTCTCCGCCTTGGTTAACGTGCGACTCGCGTATGCGACGACGTATTCTGTGTGGCCAGGTTGACGCTGTGCCAACACAGCGCCAAGGCCTACACCGCTTGCATCGGTATGGATTTCGGTTGGCGCTTGAGGGTCAAAATGGCGAAGAATGGGTGGCGTCCTGAGAAGACGGCGCAATGTTTTGAAGGCGTCGTCACACGCTGGAGACCATGATGAGAGATCTCTAGCGCCGCCAAGGAGCTGCGTGAGGGGCGATATAATTGACGCAAAATTTCGAACGAATCGCCGGAAGAAAGAGCAGAGGCCGATAAAACTGCGTAGCTCTTTCATAGTGGTAGGTTTTGGGAAAGCAGTAACAGCACGTAGTTTCTCGCGATCCGGGCGAATGCGCTCCTTTGACACGACATGGCCTAAAATTGTGAGCTGACGAACAGCAAATCGACACTTCTTCAGGTTAAGTTGCAACCCGGCGTTGGTCAAGCAAGTGAGTACGTGCTGGAGGCGGAGCAGGTGCGTTGCGAAATCATGGGCGAACGCCACAATGTCGTCGAGATAGCAAAGACAGATTTTCCATTTGAGGCCACGCAGAACATTATCCATCATTCTTTCGAACGTAGCAGGTGCGTTGCAAAGTCCGAAAGGCATGGCGGTGAATTCATACAAGCCGTCTGGTGTAACAAAGGCAGTTTTTGGGCGATCGGCCTCTGCCATCGGAACCTGCCAATAGCCTGACCGCAAATCCAGCGAAGAAAGGAACTCAGCTCCCTGCAAACAGTCCAGGGCATCATCGATGCGTGGTAATGGGTAGACGTCCTTCAGCGTGATCTTGTTCAGCCGTCGAAAATCAACACAGAAGCGGATGGAACCGTCTTTTTTTGTGACGAGGACCACGGGAGGGGCCCATGGGCTTTGGAAAGGTTGAATGACGCCTCGACGGAGCATGTCATCGACCTGGTCTGCAATGACGCGACGTTCTGTAGCGGACACGCGATATGGTCTTTGTCGCAGCGGTGAGTGAGAGCCAGTGTCGATGTAATGCTCGACCGTCGATGCACGGCCAAGAGATGTTTGCGCAACGTCGAAAGAACGGCGGAAGTGCTGAAGGACTGCGAGAAGTTGAGATCGCTGCGAGTGCGTCAGATCTTCGGCGATGAATGGGCTGAACACACCAGTCCATGTTGAGTTGGGTACGGAGAGGGCACTCAGTTCATGGACGACAGTAGAAGGCACTTCGTCAAAGACGGAGACAATTCGTGTTGAATCGACCGACTCGACATAACCAAGGCATTCGCGGCGGAGCAGTGATAGCGGCGACGAAAGATGATTGTAAATGGGCATCGTGCTGACACCGGCGGCAAGGTCAAGAGCTGCAAAGGGCAAAGGAAGCGCTTTTCTGGTAACAAAGTGATGAGAGGGCATGAAGAAGACCGTCCCGTTGGATATGGTACTACATAAGACTGGTACGAATGCTGAAGAGCACGGGGGAATACAGGTGTCTTCTTTCACGATAATTTTAGCGGCAGGATGAGCATCGACGGAGGCCAGGTCACCAAGGTGGAAAAGTTCATTCTCAGGCCGAGCGCAATTGATGATGGCATTGTGGCGTGAGAGAAAATCCCATCCTAGAATAACGGCGTGGGAGCACGATGAAAGAACTATGAATTCAATCGTGTACAAAACGTCCTGTATGGTCACACGGGCAGTACAAGCAGCGGTAGGGCAAATGGGTTGAGCACTCGCCGTTCGAAGCGACAATCCAGACAGAGACGTCGCGATCTTACGAAGCGAACGGCAAAACCTGGCATCCATAACTGAAATAGCGGCGCCGGTATCGACGAGGGCGACTGTGGCGACATTTTCGATAAACACATCAATGACATTGGCAGGTAAAGGAGGAGGACTTCGGCATGTCGACACTTGCGCAGTGTCGACATGCCGAAACTAGACGACGCAGGAACTGCGTCGTCTAGTTTCCCTCTTCGTTAGAGACGGGTCGTCAACGCATATGGGAAAGCGATCGGGGACGCGGATCGGAGGCGTTCGAAGCGAGGACGGCGATCAGTCTGGGAGCGAGCTCGTGATGGGTCGAAGGGTCCGTAAGGCGAATTGAATCAGGCGGCACATAGAGCGCTCGGCGATCGTCATCGAACGCCTGCGATCGGCGGCGGCAGAACCTTGCGACATGACCGGGACACCTACATGCGAAGCAGATAGGGCGATTGTCCGGCGTATGCCACGGGTGAGCGATGGCAGTGGTGGTCCAGGGGTTGGGAGGGCGGTGCACAGGCTGCTGGAAGCGACGCACGGGCACAGTGCGAGGGGCCATTGCAGCAACTGTAGCATACGTGACTGGTGTAGTCACGACATCCTGCTGGTGAACAGCCGGCAGCGCTTCTGCGACCTCTTCATGGATCACGTTACGGAGATGAGACGGTAAAGTGCTGGCAGACTCCTGAGTGACGGACACCAGAGATAGCTGTCGTGCGACTTCTTCGCGGACGAAGTCCTTGATTTGGGTTATCAGGGATGCTTGTTCTGGGCCGGTGGTCAGGCTGCAGAGTGACGCCGCATTTGGTGTGGGATGTCGCCTTGTCAGAGCTCGCAGCTTACGTAATTCATCATAGCTCTGGCACAAGCTGATGACGTCGTCAACAGTGCGCGGGTCCTTGGCCAGAAGCATCTGGAACGCGTCATCATCGATTCCCTTCATGACGTGCTTGATGTTTTCCGCTTCCGTCATGGCAGCTTTCACGCGCCTGCACAAAGCTAGCACGTCTTCTATATAGCTGGTGAATGTCTCACCCGTGTCCTGTGCGCGTGTACGCAAACGCTGCTCGGCTCGGAGTTTCCTGACGGCGGGTCGGTCAAATACTTCCGTAATCGACGTCTTGAACGCCGACCACGTTCGGATATCCTTCTCATGATTTCTGAACCATAGACTGGCCGCGCCCGCGATGTAGAATGATACGTAAGCCAGTTTGTCCGACTCATTCCATTTGTTGTGAACGCTCACCCGTTCGTAGGACGACAGCCACTCTTCAACGTCGTTGTCGTCGGTTCCGCTGAAGATAGGAGGCTCCCATTGGCGAACGGTGCCAGCGCAAGGGGCGGGTGGCGATGGAAGAGTCTGCTGGTCGGTGTCCGGCATGGTGGAGGGTAGCGTCGGAGAACGGAGTTCCAGGATGGTTGAATGGAACGTTACCCCGCACGGCTCCACCACTTATAAAGGAGATTTATTGGGGTTCGTAGCGACCGCCGGTCCTAGGATGCACCGAGCAGTTCTCGAGTTCGAGCCTCTGCTGCGCGCTTGATGCTGCCGATGCTGCTGAATCTGTGCGCACGTGCGTCATCTTCCTTACGATATATATATATATATATATATATATATATATATATATATATATATATATATATATATATATATATATATATATATATATATATCATCATCATCATCAGCCTAGTTACGCCCACTGCAGGGCAAAGGCCTCTCCCATACTTCTCCAACTACCCCGGTCATGTACTAATTGTGGCCATGTTGTCCCTGCAAACGTCTTAATGTCATCCGCCCACCTAACTTTCTGCCGCCCCCTGCTACGCATCCCTTCCCTTGGAATCCAGTCCGTAACCCTTAGTGACCATCGGTTATCTTCCCTCCTCATTACATGGCCGGCCCATGCCCATTTTCTTTTTCTTGATTTCAACTAAGATGTCGTTTACCCGCGTTTGTTGCCTCACCCAATCTGCTCTTTTCTTATCCCTTAACGTCACACCCATCATTCTTCTTTCCATAGCTCGTTGCGTCGTCCTCAATTTCAGCAGAACCCTTTTCGTAAGTCTCCAGGTTTCTGCCCCATATGTGAGTACTGGTAACACACAGCTGTTATACACTTTCCTTTTGAGGGATAGTGGCAACCTGCTGTTCATGATTTGAGAATGCCTGCCAAACGCACCCCAGCCCATTCTTATTCTTCTGGTTATTTCAGTCTCATGATCCGGATCTGTGGTCACTACCTGCCCTAAGTAGATGTAGTCCCTTACCCCTTCCAGTGCTTCGCTACCTATCGTAAACTGCTGTTCTCTTCCGAGCCTGTTAAACATTACTTTAGTTTTCTGCAGATTAATTTTTAGACACACCCTTCGGCTTTGCCTCTCCAGGTCAGTGAGCATGCATTGCAGTTGGTCCCCTGAGTTACTAAGCAAGGCAATATCATCAGCGAATCTCAAGTTATTAAGGTATTCTCCATTAACTCTTATCCCCAAATCTTCCCAATCCACGTCTCTGAATACCTCCTGTAAACACGCTGTGAATAGCATTGGAGAGATCGTATCTCCCTGTCTGACGCCTTTCTTTATAGGGATTTTGTTGCTTTCTTTGTGGAGGACTACGGTGGCTGTGGAGCCGCTATAGATATCTTCCAGTATCTTTACATATGGCTCATCTACACCCTGATTCCGTAATGCCTCCATGACTGCTGAGGTTTCGACTGAATCAAACGCTTTCTCGTAATCAATGAAAGCTATATATAACGGTTGGTTATATTCTGGCGACCTCATCCCCTTCACCTCTCATGGTCGTGGCATCGTGTGTGCTACCTCATCCCATTCACCTTCTCTTGGTCCTGGTATCGTGTGTGCTACCTCATCCCCTTCACCTTCTCTTGGCCGGACCACACGGCGCCGTGGAGGTCATTCACGCGACCTTCTCCCCGGATTCGTCGAAAAGAGGATCGACTTCTCCTTCCGTGCTCGGTATTGCAGGAGGAGGGGCCCTCTCTCCGTGCCTGTCACGTGTCATCGACGGAAGCAAGATGCCGCCCACACTTGTAGAGAGCCTATTTAAGGGGCTCCGAAATGTACTTTGATATACTTCATACTATAGACTTCATACTTCATGCTCTTCTTATTTTCTTTCAACTACCTTTGAATAAACAGTGCAAGTTTCGCACTAGCAAATCGTCTCGCCCCTGCTTGGTCGCCATGATCTACCGGATACCTGCAGCCCGCCGACCACGCCACGCTACCCAATAAGTAATGTCGGTCGAGCTTCGATAGGCAGGCGTCGCTACTTCTCAGCAGCAGTACGGTACGCTACCCTGGAGTACGCAACAAACTGGCTGGCAGCGATTGGGATACGGAATCCTGGAGACCCCAACTTGGACGACAACTACGAGATCGTAGCCTCTTCGTCCTGGCAACAACGTTCGGAAAGGTGTCCGGATCATGACTGCATATGGTGAGTGCACGGCTTTTCTTCACTGAGATATCACTTGGCATTTACGTATTTTTTTGGAAAGTACATAGCAGTGATTTTTCTTTAAACCATTGACGGAAGTTTGAGTACGTCAAGGTTGTATAGAGTGAAGGTTTAGCAGCACTAAGGGCAGCCATGAATTTGAAGGCGCTAAAGAAGCCGGAATTGTTGAGCTTGGCCAAAGAGTTGGGCCTCCAAATTTCTTTAATGCCTAGAGGGCATTAAAGAAAGAGAGGAAGAGCGTAAGCGCCTAGAGGAAAAAGAAGAGCGTAAGCGCCTAGGGGAAAAAGAGGAGCGCGAGCGAGCCGCACGTGAGGCCAAAGAAGAGCGCGACCTCGAAATGAAGCGCCTAGAGATTGAGCTTCTGAAAGCACAAAATAGCGAAAAACCTAGCACAGAGGCACGTGAAAGCGAGCGCAGAATGACAGACTTGATGGCACCCTACGCAGTAGAAGGGGATATAGGTCTTTTTCTGGTACAGTTTGAGCGCCCGTGTGAGAAGGCAAAATTCGCGAGAAACACGTGGCCGCAACGCTTGCTTACGTTACTGCCACGTGAGGTAGCTGATATTATCGCCCGCATGGGGAAAGAAGAAGCAGAGGACTTCGATGAAGTCAAAGCAAATCTGCTTAAAAAGTATAGATTATCAGCTGAAGCATTCAGGCGAAAGTTCAGGGAAGTCGAGAAGACCAAAAGTGAGTCATATTCAGATTTTGCATACACCTTGGAGGTAAACCTGAAGGAATGGCTCAGAGAAGAGGGTGCGCTCGGCGATGCCGAAAAGACAATGCAGTGCGTTGCTTTAGAACAGTTCTACCGCTGGCTGCCAGTAAACATTAAGTATTGGGTTCAGGATAGGCCAGGCGTAGACACTGTTCCGAGAGCGGCCGATCTGGCTGAGGAGTACGTAACTCGCCGTGCGGACGAAGGCAGCGAAGCTCCTAAGGAGGAGATGAATAAATGCAGACCCGACAAGCCAAAACGATGGTCAAAGTCGAGTCGGTATAAAACAAAGGAAAGATCAGATTCAGGGAAAAGTAGTGACGAGGACAGCGAAGAAGAAAAGGAGTCACCCGAACAGAGGGCAGAAAAGCAAAAGAAAAAGGCTTTCGAGGCAAAGAAACCAGTAGTTTGCTACAACTGCCAGCAAACGGGGCATATCTCCATGGGGTGCAGAAATCCCAAACTAGTGTTGATGTCACTAAGTAGTAACGCAGAAAATCTGAACTTGCTAGAACCGTACATTCGAGACCTCGTGGTAAACGGCAAACCGTGTAGAGTGCTTCGCGACTCGGCAGCCACAATGAACGTAGTGCATCCGTCGTACGTAGATGCAGGCCAGTTCACGGGGGAATGTGCTTCGATAAGGCAAGCCGTAGAGGCCTCCAGTGTTTGTCTCCCGGTGGCCAAAATTCGTATTGAAGGCCCTTTCGGAGTACTGGACACTGAAGCCGCCGTCTCGGCACATCTCCCGCCGCAGTATCCATATTTGTTTTCTAACAAATCAGAGGACTTGCTACGACGCAAGGGAATCGGGTTTAGTGAGGGAACAGTGCAAGACCTAACTCGTTCCAAGGCGAAGGAGCTCGCGGCTAAAACAGTTGATGAAAGTCCAGTGGTGAAAGAAACCGATTTGACAGCTGATTGGTCAACTAGTACTGAACAGGATAGCCCTATAGGGGATGAGGCGGAAAGTACGCCAGCTAATGAAAAAACCAGGAAAGCAGCGGAGCCTGAAATGTCGCGAGAGGCAGAATGTAGGAGAAAGTTGTTAAACGTAAGCCCTGCCACAATGATTGCCGAGCAGAAAATGCGTAAAGCACAAAGCAATGCTGAGCATTACTATGACAGGACGGCTCGCACGCGACGCTTTGAAGTTGGGGAAAAGCGAATGATCGTGAAACCCTCTTTGAATAACCAATCTGAGGAAACGCCTGTCGACTTTCCAGACTTTCCAGAGTTACCAGCAGTGACGGAGACAAAAGCCATTGACGAGACCATTGATAAGTTAGTAGAACAGGCGGAGTTGAATCACATTCAGAGGGCCGAACTGAGGGAACTCGTGTTTGAATTTAAAGACGTATTTTCAGACACACCGGGCAGGACGACTGCGATCGTTCACGATATCGAGTTAACCTCGTCGGACCCTGTTCGTTCGAAAGCTTATCGCGTTTCGCCTCGTCAACGTGAAGTCATGACCGCTGAAATAAGCAAGATGTTAGAGCTAGGTGTAATCGAGCCAGGATAGATTGATTATACCTCACCTCTTATCTTGGTTGAAGTCCCAGGAAAAGAGCCGCGGCCATGTATCGACTACCGCAGGCTCAATTTAATCACGAAGGACCAGACTTATCCAATACCGCATATCGAGGAAAGGCTTGAGAAAGTGAGCAGTGCTAATTTCATTTCTACGCTCGATTTAGTCAGAAGGTATTGGCAGGTTCCGTTGACCGAGAGGGCAAGCAGGCTTGCAGCGTTTATTTCCCCGATGGGAACCTTTCGTCCGAAAGTCCTGAGTTTTGGATTGAAGAATGCGCCATATTGCTTCTCTAGCCTTATGGACCAGGTGCTACGAGGAATGGAGGACTTTGCACTTCCCTATCTCGATGACATAGCTATCTTTTCTTCATCATGGGCGGACCATATGCAACACCTGCGAACCGTGTTGTGTCGTCTACGAGAGGTCAACTTAACTGTTAAGGCTCCCAAATGCAAATTGGGGCGCGCGGAGGTAGGTTATCTAGGTCATGTAATAGGGCAAGGCCATCGTCGGCCTTCCGAGGTTAAACTGACCGCGATAGACAACTTCTTGCCACCACGCACCAAGCGGGACATCACATCATTCCTTGGCTTGGCGGGTTATTACCAAAGATATATTCCGCGGTATTCCGAGATTGCGAGTCCTTTAACGGATGCTCTCAGAAAAACAGAACCACAAACGGTAAAGTGGGATGACGCAAAAGAAAAGGCTTTTAGTATGCTGAAGAACGCACTAACGAGTCAGCCAGTGTTGAACGCGCTCGACTACTCTAAGCCATTCATTCTTCAGTGTGATGCCAGTGACAGGGGTATGGGGGTGGTGCTCTGTCAAAAGAAAGATGACGAGAACGAACATCCTGTACTGTACGCCAGTAGAAAGCTTTCAGTTCGTGAGGAAGCATACAGTGCATCAGAAAAGGAATGCGCCTGCGTAGTTTGGGCGGTACAGAAGCTAGCTTGCTATATCGCTGGCTCAAGATTCACCGTAGAGACTGACCACTTACCCCTCACATGGCTGCAGTCCATGTCTACGAAAAACGGTCGTCTTTTGCGCTGGAGCTTGGCTCTTCAACAGTACTCCTTCGATATTCGCTACAAGAAGGGTAAGCTTAACGGCAATGCCGACGGTTTAAGTCGTTGCCCCTAGAGTATCGAAAGCCTCATGCTCATCCGAGTTTCCGTGGCATATTTTTCGTGCATTCATATGTTTTTCCGAAGTGAAGCCGATTGTTAGCTGATTTTGTAACCACGTCTGAGCACTTTCAAGAAATGGTTGTTTTTAGTGTTAAATGGGGGAGGACGCGCGTAGGAAATGGGAAAGGTGTAGCGGGTTTTCTTTTTTTGTTAAAAGCCGGGTGTATCTTGGGGGATAGTGGCCTTGTGCTCGCTGCTTTGTGGTTGTGGATCCGGCACTGTTCTGGGGTGATTGCTTGCCCACGCAGGAGACGAAAAGTTGCGAGACCTGCTTGCAAAGACCAATTTCACCGGACCGGACCAAGGAGAAAAGTCACAAGAGCGCCACGAGGACGGATGACCACTCCCCGGAATCTACCTGCTACGAACGAAGGGTTCGTGACCTCTACGGGGAATCCTGATACCGAAACGCCGATGCCTCGTACAGCGGCTGCTGGCCCCTACACGTCGGGATCTTCCTCCCCCGCCGGAGATGCTGTTAGGGTTGGCGTCTGACACCACGTGGCGACAGGTCATTCACCCTACCCTCTGAGCCGGAGCCCACGGGCGACCTCATCCCCTTCACCTCTCATGGTCGTGGCATCGTGTGTGCTACCTCATCCCATTCACCTTCTCTTGGTCCTGGTATCGTGTGTGCTACCTCATCCCCTTCACCTTCTCTTGGCCGGACCACACGGCGCCGTGGAGGTCATTCACGCGACCTTCTCCCCGGATTCGTCGAAAAGAGGATCGACTTCTCCTTCCGTGCTCGGTATTGCAGGAGGAGGGGCCCTCTCTCCGTGCCTGTCACGTGTCATCGACGGAAGCAAGATGCCGCCCACACTTGTAGAGAGCCTATTTAAGGGGCTCCGAAATGTACTTTGATATACTTCATACTATAGACTTCATACTTCATGCTCTTCTTATTTTCTTTCAACTACCTTTGAATAAACAGTGCAAGTTTCGCACTAGCAAATCGTCTCGCCCCTGCTTGGTCGCCATGATCTACCGGATACCTGCAGCCCGCCGACCACGCCACGCTACCCAATAAGTAATGTCGGTCGAGCTTCGATAGGCAGGCGTCGCTACTTCTCAGCAGCAGTACGGTACGCTACCCTGGAGTACGCAACACCACACAGCTGCGCCTATATTGTAGACGTTAATCCGACGTTAACGGCCGTTGAGCGGAACCGTCTTCTTGAGCTCATCAATCAGTACCAAGGCTGTTTCTCCTCTGCGTCAAGAGTTGGTCAAACGCACTTACCAAACACCGCATCATTACTGATGTCGACGCCAGACCCATCCGACAAAACCCTTATCGTGTGGCCCCAAAGGAACGCGAAGCAATAAAAAAACAAGTGAAGACGATGCTGGAAGATGGCGTTATTCGACCATCTAATAGTCCTTGGGCATCACCTGTAGCTTTAGTGAAGAGGAAGGACGGTAGCCTGCGCTTCTGCGTCGTCTATCGGAAGCTCAATCAGGTCACAAAGAAGGACGTTTATCCACTGCCACGTATTGATGATTCCTTGGATAGGTTGCGAAACGCGTGCTACTTTTCCTCAATGGACTTGAAAAGCGGTTATTGGCAGATGGAAGTGGATGAGAGAGACCGTGAGAAAACAGCCTTTGTGACGCCTGACAGACTTTATGAATTTCAGGTACTTCCTTTTGGTTTGTGTTCGGCGCCAGCAACATTTCAGCGTCTTATGGACACTGTGCTCTCCGGACTCAAATGGCAAACATGCCTGGTGTACTCGGATGACGTGATTGCCTTTTCCGCAACGTTCGACGAACACTTACGAAGGCTGAAGACTGTTTTTGAAGCGATACGCTCTGCCGGTCTCACTTTGAAGCCTGAGATGTGCCATTTTGGTTTTTATGAGCTCCGGTTCCTCGGTCACGTCGTCAGTAGCCAAGGAGTCCGACCTGATCCGGATAAAATTGCCGCCGTCGCTAATTTTCCGATTCCAGCAGACAAAAAAGCCGTGCGACGTTTTCTGGGACTCTGTGCATATTACCGGCGATTTATTGCGAATTTCTCGCGTATCGCATGGCCGTTAACACAGCTCACCCGAGAAGATATGCCTTTTACTTGGGGCGAAGACCAGCAGCGGGCATTCCACGAGCTCCGGCAACGCATGCAATCGCCTCCCGTATTAGCACACTTCGATGAGGAAGCCCCGACGATATTGCATTCAGACGCTAGTAATGTCGGTCTTGGGGCGGTGCTAGTACAATAGCAGGGCAACAGCGAAAAAGTGATTGCTTACGCCAGTAGGACACTATCCCTAGCCGAAGCTAACTACTCCACCACTGAAAAAGAATGCCTCGCAATGGTATGGGCAGTTCTGAAATTTCGTCCGTATTTGTATGGTCGGTCTTTCACCATCGTTAGTGATCACCATTCCCTCTGCTGGCTCATTAATTTGAAAGATCCTTCCGGCCGGCTCGCACGCTGGAGTCTTCGACTCCAAGAGTTCGACTTTGTTGTTACATACAAGTCGGGAAAACGGCACGGAGACGCCGACTGCCTTTCTCGGTCTCCTGTTGAGCCAGCAGCACAAGACGATGACGACATGGTTTTTCTGAGACTCGTGGATACTGCTGATCTTTCACGCCAGCAACGGGATGACATTGAATTGCTGCCGCTTATTGATTACCTCAAAGGACGAAGCAACAGCGTGCCGAGGCTCTTTGCAAGAGGGGTGGCATCATACTGCTTGCGTCGCAACGTCCTCTACAAGAAGAACTTCTCGCCTAGCGGCAGCAACTACTTACTTGTTGTTCCATCACCGCTTCGACGTGAAATCTTACACGCCTGCCATAACGAGCCGACTGCTGGGCACTTGGGCTACACTCGCACATTGGCACGGATTCGGCAGAATTACTACTGGCCGAGACTTACTGCGGTCGTTAAACGTTACGTTCAGACATGTCTGGATTGCCAACGTCGTAAACCGCCATCCGTCAAACCAGCCGGCTTACTGCACCCTGTTGACGTACCGGCCACACCATTTGCACAAGTCGGCATGGACTTTCTGGGCCCCTTCCCAACGTCTACTACTGGTAATAGGTGGATAATCGTCGCCACGAATTATCTCACTAGATATGCCGAGACAAGTGCTCTGCAACGGGCAACAGCAGATGAAGCGGCACGATTTTTTCTGGAATCCATCGTTTTAAGGCATGGCGCTCCCGCAGTAGTCGTCACGGACAGAGGTACTGCGTTCATGGCCCAGTTTTTAGATATCGTTCTACGTCTAAGTGGTACCGCCCACCGGAAGACAACAGCGTATCACCCTCAAACAAACGGACTGACAGAACGACTCAATAGGACATTGGCTGATATGATAAGCATGTACGTAGATGTAGAGCATAGGAACTGGGACGAGGTTTTACCTTATGTCACCTTCGCATACAATCCGGCTCGTCAAGAGACCACTCGTAAGACGCCCTTCAGTCTCGTATACGGCCGTGAGGTTACAACATTAGACGCAATGCTCCCTCATGAATTTGACGACAACGAGACGGGTGCTGAAGAGATAACACACCGAGCAGAGGCAGCTAGGCAGCTTGCGCGTCTGCGAATCCGCGAACAACAGGACTGTGACGCCAGACGCTACCATCTTCGGCACAAAGCCGTAACATACAACATCGGCGACAAAGTGTGGGTCTGGACACCTATTCGACAGCGTGGGCTCTCTGAAAAGCTCCTACGCAAATACTTCGGGCCCTACATAGTTCTCCGACGCATCAGTGACGTCAATTACGAAGTCGTTCCAGACAGCTCGCACTGTTCAAAGCGCCGACGGCATTTACCCGAGGTCGTTCACGTGCTTCGTATGAAGCCGTACTATGAGGACTGCCAAGACTGCGCAGTTCTTTACCGCTGCTTTCCAAGCCTCTATCATCGGGTCGGTGATCTTTTCTAAAGGGGGAGCAAATGACACAACTATATTTGGCAGAACCATAATGCAGCGGGTATGCGCCTGTGGGGACGACGCTGAAGTTGTGCGGGTTTTTAGGTGAAGCGGGGAAAACGAAGAAGACGTTGTTTTTCCCTTGGACTACTGATAAAGTGCGTTTCTTCGCGGTGCTGCTACGCATACTCGTCGATCCCACGTCGTTACAATACATATATATATATGTGTGTGTGTGTGTGTCTGTGTGTGTGTGTGTGTGTGTGTGTGTGTGTGTGTGTGTGTGTGTGTGTGTGTTTGTGTGTGTGTGTGTGTGTGTGTGTGTGTGTGTGTGTGTGTGTAATATATTACTGTTATTAATGAAAAACGTTGCGTCGAGAAATCGTCATTTTAAGCACTTTCTGCAAGATTAAATCAATATGGGATGAGAGGCTTATTCAAAAAGCATTCATGTACGCTTTCTGCAACATCGTGATATTCCTTGTAGGAGCTTTAGCGTGCGCGATCTGCCTGCAGTGTGCATCCCAAGTGAAGTCCGATATGCCGCGCCTACAACAGTCACCGCGGCTTCACTCACTGCGTGTTTCACGCCCTTTCTGTTCGTAGTTGCTCAGAGCAGCCGGCCAAGGTTGGCCGCGAACACGAAGGCGAGGCGGCGCCGCTATGTCTAGCGCTCCGTTTGCGCTCCAGCTTATTCGTCGGCGCGTGCAATTTTGCGCTCGCCATCTGACGCTACCGGAGCAGGCACCTGAACAGCGCCTGAAGGTAGGAGGACAGCTTGCTTTCTCCGTTGGAATGAAACCTTGAAAAAGTATTCACTTACCAGTGTAGCTTAAATGTATTCACAAGTTAAGTGCCAATAAAATTCTCTTGTTTCTTTAATTTTGCAGATTTTTGTTCTTAGGGAGCTGAACAATAATTAAACAATTGGTGACCGCGCAATAGTATAATTTAGCTAGAGCCAGGCGATCATAAATTAACTGCGTCCATAAGCCCGATGCTGCCCACAATGACGTGAGAAACCAAATATTTTTTACGCTTAACACTCGCCGGTAAGAATTTTCACACTTTCAGAAAAGTACACGCGCGTTCCTTGCGATCGGCGCTCTTTGTCAGTCTTGTCGAGATCGCCCACGCCAATCAGAAATTTTTATGCTCCATAGAGCCTGGTACACTTATTTT
This sequence comes from Dermacentor variabilis, assembly GCF_050947875.1. Lineage (NCBI taxonomy): Eukaryota > Metazoa > Arthropoda > Arachnida > Ixodida > Ixodidae > Dermacentor > Dermacentor variabilis. The sequence goes on from NC_134568.1 coordinate 83,876,533, forward strand.
TGTGATTAAGGCCGATAGAAAGCCTGCTCAAACTATCAAAAACATAAACAAGGTCTTAAAGCCGGAACAGTTGTCATAATAACCGACTTTTTACAGCACAGCGAAAGCTTCCGATGCGCGTCTTTCAGCCCATAAACCCCTTTCGCTACCTGGCGACTGCTGTAGAAACTCGAGAAGTGCGGCGACGCGCTTGCGGCGCTCGTTTGGGCATCTCTCCTATTCTACCAACCATATACTACCACCGTGCACGAGACGTTCATTTGAGGCATGATTTGAGGGATCGCCAGCCGTCTTTGCGCAGGCGGGAGTAAGAGCGGGAGCCAGAGAGAAAATCTGGAGGCTTTTGATCCTTGAGTATGATTCTGCCTAGGCACTACGAAGGAAGTTTCTTAGCGCGTGTTGTAGACGTTTGTCCCTAGGCGTGCCGGCATTGCGGAGTGGGGTCGAGTTTGTTTACGCTCGGACGGTGGCTGCCGGCACGGTAAAATAGGTGAAGCAGCAGGCACGTGGGCGCCCGATCTGGCGACCGTTGTGTCGGACAGGCTGTCTCGCACTGGCGGCGCTCGTGCTAGGTCAGCCGTGGCGGATCATAGCCTGCGACCATAGTAGAGCTCTGGCCGCATATGCTCAAAATCTAGAAGGCAGAGCGTCTTAGCAACCGTGGTTGAACGCAAGTGGGTGAAAGGCCTCCGGTGACGGTGACTGACTCAGCACCAGCGTCACAGACGCGAGAAAGTCTGTCCGACTTATTCAGAGGCGAAGTTCCGACTGGTGTTGCAGAAGTCGCTGGGCGCGGTAGTGCTGAACTTATCGGCACGAGTTGGCCGCTGGACGTAATTATATTTATTCAATCGTGTTTTTTACTAATTGCAACAACGTGTCATTATTTCGTATTATTGGCGGTGCCTCCAGAACACCAAAGTGGCAAAGGGTGCACCAGAGCTAGAACCCGGACCGGTCCGTGGGCTGGGGCTCGCCGAGGCCTGCGCGTGCCAGGGCTGTATAAGATCGGCTGTCCGCGATAGCGGACAGCCAATTTTTTATGCGAACGCCCCCTGGCACGCTTCGGCCACCGCGGCCCCAGCCCACGGGCACCCATGCTTCCAGCTTTGACCGCCCCGCTACCCCTTGGGTGCCTCGGAGATCTTGCGCCGCCTGCTTTATTATAACCTCAGGTGCTCTCGTGAGGCCTCCGTTTGGCGGTTACATGTGCCCTCCTGGAGCAGTGCTTGCAAAAAATCCAATCTATCGTCGCGACGAAAAAAGCGACCCGCGACTTATACAACACCAGTCAGAACGTTGCCCCTTCAGACACAGCGATCACCATATGGGACTCTGTGCCCACTGCCTCACCGCGCGGTGTTACGAACGGCCTGCAAGGGCACCGACCTAAAAAATTTTCCCAACCAGCTGCAGCTGCGGAGGTGACGAGCTTCCCAGCAGCAACCTTGGAACCCTTCCCCACCTGCTGCGGCGACTCGTTTTGTAGGGGCGACGATGTGCCGCGTCAACATCCCCTCGGCGCCGCTATGAATAGACGCGGTCGGCGGACCAAGTATTGTTAGTAGATTCGCCGTCACCGTCACGGCTTGTTTGAAGCGGTGGAACTTCTGGAAGATGTCTGGCGGAACGTCTCACGTGGCTTAGAAGTCATGGACAGACGCGGCGGCCATTGTCTGCAGGGTCAACACTGGGATGAAGGTTCGCCTGCTCGGGGCAAGACCCGTGTCTGCGGAAACACTCTCACATCGGTGTGTTCAGTGAAACCTGAACCAGGATTTACGCAGTGAGTGCGTAAATCCTCCCCCTCGAAGGCGGGTCGACGACGATGACTTTGAACGCTCCGTTTTCCCTCACCTAGGGATCTAGGGAGGACAGAGGATTTAAGGAGCCGTTGGCGCCTGCTCAGTGTGCATTCCTCTTTTAGTCATGTTAGACTGATGAACTGTAACGTTCTCATGTATATACTGTAAATAAATCCCACATTCCTCGTTCTCGATGAGAACAAATCTCTCCCTTCAACAACGTCCTCAGCGTGAATAAGTCGGACGACGGCATGGGCCAGCTACCATCTATTTCATGCCCGACCCCAACCATAACAACTGGCTGACAGCGGTGAGACGGATTTTGCGACGTGGTGCTGTGTCTGCGGTGAGTGCTTGGTTCTTGTTTTGACTCTCTAGGCTTCATTTTGTAGTTGTTCTGTGTAGAAAAGTGGGGAAGCTGGATCGTTGATTGTTAGGTAGGTTGTGTTTACCTAGGCATGTTTAGCAAGCAAGACCAAGGCAGTAAAGCAGCAATCATGGAGTTAAGGACTTTGCTGAGAGACGAATTGTTGATTGTTGGTGAGGAACTGGGCCTAGAGGTAGGCAAGGAAATGCTAAAATCAGAATTATTGCAGCTGATTTCCGAACAGGCCAGTAAGGCTGACATCGAAATTGGGTTGGAACTTAGGAAAAGAGAGAAACGGTACAGAGAGAGAGAGGAACGCGAGAAAGATCGCGAGTTAAAAGAAATGCAACTTGAACTTGAAAGCAAAAGTTTGGAGTTGTCTCAAGGAAGTGAAGGGGCTCTGGAACGATGAAGTCAGGCAGAATCATACCGCATGGACAGGCTGTTAAAGCCGTTTGAGGTCGGGAACCACATAGGCTTGTTCGTAGGAAATATTAAAGGACTTGCGAGAAGATGAACTTCGGTCCGAGCCCATGGCCACAGCGGTTGCTGTCTATGTTGCCGTGTGAGGCTGTGGCAGTATAATCGCCAGACTCAGTGCACAGGATGCATATATGATTATGGAAAAGTTAAGGCTAGTCTCCTGAACAAATACCGCCCTTTCAGCCGAAGCTTTTCGGCAAAGGTTTAGGAGCACAGGCAAGAAAGATAGCGAGGGGTATCCGGAGTTTGCATACGGCTTAAAGGCCAACCTAGTCGAGCGGCTGAAAAGCGCGGAAGCGTACGACAGCAGAGACATGATCATTGAATGCATGTGTCTAGAGCAGTTTTACAAAAGCATCCCCCAAGCTGTGAAACTCAGGGTACAAGACAGAGGGAATGTAAACACTGTGGAAAGGGCGGCTGAATTAGCCGAAGAGTACGCAACGCGTAGAAAGTTGAACGCCGAGGACGGCAATTGGGATGGTCGAAATAGACCGCGGAAACCATTTCCGTTCAAAAAGGGTTCGCAGACTGGACGATCGGAGCCTGTAGACGTGGAGGAAAAGCCCTCAGAAAAGGGCGAGGAGAATTCAAACGGGGAAATCATACAAAAAGAGCAGAAAAGAACATTCGAATCTTTTAGACTGATCCGCTGCTATAAGTGCCACAAACTAGGACATATCGCTGCAAACCGCGGGAAGCCTAGCGTAGTTTTCTCATACGTGGATGAAAAAGACAAGAATATGGAACTTTTAAGCCCATATCTTCACGATCTGCAAGTTAATGGCAAACCACACCGGGTGTTGCGAGACAGTGCCGCCACTATGGACATTGTCCATCCGTCTTAAGTGACGGTAGATGACTTCACTGGAGAAGTAGCATGGATTAAACAGGTTTAGAAGAACACAGCGTGTGTTTGCCCATGGCCAAAGTCAAAATCAGTGGACCGTTCGGGGAGCTAGTGACCTAGGCTGCAGTTTCCAAATGTTTGTCGCTGCAGTACCCTTGCATTTTTTCGAATCGGTCGGATCAGTTACTGCCTGACAAATGGCTTAAACTGGGAGAGGGCGTAGTACAGGCGTTTACGCGAGGCCATGCTCGTAAAATCGCTTTGCTTTCGGCAGAAAATCTAAAAGCTGCTCCAGTGGAAGTAGCAAAAGAGGTAACTTCAGTAACCGAATCCGAGCTAGGCTCGAGGGACGAAAAAACGGTTGAGGAAAGCCTGCCAGCTGACTAGCTCAATGAGAGCGTACCACTAGGGTGTTAAAGTTCACGCCTGCAGGAAGAGCCAGCTGACGCACTCGCAAGCGAGACAGGGTCATCCTATCACCGGCCTCAAAGAACTTTGATCAGCTCTTACGTGTGGGCAGGGAGTCACTGGCAGCCGAGCAAAAAAATGATGACCGCTTAGCTAAATTGCAATACACGGCTAAAAAAGGCATTGCTAGGCGCAACGTGACGATACCAGAGAGAGGAGGATTGTTGTATCGGTACTACAGAGACCGAAAGGGCAGGATTCTAGATCAGTTAATCGTGCCTACTAAGTACAGGGAAGACCTTTTGAGTCTCTGTCATGGAAATGGGTGGTCTGGCCACCTAGGCATAAACAAATCAAAGGAAAGATTGCTTATGGAATACTACTGGCCTGGCTGTTTCAAAGACGTAGAAAACTTTGTAAGATCATGCGACACCTGCCAGCGCTCGGGTAAACCAGGAGTAAAATGGAAAGCTCCACTAAAGGTAGTGCCCTTAATAACAGAACCTTTCATACGACTTGTGACAGACACGGTAGAGCCTCTACCAAAGACAAAGTCAGGTTGCAGGTACCTGTTTACCATGCTGTGTCCGGCTACAAAGTTTCCAGAAGCAATCCCTCTGAAAGAGCTCAGCTCGACCGAAGTAGTAGACGCGCTTTTGACAGTATTCGCACGAGTTTGGTTTCCAGCCGAAATTCAGGCGGATCAAGGGTCAGTATTCCCCAGCGCACTGACTTCCATATTCTTGCAAAAGTGCAGGGTAAAGTTGATACACAGTTCCGTCTATCACCCTCAGTCAAACAGTGTAGAGAGGTGGCACTCGGTGCTTAAGCGAATTTTGCGGGCGCTCTGTTACGAGCACAAGGAGGACTGGGAGAATTGTCTTCCGGCCACTTTGTTTGCTTTGCGAACAGTCCCTCATGAGGCTACAAGGTTCTCGCCAGCAGAACTAGTGTATAGGAGGAAATACCGTTCTCCACTGAGAATTTTAAGAGAGATGTGGGAGGAAAGAGGAGAGAGTCCAACAGTGGTAGAATACCTGCTAAATCTGCTGGAACGGCTAAGTGCAACCCAAGAACTAGTCGAAAAGAAAATGGGAGTAGCTCAAAAGAACGCCAATTTCTATTACGACAAGAATGCGAGCCTTCGTACGTTTAACGCCGGAGACCAGGTAATGAGCCTCAAACCTTCAAGAAAGGACAAGCTTGAAGTTCACTGGGACGGACCCGTTAAAGTGTTGCACAAACTTTCATATATGAACTATGCTCTGAAAATGCCCGGTCGCAGGAAGGAGGTGACGATATACCACTGCAATTTGAGGAAGATGTCCATAGAGCGCAGCGGAGTCGTTAACTGTACCACCAAAGAGCAGGATGGCACTAGTACCAAGTTTAATGAGTATAAGGCGACCACCAACTCCGAAATCAGCCTAGAAGTAGTAAAAGATTCGGTAAACTCGCACGCTCTTACACCCGAGCAGCTAGATGAGCTAAGAGGGCTGTTAGGGGAATATCTCGACAGATTCAGCGATCGGCCAGGCAGAACCGAACTAATAACGCATGAAATAGAGCTGACATCAACCGAACCCGTAAGATCAAAGCCTTACGGGGTAAGGCTTTGACAGAGAGAAATTATGGAGGCAGAGATACAACGCATGCTAGAGTTTGGAGTTATTGAGCCCGCTGAGAGTGACTACACGTCACCACTAATACTTGTAGAAACCCCTAATAAGGACCCTCCTCCGTTGTTAGGATTGGCCTGCAGCTATTTCAGCCCGCTGCACGTGTTCCGATCGAACCGGGACGGGGCACACTTCAGAGAACTGCGGATAACCGGCAGCCACGCGGCGAGGGGTCAGCTTAGGGGAGTTCTCGAGGGGAGGTAATTGGCGGAACCTCCCCATGCACTTTTCGAGACATCAGACAATGTGCTACCCGGTCGCGCCACCCGGGACGGCTCAGAGTTCTACGAAGCCCCTCTGACGTCGGCTCCGGACCATTACACCTGTGTGTGTGTGCGGCACGTGTATGTGAGCCCTCCTCCTCCAAAAGGGCGGGTCATCTTCAATGACGTCGAACTATGACGTCGAGCAGAGTGCTTATAAGTAGCGATTGTCGGCTGCTAGAGTGTGCTCGTTGTCGTGCTCGAAATGTACTCGTGAGCTGTGTGCTCGTAAGCTGTTTGCTGTATGCTCGTCTTGCGGGCTCCATTTGGGAGTCTCGCTAGACTGTCGATGTATCTCATGTTCAACTGTAAATAACATGTAAATAAATCCTGCTCTCCTAAGTCCCGACGAAGAGTCAAGCTCCTTCCTACAGCTACGACTGCCAAATCTTACATCTGAATGGCAGCAGTGAGATCGGCCTACAGCTCGCAGATCGTCCGACAACTCTAACAAATGGTGGCAGCGGCGAGATCGTCCGACGAATCTTACACCGTTTGTTGATTACAGGAAGTTAAATGCCATCACTAGGGATCAGCTGTACCCGATACCCAACATTGAGGAACGAATGCAAAGGGCTGGCGCTGCTAAATACATTTCAACTATCGATCTCGTGCGGGGATACTGGCAAGTTCCCCTTTCAGAAAGTGCCAGCCGCTATGCCGCGTTTATCTCACCTGTAGGTACTTTTCGCCCTCTCGCCCTCAGCTTTGGGCTGAAGAACGCGCCGTTTAGCTTCTCTAAGCTAATGGATATTGTCCTAAAAGACTTGCAGGAGTTCACCTTGCCATATCTTGATGATGTAGCATTTTTTTCGAACAGCTAGGAACGGCACGTATCGCACCTCAAACAGGTGTTGTCACGGTTGAGGGAAGCCGGCTTAACAATGAAGGCGGAAAAGTGTAGGTTTGGCTGTTCGCAGGTTACTTATCTGGGCCATGTTTTCGGCCAGGGCACGAGACGGCCAGCCGAGCTGAAAACAGCTGCCATTGGAGAATTTTCACAGCCACGCACGAAAACAGACATTCGTTCATTTTTGGGACTTGTGGGGTACTATCAACAGTATATTCCGAATTACTTACAAATGGCAAGTCCTTTAACGGACGCCCTCCGAAAGGGAGCACCGAATAGCGTGCACTAGGATAAGGACAAAGAGAACGCTTTCCAAAGTTTGAAAACGCTATTGGTTTCTCGTCCTGTGCTTCGCCCGCCAGACTACGCAAAGGAATTCGTAGTTCAGTGTGGCGCAAACGACATGGGTATGGGCGTGGTACTTCGTCAGGTCGGCGACGATAATGAGGAACAACCTATCCTCTATGCCAGTCGTAAACTAACTGTAAGAGAGGAAGCCTACAGCGCTTCAGAGTAGGAATGTGCTTGTTTAGTTTGGGCCGCCCAGAAGTTGTCGTGTTACTTGTACGGAGCGAAGTTCATCTTCGAGACCGACCGCTGTCCTCTGACGTGGCTCAATCAAATGTCACACAAAAATGGCCGCTTTCTCCGATGGAGTCTCACTTTCCAAGAGTACAACTTCTCCGTTAGATATAAGAAGGGAAAGTTGCATAGCAATGCGGATGGTTTTAGCAAGCTAATTTGAATTCTGCGTTTGAGGGTCCCGCCTAAATTTTAGGGTTATTATTGTTAATTTTGTTAAGCCAAGAAGATCTCCTCTCATTTAGCAGGATTCCCTCCATGACTGCTGAATTTGTCAGCGCGAAATTGTTTCAGAAATTGGCATAGACAAATGCAGCATTTTTTGTTTCTGCACTTATGTTTTCTTTGAAGCCTAGCGGGTCTAAAGTGAGATCCAAGATACGTCAGCTCGGCACAGAGCCGTGTTGTGAGGTTCGTTTTGCAGTTGCCTGTCCTTGTTGGATGTTTTGGGGCGGTGTCATCATTTCACAGCTTCACTTACTCCAAAAGTATTATTTCACATTCCAACTAACCTGAACTCTCACGGTGACCGCCATGGCGAGTCTCCGATGTGGCAAATCGAAACGCCCGCGGTTCCGCACTGGCACCGCGAACTTAGTTTAAACTCAAGAACTCTCAAAAAGAGCAAGGAAATGGCTATCTTGAAAGAGATGGCGAGAAATCATTCATCTCATCGCGAAGCCGCCGATAAAATCAGGAAGCGACGTTCCCGTCGCCGGCGCTCCTCAAGGAAGGGTGTTGTCTCTGCGACGTGCATGCCACTTCCTACAACACCACCTGCTCCTCTGCCACCCAGGCCAGACTCTGTGGAAAGGACCTCGAAGAACAAGGCCACTGAGAAGACCACATCTGCAGAATCTTGGCCGACTCTACCGAAACGACAGCATCCACCGACAGAATCACAGCAAAATTTTGCTGGACAACCCCCGACGTCTACTGTCAGTAATTTATGCAACCAAGACTGGCAGGTGGCTGATATGCTGCACTCGGTAATTAATACAATGGGCATCATACTGAACAAGCTGCAAACCCCAGCAGCTCGAAGTGCTCTGCAAACACTGAATGCACTAAATCCAGTGCTTGCTAGCATCGTTTAAGCATCGTGACTCGACCAATAGTCCCCTTCCGCACTGAAAGGTGCATCGATCTTTCAGTGGAATGCTAGGGGTCTAAGGACCCGTATAGCAGATTTTCGCCAATTCATTTTTACAAATCGCTTTCCCATACTGGCAATTTGCGAACCAAATACATCAACTCCACTCAGACTGTCCGGTTACGAATCTTTCGTCTCGTCCACATGCGGTGCGAGCACGAAAGTAATCATCTACATCCGCACGGATTTTACATATGTCGCTAACGCGGCAGAGCCTCATGACGACAACCAATATGTCTGCCTGAATGTCCAAAAGAAGGATGTGTCATTTACACTAATTGGAGCCTACATATCCCCAGCGGGTTACTTTGACGGCGAACGACTCAGGAAAATATTACTGATGAACAATGGCCCCTGGGTTATCACAGGTGACTTCAACGCGCATCACCAGCTATGGGGAAGCACTAAAATTGATTCCAAAGGCAGGAGTCTCGCCTCCTTTGCTGCCGACCATGATTTGTGCTGTGTGAATGACGGCAGCCCTACGTTTTTGCGAGGCAGCTGCTTGGACTTAACTTTGGTGTCACGGCGCTTTGCCTCGAGCGTCCACTGGTTTACGGACATTGAAACACATGGAAGCGACCATATTCCAACATACGTAAAGATTAGAGGAGTTGAGCAACGCTCCTCTACTGTCTTGCGTACAGTTGATTGGACAAAGTTTAAGAAGGATATGGATGACGCATGTCGGGAAGGCCTTCCACACACTATTGAAGATGCAATCGCAGAGGCATCGAAAACATCCATCTGCTCGCTCACAAGGTCAGCAAGGCGAACAGACTTGGATATGGAACTGGAGAGGCTGCATGCGGCACGCCGGCAGGCGGAGAGGAGGTATCGGCGTACGAAGTGCGTCTTGGATCTCAGGGCTTCACGACGCATGCAGAAAAAGTCCAGCGTCGTATGGATAAATGGAAGACAAGCGATGGAAAACTTTCTGTCAGTCGCTTGATCCCCGAAAATCGCTCTCGCACATATAGGGAACGGTTAGGGGTCTTCGCTCATCTGCGCATCAAAGGAAGCCCTTTGCTGCTCTGGCCCTCGACCAACTCCGCTCGGAACTTCAAGTGGCTGAAGAGTTCTGTGCACGGGTTGCTGGGTCCGTGGCCATCATTACTGACGCAGCATTGAATGACATCCCTGAGGCATGTGTACCAGAAATGAACGTGCCCTTTTCACTCGAAGAGCTCGATGCTGCGTTGGTGACCTGCAGGCGTTCTTCGTCACCAGGACCTGATGGCATCACGTATGCTGCCATATGCCACCTTGGACGTGACGTATGTGATGAGCTGCTTAGCTACTACAATGAGTCTTGGCAGAACGGCGCTGTTCCTAGACAATGGGAAACGAGCCGCTTGATCCCCATTCTGAAACCTGGAAAGTCTCCGCTTGAGCTCTCATCATATCGTCCGATTGCGCTTTCGAGCTGCGTCGGTAAAGCGATGGAAAGAATTATTCGTGCTCGCTTGTAATGGTACCTAGAGCGATTCAACATCTATCCCGACGCCATGACGGCCTTTCGTCGAGGTCGCTCGTCCATTGACTACGTCATTGACATCGTAACCTGGGTCCAAAATCAAAAAAAGCCTCAAGCGCCTATCAGTGGCACTTTTTCTAGATATAAAAGGAGCATACGACAACGTCGCCCATGAGGCTATACTGAACTCACTTGAGGCTGTTGGAGTTGTTGGCCGGATGTATCAATGGATTCGGGACTATTTGACTGAGAGGTGCTTTTTCTTACAGACTGAAGATGGCCCAACTTCGGAACATTACATCTGCCATGGTGTGCCGCAGGGTGGAGTGTTGAGCCGCATTCTGTTCTACCTCGTCTTGGTAGGACTAGCGGAGTACCTACAGCGGTCAGTTCACGTCTCAATATACGCCGACGACATTTGCATCTGGGCTTCTGCGGTGACACGCCCTCAGGTACGAGCCAGGCTTCAGCAGGCGGCAACCATGATGCCGTCTTATCTCCGAGAACAAGGCCTGAGCGTGTCTACTGAAAAGTGCGCATTGGTTGGCTTTACGCGCAAATAAATGTCATCGTATCCTGTTTCAATCAATGGTCAAGCTATATCCTATGCTAAGACACATCGCTTTCTGGGTGTAATCATTGACCTCAACCTCTCATGGAGCCCTCACTGCGTCTATCTAAAGAAGAAATTAGTTGCCATTGCTCAAGTCTTTAAATTTCTCTGCGGGAAAAACTGGGGTACACCAGTCCGTTCTATGATGCAGCTCTACAGGGTACTGTTTCTCGGACTCCTACGTTACAGCCTACCAGTGTTGTCAAATGCATGCAAGACGAGCTTTCGCGCTTTTGAGAGCATACAAGGTCAAACCCTACGCACGTGTTTAGGGCTGCCTCGGTGCACGTCAACAGCAGCAACAATTGCCATCGCTGGGGACCATATGATCCGTACACACGTAGCTGTCGACTCTCTCAGAGCGCACATTCGCCATCTGTCAAGGATCCCCGACCATCATTTGGCCTCCCTACCAGCCGAGAGACCTCAAGCGACCTTTTCAAGAGTGATTAACACTCATAAAGAGTGCATACCGCCATATTTTACACCGGCGGCGAAGCCTTCATCTCCCCTGGGGTGCCTACGACAGCCTCAAGTGAATTTTGCTATTCCTGGAATTACAAAAAGTCCGATCATCCATCGCCGGCTCTGAAGCAACTTACGCTCCTGTTACTGCACCAGACGTATCATGACCACATACATATATATACCTATGGTTCGACCTCCCGTACCAGCTCAACTGCTGCATTCGTTTCCAGCCAAGAAGGTTACAGTTAAATTCAAATTGTCGCATACGACTACATCTACATCGGCAGAGCTTGCAGCTCTCCATGCCGCTATGATGTACGTCAGCGAAGAGCCAACAGAGAAATGGGTCGTATTTTGTGACTCTAAGGCAGCCCTTCACAGCATCAAGTCTGCATTACGTCACAGAACTTACGAGCAGATGACATCCGACATCAGGGAAGTGCACCACCATGCTCTGGAAAGAGGGCACACCATCATATTTCAATGGATTCCGGCTCACTGTGGCATTGTCGGCAACAACCTAGCTGCCCGGTCTGCCCACGAAGATACCCAGACGCGTTCTATACCTTTGGCGAGGTCGGACGCTGCCAGGAAACTTCGCCTACATGCACGCAAAAAGTCGCAAGATCTCTGGAGTTCAAGTGCCTTCAATTGCCGATTATATAAACTGGACCCCACGCTACGGCTACAACTGCCATCTAGCCTTTCCCGCGGCGAAGCAACCTTGCTGTACCGCTCGTGGCTGAGAGTAGCGTTCACGAACTCATACTACTATCGTTTGGGAATGGCCGAGAGCCCGATGTGCGATTCCTGTGGGTGCGAGGAGACCATCGAGCACCTATTGTGTACCTGCTCCCGCTACAATGTACAACGCCTCTCTCTGCGGGAAACTTTACACTGACTGGACTTAAGACCGTTCACCGATTCAAAGATACTCGGACCGTGGCCACACCCGTCACTGGCACGAAAAGCGAATCGTTCATTAGTGCGATACTTGAAGTGCACCGGCTTAAGAGACCGTTTATAGTGTCCCTGTGCATAGTGTCCCGCCCACACGCACTCTGCTCACTTTCTCCCCTTTTCCTCTTTCTATTCCCCTTTCCCTCACCCCCAGTGTAGGGTAGCAAACCGGATGCTCTTCTGGTTGACCTTCCTGCCTTTCCTGTCCTTGCTTTCTCTCTCTCTCTCTCTCTTTGCGCACCAAAGACTGCGGCACGTGTGTACAACTGCGCTGCTACAGGAGCAAAGGAGGAGGCGCTCGTTTCGGAAAAAAATGGGTGTACTACCGCGGTTCTAAAAGTTTTCACGTTATGTGAGTGGTGTTATTCAGTATTATAGTGCCACAGGTGTGTTCGGCTAAGTTTTTAAAGTCTGGTAATCTGTGAATTGGAAAAATTAAAAGTACTTTGCCAGGTGTCACGAAAGAGAGGAGCAGACAGTGGCAGTTTACGATTGCGAGCTGGGCGCTGCAGCACACCAAGATGTTCAAACGTTTTCTCCCTAGGAATGAACGGGCGCGTATGGTAACAGTAGCGCAGTTTGGTATAGCGTGATAGTGTAGTTTACATTTGGCACATAAGTGATTTTATCTATTCGCCAAGCTTTGAGTGTGTGAGACAGCACAATGACAGCTGAGAGCGCATCGTATTTGTATTTTCCATGTCTGCCGATCCGCGCGAAATCAGTACAAGTCAGTCGTCCCTTGCCTCCGAGATCGCCTGATCTCAGAGGCCATATGCCGTCGCGCCTAGCTCTCGACTTCGCCGAAAGGTGGCGCTGCCATACCGAAAGTACAGGTTAACAATGCAGGCAATTAAGTTAAAGCTGCAAGCATGGGCAGAGAATAATGACATTTTGGGAGAACTTCAGAATGGCTTCAGAATAGGTAGGCGTTTGGATGATAACTTATTTGTCCTTACTCAGTGTATTGGAATATCAACAGTAGAAAGGACATCGTTATATGTGGCCTTTTTAGACATTACAGGAGCGTTATGACAACGTAGACCGCAACATTTTGTGGGATATTCTGAAAAGGGAAGGCTTAGGCGACGATTGTCTATAGCTTTCGAGAGAGATTTGCCTAGAAAATACCGTTTGCGTTGAATGGGAAGGGATGAGGAGCGAAGAGAAAGTTGATATCAACAAGGGACTAAGGCAGGGGTGCCCTTTCAGTCAGAGAGGCTGAGATAATCTCATGGGTGGCGGCAATGGAAAAGAAACCCGCCATGAGTAACTTAAGAAAAAAAACGAAAACAGGAAAAAAACAATTTATGATAACTCAAAAGGAAGCTCATTACTTTTGAGAATAGGTGAGAATTTAGGACTGAAATTTAGCCTTAGAAAATCAGGTTTTATGGTGTCCAATGAAAACAGTGAACAGACAGTGTCAGTATAGGGACAGGAAATATCGCAGCTAAAAGAATACACATACCTTGGTGTATGGATAAACGAAGGCAATAAATATATGGAAATGTAGGAAAAAACAATAATAGCAAAGGGAAAGAGAAATGCGACCATAATGAAACACAGAGCGCTATGGGGTGTTAAGAACGGCCAGCTGCAGTGAAAGTTTGCCAGCCATTTACTCCAGCGGTGGCAACCTCATCTTGGAACGCCGCCGCCAACCTCTAGCCACGGCGTGACTAAGGCGACTTTGTGTCGGGAACAATGCGCGCACCCTCCACTCTCCGTCGCTTCAGCTAGGATGCGTTTGACGAAGCAGGCTTTCGCTGAAACCGCCACCGTTACGCTCTAGCCTCGTCGCCGTTGTGACTGAAGGAGTTCGACGAAGCAGGCTTTGTGCGCAACACGACAACGCGGACCTGATTTGCTACGGGTGGGGGAGTTGCCGCGGGAAAGCCGACGAAGGCTCCTTCCCACGCGCCGACCAAGACGCAAGACAATGTGCTACCCGGACGCGCTACCCGGAACGGCTCCGAGTTCTACGAAATTCGTGTGGTGTCGATTTCGGACCGTGAACGTGTGTGTGTGTGCGTGTGTGTGAGCCCTCATCCTCCTCCAAGTCGAGAGCCTGTCTCCTCCAAAAAGGCGGGTCATCTACAATGGCGTCGAACTATGACGTCGAGCAGAGTGCATATATGCAGCGATTGTCGGCTGCTAGAGTGTGCTCGTTGTCGTGCTCGTCAATGTACTCGTGAGCTGTGTGCTCGTAAGCTGTTTGCTGTATGCTCGTCTTGCGGGCTCCATTTGGGAGTCACGCTAGACTGTCGATGTATCTCATGTTCAACTGTAAATAACATGTAAATAAATCCTGCTCTCCTAAGTCCCGACGAAGAGTCAAGCTCCTTCCTACAGCTACGACTGCCGAATCTTACATCTGAATGGCAGCGGTGAGATCGGCCTACAGCTCGTAGATCGTCCGACAACTCTAACAAATGGTAGCAGCGGCGAGATCGTCCGACGAATCTTACAGGGGATACAATAGGTACGAGGTGCTCCGGGGTATGTGCAAAGGGGTAATGGTTCCAGGACTTACATTTGGAAATGTGGTTGTTTGCTTGAAGTCAGGGGTACAATCAGGACTCGATAGCACCCAAAGGTCAATGTTACGCCTCGCATTGGTAGCTCACAGGAAGACTACAAATGAAGCTGTGCAGCGTGTTGTGGGCTGGACAAATTTTGAAGGGAGGGAAGTTCAGAGTAAAATTGATTTTGAAGCACGACTGAGGAATATTAAAGAAAGTAAATGGGTTGCGAGTGTGTTCAGGTATTTGTACAGAAAAAAAAAAACCTTGACTCACAGTGGAGGAAAAATCTAGGAAGCGTACGAGCAACTATGCGAACAATATAGTAAGCTGCATGGTAACAAAGAACCTAAATGGAAAGTCAGAGAGGCTGAGACATTCTCATGGGTGGCGGCAATGCAAAAGAAACCTGCTATGGGTAACTACCTGAAAGGAAAAAAAATAAATCAGGAAAGAAGCAATTTATGGTAACTCCGAGGGAAAATCCTTACTTTTCGAAGCGAGATCAGGATGCCTTAGAGCGCTTTCTTATAAAGCGGGGTGCACCAAGGAAGAAGAAGCAAGTGCTTGCTGCGGTAAAGCTAGGGAAACGATGGAACATGTTTTATTGGAATGTGATATCTACCTAGTTGTCGGTTTAGGTTCCTCTGACCTCCTCGAAGCCACTCGGTGCACGGATAGCAGGGGGAAAGTAAACATGTCCCTAATAGCGATTCGTGAAAGGCAATTGGAGGTATGGTGGCAGAAAAACTACAAGGTCTCTTAAGACCTCTCTTAAGAGGAAGCTTTATCTCGGGCCCAACTACGACGCGGCCTATTCAAACACATGTAAAACGCAAAAGCGCTTTTCTGAAATAATCCCTGGATAATGATATTTGTTGTATTTGAGAGAAAAGGTTAAATTCTAGTGGCTGTTGGAAGCGGAATTCCTATTTCGGGCCTGAACTTTATGAAAAAGATTTTCAAAAATCCGAAAGTTTGAAAAACATAGACGCACGAAGTTTATAAATTAATAACTGTGCATCAAAAACAGATATCGCGGTTATGTAAATGGCATCCATTAGATCATTCGAAGCGGACAAATGTGATATGTCAATTTATATCTTACGTGGATTTTTACGTTGTGTACAAGGGTTGCGCAAAATCTCTATTTCCATATTACTCAGTTTTTTGGAGTTCATGTGTAGCATATTAATTTGGTCCGCTTTAGATGTACTATCAGATGCAATTCATAAAATTGTGATATCGCTTTTGCTTGCTGAGTTAGATAGTCGTAAACTGGATAGTTTCGTTTTCTAAAAATTTCAGATTTTTGCCAATTTTTAATAAAATATTGACGATCTAAATCGAAAATTGGAAACCAACAGTAATAGATTTAAGTTTTTCTTTTAAATGCAAGACACCTCGCCAAATTTGGTGCAGTGGTTGCCGAGAAAAACGAATTCTCCTTTTTCATTTATTTAGATAGGCGCACCCGAGCTAAAGTTTCCTCTTAAAAGTAGGGAGACCACAAACAAAGGTAGTGTACAGAAACAAAGTTCCCAGTCGCGGTTCAGAAAGTTTGACGCTGGGAATTCTGTGTGTGTGTGTCGCCCTTGAACACTATCTTCACCACGCAGCGGCTGTTTCCAAGGCGGCATACGTGCGTTATGACCACTCCTTCATACGCCGGCTTAATCAGAGTGCCAGTTTGTGCATGTTAACCGATTTCCAATCATCATTATCTGCGAACCAAAAATCATCCCATCCATTCAAATTATCCGGCTACGAGTCAATTACGTCCTCAAGCAACAACAAAAGTAGCAAGGTCGTCGTCTTCATTCGCCGTGAGCCTGCGTCGTCCAGCCTGTGCAACCTCATGACGTCAATCAGTATGTCTGCCTAACCGTCAAAAATAGAAAGCTCGCCTTTACACTCGTAGGTGCGTACCTATCTCCACCACGCGCGTTTGACATCAAAAGACTAGAAAACATAATAAAAGCATATCCTGGTCCTTGGATTAACACAGGGGACTTTAATGCCCATCACACCGTTTGGGGAAGCTTGTAACCGCCGTTCGTCATTTCGTTGTCCCCGCCGTGAGGGTCATTGCCGCTTGCTCCGGAAATCCAGTTTGCACCCTGCTCTGTCTTGGAACCGAGTTGGTTGCCCGACTGGGACGCCATACTGCTACTCGGCAAACCTGCTTTGACTTTTGAATAAAGCCAGTCGACTCTCCGTTCTCAACCTCTCAAAACGTGTATTCCCTGCCTTTGCATGCCAAACCGAGCTCGCTACAAGGGCTGGCGAGGTTCAGGCCGATGTTGTATAAGTTGCGGGTCGCTTTTTTCGTCGCGACCATAGATTTTATTATTTACAAGCACTGCTCCAGGAGGGCACATGTAACCGGCAAACGCAGGCCTCAGGAGAGCACCTCAGGTTATAATAAAGCAGGTGGCGCAGGATCTCCAGGGCATCCAAGGAGTAGCGCGGGGATCAAAGCTGGAATCAGGGCAGCCCGTGGGTTGGGGCCGCGGAGGCCGATGCCTTAAAGGTCCTCTGGTGGTCAAAATTAATCCGGCGTCCCCCACTACGGCGTACCTCATGATCAAATCGTAGTTTTGACACGTAAAAGCCCAGAATTCAATTCAAATCTGTAATACAATTTAGTATAATGCTTCTATTATTCAGCCCTAGAAATACTGTTCCTGTATTACAATCACAAAAATAGGTACATATGAGTCACGTAATATCAAACAGATAGAAACATAAATTTACCTGCCAAAAACTTCTTTCTATATCATAGAAGTCATAGACTGCACTAAGCGAAGGACTCAGCAGCAGCTCTTATCACCTATGAAGGTCGCCTATAAGCACTTCCAGGAGAGATGGATATACATTTATAATATTAGTAAAGTTCCGTGGTCGGACCTCCAAGAGAAGTGTGTCAATCTGCAAGCCTGCCATGTTCAGGTGATCCAGGCGTAGCTGCAGGACGTTGATTGGGACAAGATGTAACCCATGTAGATGTTTTCATCCCTTTGAACCCTGTAGTTCCCGCGAAATTGAAGTTCTAAAACTTGCTTCACTTGTCAAAGCTCGCTTCGTCAAAAATGTAACTGGTACGTCTAATCGATTACAGAAAAAAAACAATTGGTTTACAAAAGCGTTACCGAGTAAACAATGGAGTCGCTAAATTATAACATTACCATGAGACGTAGCTCATTACAAGTAATTAATTAAACTTAACTCGTTACGTACAAGTGTGCTTCGAGTTTGGCTCAAAGGGAGCCCACTGCATTCGAGTGTGCTTGTTCAAACATTTTTCTTTTGCATTCGACATAAAACGCTTACAGAAAAAAATGAGCAGATTACTATCCGACATACCGTGGTTTCTTGATTCTTTTCCGCCCTATGAAGTACAGCAAACTGTCCTGTCCTATTTTCTGAGCTCAGAGATATTGTGACATGCACTCAGCAACTGCTTATTCTAATGCATTTAGGATAATTTCCAGCATTGTCCGCAGTTTGAGGAGAAAAAATGTGTTATTCGAAGAAAAAGCAGGCCAACCAGACAGCTGTTAAGGCAAGGATGGAGAAATACGAGGCTTTAGAACATAATTATGAAGATATCATAGACTTAACGAATGATACCTTAACGGAAATAATTTCAGACGCTGCAACTGAAGTAGGAGGTAAGGCACCAAAACAGGAAACAGGCAAGCCCCCCCCAGCAACAAGGGTCCTATGTAAAGAAACTCCGGGGCGTGTGTCTCGAGCTCCAGAGACCTGGACGAATTGGCTGAGCTGTAAAAACCGATCAGCCAAGGCGGACCAAGTTACACTCGATATTATAACATTGGGAAAGATAGGAGAGGTAGTAAAGAACTGGGGAAGCATCAAATCAACGGGAAGGAGACATAGCATTGGCAGGGACAAGGTGTATGTTGTCATAGATAAATAAGACAGTGTCATCAGCAATTGCAATGATCAATAAGAGCAGCAGAGGGTGCTTTTTCTTTTTAATTTACAGTACTCAGAATAGCCAAATTAGACGTCTTATCAGAGAGGACATAAAAATCCCCTATATAACTACAGATGGGGTAGGAAGAACTTTCTTGTGCCGAATACATCGTGAATAAAGGCGACGGGAAATGATGGAATAACAGCCGATCTGATTAAAGATAATGAGAATGTTGTACTCGGAAAGCTTGCGGCACTTTATGCACAATGCCTTATGAGTTGAAGTGCACGATACTTCAAAGAATACCAACATAATGTTAACACATATAAAGGAGACATTAAATAACAGAAGCGTTAGAGGCTTACTAGCTTCCCAATTTATTAATACCCAATAGAATCAGGGCTATGCGCTAAATCAAGGGGTATGTTCGGATGGGATAGGCTCAAGCGGAGGGAAGACGGTGTTCGACCGGGAGTCCGAAGATGTGAGATGTTCATTCGCAGTAAAGGAGTAAGGAACGTGGGGATGGGCCTTACATCTAGACACGTTTATAATACATTTTGTACAAGAATGATGAAGAATACTGATGATGTTCACGTTCAGGTTCAAGCTGCCCATCTCTCTTCACCAAGCGTCCGTCTCATTTTTAACCCCTCCGTCGTCCTGGTCCAGGCACCTTCCCCCAATCCTGCGTCAGGAGATGGATCCCATCATCCCCACCAATGTGGAGCTTGGCAGCCATTTTCCTCCGAGGAGAGCTTGGCCCAAAGCACACGTACATCACTGTGCACGAACAGGGAAAAGGGGAAGCACAATTACCCCGTCTCCGACGCGGACGTGGAAGTTTAGGTGGAGGTCAGTTGAAAGAATATCCCACACCCGTCCTGGCAGTGTCCAACTGTTTGCGATGAATCATTGCAGTTGGAGATGACTGACGAGATCGTCGGCTCGTTCACCATTGTCGTGTTCTCACTGAGCGACTGGTTTCGCGGGGTAAACAGCTAATCATAACAAAGGCAATATGGTTTAGAGAGCAAACGGGTGTATTAATTCACTTTCAGACAGGGAAGAATGGAGTGAGCCAGGTCCTGTAATGCGTAAAAGCAGTTAACCGGTGCTCTCGTGGAGCAACAGAATGGATGACGCGGGAACGGAAGCGCGGTTGAAGGCTACAGAGCACTCAATGGTGTGGTGCAGTTGGAGTCGGCAATACAGTGGCAATTGGAGATCGCTGAGAAAAGGCCTTAGCAAAACAATCAAGGATGTTTCAAACCGCTCGTAAAAAAAATCATAGGCCGCTGTTTTGCCCTGTATGTGGTGTGAGGTCTAAAACGGACTGGGTGACAGCGACCACTCGAAATACGTGCTCGCGTCCGTAGCCAGGCTTCTAAAACTTCGATCATATGAAATACACAGATATCCAAAGCCATTCAAAATTTACCACAATTTTTACATTGAATGTTAGATTCAAGGTTAAATTCAAGCTCCGAGGCCGTGTCAGTATCGGAGTGCAAGCTATAAGATTTTTGCGGAAACGCGCAGTCGAAGCGCGGGGAGCGCAGTCGGCTTATATGCACACTGTGATGTTTGGGGTCTGGCATGAAATAGATGGTAGCTGGCCCATGCCGTCGTCCAACTCATCCACGCTGAGGACGTTGTTGAAGGGAAGGACTGCTTCTCATCGAGAACGAGGAATATGGGATTAACTTACAGTATCTACATGATAACGTTACAGTTCATCAGTCTAAAATGACGGAAAGAGGACTGCACACTGAGGAGCCGCCAACGGCTCCTTAAATACTCTCTGTACTCCCTAGATCCCTAGGTGAGGGAAAACGGCAGTTCACCGCCGACCAATTCAGAGCGGCCAAAGGCATCGTAGCCGACCCGCCTTTGAGGTGGAGGGTTTTCCGCACAGGTTGCACTGACCACGCCGAGGTGAGTGGGTTCTCGCAGACACGGTGCTTGACCCGAGCAGGCGCCTCTTTATCCCAGAGTTGACCCTTGACCCTGCAGTCAGTGGCCGCCGCGTCTGCATATTGACTAAAGAATTCTAAGCTGCGTGAGACGGCGCCACAACACTTTTTATTCCAGGTGTTCCACCGCTTCAAACAAGCCTTGAAAGTGACGGCAAATCCACTAACAATATATGGTCCGCCGACTGCGTGCGGACATCTCGGCGTCGTTTGGTTGGGAACGCGGCGCATTGTGGTTCTTACAAAGCGAGTCGTCGCAGCAAACGTGGTGGCGCCAAGAGGCTGGAGACTGACGTATTGCTGTTTTCAAAGCGAGTCGTCGCAGCAGACATGGTGGCGCCTTTCCGTCGGTCGCTTCCCCGAAGATCGCCAGCCCCCGCCGGTCGAACGTAAACACACATGACGAAAACGCGCTCATTATTCACAGAGACAGCTGTCGTGTTAAAGCGCCGTCTCCAGGCCCCATAGCTAATTCTGGTTATACACTAGATTGTGATATATATATATATATATATATATATATATATATATATATATATATATATATATATATATATATATATATATATAAACGGAAGCAACTCATCATCATCATCATCAGCCTGGTTACGCCCACTGCAGGGCAAAGGCCTCTCCCATATTTCTCCAACAGCCCCGGTCATGTACTAATTGTGGCCATGCCGTCCCTGCAAACTTCTTAATCTCATCCGCCCACCTAACTTTCTGCCGCCCCCTGCTACGCTTCCCTTCCCTTGGAATCCAGTCCGTAACCCTTAATGACCAACGGTTATCTTCCCTCCTCATTACATGTCCTGCCCATGCCCATTTCTTTTTCTTGATTTCAACTAAGATGTCATTAACTCGCGTTTGTTCCCTCACCCAATCTGCTCTTTTCTTATCCCTTAACGTTACACCTATCATTCTTCTTTCCATAGCTCGTTGCGTCGTCCTCAATTTGAGTAGAACCCTTTTCGTAAGCCTCCAGGTTTCTGCCCCGTAGGTGAGTACCGGTAAGACACAGCTGTTATATACTTTTCTCTTGAGGGATAATGGCAACCTGCTGTTCATGATCTGAGAATGCCTGCCAAACGCAGCCCAGCCCATTCTTATTCTTCTGATTATTTCCGTCTCATGATCCGGATCCGCAGTCACTACCTGCCCTAAGTAGATGTATTCCCTTACGACTTCCAGTGCCTCGCTGCCTATTGTAAATTGCTGTTCTCTTCCGAGACTGTTAAACATTACTTTAGTTTTCTGCAGATTAATTTTTAGACCCACTCTTCTGCTTTGCCTCTTCAGGTCAGTGAGCATGCATTGCAGTTGGTCCCCCGAGTTACTAAGCAAGGCAATATCATCAGCGAATCGCAAGTTACTAAGGTATTCTCTATTAACTTTTATCCCCATTTCTTCCCAATCCAGGTCTCTGAATACCTCCTGTAAACACGCTGTGAATAGCATTGGAGAGATCGTATCTCCCTGCCTGACGCCTTTCTTTATTGGGATTTTGTTGCTTTCTTTATGGAGGACTATGGTGGCTGTGGAGCCGCTATAGATATCTTTCAGTATTTTTACATAGGGCTCGTCTACACCCTGATTCCGTAATGCCTCCATGACTGCTGAGGTTTCGACAGAATCAAATGCTTTCTCGTAATCAATGAAAGCTATATATAAGGGTTGGTTATATTCCGCACATTTCTCTATCACCTGATTGATAGTGTGAATATGATCTATTGTTGAGTAGCCTTTACGGAATCCTGCCTGGTCCTTTGCTTGGCAGAAGTCTAAGGTGTTCCTGATTCTATTTGCGATTACCTTAGTAAATAGTTTGTAGGCAACGGACAGTAAGCTGATCGGTCTATAATTTTTCAAGTCTTTGGCATCCCCTTTCTTATGGATTAGGATTATGTTAGCGTTTTTCCAAGATTCCGGTACGCTCCACGTCATGAGACATTGCGTATACAGGGTGGCCAGTTTCTCTAGAACAATCTGCCCACCATCCTTCAACAAATCTGCTGTTACCTGATCCTCCCCAGCTGCCTTCCCCCTTTGCATATCTCCCAAGGCTTTCTTTACTTCTTCCGGCGTTACCTGTGGGATTTCGAATTCCTCTAGACTATTTTCTCTTCCATTATCGTCGTGGGTGCCACTGATACTGTATAAATCTCTATAGAACTCCTCAGCCACTTGAACTATCTCATCCATATTAGTAATGATATTGCCGGCTTTGTCTCTTAACGCATACATCTGATTCTTGCCAATTCCTAGTTTCTTCTTCACTGTTTTTAGGCTTCCTCCGTTCCTGAGAGCATGTTCAATTCTATCCATATTATACTTCCTTATGTCTGCTGTCTTACGCTTGTTGATTAACTTCGAAAGTTCTGCCAGTTCTATTCTAGCTGTAGGGTTAGAGGCTTTCATACATTGGCGTTTCTTGATCAGATCTTTCGTCTGCTGCGATAGTTTACTGGTGTCCTGCCTAACGGAGTTACCACCGACTTCCATTGCACACTCCTTAATGATGCCCACAAGATTGTCATTCATTGCTTCAACACTAAGGTCCTCTTCCTCAGTTAAGGCCGAATACCTGTTCTGTAGCTTGATCTGGAATTCCTCTATTTTCCCTCTTACCGCTAACTCATTGATCGGCTTCTTATGTACCAGTTTCTTCCGTTCCCTTCTCAGGTCTAGGCTAATTCGAGTTCTTACCATCCTGTGGTCACTGCAGCGCACCTTGCCGAGCACGTCCACATCTTGTATGATGCCAGGGTTAGCGCACAGTATGAAATCTATTTCATTTTTAGTCTCGCCGTTCGGGCTCCTCCACGTCCACTTTCGGCTATCCCGCTTGCGGAAGAAGGTATTCATTATCCTCATATTATTCTGTTCCGCAAACTCTACTAATAACTCTCCCCTGATATTCCTAGTGCCTATGCCATATTCCCCCACTGCCTTGTCTCCAGCCTGCTTCTTGCCTACCTTGGCATTAAAGTCCCCCATTAGTATAGTGTATTTAGTTTTCACTCTACCCATCGCCGACTCCACGTCTTCATAGAATCTTTCGACTTCCTGGTCATCATGACTGGATGTAGGGCCGTAGACCTGTACAATCTTCATTTTGTACCTCTTATTAAGTTTCACAACAAGACCTGCCACCCTCTCGTTAATGCTATAGAATTCTTGTATGTTACCAGCTATGTTCTTATTAATCAGGAATCCGACGCCTAGTTCTCTTCTCTCCGCTAAGCCGCGGTAGCACAGGACATGCCCGCTTTTTAGCACTGTACATGCCTCTTTTGGCCTCCTAACTTCACTGAGCCCTATTATATCCCATTTACTGCCCTCTAATTCCTCCAATAGCACTGCTAGACTCGCCTCACTAGATAACGTTATAGCGTTAAACGTTGCCAGGTTCATATTCCAATGGCGGCCTGTCCGGAGCCAGTGATTCTTAGCACCCTCTGCTGCGTCGCAGGCCTGACCGCCGCCGTGGTCAGTTGCTTCACAACTGCTGGGGACTGAGGGCTGGGGTTTGACTGTGTTGTTCATATAGGAGGGTTGTGGCCAAGTACTGCACCAGGGTGGCCAATCCTGCTCTGGTGAGGGAGTGCGTTACCGGTTCTGGTCACCGGGATTAGGCCACACTCCAGGCCTGTTTATGCAATTTTATCAACACGCGGACTTTTTTTTTTTAATCCGGTGGAAAATTGCCGGCACCGGGATTCGAACCACGGACCTCTTGCACGCGAGGCGGGTGTTCTACCTCTACGCCACCGCTGCAACACCTTAGTAAGCCATGTCAAGACAATCCAGCAGCTGATTAGTCTCTTCGTACACGACGCTGCGAGTAGGCCACGTTTTTCATTTGTGCAACTGGTGTCGGCGTGACAGCGTGGTGATGTTTGCTTTCTGTGCTGTGTCGAGGTTGCGGTGATGCAACCCGGCATACGGAAACATCACATCAAGTGTCTAATGGCACCGACAGTGCCTGCACAGACTGCGCTGGGGAATGCCGGCAAGCGGGTGCCGGGAGGCCTAAGATTTGTCGCCTTCCGATGTGCTCCCTACTGACGCCAAAAATGTTCTGCCGAGACCTGTGCAGTGGTTGCATTGCAATACTGGACACCTTCTCATTTGACAGTTTCACAGGTGCTGATCAAAGGTCGCAAATCAATGGTGCAAGAACGCGAGCTACCCCCCCCCCCACCGCCGGCAGGGGGGCTTTCTCCCACTGTGTCAACTGTGGAACCCGCAAGTGGCATATTCCTCTCCTTCCTTATCCCATATTAGAGCTGAGGCCCCACGTGATGTTTACACAACAACCCCGCCTCTGCCTCTTCAACCTCCACCGTGTTTCTTTTTTTGCGATAGCAACTATATGGACTTTCCAGGCGCATTTCGGCGTCGCCGTTATGTGCGGTATAAAGTCCAAGGACGATAACATCGTCGCCGCACACCGTGTGCTATATGCGCGAGTAAAAGCTTGCGAGGGTCAGCTGACGATCGCGGCTCAATCTCGCGCGTACAAAAGAGGAAAGCGGGGAGGAAGCACGCCGTCTTCCGTCGCGAGCGAGGCACCGGGTGCAGGACGGGGGCGGGGGCAACGTTCTACTGCGGCGGCTGCTGCGTACGACGCGGCACGTGGGCGCCCATATCTTGAAAACGATGTGCGATGGAGACAGAGTGTGCCAAGTGCTGATAGCTTCGTGTGCGTTTTGATTTCATCGCTTAATTCGCCTTGAAGCTAGAGCCAGCCCGAAGGTCCATTCGCTCGCTGCTGCTGCCGCGCTTCCTCACTACATTGTTTTAACAGCGAGTTTACGCAGACATCGAGTAAGACATGCTCGTGTTAGTGCGCGCGTGACTCCATGCTTGTCAATTTATAGTGAGCGAATGTTTACAAGCTTATACAGCCTATAAAAATACTATCCTTACTTCGTATCGATGCTTTTCTGGCGAAACTGCGCCTTATTATTTTTTGTGTGTAGGTGCTGCTCAGCGCATTTCTAAAGGTAGCTTTGCACTTCTTTTTTTTTCGGAAAGTAGAGATCGCTGTGTTGTATACACGTATATATATATATATATATATATATATATATATATATATATATATATATATATATATATATATATATATATATATATATATATATATATATATATATACGATATTATTATGAGGCATGCCATAGTGGGTGATTCCGGATTAATTTTGAGCACCTTGGTTTCTTTAACTTGCACCTAACTCTTAAGTACACACGTGTTCTTGCACCCCCCTCCCCGTTGAAATATATACAGACAAGTTGTATACTAAATGCAGACCGTATGCATTCGTGACTGGATTTATCTGTATATTGTCGATGTCATATATTGTTCATGCTAATATTGAAGGAAATAAATATGTCTAACACCTAATCCTCAATAGTTGGATCAGGACACAGACTGTCTGTTCAACCATATCCAGATTTTCTGGACACCTACCAACTAGCGCCCCACCCGCCGTGGTTGCTCAGTGGCTATGGTGTTGGGCTGCTGAGCACGAGGTCGCGGGATCGAATCCCGGCCACGGCGGCCGCATTTCGATGGGGGCGAAATGCGAAAACACCCATGTGCTTAGATTTAGGTGCACGTTAAAGAACCCCAGGTGGTCAAAATTTCCGGAGTCCTCCACTACGGCGTGCCTCATAATCAGAAAGTGGGTTTGGCACGTAAAACCCCAAATATTATTATTAACTAGCGCCCCAAGCGGGCCCGGCACGAAGCCATGCCGTTTTCAATGGAACGAGCGGGTTTTTCGCGAATAACAAAAGCTGCAGGTCGATTATTGAAAAAGGCAGGTGACAGACGTGTTCTGGAAGACAATCCACACGAGCCAAATGCAGTGATCACGCTATGGCAAGTAAGAATTGTGTTCCCACAGCGGTTAAAGATTTAGCAATGGAAGCCTATGGAAACGACGAAAATTTGTACTCGATTTTTCGAGGCCAGAACGGTGCCTGCGATTGACCTACGGCGTCTATCGTAATACCCAGTGCAGCGTATGTAGTCCGGAAACTCAGCTTTCGATTGATGCGTATCTCGACTCTCCACACATGGCGTAACACTGTTCCCAAAAGCGATTTTTGTAATACTGTCATGAAAATTCACGTGGTATCTATAAAAACATGAGCGTACCGTTCGGCGAAGCCTCGGAAGCCGTGGCCGAGTTGTAGAATCGCGCGCACCTATAGTCTCGCGTCACGGTGGCCGCGGTTTGATTCCCGCTTCGCACATTTTTTTTAAAGCCGCATAGGACCTAGTTTTATAGTCTCCCACCAGATGGCAGAAACACAAAACTCAACATTTGCTTTCGGTTCTGGTTTTCCAGTGGTGCTCTTGAAATATTGTTTCCTATTTTTCCTTCCTAAAACGTAGCAGTGTCGTGTTCATTTGTTAAGTCATCGCTTTTATGAAAATTTCATTCATTGGACATCATAACTAGAAGCTTGCGCAAGGCTTTGTGTTATGCAAAGAAAAAAAAAACTTTCGTGTTTTGTAGCGTGGAACCTGGGAGAACAAAATGGCTATTCTTATTGCATTCTTCTGGAAGGTCCGTTTTCTTCGACTTTCGGCTGTCCTTAATGGCACACACTCCGAAAGAATCAGGTCCACCTGGGCCACAATGCCACCCGGTGGCCAGTGCCATTCCTATGCAACATTCGTGTGGAACAATGGAACAAAGGGTCTGCTAGGCTGAGTCGCTGCCCGAACGTTAATTATTTCTAAAGAGTCATCCAAATAAGAAATGCACCAACTAGGAGATGTGCAGCGTCTGGAATAATAGCTACTGTTAATGTGTTCCCTACAGCCAAGTGGTATGAATCCGTAGGTGTGGCCGTAAAAAAATCATTTGAATAAATGTCCCGTGCTGTTTCTGCCCCGGTCGCTCTACAGAAAAGCTAGCTTGGCTAGCCGTCAGCATTTAGGATCAACATATGGCGTCCCTCGTTCGGTGCGTTTGCTTTTAGTGCGCAGCATCCTTTGGCGAGTATCCCAGCAATATGGGAACAAAATCGTGCAAAATCGTGTCTGTAACGCCAAAAAACTTGACGCATTTCCCATATAAATACATAGGTCTTGATAAAAAGTGTTGGGGTGGCCAACTTGAAATTGTAAGTGGCATCAGCATAAATTTGCGCGTGATACAGAGATGGGCCAAGGTGAATTTGGTAGTGAAATGGGAGTGGCCCAACCTAAATTTGAGGTGATATAGGGGTGGGTAAGCCTAAGTTTGGGGAATATGGGGGGTGGGCCAGCCTGGATTTGGGGATGATATGGGGGTGGGAGATCCTAAATTTGGGGGTAATATGGGAGGGGGGCACCCTAACCATGGGGGTGATATGGGGCTGGGCCAAGCTGAATCGAGGGTGATATGCGGGTGGGCTAACCTAAATTTGGGAGTGATTTGCGGTGGGCCATCCTAAATTTGAGGTGTTAGAAGGGTAGGCCAGGCTAAGTTTGGGGCTGATATGGGGTTGGGCCAACCTAAATTTGTGGGTGACATGGGGACGGGATAACCTAACCATGGGGGTGATGTACGGCTGGGCCAATCTGAATTGGGGGCTGATATATGGGTGGACTAACCTTAATTGGGGGGTGATTCGCATTGGGCCATCCTAAATTTGAGGTGATCGAGGGGTGGGCCAGCGTTAGTTTGAGGATGATATAGGGGTGGGCCAACCTACATTTGCAAGTGGTATTGGAGTGGGCCAATCTAAATTTGGTGGTTTGTGGAGGCGGGCCAATCTGTATTTGGGGGTGATATGGGGTTGGTCCTACCTAAATGTGGGAAATCTCGGGTCGGCCAATATGAATTTTGGCGCGATGTGGGCGTGGGCCAACATAAATTGTAGGTGCGTGGACTCGAAATTTGGGGGCGATTTGTTGAAATTCGTGGGTGGACCAACTTCAAAATTAGGGGTGGCCCAATTGAAATTTGGGATTGGGCCAACTCGAAGTTTAAGGCTGGGCGAAATGAAAATCGGTTGTGGCTGACTTTAAATTTGGGGGTGGGCTGATTTAAACTTGGGGGCCTGTTTACGAATAGTTAGACAACACCAGTGGTGTTTCTGCATGCTTTTCATCATCGCAAAGTACGCATATTAATAATTGTTAGCCAATACCCCACAAGGTGAGCTACCACTCGAGCCTTCCCAGCCCACTCAGCTAATAATGTCACAGGAGTGCTCTCATCGTGACGACTGCGACGTTCAATGTGGAGATACACATAAACTTATCGCAGACCGAGCTGACCATTTTCACGCCAATGTCATCGCTAACACTACTCGCTCGTGCTAGACGCAATACAAGCTTACAACGATCATAATTCAACTTTCAATCGCACGCTAGTCGAAACGCTCTCAGTGCACAATTTCGCCAATCATCTGGATAGGAACCTTGCTGGATGTTTTACTGTTATGTTGCGTCGTTTTTCACGAAGGCCTTCTCCCGCAAAGAGAATACATTTTTGAGATTGACGAGGCAAGCTGGTATATAACTCATAGGAAGCAAATGTATAAAGGGTTATAGTGATCTTTCAATATATATATATATATATATATATATATATATATATATATATATATATATATATATATATATATATATATATATATATATATATAAGTAAATAAGATTTCAGATGGTATTGTTTCGACCGGACATGACAATGATTTGTTCCCGCCTGTGACAGTGCTTTGATCGAAAACCTAATCATTTTGCTCAAACGTGTTGCCCCAATACTACATGGGCTAAATGTACAAAAGTGCGGTGAGTGGTCACAGCTTCAAAGCCAGTTTATTTTGTGTACTGTTGTTGATATTGTAGTAATGTGGAGTTGTCCTCTTCATAAGAGCACAGAAAGAAAAATATTACAGTTGGTAGCTAAGCGCAAAGTACATTGGAAGATCTGAAACCATCGATTTTTTTTTAATTTGCGGGTTGGTCTTCTCGGCTGGTAGATCGCATCCGATCACTTCAACGAAATTTGTTTGTGTGCAACTGCAGCAAAAACGTCGATACTACCGTTTCATTGCGAGGACCTTTATGCCCTCCACACACACAAGAAGGACACCAGATAATTGGCACACGCACTTTTATAATCTGATATTGTTTTGCTAATTTCAGTGTAGCGAGGTGTCTGCGAACGGAGCATTTTCTTATCAGTCCAGTGTTAGCAGTGAGAAGGAGTTCGGTCGACCATACCCATGAGGGCATACTAGCTATTGTAGCGCTTTACTGTAGGACAAGTGATGTGCTAAGAACTTGGTGTGCCTTGCCCTTTCCGCAGGTCGTCCATCCGTTATGCTATGGTGACGATCCACGTTGTGTCCGTCAGGCCTCCTCCTCATTTTTAGCTTCACCATCGCGAGAGCAGACAGAGAAAGGAAGCTTTCTTCATAATCAGCCCCAGCGGGATTCCACCACTCGTAACTGCTGCAATTTGCATTCAGTGGCTGGGCATGCTAACCACATCCTTAGTTTCACAATCGCTAGAGCGCGCAGAAAAAGCAGAGCTTTGGTCGCTATCACTACCATGAACCCATGTCAATGCAGATATAAGTACGTGCGGGGATTGGGCATGCTAACTTCTGCGCTACCACCTACCGCCGCCACCTTAGATTTTCCATGCATACCTGCTTCTTGTTTTCTTCGCAGACGCATTCAGGACAAACGCGGATAAGAAAAAAATCTCAGTGCCTTTCCACTCTGTGAAGAAGGATGACCAGCAAAGCTGTGTATGTGGGCCCCTTAATGGCGAACTGCACCTACGCCGTGGGTAGGCCCGCCATTGCACTATCTTTGGTATCGGCCCACGTATGGGGAGTGCTTAAAGGGAAGCTGAAACATTTTTCGAAAAAAATAAGTTCCCTGCGGCATTCTACAGTTTTGAGTCTACTGAACACGAATATCTCGTTTAAAAAGGGCAGAAACAAACACAAGCGGCTGTTTTTTGCAAGAAAACGCGCACCAGCGCCTCAGGGCATCGCGCGAACGCCGCTGTTGCCCGTGATTGGTCGGGACCGCTTTGACGTCATTCACGGGGATCGCCGGCCGGCGCCGCCGTTTCAGAGCGTAGCACGCTGTTCTGTTCTGGCTTCACAGCTGAGTTGTAAGCATTATGGAACGTTCTCGCTGTCTCGGAGAGCTTCTATTTTCGCCGTACATGTTCGAATCGACAGCCGATACAGAAAACGATGGCGGCAACGGGGGCAACGACGATGTTGAGTGCGCCAACAGCGAGAGCGATGTGTGCACCTTCTCGCGCGTTGGAAATCTTAGCTGGAACATATGTCTTTTCATGTAGCTGCACGTTCCAATGACGGGAGAAAAAACGCGCTAAACTGTCACTGGGAACTTGCTGCTGGAAGAATGCCGAAGCACTAACATCTCATTAGATTGTAAACACATGTGCAATTCCGCGATGTCATGCACCTTACCGCTGCTTGTCTAAAGTTCCGTGGTTTTTTGCGTGTTGATACACGATCGCGAACATATGTGCCACGTTTGACTACTTCAAACTCTTCAGCATTATCTGCCTGTGTCACACTGGCTGCTTCAAACTCTTCGATTGGTGATGGTAGTGGAACAGGTTGATCAGGGGCTCGGTTCTCAAGATGCTCTGCTAGAACCTGAAAGAGTGCAAGGCATGGATGTCATGAATTTCAGCATATCATGCATATCAGCAAACATAACAGTTGGATTACTTACAGTAATTGAATTACTCTTTTAGTAATTTATGCGATGGATTAGTTGTCTAGTGATTTAGTAATGTTTATTATTTGGTGTCTAATTTCATGGCTAAATTAATTTATTAATTGCGTTAAATATGCACCAGTAAGCTGTGTACGGCGCCAGAACATTGGTAGTGTCGTGAGGTGTCGTGGAGGCACATTGGGGGTAGGACATGAAATGTTGGCAAGTGTATGTCCCCTTGAAGAAAGGTTGGCGTCCCTTTATACTTTGCTTTTTGCTTCTTGTGTGCATGAAAACTTTTTGGAAGCAATCATAAAGTAATACCATTACTTTTTTGAAAGCGGTAATTGGTAATGTAATTCAAATCAATGAGCGTAATAAGAAAGTAATGAGTAATGTATTATATTTACTTTCAAATAATAATTTTGCCATTCGTGATGCATAGCTAGTTAAAGGCAAGAAAACATTTTTTGTCCAGCAGCGATGCCTGTATTGGGCTAGACCACGTCGAACGCTGACAAGTTCAACACCTCACAACGTTACTTCATTATTTGAGCCAGTTCGCCTTGCCTCGGGCGTGGCTGTGCCGACGCTCATTTTTGCGGCATTTCGCTGCTGGTAACAAGCTGTCAGTGCGAAATCTACGGAACGAAGTTTTTACACGCCGAGTTCAACTACTCTAACGCGAGCATGAAAATATTACCGTAACGCCTTATGTCGTGTGATTTGAACACGAATGATGAACAACTAAACCTGCGGGCACCGCGTGGTTGGACGAATAGCAAATATTATTGAATGCGCAAGCGTACCCCCAGCCAGTTATTTCACCCTACTAAAACAGCGCCGAACAAACAGCCGTAGTACAGTGTTCCGTGACAAAACAGGATGAAAACGGCAAGCACTTTGCACGCATGTGCATATTCCCGGCTGTGCCTCCACCTCGCTTCGTCATAGGTTGCTGTAAGGCCGTTTGTTCGACACTCAGGTGATCATCCGTTTAAAAACTTTCCCGTGTGCACATTAAAACCCTTACCTCATCCTTTCTCCTCTTGGCGAAGGCCGCTTTTGGAAGTGGCGAGGTGTTTTTCTTGTGGGAGAATATAGACGGAACAACACCGGCCTTCAGTCGCGCCGATTTAATTGGAATACCGTTTGCCCGCATCGTTGTCAAGCTCCGATGATAATCACTGTCGCAGAAAGGGTCCGAACACAGCACAGTTGATTTCGTCGGCAAGAAATTATCTCTCCTCACCGCACGGACCCACTGCGCTGCAAGTTTCTTGTCCTTCGGGAACATGTGAAGCACCACATCGTCTCGCCCGCCTGTGTTCGCACAGCCGAATGCTGCACAGAATGAGGGCATGTTGGGCGCCCTTGGCTGTTGGCACTCACGCAACACAGAAAGGAAGCACAGTTCACGAAAATCGCAAAAGAAAACAAAAGTGAGCGGCGGCAGATCTCTCGTAGCGTCGTTTAGTAAAGCGCAGGACGGAAAGAAACATGCCAGCACATGCCAGCCCGCCGGTCCGCCAGTGCTTAATGCCTGCTTCACCGCCGCCGCGGTTCAGTCCGGCATTGTACTATCTTTGGGATTTTGTTCTACACGCGGACACAATAGTGGGGAAAGTAGCCCTTAAGAGGAAGCTTTCGTTTGGGTGATCTTATCTAAATATATGTAAAAAGGAGAATTCGTTTTTCTCGGCAACCACTGAAACAAATTTGACAAGCTTTGTTGCACTTTAAAGAAGAACGTAAGATCTAGTGACAGTTGGTTTCGAATTTCTGATTTAGGTCTTCATTTGTTTATTGAAAATTGGGAAAAATTGCAAATTTTCGGAAAACGAAACCATCAAGTTTACAACTCTGTCTTTCGGCAATGAAAAATTATATCACAATTCTGTGCATTACATCTTACAGCACATCTAAAGCGGACAAAATTAATATATTAAACATGAATCTCAAAAGAAAATTAGTAATATGAAAATACAGCTTTTGCAGAACCCTTGTACACAACGTAACGAATTCACGTAAGATATAAATCGACGTATCGAATGTGTCCGCTTTGAACAATCTAATGGATGCCGTTTACAGAACCGTGATATCTATTGTCGATACGAAGCTATTAGTTTGTAAACTTCGCGCTTCTATCTTTCTCGCACTTTCTAATCTCTAAAATTCTTCTAACAGCATTCATGCCCTAAAAGGAAAGTCCACTTCCAAAAGTCACTAGAATTTACCTTTCTCTCTAGAATCCAGCAAATTTCAGAAAAATCGGTCCAGGGGTTATCTCAGAAAAGCGTTTCGGCGTTTTACATCTATTTGAATAGGCCGCGCCGGAGTTGGGCCCGAGTTAGAACTTCCTCTTAACGGCTTCGCCAAGGCCGATTCAAATAGGTCGCGAAGCTTCGGGCGAAAGGCGGTTCAGTACAGATTGTCACCGAAATCAGCATGGGGGGTTATGGAAGCAGCGATTGAAGCGCGACTATGTTTGGAGGGAACAAACATTGGGAAAGAAAAACGCGTTTTTTAATTCAAGCGAGACACAGTTAGATTCATTCAACGAAAATAAAATTCCTAGACAATTTTATATATTCGTGAAGAGTTAAGAAAATACAAATTTAATTTTATTATTATTAATAAATGCATTTCTTTACAGCGCCCATCGCTACGGGGGGCGTTGACGCCATTATCACTCGCAATGCAATGCACGTCTTGAAATGGGCAGAAAGGCGCACTCGTAAAGTTCACCTGTTGAAATACGCCCCCCTCACAGTTTGTGTTTTCTTGCTTGTCGAAGTTTGTCTGAATTTGGTGACGCGGGTAGCTTCATCGCTTCTTAATCTGTTCACTCAAATGTAGTGAGTTACGACCGCCAGCTAATTGTGTAGTTGTTTTCGTGCGACTGCGCTGGCGCCGACGGGCTTGGCATCCGACAATAGGATCAGCACTCTACACCTAAAGCTTTCGTCGGCCTCCAAAGAAAGTATGTTCTGGGCAGGGATGCGATTTCGACAACCGTGCGGCTGGCCTTTTCCTGCATCGCTTTCCACGCTGAAAGCTCGAAACGCCCATCAAATCGAATGGCGGTGTATTTGAATATATAGCTCCAAAGGCAGGACAACAAAACAAATTTCGCGCCTTCGAAAATAACATGACGTCACTTCTGCTTTTAACGGTCATGGCATCACATTATTTTTTCTTCCGCCGGAAGTGTTCCCACCACATACAGATGGCGCTAAGCCCCATGAACCGCCGATGGACCGCCATGTTTTGAACGTATGGGCTCCTATGGAAGCTTCGCTACCAGGTACATTTACCTTGGCTTCGCTATATATAAAAAAAGAAATAAAGAAAATAAATGCCTCAGCCGTCAATACCGCCGCCCCAGATTTCGTCACGATGGCACCGTCACCATCGGCACGGCTCTGTGAGCAGCTACCAAGCTGTTCACTTATGTTATCTTCCGTTCCTCGGCGGCAGCGCATTGTCTTGATGCCAGCGACGCGCTATATCTGCACGATCATTGCGTCATGCATCGCTTCTGCGACCAAGCAAGCTTTCGGCGGCACACGTTCGCTGCTATATTGACAATAAGAATTTAAACTGCTTGCCTTCGAAACAACAGCGTAAATCAAAATCGAAAGTGAACTGGCCGGCCACAAAGAACATGCTCACGGGGCCATACTATTGATGACAGTATCACAAAAGGCTAGGTGCGGTCAGGCTGACTTTACAGGTTTGCAAGTAATGACTGACGGGCTAGTTGCTTCTTTATCAGAGAAACAACAGCGCTTCAAGTTGTTAGCGCAGTTTGTGTGTGGTTCCTCCTTTGTGTCCCGTCTTGAAGTGCTGCTCTGTGACTTTACATATGCTCTTTTTCTGACTTCTAAACGCCTTCCAATAGCGTTTACTTAGAAAATTTTTGTTCGCATGCCTCTTACAGAAGCATGTTTAATCGAAATTTCTTCGCTTGGCTGCATAATCTCGTGGACGGGCTCCAAGCTGCTCATTTTCTTTAGCCACGTAAGATCAATTACTGAAAAGTTAATTAATGTAGCTTTGTTAATTATGCAGACAATTTCTCAACTTACTCCGCATCCAAAGGTTACCAATCTGAACACTCGCATGATAAAATGATGTCACCATTGCTTGTATTGGTTTAATAGTTTTGTTTGGTGCAGTTAGAAGCAGCCGGCATAATGGTGGTGCAGTAGGCTTCTTATAAAGTAAGTATGAAAGTATGGACAGGTTATCTTGGCGCAAATAAACTTCATGAGCTTAAGAGGAAGCTTTAGCTCGGGCCCAACTTCGACGCGGCCAATTCATATGCATGTAAAACGCAAAAATGTTTCTCTGAGATTACCCCTTGACCAATTATAATGAAATTTGTTGCATTTGAGAGAGTAAGTTCAATTCTAGCGACGGTTGGAAGCGGAATATTGATTTAGGGTCTGAATTTTGTGAAAAGAATTGTAAAATATTCGAAATATCGTAAATACTGGACGCACAAAGTTTATAAATTAATAGCTCTGCATCAAGAACATATATCGCGGATCTGTAAACACCATCCATTAGATTACTCAAAGCGGACAAGTTCTCTATGTGAATTTATATCATACGCGAATTTGTTACGTTGTGTATGAGGGTTCTGCAAAATCTGTATTTCCATATTACTGAATTTTTTCAGATTCATGTGTAACATATAAATTTTGTCTGCTTTAGATCTACTATTAGATGCAATTCACAGAATTGTGATATCGTGTTTCATTACTGAGTTACAGAGTTGCAAATTGATAGCCTTGTTTTCTGAAAATTCTCGATTTTTGCCAATTTTCAATAAAGAATTGGCAAGCTGAATAAAAATTCGGAACCAACAGTCACTAGATATTAAGTCTTCCTTTTAAATGCAACAGAGCTCGTCAAATTTGGCGCAGTGGTTGCCGACAAAAACGAACTCTGCTTTTACATGTATTTAGATAGGAGCATCCGAGCTAAAGCTTCCTCTTAAGCACATGTGCCCAACCATGCACTTCTGCCTTTACAATGGACTATTCTCAGCGATACAGTACATCACACAGGGTGTGCGAGAACATTGTCCACGCTCCTGTTTAGATTTCTGAGCGCTGGTGACATCAGGCTCGGTTTCGTGCCATCATCAGGAAGAAAAACAGCTGCCTGGGGGAAAGCATTGGAAACATTTTCAGAACTTTCTAACATATGGATCAGTGCGGACAAGTACGTTAGAATGAAAAGTACTGAAGTATTAGGATGACGGTTTCGCTGCATTTATTTTGGCTGTCTAATGTTAAGATCTAAACAAAAAATTGCTCTGGTTTTGGGATAATTAATACTGACATGAAATATGAGTTCCGACACAGTACCCGTGGTGAAACTGGCACCTGGACTACAGGGCTTCATTGAACCACGAAATGCTGGTTTGATAAATACCAGTAATTGGAAAGTGTTTAGCTCTTGAATTTTGTGCATGTCGGCGCTGCTGTGCAGTCGTTGGAGGCCCTTTTTACCACGAGCACTATGTTTCAGCTAATATTAAAAGCAACTGTATTCTCTTCTCTTTTTTTTTTAGGTAGGAGGGGGGAGCTTTTTTTAGCGTCTAATCACTGTTCCAAAGTTATAGGTTAGCTCAAGGCGCACCTGTAGGTGTTTCTAATATCAGTATGTTGTCACGTATTCAATAGCGAAAGAGCGTTACCTTATTAGATTGCGCGCGTGAAGCGAATACTGGCGCTCATTCTCCATCACATTTGAGGACCCGAGATTGCACTGCAATGTACGGGCATTCCAATCTGATGAACCGACGCCTTGATACGTAGATCGGAATCAGAGGAAGCACTACTATGCACGCAGCCATCGTTGTGCTTTGAGTGTTTTCCAGCGCAAGCTCACCTTTTATAATATGTTATATTCGTGGCTCACTCTTTTGGAAGTGTTTTGTTCTTCACATCACTACAACGGGTGAGAGTATAGACGTTCTCCATCTTCACTGAGTCAATACTGGGAAACGGACTAGGACTCTTCTTGGCGTCTGCGTTTACACATTTACCGCAACAATTTGTTATTCATAACTCACTTTTTAATTTAGGAGGCTGTAAGAGACAACAACCTTATATTAACATGAGGTCTTCATAACACAGAAAATTTAAATGCTTATTAGTCCGCTTTCACCTCATGTTAAGAGAGAGAGAGAGAAAACAAGGGTAGGAAAGGCAGGGAGGTCAACCAGAACAGCATCCGGTTTGCTACCCTACACTGGGGGTGGGGGAAAGGGGAATAGAAAGAGGAAGAAAGGGAGAGAGTAAGTACTGAGTACGTGTGGGAGGGACACCATACACAATGACACTATAAACGGTCTGTTAAGCCCGTGCACTTCAAGTACCGCACTAGTGCACGAATCGCTTTTCGAGCCAGTGACGGGTGTGGCCACGGTCCGAGTATCTTTGACTCGGTGAACGGTCTCGAGTCCAGTCTGCGTAAAGTTGCCCGCAAAGAGAGGCGTTGGATATCGTAGCGAGGGCAGGTACACAATAGGTGCTCGATGATCTCCTCGCACCCACAGGAGTCGCACATCGGGCTCTCGGCCATTCCCATACGGTAGGAGTATGCGTTCGTGAACGCCACTCCCAGCCACAAGCGACACAACAAGGTTGCTTCGCCACGGGAAAGGCTAGATGGCAGTTGTAGCCGTAGCGTGGGATCCAGTTTACGTAATCTGCAATTGAAGCCACTTGAAATCCAAAGATCTTGGGACTTCTTGCGCGTAAGTAGGCGAAGTTCTCTGGCAGCGTCCGACCTCGCCAAAGGTGTTGGACGCCTCTTGGTATCTTCGTGGGCACACCGGGCAGCCTTGCCAGCTAGGTTGTTGCCGACGATGCCACAGTGAGCAGGAATCCACTGAAGTATAATGTGGTGTCCTCTTTCCAGAGCATGGTGGTGCAGTTCCCTGATTTCAGATGTCATTTGCTCGTAAGTTCTGTGACGTAATGCGGACTTGATGCTGTGAAGGGCTGCCTTAGAGTCACAAAATACGACCCATTTCTCTGTTGGCTCTTCGCTGATGTATATCGTAGCGGCATGGAGAGCTGCAAGTTCTGCCGATGTAGATGTAGTCGTGTGAGACAATTTGAATTTAACTGTAAAGTTCTTGGCTGGAACGACGAATGCGGCAGTTGAGCTGGTAGGTGAGGTCGAACCATCGGTATATATATGTATGCGGTCATGATACGTCTGGTGCAGTAATAGGAGCGTAAATTGCTTCAGAGCCGGCGATGGATGATTGGACTTTTTTGTAATTCCACGAATAGCAAAATTTACTTGAGGCTGTCGCAGGCACCACAGGGGAGAGGAAGGCTTCGCTGCCGGTGTAAAAGATGCCGGTATGTACTCTTGATGAGCGCTAATCACTCATGAAAAGGTCGCTTGAGGTCTCTGGGCTGGTAGGGAGGCCAAATGATGGTCGGGGATCCTTGACAAATGGCGAATGTGCGCTCTGAGAGAGGAATTTCAATAAAGATATCCTTCTGATAATTAAAAGCCTATCCGCTTGACAACGTTTCATCTGAGTTCCCCTTTGCAAGCTGATACCGACTTGCAGGTGGTTCATATCGGGGGCCCTTGACATATGTCCAACCATCAAACAAAGAGTTATTCCGAATGTTTCATTTCAGGAAGGCGTGTTACCCTCCTGCCTTTCGTTCCCGTTCGAAAACAGGCGTAAGACGAAAGTGGTGCATGAAGGGCGTCGTTAGTCCAAACCAACGAGCTACCGTAACTCACATCGCCTATATCGCTGTCATTTAGGCTTAGATAAGAAATATATATTTTAAATCGACGCATCACGAATCCGAAATGAGCTGCCCCCGACCAGCCCAGATAGGTTTCTTTCATTTCGTACTGCGTGCTAGCGGCTAATAGTAGCTCACGGAGCAGAGCGCTAAGTGTGGATGTGGCAGAGAAGGCGCTTTATATACTGTCTCGACAACCACCGAAAATTGCACTCCGCGCTGCTGGCCATTCCTAGAAAATTGTATATGTG
Organism: Dermacentor variabilis; assembly: GCF_050947875.1. Lineage (NCBI taxonomy): Eukaryota > Metazoa > Arthropoda > Arachnida > Ixodida > Ixodidae > Dermacentor > Dermacentor variabilis. Next base: position 83,915,719 of record NC_134568.1, read on the forward strand.
ACGCCCAGCCATTTGCAATACAGCAACATTGTTTTGCGATGGGAGAGTCCAGGTGAGAGACAGGGTAGTTATGGAGATGAAGACACGCTATTTTCTGCAGCAACTTAGGAATGAATGAATGAACAAATGCTTTCATTTATTGAGAAAAAGGAGCAGCAAGCATCAGTGAAAGCACGTCTCGGCACATTGGGAAAGATGCGAGGCACAAAGAGAGGAAAAGCTGGAGCCCGGGTGGCAGGCGAAGTCGCAGTTTAGGGTCGAGAGAATATAAGTGAGAGTTGGTGAAACCAGTTGAATTCCAGTGTAGATGTGTGATGTGGCGAGTAAATGATTGGAGTCACCGCCCAGCATCCGTCCTTTGCGGTAGTATAAGCATCCGCCGTTCTTGGTAACAAATGTTTACTGAAAACCAATCTTGGCAATTACTTATTCATCAGCCATGCCTCACCGCTCATTCCTTACTGGCAGGGTCTGTTCATTACAACTACGATGTCGCTTCAAGTTATGACTATATAACTTGACGCTTGCGGTTACACTTGCTATACTAGGGACTCTTGCTATTGCCGGAATACTATAAACATGGGCTTGCTGCACAAGTTAGAGAATAGACATTTTAGAACAGCGTTTCTCGCCTTGCGTACGCTCAACACAAGCACCATTGCAGCATGTTACCGTGCGCGTCACTTCAAGACAGAGATGCGAACGCAAGCATAAGAACGCGTTAGAAGACGGGGTGCTGTCTTGGGCCTCGTGCCAAAGATATCCAAGCCAATAATATATTGGCAGTCATGCTGTCATTTCAATGTAAAGAGGTTATATATTTAAACTTCTGCAGTGACAGAATTCGCCGCCTACGGGAGCGCGTGAAGCCGCCGGCGGCCATATTGTTAGAGGAAAAGGAGGGCGCCTAGAGTATATGGCCGCGGTATACGGCGCGGCGCTCCCTGTGCTTGCAGTTCTGCGAGGAAAAATAAAATTAAACCCCTTTAAGAAGTATATCAGTCCGCCGTTGTGTGTCGCTGTTGTCAAAAAAAAAATATGTCATGGTGGTGGGCGCCTGGTGTTCCGTGTCTAATAAGTTGCGTGAACTGAAAAACAGCCGTTGTTTCCTGTTTTCATCATTCAGTAACCTGCCGCATGCATCGGCAGTGTGATGCCCTTTCGTCGATACGTGGTGCTGGCCCGTATTGGTAGCGACATGGCCTCGAAATATATCATCCTTATGACATTTCTTTAAAAGATCACTGTTTGTGCGACCGAGTGTTCTTGGTTTAAACTTAGAAAACAAGAAAAAAATACAACGGTAGGTCTCATTTTTGTCCGGCGTTTCAGTTTTACCCGAAAAGAGTCGGTGAAAGCAAATTTACAATAAAGCTAAGTCGACCCACGATCTGCACTTAGCCGCAAGCGCATGCGCTCCAATGAGAGTAGCCTGCCAAAGTAGTTAAGGTCATGTGTCAGCTGGCGCCTCAAGCAATCTTTACTTTTTTTTTTCGTTTCTGCGTCCGTTCTGCCTGCGTCTGCGACGAAAACGAGAAGTGGGAAGGCAGATAAACAGAAAATTGTGGAGGGAGGTAGTAGCGTAAAGGTTAGCGCGCCCAGCTCCCAAATGGAGGATGCTACGAATAGATGGGCTCGAATCCCGGTGGTTTGTTTGTGAAAACAACTTTCTGTGCTCTCTGGTGAGGGCGAAGCTCAGAATGAGGCGGCAGCCTGACGACAACGGTCGCCGTCAACGTAACAGAATAAGCGGGCGTGCAAGGTCACACCTAAAGCCGAAAGTATATTCAGAGGAAATAGAGTATGCTACTGTAGAAAAAAAAAAGTGATAAGTAACGAGCAGTGTTGTTCAGCGAGGCTGTAGTGCGATAATGTCCCCATATAGACAGGACCACGCTCCAATCCCGGTGTTCAGCGGAAAGGTACATTGACAGCATGTCAGCTAGCGTGTAATTGATACTTCATTAAGGTCGTTGCGTGTTTGTGTTGTGTCTAGCAGGAGCGAGTAGTGTAAGAGATGACACTGGAGAGAAGGCGGTGAGCGAAGTGCGCGAAAAGTACTTGAGGATAGCCACATTGAACGCCGACGCCGGTTGAAGCAAGCCTGCGACTTAAGTTCCTCAGGTCGCCAGAAAGGCTTGAGTAATAGCATACCGCTGGGCATATTTGGTAACCACAGCGACAGATGCACGCTTTGCGGAAGTAAACAGAGGAAAGGGACCTAGTGAGTTTGCCGGCCTTTTCGAGCTCTGGCATAGTTTGAAAAATGAATGTGGCGAAGTATGACGCATAAAGTAGTATACGCCAACCCAAATCAATCAGCGTGGTCATACTTGCGCGACACACCATGGTGGCCTGCCACCAGGACATCTTGAAGTTGCAACGATGACTGTTGTCATTGGGTGCTTGAGAATAAAAACGAGCACATTAGAGGCGTCCGAGGGACGTTTCTACGGTACAAGAGGCCATCGCCCCTCCCCCCCCCCCCAGGGAAAGAAGGACACACGAAAATGACCTTGCCAATTGGGGCATCATAAGATCGAGCACTACGGCGCTTGATGATCTTGTTCCGCATGACGACCGCGTTTCATTCAGCGTTCATTTCTGAGAAAATGAGTTGAAGTTACATTTATTTGCATCACAATGGCGGGCGTAATCAGGCAAACATTGACAGCACTTCATTAGAGGGTGCCTGACTACTCTGTGGAGATTACGCACGACAATGACAACAAAGAACACAGAAAGCTTCGTTTACATCAATTCGCACATATGTGAGATCCGCATAATTTTTTAGACTATCAATCTATATGCTTAAGAATGGCGCTCATTAATGCAATATTTGCATTCACAGTGAGCAAAAGCGACCGCCGTCTCCACGGTAGAATTGATGAAAACGGCTTTAATCCCATGGACATTTTATCGTTGCCAACTTCCGTGGGATTGTAGTCGTCAAGATGGGATACAAGTGACAGGGAAACCCGGAGGTTGATGAACGGCAAGAAGGCAGAAGCTTGCACAAGACCTCAGAGAAACAAAATGACTTTTTGAGCAGCGTGGTCAGGGTACCATGCAATGTTTCAACGTCTACTAAAAATCCTACAAAATATGAACAGAGGCCGACAAAAATGCGGGCATCTTGGGAAAGGTGAAACCGCTGGAAATCTCAGGACAGCATCAGCCTAAATATAAAAGATGACTTAAAAATAAGAAACCATTACGTTGATAGGGTGGCCAAATTTTGGTAAAAATAAGTGGGCCGTTGAAGCAGTTCAGGGGAAACCAGATGGTGCAAAATTAGGAGAGAATGGCGGCAAGTGTTGAAAAGAGGTCAAGTAGGTCCTGTGGCCGACGCCAGCGTCCGACAACTGTCAGGCGACTGCACTTATAAGCGGGGTGCCTGGTCGTCAGTTACAGGGTGATACGGGTCTGAAATATTGGACGTGGACTTGATCACATTAAATAAAGTGCATTCTACGGTGTCATTCTTGGACAGATGGTACCGTTTCTCGTGCAATGAGGATGGGAACAAATTGCCTCACATGCCGACTGCCACCTTCCTCGAACTGTCACCTTCCCTCCGTAGTTGCTTAGTTTTTGTTAGGTTTGGCTGCTAATCACGAGGTCTCGGGATCGAATCTCAGCCACGGCAGCCGTATTTCGATGGGTGTGAAATGCGAAAACACCCGTGTACTTAGGGTTAGGCGCATGTTAAAGAACCTCAAGCGGTCTAAACTATTCTCGAATTCCCCACTACGGCGTGCCTCATAATGAGATCGTAATTTTGACACGTAAAACCCCATAATTTATTATGTACCATTACTTAAGGATGTCCTTGAGAGCCGCACAACACCTTGAATACAAGTAAGTGTCAGGAGTTGTGCGCGAGGTCTTTGAGTATTTGGGTAGCCATTCTGGCGCTCGATATCTGCTAGTCTACATTGCGGCTATATTACATAGAACAGACATATCCCGCATATATTACTGCACAATAATCTTAAATAATGGTCTTCTTTCACGCACGTGGATAACCGTGACAGGACAGTACTTTCACAACTAACCAGAAGTACTGTATATGTAATGCCCAAAGGTGTACCTGGCCTAGTGACCAGCAAATGGGACGTAATGTTGTGAGCAGCTTCGGCCATAGCATGTTAACCGACGACCACACAGAGACAGTTTGTACAATTCTTGTGTCGTGCCTTTTGCCTCAAGGTGAAAACCAACTTATCCATGTATCAATTTAAATAGTTATGCACATCTAGATTTCGAGCTGTTGCAGTAGCCCATGAGTGCGGATAGCAAAGTCGCTAGGGAAATAATTGGGGGCACCTTAACGAAATCGATAAGTCAAAATCAAAAGTCGTCCACGACGGCGTCTCTCGTAGACGCTGTGCGATGTTCGGACGTTAAGAATGTGTGCCCACTGAAGAAAGGCTGCTGCGGGGTGCTTCCGATGATTAACCTAGCTTGTTTACTCCTTAGTATAAAAAATGGGAAACAAAAAGAAAACCGTGTCAAAAGCCCCGAATCAATCGTCGCTCGTCGCGACTAAACGCTCTTAGGATGATAATTCATTTCGAGGCGACGAGTGGCTACGCTATAAAGAACACTGATAACGCCGGCGGGACAAGTATTGTGGCGGAGTTCAATGCGCAGGGATAGCTTCTCATTATATTATTTTTGTTTTGTTGACGTCATCACGCGTCACCGCGGGAAGTTTGAAAAGCTTAAGGTCAGTACACCACGTGGTGGCACTCACGCGAACCAAACCCTCGTGTCCAGAAAAGCTGGATACGCGTAGTGACCTATGAACCCTCACAATAGTATTTGCCTTTTACTAAACTAAAAAAAAAATGTGTAATAATAAACTCGAACATCTGTGCAAATTGCCAAATTCGACAGGTATGTTATCTATAAGTAGCTCACTGACACTCTCGGCGGTGGGATAACTATAAATTAGTTCATTAATTTTCTTCCATAATGCATCAGGCTTATCTTTAATATGTCGCTGCAAGAACTTGTAAGTGCATTTTATATTACGTAAGAAAGTATCAGTTTTATTCTTGTGTTGCCTAAACATTTACCAGTATTCCAAACCGCGCGTAGCTAAGAATATAGGGAACAGCTTTCCCTTCCTCCTATCATTTTTATGCATTTTTTTGTTATTTAGGGAATATGCGAGTTGATAATCTAAACGGCAACTAGGGGAATCGAGGCAATTAGAGTGCACTGTAATATTGTCCAGTAACGCCGAGCGGCCCGCTTCCGCTGAGGCGCCGTGCAACGAAAATTGAGTGGACGGCGCTGCAACTGGATTTGGAAACTCCGGAAAAAATTCGGAGAGGCAAGACGCACTAAACTTACAGAACATGCAGCCGATCGAGCCTTTTAAAAGCGGCCGCGGAACGATCCATGAAAGGGTCCAGTAAAAGAAAACGAGACAAATGCAAAGAAGAATGTAGAGCTAAAGGATCTAAAAAGTCGGAATAAAATGACATAACCATGAGGCTAATTAAAATTGCGCCTAAATTCAAAGAAATCATTGTTAAAATCGTTAAAAAATGTCATACAGCACAAGATAATTCCAGAAAGTTGGTGCCACAGTACTATAAACTTCATTTACAAAGGTGATGGAGATAAAATCGACATTGCATTCTACACACCATAGAGTTTCATAGCATAATTACTAGAAGGAACTCTGGTGCAAGTGTCTACGGTAGCTGCAATGTAGCTGGTAGCTGGTTCAGCGAGCATGGGAATTATGGGAAGTACATGGATTTGCCTAAACTTCGTCCTTCTGGCTTCAAACAGCTTCGTGACTTAGTATACTCTTAATTTTCGTCAAAGCACTGCGTAATAAACAATTAAATAAACATTATTACAATTGTCTAACGGCAGGATTTAAACACAGGACCTCTAGCACAGAGGCCCGATATTGAAACCATTAGGCCGCGAACGCGCGCATCGAGAAGCGAATGAATGCCCTTGTGAATTTATCGCGGGCAAGCCAGTGCGTTGAGACGCTTGGTGCGTTTCGATTTGGCCACCTCAACAACCTGAGCCGTTGCAATTAGTAGCGATTGTGCGTTGTTGCAGCGCTAGGTTATCTCGAACCCGGCTCCATATGGTAGCGTGGCGCAGGTTTCGGGTTGAAGAAATCAGAAGCTTGGAAGCTGGGAAAATGATTATCAACACGTTTACTGGCACTTTAACAAAATTTATTTACATCATTGATTAGGTAAAACAGAAAAAAATTCAAGTGTTTAGCAACAAGCGTCAGGATGAGCCTCGTTTCCATGGCCCAGAGCCGCTTCTCTACTTTCCGCACCGTCATTACAACACCTCTGTTCAAACACTCCCCTCCGGCGATAGCCAATCACATACAGGGGCTCTATAAGGTAAAACTATTCCAGTAAGTTTTTATTCCAATTTCCTGACGTCAAATTTACGTAACCACCGGCGCAAGTATCGGGCGGTAACCCACCGCCTTATTTGAAAAGCCCAATCAAACGCACTCATCGTTTATAGGAGCTCTCTTTTTTTTTCTTTCAAAGCGAATAGCGTTGACTGCGTTGAGCAGATTTTCTTATAGAATTGGCTGAAAACAGGCGAGGAGTACGCTCAAGTGGACAGGGGTTCGATAGGGCCGAGCCAGCACAGTGAAAGTAGATAAGATGAGGAAGATGGTGCCATCGTCTGCGATTGGCCCGTTTGCCCGTATACTTAGCTTTGGGTGGCTGGTAGAAAATCGCGGCGGCGTGCAACGGAACGTTAAAAATGTCGCTAGGGCGGATCCTGCAGAGTTGGCAAAGTGATGTCACATACGTGCCGAAAGGGCTCGATAATGTTATACTGCCATGGAAAAAAGTTTTATTACGCGCAAATAAACCCATGCTCCCTGGCTGCTCCGAATAGCTAGTGCCAGAGAAATCGGCGGTCACCCAACTTCTATTCCTTCCGGAACGGGGCAGTCTCCGGCTATTCAGAAAAAAAAATCAGTTTTATTCCGCATATTAATGCGTCTTTAATGCGTACAAGTAATTTTGACGCGGTGAGGTTTCGCGGTTTTGTGACGTCACTTGACTGACAGGCGAAGTGGGGCAGCCCGAAAACGTTTGATCAATGGCAGAATATTATGGCGAAAAAGGCGTCGAATCAGAAATAACTATTTGTCTTTCGTTCGGCCTAATAATGCATAATCAGTGTACACACGTAATATCAGATGCCGCGTTTCCGTGGTTTTCGTGACGTCGAGTGAGAGACAGGCCAAGTGGGGGTGGCCCGAAACGTTTTTGACCAATCATGGAGGACTGATTGCGGAATTAGTACAGAAAAGTTTGGAATAGCTTTACGTTATAGCGCCCCAGGTCACCGCCCATCAGGACGACAGCCAATGAGCAAGCACATACAACCCTGTCGTAGTCGGAATATCGGACCGGCGTCCGCTCCCCAAGTTCCAGCGGGCACAAAGGCGGAGAGAGCGTAAGACCGTGGGAATGGGAGAGATCTGTTACTCCCAACTGGTCTTTTCCCCTGCTTCTCAGTATGGATTCCTGCTGCCAAGGCTGTCACCTCCAAAGTCCGAAGAGTCCAGGGAGCAGTGAGCAAGATGCAGCAGCGTGGTCGGGGCTGCATCGTAAAGTGGGCGCTGCGGATGAACCAAGCTGAGGCCACATCCATCCTGTTATATGCCCTGCCGCTGGTTCTACTATCTTCAGCCAGGAAGCAACAGTTCGAGAGACTGCACAGGAGTGCAGTAAAGAGCATCCTCGGTCTCCCCAAGCACTCCCGAATTGCTGCCACACTGGCTGAGGCTGGCGAATGGCCATTGTCGCTGCACATGCTCCAGATGGCGGGGCTCTGCTCTGCCGACTGCGGAGCCAGCCGCTATTTCACATGGGGGGCCTCAGTCAGCTCTACGAGGAGGTGATTGTGCAGCGACCAGTGCCCATGGTCACATCTCCGCCACACGAGCAACCTCCAAATAATAATAATCTTTATTCAGTATAGTTAAAACAGTATACAAAACGGAAGCGCCGAAGCCACAAGAGGGCTTGTGCGGTGTTGTAATCGCACCGCTGGTACGAGTTGTTGGGAACTCGGCGCTGACGCCCGTTGTTGCACCTGGGTCGCAAGCCCCAAGGGTAGCGTTGGCCTGGCGGCCTGGGGTACAACTGGAAGCATCCGAAGGTCCCGGCAAAGCATGAGTCGACTGGTAACAACAAAACAACTTGTTTATTCTAACATCGCAAAGAGTTGGCGGTCAGGTTGACCGAAGTAGAGAGACGGGAGTGCACTTTACTCAACAGAAGAAATCGGAGCCCTCTTTTTGGCGTCCGGGGGCAGCTGTTTTTATACTCTCGCAGTTGAGGGCAAGAAGGAACCCCTCTATAGACGAGCACGTGACTGTACAATGGGATAAGGTGACGCATACTGTCGTGTCGCCGCCGGTCGGGCACAATGGGGAGGAGCAGGTGGCTCACACTGTCGTGGCGCCGCCGGTCGGGCACAATGGGGAGGAGAAGGTGACTCCTACTGTCGTATCGCCGCCGGTCGGGCACAATGGGGAGGAGAAGGTGACTCCTACTGTCGTGTCGCCGCCGGTCGGGCACAATGGGGAGGAGCAGGTGGCTCACACTGTCGTGGCGCCGCCGGTCGGGCACAAATATGCACATACACTCACACACGCACATGAAGACACGTGGCATCGGAACATGCCTGGACGCGCTTGGCGGGGAGGCGTAGCGGCGACGCCGAACGGGCCAAAATGTCTGCCGCTTTGTTGCAGTCGCGCCGGCTAAACCGCGCGTCGTAGGCGAAACGTAACAGACCGCCCCGCCGGGGGGAAGGAGATCCCGATGGACAGGGGACTGCATCCGCTGTCCGGAGGGATGTCGCTCGATGATGCTCATAACCGAAGTCGGGCGTCCCTCGACGTTTCTTGAGCGCAGCGCACAGAGAAGGCCTCGTTCTCTCGTTCAGGTTCGCACAGGACACTGCAAAGTGACTTCGGGAGAGTTCACATTTTTGTTCTCGTTCCCGGCAAGCGTTAGAACTACGCTGAAACTCAACCGCTCAGTCAGCAAGCACGGCACAACCCTCACTAAGCCCTGCCAGGCTCTTTCCCCTTCTATACCACTGCCTAGTTCCTTACAGTAGTCTAGCAGCACTCAGAACGCGTCCACAAATTGGAAAATTGCACTAGAAAGCATGTCATCACTTTGAAACACTAAACAAAAGCAATATGTTAAAAATCCTGCCTCAGGAAGAAAAACATCAGTAACAAACAATTTTGAGGCTGATTCCTACGTTAGGGGCTTCGACTTAAGCCATCGGCGTTACCGTTGAGACTCCCCTTTTTGTAACGCACCTCAAAGGAATATTGTTGCAAAGCGAGGCTCCAGCGCAGGAGGCGGCCATTTTTGGGAGAGATGGTCTGCAGCCATTGGAGAGGGCAGTGATCCGTCTCAATGATAAACCTCGAGCCGTCTAGATAGCATGACAATTTTTGAACGGCCCACACGAGACATGCACACTCTTTCTCGGTGGCGCTATACGCCTGCTCACGACTGGTCAGCTTACGACTAGCATACAGGACGGGGTGTTCTACTTCTCCATTTTCCCGTTGGCACAGTACAACGCCCATGCCTCGCTCACTAGCATCGCACTGAACAACGAACCCTTTTGTATAGTCTGGCGATCGTAGCACAGGCTGGCTTGTTAGGGCACTCTTTAGGGCGCTAAAAGCTCTTTCCTTTGTCTCGTCCCAGACGACTGTTTGAGGCTCTGTTTTTCTTAGAGCATCCGTCAGGGGAGCCGCGATATCAGAGTACCTGGGGATGTACCTCTGATAGTAGCCGGCGACACCTAAGAACGACCGAATATCGGTCTTCGTGCGCGGTTGCGGGAAGTCTCGCACAGCGGCCACCTTTATTTCAGAGGGGCGGCGACGACCCTGACCAATCACGTGACCGAGGTAGACAACCTCGGCCTGTGCTAACTTGCACTTAGGAGCCTTTACTGTCAAGCCCGCTTCGCGCAGGCGGGTTAGCACTGCCCGCAAGTGTGCCATATGCTCAGACCAGGATGCGGAGAATATCGCTACGTCGTCTAGATACGGTAAAGCGAATTCTTGCTGTCCCCGCAACACTTTATCCATGAGGCTTGAAAAACAGTATGGCGCGTTCTTCAAACCAAAACTCAACACTTTAGGACGGAATGTTCCCATTGGTGAAATGAACGCCGCATACCTACTAGCCTCTTCTGTAAGTGGAACCTGCCAATAACCCCTGACAAGATCTAGGGTGGAAATAAACTGAGCGCTACTAACTTTCTCAAGGCGCTCCTCGATGTTAGGGATCGGATAAATTTGATCCTTAGTGATGGAATTAAGCCTGCGGTAGTCGACGCAAGGACGAGGTTCCTTGCCCGGTACCTCAACTAAAATCAAAGGGGAGGTATAATCACTCTCACCTGCCTCAATAACACCGAGCTGTAGCATTTTCTTTACCTCAGCCTCCATAATATCGCTCTGGCGGGGTGACACCCGGTACGCCTTGGATCGTACTGGCTCTGGGGAGGTAAGTTCTATGTCATGAGTAAGGACAGAAGTCCTACCAGGCTTCTCAGAGAACAGACCTTGAAACTCTTGTAAGAGCTGGTGTAGTTCGGTTTTCTGCTCAGGCGACAGCGATGCTTTACTGATTAAGTCACTAATGACTTGACCGGTGTCTTCCCTGTTCGTCACTGAGCCTAGTCCCGGAAGCTCGACCGGAAGCTCTTCAGGAACGTTTACCATCATGCACACCACTGCTTCCCGTTGTCTATAAGGTTTGAGCAGATTACAGTGGTAAACTTGCTGTGCTTTCCGCTTTCCTGGCAGACTCACCACATAGTTAACGTCCGACAGTTTCTGAACAATTCGTGCTGGGCCCTCCCACTGCACGTCTAGTTTGTTGTTTAGCGATGTGCGCAATATCATGACCTCATCGCCCACCTCAAAACGACGGGCCCTGGCGGTCCGATCATAATAAACCTTGGCCCTCTGCTGGGCCTTTGCCATTGCTTCACCTGACAACTCCTGTGCCCTTCTTAAGCGTTCGAGGAGCTTAAGCACGTACTCCACCACGACTGGGTCGTCGCCCCTGCCTTCCCATGATTCTCGAAGCATGCGAAGCGGAGATCGCAGCGAGCGACCGTACACCAGTTCAGCTGGCGAAAACCCCGTAGCTGCATGCGGCGCGGTCCGTAATGCAAACATCACCCCAGGAAGACACAGCTCCCAGTCAGTTTGATGTTCAAAACACAAGGCTCTCAACACGCGCTTCATGACGGAGTGGAGCTTCTCAACGGAATTCGACTGTGGGTGGTACACTGAGCTGTGTAACAGCTTTACCCCACACCTTTCGAGAAAAGTTGTCGTCAAAGCGCTAGTAAACACTGTGCCCTGATCTGATTGGATTTCCGCAGGAAAACCAACTCGCGCAAATATGGACAGTAGTGCATGGACTATCTCAACTGAGCTGAGTTCTTTAAGCGGCACTGCTTCAGGGAACTTTGTCGCTGGGCAGATCACAGTCAAAATGTGTCTGTACCCCGTGGCTGTTACCGGCAGAGGTCCCACTGTATCAATAACGAGCCGTCTAAAAGGCTCCGTAATGATAGGTACCAACTTCAACGGCGCCCTCGATTTGTCCCCTGGTTTGCCCACCCGCTGACAGGTGTCACATGTCCTCACGAAATGGTCTGCGTCCCGAAAACACCCTGGCCAATAGTACTCTTGCAAGAGACGGTCCTTAGTTTTCTTAACTCCTAGGTGTCCGGACCACGAACCCCCGTGCGACAAGCGCAACAGATCCTGACGATAGCATTGAGGCACGATCAGCTGATCGAACTCCACTCCTCTGCGGTCTAGATACTTCCGGTACAGGACTCCACCTCTTTCCACAAAACGCGCATTTTTCCTGGCGATACCTTCCTTGACATTGCAGCGTATGTTTTCTAGGCTACCATCCTTCTTTTGCTCGGCTATCAAAGCCGACCGGCTGACTTTTAGCAACCTATCAAGTCCGTCTGACGTAGGCGCGATGAGCAAATCTGCAGATAGCTCTTCTAACTTTCCCGTGTCGGGCATTTCCTCTCCAGTATCTGGCGCCTTTAACGTTACAGACTCAAGTTTATTCAGTTCGGGCGTGCTCTGAATATCGGCTTGCGGCGCCTCTGACCCTTTCTCATTGTTTGATAACGTCGGCCCCGCAACTACCGCCTTTGCAGCGAGCTCCCGAACCTTCGACCTGGTTAAGGCCTGAACGCTAGCCTCACCAAACAAAAGCCCCTTCTCGCGCAGGAGGTGATCGGACCTGTTTGAAAATAGGTACGGGTACTGGGGGGGCAGCATATATGACACTGCCGCCTCCGTCTCAAGCGCTCCGAAAGGTCCTTCAATAAGCACTTTTGCTACCGGCAGACACACGCTATGAGCTTCCACGGCTTGCTTGATCCATGCGCACTCGCCCGTGAACATATGGGGTTCTACGTAAGAGGGGTGAACTACATCCATCGTAGCTGCGGAATCGCGAAGTACTCGGCACTCTTTCCCGTTCACGAGGAGGTCTCGCATGTAAGGCTCGAGAAGCTTCATGTTCTCGTCAGTGCTGCATATTGACAAAAACACAACTTTTGTCTTTGTTTCCGGACACTGCGCCGAAATGTGACCCGGCTTCTGGCACGTATAACACACGCGCGCTTGCCTCATCTCGAACCGCTTTCTGCGTTCGGCTTCGGCTGCCGCCGTCTCTTTACGTTTGGTCGGACTGCTTTCACTCGCATCCTCACTACGCGTGTCCCCCTTTAATCTCATGGGCGTGAACCTCGGCTTCTCAAACTTCGAGCCAAATTCACCCTTTTGACCGTCCTTAGCTCCGCGAGCCCGACGCGTCACAAACTCCTCGGCTAGCTCAGCGACTTTAGCCACCGTACAAACGTCTGGCCTATCCAAGACCCAGTACCGCACGTTCTCAGGTAACCGACTATAAAACTGTTCCAGCCCGAAGCACTGCAGAACTTTATCGTGGTCACCAAACGCTTTCTCTTCTTTGAGCCACTCCTGCATGTTTGACATAAGCCTGTACGCAAACTCCGTATATGACTCACTTCTGCCTTTCTCATCTTCCCGAAACTTCCGACGGAACGCCTCCGCTGACAGCCTGTACTTTTTTAGCAGACTCGATTTCACTTTGTCGAAATCCTCTGCCTCCTCTCTATCCAAGCGAGCGACTACGTCGGCCGCCTCGCCGGGTAACAAAGTGAGCAAGCGCTGTGGCCACGTTTCCCGAGAGAACCCCTGCTTCTCGCACGTTCGCTCAAAGTTAACCAGGAACAAACCAATGTCCTCTCCAAGCTTAAACGGCCGCATCAGGTCAGTTATTTTGAACAATACGCGTTCTCCTGCACCGTGTGCCTGACTTCCATTACGAGCGCGTTCCATCTCTACCTCGAGACGCTTCATTTCCAAAGCGTGTTCGCGCTCTTCTTTTTCTTTCTGCTCTTTAAGTTCGCGCTCCTGTTTCTCTTTTTGCTCTTTAAGTTCGCGCTCCTGTCTTTTTGACCTCTCCTCAATAGTCTCAAGGCATTCCGACAGCTCGTCATCCTCAGCCTCTAACTCAAGAATAGCCTTTAGCAGTTCTGGTTTTCTGAGTTTGTCCGAGACATCCAGACCCAACTCTCTTGCAAGCTCCAACAATTTCGGTTTGCGCAACGACTTCAAATCCATGGCTGCTCTGAATGCTGCTTTCTCTACTGCCTACTATTGTCTTGCCGCAAACTAACCCGGCAGCAACGACAACCACAATTACGAGCTCTGTTTCTGACACTAACAAAAGCCTGGCAAAGCTCAGAAGAAGAAAGTCCCGCACTCACCAAACCTCGCAGCCAAGAGTTCAGCGCAGTCGTTCCGCTGCAGGCAACCAGTCATCACACAGGGCTCGTTGCACTGCTCCCGGATCGTCGATGAGCTGCTCAGCATACAGTCAACTGCATATCTTCGCTGCTGGCCTCCGTTGTCGCGATCTCACCGCTGGCAGACAGTTGTTGTGGTCGCGCTGCTGGCGCGAGTTGTTGGGAACTCGGCGCTGACGCCCGTTGTTGCACCTGGGTCGCAAGCCCCAAGGGTAGCGTTGGCCTGGCGGCCTGGGGTACAACTGGAAGCATCCGAAGGTCCCGGCAAAGCATGAGTCGACTGGTAACAACAAAACAACTTGTTTATTCTAACATCGCAAAGAGTTGGCGGTCAGGTTGACCGAAGTAGAGAGACGGGAGTGCACTTTACTCAACAGAAGAAATCGGAGCCCTCTTTTTGGCGTCCGGGGGCAGCTGTTTTTATACTCTCGCAGTTGAGGGCAAGAAGGAACCCCTCTATAGACGAGCACGTGACTGTACAATGGGATAAGGTGACGCATACTGTCGTGTCGCCGCCGGTCGGGCACAATGGGGAGGAGCAGGTGGCTCACACTGTCGTGGCGCCGCCGGTCGGGCACAATGGGGAGGAGAAGGTGACTCCTACTGTCGTATCGCCGCCGGTCGGGCACAATGGGGAGGAGAAGGTGACTCCTACTGTCGTGTCGCCGCCGGTCGGGCACAATGGGGAGGAGCAGGTGGCTCACACTGTCGTGGCGCCGCCGGTCGGGCACAAATATGCACATACACTCACACACGCACATGAAGACACGTGGCATCGGAACATGCCTGGACGCGCTTGGCGGGGAGGCGTAGCGGCGACGCCGAACGGGCCAAAATGTCTGCCGCTTTGTTGCAGTCGCGCCGGCTAAACCGCGCGTCGTAGGCGAAACGTAACAGCGGCGACAACCGGCAGCCGCGGCAATCTACGCGCCACACCAGAACTCCATCAGAAGCTGGTTGTGCATTTGGCACAACCATCACACATTATCAAAGATGCACTGATAACATCAGTGCATATTAAAGGTTCTCTAACGCTTGAACAGCAACTCTCAGTGTTTTGCGGGTGGACAAAGAAAATACATCGTCCGGTAGTTCATTGAAGATAGCAGGAACATAATAGCGTCTTGTTGCTTTACCGTAGTGAGTGCGCACTCTCGGTTTAAGATAACGAGGAACATGTCTCAACGGTACCGGTTTCGTATTTGTGTGCCTGTATGCACTGCTCCAAAATATTTAAGTACTACGATTTGTTTAAAAAGATTCTCAAAAGAAGGCAAACCGGCTGTTCTAAAGACACTGCTGGGCAAATTCTCCTGTGGCATGTAGAGGACGCTTGTAGCGATGTTTTTCAAAATCCTATTAACTCGACATTTCCATGTGAAAGAGCAGTTAAATAAACAACACATACCGTATCTTAAAACACTATACCGCAGAGCCTGGGCGATTAGTTTTCTGATAGAAAAAGGCATCATGGTTTTTAAATTAAACAACAAACATGCAACACTTCTAAGTTTCTTACAAATGTGGGTCAAATGAGTATTCCACGTCAGATCACTGTCTATGTGCACACCAAGATACTTAACCGACTGGACGCTAGCTATAGGTGCACCTATTCCTGAATGGAGCATCAAAGCGCCGGATGCCAGCAGCAGCACTACAACAGACTGCTACTGGCAAACTCCTGGAAGAGCTGGACGGCAGGCTGCTCGTGTACACGGTTGGCTCCATGCTCGCCATTGGCTCCGCAGCGGCGGCTGTACCATCTCATCTGAGGGCAGGAGCAGGCAGTGCCGACTTCCTTCTCGCGCGAGCTCTACAGCAGCTGAGCTGGCGGGACTCCAACTGGCTGCAGACCTCCTGGCTGAGGACCCCCCGACAAAACCCGTGGCGGTGCTAAGTGACTGGCGACCGGCTCTCCAGGCACTCTCCGATCACCATCGACACGGAGTCACTGAGACCCTCCTGAGAGCAAAAATCTCGGCCCTCTCTGCAGTGGGGGTAGCCATCTCCTTCCACTGGCTGCCTTCCCACGTAGGGATCGCTGGAAAGGAGGAGGCAGATGTCCTTGCTAAGGCCGCCCACCACCCAACCGTTCCACCCACCAGAGCAGTCGCAGCATCGGACTTCTCCAGGCCGCGACTAAAACAGCTGCTCACTTCCAGCCATCCGGATGACAGGGTAGCTACCAGCCGAGCCCCAAAACTCTTCCCTGAGAACGGTCTCTCGCGACGGGACCGTTCCACACTCCTTCGTCTGCGCACGGGCTCCGTGTGGACTGCAGCTAGGCTTCATGCCAAGGGACGCATCGCCTCGCCGGCCTGCAGAAGGTGCGGTGACGCCGAGACCCTCGAGCACCTACTCTGCACCTGTCCTGCATTAGCCCAGGAGCGCGCTCCAGTCACTGGCACCTACCGACGGTATGGACTCCCGGCTACCTCAGTAACACACCTACTCTTCCCGGCCCGCTACCACCTTCCAGCACTGGCAAGCCTGCTTGAATATGTGTACCCAAACGGGCTCCTAGATCGCCACTAGACTTCGGCCTCCCATGGCCTCTGCCTCGCGCGCCTGCCATCGCCCCTGGATGATGCTGACGTATGCTGCCTGAAACCTACTCTCCCTTTCCCCCTCTATCCCCTCATCTTTCATCCCCCGCCCCCATCCCCATTGCGCTGCACCGTACTCCCATATGGGCTGCAGAATTGAGCGTACTTGCCCTCTCCCAAATCACGAAGAAGTGCAGGCACCAGTTCGGGGCGGCTTTCTTCCGGGAAACGTCCATGAGCCCTTCGCGTCGTCTCGGCCTCCCCTGGAGTGGCAACTCTTTCTTCTCTTTGTGTCGCTTCTTCTCTGACAAGGGAAGCTCGTTAAGGGAAAATTATCAGCGTCCGTCATCGCGTGGTAACTGTCCTCCAACTATCTTCCTAGCGTGGCTCTCGCATGCTACTGTTGCGCGTGACAAAGAGCATGTTGACTACTGCAGTCATAGCGGCTTCCTTTCCCGCCAAAATAGTCACGGAGGGTAGCAGTCACCGCTGCTGCAGGAAGAGACGACTTAGTTTTCTGCAGATGACTGCCAGAAACTCTCCGTCGATTGCCACAATGTCGGGTATGTCGCTGACCAGATTGTTCAAGCTGTCTCTGAAACTCAAACACGTGCGCAGGCAAGCACTGAGCCCCCTCTGAACAAACAAGGTCAAAAGAGTGATGGTGGTAAATCTTTCTTTAGTAGCTGTTTTGCGAAATGCAAACACTCGAAACTCTCTGGACTTGCTTATGCTGATAAACCAGACGTACTACGTTACGCATCTACACACACAATCGCACAAACAAAAAACTCAAGTAGGAATGTTGCGCAATGGTGAAGAGCAACTAAGTGCATCCGCGTGTCCATTGAATTTGCCCTTCTTGTACTTTATGTCAAAATTATATTGCGGTACAGTGAGGCTCCACCTCAGGAGGTGACTGTTCTTTGATGTCGCGGTTTGCAGCCAGGACAGGGGATAATGGTCAGTCTCTACGGTGAATTTGGAGCACCCGAGATAGCATTGTAACTTCTGAATGGCCCACACAATACAAGCACATTCTTTTTCCGACGCGCAGTATGCCATCTCACGAGAGCTAAGTTTTCGGCTCAGATAGAGAACGGGATGTTCGTTACCGTTGTCATCCCTCTGGCAGAGAAAGGCACCTAGTCCTCGATCATTCGCATCACACTGGACAGTAAACTCTCGTTCAAAAGCTGGAGCTCGCAATACCGGGCGGTGTAAGATTTGGAGTCGGGCATGAAATAAGTGGTAGTTGGCCCATGCAGTCGTCCGACTCATCCACGCTGAGGACGTTGTTGAAGGGAGGGGCCTGTTCTCATCGAGAACGAGGAATACGGAATTTATTTCCAATATCTACATGAAGGGTGGAGAACGTTACATTTTATCAGTCTAGCATGACTGAAAAAGAAAGCACACCGAACAGCCGACAACGGCTGCTTAAAAACACTCCTCCCTAGATCCCTAGGTGAGGGAAAACTGCCGTTTAACCTTCGTACAATGGGAGCGTCCAAAGCCATCGTAATCGACCCGCCTTTGAAGGGGAGGGTTCACACACTCACTTCCGCACTTCGGTTTCACTGAACACACCGAGGTGAGAAGGTTCTCGTAGACAGGGGTTGATACGCTTGACCCAAGCAGGCGACTCTTGATTTCAGAGCTGACCCCGCAGGTAGACGCCGCGTCTGTCAATTGACTGTGACGATTTCTGGGGCCCGTGAGAAAGCACCGCAAAACACCCTTTTCCAGGAGTTCCCTTGCTCCAAGTAGACCGCGAAGGCGACAGCGAACCAACTAACAATACTCGGCCCGCCGTACGTGGCTATACTTGCCGGCGCCGCTGGGCTGTCCGAGAAGGCGCATTATTGGCTTTACAAAGTGACTTGTCGCAGCGGGCTGGGAAGGGTTCGAAGGTCGCTTCTCCGAAGATCGCCACCCCTGCAGGTCAATTGAAACAGCTGCAGCGGGCTGGGAAGGGTTGCAGTTCAGTACCCCTGCAGGCTGATCGTAACAGCGGCTAATCAATACCATCTTCACGCTTAAGAAGGCAGCTTGTTCCTTTTCATCTCAGACTACGTTTGTCGGTTCTGACCCGCGGAGATCATCAGTCAGGGGGCTTGCCAAAGTTCGATAAATTCGGTTGTAATGACTATAATAGCCATGGAGTGAGCCTCAATAATGCCCGAATGTCCATCTTAGTTTTCGGTCGAGGATAGTCTGCTACCGCTGATATTTTAACCTCACTAGGTTTCCTAAAACCTTGACCTATGTGGTGACCTGCGTAGTACACGGTCTCCCATGCAAGAAAACATTTCTCGGCATTTACGGTGAGCCCAGCTTGACGCAAACGGCTGAGCACCACTCTCGGATTCACCAAATGGTTTGCCCATGAATCAGAAAAGACTGCGATGTCATCTATGTAGGGCACGTCAAATGCTTCACAACCCTTTAGAACCCTATTCATGAGGCGTGAAAAAAGGGAGCATTTTTTAGCCCGAAGCTCATCATTGTCAGTTGATAGCTGCCCGTTAGCGTGACGAATAACACGTATCTGCTGGCTCGCTCCGTGAGCGGTACTTGCCTTGAGTAAGGCCTAGCGTAGTCCCATAGGCTGCTCGACTCACCTGTTCCACCCTCTCCTCAATATGTGGAATTGGATACACTTGATCCTTGGTGATAGCATTTAATTTTTGATAGTCTATACGATAGATTTCCGGAGCTTCCACCATGAGGTGAAGCCTATCGCTCTCGGAGGGCTTCATTACTATTAATTCGAGCATGCGCTTCACTTCCTTGTCAAGGATTTCTCTCTGCCTATGAGAGAATTGATAACACTTTGATTGCACTGGCCCCTCGGATGTCAGCTTAATATCGTGCTCAGTCAAATCAGTTCAACCCGGACTGTCGACGAAGCATTCATCAAGCTCTGCTATAATTTCGCCGAGATCAGACAACTGGGATTCCTTTAATTGCTCTCTCTGCTCAGTCCTCTTCAGGAGTTTACCGCCATGTGACCCGGCTCACTGCATTTGTAGCATATGAGTGGCTTCCTAGTCTCAAAGACATTCTTTGCTTTTCGTGCATTGTTCACTTTTCACTCGGTTCACTGTAGTCCTTTCTTTTCATTTTTAGAAGGAGAGGCTCGGGCATGCAAAGACCCAAGCATGTAGTGTGCTTCGAGACTTAACCGTCGCTAGGAACCCTTCTTTCTCCCGGCACCAGGCACGGCACCATCCATGTAACATTCGTGGCCGCACGGACACCCGAGTTTCACAACAGTGGCTGGTAGCTTATGAGATCGGTTGGCGTTGGCTACATCGGTGTGGTGACTGCTACGTGTTTGCTTCTATTTTCGCCAGACTTATTAGCGCAGGCAGTCGGTAATCCATGATGTTCGGTGTTAGTGATTTTGTCTCGTAGACCGAGAATATAGTGTATCGTGGGCTAAATTACTAGAGTGGAAGAAACAGAGGGTGCAACTGTAGGCGTGGATAAGTTCAAAATTCAAGAACACCTCAAAAGTCGTTAGCAGATTGGCATTTCGGTTGGCCATGCGAAGGAAAAAGGGCAACGATTAGAGCTTTTGCAGAATGAGGAGAGGAGCCGGGAGGAAGCCGATGAGGCCAGAAAAGTTATTGCATAATGAAAAAGCGCGAAGAACGAGAAATTCTGCAATCTCCTGATGGTAGCGATAAGAACGGACTAGCTAGTTAGAGCTTGATGTTTGCTCTTCATGTCGCCAGAACTCTCTCTAGTATAAGTAAGCAGATGCTTGGAGAGTGTGTCTGTGTTTTTTGGAGAGCACTGTTTTGGAAATTCACCTTCTTTAAATAGCGAATTTCAGTTTTAACGAAGGGTAAATTTTGAAGTCAAACGAGATCGCTATGGAGAAATTTAAACTGCAACACCTCCTTCTAATTTGCGAGGAGTTGGGCATTTCCGCCGGCTTCGCAAAAACGAAAGAAGCAGTTCTGGACGTCATGAAGGCAGAGAAAGTGACGGTCGAGGAAGCTGACGAGGCTTGAGAAACCATTGCTGAAAGAAAGCAAAAAGCAGAGTGCGTGAGGCGCGAGCGTCAAGCAAAAATGCGCGAGAGGCACGAGCAGGAGACAGCGCAGCGGCACGCTCTTAGGATGGAAGAGCTTGAGCGGAAGAGTCAGGTATTTGAATGGCAGATAGCACGACGCGAGCTCCGCACTTTCAGGGCAGACGAGGATATAGTTAATTTCCTTGCCGGTTTTGAACGAGTGTGTGAGAAAGAGGATGTCAGCCGGGACTTGTCGACCGAGTGATTACCAGCGCTGATCCTGTTTAGTATCGCTAAGTATTTCATGAACTGCTTGTCCGAGGAGAAAGTGCGAGACTACGACAGGGCAAGAAGGCTTTGTTCAGACAGTTCGGTCTAACATATCACGCCGACTTCGAAGGCCAAAAAGAGAGAGCGGCAGAAGTCGCCGAAGATTACTGCACGCGCCGAAGTTTCTGCCGTACGCCGCGACGATGAGAGAGAAGCGACAAAGCGGTATTTCGTTCCGGGATGCAAAAAGGAAGCAAGTCTATCCGTAGGAATTTTAAACCGGAGGTAAGCGCGTTTGAGGCGTGAAAAAGAGTTGTGTGGTACAACTGCGGAAGAAAAAAAACACATGACCAGGAGCTGTGAGAAGCGGGTAGTCTTTGCCACAATTCAGGGCTCCGATAAGAACTTGCAGCTGTTGAAGCCGTATATGGGACAGCTTTCAGTGAACAGCCAGGTGTGTACGGAGGCGGCAATTTCGGCCAGCCTGCCAGAACAAGTCAGCCATTTCTCTTCGAATAGGTCGGAACAAACGCAGGCGGAACGAGGAGAATCCTCTCCAATATGAGAGATTTCAGGGCAAAAAGATGGTAGGAGACTCAGAGACTGATAGGCGTATCCCCTATGGAGCAGTGGTCAGAGGACCATGGAACGATTCCCGAGGCAGCTGCGCACAGTGACGAGTCAAATGTGTAATAGCCGGAAGCGAGGGGAAGGCAGTTGACGAAGAGAGCGGCGATTTTCCCGCACAAGAAAAGGAGGGCCCGTTAGGCCAAGTGTATACTGAGACGGCAAGTTCGGAGAACAGATGGTGAAGAAAAGGCATAGGCCGAAGAGGAGAAAGGCGGACGCTGTCGAGGCGGTTGGAATCGAACGTGTTAAGCGCCAAGGCGACAGAGGCAAATGCGCGAAGGTCAGGATCCAGCCGGGCACTGCGAAAAAGCGACGGACTGCAAATCCGAAGCTTTAGGCGTTTGCGGAGACTGGGGATCGGCGTGACGCACGTCACAAAAAGGAGAGTGTCGCGAAGATTACGGCGTAGTAACCGTCGCCTAACCGCACTGCGGATATCTCATTGTAAGCAGAGGGACAAAGGGAAGCGTCCTGTAGGCTTCCCTTTGCCGGTCACTCGCGGGGGCAAAGAAAGGCAACCGCCATAAAGGGACAGCGCGCGCGCGCGCGCGGGTCTGTGGAATGTACCCTTCTCTCAGCACTTGGAGGCTGCTGTTCTAAAGTCGCAGCTGCGAGGCACGTCAGGCAAATTAGCGGCTTTTGCCTTCTTCGCGACCGCACTTTTTGAGAACCCCGCAAGGCGCGACACTCTCGAGGTCGTCTGAAAGAGTACGTTTGAGCCCCGAGAATAAATAAATCAGAAATACGGTTTGCAAAATGGTTTTGTTCTTTTGTATTGAGCTTAGTTGCGCGTTGAATGTGTCAGAAGCGTAAGGAATACCACAAAATTTGGTTAGGTTATTAGAACTTTTGGCTCAGGTTAGAGCCCCAATTTCAAGTGGAAAGTTTATGTGACGACACTGTAGAATACAGTTTGTAAGGTAACAGCGTCAGTGTTGCATACAGTTTGAAAGGTCACGCGCAAGTTGCGCAAGTTATGCTTTTGCGCGAGTCAATAACGAGTCATGTTTGATTTGGCAGGAGTGCTTTTTTTGGAGGCACGTTTAGTAGATTGCGTTTATGAGCTTTCATTTCTTCGGTGATATTATTGTTATTATTATTATTTTGAACGTTTGAAAGTTTTAGGAGCTTTTGCTAGACGGAGGATTTCGTTGGTCTCTTCTGCTTGTAGTATGGTAGACATATTTGTTTGTTGGTTTGATTACTTTCATGAAAACGTGACAGCTGAACGCTCGAGAAATGAAAGCGTCAGTGTCGCCGTTTTCTTTAGTTACACGGAGATGTAGGCTGAAGATAAAAGGCCTCAGTGTAATTTTGATTTCGACTTGATTTGGATAGTTCGCACGATTTTTTTAGGTTTTCTTTTATTTGTCAGATTTGCTGATTTATTCTAATCACGCTGCGTCGTTTTAACCCAATTTAGAAGTGTGCTAGAAGAAAGGCGGAATAAGTCGGGCCTTCTGAGCCAATTTACGACCGAGATAAGGGTTGAAGATGGTTTTCCCTCTTGTTTATTGGCAATTTGGCATCATGTAATGATGATGTCGCTATCTTGTGCTATATATTGCGGACTGTGAATTACTGAAGGCCAGTTCTCCCTTCACCTTCTTGATCTGTGGAAGCTCTAATTCATGATTACTTAGCTTCACTACTTAAACCCCCTTTGTGTCTATTGCGCGGACACATAGTTGGAAGTTGTCCGGATTAACGTGTCCGGACAGTTGACTTGTCCGGATTAACGTGACCCTTGTGTTTCAAGGTTTTCCTTTAGTAGGGGGTCGTCAGATTATTTCAAGTTGTACAGTCTGGCGATGACAGTGGCTTGCATGTGGCACTTGCTGCATTGTGTGTGGCTGACAAAGGTCGCTCCTTGGAGCTTTTCATCTTACATTTATGCAGCCCAGTCAGAGCCCACCTATCAAGACGCCTTTTGCCAGATCTTCATTCTCGGAAGCTGCGACCCCGTGACTTTGAGCAAGGCAGGCATCAAGCCGCCTGCATTGAACTCGACCTCCCGATGCACCATCTGACGGCGGGGGTGCTGTTGTGCCTGATGATCCCTCGGAACAAAGTATGCTTCGCGGGCAGACATGCGGCTATCACGGTTGCTGATCCCGCCTCATCGTGCACTCAAGGCACCTCAGTCAGCGTCACCTGATTCTTACGGACAGGGAGCCATGTTCCAGATCTTCGGCTTTTCGAGTTCATCATCATCATCATCATCATCAGCCTGGTTACGCCTACTGCAGGGCAAAGGCCTCTCCCATACTTCTCCATCTACCCCGGTCATGTACTAATTGTGGCCATGTTGTCCCTGAAAACTTCTTGATTTTATCCGCCCACCTAACTTTCTGCCGCCCTCTGCTACGCTTCCCTTCCCTTGGAATCCATTCCGTAACTCTTAATGACCACCGGTTATCTTCCCTCCTCATTACGTGTCCTGCCCATGCCCATTTCTTTTTCTTGATTTCAACTAAGATGTCATTAACTGGCGTTTGTCTGCTCTTTTCTTATCCCTTAAGGTTACACCTATCATTCTTCTTTCCATAGCCCGTTGCGTCGTCCTCAATTTAAGTAGAATCCTTTTCGTAAGCCTCCAGGTTTCTGCCCCGTACGTGAGTACTGGTAAGACACAACTGTTATAAACTTTTCTCTTGAGGGATAATGGCAACCTGCTGTTCATGATCTGAGAATGCCTGCCAAACGCACCCCAGCCCATTCTTATTCTTCTGCATATTTCAGTCTCATGATCCGGATCCGCAGTCACTACCTGTACTAAGTAGATGTATTCCCTTACCACTTCCAGTGCCTCACTACATATCGTAAACTTCTGTTCTCTTCCGAAACTGTTAAACATTACTTTAGTTTTCTGCAGATTAATTTTTAGACGTACCCTTCGGCTTTGCCTCTCCAGGTCAGTGAGCATGCATTGCAGTTGGTCCCCTGAGTTACTAAGCAAGGCAATATCATCAGCGAATCTCAAGTTATTAAGGTATTCTCCATTAACTCTTATCCCCAAATCTTCCCAATCCACGTCTCTGAATACCTCCTGTAAACACGCTGTGAATAGCATTGGAGAGATCGTATCTCCCTGCCTGACGCCTTTCTTTATTGGGATTTTCTTGCTTTCTTTATGGAGGACTACGGTGGCTGTGGAGTCGCTATAGATATCTTTCAGTATTTTTACATACGGCTTCTCTACACCCTGATTCCGCAATGCCTCCATGACTGCTGAGGTTTCGACTGAATCAAACGCTTTCTCGTAATCAATGAAAGATATACATAAAGGTTGGTTATATTCCTGGTTATAGTTCGCTTCAAGACAACAACGTCGCCCGCTCCTGACCATCACGAAGGCCACTGATTAGAGACTTTTAGTTTAGGGGACGCAAGCGGCTTGCATACGCAAGAACTAGGGGCGACGCTACTGCGCATGTGCAGACACAGATGTAGCGGTCTGCGCATGCGCAGTACCGTGGCCCCTAGTTCTTGCGTACGCAAGCCGCTTGCGGCCCCTAAACTAAAACCCTCTAATAGAGAGCTTTAGTTTAGGGGACGCAAGGCGTTGGGACCCCTAGCGCTTGGGTGCGTTTGCGTACGCAAGCAGAAACACGTTATATGTTAGCGGCCCCAAACGCAAGCCGCAGTGAGGTCGCATGTGCTCGCAGCCCCATCAACGTCTGATCTTTGCTAATATATCATTGTTTAAAACATGAAATCAAGCATACGAAGTAAAGCACATAATACTATTCTTATTAAAAGCAGTTAATAGAGAGGTTTAGAGTGTCCGATATTCGGGTAAACGCAGGCTGGGGCGTTGGGGCGGAGCCATGAACGGGAGCACGGGAGCGGCCTGCATGGTGCAACAACCTGGTGGTGCAAAGCTCAAACAGACAAAAACAGCTAAAATTGCAGCAACCAGGTGTACTTTACTTTGCTGCGGGTATAAATGTTTGGCAGCAACACAATTACGCCAGTGCCGAAAATTTACACCAGCTGCGAAGTAGAACAGACTTCGTTACAGCAATATTAGCTGCTTTTGTCCGTTTGAGCTTTGCGCCGCCAGGTGGATGCGCCATGCAGGCCGCGCCCGTTTATGGCTCCGCCCCAACGCCCCAACTGCGTTTATCCGAATACCGGACACGCTAAACCTCTCTAATATATATAAAAACGACGTCTGTCACTTGGCGAAAGATTTATAAGATTATCTACCCGCTTGCTACTCGTAAGTTCTCTTACACCGCGAGAGTCACGTGGGCAACGTGACCACTTAGGGGCAGCGATGTTTTCGGCCGGCCAAACAACCCAGGGACGCAAGTAGACGTAGCGGTCTGTGCATGCGCAGTACCGTCGCCCTTAGTTCTTGCGTACGCAAGCCGCTTGCGTCCCCTAAACTAAAACTCTCTATTGATGACAGGGTGATTGTCGAGAACTCCTGGGGAAAGGCGTCGATGGCCGGTTCACAGTTTGCCACGTGGTTGTCTCGTATTGTGCAACGTTGGAGACAGGAGAGCCACCAAAAGGGTGAGACGTTTAGGGCGGCAGGTCGTCAGTTCGGCATTTGTGATTGGCCAGTGAATTCCCTCGACAAAGGAAAGAGGGAAATGAATGGCATAAAAATCGGATCCGGACGGCTGTGAAGAGGAGGGAGAGGCTCGGACATGCAAATACTATTTTTATTTATTTATTTATTTATTTGGAAATACTGCAGGCCCTGTCCGGGCCCAAGCAGGTGTGGTTACATCAATGGTAATAAACAAGTCTAGAAATCGTAAAATAGAAAAATACAGAACAATAAAATTATATTAAGAATATACAGGAACATATCAGCCTTTGCAATTTATAATTATCAACAATAAATAGGAAGTAGGAACAATAGTTGTAGTTCGCAACTCAACAACAAAGCAGTGATAAACCATGAACACACAACAGATCACTATATTCAGCATTTTTACCTAATTTTAGTACAACACATAGAAGATAATTAATCAATTTCCTTCCCTGTGTGCAGGATGCTATTAATCAAAAGAAAAACCATTCACAAGATGAACGAACGATTGTGTTGTTTTAGCTTTAACTACTTCTTGTGATAGTTTATTCCATAATGAAATAGTATGAGGAAACAATGAATATTGATGCATGCTAGGGCTACTACAGTATGTAGCGTGGCCGCACGGACCCCTAGTTTCACAACAATAGGTAAAACAGAAAAAAGTCAAGTATTTAGCAACGAGCGTTTGGATGAGCCTCTTTGTGATGGCCCAAAGCCACTTCTTTTCTATCCGCACGGTCATATAACACCTCTGATCAAACACTCCCTCCTGGTGGTAGCCAATCACTCACAGCCCACAAGGACGACAGCCGATGAAGAAACACATACAACACTGTCACACACGGCATATCGGACTGGCAACAGGCCCCTAAGTTCTAGTGGGCGCAAAGGTGGAGAGACGGTCTATCCATGGGACTGGGAGAGGAGATATGTTACTCCCAACTGGTCTTCTTCGCTGCTTTTGGGAGGCCTCCAGCGAACAACGCACAGCTGCCTCCTCCCCAGAGACCACCCATACCCATCACCACAGAGCTGCCCGGCGTTTGCAAACGGCGCGACCCGACTTCTGCCCTTCAGCAGACGTCTGCCTCCCTCCTGCATGAGGACCACGGAGGAAGCCTGCAGATCTACGTTGACGGCTCGGTGATGCCGGACACAGGCTCGTCGACTGCGGCCTACGTGGTGCCCGCCTTGCGGAAGAGCCGGCAGTGTCGCCTCCCCGACCATGCGACGTCAACAGCGGCAGAGGTAGCAAGCCTCCACCTGGCTGTGGACTTACTCACGGAGGAGCTGCCAGCGACCCCAGTGACCATCTACTGCGACTCCAAAGCAGCACTTCTCAGCCTGTAGAAGCCAGAAAGGGCCACCCTTGGGGTCGCCCTGCTCTCGATGAGGCTGATGGCGCTCCAGGAGGCGGGCTGCTCGGTGTCCCTGCACTGGCTTCTAGCCCACGTAGGGATCCCGGGCAACGAGGAACCTGATGCACTGGCAAAGCGTGCCCACCACTGTGTGGTCCCGTCCAGCCTGGCAATGACAGCCAAAGACTTCACAAGCCACATTCTTTCTTTTCTTTCTTTCTTTATTGATTTATTTAGGACAATGAACAGATTGTCTTAGGGGACACAGCTAAAGGCAAACATTTGCCTGACTAGGCCGTGCCACCCGTACATTGACAGCAAAATGGCAGTGGCAGGCTTTAAGGAGGTCACAAATGAAATTAAAATAGTACACATTTTCCAACACTTGAGTACACAATTCGCGTAAGAAGAAAGAAAAAAGGTTAAAGTTTACACAGTTTTCTAATCACTTGAAGCACAACAACAAGAAAAAAACATGTACGAAATTTTCTATACCTGTAGTTGAAAGGTTAAAGTTTACGCAGTTTTCTAAGAACAACAACAACAAGAAAGAAACATGTAAGAAATTTTATATACCTTTAGTTGAACATTTCTATTAGTCTTTGGATAGTAACAATTCTTTTACCGTTTTCTTAAAGCTTTGCTTTGAAATTCCAGAATTTAGCAGGTCCAATACCAAGGGGTAGTCGTTTAGAAGGTTAGAAAGTTGGACTGCTAGTTTTTGATCTCCGTATTTTGTTCTGCAACGTGGTTTTTCTATCAGAGTTTTTCTGAGGTTATAGCTTGTCATTCTGCCATGGTATTTGCTTTGGAAGGAACATTTGTCTTCCCAGAATTGCCGTGAAATTTCGAGGAATAATTTGTAAGTGTGAAATTTTGATGCTGTTAATATTTTATATTTGTTATAGTATGGTTTAGTGGCATCAGTACGTTCTAAGTTACCTATCGCGCGCAGTGCGCAGTTTTGGAGTGTTTCAATTGATCCTAAGTTAGTTTGTGTAGTGGTTGACCAAACTAGAAAACAATAAGTTAATCGAGAATGTATAAGCGCGTTGTAAATATTGCGCTTCACCTTTATCGGTAGCAAATATCGCAACCTGTTTAGCACACCGACAGCACGAGCAATATTTTTTCTAAGAACATCTACGTGCGGTAACCAGGACATATTTTCATAGAATATAATTCCTAAAAATCTGGTTGTTGGCGCCTGTTCGAGGTTGACCTTCTGAAATTGGAGTGTTAGCTGAGGGTGGATTATTGTTCCTTTTGATTTAAACACTAGATATTTAGTTTTAGTTATGTTTAATTGGAGTTTATTCGCATTTAGCCACAAGCTTAGTTGCTGTAACCAGATGTTAGCTTGCTCAAAAAGATTTCCTATATCCCTTCCTGAGAAGAACACGTTAGCATCATCCGCGTATAATATAATATTGGAACAGCCTTGAATATTGACAATATCATTAATATAGAGTAAGAATAAAACAGGCCCCAAGACGGATCCTTGCGGCACGCCGTAGTTAATATGCTGAATTTCGGAACTAACTCCATTTATTGTTGTGTACTGTGTTCTAGAGGTGAGATAGCTTTTTATTAAGGATAATGCGACACCACGAATACCATAAAGAGGTAACTTTTTCAAAAGGACATCATGTTGCACGCAATCGAAGGCCTTCCTGAAATCTAGAAAGATACCTAGAGTTAACATTCGGTTTTCTATGTTGTCAAAGATTTGTTCTTTTATTTCAAGTAAAGCGGTTTCTGAAGATTTAGTCTTACAGAAACCATATTGTTCCTGTGCTATTATTTTATACGTGTTTAGAAACTCACAAAGTCTTCTATTAATTACATGCTCAGCAATTTTCGCGAAGACAGAAAGAATGGACATTGGCCTGCAGTTATTCATGTCGTTAACTGGGCCACTTTTATGAATGATAGTCACCCGGGCTAGCTTCATCTTATCTGGAAACACACCGTTAGAAAGAATTAAGTTGCAGATATGGGCAAGAGGCATGCTTACAATTTCACTGACGGCTTTCAACGGCTTCACTTTTATGTCATCTTCACCTGCAGCACAACTGTCTTTCAACGATAAGATTATGGTCTGTATCTCGTGCTGCTCAGTAGGCGCCAAGAACACCGTAGAAGAACATCGAGTTAATATATATTCCGTGCAAGAGACCGGTGTATCATTTTGTGAGGACGCACCTGCATCAATAAAATGAGAATTGAAAGTATTTGAAGCCTCAATATCTGACAATTCATTATGCTGAAATTCAACTTTTTTTTGCGATAGCGCCTTTGTTAATTACTTCATTGATCGTTTTCCACATGAGATTTGAATTTCCCATGATAGCAAAAAAAAAAAACTTTTTCGCGTAATATTCTTGTTTAGAGCGTTTAATATCAGAATTTAATTTGTTACGGTCAGATTTGAAAGACCGAAAGTCATCTTCACTTCTGCTACTCAGAAAAATTTGGAAGAGCTTGTTACGACATTTTATCCTGTTATAGAGGTCACGAGTTATCCAAGGCTTTCTAGCCTTGTTGTGTTTTTTAAACTTCTTAAGTGGAAAACATCTGTTGTATAAGAACGCGAAGGTAGATATAAAAACATCGTAAGCATTGTTTACATCAGCTTCCGCAGTCACTTCGTCCCACCGTTAACCAGGGATTAGTTCAACAAATTTCTTAACACTTTGTTCTGAATAAATTCTTTTCACGCTTTCAGGGCATATATTGGATGGCTGTCTATGAGGTACGTAGCAGACAGTATATAGGGAAGTGATCACTAGGATCGCACATCAGGACTCCTGCTCTTACATATTTAGCAGAAAAACTCGTCACACAGAGGTCAAGTGTTGTCTGGCTTGTAGGTGTGATGCGAGTAGGCACGTTGATGACATTTGAACACCCGTATGATTCAAAACTTTCCTGAAAACGCGTATATTCTAGGTTGTCTGGGCAAGCATCTATATTAAAATCGCCCATTAATATTGTTTCGAGTTTAAGTTCGATGCTGAGTTCTAATAATTTTTCAGTAAAATCTAAAAACTTACACATGGATCCAGATGGGGCGCGGTACAATAGCGAAATCAAGGTGTTCATGCACTGAAGACCAATACATTCATAGCATTCGTTAACAATCTTGAGCTCGGGGATTATACTGTACGACAAACCAGAACGGACCTAAATAGCAATTCCTCCTCCTCGTTTTTTCGTTCGATAAACAGAGATACAGTCATATCCAGAAATAGAAGCGCATTCATCCTCTGATTTAAACCACGTTTCACTAAAACAAAGCAAGTCGAAGCAGTGTTGCAGCTCAGACAGATACAAACTAACTTCGTCAAACTTATTTCTCAAACTGCGCACATTAAAATGAAATATTGAAAGTGGACACTGGTTCTTTAACGACGCATCACTGGTCTGGTAACGTAATGACGCCATCTGCTGGTCTGCCATCCGGACAAACTGATATCCTTGGGCCGCCCTCCGTGAACACTTCCACAGCGCGGCCTCGCACGCAGGGAGACCTCCCTCCTGCTGTGACTGAAGATTGGCTGCTGTTGGACGGGTGCTCGCCGCCACCGGCACGGCCTCATCGCCTCTCCAGCCTGAGCCTCCTGTGGGGAGCCCGAGACCCTGGAGCACATCCTGCTGGCCTGCCCTGCTTACCTACAACAGCGTGGCCGCCTCCTGCAGCAGTTTCGACGCCTAGGGCTTCCTTCTGCACGGCCGGAAGATATCCTCTTCCCTGATTGCAACGAGCTACCAGCCCTCCTAAGCGTCGTCGAGTACCTCGACTCGTCGAGGTACTAGGATTTTCTGCAAAGACGGATAGCCTCACGGCTATCCTAACCACTCTAGGCTACTCGGCCTGCCCCAATCATCTGGCTCCTGCTGGATCACCGACCCCTAGCGTTTCACCAGATTACCATTCCTGCCGGACCCACCAGGCCCTTCCTGCCGGTCTGCTCAGCCGCTGCCATGGCGACACGTTAACCCCCTACTCTCCTATCCCCTTTGCTCTCGCTATCTCCCCCCTCCCCTTTGGCGCTGAGCCGTGCTCCCGCAAGGACTGCAGAAAATAGCGTCAACCTTTCCATTTTCCTTCAAGAACCACTTCTCTCTTAGTATAGGACAGGCACCAGTTCGGGACGGCTTCTGTTCCGGGAAACGTCCATGAGCCCTTCGCGTTGTCTCAGCCTCCCCTGGAGGGGCAACTCTTTCTTTTCTTTGTGGCGCTTCTTCTCTGACAAGGGGAGCTCGTTACGGGAAAATTAGCAGCACCCAGCATCATGTGGGAACTGTCCTTCGACTATCTTCCCAGTGTAGCTCTCGCATGCTACTCTTGCGCGTGACAAACAGCATGTTGTCTACTGCAGTCATAACAGCGTGTACGCCACGTCTTCTGCACTTCGAAATGTATAGATTGCTATGAAATTTACGACAATCATATAAGTCATATTAGTCATATAATCATATTAGTCATATAAAGGGTAATAAACAAAGTCACAAGAAATCTGAATTCACAAGATCGAAGATCAGACAAATTCATGCACTTCCCATCACTTCCAGGGTGGCTGAACGATTGCAGCGCCAGAGTTCCCTCTAGTAATTATTGTAGGAAACTCTATGCTACAGATCGATTACAATTTTAACGGTACAGTAACAGGTTAACAGCGCCAAATATTAGGTTGCGAAGTTGCAAACATGAACAGAACGACATATTGGGAGAACCGTACAAAGGATTTAGAATCATCATCATCATCATCATCATCATCATCTTCTTCTTCTTCTTCTTCTTCTTCTTCTTCTTTTTCATCTTCTTCTTCTTCTTCTTCTTCTATTTCTTCTTCAGCCTATTTTATGTCCACTGCAGGACGAAGGCCTCTCCCCGCGATCTCCAATTACCCCTGTCCTGCGCCAACCGATTCCAACTAACATCCGCGAATTTCCTAATTTCATCACACCACCTAATCTTCTGTCATCTCCTACTGCGCTTCCTTTCTCTTGGTACCCATTCTGTAACCTTAATGTTCCAACGGTTATCTAACCTACGCATTACATGACCTGCCCAGCACCATTTTTCCTCTTAATGTCAATTAGCATGTAGACTATACCCGTTTGCTCTCTGATCCAAACCGCTCTCTTTCTATCTCTTGACATTATGCCTAGCATTCTTCGTTCCATCGCTCTTTACGCGGTCCTTAACTTGTTCTCAAGCTTGTTTGTCAGTCTCCAAGTCTGTGCCCCATATGTCAGCACCGGTAAAATGCACTCATTGTGCACCTTCCTTTTCAATGATAATGGTGAGCTTCCAGTCAGGAGCTGACAATGTCTGCCATATACGATCCAACCTATTTTTATTCTTCTATGAATTTCCTCCTCATGATCAGGGTTCCTGTGATTAAGTGACCCAAGTAAACGTACTCCTCCACAGACCCTAGAGGCTGACTGGCGATCCTGAACTCTTGTTCCCTTGCCCCCCCCTCCGTTATTCATCATTATCTTTGTCTTCTGCATATTAATCTTCAACCCCACTCTTGCACTTCCTCTGTTAAGGTCCTCAATCATTTGTTGTAACTCGTATGCAGTGTTACTGAACAGAACAATGTCATCGCCAAACCGAAGGTTGGTGAGGTATTCGCCGTCGATTCCTACTCCCAAGCCTTCCCAGTTTAATAGCTTGAATACTTCTTCCAAGCACGCCGTGAATAGCATCGGAAAGATTGTGTCTACTTGTCTGACCCTTTTCTTTCTAAGTACCTTCCTACTTGTGTAGAACTAAGGTAGCTGTGGAATCTCTGTAGATATTTTCCAATATATTTACGTAAGCGGTCTGTATTCCTTGATTACGTAATGCCTTTATGACTGCTGGTATCTCTTTTGAATCAAATGGCTTCTCGTAATCCATGAAAGCCATACAGAGAGGCTGATTGTACTCTGCGGATTTCTCGATTACCTGAATAATGATATGGATGTGATCCATTGTACAGTATCCCTTCCTGAAGCCAGCCATTCCCTTGGTTGACTAAAGTCCAGTTTTACCTTTTTTCTATTGGAGATTATCTTGGTGAATATTTTACATAATACTGGGAGTAAGCTAATGGGCCTATAATTTTTCAATTCTTCAACGTCTCCCTTTTTGTGGATTAGTATAATGTTTGCATTCTTCCAGTTTTCTGGGACCCTTGCCGTCGATAGACACTTCGCACAGAGAGCCGCCAGTTTTCCAAGCATTATGTCTCCTCCATATTTGATTAAATCGACTGTTATTCCATCTTCTCCTGCCGCTCTTCCCCGTTTCACGTCTGACCTCATCGCTAGTTATACGAAGAGTTTCTGTGTCCTGTTCATTACTGTTTCGAATGGAGTTATCCTGAGTCCTCTGGGTACTGTACATGTCAGTATAGAATTCTTCCGCTGTTTTTACTATACCTTCGAGATTGCTGATGATATTACCTTGCGTACATTTCAGTGCATACATTTTAGTTTGTCCTATGCCAAGGTTTCCTTCTGACATATTTCAGGCTGCGTCCATTTTTTATGGCTTCTTCACTGTTTCTCACGTTATAATATCGAATATGACTTATTTTCGCCTTGTTGATCAGTTTTGACACTTCCGCTAATTCTATGTTGTCTCTTGAGTTGGACACTTTCATTCTTTGTCGTTTCTTTATTAGGTCATTTGTTACTTGGGAGAGCTTCAATTGCAGCCTCTGAAGCCAGCCTAGTTTCGGCTTTATTCATTACCTCTATGTCATCTTCATTTCTCTGTTCTAAGGCGGCATATTTGTTTGCAAGTACCAGCCTGAATTTGTCTGCTTTTTACCCTTACGCCTCTAGGTTGACCTGTTTCTTCTTGAACAATTTTACTGTTTCTCTCTCCAAATTGAGGTGAATCCTAACCCTCACTAACCTACGATCACTGCACTTTACCTTACATATCACTTCTACATCCTGCACTAGGATGGGATCGGCAGGAAGTATGAAATCAATTTCATTTCTTGTTTCACCATTTTCCAGGTCCACTTTCTGTTGCTACGCTTCCTGAAAAAGGTGTTCATTATTCTCAGCTTATTCCTTTCTGCGAATTCTACCAGTACCCTGACGCGTAGACGATAAGGTGCTTGCAATCGCATGGTGTATCGAAACAGCCAAGGAGGGGAAGGAGTGTCGTTTCCTTCAGGTGGACCTAGCTTTTCAAATGTTGCAGGCAATTGCTCCGCCCGAGCGCCACTTCTGTAGTGCGATATAGACTGACGCCCGTCACATCACATCTGGTAACACAAGGGAATACGAATGGCGAGGATGAATCTGAACCGGGCTTAACAGGCTGCGGACAATCTATTCCACGTCTATCCACTCGGCACACTCTGTATCATGGATGAATCTTGGGAAGCTCAGAATCACCTTTCTCCTAAGTATCCAGTGTCCTCGTGGGAACAAAATGTCACTTGCGCTTATGGGTTGGGACATCTTGCGCTTCAGTATATCTATTGTCAGATTGCGTTCTCTGTCAAATTCAGGAAACCCTAAAGAAAGTCGCCGTTTCGCCCAAAAGGCGAATCATCGATTGCTATAGCAAATTAGCAGACAGCTATACGAGGTAGGATAGTAGTTTTATCGGCCGTATGAACTTGTAAACATTCGCTTACTAACTGAATTAACAAGTGTGGTGTCTGCGCGCACAAGCAAACATGAACCCATCCCACTAGATGACCGCGTAAGCTGGCTGTCAAAATGCTGGAGTGAGGAAGCGCGACAGGAGCAGCGAGCGAAGTGACCTTCGTGCTGGCTCTCGCTTTAACGCGTATTAAGAGGCGGAAATAGCGCAAACGAAGCTATCAGCACTCGGCGCACTCTGTCCCCATCGCAGATCGCTTTCGAGATAGGGCCCGCGCGGCCGCGCCTTACTCAGCAGCCACCGGAGCAACCCCCCCCTCCTTCCCCTCCTGCTGGTGCCTTGCGCGCGAGGAAGACGGCGCGCTTTCTCCCCGCTTTCCTCCCTTGCGCGTGCGGGATTGAGCCGCCATCGTCAGCCATCGTTGACTCACTCTCGCAAGCTTTCCTTCGCACATACAGCGTACGGCGAGCAGGGACGAAGTTATCACCCATAGACTTTGTACGAAACATCACGATGATGGCGACGGTGATGGCCGAAATACGCCTGCAGTGTCCATATAATTGCTATCGCAATAAAGATGGTCGATGTCGCCAAAATGATCGACGTCACCAGAAGCTTGACAGTCCACACATGACGACGAAGTCCTAGCTGTCTTGCACCATCACGCTGGCGTTTGCGCTGACCATGTGCAGGTGTGATAAAAGAGGACGGCTTGAGCTTTGCGAAGTCCTTAGTCACACAGGATTGATTCGGTGGAGACTACAACGAACGGAAGTGACCTGCTTCATCGCCCTCTCAAGCATGCTGAGGAGCCTTCTTCGTTGGCCTAAACTACAACGCTATGCGCGCAGGAGTGTTAACGGCGTGGTTGCCTGTTACGCCAAAATGTGAGGGTAGCCATGGCTGCCCTCACATATTGGCGAAACATCGGTTTTGCTATCGCTTTTCAGTGCACTGAAAAGCAGTAGTAAAACCGATGTTTCGTAATTCTTTTAAAACATTTTAGGCAAGCGGAATGCATTTGTCACAGGGCAACCTGCGTTGTAAGAGTTTCAGCTGTTTGAAAAATAAAACAGCAGGCTGCAGCTGGTCGGACTTCAGTTTCCGCAAGGCTGCTCCAGTGGCAACACTTTCACGTACGGAAGCTAGAGGACACGACGCGGCCAAGTCTGGCAGCCTATGAGACATTGAGAACCGAGATCAAGAAGCCGCTGCATTAATTCCATTTTCTTTGTATAACCGGAGGTGGCGGTCGTACATTTTGTCAGAGTGTTCTGTAACACCGGAAATCTTCTTTGCGCCAAAGCTGTAAAGCGCTTGGTGCGAACATGACGAATGTTTAGCTGACAGTCCTCCCGGTACGACTAAGGTGGCTCTTGATATTCTACTTTGCTAAGTTAATTTGAAGGCCGAGTACGCGAAATGTCTTGAGAGACACGCAAGCGCGAGGTTCAGTACAAACAGTTATCCGATGTCTCTGGAGGACACAGCGTGTGTGCGCGTGCGTGCGTGCGTGCGTGTGTGCGTGCCTTTATTCACTTCACCACGTGCCCTCTAAACTTTGTCCTCGCCAGTGCTCAGGCGATCTTATTCGTCGCCCCGGCCTCTAAAGACGAAGCCATAGGCCACATCATCGAACGTGCCTGCATGACGCTGAGGAAAAGTGTCGTTGGGAATGCAACGGCTTCAGCTACTACTGGAACCGAGTAGTACAGGCTGAAATGTGAGGTCAATAAAACATGTTTAGTGAAAGTGCACAACCCAGCGTTAAGACCCATTCAAATCGGTCTTGTAAAGACCGATTTGAATGGTTTGATCTGGAAGGAAGAAGTCGACGAGGCCGTCACCATGTCCCGCGTCTGAGGCGACAATGACAACGTATACGCTCGGAAGTCGTCATCTGCGCATCGCAAGTGATGGCGTATACGTCAACCCAGCATGCAACCTACTTCCCGACTGGGAATTATGTCTAAAGTTTTACCTTGCGCTAAGATTGCAAAATTATACATGAGTAAGCGCAAATTTTGATCTGTATGATGAAAGGAAACGACACGCGAGCAGACACACGGCGTGTTTTTGTAAGCGCGAAAGCTTCCTTCCTCGTAGACGAAATTCAAGAAAGCTTTTCGGCAAGCGAGGTACATAAAAACCTCGCGCGTGTCAAAAATAGCGCTGCTGTGTTTACGCTTTTTTTGTCCTCATCGCTTCTGAGCTATATATAGGTGTCCATGAGCAGGATCAACCATCCGAACCCAAATGGCAAGTTCCACGACCTTTCGTGGCAATGTGTAGTTTTTCTTCCTGTTTGTTGATAGCCTTCGCGAAGAAAAAACAGAGGAAAAAAAAGGAAAAAAAAAGCAGAAGACATCAGAATGCAAGTGGCAGTGCGCGGCCTATCTAATAGAAGCTTTAAATGTTCACATCTATACAGGGTGTCCCAACTAATGCACGAAGACTTAAAAAGATGCAAATGCCACGTACCTGGACAGAACCAAGGTAATATTGTTTGCCGTGGCTTGAAAATACTCAGATTACTTTTTGCATCCCGCCTAATTGCAGAATTAGTCATAATCAACTAATAAGATGAAAAGTGTCACTGAGAAAATTGTACAGCGACATGAAAAACTCCCATACACTTTTCTATTGCTCAATACGTGCTACATAAAAGTTTCTTCCGAGCGTGAAAGAAGTCAGCGAATACATGCTAAGTGCTCCGAACGGCTATTCGCGCGCGCCCGTGCGTGTGTGCGTGCGTGCGTGCCAGAGAGAGAGAGAGAGAGAGCCACAGCAATCTCGGGAGCCCAGCAAGCAGCTATCCTGGACGAGACTGGCCTATAGGGGCGAATTACAACGCTGGATGGCTGACTGTACAACACTGACTCAAAGCCCGACCTAGGCTCATCAGTGAACAGCAGCGTGCACAACCCGGGCCCGCGGCTTCAAGCCCGAACCCGAGCCACGCGGGCCCACGGGCATCCCGGTGCGGCCAGAGAGAGAGAGTGACAGAGAGAGGGCGAAAAAAGAAGAAAAAAAAACGCTTAAGCTCGTAAACAGTAGTCATCTACTATACTGAATATATGCCTACATCGCTATATAATAAGATAAGCCATGGTCTTTATATCTTCTCCCGGCATGGAACCTAAGCCTGAGCTCAGTGCTTTATCTGACGCTGCGTGAAGAACGGATGCGAACCTCAACTCTTTCCTCACTGGGCCAACCGGGCCATAGGAAATCGATCGACTTTTCCACAGGTGGTTAGTATTGCCCACGAGCAACGCTATGCGCCGTATAAAATGAAGACCGCGCTTAAGCTTATGCCCGGATTTGGTAATATTGCGCATATTGGAAAGTTCTTGAAGAATCTAACTTCTAGAGAATCGAGGCATCGTCAAAAGAGGCCTCCACTGCTTACACTTCTCAAATCAAACAACGCAGCTTGTGCGCGTTGGTTGACTCCCATACATAATTTTTAAATGACAGCAGCAGTATTTCATTCCAGTTTTTTTTTTATTTCAGACAATAAGGTCTCGGATACAAGAGCAAATAGCAGATGTGATCTGCCTAACGGAACCCAGCACCCGAATGCACATACTCAGAGCATGCAGCAATGGGAACAAGAACACCATACACTATCGTTTTATAAACGGAACAAGGTGCATACTTTTGCAATCATAGAGCAAAATTCATACAAATAACGAAACCTCATTAAGATAAAAATTTCTGCTATGCACAACCTATTAATCATTAGGACAGGAAAGGAGCTAAGCTTTAGCATTCTTGTTTTAAAGCGTTCCGGGACAAACATTACTGAATAATTTCTACTGCCTGTGTATGTCTGTTGAGAAGACTTGGAATTAAGTATGAAAGCATTTGGGTTCCATAGTTGGTCCGCACAAGTGGAATTCTGTTATGGTCGCACCTTTATATATAAGGCACATTACTACTAGAGTAAGGAGCCAACAAACAAAGAAACCAAGGACAACATAGGGGAAATTACTTGTGCTTACTAACTGAATTAAAGAAATGATAAAGTAATGGCAATGAAAGTGGGTGAAAAAACAACTTGCCGCAGGTGGGGAGCGATCCCACGTCTTCGCATTACGTGTGCGAAGCTCTAACCGATTGAGCTATCGTGGCGCCGTTTCCCCGTCCACTTTCTTGGGTATTTACATTTTTACTGATAGTACTAACCTTGGGAGTGTTAGCCAGCACCACTACTTACAAACCTTGGCGGCGGATGTGGAACACCCTTTCTGCCGCAGGCGTCACGAGTACGTGATCTTTTTTTTGGGGTGAAGGCAACTGGTCAATAAACCCACTCATGCTACCTGAAGGCCTCTCGGGCCCCTCGGTTAACCCCCTTTCTTCTCGTTCATTACTGCTAGAGTGCAATTCAAGATATTTAGAAGTATTGAGCTTGATTTTGTTAAAGACATAAGAGAGAAATTTCAACTCATATAATTGATTCACTTTTACAACGAAGTGTTCTAAAATGCACAAACATGTGTGGTCGTTGTATGAAAGATGTCGCTTTTTTCTGCAACGTTATCAATTTCATAAGATTAGTTTTGGTTGTATACCCCCAAATCAGTATAGAACAGTGGAGATGTGAATAAATCAGGGTGTAATGTAACGGCCACTTCAGTCATTTAGCAACAAGGTTTCTAATTTTGTACAATACGTAGACTGACTTTGATATATTGGCATGACTTTCAATAGTATGCTGGTTCCAACTTAGGTGTTCTTGAAAAAGGACATGTAAGAACTTGTAGAAAAGACCAGGTTCAATTACATTGTTTTCAAATGTAAGTTGAAGTTCAGAATCATCAAGCTTGTTGCGTGCTTTAGGGCACTGTAACGTAAAGCTATTCCAACCTTTTCTATTCCAATTCTGCAATCAGCCCTCCACGATTGGTGAAAAACATTTTTGGACCACCCCCCTTTACCTGTCTGTCACGCGACGTCAAAAAAACCGCGATAGTTCCCCATCTGATATGACGTGTACACACTGATTATGCATGATTTGACCTAACAAAAGAAAAATAGTTATTTCTGATTCGACGCCTCTTCGCCATTAGCCCTCGGCTATTGGTCAAAAGTTTTCTGGCTGTACCCACTTCACCTGCCTGTCCCAGACGTCACAAAACCACGAAACCTCACCGCGTCAAAGTGACGTGTACGCGTTAAAGATGCATTAATATGCCGAACAAAACTGAATTTTCTTCTGAATAGCCGCAGGCTGCCCGGTTTCGAAAGGAATAAAAGATGGCTGCCGCCGATCGCTCAGGCACTGGCTACTCGCACCTGCCGGAGAGCATGGGTTTATTTGCGCGTAATAAAACTTTTTTGGGCGGCCGTGTAACGTTTTCGAGCACTATCGGCACGTTTACGACCTCGTTCTGCCAACTCTTCTTTGCTGAGGATCCGTATCAGCGTCATTCCGTTGCATGCCGCCACGGTTGCCGACGAGCCACCGCAAGCTAAGTAAGGGAAAGTGGACCAATCACAGACGCCGGCACCACCCTCTTCATCCGGTTACCGATTTTCAGCGCAGTGGCTCGGCCCCATTGAATCCCTCTCCACTTGAGCGTGCTCCTCGCCTCTTGTGGGCCAATTAGATAAGACAAGCCGCTCAGTGTAGGCAATGTTATTCGTTTTTCAAGGAAACGAAAGTGACCTCCTATGAACGAGGAGAGCATTTGATTGGTCTATTGAGACAACCCTGTGGGTGACCGCCCGATACTTGCGTCGGCGGTTACGCAAATTTGACATCAGGAGATTGGAATAAAAACATATTGGAATAGTTTTACGTTATAGGGCCCTTAAATACAATAACCTCTGTTTTACTAAAATTTAATTCTAGTTTATTTATATTCAACCATGAAGATAATTCTTGTAAGCCTGTATTAGCCTCAACATGCATATTATCAAGATGCATACCAGAGAAAAACACACTGGTACCATCAGCATACAGAATTATTTCAGGAGTTCTTATTATCTGTGTCAGTGATATAGATAAAGAATATTGGACCTAGAACAGACCCTTGCGGTACAACATATATTAATTGTTGCAGTTGTGACTGATGGCC
Organism: Dermacentor variabilis; assembly: GCF_050947875.1. Lineage (NCBI taxonomy): Eukaryota > Metazoa > Arthropoda > Arachnida > Ixodida > Ixodidae > Dermacentor > Dermacentor variabilis. The sequence continues at coordinate 83,956,777 of NC_134568.1, forward strand.
ATTCAAACATGTATACTGCGCGCGACCGGAAAAAACACTGCGAATAAGATTTAAGGCAACTCCTCAAATGACATAAAACAGTAGCCTGTAAAATACAATGTCATGTTTAACAGAATCAAATGCCTTTTTGAAATCTAAAAGAAGAGTCCGACTGTGAATAGTTTGGCATCAATATTAGAAAGTATTTTTTTTTCCTTTATACTAAGCAGTGCCATTTCAGTTGACTTCCTCTCATGAAACCCGAACTGTTCTTTCACACAAATTTGCCAGCCGTCAAAAAACATACATATTCTATTTCTTATCAAATATTCCGATAGTTTGGCAAACAAGGAAAGGAGAGATATAGGCCTATAGTCATTTATGCTATTATAGAGGCCACCTTTGTGCAAAACAACCACTCAAGCAATTTTCATGCCGTCTGGAAAAAGACCTTGGTCTAAAGCATCATTGCATATATGCTGTAGTGGCAAGCTGATTAGATAGGCAACAGCAATAATTAGCGCGGCCTTAATTTCACCTGCTCCTGCCGCAGTGGATTTATCTTGGTTTCCAAGGAACGTGAACACTTTATGCTCACTGCACGGCTTTAAGAATATAGAACTTACATCTGGAGAGAGAGAGGCAGTGTACTGATTGATTTCATGCTTTCCATCTTGTTTCTGAGACGATTCACCAGATAGGAAATACGCATTAAACTTGTCTGCCAAAGCAGCGCCACTGTAGTCGACGTTATTGAGTGTTAATGTGCTAGGAAAATGACAGGCAACGCTTCCCATAAAATCACTAAGACAATTCCAGATTTTCTTAGACAGTTTGAGACTGCGGCAAATTTATTCTTGTAGTATTCTTTCCGCGATTTTTTAATATCAGAACATAACTTATTTCTTATTTCTTTATATTCCTGAAGTATGACTGGATCTTTTAATCGGATGAATTTCTCGAAAGTTTGTCACGTGCTAGAATTCGCTTATACAACTCCACTGTTACCCATGGCTTGCAAGACATTTTGTTATCTTTTTACTAACAAAGGAAATGGGCTATCGTATTTGCTTTTCACTAACTAAAGGTATACTAGTATTTTTCTCATTGTAAACATCGCTCCATGTAGTGCTTTCTAATATAGATCTAAATGTAGCCAGGTTATCTTGCTTAAAACTTCGGTACACTGTTTGTTGAGCTGGCAGTTCCTTTTATTTTTTTTTTCTTATTAACCGAGGAAAAAAGCAATATATTGGTAGGTGGCAGCTTAAATAAAATGTGAGCACACCAGATAGAACACTGCATAACTCATGATTTGTGACACACACATATATTAACGTGTAACTCTCTAAGGTTATTCTTGTTGGTGACTGGATAACATTGGTGCTGTGAAGTGTGAAGGCCTCATAAAAAAAAAACGGGAGCTGTTTGACAAAACATCAATATTGAAATATCCAGCCAAAACAACAGGCATACTTAAGATATACGCATATTCAAGAAGACCGCGCACAAACTGAACAAATTCTGCAATTTCACTAGATAGGGGTCGATAAGTGCAACCAACTATGGTTTCGGAACATTTCAAAGCAATCGATTCGTAGTGCGTACGAACAAGTGAAACGTCTGACAAAACTTGATACTGAAAACTTTCTTTCTTGTACCATGCAACGCCATTGCCTCTACGGTAGTCTCTGAACGCCCCTTCAAATTTGTACCCAGGAAAGAATACACCATTTTCACTTGTAAACCATGTTCCCGTGTATGCTAGGATATCAAATCTGATTCAGGGAACCCAAAGCCGTCGGTACTTCGAACTGCTTATTTTTTTAGGCTTCTAATATTCACGTGAAAAACAGGCATCATGTCATTTTCGTGAACAAGAGAACTGCGCACAGCAGAACTGAAAGATAAAGCATCGTTGTAAAAAAGCCTGGTTTGTGACGCCATGAAAGAAATTCACGATCCATTCCACTCTGTGAAGGAGGATGACCAGCGAAGCTGTTTAGCGCACGACATAGAGGAGACACAGAATTTTGAACAAAGGTACGGACATAGTTATTGTGGTCATCGTGACGAAACTTCGCAGCAGCGACAGCACAGCTACTAATTGGGCTTTGCCTCACGTTGCAGATCAGCACAACCGCATCCGCATCGCTGCTGAACGGGCCTGCGTAAAGAGCTACGGGCGACGAAGCAAGGCCGCTGCGCAAAACCTGAAGCATTCCAATCCTGGCGGCGCAACACGGCGGGACCTCGTGACCATCGCTAGACCCATAAATAGACAGCGGTACTCGTAGACGGATCACTTGGCAGCAGCGACAGCATACTGACCAAACTATTAATCGGGCTCTGCTTCACGTTGCAGATCTGCCATAGGCAAACCAGCACAACCGCATCCGCATCGCTGCTGAACGGGCCTGCATGCGTAAAGAGCTACGGGCGACGAAGTAAGGCCACTGCTCAAAGCCTGAAGCATTCCAATCCTGGCGGCGCAACACGGCGAGACCTCGTGACCATCAATAGGCCCATCAATAGACAGCGGTGCTCGTGGACAGATCACTTGGCAGCAGCGACAGCATATCGACCACAACTACTAATCGGGCTCTGCCTCACGTTGCAGATTAGCCAATTTTCTATTTTTTTTCACCTCATTAAGTCACTTGTAAGTGCTCCTGTCGCTGCTACCACAGTGTGTTGTGAAACGTGTTTGCGCTTTGTTCCGGTCACTAATAAATCTCGAAGGAAATGCAAAAGTGCTTCCAGGAATTCAAGGAGGAGCTTCGAAATGAATTCAAGAACGTCCGAGAATCTCTGGAAAGAATTAAGTATCCGTCTAGAAGAAAGAAATCTTCGGGCAGATATAGAAGAGATGAAACGCAGCATGACTTTCATTAGCAATGGCCTTGATGAAGCTAATAAGAGGCTTGAAGCCTCCCTGACTGAAAATAAGCAACTACAAAAAAGAAAACGAAGCGTTCCGACTGCAGGTCATCGCTATCGAAAGCGACTTTACTACATGCCAAGCTGACCTGGTGAAGTCAGCAGTACTCGCGTAACCGGAACCTGGAAATCAAAAACATCAAAGAAAACCCAAATGAATGCCTTTCAGATATCCTCAGCCAAATTGGCAAGGAAATCAATGAGCCAATTTCAGTCACTGACGTAGACGTATGTCGCATGGTTTCAACAAAAGATAAAAATAAAAAAAAACATCGTGGTCCAGTTTGTGAGGCGAGATAAGCGGGTCAAGGTTGTTGAAGAAGCACGCAAAACAAGGCTCACAAACGACAAGTTGGGCCTGCCGACTGAATAGTCTTTGAGTTCATCGGCAGACGAGCCCATTTACATAAATAAGCATCTTTGTCAGTATATGAAGAGACTTTTGGGCATCCTCAGGGTGACGAACCGCAGGGGAGGGCTCAGCGAGAGCAATCTCATCAGACCTTACCACGCCTTCCTCATGAGTCATGTAAATTACGTAGCCTCGGCGCTAAAGTGGACCAAGAGAGACGTAGCCAAGATAGACACACTGATGCGCAAGAGCATCAAAAGGGTGCTAGGTCTTCCGATCACTACAAGCACGGAGCGGCTCGATCAGTTAGGGGTCCACAATTCGCTAGCAGAAATCATCGAAGCACAGACCAAGGCACAGGTCGTGCGGCTGTCGACCACCAGGGCCGGCAGACGCATCCTAGAAGAAGCAGGCATAAATGCAAAGGCAGAGTGCAACGCACGCAAGGTCGCGCTCAGCGCGGCGGTCAGGGGCACTTTCAAGGTAGAACCGCTTCCGAGAAACATCCACCCGCAATTCAACGAGGGGCGCCTAAAGGCGAAGGCCCGAGCACTGCTGAAATCGACCGCGAACTGCCCAGGACTGGTGGCATTTGTAGACGCGGCCCAGTACGGGCGCAGCGACCGGTACGCGGCCGTCTTGATACGCTGGGATGGTACGATCATTAACGCAGTATCGGTCAAGGGGGTAACGTCCGAGGTGGCCGAACAGGTGGCAATAGCCATGGCAATGAGGGACCCCGAACGTCCTTACATGTACACGTATTCGCGATCGGCGGCCAGAGCATTCGCCTCGGGCTCGATATCGCGGGAAGCGGAGGCCGTGCTCGGCAGCGAGGGAGCCGCGGGTCATCACATCGTCGAAAGGTTTCCAGCCCACATGGGGGCCGATGTGCACCCCGACTTTCCCAACGCCAACGAGCTGGCGCACGGACGCGCGCGAGGACTCACGCACCGCGGCGATCGTGGCGAGCGGAGTGGCGGGGAGGGAGGGGAGCACCGAGACCCAGTACTTACCTTCAACGAAATAACAACGCACTATCAGCTGTCGAGGAGGACCTTCCCGCGCCCTCACGCTAAACTCACTAGACCACAGTCGTCTATATTCAGAATGCTTCAGACAGGGTCGTTCCCCTCGAGAGGCAGACTGAGCCTTTATTAACCAGAAGTAGAACCGCATTGTCCGGATTGTGGCAAATCGTACTGCTCGCTAGCGCACATGCTCTGGCAATGCTCCGCGTTAAGCGGCACGGTGTTCAGTAAAGAAGAAGACTGGGTGAACGCCCTGCGAAGCGACGACCACCAGACCCAGCTCCGGGCGGTCCAGAGGGCTCACGAAAGGGCGGAGGCTCAAGGGCTTCCCATCCCAACGTGGGTGCGGCCCGCGACCCCTGCCGACCACTAAACCAAGAGTGGGTGGGGAGGGGTCCCTCAGGACTCAATAAAGTTATTTCCTCCTTTGGGCATGGCTGTAGCGCGCAAACGCGAAGCCCGATGGAAATTTGTTGGGGTTAAAAACTAAGTGCCCTTCCACTCTGTGAAGAAGGATGACCATCGAAGCTGTATGTGGGCCCCTTAATGGCGAACTGCCCCCCCGCCGCGGGTCGGCCTGGCATTGCCCTATCTTCGTGATCGGCACACGTATGGGGAGTGCTTCACGCCTGCCTATCCTCCGCCGCGGGTCGAACCGGTATTGTACAGAATTAGGCATCGGCCCACGTACGGGGAATGCTTAACGCCCGATTCACCTCTGCCGCGTGTCGGGCCGGTATTGCACTATCTTCGGCATCGGCCCACGTATGGGGAGTGCTTATCGCCTGCTTCACCTCCGCCGCGGGTCAGGCCGGTATTGTACTATCTTCGGGACCGGCCCACGTATGGGGAGTGCTTAACGCCTGCTTCACCTCCGGCGCAGGTCGGGCCGGCATTGCACTATCTTCGGCATCGGCCCACGTATGGGGAGTTTTCTGCTTACCACGCCAATGACCCAAAAATTTGCTTGGACGGTAGAGGTATTGTTAGGATCGGCCCGCAGCTATTTGAGCCCGCTGCAGGTGCGTCGATCCACCCGCAGTGGGGGCGCCCTTCAGAGAACCAGCGAGGACAGCGCTAACCAACCGTGAACTTCCTTTGGAGAACTTCACTACGGCGGCGTTCATCCACCAAGCGCCTCGTTCGGAGAAGAGGAGAAAGGCAGCTCTGGAATGTAGAGGCGCCGGCTGGGTTCGGGCGTGACCACCTGACTACGGGGACGCAGGACAATGGATACCACGACGACTGCGCTGCAAAGGTCGTCTGCCCTCGAGAGAGCACTGAAACTTGTGCGGCACGTGTGTGTGAGCCCTCCTCCTCCAAAAGGCAGGTAGTCTACTATGACATCGAATGGAGTGCTTATAAGCAGTGGTTGTCGGCTGCTAGCGTGTGCTCGTCGTCGTCCTCTGTGCTCGTCAATGTACTCGTGAGCTGTGTGCTCGTTTGCTGTATGCGTCGTCTTGCGGGCTCCACTTGGGAGTCACGCTGGACTGTCGATGTATGTCTTGTTTAAACTGTAAATAATGTAAATAAACCCTGCTCGCCTAGTCCTGTCGCCCCAAGTTCCTCCGATCGTCCTACAAGCCCGACTCCAAATCCTTACAGTATGCAGCTTCGCTGTAAAATGGCAACATTTTCGCACGTCGCGACGATAAATGCAAATTGCAGCGATAAAGCGTGAAAGTGATCTGCTTTCCGTGCCAGTACCAATATGGCTGCCGATTGTATTCTTCCAGATGATATAACAAATGTTGTGCCCTGTGGACTACACAAACTGTTTATACTCTTTTACCTTAACGCAAGATCCATTCAGCGGAAATATGATGACATTACTGTTTTGTTAGAATCACTCAAAGTTTCTTTCGATGTAATGTTCACTGAGACTTCGTACAATAACAACTCTGATCATTTTGTTTTACCTCGTTACAATCATTTCTTTTTAAATCGTCCGGATAGCAGAGGAGGAAGGGTGTCTATACGGGTAGCAGTACCAGGTTTTGACGTCATAAGTGAATTTAGCATTGTTACTGGAGACTTCGAGATCATCTGCGTTAATCGGGGTAGAAGGTTGTTTGCCGTGTAGTACAATGTCCTCGACTCTCTGCTTACGCGTGCTAATGAGTGCAAATGGCTGCTTACAATTGAGGGTGGGGACCTGAACATTGACATTTTAAAGCATTCAGGCCCCACCACAGAACTCTTACTCTTATTACAACAAAGTGGTTTTGAGAACATTATTGTCATTCCAACGCGTGTAACTCAGTCAGCGACATCTCTACTAGACCTTGTCATTACTAATGCTGTTAGTGAAAAAATCGCATCTGGTGTTGTAACCTGTGGCATTAGTGATCACTTGCCAATTTTCTGCAAGCTTAAAGGGACGCTAAAGGTTACTATGAAGTCAAGTTAAAGTGATAAAGCAATGCTCTAGAACGTCTAAGGCGTCAATGTAATCGCGAACAGAGTTTAGTAACCGAGAAATTGATGTAAATGCATGGCACAATTTGAGACTCCCCAGCGACATTCCGGTACTAGCCCGATGACGCAGGCACTCCTTATCATAATTTATGACACGAGTACTCAACTATTCGTATTAAAAAGATCATTTCATTAGATTATAAGACGGAAGAAAATGATACTTGTCTACTTCTAATCGATTCTAAGAAAAAATAACATTTTGACGTTACCCTTGAGTAGTATGGGTGATCGAGAGGTTTCGTTTTCGCTCGACTCTGCGCGCTCGATTTTGCGCCGCGCGCACTTTGGAGTTTCAGTTGTTTCGTTATCGCGTCGTGCTGCGCTGGTTCTGCTGGCTCGCGAAACTTGCATTGGGAACAAGCAGCGAGAATGCCACGTCCATGTGATGTCGAGGGATGCGCGAACGGTCCGTGGAACTTGGCCAAGGGCAGTTGCAGCGGCAAATCCAACGTTACTTATCATTGTGTGCCAACGAGTGAACCGCTCCATTCTAAGTGGTTAAGTGCCGTAACTCTGCCACAGCACGTTGGCAAAGAGCCGAAAATCGCATAGTGTGCTCGCCGCACTTTCGTCCAGAGGATTAGGAGTTCAACGCCGACTTACTGAAGTCGTGTGGAGTGCCTTTCAAAGCAGGCCGCCGTCGTAGTAGTATGCAACGACGCCGGCAGCGCAAGCCCTCAACAGGAGGTCACGTTCATCAGTGCTTAAACCGCTGAAGTCGAGCCCAGCATCGCGAGCCGATGCGTCGTTGTCAGGGTCGTCCATTGCAACGAGCGTCGAAGTTGGCGTCATAAAATAAAGAACCAGCTTACCGTCGCGCGCTCTCCCTTCCGCTAGCCACCATAGTTCCGCTTTCGCGCTGCTGTCGGCTATGTCTTGGCTGTTTCTGGCCGCGCGTTCGCGTTTTGCGCAGAAAAGCCGTAGCGCCGTCTGCGGGCGCCGATTTACTTACCGACGGCGCAACGCCACTATGAGACCATGACGTCACCACTCCTCGATCGGAGGGAGGGTGATTTTTAACTGCGCTAGAGGTACGCGGAAGCTTCAGAACGCATTTTCTCTTAAATTAAGCCTCTTCTTCGTACGAAACAAGCGTTTCGAGGTTTCTGGGATGGTATTTCAACAGTCCACGTTGACTTAATATTAACCTTTAGTGTCCCTTTAAGCGACACAAAGAGTTGCAGACACATGTATGGCCGGAGACAACATATCGTAAAATATCGCCACATACATTAGACATATTTAGACGGAAAATTTCCCAGGTTGACTGGAACCAAATGTATCAGCAGGTGATAGGAACAAGAGGTACGACACCTTCTTCATTCTAAAAAAAAACATTACACGTGGTCTTTTCCTTTACACACGTATCGCAAGCAAAAAAAGCTGCGCAAGCCGTGGATAACGTGCGACCACATCAACTAATCAATCAAAAAACAAGCTTTTTGGGTCCTTTCGTTCATCTCGGAGGATCGAACAATTTAAGGAATATAAAATGTTTCGCAATAAGCGTAAGAAATTCTAAAGAAAGTCAAAGTTGATTATTACAACCGTATGTTTGACGAAAATTGCTTTCGAAACAGTGACGTCTTATGAAAGAACCTTAATGAACCTAAGAATGACAAGATATATATATATATATATATATATATATATATATATATATATATATATATATATATATATATAAAGAGGAAAGGCAGGGAGGTCAACCAGATATCGGTCTCCGGTTTGCTACCCTACACTGGGGATGGGAGATAGGGGTTATAAAGAAGGCAGACAGGAAAACGTAAAAAAAAACACGCACACATGGAGGCACACACACACAAGAGGCGTTCCACTTAAAGTCGTTCACATGGGCCAGTAGATCGCAAAAAGCGCAATAGTGCTTGCACGGCCTTCTTCTGTGACGGTAGGTCCTTTCGATGGTGTAAAATTGTTTTTTCTGATAGTGGTTCGTCGTCCAGCTGCTCAAGTTCGTAACGAAGGCATTCCCTCTGTGTACTGTACTGCGGGCAGGCGCAGAAAAAGTAGAGCAGCAGTTGATAACCTGACAATTGGAGATACGGTGGTCACAGGAACAGACCTTGCAAATTGTTTCAACGACTTTTTCGTCGGAATCGGTACTAGTACATACTGTGCTGAAACGACCCGGCGCGGTTGCTTAGTGGCTATGGCGTTGGGCTGCTAAGCACAGGTCGCGGGATCGAATCCCGGCCACGGCGGCTGCATTTCGATGGGGGCGAAATGCGAAAACACCCGTGTGCTTAGATTTAGGTGCACGTTAAAGAACCCCAGGTGGTCAAAATTTCCGGAGTCCTCCACTACGGCGCGCCTCATAATCAGAAAGTGGTTTTGGAACGTAAAGCTTCATAATTTAATTTAATACTGTGCTGAAACAACAATATTTCAAGAATACCACAATCAGCATTTTTTCACCCGACGAGTGTGAACGAAATTATTGGCAATTTTCAGGGACTAAGAAACAGCCGCAGTCAAGACGATGATCTTCAATTTAAGCCAATTAAGTTTGTGACTGATTTACTTGCGCCAATATAACTCACATATACGATTTGTCGCTCACGTCAGGCGTATTCCTGAGTAGAAAGCAAATAGTAAAAGTGATTTATATATAAGAACGGCGATAAAAACAACTTGAGCAATTAATTATCGACCGCTATCTGTACTGCCTATTTCTTTGAAAAGGCTAGAAAAGGTCATTAACGCTCGCATAGAAAATTTCTCTAACAAGCACAACCTCCTTACTGATTGTCAACATGGTTTCAGAAAAAGACGAAGTACAGAAACTGCACTCCTCATTCAAAAGCAAGCTATTCTGCAGAACTTCGAAAATAAGATCATGACGCTAGGTATGTTCTTAGACTTCAGCAAGGCGTTCGATCGAGTCAACCATTTAATACTACTCGATAAATTAGAACACTGTTGTTTTACAGAAACGGCTTTGCAACTAATTAGAAGCTATTAAACTCCCGCCTACAATACGTCGAGTTAAACAATCATAAATGCAGGCTGATGCCCATTAAATCCGCAGTTCCTCAAGGAAGCATATTGGGCTCCATATTTTTTCTCTTCTACATAAACGATATCGTACGAATTTATTATCAATGCCAGTACCTTATATATGCAGACGATTGCTCAGTCCTTATAGATGGTGCAAATATGGAAGAAATACTACCTAAAGCTACGGCCTTTCGTTAGCGACTATATGTGTGGTGCAAAAAAAGATAGGCTTAACCTAAATGAATTTAAAACGAAGTGTCCTGTTTCGTCCACAGGTATCTGGGGAAATAACAACTGGGTGCATAACCCTAGGTGCATAACCAAATCACCATTGAAAGATCAGTAAAATTACTTGGAGTCATTTTTACGGAGCACATGTCATGAAATGACCACATAAAAAAACCTACTAAGTAAAGCTGCCGGCGTGCTAAGTCATTGTCGTCACATTCTTCCGACTAATGTTAAAAGGACTCTGTACTACACTTTGTTGAATTCCCACTTGTACTACTACGCATCAGTGTCGGGAAACACCACACTTACAAACCTAAATAAACTATAGATTATTACAGAAAAAGGCATTACGGTCTATTGATAATGCCCCGTTTCTAGAACATACAGATCCATTTTTTTATAAAGATAAAATCATAAAATCGGACAAAATTTACACCCACAAATTTCTAACCTTCTATAAAAGCGCTCAACTCGGCAAACTTGACAAGTTTTTATACCTAGCAAGTTTAAAGGAAACTATAGCGTTGTATCCCTTTAGGTACCAACCGCCATTTGAAATTCCCTTCGCTCGCCCACATTATGGTACAGAATGGGTTCGACAAACAATGCCACTTACATTAAACGCATGCTATGCACGAGATATAGATATACTAACACTAACGAAGACAGAAATGTTCGATCTCCTCTGTATAGCCTAAAGAAAAACTTTGTACCCTAAAATGGGCCCTCTTGATCTAATTTTGCTAAGATGTTTGATTAGTACTTATGGTATTACGCCAAAATGTTGGATGAGTGCTTATGGTAATTAGCTAATACGTGTCTTGATGCAGTTTCTTTTTGTATTATGTACACTTCTGAAACTGTAAAAAAAAAGAAAAAATGCTTCTCTGTATGCTGTAATGGTTGAGGTCGGGAATGAAATAGATGGTAGCTGGCCCACGCCGCCGTCAAACTTATCCACGCTGAGTACGTTGTTGAAGGGAAAGACTTGTTTTCATCGAGAACGAGGAACATGGGATTTATTTACAGTATTTACATGAGAACGTTACAATTCATCAGTCTAACATTACTGAAAGAGGAATACACACTGAGGAGCCGCCAACGGCTCCTTAAATACACTTTGTCCTCCCTAGATTCCTAGGTGAGGGCAAAGGGACGTTCCACCTTCGACCAAGGGGAGCGTCCAAAGTCATCGTCGTCGACCCGCTTTTGAGGGGGAGGGTTTACGCACTCATTTCCGCACAGGTTTCACTGAACACACTGAAGTGAGAGGGTTTCTTGCAGACAAGGGTCCTGACCCGAGCAGGCGCCTCTCGGTCCAAGAACTGACCGCGTAGTCAGTGGCCGCCGCGTCTGTCCATTGACCGACAACTTCTGGCACCCGTGAGACCACAGTTGCAAAATATCTCTTTCCAGGAATCCCCCGCTCCAAACAACCCGTGGCGGCCATGGCGAATCCACTAACAATAGTTGGTCCGCCGACCGCGTTTAGTCATAGCGGCGCCGAGGGTGTGTTGATGCGACACATCGTCGTCCCTACAAAACGAGTTGCCGCAGCAGGTGGGGAAGGGTTCCAAGGTCGCTTCTGGGAAGCTCGCCACCTCCGCAGCTGCAGCTGGCTGGGAATACATTGTAGGACGGTACCCTTGCAGGCCGTTCGTAACAGCTCCTCCATGGCCCGGAAAATCTCGACTGACCAGTGCTGATAACCGCTGAGCAGGAAGAGAATGGCTGGTGGCAAAGGGGGGGGGGGATGCCTTGGCTTGCAACGACCAGCAGTGAAATGATGACACCGCCCCAAAACATCCAACAAGGACAGGCAACTGCAAAGCGAACCCCACAACACGGCTCTGTGCCGAGATGACGTATCTCGGATCTCACTTTAGACCCGCTAGGCTTCAAAGACAACATAAGTGCAGAAACAACAAATGCTGCATTTCGCTACGCCAATTTGGAAGGAATTTCGTGCTGGCAAATTGGGCAATCATGGAGGGAGTTCAGCTAAATGAGAGGGGATGTTCTTCGCTTAACAAAATTAATAACAAACCCAAAATTTAGGCGGGATCCCTAAACGCAGAATTCAAGTTAACCTGCTCAAACCATCCGCATTGCTCTGCAACTTTCCCTTATACCTAACGGAGCAGTTGTACTCTTGGAGAGTGAGGCTCCATCGGAGCAAGCGGCCGTTTTTGTGTGACATTTGATTGAACCACGTCAGAGGACAGTGGTCGGTCTACAAAATGAACCTCACTCCGTACAAGTAACACAACTTCTGGGCTGCCCAAACTAAACAAGCACATTTTTTCTCTGAAGCACTGTAGGCTTCCTTTCTTACAGTTTGTTTACGGCTGGCATAGAGGATAGGATGTTCCTCATTATCGTCGCCGACCTGACGAAGTACCACGCCCGTACCCCTGTCGCTTGCGTAGCACTTAACTATGAATTCCTTTGCGCAGACTGGCGCGCGAAGCACAGTACGAGAAACGAATAGCGTTTTCAAACTTTGGAAAGCGTTCTCTTTGTCCTTATCCCAGGGCACGCCATTCGGTGCTCCCTTTCGGAGAGCGTCCGTTAAAGGACTTGCTATTTGCGAGTAATTTGCAATGTACCGTTGATAGTACTCCACAAGTCCCAAAAATGAACGAATGTCTGTTTTTGTGCGCGGCTGTGGAAATTCTCCAATCGTGGCTATTTTCAGCTCGGCCGGCCGTCTCGTGCCCTGACCGACAACATGGCCCAGATAAATAGCCTGCGAACAGCCAAACCTACATTTTCCCGCCTTCATCGTTAAGCCGGCTTCCCTCAACCGTGAGAACACCTGTTTGAGGTGCGATACGTGCTGTTGCCAGCTGTCCGAAAATATTGCTACGTCATCAAGATATGGCAAAGCGAACGCCTACAAGTCTTTTAGGACAATATCCATTAACTTAGAGAATCTAAACGGCAAGTTCTTCAGCCCGAAGCTGAGGGCGTTAGGGCGAAAAGTGACTATGGACGACCGCACGCCAAGTTTCATCCTAGACGCCAGCGCTCGTTTCTCCCCTGGCGGAACGATTTCATCTCCAACGGGTGTAGGTTTCCGCCGCCGCTTCCCTTAGCGGTCTCGCCCGCGTTCAGTTCGCGCTGCGCGCGAAACGTCTCTTGTTTGCGACGGCGCCTCTTCGGATGACCGGAAATTATTACCGCGTTGTTTACTGTCATGACAGCAATGTAAACACGAAAAGGTTGATGCCACCAGTGAAATTCTGCCGAT